>NC_053155.1:41351952-42687927 GCF_016835505.1 Polypterus senegalus
CACCCACTAGGGCCATATCAACAAGATTTATAGCTGTAATGCTAATGATTGATAACTTTGCATGGTGGGCAATGAATAAGTGAAAATATTATGAAGGGTATTATTCAGGTGGATCGAGACTGATTTTAAAATGAATTCATCAAGGGACACAGTTGGTAAATTGTTAAGGGTAAAATTCGCACAAACATCGGAACGTTTTTCTTTGCACAAAGAACCATAGACACATGGAATAAGCTACCAAGTAGCACCATAGACAGTAAGATATTAGGGACTTTCACAAATATCCATCCAGCCATTATCCAACCCGCTATATCCTAACTACAGGGTCACAGGGGTCTGCTGGAGCCAATCCCAGCCAACACAGGGCGCAAGGCAGGAAATAAACCCCGGGTAGGGCGCCAGCCCACCGCAGGGCACACACACACACAAGGGACAATTTGGAATCGCCAATGCACCTAACCTGCATATCTTTGGACTGGGAGGAAACCAACACAGACACAGGGAGAACATGCAAATTACACGCAGGGAGGATATGGGAAGCGAACCCGGGTCCCCTAACTCCGAGGCAGCAGTGCTACCACTGAGCCACCGTGCCGCCCCCACTTTCACAACTAGACTTGATTTTATTTTTAGAAGAACTAAGTGGATAAGGCTGGCAAGCTTTCTTTGGACAGAATAGACTGTTGTCGTCTAGATCGATTTAATGTTCTAATAACACTAAACCAAAGCTCTGACATGACTAGGCTAGAGTTGCTAAACCAGGCCAATGTTGTAGTGACTACTGCCGTATTTCTCCAGCAAAACATTTCAACTATAAGAGTGATTTGTTTCACGAGAGAGGCTGAGTGGAAACAACAAACATGGGTGGCTCTATCAGAAGAGGAAAAGGCCGTCACAAAGGAAAGGGATTAAGTGTGTATTATTATACCAGACCAAATGGACAGCTTAGGTGCGAGTGATGCATATTTCAGCTGCCTTAAACAGGCAGAAGAACTAGTTTATTAATAATTCAATCTAGCAAATTTAGTTTATAAATTGTTCTATAGCACAATCAATGAGTCAGTTACAGAAAAGACCCGACAGTCTAATTTAGCACCTCATTTTGGATAACACCCTGCAAACAACAAAATGCAGACATTAACGTGATTTACAGACACAGCCTGCAGGTCACCTATACTGAATGTTTTTAGCCACAATGTAAATACCATAAATGTTTGATTCAAAGAATGCCTCAGAAGGCACATTGTGACAAAACCAGTTTTTGAGGCATTTTAAAAATCATAATTTGAAATAAATGTCTTTACACCTGCACAATGACAGGAATTACATGAATAGTGCATAAATATAGCATTCCTAGTCATGATTGCTATAAAAATATAGCTTTAAAATATGTTCGTAGCAGGCTGAATTATGCAAATTCATTGTGACAGTAGGCTCAACAGTCTACATACTGCATAAATATGTGGATGCTGCTACTAAATATGCTGATGTTGTCATGCTGCACATAACTGAAAACTTTAAATTAGTTACAAATGATATGCCTGCATAATTTCCGTAAAATCAAATGACTGATTTTTGGAGTATGTGCAAGTTGTCTATCCATCCAAGAGTGGTCTTGGCTGACCAGCAGACTGTCCAGCTATCTGCAAATATTTAGTGAAATAGCTGGTATCAAACAATAAACAGATGGAAGGAAAAGCTTACTTTAAAATTTAGCTTGAATAAAACATGACATTGCTTTAACAGAGCAGTACTCTTTCATTCAATTTCTTTGGTGGATTGTTCTAAATAATTGCAAATTTTCATTAATGCAAACTTTATTATGAATTAAAATTCAGCATATTCATGTAATACACTTTCATAAAAAATGGGTCTTTCGTCCTCTAGAAATTTCTCTTTCAAAAAACAATAAAACACCACAGAGGTTTCTGGTATCCTTCCATCTAAATGACCTAAAATCTATTAATACTTATTTTTGTACTTTCATGATGTTTACTGTAATAATAAATATAAATCAGAATGAGCTGAATACATTATTGCCATTTGTAATTTCCTGGGTTTTCTGAAATGTTCAGTAAAAATATCTTCACATAAATCAGTAAATAAAAAGTGGAAACTAATGGCAAAAAGTCAGAATTAAGTATTTAGTGTGGTATGATACAAGTTAAGAAATGGTCATGAATTGAATTCATTATGAAGCATACTTTTAAATATTTAAGAGATTCACAGTGACTCTAATTGTTCTGCTGTCATTCCCTAAATTTCAGTGGACTGACAGGAATGATAACACTACAACAGCCCTCAAAGTGCTTTGTATTACAGTAGCATTATAATAAAACTTTTATTAATAAGTCATCAATAAACCCCAATGTTGGTCCCTTAAATAAGTAACCAATTCAGACAACAGAACCATGTAAAGGCATTAAAGGTTCTTAAACAAAAGTAAGTAGTACATCTGGTAAGCTGGTTTGTATGTTCTATTCAACAAAATGAAGTTTCTTTGCCAATATCATAATTTAAAGACATTGATTTTCTCCTGGACCATTTTCTGCACTGTCCAGCTTCTGAATCTGTGTAATACGATTGAGAATATTATGGCTTGAATGAGCTGAACCTCTATGTGCAAAAGTAACTTCCCAGAACTTGACAGCTTTATATAAGCTGTAAAGGGAGAAGGAGACAAATGAATCCCAAAGAAAGGTTAGGTTGTCAACCCGGCCACACCATTTATGGCAATTGTTCAAAAAAATTGAACAAAAAATGGGCATGCGGTGGTGCAACAGAAAATTGCCTTCTGAGCTTATGCAGCTTGTCTAAAGGTTCAGCTCTCTCGAATGGGTCTACGTCAGGGAACTCCATCATGCAGGACTGGTATCCAGAGACTAAGATTCCACCTTCCACAAATTTACATTGTCCCAACCAGAAGAGGCAGGGCTTATACGGTTTTCGCGGGAGTCTTCTCGAACCTGTTTAGTGGTGTTGCCCCCTCTTTCCCCAGTGGGGTATTGCATACCTATATCAAGCCTGGAAGGTGATCTTCAGACATCCATGTGTGACAAAGCTTATTATTATTATTATTATTATTATTATTATTATTATTATTATTATTCAGAGCTGTAACTCTTTTGGCAGTACATAATCTAAAATTAAAACTATTCATCTATTGTAAAAGTATGTAAAAGTTTATTTCATGAAGGCTATTGTAAAGTATTACATCTTTTACTTTGTATTTTTCTGGTCCACATCAGTTCTAATGTCAACTGCTAGGTACAGGATTCCTGCTCCTACCTTCCAGAAGAGGCATTAGAGGCAAACCAAAATACCCCACTGGCGTGACATCACAGTGAGATTTCAGTTCTGATGCTGAGCTGCTCCCTCAAAGAGGGGAGACTCCTTGTTTAGTTGTAGCCCCACTTCACACTCCCACCTGACTGACCCAAATCTTGTAGCCAATCCTTGTCTTGATGTTGAGATTTGGTTGATCTGGTCTTTTCATTTTGGCCCGCACAAGGAGAAGCATGTTGAAAGTGCAGAGAGACATAACATATCTGAATAACCCCCATTTGATATACACTCAAATAAAAATGTGTAGTCATAAATATTTTATAACAAAACTAGAGGGCTCTGCCCCTCCTCGCTTCGCTTGCCCACACCCAGGTTTGGTTTACCATATATACAATTTAAAGAGATTGTTATTTTCATGGGAATTGTTACATATTTGTGCATTATTTTCTCTTTTACTTTGAAACTTTTGTAAAAATAATACTTGTTCCTTATTTCCGGCCCCTGGTATGGCGTTATTTCAGTGCCACTATTCTGAGCGCACGTAAAAAAATATTGCAAGTGCAAGTGTTGCATTTTGAGGAGAAATTTATTTTGAGCGTACAAAAGCTGAATTTGAGTGAACAAAATTCATTGCTGTGTGCAAAAAATGTATTTCAGTGTTTGCACTTATCCATATACACACACACAATAGCACCCCTCTCGCTCAGTTTTTCATTTGCGCTTGCTCGCAATGTGTTGCTTGCGCTCACAACATTCTCTGCTGCAAGCGCTCAACTCTCTGTACACCGTTATAAGTGTGCCACAAAACCAACCAATCACAGACTTGGTTTCAAAAATTCTGATTGGCTCTTACGGTCTCCAATCAGCTCGCTAGCTGCTGCATTCCGGAAACAGTCCGAAATGTAGCTAAATCCAGCTAAACTCAATTAAACCCCAATTTGGATAATATCTTTAATTATTTTATTTTAAAATATATTATTTGTTAAGACTATCGTTGGTGTAGTATAATGTAGTTGCATACTGTGGTGTAGTATTATTGGAGCCATTATTTGATTCTGCCATCTCTTCTTTGGCTGCAGAGTAAATCAAAACTCCCTCTATCTGCAAGAAGCGAGGCTGAGTGGACAGTGTTTCCGGTGTCCGGAATGCAGCAGCTAGCGAGCTGATTGGAGACCGTAAGAGCCAATCAGAATTTTTGAAACCAAGTCTGTGATTGGTTGGTTTTGTGGCACACTTATAACGGTGTACAGAGAGTTGAGCGCTCGCAGCAGAGAATGTTGTGAGCGCAAGCAACACATTGCGAGCAAGCGCAAATGAAAAAACTGAGCGAGAGGGGGTGCTATTGTGTGTGTGTATATGGATAAGCGCAAACACTGAAATACATTTTTTGCACGCAGCAATGAATTTTGTTCACTCAAATTCAGCTTTTGTACGCTCAAAATAAATTTCTCTTCAAAATGCAACACTTGCACTTGCAATCTTTTTTTACGTGCGCTCAATATTTTTTTACGTGTGCTCAGAATAGTGGCACTGAAATAACGCCATACCCTGGCATGGTTAAAGCTCTTTCTCGCAGGACGTATAACGCTGCTCGAGTTGTGAAGGGGGGGTGGCTGAAGCACACTAAGGAGAAGCTGTCGGATCATCTGCTGTCTTTCTGCTGCTGCTGGCGAGCTGCGTGTTCTGTTTGTCGCGCTGCCTGATCATTTCAAAGCCTGTACAGCAGCTGTCCTTTTGCCACTTCGCATCTCTGCCACTCACGTTGGGTTAGGGTGGCTGAGCGCTAACAAGAAGCAGTCGGATCATCTGCTGGCTTTCTGCTGCTGGCGAGCTGCGTGTTTTGCTTGTTGATTGTCGTTGTTTCTCGCGGGACTTCAAATCACGTCTCATCTCCCTAGTCTCCCTCCCAAATTTTTTTTTTTTATAATAGAGAGATGACAATTATTGCAGCCTTGCAAATATGGTTTATAGTTTCTGGTTTCTTTTTATGTAGTAAATAATATTACATATACAGTATATAAATATAATGTACACAAAACATGTCTGTTATTAACCCTCACCCAAAATGTTTTATTCATCCATTTCATCAATCCTGTTTACTGAAAACTTTTAAATCAGTTACAGACTCTTAGGGGACAATACTTGACAGCAATGAGCTCAGGGTTGGGATCAGGCCACCAAGCAAAGTTAACTTTCACTGATAATTTTGTAATGGTAGCCCTGCTGCCTCACAAAATGGTGCCATGTGTAGAGTTTGCATGTTCACCCGTATCAATGCAGGCTTCCATCAAGTATTCAGGTTTCTTCCCAGAGTCCAAAGATAAGCAGGTTAGTGTGGATTGGGGAAATGCTCTGTCTGTGAGACAGGTTGCAGCTTCCCAGTGACCCTGCCGTGGTGATGAACTGGGGCCCTGTCCAGGGTTTATTCCTGCCTTGTGCCTTATGTTAGCTGAGATAGGCTCCAGCAGACCCCCCACAACCCTGTTCAGGACTAACAGGCTAGAAAATGAGTGACTGATTGACTGACATTATAGTGTATTTTAAAAGCATTCAGAACTATTCAAATTTTCCGAATATTGCTTTTCATATGATGCACATCTTCTTTAATCTTTATTTATATTTTAAAACAACATGTTCAAGAACAAAAATTCTAAAGAGAAAACTATATGTCAACATTTTATCTGTGAACTGTCGAGGTGACAATGCAGCTGCTGCATTCCAGGGCTGGGAATGATTTGGTCCTCAAAGAATATCAGAACTAAAATAAAATTATACCTACATAATACCTTGATCCTAACAGTGACAAACATGGACAATTACAGTGAAAACATCTTGGAAAATAAATTTGTTTCATCAAATATCTCTATGCAAAAAATCTTGGTGTCAGTTATGAACAACACATAATGACGTAGTGGACTCCAGAAGTTATAGGATATAATTGCACAGCACATCTGTCTGGCCAGGCATATCCTATGCATATCAGATCATAGGGATGTCAAAATTATTATGAGTAACCTTTGATAGATTTAGGAAAAAAGAACAGCCTAGAAACATATGGAAAAGAACATTCAAGGAAGACCTAAAAACGATGAATGTCAACTGGGAGGAGATGGAGGCTGTCATGGCTTGAGGAAGTTGCAGGATGGTTGCTGCAAAATACACATTCTTGCATGGGAGGGCCTAAACTAAGCTAAGCTAAAATTATGTAACTTATGCTACTTAAGCGCAAAAACCCCATATAATAATTTGTTGATCCACTCTTTTTCACAATAATGGTATCGAGATGGCATCTACTAGCCACGTACACTAGTTTGAAGATTTGTTCCTCCTTTGAGCTTTTGGGACAGCCCTTGTGGACCTCCATATTCAAGTCATGATTGTGAATGAGATCGTGAACTGACTGGGCATCCAACTTTGCTCCAGAGTCACGCTGCTAGAACCTTGAATTTGGGGTATTATCCTTCTGCTTGGATAGCATTTCCTCAAACTTCAATTTGTTAGCAGACTCAATCAAGCTCCTTTACAATATTTTATTAGGCCTATGTTCCTTTTGTCATGTGTAAGCTGTCCAGCCCCTGCTGTTGGCAAGTACTCACAAATGCATGATGCTGCTGGTACCACACTTTGCTGTATTGGTAGTTCCTTTGGATGTGAGCAGTGCTACTGTAAGCTTGCTTTTTAACCAAAACAACTCAGTCTTGATGTTATTTGATCATAAAATCCTTTACCAAAATTTAACTGGTTTACTATTTTGTTTCCTTCCAAACTTCCAACTGGCATTATAAGAATTCTTAGCTTGTTTCTTCTTGCTACTCTCTCATACAGGCAGGTTTTAAGTAGTGCTCTTGTACTGTAATTGTCACCTGATACTATTAGCCGTTGATATTTTTCTAGGTGTTTGCTGTCCTCTCAAACTTCTTGTTTGCAATCTTACTTTTGATGAGCTTCCTTTCCATTGTCATTTCTTAGTGAAGTGATACGGCTTCCACTTTTTGTTTATTTAGAAAAGAGTATTTAGACAGAGTTCCAAACACTTTGATAGAGTTTTGTATCTACTTCCAAGTCTTTGTGGATGTATAACTTTCATTATGTGTTTGTTTTCCAACCCTTCTTGTAGTATGCAATCAATCCCATACCTAGAAACAATCTAAGTATCCTTTCCCTTCTCACTTCTACCCTCCCCAGTATTCACTTCTGTCTTCTCCCTCTTTCTCCGTCCCCTTCCCACATTCAAATCCAGATTCAATACATCCTCTCTTCATGAAATAAATCTTTATATACAAATGAATCCAAATTAACTAACAGTAACTGACTTTATGACCTTTAGGCTACAGAATGACTGCTGGCAGTACCCTGTTCCATTATTTTTGCATCAGTAGTTACAGACATCAACTGACCTGCAATTATGATATGATTTCTGCAATGTAAGTGGCATTTCGAGCAGCAGTCATGCTCTGATTCAGTTTTTTTGATGAAATAATCCGATCATTTCTCCTTCAAACAACTTAACATGAAGAGTGTCCCTAACTCACATAAGGCAGAGACTTTAAATCACTGACTCTCTTGTTGCAAACTCCATTGGCAGAACTTATACCTTTCACCAATACTATTCAGAGTGGGTACAAGGTCCACTACCACTGTTTCATAGCTGTCATTCTCCAATGGTAACATGTAAAATAATTCTTTGACTCCAAGACTCCAAGGCTAGGGATCAAATGGGCATGCTTTTAGCCATCCAATACCTCTTTTTGCAATAGCCTTCAATTATCACATTTATAAAACCATGCTATAAATGGCACAGGCGGATCCAGTAGGATCGCCAGTATATAAAGGTTTGGAGCACATTGCCACTTACACCACACGCCAAACCACCTAGACTGACACCCGAGTACAGCAGGTGACACCTCAGCACCACACTGGAACAGTGCAAGTTTTTTTTATGGGGGCTAGAGTGGCACTAGTTCTCCCTGCTAGTTGGAGGATCTGCTTGCAGAACCGGGTGCAGTTTAACGTCATACCCAGGATAAAGCAATTGCAGGTTAAGGGGCTTGCTCAAGGACCAAATGGAGTAGAGTCATTTCTGGCATTTATAGGATTCAAACCGGCAATTTTCAGATTACTGGTGCAGATCCATAGCCTCGGAGCCACCACTCTGCCCCTCAATATGTAGTGTGCAATCAAATACCTAACTAGAAACAATTAAAGTGTCCTTGTATGTCTACTTTTGGCCATCACACTCCCATACTTTTTGCCTCCTCAGTCTTCACTTTCATTATCTCTCTCCTGCTCCTTTCATCCCCTTCAATCTAACTGAGATGTAATGCTTCTCTAAATTTCACTGGATAACAAAGGATCTATAAACACCCTATCCTAATTATCTGTAAAATGCTACATTTATTACAGTGGTGCACATACTAAAACCAAGTATATTATCAGACACCAAAAGGGGCTCAATAGTTATGTAAACTGCAGATTTTAAATACGTAAGAAATATCTCATTTTGTTTCTTATAAATACAAATAAAAGGCATGTTACTTGTTATAGCCGAGTTAGCCAACACTTCATAACTGTAAAGAACCTTTAGAAAGAGGGACATTATTTCTTTACTGTTAAATATGCAGTGTGACAACTCAGAATTGAGTTGCAGTTCTTAAAATGTGAAAAAGTATGGGTAGGCTGCCATTTCACTGAATTTTGAATGCTGTTTTGTTTCAAAATTGTTTATTGCTATACTGGCACATTTAAAAGAATTTGTGCAACTTGTAGTGTGAAATTTGCATTATTTTAAACTAAATTGCTATAAATGTAGAGGAAAAGAAAAAAAAACAGTAAAACATCCAATATTTCAAGCTTGGATGATCTACTTTTGTTTTTCTGTCTTAAGTCTTGTCGGAAATGTTTGAAGTCCTGTTTTGGATATTACATTTGCTTGATGCAATATTCTAGATTAAATATTCTATTTGGTCACTAGGTGGCCTCAGATCACTGAGGATTTCACCTGCTGTTCCTAAAGTACGGTGTAATGAATAGCAAACATTACTCTGTTTGGAAATGTGTGAGCTAAACGTTTTCATTCAAAACACCTGGGATTTGTTACAATTTAGTTCGGTCAAGGAAATCAAGTGTCACAATATTTATTTCACTAGACACCTGCTTTAGGGTTGTTTCTATAACTGGAGTGGTCAGAATTTGCACAATTTGCTTGAAGTGCTATAAAGATAATTTGTTCATAAGTTAACACATCTGACTGCAAACCTAACTCCATTTCGATAAGAAGTATGATTACTTACTTAGAGCAGAGTGTTTCCTTGTTCCTACATTCTACATGCAGTCACTGTGGGATAACAAAGCCCTTTCACGTCCTTTTTTTTCATTGTTTGCTGTTATTTTACTAAATGATAAAAGATTTCTGTCTCCATCTTGGGTCTCATTTTTCAAAACTTGTTGGAACTGTATACACTTTTCACTACTAAATCATCTGCTATGAACAACAATTGAAATTAGGTAAGTTGGATTCAATTAAATCTTACCATATCCATGTGATCATGCTGTGAATTTAACATTCTGCTAAAAGAGAATCATGTGCACTTTCTTGGGCTGAAGAATGAGGCATCACCACTTAAGTTTCTAACTTTTCCACAAAAGGAGTGGCAGTAGTAGCGAGCAGGAAATATAATCAGTGCGTTACTGTGATTTAAGAGGTTTGTCACCTGTATGAGCATTTTTGTGGCATCACTGACTCCAAATAAGGATTACATTTGCCAGAAGTATAAAAATTATTTCAAAAGCACAAAGTAGTGTTGGAAATAATTACAATACACTTCAATAGAAGGGACAAAAATAATAAAACCTCCTGCCTCTCTGGGACTTACTAATAGGGCATGAACTACTGTCTATGTTGTGGGGTGCCTGGGGGGGTTACCCACCACTGCATCTCAATAACTCACCTCCAACAATATCCTGTATTTCTCTCTTGTCTCCTTTCCTTGCACCAGATGACCTCTTACCATTACCTGTTCCTCTTGACTCTAAGCTCAAATCACAGTCTTTAAGCATCATCTGGTAATTACTTCTTGGATGAATCCCTGGATCAATTCTGGAGTCAGGAATGCCCTCATGAACTTCTGAATCCAGCCTCCTAGAAGTTCCTTGATGACCCAGCTGTCTCAACAGTCCATATATTAAAGGTCAGTCAGCCCTATAAATTCTGTTTTGACATAATACATAGGAGGGGCCAATGAATAGCCTAATGAGCATCCATGCCGTCATCAACAGAAGGATTCCTACTCTATCAGGTGATTTTTCCTTCACTGTTGTATTTTTGTGTTTTTGAATAACTAGTTTTGGGGCTTTTCCCATTATTAGGAGATATAAAATCCATACACAATGATACCTTTCTTTGTTTGAAAAATAGAACATGCATTGAGCAAGTGGCACCTTTAGCTTTAACAGTACAACTTTGCAGTTTTCATAGTCATATTCATAGATGTTTTGTGACTGTGTAGATTGATCCAAATGAGGTAAGGCATTCAACTACTTTGAGGTCTTCTTAATCAACTGTTAAAATGTTCTCTAGTAGTCCAATTTTTTTTCACATATTCTTGTGTAACCCAATCTTTAGGCACTGGTCCTTGAAGTTCACCCCAAGGGTTGTGAGATCTTCTAACTTGTGTGCTGCCTTACAACATTACTGAATATATTTTTGTTATTAAATTTATATTTTCTTACTTATATATTTCACAAATTTTATTGCATTGGATCATCAAATTTCTGATCACTGTGATTATATCTCTCAGGCCTAAACAAGGGAGTATTAAATTATAACAATTCCACAAATATGAACAAGCACATGAAACCCCAATAATGTTTCTTTTCTGATGAATTTCAGCACAGTTTCATTTAACAAGTTTAATTTTTTACTTAAAAACAAAACAAAATTGTTTTGACATGTATAAATACATAGCGGCCATCACGACCGGCAGCACTGCACAGTATGGACTGTGTCACCATTTGCAATCATGCACATATGCCACCAAATTTACCTGGCAGCCCACACAGTCACACAATAAGCTCAGACACAGGTAAGCTGCTCAAATAGCAGCTGTCCATATACTTCAATGGTAGAAACTATTGCTTATAATTTTCTTCTTCTTAAATGTGCATCTCAGCAGTGCCACTCATGGAGTACAAGGACAGAGAGTGAAGAACTGATACTATTAGCAATCCCTGAGCACATGCAGCACATCCCTGCTGTGGGATCAATTGTCAGTTAGTGCTGGATTTTTGTGCCATCATTATCACTTTTTTCAGTTTTATGAGGAACTGTATTATTAGCAAAAACTGTAGAATGTGTTAACATAATGTCAAAATACTATACATGCATGTGGTTCACCTTAGTTTAAATTATTTGAGGTTTGTTGTTTAAAGAACTGTCATTTTATCAAAAAGTTTAAATTGTTTTTCTATAAAATAAGCAATAAAGCTTTTTGCATTTTTTTTGCTGATGTTTCTGTTAACAAACATTTTCAGTTCAAGTTTCAACTTAAATATGAAATTGAGTTAGAAACATTCACATGAATGGACCGCATTCATAACCCAATGACTGTTTGTATACACTGCCACACAGAAAATACATAACGCAGACACTGAGAAGGCTGGGATATCTGGGTATTGGGAAATAAGTTGAGCCAAGTAAAAGATCTGGCAACCAGATCATAAACCTCGACTCAGTTCAACATGTTTGTGTGGAATTCTGGGTAATGTGGTTTTAATCATTTCCTAAACAACAAAATTGTTCTGAAAAATAATTTTCCAGAATGAAAGATGGAAATAAAACATTCACATTTTCTTTGTAAACAAAAAGTTGATATTGCATAACATGTCAAAATTCACACTTTATTATTGAAGACATTTGATTTGTATAACCAATTCAATGCCTCACAAAGATGTAGCTCAAAATATAGGCAGTGATTTAAACAGTGAAGACCAAAGGTGCTCTTGTTAATATTTCCCAACAAGCCTGTGGTTACCACATATTGATGGAAAGTCTTCTAAAAAGACCCAATTAAACATATAAATGTGTGTTATATATGCAGAGCACAAATTGCATATTTTAAAAAGAACAAGACATCACTGTGTTATAGGAAAGTCTGAACTGTCCATGTGTGCTTCCTGTCGCTGTCAGTTATGACCATACAATCAGAGTCAATGTGAGCCTGAAGGAGTCAGCAGCTACATTTATGAAAAGATGAAATGTAAAATATATATTCAAATTAAATAGTGTGCCATCACACCCAGAGAAAAGGTGTAAAGAAGTATCATTTGTGATACCCTGGGTGCCTGTGCTTTGGGCCTCTTCTGTCTCCCAGGAAATTGATAGTCTTAACTGAGATGACTAAGGCAAGTAAGAACGCAAACAACAAGTCTGGTGGAAAAGTACATAGTGCAGTTATTAAAAAAAACAGTGTCCCAAGGTCCAGTGCATTCTTCAATATATAATCCACATTATGGTGATGCAACAAACATAAAACCAGTAAATAAATACATATAAATAAACAGTTAAAACCAGGAATAAAACGAACAGTCAGGATCAACCTTCATCCAACACATCTCCAGTGCTCCAATCTCTTCTTTCCCTTTCCTGTCTCACCATGCTCTTCTAACAGTCATATTCAGTAGGGTTAAGACACCAGCACACATGGTCCAGCGAACAACTCTCATCTCGTTGGTGTTCCTCATAACACAGTGAGAATTAATTTATTCGGCCATTATTTCCAGGAGGTTGTTGATCAGCTTTTGTAGTGCAGATCACCTTACTCCAGATTAATTGCTTGAGTTGTACATCTGGGGTCAACACAAGACACAAGTGTGATCTGACTAATTCAATAAGTGTTTTAATGCACCCAGTCCACTTTATCAGATTATAGCTTGACGGTTTCTAGAAGTAACCGCTGAAAAGTAGATGGTCTGTAAAGAATTGATCCAAGCTAATAAGTCATTCAGTCACAATATACATTCAAGCAACTTTTGTTATTATTACAGTTATCATTTTTATTATTATTCTGTTTAAGGCGTTCAGTCATAATCCCATAGATGGTAGCTTCACACATTGGCTCATCAGCCTAGCGCATATACCAAATGTCTGAACCTGCCTCTCCTTTCTTACTGAACAGGACTGCTATTGTCAGAACACCATCATCAATAGGGTAAAACTAACCTGTCTCACAACAGTGGAGCAGGACTGCATTGTCCAGCTACCATTCTTTGGGCCAGCAGACCCCCTGGATCACTTGTCCATTCCCACTCCTAAATTCAGCAGAGAATGAACAACCCCCTAGAATTCCTCTGTTTGTGCTTCTCTGTGCTGCTTCCCCGACCACTTTCCTCCAGCACACTGTAATGTCCCGATCACCCAATATTTTTCTCTCTTTTGCCATTTTCTTTTCATTTATCTTTTTCTTTCTCGTTCTGACCTACGCAGATATTTTTAGAATCCTTTGATTACAGGTACACAAAATGATCAGCAGAGCCTCAAAGAGGGATGGCTGTGCCAACCGCCAGGCCCGCACCTAGGATATTCTGGGCCCCAGGCAGCTGACAGAGTTCGGGTCCCTTTCATGTTTCAAATATGTGCGTATATTTTAAAACGCCACTTAAAGGGTGTGACCCTATCTAGCTCGGGCCCCTGACAAGTGTCATGGTTGTTCCTCCCCCCTAAGTGCGGCCCTGCAACCGTCCTAATGTATGTAACAAGCAATTAGCCAATTCCTGTGGCCACACAGCTACATCAACAAAGTCTGAGCTGCGCTATTTTCTTTAAACATCTGCACCTAGATCAGACATGCCATGGAACCCAAACATGCTTCACCACACCGTGTTAATAACGAAGAGACACAGTAGATGCAGATTTTAGTACCCAATAAACCTGAATCAGTATATGTGTCTAACCTAACAATACAGACACCACTCCAATAAAACCACAGACAAGGCTGCACAACGTTCAGGTTCTGACCCCACACCTAAATGTATAACTAAAGTAAGTTATTTTATTTAACTGTAAATTCCAAAAATGCCATAACAGAATTTAGTCACACATAGTACCACAATTCTTCTTTAAACACAATTTGCTGTGTGCCATATACTGATGCAGTAGTCAGAATGACAGCAAGAGATTGTAGTAGTCAGCAGACTTTTCTTTACATTCCCTGGCCATCAGACCTTACTCTTATTCTATGTTAATTAGTGTTGTCTTATTCTAATTCTTACTTTGTCTTTTATTTCTCTTTTCTTCATCATGTAAAGCACTTTGACCTACATTATTTGTATGAAAATGGGCTATATAAATAAATGTTGTTGTTCTATCGAAAAATGCATGTGGCCAGGTAGGGCCATCTTAGCAGCATTATAGGCCCCCAGGCAAAGCCGTGCACTGGGGTATCCTACCTACACAACCACTCAGCAAGTCACAACATACATAGATTAGCTTGGGGTCTCCGTGTTTGGGGCAACTGCCCAGCATACCCATGTGTTAAGATGGCCCTGGGGCCAGGTATCTGCAGTGTAACTGCAGGGGGACAGCACTTTAGAGATGATATGGAGCCACCTCATTGACAGTAAACTCTCTAGAAACATCCCTTCTGTTACTCAGCTTTTTATGAACCCTGTCCAGGATCTTTACATTGAGAGGCTTGCACTATTTAAGCAGGAGTGCCACAAGGATGAAGAGGTCCAAGAATCTCTATAGCAGAAGGTGACAATGAAGTGTAGCCTGCATGAAGATGATGTCCTTTTGGATGACAGGAGCTGGACAGAGTAGCTTATATCCTGGGTGTGGCGGAGCAGACAGGGAAGCAGAAGTGTTTATTATTCATAAGCAGGAAAGACATTGTGAAGAGATAGCCGTAAGTTGGCACATACGCAACTAAAGAAAGGCCCAGTGTTCACCAGGAGTGTGATCAGCGGGGACAATGCGAGGTGAGGTGCAACTGTCTCAGTGTTTAGCAGAGACTTTGTTACTTTGGGTGCTGTTCCTCAAAGCCCCTAAAGAGCAGGGAAGATTGCATAAGCAGGTTAGTCTTTCCTAATTTGTCAGTTCTGTCACATCCTGCATTGACTCCCTGTGTTTGTGTGTGTGTGTGTGGTCTACCTGTCTCTTTCATTGCTGTGCTCATTACAACCTACAGTATAAATAGATCATTAAGCTTCAGTTCACTTACGTTACTGATCTCTTGAATGGATAAACTGCAATATTACCTTTCTATTTTCTCACAGTGTTAAGCCTTTTCTTTTTTTCTTTTTCTCTCTCCCTGTCTTTTTGTAGTTATTTTACATATTTATCTAATGCATGAAGAGAAATGGCACACTATCACACAGACTGGAGGAAACAGGGGGTATGTTTTTAGGTAGAAGCCCTGTGGGCTGAGTCTTTCAGCGGCAGATTTCACTGCTATTCATGGCAACATTTTTAGCAAGTTGTCCCCAGACGTGCATTCTCAAAGAATCAGTCTGGCCCCCCAATACTATTTCATAATTGGCATATCTAAGATATGAATACAGTACATATTTAAAGAAGTGATTTTAGACAGATTATTATTATTATTTTTCTTATTATTTAAACATCAAGTCAGAAGAAAACAACTAAAAAAGGGATAGTAAAAAGCATACTTGGAAAGCTTTGCATTTAAAGGTATATTCAATACATCTAGTGGAGAAATAGAATAATTATGTGTAATTATGGTTCGTGCCTTCAGCAATTTGCTGTCTTTTGAAAAGATACAAGTTACAATAGAAAGGAATGATAAGCATATTTTTGGTAGCCAGATTATTTTTACATGTACTGTCAGTCTCCACTTGTGTTTTGTAGTGTCCTGTTACGTTTACCTGTCCTTTACCTAAAGAGAAGAATAGACATCAATCCACACTTAAACTAATACAAAAAAAGTAATGATTCATGTAGTGGCTTACGACACAGATGGATAAAAACTAAAAGCTTTTATGTAAGAGATGAGCTTTGAACTCTCAAAATTATAATAATTGTGTAGAAATCAGTGAACCAAGGCCATCAAAGTTAGTAATAATAAATAAAGAAGTGAAAAGAAAATTTTCTCTGGCATTTACTTAACCCTGTAAAATTCTTTCAGGTGAATTTGAGCAAGTAAATACAGGTTTGTCAAAAAAAGATATGGAATAAAATTCAACTGTTTCTTTAAAGCATACAAAAAGGGAGTGTTTTCTGCTTTTAGAAATATACTTTTTCTGTCAACCATAGTTTTTGAATCTTATGTCTTTTTTAGTATGTATAATTAGTGTATAGACCCTCATGAAGGTAGGCCAGTAAGCTTAACATACATCACAGGTAAATTAATGGAAGGAATTATTAAGGAAAAGATTGAACAACACATGGCAAGAACTGGAGATTTACTGAACTTCAGTATGGGTTCAGAAGATGGAGGTCCTGTTTTACCAACATGCTTGAATTTTGTGAGGAAGCAACAAAAGGATATGATCAAAGTGGATCAAAGGGGAGCATAGGATATTATTTATCTTGATTTTCAGAAAGCATTTGATAACACAGGAAGCAGTGGATTATGGTGCGAGGAACCTCATCAGAACTGGCTGATGTTAACAGTGGAGACCCACAGTGGATCAGTGCTAGGGCCACTGCTATTTTTAATATATATAAATGATTTGGATAGGAATATAAGTAACACGCTGGTCAACTCTGTAGATGATACCAAGCTAGTTGGACTGTCACATAATCTAGATGTTAAATCATTACCGAGGGACTTGGACATCATATAGGCTTGGGCAGATTTGTGACAGATGAAATTTATTTCATCTTGAGTACTGTGTGTAGTTTTGGTCTCTAGGCTACAAAAAGGACATAGCATTACTAGAAAAGATCCAGAGAAGACCAACTAAGCTCATTCCAGGGCTACAGGAAAAGATTAAAAAAACTGAGTCTTTTCAGTTTAAACAATAGAAAATTAAGAGGAGACTACAGAGGAGTTTAAAGTTATGAAGGGAATTAGTCCAGTGGATCCAGACTGTTATTTTAAAATGAGTTCATCAAGAACACGTGGACACAGTTGGAAACTTGTTACGGGTAAATTTCGCACAAACATTAGTAAGTTGTTCTTTACACAGAGAACCACAGACACATGGAATAAGTTACTAAGTAGTGTGATAGGCAGTAAGACTTTAGGGACTTTCAAAACTATACTTGATCCATTTGGAAAAATTAAGTGGATAGGACAGGTGAGCTATGTTGGGCTGAATGGCCTGTTCTCATCTGGATTTTTGCAGTGTTCTAATGTACACATTTTTAAAATTCAGGATTGAAATGTTTCTATTAATGTTTGTGAACATTTTATAACTTTATAGACTACTTTCAATAGGATATCTTGGCGTGGTTAGTGACAAGCATGGCAAACAGTTTCCTATGGACATTTCTGAAATAGAAAGCAATACCAAGGTAAGTGGAGTCCCAGTAAGTTTGCTGACTACACTTTGACCATGTAGAGGGATATTCCTGAGGGCCAGTACAGCAGAAAATTGTATACTTCTTCCTTTTAGGTAAGATGCTTCCAGCATGTACATACAGTGTAAATATACTTTGCAGGAATAAATAAGACCGTTCAAAAACAAAGGGTTAACGTACCAGCCAGTAACCCTGTTTAATAAGATTGGTTATTAAAAAATGTACCCATAGGTGCAAAATTATGGTTTTGTGCTGTCAAAAAGAAATTAGCGTTACTGAGTAGGAACTTCATCTTCCTCAGTCACAGGTCCTGAATGAACGCCTACTTATTGTGGCTTTTTGATATTTATAGTCCCGACCCAGAATGAGTGGGGCTTCATTAGCAGAAAAAGAAATGAGTCACTTGTCATGAGGTTGGCGAGTCTTCAATCTATGGAAGATAAAGGAGAAGATGTTAATGACACTGCCAGTTCTCTGCTCAGGGTGGTATTACCAATCTCTTCAGAGCCTTGAAGACAATGTTTATTGTAAATTTTAATCATGAGTCACTTAAATCCTTGTGTGATACTGTATGTCTGATTAGAAATTTGAATTTGGCATAAAAAATACTGTATCTATATCTGAATCTATATTAATTAATGTGACAAAAGTTTGCTACCCAGTGTAATTTAATTTAACTCAACAGGCCTCAATATGAGTAAGGAAGACTAAACGTTTGATGCAAGGTCAACTCACTAAAACTCCTTAATCCTGGCATTGGAGAGTGATGATGAGCTGCATGTTGATTAGCACAGGCAAGTAAGAATTCCTCTGTACTCTGTAGACACGACAATAATGACTCTACAAACATATTTGCATCTCAATAAACATCCAAGTGGTTCTCTGGTTCTATTATTTATTAATTTATATTTGTTTGACACCTTTATCATCTTTATCTTTTGCAACTTAAAACATCAATACATAAATTACATCTGTTAAAATATATATTACATACACTGTACTGTTAATAATTGGTGCCAAGGCAATTTAAAATAATTCCTTAGGGTCACGAAGCTGTAACTGGATTATAGCCTTGTGTTTTAAAGTCCAGTGTATTACCCTTAAACCGGTGTTTCTCAACTCATGGGTTGTAACCCAAATGTAGGTTATAAGCTTAACTTAAAAAATATTTAAATTAGCCACTTAATGCTTTAGGAGGCTCCTGATTACATATTTCAGTTCTGCACCCAGTCATACATACTGAGGAACTGAAGCGGTTGACAAAAGTCCAAGCAGGTGACAACCTGTATACACTGCACCGCACACTTCATTAAGAGAGGCAACAAACATGGAGATTTTCAACAAATGCCCCAGAGCATCACATAATCTGAACTCTTCAAAGACATTTGGAAATAAAACATGTTTGTTATGCCCAAGTTGACCACACATAGCATTTAATCTTTGAACCTCGGTCATCAATAGTCACAAACCAAAATGGAATGGGGTGAATGAGGACACACAAGAGAGATGGTGCATCAAAATGTTTTTTGCATTTACTGTATTCATGCCAAAAAAAAAGATTGTCCAATGATCACAGCGTGGTGCAAAGTCTTCTCAACAAATAATCAAATAAAAACAGTTACATAATGAAGATAAAACCAATCAATAAATATTCCTTTCATTAACTGTTAAAACCAGGAATAAAATCACAATCAATCAATCAACATTTATTTATATAGCACATATTCATACAAAAAAATGTAGCTCAAAGTGCTTTACAAAATGAATAGAAAAATAGAAGACACAATAAAAATAAACATAAGTCAACATTAATTAACATAGAATAAGTAAGGTCCGATGGCCAGGGTGGACAGAAAAAACAAAAAAAACCTCCAAGAGCTGGAGAAAAAATAAAATCTGTAGGGGTTCCAGACCACGAGACCGCCCAGTCCCCTCTGGGCAATCTACCTAACATAAGTCAAACAGTCCTCTTTGTATTTAGGGTTTTCATGGAAGGACCTGATGATGATGGTCACGTAGACTTCTGGCTTTCAGTCCATCAATGTTGGAGCATCATGATGCTTTGAGTAGGTGGTGGTGGCACAGGCCGCCACCACAAAGAAACCGGAAAAAGAAACAGAAGAGAGAGTTGGGGTCAGTACGGATTTTAGAGCCACTATGAATAGTTATTGTGATGAATTGAACATACAGAGTATCAGGATTAAGTTAAAGTGAAGTTATGAGAAAGCCATGTTAAAGTAATGTGTTTTCAGCAGTGTTTTAAAGTGAAGAATTCCTATTGGCAGGCTATTCCAGATTTTAGGTGCATAACAGCAGAAGGCCGCCTCACCACTTCTTTTAAGTTTAGCTTTTGGAATTATAAGGAGACACTCATTTGAAGATCTAAGGTTACGATTTGGAATATAACGTGTCAGGCATTCCGATATATAAGACGGAGTGCGATTATTTAAGGCTTTATAAGCCATAAGCAGTATTTTAAAGTCAATCCTGAATGACACAGGCAACCAGTGTAGTGACATCAAAACTGGAGAAATGTGTTCGGATTTTCTTTTCCCAGTTAGGATTCTAGCAGCTGCATTCTGCACTCGTTGCAAGTGATTTATGTCTTTTTTGGGTAGTCCTGAGAGGAGTGCGTTACAGTAATCTAGTCTACTGAAAACAAAAGCGTGAATTAATTTCTTAGCATCTTTCAATGATATAAGAGGTCTAACTTTTGCTATGTTTCTTAAGTGAATAAATGCTGTCCTAGTGGTCTGATGAATATGCGATTTAAAATTCAGATTACAGTCAATGGTTACCCCTAAGTTTTTTACTTCCGTCTTAACTTTTAATCCTAGTGCATAAGTTTATTTCTGATAACCTCATTGAATCCATTATTGCCAATTACTAAGATTTCAGTTTTCTATTTATTTAGTTTGAGAAAATTACTATTCATCCATTCAGAAATACCAGTAAGACATTAAGTTAGTGTATCGAAAGAGTCGGAGTCACCAGGTGCTATTGATAAACCCTGCTCACCCTCAAGGATCTTCTCAGCTAGACTAAAATTCCTGGCAATTGCAGTCAACCTTTCTATGACTCCCATTCCAACCTCCATTTTTCAGCATCCATTTGGACCAACATCGAGCCCGACTCTGTCTTCCTTACATGTTCTTCAGCATCTATAGGATCTCAAGAAGACCACGATCTCCCATGTTCCGTGAGCCATTTTCTTTTCAACCTCATGAGCTTTCTCCACTGCACTGCCTCCTCACCCACAGCACTGGTCCGATCAGTTAGTCCTGCTGGCTTTCCCTCAGTTTCACTTCCTTCAGTTGTTTCCCTCTCAATCTCTCGGTCAGAGACCTTTTATCCCCAGAGAGTGCAGGAGCGCTAACCAGAGCACAGAGCAGTGATGAGAGACAGATGTGCAAACTGCTCTCTAGCATGTTAAACACAATTGACAAATTCCTACATCAAGAATCTCCATGGCCACATGGCTTTTCTCTCACACATTCACATTCATGGGGTCTTCACTGGCTCACTGTTTTTTTTTTATTTTACCAACATGGACCCCGAACCTGCCTTATCATAATGCTACTTATACAGGGTGGTCCAGATCTAATTATGCAGATCCAGATCATCTAGATGACTTTGATTTATGTGGGAACGATTCCAGTTCAGTGTGAAGACGATTATTCATGTCATCAGTTCTCGATGGTCCGGGATTTTTTGGGTGATTTTCTATGTAATAAACTTAAGTTATATCATAATGAAAATTGCATAATTAGATTTGGACCACCGTATAGAAGTAAATTGTTTGACTCTTTTTTAAATGAAAAAATGAAATTCTTGAGGCTTGACAAAAGACATTTTAGCATATTTGTGCAAGAAGCCAGCTGGGACTCCACTCATCATCTAATTGCACAGAGAATTGGCAAATACAGGAAAACTCATACAATTGCAGAACAGCTTGTTTCACCTCGTGCAACAGATATGTGAACTGAAATTTTAGATGAGTCACCAGCAAGTAAACTAAAACATCTATTTCTTTTTTCAGATATCCATGTTTTCTTGTGAAAATCCGACAAGTACAGGTTACCTAATAAAAAGACACATGGATACTAAATTTGATTCAGTATTAGGAACATGTGTGTCGAGTTTTTTCTGGATGAGTACCATGAGTATCTCATCCATTATGTACACTGTATGTATTTATTTATTTATTTATTTTATAATTGTATTGATTTTATTGAAATCACACAACATTCCATACAAATAGATCAATTTTACAAGAATAGGATTGAAAACAAATCAACTACACTGTATTTAAATGATGTGATCCATTCTAGTTTACATTAAAATTACTGCTAATGAAGGGTAATCAATGAGTAAAAATAGATAAAATTGGCCCCAAGAACAAAAAGCTTGACAACCACTGCCTTAGGTATTATATCATGCTGCTGTCCAGGTACCCCCCAAAATGGCTTGTGCACTATTTTCAATGCCTTCAGCCTTTTTATCTCATAGTTTATGTTTATCTTTACATTAACACTAGAATCCCTGAAGCCTATGAAAAAACTCGTAATCCATGGGCCATCTTAAATTCCTTCGTGCCTTGCCATCAGATTCTTTTGTTTTGCAAATGTATCGATCAGCACAAGCAGCAAGCAGCCTGCTATCACAGCCCCCCACCAACGCAGCTAAAGTTCTCCCAGCTCACGTCTCTATCTGTGTGTGAGGTGCCTGGAGTTCTATAGGGTAAATAATATATCATTATTTGGAATACATAAATTTCATGTGTGTTCTGTGACAGGAAACACAAGGCAAGAAATGGTAAAACAGTCATTTTTTTCATGTTCTAGTACTGATGACAAAATCACAGAGCTCAACAAGGTTTTGTGCAAAGTTCCGTTTGTGATTATGTTACTTGATGGTCTTTATATGAAAAACATTTATATGTTACTTATATAAATGCCACATTGAATGTTGTTTACCTATATTTATTTACTTATCTTCCTACAGCATAAAGTCACAATTAGACTGCAGAGCTTCCTGTGTTTGATCAACAAGGGCATACTGACAAAGTACTGTACATGTATGCGAACAGTGGGACCGAGAATGCAGTCAGACTTCTTTATTAGGTCATATGCACTATCAGCATGGCACTACCAGATCTAAACACTGGAATGGAGAGTTGTTTGCATACTGAAGTGTCCATAACTGCAGGTGGAAACTACTGTCATATTTTACATAACCAATCATTTCCTAAATAAGGAGTGGCATTGCACATGAACTTTGGATTTATACCTAGGAAATTTCAAAGAAGTCTTACTATGTATTATATATACATCAGTGAATTCTGGTTAAAACTAGTAGGAACAATTAGACGGCTAATTAAGTGTCACATTTCTAGACCAATCCAACACCTCATTATGGTGGTACTCAAAGTAGAGGTGGTGATTTTGAACTGCATAGATAAGAGTTGCTCTTGTTAACCTGGTCCGACCAAGACCACGCTTCAGTTTGCGATGAACAATCTACAGTTGCAAAGTCTCCTAAACAAACCCTATTAAACTATGTGTGTCATGTGTGCAGAGAGAACATTGCACGTCTTAAAAAAAACATAACCTGTTTTAAAAATAAACAATCTGATGCATGAGAAAAACCTTTCTGTAACATCAGATTATACATTGGCATCAATGGATGAGTGGTGACCGTGAAGGTTACTTTGTTGCAGGTGTTGTGTGTTCTCTTTGTTGTTCACAATTATGACCTCCTTATCCTTGTGGCACTCTTGCTATGCTTGCGAAAATATGAACTGCAAAAAATGCATTTGAAATAAGTGGTGTCTCAAAAGGAATGCCATTAAGAGAGCAAATTTCAGTACTCAGAATGCCAGAATCAACAAATCTGCCTAACGACACCAGTAGATGATCAGATGAGGCTGCACAACATCTATTTACTGACTGCACGTTTAAGCAAATAATTAGAGGAAGTTCATATTACTGTCTAATTGGAAATATGTCATGCTAGAATAGACACATAACACCTGTTGATATGCCATATAGTGAAGCAATAGCTAAAATGACAGAAACAGAAGCACTTCTCAAATGCTTGTAGCTGCAGAGGCTATGGAAAAATGAACTAAGCAACATACAGTATATCTGAAGTTTAAATTAAGCACTTGTTATAAGCATGCATATTTGAGTAAGCTAAGCATATACCGTATTTACTCGTGTACCACGCACCCTTGTGTAAGATGCGCATCCTAATTTTTACAAAGAAAATCGTGAAACAAGTTTTGCCCTGTGTACGATGCATGTTGTGATTGTATAGGAAGCGTTTAGAGAGAGAGAGAGCGCTGTCGACGAGAGTGCATGAGGAAGTGAGAGCACGAGTGACTGAGCAAGCAAGCGAGAGCGCAAGTGTGCGAGGGAGAGAGCACGAGTGAGCAAGCGAGCGAGAGAGAGAGTGCGAGCAAGTGAGCGAGAGAGAGAGCGTGAGTGTACGAGCAAGAGAGAGAGCGTGAGTGCGCGAGCGAACCCAAGCAGAAGAAGTAAACATTACAGAATTACATTTCCTCGTGTATGACGTACACCTGATTTTCTAATGCTAATTTTTGGGAAAAAATGTGCGTGTGGTTCATGTGTAAATATTGTATTTCAATATACGTTGAGGTTGAAAACTGATTAATAATGATAATGATGAGCACTGGAAGTGATAATTAAAACGGGAAAATGATATTGCAGATATATGAAACTTAATTACCTGGTTGTATATACTTATATGTGGGCGACACAGTGGCGCAGTGGTAGTGCTGCTGCCTCGCAGTTAGGAGACCCGGGTTTGCTTTCCGGGTCCTCCTGGTGTGGAGTTTGCATGTTCTCCCTGTGTCTGCATGGGTTTCCTCTGGGTACTCCGGTTTCCACCCACAGTCCAAAGACATACAGGTTAGGTCGATTGGCGGTTCTAAATTGTCCCTAGTGTGTGTGTGTCCTGCGGTGGGTTGGCGCCCTGCCCAGGATTGGTCCCTGCCTACTTTAACATGGCCTTTACTTTAACATGGCCTTTTTATAACTTCATTTTAATCGTAATTTAACTTAATCCTGATACTCTGTATGTTCAATTCATCATAACAACTATTCATGGTGGCTCTAAAATCGGTACTGACCCCTACTCTCTTTTCTGTTTCTTTTTCCGGTTTCTTTGTGGTGGTGGACTGCGCCACCTCCACCTACTCAAAGCTTCATGATGCTCCAACAATGATGGACGGATTAAAAGGCAGAAGTCTACGTGACCATCATCATCATCAAGTCCTTTCCGTGAGAATCCTAAATCCAAAGAGGACTGTTTCATTTATGTTAGGTAGAATGCCCAGAGGGGACTGGGCAGTATCATGGTCTGGAATCCCTACAGATTTTATTTTTTCTCCAGCCGTCTGGAGTTTTTGTTTTTCTGTCCCCCCTGGCCATTGAACCTTACTCTTATTCGATGTTAATGTTGATTTATTTTTTATAATTATGTCTTTCATTTTTCTATTCTTTAATATGTAAAGCACTTTGAGCTACTGTTTGTATGAAAATGTGCTATATAAATAAATGTTGTTGTTGTTGTTGTTGTGCCCTGTGTTGGTTGGGATTGGCTCCAGCAGACCCCCGTGACCCTATATTCGGATTCAACGGGTTGGAAAATGGATGGATGGATATACTTACATGTATTTTTATGTATATTTAAATGTATTTGCTTGGCAGATGCAAAATGACTTACAAAAGAAGTAAACATAATTGAGTAACTGTAGGCTTGGGCCTATTTGTTAAGCAAATGTAGTAGGATGGGTAACAAAAGGAGATTGTCACAAGTAAAAAGATGTAATAAGTAATAAATTTAGATGAACAATTGATAAAATAAACTTAAAGTAACATCAAATCAACGAAAAATATGAAAGATTAAAATGTACAATTTTTTCTATGCTACTTTTTTATACTTACTAAACTATAAAAATGTATGTTATACTTATTAAATATAGTTCCTTACTTGTATGTATATTTTTATGACACTTTGAGCAGTTGTTGAGCACTTAATTTTACACTCTTGAGCACTTGTTATATTACTTGTTATATTTTTTAAAAAGGAAACTACTGTATTTAGACACCAATCTAATAAAGTCCTTAGACACTGGCAACACTAGACTTAATATCCTGAAATGCAAGACTATTTTGAGAGTGTCTTCTAAAGAGCTGTGCTTCCGCTACATTTTTTAATCTTTTGTAAAATATTCTGTTTCAATGAGAACTTTTTTATTCAGACATTTTAGGCCAGCCAAGAAATTAAGCACTTTGCTGAGATCATTTAAAGGTTGCCTAAGATCTAAAAGTACTAATATAGAGTATACAGTATATGACTTTGACAAACAGACACATTTGATAGATGTGTAGCTTTTTTATGGTGTCTAAATGAATCCAGTAATGTGACATAAAATATGTACTTAAACAAGTTTACGTGTTGAGAGACACATTTCAAGACTAGTTCCTTAAGCCAGGCATTTTCTTCACAATTTAAGTTAAAGAAAAAGGGAAACTTATTGTCTTAAAAAAAAAGAATGGCAGACATGTTTTTGATAGACGGATTACCTTTTACAAGATATGTCAGTGTATATCTTGTATTGTGCAGTGCTGCTTTTTATTTATACAGTCTTGACTAAACAAGGAGATCAGACAATAATCCACTCGAATCTGAAACTGCAAAGGCATTTTGATGGCACAAGGCAATCATTGGCTAACAAGTAGAAGCTGCCATTTGAGGTTACAGGTTAGTACTCAAAAGAAACATAAAACGGAAAGGAAAAAAGTACAGCTAGTGAGCCCTTAATTGACAACATTGTAACAAGCTTTTTTATAGTGACTATAATTAATGATACATCAAACACTACAGAAAGTTTTAGAAAGTCCTCTTTTAGAAAATGTAATGTTACTATTAAGGTTTATCATGACTAAAGGCAATGGTATAAAATATGGCAGACACTTTCAGAAACTACCCTGAGAATGTAGTTGTGTTTCATTTTTAAAGATAACTGAGCAAGCTAGTAGTGCACTAGCTACTGCTTGATGAGTCTAACATCAATGGCTTGAATCCTGCATCCTGGCATTGTCCATGCTGATTTTGCTCTTCCTCTCCATGTTTTCCTCTAGATACTCTGGTTTTCATTCCACAATGCTGAAAACATGCTTTAGGTTACTTTAAGTGAATCCAATGGACACCGTCTGATTAAGGTTGGTTCCTGCTTTGTGCCTGAAACTACTGAGATAGGCTTTAGCCCGCACTGCCCAGAATTAAACATGGCTGAATTAATTTACCTGGGATTGAATTAAGAATAAGACTGTTATGTGAAAGTACCCCTTACCAGAAAATTCTAGGAGTCATTGTGAACTCATCACAATGATACATGATGCCCCGTGCAATGGTACCTTTGTACAGTTTCAGACTCCAGACACATAGAGCCATAACTGAGTGACCAGCGGATGGGAGAATTGACACACAGACAACAATGACTGTGTAATAATAAAAATTCTGATTTATTCCAGACATGCAAAAAACTATTTAAAATAATTCCTTGCAAATCTATACACAGTTTAATGCAAGAACATTAGCAAAAACAAGAAAAATAAATGCAGATTCTACCTACAATAATTACGATAGCTATAAAGAAAAAAAGAAGGAAAAAAACAATAAAAACAAAAAGACACTTTCTTTTCCTCCTACTAAGACAGTTCACGAATAACAGGCAGAAAAATAATCAAAATTAAAAAAAGAGAACAATTAAGCATAAAGACAATAACAAAAAATGACCACCCACAACCACAGATTATTTCCACCCAAAAGTATATGCAATTGGAAGTAAAGCTGTTCTTAGTAATATATATTGAATGAAGCACTCCTCACTGCTACTCAAACTCGGCAGCTTCAAAGTACACAGTAGACCAAAGACTAAACAAAAGACCACCCCTGGTGGTCTGGACTACACTTTTATATGACTAGCCATTTTGTCCCCTTTCACGTCTTCCAGTTGTTCTTCAATAAAAAGCAGCGTGTGATCAACCTGGGTACAGCTGTAATTCTTCCTATACCCGTCCTTCTTAAAAATTCCTCTCTAAATAGGTGCCTCCAAATAAGCATTAGCATTATTATTGCTTGGCTGCTGCCTTTACCCAAGATGACTTACAACATTTGAGATACCATTGGTTCCATTTCTTTTGATTTTCCCAGTTTGAGCCCAGGCTGATGAAGTGACTTGCTCATGGTCACACAGTGTCAGTAGCAAGATTTGAACCCACATCCTCAGAGTTTGAATTCCAAAGACTTGACCACTGAGCCACAATACTTGAAAATATGAAGGTGCATTGGTCCGGAATTGAACCCAAGCCCCCAGGAGCAGATAAGAATTCTACATAGAACCACTAATGCAAATGACCCACTTTGCAACCCTGAAACCTAAAGCCAATGCAACATTTCCCTGCCTCCCTCTTCAAAGTGCTAAAACAACAGGTAAATGTCTTTTACCACTTATAACTATTTATATACTGTATACAAGGATAAGTTATGAAAAACGTATTATCACATGTACAGAAGCAATCACAAAAGCTGATAAGAAGTTGAGTTATAAGTATTTAATGAGGTGTGGAGTACAAAGGAGGTTATGCTTCAGTTTAAGAACACACTAGGGAGGCCTCATCTGGAGTACTGTGTTCAGGTTTAATCTCCATATTACAAAAAAAAAAAAAAAAAGAAAAATGAGGCAGTGCTATAGAAAGTCTGAAGAGGTATCTATGAAAAGAGACTGAAGAAGCTGAACCTTTTTAGTTCAAGCAAACAAAGAAAAAGGGGTGACAAGACTGAAGTATTTATAATTATGAAAGGAATTAGTATAGTGGATACAAGATATTATTTGAAAATAAATTCCGCAACAAATATACAAAAATACAGCTGGAATTTTGTTGAGGTCAGATTTCACACAAAAGTGAGAAAACTTTTCATCGTGCAAAGATCCACAGACACATGGGATAAATTACCAAGAAGTGTCGTCATGACTGGCTTGGGGGTAACATGGTGCCCCTAGGCAGTGTAGGGTGCAAGCGGCCATATTTCATAAATGGTATGAAAGACAGGTCTTTAAGGACCTTCATATCTCGACTTGATGTTATTTTGGACAATCTACTGTAGGTGAACAGAATGGATGAGCTTGTTGGGCTGAATGGCATATTCTTGTCAAACTTGTTCTAATACACAGTATCATAAAGTAATAATATTTTTAGAGAAATACAGTACATTCAAATATGAATTATCATATTACACATTTCCCTTACATATAGTTTAAAAAAATGTCGGGTTGTTTGACTATTGTGAATGTATTTTAGGGAAAACTTACCACAAGAGAAAAACCAATTAATTTACATTATATACAGAGAGCTAGATCTTTATTTGCTTGTAGAGGGGAATTTGTCTTTTTACCAAAGGTCATTAAATAAGATTGTAAATAAACACAGACACACTATGGCAGTGGTTCTCAAGCTGTGGGGTCCCCCCCCCTTGCAAAGATGTGAAAAAAAGAAAACAAGAATCAAAAATATGAAACATACATCTATTGAAACCAAAACAAATAAACTTAAACTACATTCTGATACTAGAAAAATAAATATAGAATTAGATAAATGTCGATAAAAGTTAAGTAGGTATAATAAAATATGCATCTATGATATATCATTAATTAAAAAAGAACAAATTGGTATTAGTGGGCTCCTTTCAAAAAAACTTTAGGGGGGGCGCGATTAAAACTGTTGTTATGAAAACTTGGGTCGCAAATACGTAAAGGTTGAGAAATGCCGCACTATGGCATGAACACACACCAGAATAACTAAAAAGGAATCCAGTTTAAAAAGAAATAAAACTTCTGACTTGGCAGTTCCAGTCTCAGTGAGGTATTATGCAGCTGTTGGTATGAAGAAGCCTCAGTAGCGTTTCCTGACACACTTCTGCAGAATGATTCATTGGCTGAAAGTCCTAAGCATTATTGTGTCAAAGAGAAAATATGCAGAATTGTTCATAATGGCACTCAGTTTTGTCTTCATTCTTTCCTTTGCTACTACCTCCAAGGGGGTCCAGAGTATGTCCCATAACTGAGCCTGCCCTTTTAATTAGTTAGAGGTTCATTGGGCATCTCTTGAAGTGATGAGAACACCACAGAGCTATAGAAGATGTGAAGAATGTCACTACTTACATATAAATAACACAGTCTCATAGGAAAAATTAATCTGCTCTGCTGTTTCTTATAGAGTTCATCTACATTATTAGACCAGTCCCACCAGTTGGAAGAAAGCAGGAGTCCACAAATAATAAACAGTATTGTAATAATCACTGGAAAGAGTGACACCACACTGACAGCTTCTTTGCTAAATAATGGTAGGCAGAACTGCATATTTATTATCATATTTATCATCCTCCTAAGCATTAGACCCGAGCGACACTTGGGCTTTAAAAACAGTGCTAAAAGTATTAAGTCCTGAGTGCCATTCAGACAACAGTATAGACATATCTGGTGTACGACCCGAGGTTTACTCGGGCAGTAAAAGTACCAAGAGCGTTAGTGTCAGCGTCAGGCCTGCGTGTTACTCGGGCAATGGTGTAGACGCGTCTTCTCCTAGGCTTATAACGGCATCTTGTAAGAAACGCCTGTCATCAACAATGATGACAAAGTGAATCTGTCTTCAGGCAGTGAAATTGAAAATAATTCATGTGCAGTGTGCTCTTCAAATTATTATTATTTTTATTTGTGTTATTAGTATACTTTCTACACATCTGACGTTGCACTTTTTACAGTAGAAAGATGAGGTTTAATAAAAATGTAATTTTTCAAACAAAAACATGCAATGCTTTTTACATGTTTTTTTTGAGGAAATAATGTAGCACTAAGGAGGCTATAAGGCAATTAGTTGTTTAACCTAAAACCCTGTTTAGACAGAGGAACATGGAAAATGAATTTTTGTATACAATTCTGGGTTAAGCGCAAAAGAAAATGCCTTGTCTACAAGGAATATTTCTGGACTTGATGAAGTCAAAGGGTTCCACTGGGGCAGTGCTGGGGCCTGTGCTTTCTTACATTTATGCGGAGGATGAAGACACACTTGTTTAAGTATAATATTATTTAAATTTGAGAATTACTAGATCATCTAGAGTAAGAGGAATCCCTAAGCAAAACCCACATATGGCAAAAGTAAAGCAAATGAAATTTAATGTCTTTAATAGAGATAGAAAAACCATTCAATATAGTCTGAGATTATGTGTGTGGAATTAGAAACTGTACCTTAAGAGAAGGAATTGCGATTCCTGGTGTATTTTTAAATGTCCTTGGCCAGGCAGCATAGAAAATGGCTGATAAGATATTGAGTAATACAGTACACTGTACACATTACATTAAAAGGCATTAAAAGTTTTATTTAGGCTGCATATCACATTCATAGGGGCACATGTGGAATACAGTGTGCAGTGTTAGTCTCCAAATTACAAGAAAAATATAAAAGTTCAGAGAAATGTATTCCAGGACAGTTTGGTGTGAACAGTGAGAAAAAATTGAGGTAGTTGAATATTTTCATCTTTTGCAAACAGAAATGGAGAGGTGACATGATAATATTTAAAATTAAAAGGGAATAAGTAGGGTGGATGTTAGTTACTTTAAAATTAGGCCTAAAACAAAACATGGAAGCACAGATGCAAGTTAGTTAAGGGCAAATTTATCACAGATGTTTGGAAATATTTTTTCACAGGGAGAACTCACAATACACGGAACAAGTTAGTAAGTAAGTGGAGAGGAAAGAAGCACCTGGAAAGTTTTGAATGTCATCAGTTTTTTCGGAAGATTAGCTAAACAGAAATTGAGGAGCTGAATGGCCTGTTTTCATCTAAACTGTTCTCATGATTTTGTGCAATTAGCATTGAAGTAAGATTTGCCCAGAGGCTGGTGCATGGGTGAGGGAGGCCCTGACCCCCTCGCCTCAGCCCACTGGGTCTCTTTTAGATCTGTGCAAATAAATTGGTACCGTAAGCGAACTATGATATTTAGTGCAATGAGAGAAGTTGCAAAATCAACCAGAATGTTCAAGCAAATTATACAAAAAAGCCAGATCTAAATCCGTTAAGTAGTTCTCTTGTGAAAAGCGGACAGACATACAGACAGACACACAGACGTTGGATTTTATATACAGTATATAGAGATTTAGTATTTGCCGTATGTATTTTATATATCATATATTAATGTTTTTTGATTGCACTTCTTGTGATTTATTAGTGAAACCCAAGAGGCAGGGCATCATGATATCACTACTGAAGGACCTTACTCAGACTTTATAATCTTCAGTCCATTGTTAAGTAGACCCCTTTAAAGGTTCGTTGTGGTTTGTGAAGTTAAAAGCTTTTTGTGGATCTTGTATTGAATTTCTTCTGGTTTACTGGATTTTTTTGTGCCTCTTGCTTCGTTCTGATTTCTGGATAGCAGATTAGACTTGGGTTGCCTTTTTAAGCATGCCTTTTGTCTCATTTTTGCTTTTACTTTTGCTTTCCCGTTGTTCTGTCTGAAATGGCAGCCAGACCAGAAAAAGTGCTGAGTGCTGAACAGAAAAATAATTGCATCAGAATGCAAGCTGAGATCAAAACCGGAAGTAAAAAGAGAGCCAAAATCAAACCATAAACCACAAGGAGAGTTAAAAGCAGAGATTTGTTTCCATAACCAGTAATCAGAATATCAAGGAAAATGAGTTGCTTGTGACTGTTTTTAGGGGATCTTTATACCAGTGCACTGGTAATATCACAACCAGTGCAGCCCCAGTGAATTATCGAAGAATCCCCATGGAAATAGTTTACACAAAACCACAAAGTAGCAGTGGCCATTGCTGAACCAAAATGGCATTAAAATTGACAATAAATAAAAATCAACTTCAAAACAGAAGGTCTAAGTGATACTCTGACTTTAGAATTTAATTTCTTAGGTATTAATCCCTAAAAAAATGACCAAAGAATTAATTTTCTAGTCACTGGAAAATTAAAAAGAAACTCAAATCATAACCACCATATTTTCTGCTTCTTTTGTTTTATTCAAAAAATTCTTTAATTTTAAGGAACATTATTTTGTCTTTGCCATTTGTTAGTTGACTTTGATTTTTATTTTCAATATGCACATATTGTATGAGTGAAGACCTAATTTCTATCTAAAGTTAAACATAATGTTTCTCACAGTTCATTGCAAGGACCAATTACTTTTTTACATATACACTACCAATAGAAATTGTAAGTCAGAAACACAGCCATAACTTTCATTCATATGCTAGTAAATCTGATATTTAAACCAAGCAATACCTTATCTTCAGTACTTCACAGATGCCAAAAACTAGATAAATGATAACAATTTGAGTTTAAGTAAAAAACAAAAGAAAAAACAGTTTTCAATGTGTGATAACTATATAGTAAGGTAATACTGAATACTCAAGGCATGAGCCTCACATGCTAGTTTAGCTGAACTGATCTGATTTTCTTTTATTATTTTTGACAACAATTTAGCTTTCACTCATCACATTTGTGTGCTGTCACAAATTTACTTGTTCCAGTACAGAAATATTGTAAAATTCAGATGGTTTCTGTTACTGCAAGGCCTAGCAAGGCTTATTCAAGCAGAATTGACTATTGTATTGCTTTATTGTCAGACTGAACTATTTGATCACTCTCTACTCTGCGATTCACTTAAAACATGGCATTAAGGATCATAACTCGATCTAAGAAGTATAACCGTATAACTTCAGTTATTAAATCACTTGACAGATATCTAGTTAGCTTTTTAAATGCTCCTCCTCACATATAAAAATCAATAGGTGGTTTAATGATAACAATCCAACGCAAGTTTGGAAAGGTCTAAAACAATCACCGGTCTTGGTTCTAAAAAGAGTGTGAAATTTCCTGTAAATAAAGACCACACGCTTTTAGCAGATTAACTTAATCATTTTTTACCAAACAAGTGTTTTCAGTATCCAAAATGCAGAAGTAAAGGAGATGCTTCATAAAAACACCAGGAATTCTGTTGTGATGGAAGTCAGTTTAACCAAAGTGGAGTAAGGCTTACAGCAGGTTAAAACAAACAGGGCATTAGGGCAAAATGGCATATCAGGTCAGCTCTTAAAGTTCTCCAGTTTTTCATTTGCTTTATAACTGGTCCCTGACCTGTGGTATTGTACCTATGCTGTACCTAAGCTGTGCAAACAATCAATCATTTCCCCTGTCTCTAAGGTTTTTAGGCCAAGCTGTCTGAATGACTACAGACCGGTGGTGCTTACCTTTATTCCAATGAAATGCTTGAACATTTGTTGAAAAACCTGTTAATGACAGAGACAAAGTCTTTTCAAGATAACAACCAATTTGTTTATTGCGCAAACAGAAGTGTTGAAAATGCTCTACTTACGCCAAATCTACACCTTTCTCAACCAGCCTAGTTCATAGGTCAGAGCACTATTTTTGGATTTTTCTTCAGCATTCAGTACCATCAAGCCTCACATACTGATCAGAGAAACTGAATTTAAATCCATTTATCACATTGTGGATTCAGGACTTTCTTTTAAATTGTTCACAGACAGTCAAAGTACAGGACACTTTTTCAAAGTCCATCCATCCATCCATCCACCCTCTTCCGCTTATCCGAGGTCGGGTCGCTGGGGCAGCAGCTTAAGCAGAGAGGCCCAGACTTCCCTCTCCCCGGCCACTTCTTCCAGCTCTTCTGGGAGAATCCCAAGGCGTTCCCAGGCCAGCCGGGAGACATAGTCCCTCCAGCATGTCCTGGGTCTTCCCCGGGGCCTCCTCCTGGTTGGACGTGCCCGGAACACCTCACCAGGGAGGCGTCCAGGAGGCATCCTGATCAGATGCCCGAGCCACCTCATCTGACTCCTACTCTGAGCCCCTCCCGGATGACTGAGCTTCTCAAAGTCATTCATTCAAACACAGGAAGCCTGCATTGGTGCATCTTATCACCACTACTATCAACTACATACACAAGTGACCTGAGACAGAACAATGACCACTGCTCAATTATCAAGTATGCAGGTGACACCATGCTCATAGGATGCATATCTGGGGAGGATGAAAGCCACTCTCTAAATCAAGTGGACTGGATGATAAACTGGTGCAATAAAAACTAACTCACTCTGAATGTAAAAAAGACCAAAGAAATGATATTTGATTTTAAGAGACACAAATTTGTAATTTTAACCATTGTTGTTCAGGGGGGAGATGCAGAAATAATGACTAAATATAAATACTTAGGAACTAACCTAGATAACAGTCTTAAGTGGAATACAAGTACAAAAAAAAATTTCTAAATACAATCAGGGCATATTTTTCCTCAATAAACTCAAAATATCTAAATCAGACAAGGACCTCGTGTTGTCCTTTAATCGCAATATGATATGATGTCTGTTATTTCTTTCAGTTTTATTGCCTGGTTTAGTAGTCTGACACACCAAAATTTAAAAAAAGCTCGAGCAGATTACTAAGCATGCAGCTAAAGATGTTGGGGCTGATGTAGAAGATCTGGCAAGTGTGTGTCAGAGGACAATGCTACAGTAACTAGAAGTCATCTTAACTGATGGCGGACATCCATTACATTTAGAACTTAACTTAAGTAAATCAGAAAGGATAGTCGCTTTGAAAACCCACATAAATCACTCCCGAAATTCTTTTCTTCCTAGTGCCATATGACTTTTTAATAAGGAATATCGGAGAAAATGGTTAAGGTTTGATGTGTATCCTGTAACAGTTTTTGTGTAAATATGCATTATCAAACTGCCTTACCTTAACCTGCCTTGTCTCTTTTTGTTTGTTTTATTCAATTCTGACTGTTATTAGATGCAGCTGAGAAGACAAATCTATCTATCTATCTATCTATTACAATTGTAATTATTGTAGCTGCCTTGATGAGGTGTTGGAAGGTAAGCATGCTGAGGTGAACATGCTTCCTGGTGACAATAAGAATAAAATAAATTAATCTGTAGGAGAGGGGCAGGTGCAAACTGGCAGAATTTAGACAAGTGTTAGTAGTTGTAAGTGGCCAGGTGCATGCGACTGAGAGTTAGTTTTAGATTTTCTTAAACAGCTGCAGGTTCTACATATAATTGCGGTAACAACACTATGTATTGATGTGTTATTGTATTCAGAGGCAGAGGGGATAATTTATTTTATGGAGTTAACGATCCCATTTGAAGATGCCATAAAGGAAGCATGTGGGAAGAAGAAGCTGAAGTATATGGATTTGGCTGCTGAGGCACAGGAATGAGGGTGGCATCCTCATTTGAGACCCATTGAAGTAGGAGTCACAGTGTTTGTTGTCAAGTCAACATATATGTTTCAGTAGGAATTTGGGATGCATGGGCATTTATTAAGGAAGACTCTGAAAAAGGCTTCTGAAGCAGCTGAAGGTGCAAGTAAGTGGTAATGGATGATGAGTGTGCTGGTGCATTTTTAGTATTTTGTGTTTGCATGGTTGAAATTGTCGGCATGTGTTTTAGAATCCATACACAAAAGTTTCTTTTGCTTGTTTTTGTTAGAGACCTATGTGGGACCAGTGGCATTGAAAATGCATTAATGGTGTCAGTGGGGTTAGTTACAGCTCTGTTCAATGGAGATTGTTGATATTATCTGGAGGGTGTCAGCCCTCTTTTTGGAGGGAAATGTAAATGGGATGTCAGAGTACACTGTTGAGTTGACAGACGTGTTAAAACTAAAACTAACAGACACCTCAATAGTTTCTTTCCCAGAGCCATAGCCCTCTCCGACCAGTAACTAAGGCAGTGTTCTTTGCTTATTCTTGTATTCTGTCATATTCTGTATGAAGGTGTGTGTGTTTACAGTGTATGTACATATATGTGTGTGAACATGCATACACACGACACACTCACACTTTTACTTGCACATCTCCTTTATAATTGTACTACTCTGCAACTTTGTTTGATTCCATTTATGTTATCTCTTATGCTGTAAGCAGCTCCAAATCTACCAAGTCAAATTCCTGTAGAAGTACTGACGAATAAAACTAATTCTGATTGTGATTTAACTCTAGAAGAAGGTGTTTCATTAGGAAAACTTCCTAAAAGTATTTCATTGACACTTAAGTTTGACAAACTAAATACAAATCATTCATTTTGTTTGGTCTGTTGTGTTTGTACACTGAAATAATCGTTAATTGTTTGCAAGGGACACTAATAATCCAATGTCTACCACATGCTGAATCAGCTTTTTAAAACGGTGTCCTGACAGCTTGGCACATAACATAGAACTATCAGCAGTTCAGATGTGATGACAGTCCATTAAAGTGCACAGTTACAAACACCCACACACTGACCAGTTAATGTTACATCCATGTTTTATGGCTTCTGTAATGTTTCATTTGAAAAATCTTGTTGTTACTGATGTTATTCTGCATAATGCAGCTAAACTTTTAGGGAGGAATATGTTTGAACACATTAGTTGTATCACATATACAGTGAAAAATGATTTAAAGAGGTGATCAAATAGGATGTTTTGGAGTAAACATATCTAGAAAAAAGATACAGGCTACATTATGGTTAAGAAGGGTAATTTAATAACAAATAATAATTACATGGGAGGAAAAAAATGATGTCCATCTGAGCCTGTCTACATTTCAAGGTACCTGAGTTGCCTCGAAAGCTTGAATATTGTAATCTTTTTAGTTAGCCAATAAAAGGTGTCATTTTGCTTGACTTCTCAGTACCTTCATAATGGCTAACACAGTACAACATCCCAGTACTACTGATCTCACTTTAAAAGAATATATTGAACATTCTTCTTCCTAATTCTCTAAGCTGGTCTGACTATGAGGGTTACATATACAAGAAGTAGAAACATAGGTGAATGAATCACATTTCCAAAGTCTCTGGGCCAATCATTTTCTGGGTTTACCTCCTGATAATCATTTCTCACATGTGTTTCAGATCTGCCTTTTGAGGATCAGGAAATTTAATTCTAACCTGAGTAATTAATAATTCATGCCTGAGGTCTACAATATGGGAGCAACCACTCTCTAAAGATGACAGACTTAATTCAAGTTTAGCAATTGTTTTCATCCAGAATGAGATAAACCCTCTACACAATGAAACAACTTGGGATTCCGGTTGGCAACCCCCCAGGCAGACAAGCAGTCCAGTCCCACCCTCCGGAAATGATCCTCTATCTGCTGCAGCCAGGGGTTACGTGGGCGACCCCTTGGCCTGGTCCGGTTACTCAGGTCCCCAACAATGAGGATCTTATGAGCTGGATCAGCCCCGGGGAAAAGCGCCACATGGCTGTAGTGCCGTAACTGACGCTCACTCACAATGCAGGTAATGTGCCTCGTTCAGGACTCCATGAGCAACCGCTCATTCGACACAAAGTCAAACCAACGATACCCAAGGATTTTCCGGAGAGACACAGTACCAAAGGAGTCCAGTCTTCGTCTCAGGTCACTGAATAGCGTCCAAGTCTTGCAACCATATATATCCGACCCCGGATAAGCGGAAGAGGATGGATGGATGGATGGACTTTAAAAAAGTGTCCTGTACTTTGACTGTCTGTGAACGATTTAAAAGAAAGTCCTGAATACATAATGTGATAAATGGATTTAAATTCAGTTTCTCCGATCAGTATGTGAGGCTTGATGGTACTGAATGCTGAAGAAAAATCCAAAAATAGTGCTCTGACCTATGAACTAGGCTGGTTGAGAAAGGTGTAGATTTGGCGTAAGTAGTACATTTTCAACACTTCTGTTTGCGCAATAAACAAATTGGTTGTTACCTTGAAAAGACTTTGTCTCTGTCATTAACAGGTTTTTAAACAAGAATTGGACCTTCGTCCTTTTGCATAGATATCGGGAGCACCACACACCCCTTTCCAGTGACCTCATGACTCCCCATGCTCTCCCAATCCGTCTACTGACTTCATAGGAAGAGTCACCAGAGACATGAATGTCACCACCATGGTAAGTAAACCTTTCAGCATGGTCAACACACTGCTGATGGCTGTGCCTAAGAAGTCATTAAAGGCCTGGATCGGTTTTTATCCAGGACACTCACAAGCCCAGACACAGGAGTGATTAGAAATAAAACTGCAAGAAAAAAAATTATGATCAAAAACAAAAGTAGAATTTAGCTATGTATTTGTAACTGAGAAGACAAGTGTTTAGGAAATAAATATGCAGTCATGTCTGGATTTGAAATGCTTTAAATGTAGACAAGATTTAAATTTGCATTATAATAAACAAGGGGAGAGTAAGATAAAATGGTGGCATAAGATGGAGTATTTACTTCATAATAAATTCCTTGTAGGAGTCTGCATTAATCCTGGAAATTAATTTGAAGTCCTCCTTGCCATCCTCTCTAACACTGGTATCACTGGGACTTCTCTCAGATGGTTGGGATCCTACCTCACTGGCATAATCCCCAAGTGTCATAGCGAGGAGAGATGTCAAGGGTGCATCAGACAAGCTTGGGCATTCCCCAAGGATCGGTATTGGATCCTCTCAACTTCTCTCTCTATTTAACCTCACTAGCCTGTTACCATCCAGTCTCATGGTTTCTCATAGGCCGTTGACACACAAATGTCCCTGTTTTTTTTTGCTCCAGAGGACAATGTAGTATTAGGTAGAATTTCTGCACCTCTCACTGATATTGTAACCTGGAAAATATAAGGGGTTTTCTTAAAAAAAAATATATATATATATATATATTGTCACGCATGCGCGACTAGGAGACCGCGGATGGATCTTAAAACACATCGAAGGACGTTCGACGGCGGGAATGGCAGGGTACTAACCTTTTTTCTTTGTTTTCCAGGACTAAAGACGCTCCGCCATAAGACCTTGCCCGCAGTACGTTCACTTCCGCCCTTCCTCCGCCATCTTCCCTGACGTCAGCAATCCCATCATCCATCACGCCTCCTTCCCAGCATCCCTGCACTTCCGGCTACTCCGTCGACGCCTAGTATGGCGTCCCGCATGAATGTTTTGTTGCTCATGTTTGACCTTGACTTTATTTCTTTAAAAGTCTGGAGTGTTGACAATATAAGGGGCCGGAAAACCCCAAACTTTTTTGTTGTCTCCTGTTAAATCTTTTACAATATATATATATTATATATTATATATATATATATATATATATATATATATATATATATATATATATATATATATATATATATATATATATATATATATATATATATATATATAAATATTTGCAGCTGGAGATCCACAAAGGGAGAAAATGAATCATGTATCATAAAGTAGTTTTTATTCCTGAGCTTTCATATATATAAAATTATATATTAAAGATTATAAAAGTAGCAACTCACTTACCAGATCTACAATGACTGGATCATTGCATGTTATCCCCTAGCCATACAATGGCATTAAATTAAGCTATTGGCACATCTAAAATGAAACCAACTACTCATTTCTTAGAAACAATATAATACATCTAAATTAATTATAGTTTATCATTATAAAGTGTATATCCCAGCATGCTATCCATTATTAGATAATAACACATTAGAAGTTCTTTATAATAATTAAAACAATACGTTTATTGCTAAAAAAAAAATACCATGCATTGAACTTTTCTTGAAAGATACAAAATGTACATTTACAAAGACAAGCTTTTTATGTTACTTGGCTACTAAAATGTACTTTGCTTGTTAATGACTTTGATCTTGCTTAAAAACTACCTGAACATTGTGATAGCTAGTTTAAGCAGAAAGTGTAAAAAGGTCTGAGGCATTGTAAGCTTACAGTTTTACAATGCTGCTGTGGGATGTTGCTTGACAATTAATTATTTTTTTTTGCTGATAAGAGATGAGAACTGGTTTAAATCAAGTTTATAATGCAGAGCTGTTACCCTAATGAATGTATAGTTTCATAAGCTGGCTATAAGTTATACAAGCATGCTGCTCTGTTTCTCACATTTATGGTGTCAGAAGTGCGAGTTAAAGCATCTTAATTTAAGAAAAAGGATTTTAATTTTATGAGCTCCAAAAATGGATGATTTTTAAAAAGTGTAGCTGTGCAATTCCTGAACTGAAAGAATATAGTTTTTCTTTTATGAGAATCAGACCAGGAGGATGGACATGCAGAGATCAAAAACCAGAAAGACAATCTATGCTTCTGTCAGAACCAAAGCTAAACACGAGAATTAAAACTGAGAAACATAAGGAAAGGGTCATTGCCAGGATGTTAATCAAGAGAAAATGCCACTAAGTCTTTAGGTTTTTATCTGTCAGACTCAAACAGAGAATGACTGCCTTGGATTACTTCTAAAAACCAATCCCTAATTGAAACAGGTCCCATTACTCCTGAAACCACACCCTTAGATAACCTAACTTGCGACATAACATCAAAAGCACGAAAAAGGTGACTTCCTAATCCAGTAAAAAAGACAAACATGACAAATTAGTTCACTGTTCCCAAAAACCTCCAAATCAAATGTTAAAGGGTGCAAGTATCTCAAAGACAAATTCAATTAAATTCAGACTCATGACAGTAGCTAAATGAGATCAGACAAATGAGCTAATGAGAGAGAAGGAGAAAGATGAAGAGGAGGAAGTGGAGGGAAGTTAAACCAGGAATGGAAGTTTTCATGCAACTACAAGAAAAATGCTGCTTGGACACCATCTGCTAATCTTCATCTGATTACAGAACTATAAGATGTTCCAGGTTTTATGGTGTGAATTTGCACACTTTATTTGCTTTCATTTATGGCTCTAACTATTTGAAAAACTTCCTACTGCACATTCGCTCTATTCTATTGCTGGGGGTTCGGAACCAACTTTCTTTTTTAGCTAGGTCAACCATGGGGATGAGAGATATCCTCGGCTGGAAGACTACAGTGACAGCCATACCTGTGTGAAGTCTGAAGCAACTACTGATTAAAGGTAATGGATGAGAAATCCTGGGTGTATTGCATTGCAGCAGTAAACTGTAAATTCTCAAATGTTGGTAAATGTAAGAATAGTCAAAGTAAAGTAGTGTCAGAGAATTAAATGTTATTATGTTGGCTCATATTCCAAACAATATGCACATTTAATAAAAAACTTTAATGTTATAAGGAGAGGTGTCCCCAAAAGCTTTTCTATGATAAAAAAAATATGATTTTGTTATTCAATGAGACTTCAAATATTCACTGCACTCGTACTAAACATGTATTTCATAGATTTCATATTTAATCATCTTTTATAAATATAGATCTTTAACAGGTGCTTATTTACAGTGATTTGTATTGTGGACCCGGCCCGGACACAGACAGGCGGACATGTTGTTTATCACCACCACAAGTTTATTATTTACAATATTTACAAATGTTTAAGTGCACAACAAACCCCCACACAGCCTTTTCCTCGGGCCGCCTCCACAATCTCTGCTCCTGCCTCGTCCTGCTTCCACCCGACTCCAGCCTCGAATAAAGGGAGCCGGCCCCTTTTATATGCTCCCGGATGAGCTCCAGGTGGTTCCCGGCATTCCCCTCTGGACACGCCCCAGTGTGGCGGAAATGCCGGCTGTTCTCCCGGAAGCTCTCCGGGTGTCCCTCTTCTTCCCCTCAGCACTTCCTGGTGTGGCGGAAGTGCTGAGGTCCAGGGTCCCCAAGGCATTGGGGCGCCCCCCTGGTGGTGACCACGGGTTCCTACAGGGTTGGGCTTCCAAGCCCTCTACCCGTGGTCCCCAAAGCAACCAGGATGGCGGCCCCCACATGATCCCAGATGGGCGCACGCCCACTTCCGGTCCTTCAAGGCGTCCAGGCCAGGTCGTCGCCCCTGGCATCCTCGACACTATGAATTACTTCATTCTTCCATAAACAGAAGAGAGAGGTTGAGAGCATGCACTGATAGCATGTTGCTGCACCCACTGCATTATGAACCACCTGGATTGGGATCAAAGTACAGCAGGTGACACCTCAGCACCACACTGAAGCAGTATGAGGTTTTTCTATGGTGGCCTGTAAGTTGGAGGACCTGCTTGCAGGGCTGGATGCAGATTAACGTCATGCCCAGAATGAAGCAATTTCAGGTTAAGGGCCTTGCTCAAGGGTCCAATGGAGTAGAGTCACTTCCAGCATTTACAGGAACTTTCTAATTGCGGGTGAAGATCCCTAGCCTCAGAGCCACCACTCCACCTGAGATTAGACCTTCGTGACACAGGTTAGTTTTACCCTACTGATGACGGTGTTGTCACAATAGCAATCCTGCTCAGTATGAGTGGAACCGCAGATTCAGACATTTGGTGTATGTGCTTGGCTGAGGAGCCAATTGTGTGATGCTACCAACTGCAGGATTATGACTTAAATGGAATAATAATAAAAATGATAACTGTAATAATAACAAATGTTGCTTGAATGTATATTGTGAATGATTGACTTATTAGCTTGGATCTATTCTTTACAGACTATCTACAGTACTTTTCAGGTGTTACTTCTGGAAACCTTCAAGCTATAATTTGATAAATGGTTCTGGGTGCATTAAAACACTTATTGAATCAGTCAGATCACACTTGTGTCTTGTGTTGACCCCAGATGTACAACTTAAGCCTTTAATCTGGAGTGAGGTGATCTGCACTTCAAAAGCTGATCAACAACCTCCTGGAAATAATGGCTGAATAAGTTAACTCACACAGCGTTACCAATGGACTTGTGCAGATACATAAAATATTCAATACATCTGATTGAGTGTTGTAGGAAAGCAAAAAGCAGATGCACTTTCTTTAGTAAGAAATATAAAAAATATTTTTTGCCTTTGAAAATATATTATTCACAAAGTTACAAAATCCTTTGTAGTTGAATTTGATCATAACTGAATATCTATGCATTGAGCAGAGTGCTAACAGTTGCTAAAAATAAAGAGTTGTTAAACCATAACCATGTATATAAAGAAGCATTTATATGAAGTATGTAGGCTGTGTTCCTCTATAAAGATTATCTTTAAATAAATCATTGTGCAGACCTTTGAGGATTTTATGTATTTTGGAGTGTATTAGATATTCATCATCTGGAATTTTACTATCAAGTAATTAAGCTGATTACACAAATTGCTAAACTGAATAATAACTGCAACAGTACTGTGTATTCTGGAGATTATGTTATCTATGTAGTAAAGTATGTATCCACATGAAGTTGAAAGCCCGTAGATTAAAATGTGTGAGTCTTTCAGTGACATGCTGAATAAGAGCCTTCATGTTAAAGGCACTGATTCTGCACCACAGATTCACCAGTCAATAAGCTCTCAGCCATTTTTGGTTTGAAAATTTAATATATAACTCGGGGTAATAGGTATTTGACATTTTAATCAATAGGGATTTTGATAAGCACTCAGATGAAGCAGTATTTCCTTGTGACAGATATTACTAGAATATGTGCAAATCTTACACATCTGACAGCAAAATTAATGAAATGATAAAAAATGTTTAGCACACCTACATGTGACCCAATAACCTCTGAAGCCTGTCTTGCTGTTTTACTACCAGTGAGAAGTCTCTTCTTTACACATCTTCTGACCATGGATGGTCTGTTGTGTTATTAAATACTGATATTCATAAACATTTACAAAAAACTGATTGTTAGTTTGTGATTTACTGTATATACTCTGTTTATTTGTAATTAAAGTGTAAATGCACCCATCTAGTAAAAGAATGCCTAGTTATCAATGGATCTGCATGCAGGAAAGGATGTGGCTGGTCTTCAAAAAGGTTGCTCACTCACATTCTCCTTGTAACCCGACGGAGCCTGAGCTGGTCAAGCTGGTTCAGATGAGTCCAGATGGGCAAAGCTGATAAGGAGACAAGCTACGGTCACAAAATCAAGGCAATCATGGGTGCCAAAGGTACAACTACTAAAAACTGCCTTGAGCAGGGTGAATACTTATGAGGTCAGTTATTTTATGTTTTAAATTTGTAATTCATTTAGACCACTATGTGGAGATCTGTTTGTATTTTGACATTAAAGAGTCTTTTTATGTTGATCAGTGTCAAAAAAGCCAATTTAAATCCACTGTGATTCAATGTTTCATAATGATAAAATGTGGAAACTTTCAGAAGGAGTGAAAACATTTTATAGACTCTGTATCGTAAAATACAATATTTTGGACCCTTCATCCACACTAGAAATGTATTTTATTATATAATAAGAATTTTATGGTTAGATACTATACACTACCTAAACTTGGAGTGTATCAGAATGTTATGCCAGGTTCAATCTATGTGAATCCACATGATGCACTGTTGTTTTCAATTATTTTACTTATGTCATCTTGTAAAATCACTCTAAAATATCGGAAGGCATAATTAACCTTTAAAATAATAGTAAAAATATGCAAAGTCAATCCAGAAACCTTAACACATTTGAAGAAGCTTGTCAGCAGTGAGCTGTAACATTTACTGGAGAACACCTGGTTTGCACATTTCAACTTCTTTTAAGCCTTTTCAAACAGCTACACAGATGAAACAGTGCCCCCTTGTAATTAATAAACGGGCTCCCATTTCTGAAGTCACCTCCAAAGAACTTGGCATTTACATCAAACACAAAAAGGCTGTTTGTTACCAGACACTTCTGTGAACCCACATTTGCTGAACGCGGCGCCGAACATGTAGGCTATTATAAGATACTTCCATGAAACATCTTGAAGGGTGAGAGAATGACCTGAAATTCCACAGATGGACGGTTATAATATTTCCTAATTATTTACAAGACAGGACTTTCTTCCTAAATATTGACCATGCTTGTTGACTAATTGGACTACATATGGCTTTTCTTAAAATGTAATATACTTTCATTTTTTTGTGAAAATCCATGTTGGTGTAGTTTATTCTTTTTATGGTTTTATTTCACAAAAATTGTACAATCTTTCAATTGGAACTTTTTTTTAATAATGAAATAGTCAACATTTGCTAATACCTTTATATTTTTGAAATATTTGCAGTAAAGATTATTATATTTTGTATTAAAAAGGAATTTTTCTTTACTGTATTTGATGAAAAAATATAAATGGTCATAATTATTGATGAGCGAGCACCAAAATGTTCGGGTGTTCGGTCCGAACACATCACGATGTTTGTGTGCTCTACCGAGCACCCGAGTATAATGTAAGTCAATGGGAGACAACCAGGCACCCCTTGCTCTGAAGAGGGGAGGGTGCCTGGTCCATTGGAAAAGGTCAGAAAGTGACAGAAATACCACCCAAATGGACCAGGAACAGCATGGGGACGATGTCTGGATGCATCTTAGATTCTCAAGTCAATGCTGGAAACCAGTTTGTCTGAGTTGTACGCCACTTTTACAGACTGACAAAAACATGCCCAAAACCCCCCAAAAAATCAATTTTACAGGAAAAATGATGCTCTAAAACATTATATGCCAGTGCCTGCAGGTGAGCTGACGCTCTAAAACTTTATATGCGAATGCATGCTATATAGCACCCAATGACGTGTTCTGGCCAGCCAATCACTGTAATGCCAGCACCTGACATGGCTACTGGCATTACAATGAGGGCAGTACTTACCTGCCCCATGATTGTCTGTCTCCAACCCGCGAAACGTGCAGGGCGGTGTTATACTACATATTTCTTTAATATTAATGTCACTGTCTCTGTGCTCACTGGTATGGATTTATTCACATGTGCATGTTAAATTTGGCACACAGGGGCTCAGCAGTTAGAATTGCTAGCCAAGCGTTGGATTAGATAGCCAAAGACAACTGGAGGATTGTATAGTCAGCTGAAACACAGAAGAGTATTTCTGTCCTCTGTCAGTACAAAGTCTTCTTTCCTTGTTGGGAGAATGAGAACCGGCATGTAACCACTATGATATTTCTGTATTTTGTGGAGGAGGAGTTTATCCCTTTCCTGCCCTTGTTTGGAGACTGAGAGGACCAGCAAGTTGAAGAACAGTATAAAAGGCTTGCACCACAGCCAGACCCTTTGAGGCATGAGTCGGCAAAGTTCCGAAAAACCTCCCAGCGTGGGGACGAGAAATGGCAAACTGTGTTGATCCAGATTCCCACCTGGAAAAAGTCTGTCCATATGCCTCCCGTCTGTAACCGCATTAACCGTCAGTAAATGTAAGCTAAAGTATATTTTTTCTCATGTGATTCTTGTACCTCCGTAATCACGATGGGAGGGATATCGCCTTTTCTGGTATATTACTATATTGTTTAGTTACTTAATATGCCGCAATTTCAAAAGAACACATTTCCAAGAGAGCTAATGCCTCTTCAGGAAACAGGCGGAGACTCGAGCATGGCGCATGAGCACATGTGGTGCTCGTTCGAGTAGCGCCATGCTCCGAGCATAGTGATGCTCGAGCCGAACACGTTAGGCCGAGCATGCTCGCTCATCACTAGTCATAATCTTAAGGTATAATTGGGCCTAACGTTTTTTTTTTTCCCTTTAAAAGCTGCTAAGGATGTGAAATAATGTTTGCCTCACTATTCGTGTTCTTCTTCTCTAAGATATCATTCTAATGATATGATTGTTTGCTTGCTATCCAGTTCTCTGTCTATAGATACATTATGAAATACAAAGATGGCACAACCCTGCCATTGAAATGTTTAAATGCTATATGTAATAGATAGATAAGATACAATTTTACAATATTGTTTTTCTGGATTGTGTAACAGTTTGGAAGAGTTATTTGTTTTACAATGTCCTGGAGTGGTTCAGTCAGAGTCCAGATCCTAGTCCAACTGAGAATTTGTGCCTGAACTAATTAAGAAGTCAACAATTAATATATAAATGAAAGACCTGTGTGTGTGTATGGAGCAGTTTACTCTGCTCACGCTCAACCACAGCCACTTTTACATTTTTCCGGCGCTTGCATGCACCTCACTTCTCACTACAAAAGACCTGTATGCAGCAAATGCCGCCATTAAACAATGCTATTGTGTTAATGACACAGATGAAGAGTCAGAACGTTGAAGCAAAGCAAACACTGTGGCTCAACAACGTACAAGTGAAACAACTCAGCAATGGTGGGTAAGAGTTGTCTATCTGGAGGTATTTTCTCGAGACAAAGATTAATTGGGTTCATATGCCTGCAATACGGCTAAGATATGGTATTGCCAGTGTCTTCTTATGAAAGCCAGTGGGGCAGCAAGCACAGGTGGGTCCATGTCCTCTGCACTGGGTAATTCTTCAGAATTAGCTGACCCCTTTCCAAGTTCACAAATAGTGTAAAATGCTAGGGCATCTTTGGGTTATTTTTTGTCCTGAAGACCGGACATAGCTAGTATCATCCTTAAAGAAGACTTTGGCTGTGCAGATATTTTCCTTGGTATTAATGGCAGTATTATCAGTTTTCAGCCCTGTATTAATGGGTCAGCAGGTTTATCATTAGGATTTAATCAATTGTAAATAGCTTCATGTTTGTACTACCCTATTGTTAGACTCACTTATATATGTTGCATATGTATTGTGAATCAAAAAACAGAGTGGTCATGAGGAGTTGGGGCACCCGAAGGTGATCCTTGTATAACTGAGAAAAAGATTGGTAAAACAAAACATGCAACACTTGTGAAAACATTTTCTGAGACGCAAGTCATTCGTTTCTGTGAATCAAGATGGCGGTGGAGCTCATTATTAAGCAAGGCAGGTGAAAAGGAGAATCCAGGAGGTCAGAAGGGGAAAGAGACATCATAGATGTTTGCCTGTTTATCTTCCATTCTCCAGAGGGAGGAAGAGGAGAGATATTAAGTGACAGCACCACCCTCTAACCCTGAGTAGAATTAACACTTGTTGAGCCCTGAAGCTGTCTCCCAAGTGCATGTGTGTGACTGAATTTATTGATACTGTCAACCCGTGACCCTGTATCTGGATTCAGCGGGTTAGAAAATGAAAGGATGGATGGATGGATACTGTGTCCTCATAATAATTTTACTTTTCTTAGTAATTTGTGCCTAGAGTGTCATTGTAACATGTGTTGTATCATAGCTGTGTTGTATCATTTGTCTATGTTTCTGAGCCTCAGGAACAAGCAGCAAATTCCTTTTTAATTGTACTGTATGATATTATGGCAATAACTTCAGTCCAAGTTAATTCAATGGCATTAAGAAAACAGAAACATAAGATGGATAGTATCCCAAGTGAGAAAAACTGTTGGTCTGTATGTGTTGAGCTGTAGTGATATATGAGCTTATTGCCAGCAGCGACCATTGAAATAGGAAGGTTTGTCTCTAAAAATATTTTAAATTGTTTTGGTCTCTAAAAATATTTAAAATTGTTTTGGGGACTTTGAAAGCCAAGGAATCCAGGGGGCATGTTTAGTTCTTGTTTCAATTTGTTTTTAACAATTTTAAAAATGAAATCTGTTCTGCAGCAAAACCATCTTGTTTTTCTTTTTCGCACCACAATTTTGAGGCCTTTTCAATGAAAATTGCTAGGTACTGTCAACCTGAAATGTGCTGTGTCACATCGCCAGATATACAGTAGGTATTACTGTTGTGCAAGTTTGTAGAATTAACTTAAAACCCTCATTTGATTTTATATTGGTTGCAAACTTTTCCTATAATTTTGACTATGGGCTTCTGTTCTTTGTTCACAAAGTGCTTTACCGTTTTTTGACCCTATTGCTTACCCCTTAACTACAATTTTGGTTATTTCTTTTGAAATTGTCTCCTCAATGCTCAATATCCATATTTTGACCTAGGCTAGTTTATATTATATTAATAACTCTCTTTACTGTATTGAAAAATAAAGTAGGAAACTCGTAAATGAAGAGACAGAATAACATGGTCAAAAAACAAAGATGAGGTCAAAACTAAAAGTCGGGAATCAATTATGACACCCATAATGATGAAATTAAAATCGAAGTTCTATTTCAAAAATCTATTGCCAAAATAACAGAGAGAGTCACATGTAATCACCAGTAATTTCTCCAATCTCAGATACTTTGGGACCTGCATGAGGCGACCTTTATACTGTTATGTTGAATGATGTCGTCGACCCAAAATGTTGGTGTTTGTTCCCAAGAGAAAACATTATTAAATTAACAACTACTAAATGAAGTCTCCAAACAAAAAACAAACCTCAAAAACCTAACTTTTAGTAAGAAAACCCCAGAACAAATATAAAGATATTTTTTTGAACTGAAGAAAACTTAAAAAATTAATAAAGGATTAATTGCAACACTCTTATTTCCTGATTCCATTCTTATTTTAGACTCCTTCTGTTTAAACTGAGGTATGAAAGGGGGCCATTCTGTAACCTATGTGCTGATGATGGAAACAGATTCATATTTCTCCTTCCAGGTGAGGTGTTGCCAGGCTGTGAGGGAAGGTGGGTATATCCAGCCTTAACACTTTCCTTTATTCCTTTTAATTTAGTTCCTGTACATTAAGCCAACTGGCCGTGCACTTAGTGTTATTTGTAAATATTAAATGATGTTTTGTGTTTTTATTTGATGTTTATTTTTCATTCTCACAAGTCCACAATATACAGTACGTGATCTAAAGTTTCAAAAACCCTAAACAGCAAAGGCCCCAAAATATAATGGGCTAAAAATGAAAAAAAGAAAAAAACACAAAATTCTCAGAAAACAAAACTTGAAAAGGCAAATCCATTCTTGGTAAACAATGCCGAGATACAAAATAAATGTACACAATGCTGTAGTGGTCAGCCTGTGGCTTGCTAAACCCTTAAATAAGGCCTCAGTAGGAGCCCCACTAGCTGCTCAGATGCAATGTTGATATGCCGCATTGCCCCATAAGGAATGAAAGGAAAATAATAAACTCAAGACAATTAAAATTCTAAAGTAAAAATTTAAAAAAGGTTAAAAGAACTTAATAAGAATCAACTATTCACATGTCCACTTTCTGTAGCTTATCTGGGTCCAGTTTTTGGAGGCAGTAGTCTGTGACAGTCATAGGCAGCAGTCAAGACATCCCCTTTATCTGCCACCTCCTCTAACTCCTCCTGCAGGATGCACAGGCACTTCTAGGCCAAATGAGAGATAAAATCTCTCCAGCATGTCCTGGGTCTGCCATGAGGTCTCCTCCCAGTTAGACATGCCTGAAACACCTCCCCCAGGGAGGCATCCAGGAGGCATCCTAGTCAGATGCCTGAAGCACCTCAACTGACTCCTTTCGATGTAAAGAGCGGCGGTTCTGCTTTGAGCTCCTCTCAAATGTCTGCGTTCCTCACCCTTTCTCTAAGGCTGAGCCCAGACATCCTACGAAGGAAGCTCATTTCTGCCACTTGTATCCATTTTATTGGTCACTACGCAAAGCTCATGATCATAGCTCAGGATGTTTACTGAGCGGTAAATCAAGAGATCTGCCTTTCAGCTCAGCTATCTCTTCACCACGAATTGACCGGTACAATGTCTGCCTGAACGCGGAATGTTCTTCAACCTACTTTTCGATCTTCGACTCCATTTTTTCCTCACTCGTGAACAAGATCCTGAGATACTTAAAATGCTTTTCTGGTAATCAACTTACTTAATAAAATACTTAATAAAAATAAAGTAACTAGCAAAACAGTTAGCAAAAAAAGTCTCAATTAAAAAAAAAATTCACAAAGACAAAAAAAAAATGAAAAACAATAAACAAAATGACAGCCAGTCCTTGTAAAACTACATTTTAACTTGTTCGGATATTTTGCAGGTAAGGAACACCAAAGTTACGAGGTAAGGTAGGTCTAATATGATACCAGAGAGTGTTAATATGTTTCAAGTTGATTAGCATGTGCAAGTAAGCAAGTAAGAACGTCATTTTACTCTGTACTTATGACAATAACAACCACTTAAACCTCTTTATAAATGTGCATGGCACCCTGGACAAGTGGTATATCGAAATAATTTAAATTTAACTACTGTGAATAACATTTTTTAGTTTTGTATTTTCCATTTTGGTTATGTGCTACTTGAAATGTGACTGACGTCATATAGATTACACGGCATAATTTTTAGCAAAAATCAGGCATTCTTTATCCTGAAAAAAGTAAAAGAAGTTTAGAAATAAGACATTTCACCTAGAAATTAAGTGAAAGCTAAAAGCCTACTCTGTTATGTTCCTAATGTTGCATTTTTCACCGTGAACATACCCTTTTCTTCTTTTTTGCTTTGCGCCCTCCCTCACCATAACCTATCATTAATGTGGGAGGAGCAAAAGCTTTAGATTCGTCAAAAATTTCGATTTCAAGTTTTTGATAGATCTTGACATTTTAGGGTGTCCTGATACCAAAAACATTGATATTTTGATGATGTGTGTTTGTCTGTGTGTCACAGTTTCTTGAAGATGGTCTAGAGCAGTGATGGCGAACCATTTAGAAACCAAGTGCCCAAACTGCAATCCAAAACCCACTTATTTATCGCAAAGTGCCAACATGGCAATTTAACCTGAATACCACCTAAAACTGAACACCAGCATAACCAAGGAGCTGGTGGTGGGTTTTAGGAGGCCCAGGCCCCTCATGGACCCCGTGATCATCAGAGGTGACTGTGTGCAGAGGGTGCAGACCTATAAATACCTGGGAGTGCAGCTGGATGATAAATTGGACTGGACTGCCAATACTGATGCTCTGTCTGTCTATCTACTGAGCTTTTAGTTTAGAAAAGCAACTCATACATTAACATCTTTTGTCTTAAAAGAAAAACATAATAACAGAGCTTTCAATGATACAAACAACTTTTTGTTGAAAGGTTAAAGTTTGCATTTGGTGTGCTTTTGAACAATTAATGTGCTTTTTGCTGTTGTATGCATGCTGATAATTTGTCTAACCTTGGCTCATACTTTGTAAGTTTGAGAGCAACACATGCAGCACTCAGGTCATCTGTTAGTCTGTTTCTGGTGTCAGATTTGATTTAATTCAAAGCTGAAAACAGCTGCGCACAAGCATAAGATGTTACAAACAAAGTAAGGAAAGCAATCTCAAGTGCCTTCATTGACTTAAGATTATTTGGCAGAGAATTCCACACTTTAAGGATTTCATTTTCATAACTAACTGTGCTGTCCTTTGTCATCCCTCTCAAGTGTTTCACGCAGGTCTTCCCTATTAAGCTCCGCCCCCAAAGCTTCCATTATATATTACGGGGTCATGGATCAGGTGTGGCGATTAGCAACTCCCGGCAATAATTACAGATGCGGACGACTCCTCACCTGTGCGCTTAAGCGAGGACTGCCCGCATCACAATGCTCCCGGAAACCGCTCCGGCCACTCTACCATAACCCCGTTTAAGCCGTGAGTGTGGCAATTATCTGTTAAAACTGGCCTTTTCAATTTTGAGCTGTGGACCCGCTATACCACATCCCCTCCAACCCCACCACGGGAATCACAGACTCAAAAGGCTGCAGTCCGTACTGCACCCTCAAGCAGCATGTGTGCCGCCCGCCTTACCCCAGACAGGAGAGGAAGGAAGCGCTCCCATTGGGCTGCTGGGCAGAGGGGCAGGTGATGTGAGAAAAGTCCTCCGGCGCGCGTGAAGAGGGGGAGCGGTGAGGGGAGCAGCCCGGCCCCCATTCCTCTGGCTTTATGGTAACGAACTCTGTGCTCGGGCGACGGCGCACGTGCCCACTGAGAGGGCTCTGAGTGCCCCCTTTGGCACGCGTGCCATAGGTTCGCCACCACTGGTCTAGAGCTAAAATGGCTGCATGGAAAAATACCAAACTCAAAACTGTTATGAGATCACGATGTGTTGATTAGTTTTGAGCCAAATCATGCAAGAGAAAGAGGCACTCCAGAGGAACTCTTAAATACCGTAATTCTTCAATTAAATATTAATTCTTCACATCAATAGCTATCATATTGACCGATTTTATGATCAGAAAGATCAGCATCAGAGCAGTAAATAATTACTGAAATTTTATTGAATAGCTAGTGTAACTTGGTTCCTAGGGCGCAAAGCATACTGATGCTCGCATCTGATTTTTTTCCTTTTACACATGGGAACGCAGGGTGTTGTGTGTAGATGGGTGCAGAATTGACTCAAACACAGGAAGCAAAAGGTTATGTTAAGAGGAACCTTATCAGAATGGGGTGATGTTTAGAGAAGTTATGCTATTTTTAATAAACATACATAATCTAGATAGGAATGTAATTATCAAGCTAGTTAAGTTTGCAGATGATAGATGCCAAGCTAGTTGGACAGGCAGATAATCTGGAATCTGTTAAATCATTGCAGAGGAACTTGGATAGCATCCAGGCTTGGGCAGATCTGTGGAAGATGAGATTTAACGTAAGTAAATGTAAATTATTACACAAAGGAAGTGAAAATGCTAGGTTTGAATAAACAATGGGCGGTCTGAAAATCAAAAGTGTGCCTTAAGAGAAGGATTTACAGTCGTTGTGGATTTGTCACTGTTAACTGCCTGACAGTGTTCAGAAGGCATTAAGAAGGCAAACAGAATGTTAGGTTATATAGCACAGTGTGTGGAGTACAAGTCCAAGAAGGTCATCCTGAAGCTTTATAAGGCACTAGTGAGGCTTCATCTGGACTACTGTGTGCAGTTTTGGTCTCCAGGCTACAAACAGAAGATAGCAGCACTAGAAAAAGTTCAGAGAACAGCAACTAAGCTGATTCCATGATTACAGGGGATGAGGAAATATGAAGAAAGACAAAAACAGCTGAACCTTTTCAGTTTAAGGGTAAATTTCGACAAACATTAGGAAGTTTTTCTCCAAACAAACAACCATAGACACATAATCCTCTGTTTAAAACTTTGCATAGTGCACTGATTCAGATAAAACGCTCTTACGGTACATGTAAAAAAAAATGTCCGTATTATATTATGGGTGGCATTGTCATCATTCTCATCTATGTATATTCTAAATGCACTTTTTCATCATAGTTTAATATAAAGCCCACTCTTTTCATAACAGCAATCAGCACAAAGCAGGAGCCAGGTTTGGACTTTGCAGTACATTGTCACATAATGTGGGACCAGTCTAGAGACGTCTATTAAGCACACACAAATGTCTTTGGAATGTCAGAGGAAACCTAAGCACCTGGATAAAACCCACACAAAGGTGGTGAAGAACAAGCTGTGACCGGGATGTGCATCTGTGAGGCTGCAACACTAACCACTACATAACCATGAAATGTGAAATCATTTCATATAAAAATACATAAGAAAACCTTATAAAGAAATAGAAGGTCATATTACACTCATGCAACAAATTATAAATCATCTGTTTGAACTGTATAACCCTGCTTGAGAAATTCACCTCCACAAATTAGCAGTTTTGGTGTCACAGTGCACATAATGCACTGATGTAGCTTCATTCAAATATCTGGTTTGTGACTCGTCAGTTTAAGTGACCATCTCAAAGCTGCTGGCATATTAAACATCACCAACACAAAACATGCATGCACAGTATTTGTATAGGAAGAATAGCTCAAAAAGAATTATAATGTAATTAATAAGACAACAGAAATTTAACAAACCTGACATTCTTGATTAGCCAAAGCGAATTCAACATGACTATAATGGCTGTTTCCTGGCATGCATCGAATGCTGCTGGGATATTCTTCATGAACTGTTAATGAATGCATGGAGTTGTTCTTGACATTGGCATGTGTGTGGGGAATAGAGTAATGTTGCCTTTGTAGAGTTTCTACCCATGTTTGCTGATGGCTGCATTAATGCCTGTGCATAGGGAGGATGCCTCTCACACATTAATATGCTGATGGCAGCCTGCTTGTTGCTCTGTTAGCAGACACATCTTTCAAAGATGCCCAGAGGATGATGGCAAGAACTGCTGTGAACATGGCAAGTGCCAGAAGTTACATCATTCTGGCAGAGTCTCTGAAGCTCACTCAGCATGTGCTGTAAATTATATTATGTTTTGTGTTTTAAATAAAATATGTATATTCCAATATTCTGCATCCAAAATATTTTAAATTACCAAAGGCACTGTACATAAAGAGTACCAAATTTCAGGTTTCAGAATCTGATCCAAAATAAAAAAAATCTTTACTTCTTTTGAAATATTTCTGGCAGAAGTAATACTTTGTCAAAATAGAGGAACAATGTTTTATAAAGTATTGTGAAGTCATTCTTGCCCACTAGGTTAATCTTAAGTCTAAAAACACACAAATCTACTGCATACATGCAAGTTCACTTTACTGTTGGCTTCAGAATTTGACCTTGAGTAAATCTTAAATGTTAACAACCTTGTGTTTTAAGTTTTCGATGAGGTGTGAAATTTGAGATCCTGCTGTAAATTAACAAGCGGCAACAGTTGGTGAACACACTTGTACTTTAATCCTTTACAAAGTGACTGTAGTGTTTCATATGTAAGCTAATATATCAGAAGCAAATTAAGCATAATTAAAATTTTAATGTCACTCATTAAAGTAAAAAAAAAATGTATGTCACTCGCTAAATACCATCTACGAGCATCAATTTAATTACATTGTTTGGCAAATTTTTTATAGCTTAAAAAAATTACAAAAAAGAAAAGAGGACTTTACAATGTGTACATCATAACTGAAACACATGCCAAGTTACCTGGGCAAATGCTCATCGTGTACTGTAAAGGACAAACAAATTGAAGCACTTTTTTGTAGCTTGGTATTCCTTTTTAAATCATGTTAGTACTTGTAAATTTACAGTGTTTAAAGATTGCCATTTAAAGTGTGAACGTTTGTGTTGTCCCATGAATATCTGAAAAATACTATAACTGCTTGAGTTTTGCGTAAGGGTACCAAAGATTTTGTGTATACAAACAAATTACAGAGGAATCAAATAGGTAAATATAGTATATTTAGAAATACCAAATATAGAGTGATATCTGAGTGCTGCGAATAAATTCAAATTTGAATATATAAAGACAAAAATGAACTATATGGAGTCAAACCCAAACCTAAAATATACAGAGTGTCACGCATGCATGACTGATGGTCACCTTCCAAGCTTGTTTGAGGCAAGTACTACCATTCCAGAGCACCATGGGGTGCGATCACTAACTCTCATATCTCTCTTATCTCCCATAGTTCGGATAAGATGCCCACTGAGGGCAACTGTCCACACCCCTTCAGGTTCAGAAACTGTAAAAGCGAGGTGCTACCAAAAGATGGTGTCCATTCAAGAGATGAATTACGGAGCTCCAATACTTTGACTGGATCTCTCCCCTGAGCCTATTCATTCAAAACCAACACTATCCTGCGCCTGTTATTATTTTCATTTCTTTTTTCTTTGCAAGTAAATAAGGTGGCCCAACTGGCATGACAACTTTTGTTCTGATTCCTATCATTCCCTAAACTGACGACAAGAGTAAATTTTGAATATATAAAATGTAGTGTAATATATAGTGTGAATCGAGTAAATACTCAATATACTCCATGGATTCAAATCTGAATTAGCATTAGAAGTCAGACTTGGAAATGTAACATCAAATCTTGCCTTAATATATTGGAAGTGAATTTTGAAAATATAGAGCCCAAAGCCTCACACACTTTTCTATTGAGCACAATAGGGTCTTTACACATTATACCAAATACATTTACTTAATATGTGATCATAAATCCTTCAAAGCTAATGCTAAAGTCTTGTTTATAGATTGAATGATATGTATATCTATTGACTCACCAGTATCCTTAGTGATTCAGATTCCAGTTTTATCTTTTGCAGGTGCTGAAATAGATTGCTGTTCCACTCCTTAGTCTTATCATTTTCGTTAGTGAGTGTTAACCACTAGTGATTTTGTTACATACAGCTCAAACAAAGCAGGAGGTCCTATTAAACATGGGGTCCTTAAGGTTAACTGGGTAAAAAACCTTGTGTTTTATACATTGAGTTCATCGTCTTATTAGTATCTAAGGCTTATACTGAAAACTATGATGTACCCTGCTGTGTGACTAGGCAAGTCTACTTTGGTATTCACTAGGTTGACTTTATAAATTAAACATTGACATCATATGATCCGGTTTCATAAGCTTCAGTAGTACATTTCAAATTCCATGACTTTGTGTGACTTTTCTAGTATCAACCAGCACATGGATTCAGGATTACTTTACACTCCTGAATATTCACAGCAAAATTACATAAACCTAATAAAAAACATATATGGACTCAAACACATAGCTAGATTTAAATTACTGACTGTTTAGAAAAAACTGACATGAAAACTCATGCGATTTACACAAAGTAATAGCACAGTTACACAATATTTATACATTTCTAGACAGAGTTGCTGCATTTCAAAACAGGTATACCATTTTCTGGACAACAGATTTGCCATGGTACATGTGGTGTTCACAATATGTAATTTAAGTCCATTAGCATTTGAACAGCTTAATGGTGTGACGATGAACCTACAAAGCTCTCTTAACAGAATTACTGACTTCCTCACTTTTCTTCAGTTCATTATGTTTACTTCCTTTCATATGGCTTTTCAAAATAGATTTTCCCATATTCCAAATGTCAAACGTCTTTATACAGTAATGGCATGCAGTTATTGTCTTGCATCATTTGTCTTTCTAAAGCCAATCACTGAAGTCAGCATTTTCCAGCCATTGATAAATACACACACATTTTTCTGACATTATGACTGCTTGATAAATCACAGTGACATGCATAATATACAAATTTACCTTGCTAATTATTTACCGTTTAACACTAACTCAAATCTAATAGTTCAACAAGCAGGCCCAAAGTAGTAGCATCTTACTCCATAACTGTACCATTTCACATGTACATTCACACAGAGCAAGGCACAAGCGGACATGATCTTAATGTGAGATGATGGCGTTTTGTGGGCGAAAAAGTGGATGCTTTACCTCATGATATCTGATTAATGAAATTCACTTTAATACTTTTCATAACTTTTAAGTACCATTTAAATTTGGTTCAGAATTTAATAGACTGAACAGTAATGGATTTTGGATTGTTAATTTTTCACGACTTTCCAGGATCCATAATTAAATCTGAATTTTATGTATACAGTAATACCTCACCCTACATCAGTAATTGGTTCCAAATAGCACGATTTAAGTTGAAAAAATGACTTAACACAAAAAACCCTAAAAAATTATTTTGACATCCATTACACAAATAATAAGCATTTCCATAAATATATAAACTTTAATAATGCTAAATTAAAGAAAAAAACAAAAATAATCACCAAAAATTTTTTTTTTTTTGCATGAGCGATGTCAATGTTGCTAGCAGGGGATGACATGGAAGTTGGAGGAGGAGGAGATTACATTGAAGATGCCCTCACCAACCACCATTTTGGCTGCCACTAGCAGCATTGGCCCAAGCGCTTGGGGTTAGTTGTCCTCCTGTGTTCCTTCTCACACCCCTGGTGTACCTCGGATCCCTGGGGAATGACACCACCACGCTCGCTCCCCCTCCACAACAATACATTAGTGGAGACAATTCTCTCCATTGCAGGGACCTCCACCGCACTGCCTTTCACACCCTGGCTGGCTGGCTGATTCTGCTTCTCCCCCAGAGACTGATGTCAAGGTTCTGCTTCTGTATTTGTTGTTGTTTTATGTTTGGTGTGTGTGTGTGTGTGGTGTTTTTGTGTTGAGTGTATGTGTGTGTTTGTTGTTGTGCTTGTTTGCTTGATTGCCCGACCCCCTTCTGTCCAGTGCAGGCTCCTCTCATACTAGTGCTCCTCATGAGGCACAGGTGCCACAGGGCCACTTATCACATAGCTGACAGGTGTAAAGTTGCATAAACTGACTTAAGATAAGCTGTATTTTTTCCCATATATTTTTATATATATATATATATATATATATATATATATATATATATATATATACAGTCACTAAACAAATAATTAGGAACACTTTGTTCCTAAAAAAGATGCAGTTCTTTGTGGTATGAACTGCCTTTCCCAAGGTTTCTTCCATTTTTCCCTACAAGGTTTTTTGGGAGTTTTTCCTTGCCTTCTTAGAGAGTCAAGGCTGAGGGACTGTCAAGAGGTAAGGCCTGTTAAAGCCCATTCTGGCACTTCCTGTGTGATTTTGGGCTATAGAAAAATAAACTGTATTGTATTGTATTGTATGGTATGGTAAGATGTTGGAAATATTCCTTTGAGATTGTACCCCATTTTGGCATATCTCACGCAATTTCTTCAGATTTCTCAGGTGTACATTCATTTTGCTGAAAATCTCCTTCATCACACCAGGCTCTGTATTTCCAGCTTACATCTGTCCAGTTTTGAGCTGCAGCCTCAGCTTTCTGCTCTTAGCTGACAGAAGTGGAACCAGATGTGGTCTTCATCTGTTGTAGACCATCCACCTTAAGGTTCAATGTGCTATGCATTTTTAGATGCATTTCTGCAGACCACATTTTTACAGAGTGGTTTTCGGAGTTACTGTAGATTTTCTGTCAGCTTGAACCAGTCTGGCCACTCTACTCTTCTCCTCCACATCTCCCAGCATGGTTGTCCACCTCCTCACAACTCATTTGCTAGGTCTTCACCAGTCCTTTATACAGTCCTTGACCCAGAAGTGCCTCTGTCCTTCCGTCCACATGACTTTTCATTACCTCCGGGTCAGATGGAGAATTGTATTTTTCTTCAGGCTGTGTAAACAGTAGGCACTCCCCCGTCTCCCTGCAGCGTCTGCTGGCGGCACCCACGGTACCAAGCTGGTCTGTGTTGCCGAACTCCAAGTCATTTAGTGCCCTGTGGGCATCTGGGGCACAGCTGCAGTCCAGGGAAACTGCCATCTATCGTCCTGGGGGAGGCAGTGTCCTTGATAAGCTTCCTTCTGTTTAACAAGCACACGTTTAGTTTTATTTTTATATATTTACAGTTTGACTATATATATACAGTATATGGACTTTGACTTTATTCATTGTTAAACTGAAAATATTTTCCTTTCCACTTTACTTATATCTTTCTAACAAACTACTAAGTAAAAAGTAGGAATGCTGCTTGGCACAGTAATTACACCACAACAGCACCACACCATTCCTACAGATTTTTATGCTGCTAACTTATCTTGAACTTGCACTTCTGGAGTGAGATCTGTGAATGTTACACACCTCTGTATTTACATATGCTTTTTCTACACACCAGAGTTATAAAGAACAGTGATTGTAATGTTTGTGTCTTTCTGCTAGACTAAACCAGTCAAATGAATGAAGTGTTTTCACCAATAAAACAGCCACTCGTGCCATCATGGTCAAAGTCACTAAGATCAGGGGCTCCCAAATTCAGTCCATAGGTACCAGTGTGACTGCAGGATTTCATTCCAACCGGTTTCACAAATAAATGTCCTTTTCTTACTTCTAAATCATCTAATTGTTTAATTAGTATTTTTGGATCACTTATTTTGCATTCAGAAATATGTGCTGGTATATTTACATGTAAACAAAACTCAGAAATTAGCATGGTTTGCTTGTATCTTTAAACATTACCTTTTTGTCATATTCTTTTTAATTCACCTTTTCCTGTGGAGTTACTTCCTTAATTGTATCCAGATACTGACAATTAGTGATGAGCAGTACAGACTGAGGTTCAAATGACACTGAATCTTAAAGCAGAGCTGCTACTTCAATGTTACATTCATTTGTGTGCTAATCAGTAAGAATAAGCAAAACTCGAAAAATCTTACCTTGCCTAAATTTCCTTAATTGGAAAGTAATGCTTTATAATATATTATCTTAAACAGGAAAAACTAAAAAAAAATTCTTTAAGGAAATAATTGCATTCTAAATTAACAAAAACTCTGCTGTTTTAATAGATATGATGGACTAATGGGTTCTTATGGGTAAGAAAATGAGTTTAATTAGATGGACTTTTTTTAAACCTCAGTGTCAGTGTTACTTCATTACTGTTTGTGAGGGAGAATGGACCAGACATCTAAATGACTTATAATTTTATATATATATATATATATATATATATATATATATATATATATATATATATATATATATATACATATACAGTTCATCCGGAAAGTATTCACAGCGCATCACTTTTTCACATTTTGTTACGTTACAGCCTTATTCCAAAATGGATTAAATTAATTTTTTCCTCAGAATTCTACACAAAACACCCCATAACGACAACGTGAAAAAGTTTACTTGAGGTTTTTGCAAATTTATTATTATAAATTATTTTATATATATATATATATATATATATATATATGATTTATTCAGATCACATGTCTTGCCCATTTCATTGTACCCAAGCCTGTTCTCTGTCTCTTGGAGCTTGCATTTCTTCATCTTCATGTGAATTTTCTATCAAAAGACTGACAGCCCAGCATTTGCCACTGGATGAGTGAGCGTGAGTGTGTGCATGAGTGTGCCCAAACAATAGGTTAGAGAGATGAAAGAACAAATTTTAATAATTTAGCCACAGTGTGCAGGCTGACAGAGATGATCATTGTTTTAACTCTTTTTTTATCGTGTGCCCAAAATCCAGTTAACACCCAAATAATAAGAATGTAAAAAAAAAACTCCCAGCAGAAGGAAATCAGTTGGAGGCGTCAGTGAGTTAGTCAATGCAATCTTAATGCAAACTGACACATTGCTGGTCTCCACCAAGTGATCTTAGCCAACCTATTATGTAGAGAACTATAAATTCATTTTCCAAAGCCATTTTTCCGGTTTAGGGTTGCACACAGCCAGATCTACTTCTGCAGCACTAGCACTAAACGCAGAGCAGGAAGCACTCCTGGGTTGAACAGCATTGCATTGCACGGTTTACTTGCGTTCTTACAGAAATTCATTCATACTGGATCACTTACTGTAGCCAGTTCACTCTCTGGGAGATTACACACCTTCAATTGTGGAGATAAAAAATGAATAACTTAATCTAAAAGATATTGACTTGTGTCTTGTTAGTCTTTTGTGTAATTAAGAATTCATTCTGAGGTGTTCTTGCAGAATTTTAGTCACTCTAAAATTTGTGTTCTAAAAGTCTGTAAGGTTAGTCTAAAACTGTATAAGTTGCCCTCTGACTAATTTCAAACTTCATTTTACATGTAAGTTTGTAAAACTCACACACTGGAGTAATTGACTTATTTTATAAACTCTAATGCTGTTTCTAAGACTTTGAAATTGCTTCCTGTCCCAAATCTAAATTCTGTGAAAATCATTACACCATTTTCATCTCTTTGTGGTTGACTTCAAAGTTCTTGTTGAACTTTTATTCACCTTACTCTAACTATGAGGCCAAAAGTTACATATTATCAAAAAACCAGCAGCACTTTTGGTAAATCATACTCGTATCAAATGTTTAGGCATGGAAACAAATATATTATGAATCCATTTTCTAAACCACTTTAGCAGTTTAGGGTGGAAATGAGTTGAAAAAAATCTTTAAAGCAGTAGTCATAAGGCAGAAACCTGTTCTGAATGGGATATTGCATTCACTCACAATTTAGAGATGAATTCAAGTTAATAGTGTTTTATATGAAGCAACTTTTATTTTTAACTGTGTATTTGTTTGTGTGTCTGATGAGTTTTGTTAGGCTGCCGTAAAATGATATGTATGTGTGCTGGTTGAAGGAATATTCAACCCAAAAATAGCACTTTTCATATGTTACTTACCTAATGTAGTTTTTAGTGATAGCAAAGAAAACAACAGGCTTAATGGACTGAAGGGTTTTCTCTCATTTATCAAATGTCAAAATATAACATTAGAACAATCTACGTGAGAACAGGCCATTTAGCCCAACAAAACTTGCCAGTCCTAGCCACTTATTTCTTCCAAAAAACATAAAGTCGAGTCTTGAAAGTCCCTAAAGTCTTACTGTCTACCACACTACTTGTTAGCTTATTCCAAGTGTCTATCGTTGTTTGTGTAAAGAAAAAAGTTACCAACTGTGTCCATGTGTCCTTGATGAACTCATTTTAAAATAACAGTCTTGATCCACTGTGCTAATTCCCTTAATAGTTTAAACACTTTCAATCATGTCTACTCTTAATCTTCTTTTACTTAAACTGTTAAGGCTCAGCTCTTTTAATCTTACCTCATAATGCATCCCCGTAGCCCTGGAATCGGCCTAGTCGCCCTTCTCTGGACCTTTTACAGCACTGCTATGTCCTTTTTGTAATCTGGAGACCAAAACTGTACAGAGTACTCCAGATGTGCATCATCAGTGCATTATAAAGCTTGAGCAGAACCTCCTTGGACTTGTACTGCACACATCGTACTATATAACCTAATATTCCGTTTGCCTTCTTAATGGCTTCTGAACACTATCGGGAAGTCGATAGCTTAGAGTCCACTATGACTCCTAAATCCTTCTCAGAAGGTGTATTACTTCCACACAAAAAGTCACACCAGAAGGGGGATGAGCCCATGTCCAAGCACTATTTTTTAAATATTCTCTGAACTTTTAATAATTTATCCATTTTTAGAACCAACTTTTCCAAGGCAAGATTATGGGAACGCATCAGCATTGGCGTCAACATTGGAAAGCCTGCGCACACACTTACTTGCACGGAGAATGTAGTCACATTTTCAAGTGTTTCCAAAATTCTGCCACTACTGGAAAGCTTGGAGTATTGAGAATGACATGTATGCCAAAAAACAGTTCCACAGTCCAAATATCTTGGTATTAAAAATTTTAGCAAAATTCAAATTAAAAACAGCTCACACAAAAATGAAGAGAAGAATTAATACTACACAAAATAATTTCTTGCTTAGAATGTTTTATTTTCAGGTTTACTTGTCGCAGGTATATTTCCTTAAGTTACTGTATTCATTACTATTTATGTTGTTGAGTAAATTGATACATACATACCTTCAAGCAATATGGCATACATTCTGAAAACTGTATGCCTCTATTCCTTTCCATTTGTAAGCAAATGACCCAATCTATATAAACAGTCCATGTTGTATCTATCTGAGATCATTCTGTTGTTACTTCAGAAATATGGCAGAATATTAAGAATATTTCATTAACATGTTAGCTTATAGGGGAATCAATTAAAACCCTGCAATTATCTATGTAAAACTAACTCCATTATAATTAACCAAACACTTGTGTAACTCTAACATTATCTTTCTAGGATTGTCTTTTACAGTGATAATTTAGAGTTGTTATGAGACTAACATTCACACTTTTAAAATATTGAAGAAACTAAAGTAAATGAAAAGCTTGTAGGAAGACTAAGCAAACTCCACACATAAAGCAGACCAGCCATTCACTAAGACTGAGCCCTGGGAGATCTGAAGCAGCAGCAGTAATGTTGTCCCCGAACATATAATAACAGCTCCGAAATAAAACTGCATTCTCAACTTGATTTTACTAACCATACAGCAACTCAAAATCAATTTTCATTAGGAGCTCTTTTCTCACATCATATAAAATTCATTTTGTGACCACCAGGGGGCACACCAGCTCCCTTGCACCGGACACAACAGACGCCAGGTACAAGTTCAGCAAGACTTTTATTTAATGGGAAAAGTTTCCCACCAACACCAAGCACAGTACAGAAGCACAGAATAGTTCACAGAATAGAATAGAATCTGTTAAAAACACTTAACAGAATAGAGCACAGTATAATATATCTCAGCACTTTGTCTCTTTTCTCCGTCACAGCCTCCTCCACTCCACCTCTGGTAAGCATCGTCCTCTCCACCCCTGACTCTGGCTCTCTGAATGGAGTGAGGTGGCTCCTTTTATAGAACACCGGGAAGTGCTCCAGGGGTCCCGTGGTCTCCTTCCAGCAGCATTTCCAGGTGGCCAGCTTTCCCACCATGAAGTGGCTATTGCCCATGTGCCCCCTGGCAGTGAACACGGGACACAACAGGGCTGAGTTTCCAAGCTCAAAACCCATGGCACTGTCCTAAGCCAGGGGGCCTGCCCTTTGCCGTTCCAGGGGAGGCAATGCCCTATGCAAGCTCTCTCTCCTGGTCCTTTCCTTATGAAGGGGAAAGTAGCAGCCCCAGCTGTCCATTACAATATCCACTCTTAACTTTATACTTTGGAGGTGATGAACATTTAGCCTTTTTATTTTGTGCTGCAATTTTTCTAAAGACATTCAAGGAAATATGCTTCTAATTTGCTAGTGGGAAAGGTATCGCTATCTTAATAGTTTTATCTTGGAATGCATCTTGCCATCATCATCTCTGGTTTACTGAGAAATTTATTTTTGGTTGACGGCCAAAAATGTGGTCAAGGGGTGTGATTTTTCTCAGGCTGTTGGCGCACAGCAGCATTTTCCATTGTATTGATACATTAGAATAAATCCATGATGTTAATGATGAAGCCGAAAACATGAGTAATTTAATAGGACCCCCCCCACCCCAAAATTACTGAACACCTGTAGAAGGCTCGAAATTATGAAGCTGATTAGGCCATTGTAAGATTCCAAAGGGTCTCATTAACTCTTAAAATTTTACGGTGTACTGTTTGAGTTACAATAAAGAAATAAAAAATAATAAACTGTATATTTCATAAGTGATATAATTGATATGCCAAAAGCAACTATTCCCTCACTTTCCAAAGCAGAAAGATTACGCTTACTGTCATGTGTACACAATACAATTAACTTATTTATATGAAACTTTCCCAGTTACATATACTAAATAATATATTATTTGGTAATATAATATGATAACTATTGAATATAAAATGTCTTAAAATTTAATTGTCATTTAAAAGTCATAAAAATAAGACATGCATGACTCTTCTTCTGTTTATATTTGCATAATTTCTCCTTTGACAAATTTATAATTTATTTTCCATTGCAGTAACAACCTTCATTCAAAATATTTTTTACAGTATATATGTATGGCTGGCAGCTTATCCCAGTCAATACCCCCAAGCCGCCAGGCGAAGCCCTCCTTGCAATGTGGAGATACCTTGAATTCCAGCAGGGCATCATGGACCTTGGAGTTTTCTTTCACTGCCCTCCTGGATACCATGGGGGCCGCCAGAGGATGCTGCAGGGAGGCTCAAGGACTCGTATGTTCCGTATAGCCCGGAAGTACTTCACAGTAATGAGGAAAGAAGAAATAAAGTACTTCTGGGCTGAAGAAAAAGAGGAGTTTTCACCTGACCCAGAAGTGTTGGGGAATCACATGGACTGGGGGATCAGAAGCACTTCCGGGTCAAGGACTATAAAGGACTGTTGGAAATCCCAGACGGTTGAGCTGAGTTGGTAGGAAGGGTGACAACGCGTCTGGGAGTGAAGGATTTGATTATTGTGATTGATTATTTATTGAGTGTAGTGGAGGGGCTTTGTGCACTGTATTATTGTAAAAATAAAATTATTGGGACTTTTATCTGGTGTCTGGTCTGAGGGTTCAAGGGGATGACAGCGCCCCCTATCTGTCACAATATATATATATATATATATATATATATATATATATATATATATATATTTAAATATATGTGTGTGTGTGTGTGTGTGTGTGTGTGCTTTACTCTTTTCCCCACTCCTCTTCCTCTTGCAAGTGTTGTCCTCTAGCCTCCCAACTCTGACTCCGAGTCCTTGAGGCAAGGTAAAGCAACTCCCTTTAAACAACATTCTGGGAGAACATTCAGGTCCCTCCTTGCAGGTCCCCCTGGCACCACCCATGGCATGCAACAGGGCAACACTTCCTCCCATGCCTGTGGGTTGAAAAAGGGGGCAGTGACACAATAATGCTGTCCTCTAGTGTTTCGGGGAAGAACGGGCTAACTCCCCCAATCCCATCATCCTTCTGGCTGGTATTCCTGGAAACAAATCAGTTTTTAACCTGGTTGTGACACAAGTCCATTGTTGTCCTTTCACTCTAGCCCCTTCTCCTGAGCAAAAGTGATACCTTTCCCTATGGGTGGGATGCCAGAAAATACCTGATGAATCACTGTCTATATATATTTATTTATAATATATGTAAAATGATTATTAATTTCTATATTTTTCTTTATGTTAATTGTCCTATCATTTCATCAACATTTTTGTATTTACAGCTTCTTGTGCTCTTGTTTGTTTTTTTTCCTTGTTTTTATTTAGTGTCATTTTTATTTACTGTATCTAAGAATGCAGGATACCCTAATTAGCTACACATAACTCCAAAAAAGACATCTGACATGAGTGACTACATGGTATGGATAATCTGATCATGAAACCGGTTTGCTGCAGCCAAATTGAAATGGGCTAAAATTGCCCCTCAAATCAGCCTTTGCTTGTTCCCACTGATAATTGTACTGGAGGCCCTCTGACGGGTGTTCTGGGAATTGGGACCGCCTGTAAAATTTCAAACTCTGACATGCTGTATCTTTTTAACCCCATGCAATCTATAATACAGGAGTTATACATTAGCATTTCCAGGTTATGCTTTTCAGGTTATATACATCAAAGCTAAAGTTAAAAAGCATTGATCCTAAAGGGAAGAGTGGTGTTTTTGTGATGTATTAGAAAATATTTAACCCTTTGTTCTTTTTAGAACATTTAGCCTCTGCTGCCAAACATTGTTTGCCGTACGTCTTCACAGAAAACATATGATATTTAAAGTGTTCTCGCTTGCAGCTGCGTTAATGGTTTTTTGTTTTTTTTTATTGTTTTTAACAAAAATAATTTTTGCTGCAAATGCAGATATTATGTTGCAAAGTGAGAGTTGGTAGACTCAGCGCTGCAATGACAACATGCTTTCTTTTCATACAGTTTGATTTTCAGAAGATAAATTATTCCTATAGACTGTCTGGATTCCTTGTTTTAAAAGAATTATTTGCTTTGGATTAGTTTTATCTTGGTGTTGGTCACTGGTCAGTTATGTAGCAGTAAAACCCAAAAATACATCTTTGTGTGTTTTTATTACTTCTGTGAGAACTTAGGCGTGTTCTGAGTGTGCCTTTCCAGTGTAACTAAGATATGATTCTTTACTTAACCACGTCCTGAATATGTTACCAAGGGAACAAGGACATAATCATATTTAAATACATTTTAATTTTAAGAATTTATAAAGTAGCTACTCTTTAGAGGTAAACATACGGTGCCAAAGACTTCTAATCTGTGCAACTATTTTTGGACCTTTAGATAATTTTAATATATAGGCATGTTATAAGGATACACTATATTGGTGGTAACCGAAATGCTTCTTAAACATGTAAATCATGTAAATGATCCAACTTTACTTAAGACCCTTCCTTTGTTATTTTAGTCGGTTATCCACAGTGAACTGATTAAGTGGATTTGCATGGCTCCCTCAGGCTTGTTCCAATAAAAGATGTCCATATTGGATTTAATTACTAATTGTGACTTTTAACTATTCTTAATTTACAGAGTATTTTCCCCAATCATTACCAGCTATTTGTTTCTAAAAGCTTCATGTACAGAAGACTTGCTTTTTTAGGCAGATGCTGATGTAAGTGATTAAAATATTAACTAATGGTGTCACTGGCATTGTCGTCAATAGTGATCTGACTTTACTAAATGAACCTAAGTAAAGGAACTGCAGTTCTGTAACCTCAAGAACAGGACAAATTTGTGTAGGTAACTTGGGATATATTTAAAGGTTCCCTGCGAAGTCATGTTTTTTGACAGCTTGACTAAAACAAAAACTTCTGCTGTTGTGGCTCTAATGGACTGAAGTGCCACTCTCACTGCAAACTCTTGGATGGAATCAATGATCATTACAGTCATCTCAGTAACTCAGAGTATCATGTGAGCGTTCCATAAAGATAAGCACAGTATATATTTAAAATTACACAGTACACATTCTTACCTAATCAAATTAAGCAAGAAATTGCTGCCTCATAACTCTGGGATTCGGGTTTGATTCTAAGCCAGGAATCCATTGCTAGCTAGTAACAGGAGTAAGATGCAGGGCTCTGAGGCTGATGGAGCTGGTTGGTCAGATTGTAAAGCAATTTATCATTCTTAAAATTTCTAGTTTTAAGACAATACAAATATAAGAAAGGATAAAATATAGCAAACTGAAATAGTTTTGATTTGATTAGAAACCAAGACAAGCATAATCAAATTACTAGCTTTTGATTACATCACATTTATATTATTAGTAGAAAAAATTCAATACCAGCGCTTGCCATGTACAGAAATTTTCAGATGACTTGTACATCATAGGCTGCATTAATAATGGAGATGAGTCAAAGTACAAGAAAGCCTCCCCAAGTCCCAAAATAAACGTTTTGAGTAGTGAGCTGCTCTTATTGTTACTATTATACAATCATACATTTGATTTGAGTCTGTAACAGCCAGTGTAAATGTATGGTACTTGTAAAGGTTAGAGATTTTTTTATTCAGTTTTATTCTCTCAGTCGCATTCGAACCTGTGACCTTTTGAATAGGAGTCAGCAGCTCTTACCGCTGTATTACCAAAGAAGTTTCGACAATAAACCACACTAACCCGTTTATTTTCTTCGGTTATAGTCTTGAATAAAAGCGCACTTGTTCTGTTATATTTGTACCTTTTGTGAAAGTGCTTATTTGTTATTTGGACTTCAGTCTTCACACATTATACACTTCATGTCAAAATTTTGCTGTTAGTACTAAAACATGAAAAAAGTTCGTCTTTTAGGTATGTGTTCAACATTTCTTGCATTTCCTGTCATCCTACACTTACATAGATCTTTGTAGACACGGAACACAAATGAAATGCACGTGTTCCAAATAACAATATATTTTTTAACGTATACAGCTCCAGTTACCTCACTCCAAGATAAACAAGGCTGGGAGAGCTTTTTGCCATTTTTGCGGCGGTGGGAGGATGGGATAGCAGGCTGCTTGCTGCTTGGGCTTATTGACACATTTACAAGACAAAAGATGCTGACAGAGAGGTGCAAACGGATTTAAGGTGGGCCGGGTTTATGAATTTTTTCATAGGCTTTGGTAATTCTAGTGTTATGAATTTCAAAAACAAATTACAAGCACTTTTCTACATAGTCACCTTCCTTTGCAATACAATTTTCCCAGCATCATACCAACTTTTTAATGCCAATTACTACTTCTCCCACCTTCACCGTTTTAAAAAAAAACATGAAAGTGGAGACACTTTTTGAACATCCCTTGTATTTTTTGATTTTTGCTAAGCTTTTCCTTTTTCATTTTCCATCTAAGTAAACATGTTTTCTTTTATCAAAAGTCTCTGTTTAATTTGAACATTTTCTCTGTCTATAATGAGGTCTTTTCTTGCATTTAAAGTTCTCCCTGAATACCCTTTTTCCCAGGCTAATGTTTTTTCTTTTACTTAAAGATCTTACTTCTATTCTTTTGGCTTTCTTTGTGCTATATGTACAGAGCACATAGTTACACTGACTGACATAACAATGCACTATTATGTACTTAATTACACCATTAGAGAAGGTGGCAAGGCCAGTTTACACTGTGACTGGGCTCCCCTGCTGGATAGGTCTGTGTGGATCAGTAATATGGACAACTACATTTTGAAATTTCAGCTGTAATTTCTTTACTAAGAGTTTTAGAACAAGAAGGCACAGAAAAACAAAAACAAAAGTTTTTTTTTTCCATTTGCTGTTGAACCACCTGTATTTAGGTCTGATGATCAAGTGAAGGAATAATTGAGGAGGCTACACACAGGAAAAGCCACAGTACCAGAGTGGTGTTCTCTGTCTCCTTTACAGTGTGTTATTTAGGCTTCAAATGTGCTGCTGCAGTGGAAAAAATTGTGCATTTTTTTCTGTTTCTAAGAAGGCAGGCATCTCTTCATCTAAAGACTACAGAGCAGTGGCACTTACGTCTCACATCATGAACACCTTTGAGATATATATATATATATATATATATATATATATATATATATATATATATATATATATATATATACTATATGAGTCCTCTTGTGGTAGACTACCTGGACCCACTGCAGTTTGCCTGTCAGACAAAGACTGGAATGGAGGATGCAATTATCTAACTGCTCCAAAAATCTTATTCTCCCCTGGATAAAGCTGGCAGCACTGTGATGATTATGTTCTTTTGATTTCACTAGTGCCTTTAATACCATCCAGTCATCCCTATTAAGAGGTAAGCATAGGGATATTGTCAGAGGGGGACATTTTTGTGCACTGGGTCATTCCATTTCTCTCTTAGGAAAAGAAACATGCAAATATTACATTTAAAGCCCAGCAGATGAACAGGCAATAGGCACCCAAGGCAAATTCCCTGGGTTATCCTGTAACTGATTATTGTGGTAGCTGTCTACAGGATATTGGTATTTACTGTCTTGCAAAAGACTCACCATTTTGAAGTTTTTGGCTGGTTGATATTACAAAGAATACAAAGTTGTGATAACAGAACTGCTCCTTCCTTGGAGGATGTCTGTATTTACCTGACTTGGCAATTAACATGTTTGACAATATTGGTTTCTAAACAGCAGACCTATACTCATTAATGGTTGGTAACAATACATGTTAATTTATGTTTTCATTATTTGTTAAACCCAGGAAATTTAGATGTGCCGTTGTTTAATCCAATTGTCCAGAACTGATAATTACAGGGACTGAAGGAGATTTAAGCTCTGGCCAGGAGAAGGCAAAGGGAGGGACAGTCCACTGAGAACACAGCCGAGACACTCGGACAGAGCACAGAGGCTCGTAGGCAGGCAAGGGTACCTGGCTGGCATGACGTGAGGCACAAGGACGGCAACACTTACTTCCAGGGAGGAAGAGACAGCTCCACAAGGAGATGCCAGTTGTGGGTCCAGTGAGAGTGGGAAGCCGCATGAAAGGACCGAACAAAGCTGGCAGACAAGAAATAAGGTGTGCCAAGATCACAGCAACACAAGGAGCCCAGAGTGGAAAAAAAGAACGACGAAGAGAAGCTGACAGGGATTCTACGATTTTGACAAAACTTCTCCTGGGAAACGAGTGTCCGCTGAACAGAGTGCATCCGTGGACAGCTGAACAATTAAGTGTTGGGTAACACAAAGAACAAACTGGACTCTGCACCACTAAAGGTTGTATCCTCCAGTTCTTGTTAATGGACTTTTAGAGTGTGGACTGTGTGCTTTCCCTTCTAAAAAAAAATGTTCTTCCTGATACTGTTAGATTTTTTGTATATGTTCATTTATCTTTTTAATGTACTTTATATTGTTTTGTGTAATAGAAGTTAATGTTGCTTTTCCTGAAGTTGCTGTTGTGTCTTTCATTGTGTGTTTACTCACCACCCAATTTAAAGAAACCTGTGTGCTATTATTGGTAAATTTCAGGAGTTCCCAGTCTCTTAATAAAACTGGGTGGCGTAGTCGGTTCTTTAAATGGTGTCTAAGTTAGTTTACCTGTAAGTGTGACCAGACACCTGTCACAATATGATGTTGGACAACCCTATGGTATACTGGGTAATAAACTGCTGTTAGGCAGACCTCACAGTTTGTGAGATCTGTGTCTTTGATATGAATGTGAGTAAAACTGAAGCACCACAAGGAATAGCCCTGTCTCCTTTTCTCTTTACACCATAGACTCTAAATACAACAGTAACTCATGTCACTTGCAGGAAATCTCAGATGACTCTGCACTAATTCTTCACTTGCTGTCTTTCTTCCTTCCCTTTTCTTCCTTCATGCTTCTCTCAATAATGAATTGCAATATTGAAAAATTCTTTATCAAAGTAAAGCTAGCTGCAACCTTAGAGCACACATCAAAACCTTTAAAGAACATTATTTTGTTGTTTAGGGGTCTGGTGATGTATTCCCTATTCACTTTAGGCCCCTTTTGTATGTAGATCTGAACACCCCAAACCATTTGACCCTAGTTTTAAGTATATAAATGTACCAACCTATTATTATTTGCTCCGCTTGCAGTCACCATCAGAGTGAATCAGACTTGACTAGACTGATAACCTCAGTTTTTCAATTTACTATCTAATTTCCAGTTAAAAAGATGAGTTCAAAACAAACAGAGAACAGGGTTTGATCCTTTAGATGTTAATTTTAAATCTTTCTAAAGCAAAAGCAAAGCAATGTGGATCGGCAAACATGCCATACAACCTGGATGGATAGTAATCCTTTCCTGATAGATGTCCAGGCACCATATCTGCCAAACATATCAGGTGGTTCTGTCAAATCTTCTGAGCTCTCAGTCATTGATCTGGCATGGTCTGGAGGTGGATATAATGGATAATGGAAGAAGCAGTGGCCCTGATGCTGTGGTGGACCCAGTATTTATGTTGTCTTGAGCTTCCTTATTATACATATATATATATGTATATATGAGTCTTGAGCTTCCTTATTATACATATACTGTATATATATATATTATATAGAGCATTGTAGTTGAAGAGGCAACGCCCTTAATATATACATGCCTTAAGCCTTTGAGCAAATTCCATTTATGCACAACCTATGTTTTAGAACCCTTTACCAATCAATGTTCTACTCATGCCTGGGGGCTCAGGTAAAATGTGTCTTTTGGACTTTAACAGCCCCAACTTGTGGTTAAGGTATTAAGTTTATTAAGTTAGCTGGCTTCATGTTCCTCTTGTGACTGAATCTGGCTGGTCATGGAGCGAGAAAAGCAATCAGTCTGTTGCAGTGGAAATTCCTCTACAAAGCAATAAAGTTTTTCTAATGTGCCTTATTAATATAAAGATATATGAAAATATAATACTGCACATTAGACTCTTTCCAGCAGTCTGTTCCCATATCAAACATTGAAATATTTTCAACTTATAACAGTTAAATGATTAACGTAGACATTATTTAAATTAGCACAACTGTATAAATACAGTACATTACTACATGTCATCACAAAAATTATATTACCTAGGCAAGTGTAAATCTTAATTATTTTAAGATTTCAGAGAATTGTTATGGCATGAGTTTAATACTGTATGTTCTGTCTGGCAGCCTTTGCCTGTTTGCACAAAAATGAACCATTTTAATAAGCATATTACAATTTATGAGTTATACAGTAATCCCTCGCTATATCGCGCTTCGACTTTCGCGGTTTCACTTTATCGCGGAATTTAAATGTAAGCATATCTAAATATATATCACAGATTTTTCGCTGGTTCATGGATTTCTGCGGACAATGGGTCTTTTCATTTATGGTACATGCTTCCTCAGTTTGTTTGCCCAGTTGATTTCATACAAGGGACGCTATTGGCGGATGGCTTAGAAGCTACCCAATCAGAGCATGTATTACATATTAACTAAAACTCCTCAATGATATACGATATGCTTCCCGCGCGGTGCTTGATTGTTTGCTTTTCTCTGTCTCTCTCACTCTCTCTGCCTGACGGAGGGGGTGTGAGCAGAGGGGCTGTTTGCACAGAGGCTGTTTGCCTAGAGGATACGGACGCTTCTCTACAAAATGCCGCTTTATCGCGGTGCTTCGGCATACTTAAAAGAACGTATTGATTTTTTGATTGTTTGCTTTTATCTCGCTCTCTCTCTCTGACATTCTCTGCTCCTGACGGCGCTCCTTTGAAGAGAAGATATGTTTGCATTCTTTTACTTGTGAGAAAGAACTGCCATCTCAGTCTTGTCATGAAGCACAGTTTAAACTTTTGACTAAAGGGTGTTATTTCATGTCTAGAGGGCTCTAATAATGTTAACAGTGTGGGAGAGTTCATAAGGGCTTAAAATATATAAAAATAAACATACAAACATATGGTTTCTACTTCGCGGATTTTCATCTATCGCGGGGGGTTCTGGAACGCAACCCCCGCGAACGAGGAGGGATTTCTGTAATAAACAATAATAATTAATTAAATTTGTATAGCACTTTTCTCACTACTCAAAGTTGTTTACATAGACATAGGGGAACCAGTTCAATCACCACCAATGTGTAGCACCCACCTGGATGACGTGATGGCAGCCATTATTGCACCAGGACACTCACCACACATAAGCTATTAGATGGTGAACTGGTGAGACAGATAGCCAATTACAGACAGGGGATGATTAGAGGACCAGAATGGGTGAGCCTGTGATGGGCAATTTAGCCAAGACATCAGGATGCACCCTATTCTTTTCAAAGGGTGCCCAGGGATATTTATTGACCACAAAGAGTTAGGACCTCGGTTTTATGTCTCATCTGAATGACATTGCTGTATTTATAGCACAATGTCCCTGCCACTGCTTGGGGGCATTGTGATCCACACACAGGCCACATGGTAAGCGCCCCCTGCTGGTCTCACCAACACCTCTTCCAGTACCAACCCAAGCTTTCCTAGATGGTGTCCTATCCATGTACTGGCTAGGCCCAAACAATCTTTGCACCACCCATTATGAGGTGCAGGTGTTGTTCAGGAAGCATGCAGATTACAAAGGATTCACCCTACTGCTTTATTCATGATGGATTTTTTGGAAACACTCAAATTAATCCAATCTTAAGATGGAGTTTACAATGTTCTTAGTGCTATGCTGCTTTCAGAAAATGCCCCCCGTTCAGTACAATGTTGCGGAACAGCTAGTAAAGTTATAGTCCCTGCCATATTTTAAATATGTTTTTTATATTGTAATTGGTTTTTGTAATTGATTTGTTAAAAAGTTAAATATGATCGACATTTCAGATAAAGAGTACAAGTGAAGGATAGCATTGACATGCTTAGAAGAACTTCTGAGCTCTCTGTCTATGAGTGAATTGAGTAATTTTAGCAATACCTTCAAACAGTACATCTCATCCACTTTGTAAAACAAGCTGAAAAACACCCAATTCTGCAAGATCATCTGGTTAGCTAATATTGTATGTTTTAGTAAAACTTACATTTTACTACAGGGTTAATGGAAAAGGACTATTAGAGAGTAAGAACTGGTAACCTCAACAATATTTGATGGATAGATTAAAACAGTAGTTAAAAGTAAAGTTTTTAAGATGGTGGTGAGACCGGCAATAATGTATGGAGCTGAGATACGGACAGTAAAGGGAGCACAGGAGAAGAAGTTAGATGTGGCAGAAATGAGAATGTTGAGATGGATGTGTGGAGTTAATAAAAGGACTGAGTAAGAAATGAGACAATCAAAGGTACAACAAAAGTGGGAGAGATATCTAAGAAAATACAAAAAAGTAGGTTGAAGTGGTATGGACATGTGATGAGGAGGGACAATGAATATGTGGGAATGGAAGTACAGGGGAAGAGAAAACCAGAGAAGTCAAAACGAACATGGATCGATAAAGTAAAAGAAGATCTGACGGAAAAGAGCTTGACTGGCGAGGAGGTGCTGGACCGAGCTGTATGGAGGTTGATCAAGCATATGGACCCTACAGAGAACTGGGAAATGAAGAAGAAGAAGTAGTGCAGTAATGTGTAATAAGCCAAGAACATAGCCAGAACACCTGGAGTGTGCTTAAAGACATTTCTCTAAGTTGGATCTAAACTTGGATAAACATTTGACATTCTAATTTGGGAGAGAGAGACATGCAATGTTTGAAACTGAATTTGCCAAAGCGTAACACAAATTGAAGAAGACTGCATTCTAAGTTTATATTGCAGTTATGGCTGACAGTCTAATTGTAAGGTCCTTTCCCCAAGGGCGCATTATTGTAAAAACACTGGCATAGTTTTTAAATAATTCCTTTATCAGTAGAGCATCTTTGTAATAATACCTCTGTAGCAGATAAAGGAGGAAGGCTAGGAAATTGAATTATGCTGCCTCTAGCAAAGCTTCTGATTTGCATGTAGTGACAAAAGATGTTTTTGTGAAGAGTTATATTTAGAACAAACTTGTCCAAAAGATGCAAATACATTACTAGCTTTCAAGTCTCTGTGGGTCTCATTAACATATGTATGCTGTATGTTGAATACTGGATGTATTGAGAGACAAGATACATTGTTGGTTTATAAACATGCAATTGACAATGACACTTAAATCTTCATCTGCACTGAAGCTGAATTCTCAGTAAATTCTAAACCACTTGGTTTTTATTGTGTTTGCCAAAATTTGTACATATGAGCACAAAGAGAAATGCAATAAAAGAAGAAGAATGCTAGATCTGTTTAAAACAGAAAAAAATAAAAGTATAGGTTCAGAGCTATAACATTATTTCCAAAATCTCTAAATCTGAAAGTTCCGCATCTAATAGAAGAATAAAAAATTCAGTTTGGACAGACATCAGTCTTCTTTTGGTCTCTTAAGCAGCAGTTTGTTCACTGCATTTTTCTAAAAAAGGGATATTCATATGAATAGTAAATTGAAACGTTAAAAAATGATGTGGGATGTCAATATTGATTATTTTATATTGAGTGTTCTGGTGCAAAAATGGCTCTTGTCACATCAACAAGGTGAACAGACAGACAGACAGACAGACAGACAGACAGACAGACAGACAGACAGACAGACAGATAGATAGATAGATAGATAGATAGATAGATAGAAAATTTGTCCTCTGGGGGATATTTGGCTTTTTACAGAATGACAATAAATAAATAAATCTTTCTATTATAAAAAAAAAAAATTTGTGACGAGACGTGATCTTTGGAACAGAGATCTTTTGAAGAGAGATAGAGAGACAAAGACACTTTCACGTCCCACAAGACATAGAAGTCATATCATACTTACAGCCTTTGGAAGCAAGCCCCGTGATACACATTCAGAACAGTTTAGAAATAATGGAAGTAGGAAAATTCAAAAGTCTCAAAAAAATGAGAGTAAAGATCGCGCAAACGAATGAAAAACGGTGAAATAACAGAACAGCGAAACAAGATCGCATAGTGTTTGAGGATGTCTGGGGGACAAGAAGGTGCTGTACAGGCTTTTAAACGATTGCAGCACCGCACAAAATGCAGTTCACATGGCACGGCAGGAGTATCAAGCCATGCAGCTGATCGAGCAAAGAGGAGGTAAAAAAAACAACTGTTATTTGTTTCCCATTGTATTACCATTTAAGAGGGGTTTTGTGGGGGGCAACCGTGTCTCCTTGTGGTGTGTTCAGCCACCCTCTTCACAACGGGCTATAGTGCTAGTGCGAGGTTGGCGAATGAAGCGAGTATGGGGCAAAGCTCCTAGTAAATAAATAAATAAATAAATAAATAGTCACAAACAAATACTTTGGTCAGAGCAAAGAAGAAAATTAATACAAAAGAAAACCTCTGACTTGGCCATCACAGAGAGACTCTTGTTGGTATAAAGGAGCCCAGTTGCATTTCCTGACACATTTCTGCTGAATGATTTCTTGTCTGAAAGTCCCCAGTGTTTGTGCGTCAGAAAGAGGATGTGCAGAATTGTTTAGAATGGCGCACAGTTTTTTTGTTATCCTCTCCTACACTAAGACCACCAGTGGCTCCAGAGTGCATCATATAACGTTTTCCCTTTCAATTAGTTAATTGTTGATTTGCTGGGCCACTCTTGAAGTGATTACCAGCCCAGCACACCACAGTATAGAAAATCACACTGGCCATCACATATTTATAGAAGATGTGAACAATGTCATTACCCATATAAAAGAAATGCAGTCTCCTAAGGAAAAAGCACCTTCTATGCACTTTCTTATATAGTTTCTCTGCATTCTCAGACCATTCTAACTTGTCATTAATGTGGTACATCCACTCCTTGAATAGTGACTGGGTACACAGATGCTCTTTGGTGTGGTGAAAGCCAATAACCAGTCGCTTGGTTTTCCTGATGTTACGATGCAAACAATTCTCTTTGCACCAAGAAACAAAGTTCTCCACCTGACTCCTATAATCTAAACTGAGGGTTTCTAAAGTGGTTCCCCACTGTCTATGTAAAGTGGTTCCAGAAGCAGTTCTTCTCATGGCCATGTTTATATTATTATTCGTAACAGTACCTTACTATGAAATGATTGCTGGTGATGTGATGCATAATTTTCTCATGTCAGTGATCTCCAGCATCCAAACTTTGAATCTACACTTCAAAAAACTTCATAAATGTACGTCAGACAGGGCCAAGAATTTTCTAGCTATTATAAGGTTTTTGGACTTTGTTAAGGTTTTGTCATTTTGATAAATCTTATTCATCTCCCAATTTAGAACCTTTCCAGTTTCTGATCCTAATAGTCCTTCTCATCTTTTATTCCTTCTGTAATTCATCTATTTTGTATGCTTTAACCTCTTCAGATATTACACCTTTATATCATGGTTCACCAACAACATACAACCAGCTGACACATGTGACCACAAGGATATCAACAGGTACATTTGTTCCGACTTTGTTGTGTTATTATGCTGTCTAATAAAATCTTCAAACTTTTAATTGACACCATCCTTTGATTTGGTTGTTTACATCAGGCTATCTGGAACAACACTAGATGTATGTATAGTAAGTGTCCCATTGTTCTGGGGTATTAGGCATGCATTTAGGCGTCAATTTTCCCAAGCCAATAAGGGGCAGATTGGTGCCCAAGAAGGGAATACTTAGGCCAGGGGTGGGAAAAGTCATTCCTGGAGGGCTGCAGTGGCTGCAGGTTTTTGTTCCAACCCAGTTGCTGCATAAGAAGTGATTATTGCTAAAGTAACAATTCTGCTTAATTTTAGTTGTCTCACTTGTTAAGATTTTGAACCCATCCATCCATCCATTATCCAGCCCGCTATATGCTAAGTACAGGGTCACAGGGGTCTGCTGGAGCCAATCCCAGCCAACACACGGCACAAGGCAGGAAACAAACCCCGGACAGGGCACCAGCCCAATGCAGGGCGCACACACAAACACCCACACACCAAACACGCACAAGGGACAATTTAGAATCGCCAATGCACCTGACCTATATGTCTTTGGACTGTGGGAGGAAACTGGAGTACCCGGAGGAAACCCACACAGACACGGGGAGAAAATGCAAACTCCACGCAGGGAGGACCCGGGGAGTGAACCCAGATCACCTAAATGCGTGGCAGCAGCGTTACTACAGTGCCACCGTGCTGTCCATTTTGAACCCTTATTTCTTATTTTAGTCTTAAACAGCTGTATTCTTGGTTTTTAATTACCCCTTATAAGCAATCAGATGCAAATGACAAAATAAATTCAGCATTTCTCCATTTAGCTGGTTTCCATTTACACCTGTGTGTGTTTATCGTGCTCTATTTGGTTTAATTAAATACTTGAAATGAAAGTGAAGAGAAAAAAAGTGAAGTACTGAGAATTACTCATCTGTTTTAGACTTCAAATCATTTGGATGATATCCTTAGAGAGGAAAAAAAATCTATGATATCAGACTGACCTTATATGGCAGAGTTAAAGCACTAACGAGCCCTGAAATTAAATAATTGACAAGGATTTTTTTTAATTAAGCAACTGGGTTAGAACAAAAACCTGCAGCCACTGTGGCCCCCCAGGACTAACTCTGCCCACCCCTGAGGTAGTTCTTCATTTAGAGATGGGCAGTAGCAGTGTCTGGACATGACTGCATTAAATAGAAACCAGTGAAAAGATAAACAGAGAACACAAGATATATTAAAAATTAATCCTGTGTAACCCCTCAAGGTTTTAATGAAAATTAGGCATATAATTCTAGTCATTGCCATTCCTTAATGAATGGAGGTTGGGGGTCTGCAGGCAACAGAAAGGAGTACCAATAAAGGTACCCTCAGGCACAGGAAAATGTTATCTACATTTTTTTCATATGCATTGTTTTTGTCTTTCTTGTGACCCCTCCTTTATTAATGTTGTTATATTCTGAGAGAACTTATTGGTATATTTTAGAGGTCTTGCATTCTTTCATTTCAAAGTAAGGCAACTGTCATAATAAATATAAACAAATATTTCAATATAATTATATATGATTCAGCCTTTCACTTTCCTATCCTTGGCCTAACTGACCGAAAAAACAATGAGCCAGAAAATCAATCCATGGTCATCTGAGACTTTTGCTTTTAGAAGCAGGTGGTTTACATATTGTGCTAAAACTCTTGCCTAGATTACACTATTATGTACTAATAGTAAAATATAATTTAATATTACATTTTCATTACTCTTTAGGAACAATGTGCCTGTTACAGAAGAACTGCCAAGCTTTGTCTCAATATGTCTCTCTGCAAGCATACGTAAGTTTTTGTGTCTACACACTTTTTATTTACTTATTATAAACTAAATTGGTAGATGTTTATTTGCATAGTTTTTATATTTACTCTTTGTATTTTAATGTGACTGAAATGTCTCTATTTTTTCACTTTCTCTGCAGAAGACTAAGAATTAAAAAAAATATATATATATATATATATATATATATATATATATATATATATATATATAAATTCTTTAAATTTTCAGTCTTCTACAGAGAAAGTGAAAAATGAGACATTTCATATACAAATATATATATATATATATATATATTTACACTTAAACTTATTTAACTTATATTTAAAACACAGTGATTAAACTATAATTCAGAGTTCAGGTTGTGTACTTGTCTTATGGTATTTTGAACTGAATTACTAGTAACTAATTGCAATAAATCAAATTGTTTTTGTGTATGATGTTGTCTTTAAATTACAGTATTGCAAAATAAGCCAAGATTCTCAATGATTGTTCTTTGGCAGGCACTAAATGTCTAATTTAAAGTGCATTCCACAGAAACCCAAGGTCACCTTTAAATGGAAATCCTTAGTGAGGGGAGGCAGGAGACCATCAGATGCAAGGGCAAAATACAGTCCTAGCCAGAGTTTTATTGAAAAAATCTGGACTTAATTAGGGGGGGCTAAAATGGCTTAGGCAAACTAGGATTGTCTTCTTAAGACCAGATTTCATATGAAGTTGGTTTTGGGACCAGATAAATAAACATCTCATTTGAGCTGTCCTGCAAATATAGCAGAATATAAACAGTCAAGTCACAGTTTAGCAGCCCAATCTGATTCCAAGCAATTGAGTCAACAAGCAGAGCAAAACTCATTTTACTCAGTCAGTTTATTATGGGGGAAATGATACCCCTGAGAGTCCTCTGCCAACATAGGTGTTTTGAAGTCAGACAGATTTATTTTATAGCTTGTTTTATCTTGACAAAATTGCTTTTGCGGTGACAGTACCTAGCCACCTTTCACAGAGGAGTGCCACTATTCTTATTTTTCATTAAATTTATAATGACTGAGTCAGGGTAATATCACCCTACATATTAGCCTCTCTATAATTGGTGAAGCTCAGTTTATCTTCTGTCTGAGTCAAGCACAAACTCTGGATGTCACTTACTTCTGCCACATAAACCTGGTCTTCTTTGAATCTGAAACTTTCTGGAGAACAGAAGGAAATGTGATATAACTTAGGTGGGCATTACAGAAAAGATGACTTGAGTATCCATCTGCACTACTACAGGCATAGATGGAAATACTGTAGTAGAAAAATGTCTTTTATACATACACATAGTGAATACTGCTACTGCTAGTACATGTTATCACTCAAACTGATGACTGCAGCCAGGCTTGTGCTGAATAATAAAATCAAAATGCTCTTCTCAACGAAGGGATAAAAAAAACAAACACGTTTTGTGTATTAAATCCTCAATTAAATTACCTCTTTGTGTTTAATGTATTTGTAAGTATTCAGATAGCAAAGTATAACAATTTTAAAATGAATATGCAATATTATTTTATGCTTGTTTGATTATTCTAGTTTTCCGCTACCAAATTATCTCCAATAAATAATAAAATTAGTCAGCAGAAAGAAATGGTCCAAGATTGGTCTGAGGCTGAAGAAAGAAAGAAAGAAAGAAAGAAAGAAAGAAAGAAAGAAAGAAAGAAAGAAAGAAAGAAAGAAAGTCCAAGAGATGTTCACTGTTCTTAGCACAGATAGATCAGTTTAGGTTAACTGTATGGTAGTGTTCAGTTTACCATGTCTATTAGTGATAGGATGGTGGTTTTTCTATTTGGACATATTTAGTCTCTGAGCTGGCAATGTAACAAAGACCAACAAGAGTAATCATATTAATAAAATATAATTCAAATTTCAGTGACCTCTCACAGTTTAATGAAAGTAAACATGCACAAAAGATGGAGCTGATGGCACAGCAGAAACTTTTGCCCAGGGATCGTTGTTGCCTCCTCGGATGAAGTCAATTTCTTGGAACATTTCAAAAAATCTAAAATTAATATTTTAATTACATTATCCATGTCTAGAGCAAATTGAAGAATGATGTCCAAGACTGAAAAACTTTGAAGTTCTTAAAATATTGTCTTAGGTTGTATAAGGATAGTCTGCCTTAAGACGCAAGCGTGATATTTGATATTAGTGCTTTATCTTTAGAGTTGTTTAAATATCCATAATAATTAAAAGTAATAAATGAAATATATGTCAAGTTGTATTTCCTAAGAACTTTTGATTTGCTATCTCGAGTAGAATCTCCAGTAATGCTGCAGATTTAAAATTATGCCTAACAGGTGCCAAATGAAGAGGTAATTTATTTCAAAATTCTATGGCCCACACATTCACTCCTTAGTAATAAGTCAATTAGCATCAGATCATTTTAACTGTGATTTTAACTCTGACTTTCAAACTCTAGCCTACTCAATGGTCTGAGAGTGAAACATATGATTATAAAGAGTGTCAGATCTTCTAAGAACTTTTATCTTCTGCTGTAAATAATTAATGACTCATATTTCAGTACTGTTCAATGAACAGGTGGTGCTGCGCAGTCTTTTGGCCTTGGAAATCCTTAAGCTTCATTTCCTCTAGCTTTCACACTACCTGGAGGTTTTTGGCCTCATCTCCTTCATCTGAACTCAGCTTATGTTATTAAATCGGAAACTGACTTATGTCATTGTAACCATGAGAGATTTGCAAAGTACCGGAGTTCTATTGTAATTTAATTTACATACACTATCCCTACCCCTAACTCTACCTTCTCATAGTTAGGCTCAGATAATTGGTACCAAATAACTAAAAGACTAACTTTTCTATAACAGCAGATAGGCCCTCATGCCAAGTTACCACAACTTGTCCTCAGAATTATTGAAAAAATAGAGGTGAGTGTCGAGAAGCCTAAAGGTAAAAGTGAAAGCAGTGGAGTGTGAGTGGGGACAAGCAGCATAACTAAGGACTGAGTTCCGAGGGACAGCTTTTGTCTACAGCCAAATGTACCTAACCCTCCATTAAGGATTCTTCCATTACCTCTTATTTTTGTTTTGTAATTGCATTTTTTCTTTTACTATTTGTAAAGCACTTTGAGCTACACTTTTGTTTGAAATAGTGCTTATATACAGCAAGTAAATGTTGTTGATGATGTTCTGTTGCCTGATCCCAACAAGCTATAAGTTAATTTCTGTTATTTATTATGTATTTTTAAAGGAAGCAATTACCAGCTCTAAGTGCTGTCACACACGTCCGAGTAGGGGGATGTTGCATGGACAAAGCAAAGGTAATTCCATGTCAGTCCAGGGGGTGGCGTGGTACACTAAACCTTCTCCTGTTATCTCTACAGACCACTCTCTACTGATTCAGTGCTGATGATGCCGGTTTCGGCACCCAGAAGAAGGTCGCAAGCAATGGTTGACGTCAGAAGGACATCACTTCCAGTTCCCCTACATCACTTCTGGTCTGATCTCTTAACGCTGCCATCTTTTCCAACCCTTGTCAGTTCTGTTTTGGACTCAGTAGTGTCAACAGCTCCGTGCTATTTTTCAAAAAACCATTTGCAGCCAGGAATATTATACGAGTGGCTGCCCCAAACCTCTTTACGTGTGTCGAGTCTGTTCCTTTTTACAGTGCATTGACTTGGACAGCAGCTCCCACAATGCATGCATCATATTCTTTAACTTTGACTTGCTTAGCCTTAAAATAAAATATGAATTGCCACTCAGCCTACTGAACCTGCCCATGACAGTGATTTTGTTAATTGCTTTAAAATCACTTTGCAAAATTTGTTTTCTATTGCTATTTAGGAAAAAAACAAGCTGAAGGTTAAATTAGACTGAAGGGTTAACCAGAAATGTTCATTATTGCCATTAGCATCCATTGACATGATATTGTAGTACACTAACCTGCTGTCTTCTCTACTGCTGTTCCCTTCTTCCTACTCAAATCTAATCAAAAATCTTTGAAAAGACCTGAATTAGCTGTCCACAAATGGTCTCTATCCAAACTGACAGAGCGTGTGAGGTTCTGCAGAAAAGAACTGTTGAAAATCTCCAAATCCAAGTGTGTAAAGATTTCTGTATCAGACACAAGAAGACTGCAGGTTTGAATCACTGCCAAAGGGGCTTCAACCAAATACTCAATGAATGGGATGAATACTTGGATCAATGTGATATTTCATTCTTTTTTATTTTTAATGAATCTGCAAAAATTCCCAAATCCTGTTTTCACTTTTTCATTCCAGGGTACTGAGTGTTGCTTGATGTGTGGGAAAAATTACTTAAAAAGAATTTTAGTACAAGACTGTAACAAGCCAATGGGTATGAATCCTATCTGAATCCACTATATACCCATACATAGCAGGTGGTTTTATATACCATAATTACCAGTCTTATGAAAATCAGTGCTGAATATGCATTGGAAATTGTTGATACTTTTCTACTTTTTAACAAGTTGAAAACTGAAGCAGAATAGAACTGATTCCATTTGAAATACACTGTAGAGTTAACAAGTCATCTTCTGTCACCAGTTCTAGAATTGAACATCCTTCTTTTGACTGTACATAATCTTCTCCTTCTTCCTCTTCATCTTTTCACAGTTTTATGTGGGGTCAATGTGCTTGATCAGCCTCCTCCATACAATTCGGTCGTTCACCTCGTCGCCAGCCAAGGTTTGTGCCTGATAGTCTTTCACAGTGTCCAGTTGCTTAGCTTTATCCCTTTCAAGTGTATTTTTAACATCTTAATTCAAATTTCTTGTCTTGAATATATGATTAGCTGTTACTTATATTCAGTTTCTTCTATAGAATACTTATGGTGTCTATCAATAGCTATTGTATATTAACTTCGATGCACATTCAGCTCTTTCATATTTTATGTCTGGACATTTGTATATATTTGTAAGTCAATTTGCAGGGTGCAGTATGTTGTTAGTTTCAACAAAGAATGCCAAAGCATTACAAATAAGAACATGCAATGACAAATCATTTGGCATTCTTCAAACTTTAATAGAAATGGAAACTTTTTGTGTTTATAAAATTGTGTGTAAAATGGAATATTTATGATTGAATTAACTATGCTGGAGAAACAGCAAAAATGCAAGCCTAATTAGATTTTTTTCTATCTCTCTGAAGTTTAGAACTATTGTTTTTCTTATTCTTGGCAGAAAACAGCACATATTTTGAGATCCTGTTATGTCTTGTAAAGAAGCTCAAAGTGTTCTATCCAAATCACTAAAGACTAACTTTATATTTTCTTCTTTTTAACCTTTTAAAATCTAAGAAATATAAGACATTGTCCAGGAACTGGAGTGTGCTATAAAAAACAATAATCCCAAGGTATTTTCCTGAAATGCCACTGAAGATATACTGTATATATTTTTATTGCTTTCTCTTGTGCACATGTTGACATACTGTAAGGCAGTGGCTCCCAAACTCGGGCCTGAGAACCCACTGTGGCTGCAGGTTTTTATCCCAGCCAAATTCAAATTAGTGATAATAATTGATCTCATGTATTTAGATGGTCTTATTTCCCTTCTTTTATTCTGCCTTTAGAAAAGCACAGCAGTATAATTTTTACATTTATAAGATATTTAGAAAAATTTCTGATTGGTCTCGTCTGTTACGGAAGATGGACGTCTGAAGCGCAGCTCCGTTGCAGTGGCTTTATTTTTTCTCTTCTTTCTTATTATCCCGAGATATCCTGTATTTACCTAACCTAGGGAGTTTATACTACAGTATATGAACATGAGCAACAAGAAAGGGGGTCAGAAAGAAATGGAAAAGAAACCTAAAACTACACCCAAGTCTAGACAGACTTCAGGCCCAAGTGCAAGTGCAAGGTGCAGCCTTTCAGAGATTGACCTGGAACTGGCAGGTGAAAGCACAGACTTCCCAGGACCCCGTTCCACTGCATCATCTCCAGTCGAGAGCGAAAATGGGAGTGAAGGTGCAAGCGATGTAGGTCACCATAGCTCCCTGATTCCAGAAGATCACTTAAAACTAGAAATGGCCTTGCAGTCGGTGCTTTCATCTACTCCTCGGGAGCCAGAAACAACGGCTGTAACAGGGGTTGCCAATTCACCCGCGGAGCAAGAAAGCCAAAACGATTTCTTCAAACTAATGGAAATGATCGCAACATTGGCCACGGCCACAGACATAAGTGAGCTCAGAAAAGACATTCAGAAAGACATTCAGAAAAATATGAAGAAAGAAATAAATGGATTACTCAAGACAATTGAGAAGACAAACGAGAAGCTACAGCTGGAGCTGCAAGAGATGCGGCAGGAATATAAAGAAACGTATATATAATCATTTTGATGCAGTCTTTAACACTAGAATTACCAGAGCCTACGAAAAAACTCGTAATTCCGTCCCACCTTAAACTGCTTCTTAAATCCCTTCACACCTCTCCGCCAGCGTCCTTTGTTCTCTAAATGTGCTGATAAAGAGAAGCTAGGAGCAGCCGGCTATTCCATCCCCCACCAATTTAGAACGTGCACGGACTTCTCTCAGCTCATGCCTTGATTGAGTATCTGGGAGTGAAGTGGAGTTTTAGAGTGGAAATAATAGATCGTTGTTTGGAACACACACATTTCATGTCTGTTCCGTTTCTACAGTAATCTGTGTCAATACATTGTTAAAACAGAAACTTTTTTTATATTCTAGTAGTAGATGACAAAATGTAGGCATAAACTATATAATGTATGAAGCCTGAAGTCCAAATAGCAAAGAAACATTTTCACAAGAATAACACAATTGCACTTTTATTCAAACATATAACTGCAGAAACAAAAAGCCGCCTTAACATGCGACATTGACACCAGTTTACTATAACTGACTCCGTGGTTCAATAGATACAGCCCCCGCTTGGGAATCACGGGTTCGATCCTGCGCCCCTCCCTTTTGAGAAGTAAACTGTTCTTAGTCTTACTGTTTTAGAATAAAAACATACATTTGATTTCAGTCTGTAACAGCCGGTGCAATTTATGATCTTTGTAAAGGTTAGCTTTTTTTTTTATTCACTTTTCACTCTCTCAGTCGCGTTCAGAATCAATCCATACAACCCCATCTGACACGGCTGTTTTCACTAAAGACGCTATAGCTCTGCAGTGTACCACGATGCATACTAACGCCCCCGGTTCTGACACACAAACGCTGGCGAAGCTGCCTTCTTCGTATCTCACCGTCACTTGCTTTTCTTTTTATTCAGTTTTATTGAGTGTTCCTGCTGTATGCTTTTTCTTTTGCACCCAGGACATGCAGAAGAAAGAATGGTAAAGACCAACTTCGCGCTATATGCAATCATCAGACACTCCCCATCTGCCCGTGTCGTTCAAACACAGGAACATATATTGGTGTAAAAGTATAACAAAAGTGCACTTTTATTCAAGTGCACTTTTTCCATCGCCTTTTCCTGTAAGAAGCAGTGTACACACTTCTCTCTATGCTGTGGTTTCTATTACACACCTGAAAGAAAGACAATATATGTGAAAATATAATCGCACTAATGCAATATTATTTGAAAACGAACAGCGCCAGATCGGGTGTGAATTTATGCAGGAACTGGAAATTCTCTGATGCGGACCTTCCCCAGGGAAGAAAGTACAGTGTCAGGTGCTCATTCAGTGTAATAGAAACCATAGCACAGAGAGGTGTGTACACGGCAACAAGTACACATGTCGTAAATGTAGGAAGGACGGTCCTTGGGTGTGTGGGAACTGTTAATATTTGAATGTGATGATTTTATATAGCACGGAATGAAAATCTGCACTTCTTAGCATTGCACCATGCAAGATGTCGTATCAATCGCCTACTGTATCTTGCTTTCTTTTTCTTCGGTTATACAGGTAGTTTTGAATAAAAGTGCACTTGTTTTGTTTGCGAAATGAAGTGTCTGCGTGCACTTTTCGTGGCATTACACGTGTATTTTTGAGCATGCCCGTTTGAGCAGTATAAAAGTATTGAAAAGTATAACAAAACAACGGGCAGATGGGAGTGTCTGATGATTGCATATAGCGCCGAACTTACTGCTCTTTACTATTCTCTCCTCTGCGTGCCCTGGAGTACAAAAGAAACAGAATACAGACGCGCTATAGCTCTGTGCTGTACCACGATGCATACTAACGCCCCCACCGGTTCTGACACACAGACGCTGGCGAAGCTGCCTTCTTCGTATCTCACCGTCACTTGATTTTCTTTTTATTCAGTTTTATTGAGTGTTCCTGCCAGTCCCGCATGTTGCTGTATGCTGGATATGTTCATATGTATTGTCTCTTTCTTTCAGGTGTGTAATAGAAACCACAGCATAGAGAGAAGTGTGTACACTGCTTCTTACAGGAAAAGGCGATGGAAAAAGTGCACTTGAATAAAAGTGCACTTTTGTTATACTTTTACACCAATATATGTTCCTGTGTTTGAACGACACGGGCAGATGGGGAGTGTCTGATGATTGCATATAGCGCGAAGTTGGTCTTTACCATTCTTTCTTCTGCATGTCCTGGGGTGCAAAAGAAAAAGCATACAGCAGGAACACTCAATAAAACTGAATAAAAAGAAAAGCAAGTGACGGTGAGATACGAAGAAGGCAGCTTCGCCAGCGGTTGTGTGTCAGAACCGGGTGGGGCGTTAGTATGCATCGTGGTACACTGCAGAGCTATAGCGTCTTTAGTGAAAACAGCCGTGTCAGATGGGGTTGTATGGATTGATTCTGAACGCGACTGAGAGAGTGAAAAGTGAATAAAAAAAAAAAGCTAACCTTTACAAAGATCATAAATTGCACCGGCTGTTACAGACTGAAATCAAATGTATGTTATTATTCTAAAACAGTAAGACTAAGAACAGTTACTTCTCAAAAGGGAGGGGCGCAGGATCGAACCCGTGACCCCTTGATTCTCAAGCGGGGGCTGTATCTATTGAACCACGGAGTCAGTTATAGTAAACTGGTGTCAATGTCGCATGTTAAGGCGGCTTTTTCTTTCTGCAGTTATATGTTTGAATAAAAGTGCAATTGTGTTATTCTTGTGAAAATGTTTCTTTGCTATTTGGACTTCAGGCTTCATACATTATATAGTTTATGCCTACATTTTGTCATCTACTACTAGAATATAAAAAAGTTTCTGTTTTAACAATGTGTTGACACAGATTACTGTAGAAACGGAACAGACATGAAATGCGTGTGTTCCAAACAACGATCTATTATTTCACTCTAAAACTCCACTTCACTCCCAGATACTCAATCAAGGCATGAGCTGAGAGAAGTTCGTGCACGTTCTAAATTGGTGGGGGGATGAAATAGCTGGCTTCTCTTTATCAGCACATTTAGAAGACAAAGGGCGCATGGAGAGGTGTGAAGGGATTTAAGAAGCAGTTTAAGGTGGGACGGAATTACGAGTTTTTTCGTAGGCTCTGGTAATTCTAGTGTTAAAGATATGTTGAGAAAAACTGAGGAACACATTCAGGAAAATACGTCTAAACTGAGAGAACTTACCGATCAGCTGCAAGACGTTAAGCAGACATTCACGGCTCGAATTAAAACAGCGGAACAATTGGCATCTAACACCGATGGAAAAGCTACAGCTGTGAATTCCGAATGCAAAAAACCCGGAGACAGACTTGTGGATCTGGAAGATGGATGCAGAAGGAAAAATTGTAAATAGAATCCCAGTGAAATTCATAGCTGAACTATTCTCAAAAATAATTGGAGAGGGCTTTAAATCAGATACTGAGATAGTGGCAGCTTATCGCATACGTGGATCAAATACTTCTAGACCTAGGTCTTTTATTGTCCGCTTCCAGAGATTACAATTTAAGTTGAATGTAATGGCACTTCTAAGACACAAGCAAGAGATTATATTTGAAAATAACCACATTCGTATTTTCCCTGATTTCTCACACTCAACAGCTGCTAAATGTGCAGCTTTTTACAACACAAAGCAGCGGTTATGGAAAGCCGATATCCGATATCTTGTATCCTGCCAAATTGAAAGTGGATATTCAAGACAAATATCACATCTTCTCTTCCAGAGAGGAAGCAGAAAAGGAATTAAGAAAGCTGATCCTGACGCTTTCTTGAAATACGAAAGTGAGTCGCATCCTGTCATGGTATGGCAAGAAGATATTACCTGCTGTCTGATCTGCTTGCAATGATACGGGTACCATAATTATTCATCCTATTTTCTTCTCAGCCACTTTTTGTTCATGTTTTAATTATAATTAGACGCGCATTTTCGGAAGAAATTAAAGTAGTTGTTTGTTTTTTTTATTTTGTTTTTTAACTAATCGAAAGGAGATTGTTTAACATCATACCCTTGGTTTATTGTTATTATTGCATTAGGGTTTACTATGCTTATTCAGGGCCGCTCTTTAACACCATTCCCTGGGTTTATTGTCTTAATATTTCAAGACTGTTGATGATTATATTTTATGTTTATAGTATTTAGACTTTATCGGCAATAGATATCTCGACTTTTTAATCCTCAAATGCCGCTGCTGGGGAGCTTGTTTTGTTTTGGACATCCTCTGTCTCCAGGTATGTCAGAGGACCAGGACTAAGTGAAGTGGGGTACAGCCTCACATGGGGAAGCAAAATTTGAAAGGGTGCAAGCTATATTTAATCTATCCTTTTAATCCTTATAATTATAACTTCCAACGTAACAATAGGCTGCATGGCAATCTCATGGGAAAATTGGAAATTAAGGGTAAAGCTGTCTTACTTCCAGTTAAGACTACAAAATGACATCAAGAATTCAGAATCAATGTCTCCATGATGGGACAGTTAATTTTGTGAGCTGAAATGTTAAATGCCTAATTCATGAATTGAAGATAAAGTATTCTCTCACCTAACAGATCTAAATGCTAAAATACTATTTTTACAGGAGACCCACTTATTAAGCAAAGATCAGCTCCGGCTGCAAAAAGACTGGACTGGCCAAGTGTTCCATTCCAGCTTTACAAAGAACACTAGAGGTGTGGGAATTCTCATACAAAGAACAGTCTCATTTGTGGTACCAGATGTAGTATCTGATCCTGAAGGGTGATATATGATTGTCATGGACAACTTATTTAACTGTAAAGTGATTTTGATGAATGTTTATGCACCCAATATCGATGATAGGGAATTCATAAAAAATGTATTTGCATCCATTCCCAATGTGAACATTCATAAAATTATAATGGCTGGGGACTTTAATTGTGTTTTAAATCCACTCTTTTATATAGATCTCCCGTCACATGGGGGATGACATCTAACACTGCAAAGACAATTGCACAGTTTTTAACTGACCACAACTTATCAGACCCCTGGAGGTTTCTAAACCTAAACTCAAGAACATATTCCTTCTACTCACCAATGCATCATTGCTACTCAAGAATTGATTAGGGTTAGGTTTGTTTCCTGCCTTGCGCCCTGTGTTCGCTGGGATTGGCTACTGCAGACTCCCATGACCCTGTATTTAGGATATAGTGGGTTGGATAATGGATGGATGGATTTGGGATTAAATTGCTTAGAGATCTTTATATAGACAACATCTTTGCATCCTATAAACAATTACATTCCAAATTTAATTTTCCAGCAACACATTTTTTTTCACTATCTTCAAATCAGAAACTTTGTCGAACAGAACCTGCCCAATATTCCCCATCTCCCTCCTTCCTCTATGCTGGAAAAAATATTGCTCAGTCTCAAGGACTCAAAGACAGCATTTCTGCAATATATGAAACCGATTTACAGTCCCTCGCTTTCAAAGATCCAAGAGGACAATGGGAAAAGGACCTCTTACTCAACATATCAGAAAAGGAGTGGAAGTAGCAATGCACAGAATTCATTCAAGCTACATATGCGCAAAGCATACAATTATTAAACTCAAAATTATATATCGAGCACATCTGTCTTGCTTGAAATTATCTAAAATGATCCTACCTGTGAACGCTGCAATCAAGCTCCAGCCTCACTGGGTCACATGTTTTGGGCCTGCACCAAATTAACATCATTCTGGACCAAAATTTAAGTGCTTTTCAGACAGCCTTGGTGTCACAATCCCTCCTAATCCACTAACAGCTGTGTTTGGTGTTCTTCCAGATGGGCTTAAAGTGGAGAAGGACAAACAAACTGTGATTGCCTTCACTACACTTATTGGCACGCAGACTTATTTTGCTAAACTGGAAGAATCCTAACTCTTCTCTTTTAAGTCAGTGGGTAATGGATGTTTTATATTATTTGAAAAAATTTGAAAAAATCAAATTCTCACTTAGAGGATCTGTGCAGAAATTTTCAAAAACTGGCAGGATCTAATCAATAATATTTCAGAATAAGCTCTTAAAGCACTGAGGAAGTAGATTCTCTCCCCATTTCTTTTTCTTCTCCATTTATCTGTATCCGCCTAATAAACTCATCAATTTATTCATTTTAACAAGTTTTAAGTTTTAGTCCATTGGGCATGCTCTCTTTCTCAGGGGTGGGGGTTGATTTGTTTTCAATCCTATTTTTTTGTAAAAATTGATCTATTTGTATGGAATGATTACAATAAAATCAATGAAATAAAAAAAAAGAAATATTTCTTCTTTTGCTTTAAATGCTTACCTATCTTTTGTTGTTGTCCTATTGTTTTGCTATTTTTTATGCAGTTTGCACCCTTCATTGTATCCTAATGATGATAATTAAAACAAAGAGAACTGACAGCCAACTAAACAGCACTGAATGAAGAAAGGCTGCAATAACTTTAGCATCAGACCCACTAATTAGTAGATAATAAATTAAACAATCAGAAAAGCAGAATGAAAGTCAGGCTGAAAATTGCTGGAGTTTTATCCTCTTATAAGTGGTTAATACATAATGATAAAATTTTACCAAACTTAGTTTTGTTATTTCTCCATTGACTCCAAAACACAGAAACTGGGAAATAACACCTCACTTAGTTAGGCTTGGAGTCCAATTAAAAACAGAAGTTGGTTGGAACAAAAACCTGCAGCCACAGGGGGTCCCCAGGATTGAGTCTGAGAAGCACTGCTATAAGGTATTTTTTCACAGATGTAAGGATTGTGACACCAGAGAATTTGTTTGGCATTTATGAGTATTCTTTTGGTGATGAAAGATGTTCCAAATCCAGTTATAAATGAAATTTGGGCCTTTTCATCTCATTGGCCTATACAGAGCAGAAATATTGTCAGACATAATCTAATAGGCTGTTTGATTGTGACTTTTGGGTTAATTACAATCATGCTCTCAGTTAAGGGCAAAATACAATTGACAGGATGCAGAATGGGATTTGAAACACTCTGCCCTATGGCAATGAATTATACGTTTTCAAGAAGGAAAACTGCTGCAGGTAGTGCTCAGGAACTTCCAACACTGTAATTGCAGAGGGATTCAAAGAATTAGTGGAACTTTCAATATTATATTTGTAACCAATTATTAGACCTTCTGAAACAATGTTGGCTAAGTAGCTATACATTTGTATTATACACTATATATAAAATATAGGACATTGCACACCTACTACACATACAAATAAACTAAAAAAGCATCAGATTTGTTCTGTTTCTTCACTCAGTGAATTTTTTAAATTAGTATAATAATTATTTCTACCAACATAAGAAAAAGAACCACTTCTGCTTTAACTACCAGGCAGGTCCTAGTATCCTGTTTTTGGGAACAACCTTTGCAGTCAGTGTTACTGTACAGTATATTGTTTTTCTCTGATCCCTTGTGTTGCATGTTGGGTAGACATGCAAATTAAAATTTTATTGTACACATGACAATACTACTACTATACCAATTGTGCTGTAAGTGTTGGTTTGGATGGACTGGTATCCTGACTGTGGTCGGAAATCATTACCTGCCTGTCAGGAGGCCATAATGGATAAAGCCCAAGATTGGAGACACAACATGGCCGTGATAGTCTTCAGTGCTCTTCAGAGTTGACAGTGCTCCCCTGGCTGGACACCTGTAGGGCTGCTTGGGTATTGTAGTTTGGAATGGGGATCCTGACATCCCATCCCTACCTCTCTAACCCCCCACCCCCCAACAACTGTGGTCCCAGTGCCTAATAAGGAACTAGATGACAAATTAATTTAATGAAAATTATGTAAACTTTTGAAAATGTATCCCTGCTGTTACACTATAATCATTTGTCATGATAGGGTTTTAGGGTGCCCTATTCCCCTTTATACTTTATACTAATATGTATTATAGATGGCACAACCAAAATATTAAAGAATGTAACATATGTGTAATGAAAATACCATTACAACCACCTGTCTGTAGATGCTGGCTACCAGGTGCCTCTCTGTCTGGTCCAGCTTGATCATTAATGCCTCTAAGCCCTTTAAATGGACACAGAGGTGGCTTAGCCTCCTCCTACATGGATAGAAAATGGAAGAGAGAGCCTGAAGCATTTGAACCTCTTCTTAGTATGGCCTTGTGGTCCCTGAGTCACCAATGAAACAACACAACCAAAACTCAAGTTCAGGTTTGTCCCTGCAAGCAGTTTCTCAAGTTCCAAAGGATGCATTTGAATAAAGAAATGTAGATGTAGAGGTAATTAAGCTGTAAACTGCTTTCTGAAACCTGTCTTCCCATCCAGGCTTTCTTCCTGTGGAGAAGAGCTTTCATGTTTATTCAAATTAAAATAATGTCTCAGACATGTGTCCCTCTGGTCAATTGTTTCTCTCTCTCCTCACAGATAGCTAGAGAAAGAAGTAGTGATCAGATCTAGTAGGGTCCTAAAAATGACAGAGCAACAAATGGCTTATGCAGCTTCTATTAGACATTGTTAGAAATAACTTACCTATACTTTACCTGGAACCCCTGCAGATTTTTTTTTCTCTACTCCCTGGCCATCGGACCTTACTTTTATTCTGTGTTAATTAGTGTTCCCTAATTTTAATTCTTATTTATTTTGTCTTGTTTCTCTTCCTTCATCATGTAAAGCACTTTGAGCTACATTATTTGTAAGAAAATGTGCCATATAAATAAATGTTTTTGTTATATTTTTAAACATTCATATTGTAAAACGTTATTTATATAAACATACTGTATTATCAAACTATATTCTAGATATTATTATTCCTTGCATACAGTATAAGCGTAATAATAGGGTTTGCAAATAATTATCCCGGACATTGTTTCACCCACGGAAAAGTCTATGTCAAAGCCTCTTCACTTTACAGCTGCATATGAGGTTTTTTTTATACATAACATTTTATAATTTACATCATTTCATAAACGTGCTGTTGGTTGTGATTTTGGTCTCATTTCTTCACCTGTCTGTCTAACATTCTCCTCACAGAATGTGCCAAACCATCTCTTTTTGTAAACTATATTCAAAAGCTTTATAACAGCTTACAAGCTTGATGTCTGCACATCTTAGGACAGGCCACCAAATTTTGTATCATTTTCCATACTTGTGTCCATACACAATATACTACTTCTTTCCTTAATGTTTGTGAATCTAACCTGCTTAATGCTCTACTCTGTTTATGATTTATTCATACCATACACCTAGCTTGTACATCTTCTTTTCATTGTAATTTTTGTTTGTGATTGTTAGGCTTAATCTTGTCTTCTCTTTATGAGGTGATAATAAACTGCAAAACTGCTTCATGTACATTATGTTTGCCACATTTTCACCATACAGGTTACTAAAAACTATAAATTATTATGATCTTAGTTTTGTTCCTATTTATATATTTATGTCATTAGTATTGCCTGATTCTGTTCATTTTATTTGTAGCCATTCTTTTCTTCCTCAGATTCTTCTGGTTTAGTTTGATTTTACGCACACATTAAGTCCTACAGGATGTTTCTGATTATTTTTATGTTTTTTCATCATCCAGAATAATTTCAGTAGTAGTAGTGATACAGAGTACAATACATTTTTTTCTAATCAACACATAACACATCCCCACTCTCCAGTGCCATGATAGCTTTTTAAAATAGAAAACACACAACAGCTTACCTGATATGTTTCTGTTTCCAAAAATATACTGAACACATTAATACAAGCAAATGTGTTTGAAACTAACAACTAAAAATATTACAACTGCAACTCACTGCACATTTCAAAGAATACACAAAATATGTAAATACAGTCCAAAAAGGAGGCAAATGAATTAGGTTGGGAAATCAACTCAAAAAAGTGACTAGTCGCATGAAAAATCTTAATGGTAGAAGTCAACATACAATATAATGTTGACTTAAACAAATTGTGATGGTTTGTCATGGAATTGCACCACGATTCATCCCAGGTTGCACTTTTTAAACAGTAGTAACTAAGGTTATTATAGTTAACGAAAATTAAAATCAAAACTGAAACTATTATTAAAAAAATATTTTCATAAACTGAAATAAAATAATTAACAATACCGAAATGAAAAACTAAAACTAAACGAAACTATTAAAGTAGCTGGAAAGACTAACTGAAATAAAACAATAATTTACTAAAAAAATTTTTGTTTTCGTTTTTGAATGAATATTCTTGCTGTTAGTCTTTAACCCTTGTAAGTTTTAACTCTAAAACAGAAAGTCATCCACCACAAGCCACCTGCACATATTCATCTAGTGAACGGTGGCTGGTGACGGTGGGCGGCTGTTCACACAGCATTTGCGGTGGCAGAACGAGCTGAATACAGTTTATTTCTCAAGTGACTGCTTTTTGTTGACAGCAATTCACCTGCCATTTCACACAGGAGAAATCATTTTTACTTTTTCATATATGAAGTTTGGAGAAAGTATAGTAATCATGAAAACATTTGACCTCAATATTTTGATGAATCTTGACGTTATAGACCTCCCAGAGTCCAAAATACAGTTTTTTGGAATTGTGTGTGTCTCTGCGTGTGTAAACCAAAGTTATTATAATTTTGCCTTTTTATTCAACTTTATTTTTATAATAATTGTTCAGTATATTATTAATTTGATTTGTTGTTGATGGTTCCTTAACATATATAATATAAAAATATAATCATTGTCTTGTGGTTTACTCCTCAAATATCCATCCCCATATCTGAGTATACAAGAAAGTCTAGGGAAGACCACTCCCGGTTTATGAAAATAAAACGGCACTGATCGAGAGACTGACAAAGTCATCATACAAGATCAGCATATTCCACTATATATCACTTTTGTTTTAAAAACATCATTTAACAATGAAGAAATACAAACAAAGGTAGGTAGGCAAAGAGAGTCTGCCAAGTGCTAAATACTAAACATACTAATGGGTTTTTATATTTATTCTATATTTATTAATTTATCTTTCTTAGTTCATATTAACAGCTTAAAATACCTGACATTGTGAAAGCAATCCATTAGCAGAATTATATTTTAAAGTATGTCTCCCTTTTTCTATTTTTTTTTCTCTCTCTCAAAATAGAGTTGAAATCATCATATTCTTTTTGTTCTTAACATCAGCAGCCTCATCATACATATTGCATACCAGGGATTTTTCCTGCTTTACATCCAAACCTGCTGCGGTAGGCGCCAGGTTTCCTGTGATCCTGCTCTGGATAAATAGGTTTAGATAATGTATGTATTGTTCTTAATCTCAGATGCTGTCTCTGATGTTTTATGCCTGTCTGTACTCCTATTACCTGCTCTTGCTCAGCTCATTATGAGTTTACTATCCTTTATGTTGGGCTAATTCAAAACTCCTTGGCACTACATGCTTGTTTTTCTTTGTTTCCATCATTACAGCTAGGTGGGGTCTGCACACTGATTCAAGTCTAAGAGCGCTGTTCTTCCTAAGCCTCTGTGATTTCATAAGAAAATATTTTAAAAATTATACAATTGAGTAAAATTGTTCATAATCAGTATCTAGTTTTGATTATTCTTGTTTTTATCAGACAAAAACAAAACCAGATAGTAAACCATGTAGTGTAATAAGCTTCCACTAACAAACTCGTATCCAAATCTGTTAAGTGTACAGTTCTGTCTGATTGTGACATAAAACTAAACTCTGTAGGAGATCCATGCCATAATTACTAAAACTAAAACTGAAACTAACAGATAGAAAAATAAAATAGAAATGTCTTTGTGAAATAAAAACTAAACTAAAACTAAAAATACATGATGAAGGAAAACTAAAACTAAACTGAATTTTCAAGAAAGGTCAGAAAAAATATAGAAATAAAAACTAATATAAAAAGCCAAAATTTTAATAACTGTGGTGGTAACTTCTGTTGGTTTGCCACAAATCCATGATGTCTGGATCACAATGGCCCCAAAGTAGCTCCTTACAGTGTGAACTCAAGAAAGAATTTCCCTTCCTGTGCAAAACTTCAATGCAAAATGGAGCACTTCCTTGTCGTGTCACTTAAGCTCTCTTTCTCACTCAGCCCCTACCTTACTGTGCAGCACTTCCTCTACCTTCCACCCATCCACAGGGCAAATGCTGTTAACTATACCACGTGTTTTGTTGTAGAATCTTACCACAATCCTTCCCAGTTCATACATTTTACATGGAGATAACTGCTGAAGGTTAACTGCAAACCCGCGATATCTGAAATACAAAGGCCCCATAGCAGCTCCTTACAGAGTGAGCTAAAGGAAGAACTTCGCTTGCATTTATGCAGGCACTGCCCGTAAGCAATGAAAAGTGGAACAGTTCCTGGTGACGTCTGTTGAGCTCTCTTTGTCACATAACCCTTCACTTTTCTTATCTTATTTTTCTATTGCCACTGTCTGCTCATACCTACTACTTTGTTTAGCATTTGAATTAAACTGCTGAGAAAAAGCTATAAAATTATCACTATTTCTGAACTACTTTGATATAATGACTGTTTTTAATATGATTATTGCTCCAGCATTTTGTTTATTGAAAACTGTATGAAAACTCCTAGGATAATCGCCCGTGTAGAGGGACTAATTTATACCATTTGTCTTAATCTATGAAATGGCAATCATGTGCAAGTTTTGTGGCATATCAATTATATGAGAAAAGGACCTGTACTCCAATCAATGACCACAAGCCAGAAATCTCTCATGAAACCTTTTTTAAAGGGTTTGACCTCAATAAATCCCTACAATGTGTACAGGATTAGAAGAACTGCTATTTCTACAAGTTGTAGTCTAATAAATATCCCTACAAAAGTAAGATGTTCAATACCTGACTTAATTGTCATTAATAAAATGGTGTGGTCACAATTACTTTGCCACAGACCTCCTGGATGATCTTGAAGTCTTTTGGAAGAATATTCTCCGCACAGCTGAGACAAGAAACTGAGGCCAAGTAATGAACATTTATTCACTTTTTTTTATTATTGTTGCATTTTTTTGGGTATTTTTTGATTTTATTTACCTTTTCGTTGCACTGAACAAGTCACGTGAGCATTTATTGGTTTCAGCCACCGCACAACCTGGTTGATCAAGATTCTCGTGACCATGAGTCAAGCCAATTACCTCCAGAAAAAATATGACCTCCAATGTTCAGCATTCCTTAATGGATAATTCTAAAAAAAGACACCTTGGTGTCAAATAGAAGTGAAAACGGTCGAAAATTGAGCAGTTAGGTAGCGTTTTGGTACATTTTGTTTATTTCTATTGTTTTCTGTTTTTTTTTGTCAGCATTATGTTTGCTTCTCCTGGTATTCATAATAATCCCATAGGACTTTGTCCTTATCAGCCTCACTTTGAATTACTAAAAAAATAACTTCTGAATTTTGCAGGTGAAATTCAGAATATGATTTCAGGTGCAGTACACAAATTGTTATGAATGAAAATCATCTGTCAATTGTTCTGTTTGTGATGTTATATATTAGATAGCATGCATTTAGAATTTGTTTAGGGATTCAGAATGCTTTTCGTGAAGTAAAAAATTTTTAACATTTTTCCACATTGTCATTTTTGTTTATCTATGTATGCAGCTACTTGGCGACTTTTCTAGTTTATTGCTGTCAATACGATTGTTGGAAGTATGCTATACATGACACCTGTAACAAGATGACTTATAAGTTGTGTTGTGCATTTCTTCCTTATCTGAGGCTTGCGGATATAAATACAACCTTGTGCTAAAGTGTACTTTTAAAACTTGTAAACTCCTTTTTGCTACAACTTCTTGATGATGATTTTGGTTACTGTTAGGGCTTTGTTAAAAGATATGATTGAATTTTAAATTGTTGTTCCGATTTTGTTTCATCTTCTTGTCCGTTACTAATATACCGTGATAGACACCTGAAAAATAGTTTTTTATGTATGGCCCTGACCACCCTTCTCCTAAAGTACCATTCTCTAGCTCTGTCTGGACCATGGAAGACACAGGACAAATAAGAAACCTGTTTAATCACCATGATCTGTTCTTGCCCTTGCATTTTCTGCACTCTTCTACCACTCTTTCCCTCTGTCTCTGCACCGTTTGGCCTCCATCTCCAAATCTTCCAACCCTACTTCAAATCCTTCCACTCAAGAGCATGCACCTGGTGCCAAACTGCCCCTTTTATTTCCCTATTGATGCCATCTGCAACCACTGAGATAAAATGCCAGAGCTGGGTTTCAACCTCTGTGTGTTTGCTTAGCTGGCACATTACAAAACCATTACAGACCTCGATGAACTACAAACATGACCTATAGCCTATTGGCAAAAAAAAAAAAAAAATTAAAAGTTACCAGTTCAGTTCTTACACATTATTCTGGTAATATTATTCCAATGGAATGTCAGCAGAGTGATCCTATGCAAGTCAATCTGCCTGGTATAATGAACTCTACTGTATGCCCACCGTATATATTTTGCAGGAAATGATGACTAAAATGTTGGTCATCTTACCATGGTGGTGCAACTTCTGAATTATGACTACACACAAGTCTGTGGTATAGCGGGTCCACAGCTCATTGAGCAAAAGCCATTCGTTTTAAATAAATGATCACCGCGCTCGTGGCTTAGCGAGGAGACGTTGGGCCATAGCGAGCCGTGGGGCGATCCGTAGGGTGTGGGCATTTCTCACCGAGTGCACAGGTGAGGAACTGCCCACATTCGTGATTGTCCCATGGCTAATGCTGCAGCTGCTGTGGCCCTCGTCATTTTTAAAAGAAGCGCGAGTCGGTTGTGGGGGAAAAAAAAAGAACGAGATAAGGAAAAGAGGACGGAGGTTACAGGGAGCGAGGAAGCAGGTGGTGCGTGCGTGTGGTGAGCGCGCGATCGAGGGCAGCTGTGAGGAAGCTGGGTGTAAGGCCGTCACCCGGGCGTTTAAGTGGATGTTGCTCCCGCTAAGCGACCATGTATCGGGAGTGACCTGGTGAAAGCGATGAGCTGCAGAAGGCCGCGGAAAGGCAGCGGAAGTCGGGAGACTTGGTGGTGGAGTCCCCAATGTGTGCGTCCTGGCCATTGGGGTAATCAAGTCTCGGGGACTGGGATGAGAGCTAAACCGAAGCCAGGGATCGGGAGGTCTCCAGTCTCGAGTGTGTAGAGGAGGGCAGCTGCAGAGAGCGTCTTGCCTGCTGCTAAGCCCAAACGGGATAAGCAGGTGAGACGCTAACAGAAAAGAAGCACTGAGCTTGTTTGTTGTTTTTAAGACTGCTTCCATGAGAAGATTTTAACCTCTGGTTTTTAAGGATTATGTTTTTTTCTATTTATTGGTTTTACCTCCATGTTCTTTTAATGGATTATTTATTTATTTAAAGAACTTTGAGAACTGCACTATTTATTTGAACACCTGTTTTGTTGGATTTTAAATAAAAGCACTATTCACTTTTTGCACCACCCCTTGCTCAAGTGTTTATTTGCCTCCATTGACTAGCTCACTCGGCTTCATTATCGACGGTGTTGGGTTCAAGTGCTTCCAAACATCAGAAGGGAGTGTGGAGCCAGAACCCACATCGTCACAAAGTCACTTAATGTGCCTGTGCTCCAAGTTTCAAAAAATATAATGGAATATGATTGTAGTATAGCTTAGCAGTTGTAAAGTACCTTGAAACATGTTAACTATAGAAAGAAAATGTCTTTTATAATTTGTTAAATTTTATTTGTTCTTTCTTTAAAGATTCACTATTAGTACATTCTCTTTAGATCTTAAACACCGCCTATGATACACTTGCCAACGTGTTGCTCTGTGATTGCTGCTATTTAAGCCTGTCAGTTGATGAGCTAAACTATTAATTTCCATTTTGCTTCCATTTTCTGTTTACTTTCCTCCAGTGTTGACAGTTTTCCATTTTGACATGCAGTCAATCTTTCATACAATCCTTCTCCTTCCTTTATGGGTTGCTTCTATTGCCTGCTCTGTTTTTTTAGACTTTTTTCTTGTACTCTTGGAATTCTCACTGGTTCCCCTATTTGCACTTTAAATTTATTGTTTTTCTTCAGTTTTTCCTTTCCTCACTTTCAGCAGTGATTCTATCATTAGCAGTTTATGATCTCAACTGATTTATGGCACTGCACTGATCAACAGCTTTTTACACAGTTTCTGTACCTTTGTCCAATGAATGTACAGACTTCCTCTCCCTGGCACTAGAACCTTACCAATTATATCTTCTCTGTTCATTCCTAATAATTTATTAATACTTAGATCAGTCAGGCATTTCTTATTCTTACAGTATAGCAGTCAATTTCTATGCCATCTTTTCTAACAACTAAATTCACAATTTCCATCATCACAGGGTAGTCATTTTTACTTTTCCTGAGCTGATTAATTTTTCAGATTACTGTTGTCTTCATGTGCCAGCATTGGCATGTACCTTTGGCTTCTCATTCAATTCCTTAACTGTGTTTGTTTCTCGCTTTTGAAAAGTTATTATGTACCTCTGTGATTCATTTTTTTCAATTTTCAAAATCCTTCTTAACGTTTTCCTTGAGTCCCATTTATAAACTTACTGAACATCTGTTATTTCTGTTTGTCACACCTCTTCTTGTGCATTGAATGTTCAGATGTTCAATCTGTCAAATGTCAGTAGCATTTTATTTCATGTGCAACATTTCCTTTCTTCAGTCTTTCTCATATATCAGCTTCAGTTCTTATGTAGTTCTTGTAAAAATTCTCCAAACTCACATTGCATTAGGTTATTAGTGTTATGACTTTTACTATATATATATATATATATATATATATATATATATATACACACGTGCGCATGGGAGGCAGCTAAAGGGCTTGAGTAAGGGCAGTTCCAAATCATACCGGGATGTGGCAGAGTGCACTGACTCTTTTTCTCCCTTTCCTGTAGACCATTCATGGAAGATCCCACCTGGCCCTCTCAACGTCACTTCTGGGACCGACCCTATGGAAGGAGACCTTGCCGGCTCCGGCCCCTGTGATGTCACGTCTGGGCTCGAATCTATGGCTGAAGACCTTCATGAGCTCGACCCCTTTGAAATCACTTCATGTCTTCCCCTTTAAAAGCCTCCACCTTTTCCCTATTCCCTCAGTTCTGTTTTGGACTCGGTTTTGTGAATATCAGTGCTGTATTTATTTGATCGACTTTGCAGCCAGGAAATCAATTATACGGGTGGCTGCCCCAAACCTTTCTAGGACTCTGAGTCGAGTTTCTTACAATATATATATAGTGTGGCGGACGGATGGGAACCTTGCTTAGCCGTGACACGTGGAAGGGCCGGGAAAGAGGCAATATTGACCTGGGATGCAGCCCCACTACATTACATCAGGGTCACAGGCTTACAGCACGGAAGCTCAACACAGTGTGGGCCTGTGGCCACCGCCAGGGGGTGCCTGGACAATCCCGGAGCCATGAACTGCAGCACTTCCACCACACCAGGAAGTGCTGCAGGAAGTTCATCAGGGTACACCTGGAGCTAATCCAGGTGCAACATAAAAGGGGCCGCCTCGCTCCATTCCAGGAGCCGGAGTTGGGAGGCAGAGGACAGAGCTTGCGGGAGAGGAGTGAAGGTGGCAGGAAAGAGAAATGAATGAGGGAAAAGAAAAGAAAGAAAAGGACTGTTAGCAATAGTGCTGGTGGGTTGTGTTGCTCAAAGGACTGTAAAAAGAAAATAAACTGTGTGTGCTTATGGGCATTGTCAGTCTGCGTGTATGTCTCTGTTAAGGCTGAGCTTACACAATATATATACACTGCTGAAAAATATTAAAGGCACCATTTTTAATCAGAATATAGCATCAAGTCAATTAAACTTCTAGGCTATTGATCTGGTCAGTTAAGTAGCAGAGAGGCTTGTTAATCAGTTTCAGATGCTTTGTGGTAGTGAAATTAATAACAGGTACACTAGAAGGGTAACAATGAGATGACCCCCAAAACAGGAATGATTTAACATGTAGAGGCCACTGACATTTCTCCCTCCTCTGTTTTTTCACTCATTTTGCATTTGGCTACGGTCAGTGTCACTTCTGGTTGTATGAGGCGATACCTGGACCCTACAGAGGTTGAACAGGTAGTTCAACTTCTTCAGGATGGTACATCAGTACGTGCCATTGCCAGAAGGTTTGCTGTGTCTCCCAGCACAGTCTAAAGGGAATGGGAGAGTTTCCAGGAGACAGGCAGTTACTCTAGGAGAGCTGGACAGGGCCGTAAAAGGTTCTTAACCCAACAGCAGGACCAGTATCTGCTCCTTTGGGCAAGAGGAACAGGATTAGCACTACCAGAGCCGTACAAAATGACCTCCAGTAGGCCACTGGTGTGAATTTCTCTGACCAAACAATCAGAAACAGACTTCATTAGGGTGGTCTGAGGGCCCGACGTCCTCTAGTGGAAAGGACCATGGTGCTCGATTGGCATTTGTCATAGAATACCAGAATTGGCCTCTTTTTTTCTTTAGAGGGAGATTTTTTTCTATTCACCAGCTGAGGTATTAAAGCACTTTCCACAATGCTGTATTCTACTGGATATAGCTCCTGACTTTGGTTTCCATATTAGTTCTCCAAGAATGCTTTGCAACACCCCATGTGACTAGGTTCAGCCAGTGACATCACTGCCAATCTTGGTCCTCAACGCATTGTGGCCATCTTGCCTAGGAATAAAGAAAAAATGACAAGGAGCAGGTTTTGCCATTCCTGGGGTTAGGACCATGTGGATATTTAAAATCTATTTCTTTTAGCCCCTGCTTTCTGATATTATGTACCTCAGTCATCCATCCAGTATGGTAAGCATTGGCAAAAATGTCTAGCTCCATGCCCCCACCAAAGTGGACCATCTGATCTAAAGTGGTCCATCTGATCCCATGGGGTACCTTCTGGTTTCCTGATGAGGATTTTTTTTTTCTTTCTCGTATATGAAGTATAGGGAAAGTATTCCAATTGTTCAAAAATGCACCCTCAAGACTTTGATGAATCTCGACATTTTAGACCTCCCAGAGTCTGAAAATACCATTTTTGGAATTATGTCTGTCTGTCTGTCTGTGTGCGTGGGTGTTAATGTAAACACAATGACTTGAGTACACTTTCACTTAAGTCAACCAAATTTTGCATAAAAGTATTAGGTACAAAACATAGATATCTACCAATGTTTCAGTTATTTCCACTAACCAGATGTAGTGCTTTGTTTATTCATGCGGCTGCAGAGCCCGATTTATTCAACTTTACTTTCATAATAATTGTTCAATATATTATTCATTTGATTTGATTTGTTGATGATGGCTCTTTAATGTACATAATATAAAAATATAATCTTTGTCTCGCGGTTTACTCCTCAAATATTCATGCCCATATTTGAGTATATAAGAAAGTCTGGGGGATTTTTTTTATAATTCTCCAGGTGTTCATTCAGGCTCCCGATGCCTACAGAAACTCAAAAATCAATATTCGGCCCAATTTGAGGTAAAAGAGTGGTCTGGAGAAAGTTTTTATTAAGGACATTTCTGTCCTTTGTACCACTGAGATCTCACTCAACTCTATTTAGTCTCACATTCCACACTGCTGAAAAACAACCCCACAGTCTGATGCTCACACCACCATGCTTCACTGTTGGATTGGTATTTCAGAGGTAAGGAGTGGTCCTTAGTATCACCAGACATGATGCTAATTTTGGGCGTGTCAGACTAGAGACTTGTTTTTTCACAGTCTTAAAGCACTTTGTGTCTTTTTGCAAACTCCAGTGGCTTGGCTCTAGTTCCATGTGTCTTTTACTGAAGAGAGGCTTCTGTCTGACCACTCAGTCATGAAGCCCAGATCAGTGGAGTGTTGCAGTAATGATTGCCCTTCTGAAAGTTTTTGCCATCTCCACACAGGTTCTCAGGAGCCCAGACAGAGTGACTATCAGGTTCTTGTTTACCTCTCTTACTAATGCCCTCTTCCCATTATTGCTCAATCTGGCCAGATTTCCAGCTCTGGAAAGTGCCATGGTTTTTCCAAACATCTTCCATTTAAGTATTATGAAGGAAATAGTGCTGTTGTAAATCTCAAATGCTATTTGGTTTTTGCTTTGATACACATTATAAGCTGTGGGACTGTAGTAGAGTGAGTAAGGGATCTGTGGTGGTGGGAGTTTTTAAATCTAAAGAACAGTGTACTTAGGCTGGGGTGGATCAGGGTGCATGCAGTAGGGCAGTGGAGCAGCAGCAGTGGTATGGATTAGTGAAAGTAAGAACTGAAAATGGATGGTCAGAAGCAGGAGGATTTTGAGTGTGGCTCAAGAAAAAAGAAACCACATAACCAAGCCTAAATGGTCAGAGGAAGAATAAACTTTTAATGACTGATAATGTATTGATGGTTTTCTAATTGTTTTTAAAAGTTCTTATTCTTTTATGTCCTGTGTTTTAAAGGAGAGCTTACATGTGTTTTAGCATGGGGGTTTTAAGTGCTTTTAGTGCAGGGCCATGCCACCTGCCTTGGAAGCAACTGGTGGATTATGAGCGGTGGAATGTGGTGCAGTGAGTAAGGGGTCCACAGCAGTGCAAGCTTTTAAAACACAAGAACAGTGTACTTAGGTTTGGTGGGAACGGCTGATCGAATTTTCATGTGTAGATGCAATCAGGTCAACTGGTTTTCTTTTTGCCACTCTGTGATTTCTAATTAACACACCAGCACCCATGAAGCCTGAGTAGTTTAGATGACAGGAAAAACAAAAAAAGTCTTGGAATAAGAGAACTAAAGGAAGGAAAAGGCAGGCTAACTGGTGTGATGGATATCAGGTCTGGCAGGTGGGGATTGGCCTTGCAGTGAGCAAGAGGATTGACAGTCACAGGGTAGGGTCGCTCCTGCGAACCGTCTGAGAGCAGGAATAACAGGAGGGCTCTGAAGATGCCTTTAAGTGATGGCAGTGGGACGATGGAGCTGGGTTTAGAATGCCTCAGCAGTGACTCTCTGGGGTTCAAGCCAGTTTTAAATGGTTGGCCACACTTGCTGGTGTCTAAGCTCTTGTATCTGAACAATAAACTGGGGCTTTGAGGATACAGAGAGACACCAAGGTTCATGGGAAAAAGAGAGAACAGTCCAGATTTTATTAGTTTGATTTAATTCCTGTTTTTACCTTCCCTAATTGGATTATTTTTAAATGATGTTAACTCTAATTGGTGGATGCACTGTGTTTTATTGAATTACTTATTTATTCAGTTGAAGATATTACACTGCACTTTTCTACTTGATGGACCTTCTTCTGCAGTGTTTTGTTTGTTGAATAAATGGCACAATACAATTGGAACCTATTCTTTTGTTGTGTGTCCCCATTTACCTTGGTCAATTTTCGTTAATGATTATCAATGTCCCAGGTACGAGGAGGTAATGCCAGCTTTAGGTAACCCAAGCATCACAATGAATTTCCATAGGGAGATGTTTGCCATTCCTAATCATGTCCAATCAATTGAATTGACCACAAGTCGACTCCAAACAAGGTTTAGAAACATCTTAATGATGATAAATAGAATTGGATGCATCTGAGCTAAATTTCAACTGTCACAGCAAAGGGTCTGAATACATGTGTCTATGTGATTTTTTTTTTGTTGTTGTTATTCTGGAGAATTCCCACTCTCTCTGTTATTCAACTAACTAATTTGAGGAAACTGAGCAGAACAAATGCCAGTTGGCTATGGTCTCTTCTACAACTAAAAAAGTTTGCAACGTGCAGTGTATATATATATATGTAAGGATGAAGCTACTCACTCTTTCTCCTGCCACCCTCACCAAAAACATGGCAGTCGGTCCACTAATGTTCATATTAGTGTCTAAATTGCAGATGACATGCATGTTTACCTTTCTAGAGCACCTGATGACCCTGACGCTCTAGGCTCTTTGACCCAATAACTATCTAGAATTTGTGAATAGATGAGCAGTAGTTTCCTCAGGCTAAATAAGAAAAAAACCTGAAATCTTAGTCATTAGTAAAAATGGAAATAATTAACGTATTAGAAATAAACTTGATCCTTAAGAATTAAATGGCAGAAGTAAATCATTTAATAACAATAATAGTAATAGTAATAATGGATTCTAACTTAAATGTTAAATCACACATTAACCAGGCCATTATGACTGCATTTTTCCATTTAATGAACACTGCAAAGGTTAGACCTCTTATAAAATTGTAAGGTGCTGAGATATTAATTCACAGTTATGTTTTTAGTTGGTTAGATTAGTATAATGCACTCCTAAATGTACTATCTAGGAAAGATATCAATCGGTTGTAATTGGTCCAGAATGCAGCAGCAAGAATCCTAGCCAGAAAAAGAAAATCTAAGCACATCTCTCCAGTTTTAATATTGTTCCATTGGTGTCTTTTAGAATTGAGTTTAAAATGCTACACATTTTTCTATAAAGCTTTAAATAATATTGCTCCTTCCTATATGTTGGAATGCCTGTCCCCTTACATTCCAAGCCATAACCCTTACATCTTCTAACAGTCTGCTTATTATTCCAAGGGTCAAGCATAAACGAATTTGTAAGGCAGTCTTCTGCCAATAATCTGGACTACTTTACCAATAGAAATACATCAGACTAAGCGTGGGTCATTTTTTAATTTGACTTTTTTATAACTACAATTTAGTTCCAGCCTTAATACACTAGATATACATAGAATTAGTATACTTTTCAATAAATGTGCAAACTTTATTAATCTTTAGTTTTCTTTGTTTTCTTTTCTGGTTGTTCTGTAGTGGCATTTTGCACCACTACCACCACCAATACCACCTAATCAAAGTCTTGTTCAGCCACCTGTGATGTTTGAATGAAAGTGGATACCCCAACCTGCCACAAGACACACTGCATCAGATCCTCTTATCACATCCAGTGGGGGCTGGGTGATCTGTTTTGTCCTGAAAACCTTAAAGATCTTTTTTTTTTTTGTCCACCCTGGCTGACTGACCTTAACATTGGACTTGAATTTAAAAACTTAAAAAAAAAAAAAAAAATTTACCTCCTCTTTGCTCGATCAGCTGCTGCTGCCGTGTCGCGTGATCTGCATCTTGCGCAGTGCTTTGAACATTTAAAAGCATGTACAGCAGCTGTATTTGTCATCTACTCTTTGTCTTTTATTTCCAGCCCCAGGCATGGTTAATTCTCTTGGCACAAATTCTCGTCTCGCGGGACGTGAGTTCTTGATATTTTAGTTTATAATTTAAAAAATGGATTAAGAATCTGAACATCTAACAACATCACATTAAAGTGTAAATTCTGAAAAGAATGATACCAAACTTATACATGTAGGTTTTAAAATATCCCAGATTTAAAGTGTGACAAAAAACATGACATAAAAGTGTGACATGAAATTGTTGAACAAAATCGTTGCACTTTTAGGCTTAGGATTTTATATATAGAGAGTAGATAAATATAAATATATCTTAGAACTGTATTTTTCACAATTATATATTTCTTTTATGTAAGTGTGCATTATTTTTTGTGTACTATTTATGTATTATTATTTTATGTGTGATTTTATTTTGTTTTTCTTTGCATGAAATCTTGGAAATTCTTTAGGGTACATCGTTTGTAAGAAATTGTGCTATAGAAATAAATATTGTATTTTGGGGAGCTGTTCAAATGGATCTGTAAATGGCCTATACTGACAGGCTCAAGAAAATTGTACTGTAGTGACAAGGGTATCGGACTTGAAGCCAGAAGGGTAGTGGTTTAGTCCCTACCTCTGACTCTTGCTTTGCTCTAAATATAATTAAATGTAGGATTTATTTAGTCTATCTGTAAAGACAGTGTGCCATTGAAGTAAAGGTATTTGTTAAAATTTTAGTCAAACCAACATTAAGCCTGAAACAAAGTTATGCTAAATAATTAATGCCAGTCTTTGATCTCTTTTCAGTTAACCTAATTGTAAAAATTGAGTAGAGTAAGCATTAATCAGTCATTAAAGAAAGAAGAATAAGCCCTAACAAAAATGCTTGTTAAATGTCAGATGAACAGAGAAGTTAAAAAAAGAAATCTTTCAAATTTAAAATCAAAGTCAAAAAACAAAGCAGAGGTCAAAAGTAAAATTTCTAGAAGATCAGTCAAAATATTTCAAGGAGCTTTGATTGACTAGGACAAGTTCAAGCACATTTGTTTGACAGCTGAAAGCTTACATACTCACATTTCCAAAAACATAACATCAGGACTTGAAATATAATAATGGAGATGAAAAACAAAGATATAACATTTAACAAAATTATGCAACAATGTCAATTAATATAACAGTTGTTGAGTGGCTGTGGGTGGTACTGAGCTGGGACACCCAGGAGGACCGGAGGAGGGCTTACGCCTCCTCCAGACCATGAGGGGGCGACCGCTGTTGTGGCTTTGGGGACCACAGGATGTCACACTTGGGTCACAGATTTGCACAGAGACACAGGAGGTTGTAGAGACAAGAAGAAACACTGCAAACAAACATTTGTCTCTTCAAAAGATTTTTAAAACAGTTCCATCTATCAATTAAAGGTAAGCGTACGTTTCTTCTTCAAAGGAGTATGCGTCAGGAGCAGGGACAGTCTGAGAGAGAGAGAAAGCAAAACAAATCAATTACAAAACTGATAGGCGCTACACAAGGCTTTTAAGTAAGCGGAGTACTGCGTGAGGGGTTTATCACGCGTTATAGCACAAGTGAGAAAGGCAAGGAGTAATGTGAAGGTATACTGTGTTTCAGGGGTCTTCCCAGGGGTGTCTGTGTTCTCTTGGGGTGCGATCAATTGTATATTCTCAATTGTAGAATAATTACGTTCCCTAGGAAGTAATTTCCTACTCAAATATGTGATTGGATGTTCTTCTCCATCAAAAATCTGTGACATGACTGCACCTACACCAAATGTGCTTGCATCTGTTTGTAGGACGAAATCCTTTGTGAAATCCGGGTTCCTTAGAACTGGATAGGAAGATAAAGCAGTTTTCAAATCGCTGAAGGAATGTTCACAAATTTCTGTCCATAAGATAAGTCGGTTTTTCCTGCCTCTAGTAAGTTCTGTAAGAGGAGCAGCTCTGTGTGCAAAGTTTGGGATGAACCTTCTGTAGTAACCAGCAAGCCCCAGAAAAGTGCATACCTGTTTCTGTGTTTTTGGCCTTGGGTAAGCAAGCATTTCTTCTACTTTCCTTAATTGTTTCCTAAGTAAACCTTTGCGCATAGAATAACCTAAGTAATGAGTCTCGGACATGCCCAGTTTAAACTTCTTAGGGTTAGCAGGAAGGCCAGCCTGTCTCAAGCTTTCAAGAACAGCTTGAAGTCGCTCTAAATGTGTTTGTCAACCATTGCTGAAAATCACGTCAAGGTATGACCCGGAATATTCAGAATGAGGATGCAGGATTTGATCCATCATATGCTGAAAAGTTAGAGGTGCCCCATGAAGACCAAACGGGAGACTTGTAAACTCATAAAGTCCATCAGGAGTCACGAATGCTGTTTTCTCACAACTGCTAGCCTCTAAAGGTACCTGCCAATAACCTTTCATGAAATCTAGCGTGGAGATATAGCTCACCTGACCCAGTTTTTCCAACAATTCATCGACATGGGGCATTGGATAAGCATTGAATTTAGAGACCTTATTCAAGCATCTGAAAGCGATACAGAAGCGAACCGAACCGTCTTGCTTTGGGACTAATACGACCGGGCTGCACCAGTCACGTTTTCTTTCATGAATTACACCTAGTGTCAGCATCTTCTTTACCTCTTCTCGCAAAATATTTTTTCCGCGCTTCCGGAATCCGAAACGGTCGCATCCGTATACGAACATCAGGTTCAGTAGTGATTTTATGTTTTGTAATGTTAGTCTTGCCTGGCAAGTCTGAAAAGACATCAGTGTTCCATTTGATCAAAGATAACAGTTCTGTCTTTTGCAAGTCAGTAAGATCGTTGCTAATGGCAACTTCGGTCTAAGAAACAGCTGCCAAGGAAGTGTTTACCTCTTGTCGGTCGCGCCATTCCTTCAAGAGATTAATGTGTAAAATTTGGAAAGGTTGGTGCCAGCCTGGTATTCTAACCTTATAATTTACAGGACTGATACGCTCTTCAATAATGGCAGGGCCTTGCCATTTAGCTAAGAATTTGTGTGGGTCGGATGGACCAAAGCCAAAACACGATCGCCAGGTTTGAATTCACGGAGCTTACTGTGTTTATCATAAAGACGCTTCTGAGTTTCCTGTTCTCATTGTTGATGCTCCACAGCAATAGAGAAAAGCATAGAAATTCTGTCTTTCAATTAAATTACTGGATCTGCAAAGCTTGGTCCTTAGGCTGTTATTACGTTTCCTATCCATTCCTCTCGTACCACATCCAGGATGCCTTGCGGCCATCTGCCGAATAACAGCTCAAACGGACTCAAGCCAGTGGACACCTATGGTGATTCTCACACCGCGTACATAACAAAAGGCAGGACAGAGTTCCAGGTTGTGGGATCATTATGAGCGATTCTCCTGATCATCTGTTTCAAAGTTTTGTTAAATCGCTCAGTCAAACCATTTGTTTGTGGATGGTAAACAGTTGTACTCAATTTCATAATAGCAAAGCTGTCGCACAATTGTTTCATCACGCGAGAAGTAAAAGGTGTGCCTTGATCAGTTAAGATTTCTCTAGGGATGCCAACGCGAATAAAAATATCACACAGAGCTTTGGCTACAGCAGAGGAGTTGGCCTTTTTCAGGGCAATTACCTCTGGATATCGTGTTGCATAATCAACCAACACCAGCAAATATTGGTACCCATTCTTAGTCTTAGGTAAAGGGCCCACGATATCTAATTCCTCCCACTGAAAAGGAACTTATGGGTATAGGAAAAAGGGGAGCACGAGGAAGCTTATAAGCGTAAATGATCTGGCAGTCAGGACATGAAGTACAAAATCGCTCAACATCTTTTCCCATATTCAACCAATAAAATCATTTTAATAACCGCTGTCTGGTCTTGTCAGCACCCAGGTGCCCTCCCAAGATGTGAGAGTGGGCCAGATGCAAAATAATTTCCCTATGTACTTCAGGTACAACCAGTTGTTCAATAAATTCCTCCATTAAATGATCTGAGATCACTCTAAAAAGGCAACCGTCCTTTTCTATAAAGTGCAGGGTTTTCAAGCCCCCGAAATCACGCTCTTGGTAATAAGAGTCATTGGCAGAGTCATTGTTTATTAAATGCATATTATAATGAGCTATCAGTATGCTGCAAACGCACAAAATCTGATTGTTTGTTAATGCTCAGTTTGTCTTCGGAGGCGTTTGCAATCTGAGAAGATGTAGAAGGACCAGCCTGCCACACTGGAAAATTGTCAGGGGTGTCCTCCGTCTTGCTGGACAGATCGGGTTCAATATCTAATTGGAGCTCTAGATTTTCCCCAGCCGCTACCAGTTCTTTGTCCTGGTTTACTTCTCCCCCCCCCCCTACTAAGTTTAGTAGTTGACTGGACAACTGCTGCCCGACATTTATTAGTTTAGGAAAAAGGGCATTGCTCCGTCCTATGAGTAACGGCCGGGGCAGGAGTCTGAAATGGCAGACCAAACTTTAAAGTGGCGACCCTTATAAGTTAAAGGAAGAAGTAATGTCTGATAATTTTTAACATCACCAGCATATTTTTACAGTCTCACAGTCACTAATGCATCTTTCATCAAGACAGTCTCGTCTGATAACACAAAGGTCACTTCCCAAGTCCAACAATGCTGAGATTTCTTGGCCCGCCAATTTCACCGGGAACAACAAGCCATCTTTTTCATCTGAAGAATATGTAATATTTGACCAACAAACCTTGGCCAGTCCAATTTCCATTGACTGAGCTGGAGACAAGAGACATTCTCTTGCTAAATGGCCGGGTTGATCACACCAGAAATATCTATGGTCGGCTCTGCTATATCCTCTGCAACGTCCATGGCTTCCTCGGCCTGCTGCCTCCCCAGAAATGAGTATCTCATCTACGACCGGATTCCCGGAGGCCTACCTGACCCCATTCGATTTTCAGGTCCTGCATCTTGTCGATGTTGTGGCCGTCGATTGAAGTGACGAGAATGTCCTGGATGTTCGTTCACAGATTATGAAGCAGCACCAAATTCACCGCTTTTTCTCTAAGTGCACTGTGAACCCTCCAATCGTCTGGGCATAATCGTTAATGATTCAATATCATGACTCAGAAATTCATCTTGAAGAACTGCAGGTATCCCGGCCAGTAATATATTCATGACAACCTTTTCTACAACTCGTTCCATCACGTCTCCTTCAAGCCAGCAGTGCACTTTATGTATCAAATCTTGAACTTGTGCACGGATTGGACCATCCATGTTTAGTTTCCAGCTGTTTAGTGCGAAACCTTTAGCCGAAAAAGTCACAACTTGTTCCTTCAGGAACTCATAATCGCCAAGCTTATCAATAGGCACATTTCGTAATGAAAGAAAAGCATCCCCAGACAAAAAGGATGTGATTATAACAGCCCAGTGTCATTTGTCCCATCCCAGCAGGTTTGCGACTTGTTCAAAGGCTAAAAGGAACATCTCTGGGTCATCGGATGGGTCCATCTTCGTCAGCACATTCTTTGCATTTTCAGGTGGTGGTGGTAAAGGGATGTACTGTCGATGGTTATGAATTGAAACATTCAGATCAGGAATATATCGTCAACGGTTATTTAGATCAGGAATAGAAGGTGTGTCATCCTCCAGATCGTAAGGAAGTGGAACATTCTGAGCCATTCGAAATAACTCTTCGGTGGCATCCATCTGTGCAACCACTTCTGGTACCACTTGTCACGCTTGGGTCAAAGATTTGCACAGAGACACAGGAGGTCACAGAGACAAGGAAAATTTTATTCAAACACCACAAACAAACATTTGTCTCTTCAAAAGATTTTTAAAACTTGCTCCTTGACAGAGATGACAGTTCCGTCTATCAATTAAAAGAGAGAAAGCAAAACAAACCAATTCCAAAACTGACAGGCGCTGCACAAGGCTTTTAAGTATGTGGAATACCGTGTGAGGGGTTTATCACGCGTTATAGCGCAAGTGAGAAGGGTAAGGAGCAATGTGAAGGTAGACTGTGTTTCAGGGATCTTCCCAGGGGCGTTTGTGTCCTCTTGGGGTGCGATCAACCCTCCAGCTTACAGAGAACGGAGCTTAGAAGCTCAACCCTATAGGGGCCCGTGGTCACTGCCAGGGGATGCCCCAATGCCTATGGAGCCCTGGCCCTCAGCACTTCCGCCACACCCGAAAGTGCTGGGGGGAAGAAGACCAGGGACACCCGGAGTGCTTCTGGGTGCACAGCTGGTACTTCGACCACATCAGGAAGGGGCAGCGGAAGCTCATCGGGAGACAACTGGAGCACATCCAGGTGTGTATAAAAGGGGCCGCCTCCCTCCATTTGATAGCTGGAGTCAGGAGAGAAGAAGGACAGAACTCGGAGGAGAGGAGTGAAGGCAGACCAGAAGAGAGAGAGAGGCATTGTAAAGGCCTGGACTTTGGGGTGCACTTGTAAATATGGACTGTGTGAATAAACGTGTGTTAGGTTTTGTATCTACGGAGTCTGCCTGTCTGTGTCCGGGCTGTTTCCCACACAGTTATATACCAGTATTATCCACTACACATGAACATTTTCAAGAAATGTTTTAGAAAGGCTGGTGTTCTCACCTGTAAAAGGGTTTCTTCAAGCAGAGAGTTGAGAGGTGAATTTTAGGATAGCATTTTACTTGGTGGAAGGCAGGAAACAGCCCTGGACAGGACACCAGTCCAGCAAAGGACCCTCTCAAGCATGTCAGAAGCTTGCATTTACACAGGGGCAATTCTGAATCACTAGTTAAACTAATGTGTACATTTTAGGTGACGTGAGTGGAGAATCAGAGTACCCAAAGGAAAATCGATCTATGAATGTACAATCTTCGTACCGAAAATGACCAGAGAGAGCTAAGCACTACACTAATGTGTGACCCACTATGAAGGATGCCATGTTAAATGTATGTTGAATCAGATGATCTCTTTGACGATCCTAGTTAAGTGCAGAAGAGTCACAATTGATGACAAATTCCTTGTATTTGAAAATTAGTTTGCTGTTGAACTATCTTAAAACAACACTATGCTATTAAGTGTTTTTTTTTCTGCAATGATTCTTCAATGTAATATACTGTACATCTTTCAGTGAAAATACACAATTTATCAGTCTGTTCACTTCTAAAACAGCTTTTTCCATTATAAGATCATGTGGTAGAGGAGTGCAAGTATACCCAAGGCAACCCTAGAAAACGTGGGGACAGCCATAACACTTTCAAAGGGTGTTCATAACCTTAAAGGTAGGCTTGAGTGGGACTCTAAGGCTGGTTCTGCCAAAAGATCAAAACTTATGATGAGTTGTGCAAAGATTTCATTTGGCAGGGATCTTGTGTGTTCAGAGTTTTTATAGAGAAGTCGAGAAAGAGAGGAGACTAGGAGAGTATCCCAATAAATGAAGTCAAGCAAATTATAGAAAAAACCTGATTTAAATCCATTAAGTAGTTCTCTCATGAAAAGTGGGTCTAAAAAACTATAAAAAATTTCGCGCTTGGACCACAAGATCTTTTAAACCGTTTCTTAGTGAGCACCAATGGGCCAAGGGTAACCTACTTTCCACATGTATTGGGAGATTTTATGATGAGTGAGTCAGTGGTATTTGGCTTATATATATATATAGATATATATACATAGGCCATTCTGGTATGTTAATTTTATTCTCATTGAAAGATTTCTTGACTTTTTTTGATATGTGATGCATGTGCTCATCACAATGCATTGAACTTCTCCATAGGAAAATTGTTTCAGAGCTGAAAAAGTTATTTCCTGATACAATACAATACAGTTTATTTTTGTATAGCCCAAAATCACACAGGAAGTGCCGCAATGGGCTTTAACAGGCCCTACCTCTTGACAGCCCCCCAGCCTTAACTCTCTAAGAAGACAAGGAAAAACTCCCAAAAAACCTTGTAGGGAAAAATGGAAGAAACCTTGGGAAAGGCAGTTCAAAGAGAGACCCCTTTCCAGGTAGGTTGGGTGTGCAGTGGGTGTCAAAAAGAAGGGGGTCAATACAATACAATACAATGCACAGAACAGAACAAATCCTCAATACAGCATAAAAATAAAAAAATTTAGAAGTACGGAGCAAAATTTAACAGTAGATGATATCACATAATAAGATTTGGATATTTTTAGAATCCTTGAGACCTCATCCATCAAGCTGCCTCCCCATTTGGCCATTTCACGGCTGAAACAGTGTAAGGCCAGCCAATCCAATGAAAGGACCCCTCTTTCCCATGATTCCTGCGATCCTCCATCAGGGATGACTTTACCATAGGCAGGCAAAACAACTTGGCAGGTGGGCCATGGCACCAAGTGCCACATTTGAGTACAGAGAAGAGAAACAGAATAGGTTAGGGTTAGTATTCAATTATAACTGTCATGTTACGTATGTTTTAGTGCTAATGACTAACAACAGAGATGCAGTCTGTACAGTTAATCAGCAGCTTTAATCAGGATATGTTAAACTGAAGTAGTGAGTCTTTAGCTGAGACCGAAGGGGCATCTCTAATAAAAGCAGACAGACCAATTCACAGTTTAGGGGCCCTGTAACTAAAAGCTCGACCTCCCACTGTTATTTTATAAATCCTTGGAATCATAAGCAGACCGGCATCTTGAGATCTTAATGTGCGCTCAGGTTTGTAAGTCATGATAAGTTCAGACAAGTAAAATGGACTGATGGACCCGGTGTGTTACAACAAGATCTGGCCTCATGTCACATACTGAAACAAGTAAAGGAATTTTTCAGTGAGAATCAAATGAACATACTGGAGTGGCCTGGAAACTCACCTGATCTAAACCCGACTGAAAATTTGTGGTCTATTTATAAGCACCAACTTCATGGAATGGACTGCACAACCATTAAGAAGATGATTCAGGCCCTAATTCAATATTGGTACACACCCCAAAATCCTCCAAGACTGTTCAAAATCAGTGGATTCCATGGCAAACTGCATCCAAATCCTTCTCAAGAATTGAGGAGGTCATATCATATACTGATGTGAGTATATTAATAGTATTCAGATATATATGAATATGCAAAGCTCTACCTGTATACAACTGAATTTAAAAAATACATTTTTACTAATACAGTGTTACACACTGTTCTGTTTGCATAGTTTATTTCTCCCTTCAAGAAAGGAATACTACTATACATATATGAGGGTGTTTCATTTTTCCAAAGATGTGATTTTCATATGACTTTGCTTAAGCCCCGAGTCTCAGTGATGTAAAAGATATATATGCCAAATTTCAAGAAGATTAGATAATATTTAGGGGTTGCACACATTGATCACTTTTATTACAGTGTACCTAGGAGGTTGGTCTAAAAATGACTTCAGTTTCATGATCCCAGGGGCTCTGCAACAAGCAAGGTGGATGGCAAAGGCAATATATGCATTTAAAATTGTCCTCTACACTAAACAGTTGAATATTCCTTAATGAGAATTGAAAGGAATGAAACGGGTTGCACATTTTGTCAGCCTCATACATGTTCGCTTTTGGCACGATGCAATTGTAAGTCGATGGGCTCCAAAGAATGATTTGGATATGCTGCAGCTTCTGAGCACTTACCCAGATGCAGACGTCAAAAAAGTGCTCTCACAGTTGCTAAGAGACACCTTTGGTATCTGTCAGAAACAAACGTAGGATTGGCTTTTTTGGACAAACGTATTACTCAGGCGGAAAAGGAAAATATGACAAAAAATTTAGAAACCAAACCTGTAAAGAAAAAGAAAATGAAACGATTAGAGGGTAAAAACCTAGTTTTTGAAGGAAAAGACTGAGCCATTTCGTTACTAATAAAACAAAGACGTTCTTTGAATTGTTTGGGATCCATGATGTGACAGAATAGTGCAATGATTCTCTAAGAAGCCATGTGAACACTCTTAAGGTGGTCAATGATACCGCAGAAAGAGGAATTGTTCTGATAAAAAAGTTTAACGAATCGGTCAGGGACGAACAACAAAAACAATTCTTGTTGAGGCTAGTCAAGCATCACAGAAAAGTCGTCACCAAGCGAACAAAAGAAAGGATTGCATCGTTCAAAGTCAATTAATATAACACATGTTTTGCATACTACCTATTAATCTTAGTGTCTAGTTTTAATATTATTTTAAGTTTGTGATTTCTAGTTTTCCCAATAAAAGTAATTAACATTGAAAAATGTTATTTTTTGCCTACTTTTACAAAACTGATCAAAGTGTGCAACCTCTAAATATTATCCAGTCTTCTTGAAATTTGGCATATTTATCTTTTATATCACTGAGACTCGGGGCGTAAGCAAAGCCTGCAAAAATTTGACATTTTATTTTTTGCCTTAGAAAATGAAACACCCCTAATATATATATATATATATATATATATATATATATATATATATATATATATATATATATATTGTCAGGGATGCCAGGGCACGACCTGGCCGGACGCCATGAGGGACGGATGTGGGTCTCGCCACCCTGGATCACGTGGGGGCCGCCATCCTGGTTGCTTTGGGGCCACGGGTTGAGGGCATGGAAGCCCCACCCTGTAGGGGCCCGTGGTCACCGCCAGGAGGCGTCCCAATGCCTTGGGGACCTGTTACCTCAGCACTTCTGCCACACCAGGAAGTGCTGGGGGGAAGATTTAAGAGGAGACTCGGAGAACTGCCGAGAGAACAGCCGGCACTTCCGCCACGCTGGGGCGTGGCCAATGAAGGAGTGTCGGGAATCACCTGGAGCTCATCCGGGAGAATATAAAAGGGGCCGTCTCCCTTCATTCAGGGCTGGAGTTGGGTGGAAGCAGGACGAGGCAGAAGAGGTGTGGAGGCGGCCCAAATAAAAGGCATTATGTGGCCAGGACTGTGTGTGTGGGGGTTTGTGCACGTGACTAAGTCTGAGTGACTTTAATATTTGTAAATATTATTGTAAATAAATACGTGTGGTGGTGATTAACAACATGTCCGCCTGTCTGTGTCCGGGTGGGCTCCACTATATATATATATATATATATATATTGTGGAAGACTGCCGGCTTCCCAGGCCGGTCCGCACCCCCAGGCCGACAGGAGGAGCTCTCCCGACAGCGGGATCGTGCCAGCAGGGCCTTATGGACTCTGCGGTGTTTATACACAGCCCTGCTGGATACCTTGGGGGCCACCAGGAGTCGCTGTGGGGGGACTTATGGGCTCTGTTGTGCCTTATGACCGGGAGTACGTCACGGTCACGTGACAGGAACGTATGGCGTGCTCCGGGTTGAAGTAATAGACTGATTGCCCTGACCCGGAAGGAATAAGGAACTGTGGACTGCTGGGACAGGAACACCTCCGGGTCAGGGGCTATAAAAGGACCGTGCCTCAGTCCAGACACTGAGCTGTGTTGGGTGGGAGAGGAGCAAAGTGTCTGGGCGAGGAGGAGAGGTTATTGAGTTTATTTGTTGTGAGATTTATGAGTAGTGTGGGAGGTGCTTGGTGCACTGTGAAAAAAGAAAATAAAACGGTCGTAGACTTTTACCTGGTGTTTGGAGTTATACCTGAGGGTTCAAGGGTGCACTACTGCCCCCTACTGCCACACTGGCATAGTCGGCAGGATTCTCTGGCCGTCTGTTGGCAGGGGACCTGCGCTAAAAATAAATTTTGTGTGGGCAGACAACCCTCGGTGGGTTCCACATCTTTTTACGGAGGTGCAAACACCACCCGCTACAGAAGAAGCTACAACTGTGGCGTTGGTCCAATCCGAGTAATGGGGAAAAGACCGGGAAAAAGAAGGTCAGTCCCAGCTGGCTGCAGGGCCTGACGGGCAACGAGGAGTCCTGGACCTACCTGACCGGGAGCGAGGAAGACAGAGCGCTGATACGGGCCAAACAAGCCCGGGCCGCGAAGGACCCGGGACACGGACAAATGCCGAGCGCATCGTACTCCTTAGACGGTCCGGGGGTGCCGCATTCCGTTACGGAGGCGGCTGCAGGTAAACCGCCCGGACGCCCCGTCTTTGTTTTATCCTGTTTTGCAGACGTCCGCCGGGAGGATTGCAGCGGCGTCTTGGATGACGGCCTCATGCCTCGGCAAAATGGCCGCGGCTCCCAGAAGACAAGCCATGACGCAAGACGGCTAGAGACAGCCGCGGTCGGCGACAACAGACTGGTCACCAGCGGTGGATGTCGGGACGGTGGAGGAAACCCGGAGTCCGCCGACGAGGCCAGTCGGCCCCTAACGGGCCCGAGCCTCCCGGAAGGGAGGGGAAGGCGGCGGCGCCGCCGAAACAAAAAGCCTCCGACAAAGAGGGACGGCTTGTGGCTGACGGGTCTGCCGCGGAAAAGAAAAGGCCGATCTCAGCCGGCTTGTAGTAGCCAGCCGTCCCTCTGAGGACTCCAACTCCCAGGAGCCTTTGCGCGGCCCAGCGGAACACGTGCCTGGAGGCGACGTGCTCATTGGTTCCCGGCCGGAAGGTAAGCACAACGCGGAAGCGAAAATGCAGCCGGCCGTAATAACTAACTGTTTGGACTTACGGGGTCTCGAGAAATACCTCGAGCCCCTACACCGTTTCTTGCAGGGTGTCGAAGACCTAAAGGAACGAGTGGAGGAACTAGGAGCAACGGCAGCAGCACCTGTAAAGGCACTGAAGGATTTCATGCAGCGGCTGCGCCGGGAAGCTCCGGAGATGATCGATGCGGGAGTACAGGTGAGTCCCTCCCGTGTCGTAGAGAGTAAGGGGACACAGTGCCATCGGGCACCGCTGAGATTGAGTAGCGCGTGCCAAAGCACTGTGTGCCCGACAAGAGACTGGGGCACGATTACCAAATGGTCAGGGACTGGAGCAAACAGCCCGGGGCATGCGCGTGGCGTGGCTTTCCGGAGCAGTACGGCTCACCAGGACTCGACCGGTCTTAAGTGCGGGGTAGCGCTGGTGGTAGGAGTGCCGGGGGAAGCGCCGCTCGTGCCGGTGCAGCTGAATAGTGCTGTTCATCGGTGCGGGACGGTGCTAATGACGCCGACTCCCAGTAAATGGAAGGTAACGGGTGTGCAGACAGCACAGAGGCTCTCCTCTTCCCATGGAGGGCCTCAGGCTGAGCGCAAGCCCACATTGCGGGAGATCCCCAAAAGGAATGGTGGGTCTCCCAACATGATGGAAAGAAGGCTTGAGGGCCGCCAGGCGGCCATGATGACTTCCCTGGCAGGTGAAGGGGCGGAGACGACGCTGACGGAGTTCCCGAGATGTTTTTGGTCCCGCAGAGGGGAGCAACCAGGAGGACTTCGTCGGTGCTATAATTGCCGGCGACCGGGCCACGAGAGGCGCCATTGTCCCCGGGGAGACAGGAAGTACACCGTCCCTCCAAGGTTCGCTCGAGGACAGGGACAACGCATTCAAGGCCCGGATGACGCGTCCTCCTGGAGGAGGACGTCCCTCTCGGGGCCGGACGCTCCGCCCCAGAAGTCGTCACTAAGGGGGGGGAAGTGTGGAAGACTGCCGGCTTCCCAGGCCGGTCCGCACCCCCAGGCCGACAGGAGGAGCTCTCCCGACAGCGGGATCGTGCCCGAGGTCCAGCAGGGCCTTATGGACTCTGCGGTGTTTATACACAGCCCTGCTGGATACCTTGGGGGCCACCAGGAGTCGCTGTGGGGGGACTTATGGGCTCTGTTGTGCCTTATGACCGGGGAGTACGTCACGGTCACGTGACAGGAACGTATGGCGTGCTCCCGGGTTGAAGTAATAGACTGATTGCCCTGACCCGGAAGGAATAAGGAACTGTGGACTGCTGGGACAGGAACACCTCCGGGTCAGGGGCTATAAAAGGACCGTGCCTCAGTCCAGACACTGAGCTGTGCTGGGTGGGAGAGGAGCAAAGTGTCTGGGCGAGGAGGAGAGGTTATTGAGTTTATTTGTTGTGAGATTTATGAGTAGTGTGGGAGGTGCTTGGTGCACTGTGAAAAAAGAAAATAAAACGGTCGTAGACTTTTACCTGGTGTTTGGAGTTATACCTGAGGGTTCAAGGGTGCACTACTGCCCCCTACTGCCACAATATATATATATATATATAAAGAAAAAGTAAAGAACAGTAAAGAAAAACAACAATCTGCAATCCCCCCATTGTTACAGCCAGGGGGCATTCCTTCTCCTCCAACTTCTGGCTTTAAAGGCACGACAGTCCACTGGACCTGCACGTGTCTCGCAGCATCTCAGTCCTGCACAGCAGAATAAAAACACTGTGCTCTCTGATACAGCCACGCACACACCCTCCCTTTTGGTGTCCCGATCTTCCTTTCCAATTCCAGCCACAGTATCCCGATTTCTGCTTTAATTCGTAGCAGTAGATAGAGCTCCACTGTGCCCTTCTCACACTCCACAGCATTCTGAACTTCCTCATTTTCTATGACTTTGTGACACCCTGCCTCGTGGTGGTTTGCCAGGTCATTACTATACAGTATATGTATGTAAGAAATTTAATAAAGGAGAAGCATGTTCTAATTCCAAAGTAGCAGATCAAATAAAGATCAAAACAGTGTGTAACAATGAATTAGTAAAAATTTATTTTTTATATTCTGTTGCACTTATAGGTAGAGGTAGAGGTATACAGGTAGAGGTAGGTTTGCATATTAAATAAATAAATAAATCAGTTGAAAGCAATTCTTTTCAAGATATTTAAGTAAACAACACCTTTTTTTCTTTCAGTGTGTACAATAGAAAGAAGTTAGTCTAAACATGTAATAATCTTAAGATTTGTTTCCTTAACAAAAGAAACACAGGCATAATGACTTCAAAGAAATATTTGAGTGTTTTTGCACATTTTTAAAATATTTTAATTTTTGTGTAATGATTTTTAAAGATTTATTACTATTGTGAAAATATTATGTCATAGTAAGCTGTGCAAAGCTATAAGGATGAATAAGAAAGGAGCAGGCTTCACTTAATGTATAGGAAGGCGGCTCAGTGACAGATATGCAGTTGTACTTATTCACAGGGATTTGAGGTGCTGATTTATATTATAGATTATAACAGCAGTTCACTGAATGGGATTTGTAAAGAGACAAACTTTGTCTACACATATTAGGCATGCTGTTTTAATATATATGTTAAAAATCCACTCCATTTCTATGCCATCAATTATGTGTTATTAAAAATATCCCTGAATATACCAGATCTTTCTGGGGTTAAAAACCCACACAGCGAAGAAACAATAAGATCTCTCTTTATAGAAAACAAAAAGACAAATTTGAACAAGCTAACAATGTTCAACCTTTATCCATCTATTCTGCACTATCTGAGCCCACTTAATCCAACAACAATTTTTTAAAGCTTTTCCCCATGTACAAAATAAGGCTGCAAATGCTTCCCCATGCTTTCAGTAGAGATTATAAATGCAATCTCACATCAGGCCAAACCTGCTTATACACTGGAATCATCTGTAGTTAAGGTAAAGCTTGAGATCTTAATGTGCGCTCTGGTTTGTAAGTAATGATAAGTTCAGATAAGTAAGCAGGGCCTTGGCCCTTTAAGGCCTTATAGTGTATATTAAAACAAGACTTTGAAATCAGCCCTAAACTTAACTAATAACCATTGTAAGGACTTAAGAACAGGAATTATGTGTTCATAGTTTCTGCTTCTTGTAATAATGCTTACAGCAGGATTTTGAATTAACTGAAAGCTGAATAAAGAACAATTTGAGTAGCCAATGGAAAACACATTTCAATAGTCAATACAAAATGTAATTACTCACAATCATATGTAAAACATTTTTTGGACTGTTTTTCTGTATTCAGAGAAAACCGGTCCTCATTCATCTGTTCCTTTAACTCACTGTCACAATTAAGAATACAAATGGAGAAACGTCATTAGTTTAGTATAGTTAGGTATTGTTTGCTTACAAGTGAAAATTAATGTTATGTTTTCTAATGACAATTCCTAATGGAAGCATGCGGAACGTCATATTTAATTTCTGAGTACTGCCAAGACCATTTCCATAGGTACTCAAATCTATTTGGTAAATTGGAACTAAAGCACACAAGGACCGTGCCTGACTGTGTAATTTTCAAGCTTATGTAAAAAAAAAGAATAGCCAATGGAATCAAATACTACACTCATTCAATCCTGTTTAATTTCTTTCATCAGAGGATATTAGGATGCTTTGTGCTGTTTCTGTACTGTGACCAGTACATATGCTATTTCACTTATTTGTAAACATCTGTCTTACAGTTGCACAGTAAGTCATTTATTGAAAAGAATAATATTGTTAAATGCCAATGTTAGAAATTCATTTTAAAATTCACATGAGTGTTTAACCTTTTACCCCTTGTTAGCTTACATGTATTAAAACTTTCTTTTATGTGTTTTTTAATAAGAGAATGTTAATTAGCCAGTTAAGAAAACAGTCTCTCTGCTAGAAATATATGCAGGCTTACATATAGAATTATGGCATACAGTTTTCTGACCATATATAGGTTTGCCCTCACCTATGGCTTGTGAGTAAAGAATAGGAACTTAAAGACATTTAACATTTATACAAACCTTTCTATTATTGCATAATCAATTTTTCTCATTAAATTAATGTGAACTGTTTTTATTTTGAAATTTTGCTAAAATGTTAAAATGAAAGATACTTGGACTGTGGAATTATTTGAATTCACACTACACTTATTGCCTGAATTGTTCAATGAAGCAAGCTGAAGCTGTAGAATTTTGAAAACCTTGGACAAACACAGCTACAAATATAAAGAAGTAATATTACTGAAAAATTAACTTCCTTTTATGATTTTACATGGGTCACAAGATCATTTCTTTTTTTCATTTGTAGAGAATTTAGAAGTACCTGAGTTTCAATCGGACAACAGAGGAATAAAAAAAACGTAATTCATTACTATTCTGTTTAAAAGACTAGGCTGTTAAAAATGTTCTTTCTTTCAACATACTAGATGAAACTTCATTGCTGTAAGGACATTTGTTAAGAACGTCTTTCTAAATCTTTTCAGTATTAACACAGCAGCGTTTAGTACAGGAACACCAGACATGCAAAGGTCAGCACATCAGTGTGTTTTATGCTTAGAAAAACATAAGAGTATATGAAATTCAATGAATGAGAGGAGGCTGTTAAGTCAGTCAAGTTTGTCTGATTACCTAATAAAAATGTTGTCACAGTGGCTTATCCAGATATTTGTTAAGATGGTTGTTTCACTTACCTGACTCAGTAGTTTGTTCCAGATACTCAATAATCTTTAAGAATCCTCTAAATTTCAACCTGTATCCTTGAGTACATGATTGATTATTTCATGAAAAGAATTTTTACTGCATTAACTTTGTTGAAGCCTTTTAGAATTCTGAGGACCTAAATTACGCCCTCACACGACTTTCTCTGTATAAGACTAAAGAGATATATTAATGATTAACCGGTCACAATAAGTTATGCCCTGTAGTACTTAGATGCACTCTTTGAGCAGCATCTAGAATTGCTACAATATGTAATTTGTACATCTTTTTAGTTTACTTTCCATGCTTTATGTCCATGTTTTCTTTTATTCTCAGTACCCACAAAACCTTGAAATTTTCCATGGCTGTGGAGGGACTGATTTTTGTGCTGTTTAAAATCTTACTTTGATTTTTTATTTTTTCTCTATGTTGGTTTGTATTGTACATACCATATTGATTTCAATGCACTTTTTTATATATTTTGAAACTCAAAATTGGCCTGTGTCTTAAATTTGAGATATAAGAGTTACAAAATTAGGAATTAGTAGAAAATTTGAAAAATTCGGTATTGGGTATATAAAGAGTTGAAAAAGATGTTGTAAAGGAAAAACAATAAGGCAGGCAAAGCAAGGCTAATAACTCCAATGTGAGCTGCAAAGCTGCAAAGGAAAAAACAGCTGTATAAGGCATATAAGACTAATAACTCTAATGTGAATCATAGGGTGTATGAGAGCATGAGGGCAAACTTTAAGAAGGTTATCAGGGAGGCATAAAGGCACTTAAGAGAGGGGCATAGCAGATAAGGCAAAAGATGACCTAAAGATAGTCAGTATTTTAGCCATCATAAAAGAACAATGAAGGAGAAGGTGAAGGAAAATTAAATTCAGACAGTGAATAGCAGATGCTCTAGGCTATCATTTTTCTGAAGTCTTTATATGTAAGGAGGCAGATAACATCCCAGCAGTAACAGGAACTACTAAGGAGGTACTGAGTGATTTGGAAATTGTAGAGGGAGAGGATGGGCTCAGATTAAATAGACTGAAATCAAATACATCACCAGGACCACATAATATTTATCCTCGATTGGTTAAGGAGATTAGCAAGCACATACAGTATTATAAACCCTTGATACCTATTTTTAGGAAGTCACAACGCATTTGGGAAATTCCTAAGGACTGGAAAATGACTAATATTAATCCGATTAAATAAAAAGTGTGACTGGGAAGATTCAACTGTGGGCCAGTAAGCTTATTGTGCATTACAGGTAAATTAAAGGAAGGAATTATGAAGGAAAGATGGAGCAACACCTAGCAAGATCTTACTGAACAGTTGGCATGGGTTCAGAAGACAGAGGTCATGTTTTACTAACATGCTACAATTCTAAGAGGAAGCAACAAAAGGGTATGATCTAAGTGGAGCATATGATACTATTTATCTTGGCTTTCAGAAATCATTTGATAAGGTGCAACTTGAGAGGTTGGGCATCAAACAAAAAGAAGTGGGAGTGTGTAGTGTGTAGATGGATGCAGAATCGGCTCAGACGCAGAAAGCAGAGGATGATGGTGTAAGGACCCTTATCTGAAATTGGTGATGTTAAGAGTGATATCCCTCAGAGATCATTTATGTTTAATTCTTGTATATACCAGTACTTTTTCACTTTAAAATCTGTTTTTATAAGGATTGTGTGAATTATATTTGAAGGCATCTCACGTGTTCCAATGCTTCTTCATTCTTAACACGTGTCTGTCCCTTTTTGAACTGCTCAATCCATTAATTTTCACTCTGCTGTGGTCTTTTTATTGAACAGAAGGCCTGGGTACAACTTCAACACATAAAAGGCACATCACTGCTCTTCTTTGGTGAAAATTGAGAGTGAGCTGGCCATATTTACTCCTAGGAAACAGCAAGAGAAACTGACTGATCAAGATCGAAACTTTACCACTGTGAACACAAACACAACTATGTTTCCAATAGTACAAGGAGCAAGCTGTACAAGCAACCCAAACAAAATGATCTCAAAGGTGAGCATGATAAAATATATGAGGGTAAGTCAATAATTATTTTATTTTATATCTGTAATGATGGGCTGATGCTATGCTCAGGGGTTTGTTCCTGCCTTGCACCTAGTGTTGCAGGGATAGGCTATAGTCCCCTTGACTTGAGTTCAAATGTGTTTAAAAATTTCATGTTATTTTCTCCATTTTTTGTGTTGGGAAGGATTACTGTTTATTGTCTTTCAGAGTGGAAAACAGCTTCCTGATGTGTGGTGCTCTGAGTGCTGGGTGTTGAAATGTGACATTTTTAACCCTACATAGTCATGCTATGATGGCGTTTTCCTAATGATGACCATATGGGACAGTGATCTAATACTTGTTTTAATGCAGCAAACTTTCTTTTAAATATATTTTACAATACAAACATGACCATGATCTTGGCACACCCACAAAAACATCTGACATAAAGGCGTGAAAATAAAAGAGCAAGCCAAATGATGTAATTTGTGAGGAGAATGACGAATGTATTGTATATTTATATACACAATGTCTTATATAATGTCTGAAACATATATTCTGGAAACAAACACTGTTTTTTTTAACCTGTATTTTGGCTTAATCAAAAGCAAACCAATCACATCAAAGAAACACAAACCTTCAAAATGTGCTGATGAACTTCCCAGATGTGTTTAATTGTGTTTCATTTTCATCGACAATTCCTTCTATGGATGTTCACTATAAATCATAAAAATAGTGGAATAACTTTGAGTTACATGGCAGGGAACAATGTCATTTGCTAGATTTATTGTCTAGATATGTTTTTCTCCTAGACAGTTTTGTAAAAGTTCTGAACTTTTGTAACTCTACAAACCCTTTGGGCTTCCATCTTTTTTCAAAGGATAAAGATTTTGGATGATTCCCAAATCTATGATTAAATCTTGAGAACCAATTTAGTTACAAAATGACAATCCTTTCTGTGACTAGTAATATGTAACATTGTTGAGTGAAGTGGGTTGGCTAAGATTTCTTATGTCCAGGCTAGAGGACATATTGTGTTTCTAAGTTTGATATGGCTTCCAGCCAGTAATGTGGGTTTCTATAAATTATAAATATTTTGAGGACCCCTGTATTCAATGTTGAGATTGATATTTTGCCAGAAGCCATCACTCCAGCCTATCGGCTCCCAAGAGATGTGACATAACACAAAGAAACCATCAAATCCGAATTTGGGTCATATGCAATACATTTAACTATATTCAATGATAATATTTAAAGTTTTAAGTACTGTCAGTTACACCCAAAAGAAAGGGTGCACTCTGCAGGAATACCGACCATGGCCAATAAAAGGTCTTCATGTTCACTGTTACCAGAAGGCCATGCATCAAGCTATTCTTCAAAATTGTTACCGGACAAAGTCATATCATGACAACCTTAGGACTTTTGTTCTTCTTCACCATATGATCAATACCTCAATAACACATTTTCACTCTTATGAATAAAACTTACTTACTTAAGACCATAACTCCTTGTGGAGCATAGGCTACCAATGATACCTCTTCAGCATGTTCGTCTCTGGGCTGTCTTTATGACTAAATGCAATGATGCACAGTGTCACACACAAGTGTATATGGGTCATCGTGAGGACTAATCAAGTTCTCACAATTCCACCCTGAGCAGAGGGGGAGGAGCTGGGGTGGTTGCTGTATTTGACTGCCCTTATTTGTTAAGCTTGTACTGAGAGGACCAATGATTTAGTTTCATTTCCCCCATGTAGCTCCACCCCTTCAGGTACAGTGACTCAGCTGGAAATCATTGCTCAGACTTGAACCAGCCGTGAAGGAAATCAGAGCCATCTCGATGACCCAAAAGAGTCTTCAGTTTGTTTTGTACTCTCGTGTGCTTATTTGTTTTTGATTCATTTTTTTTTTTTTGCTAGCATTAAAAAGGGTTTTCCTCTTGAAACCCCAACCCTTTATCACTATAACATTTTCACCTTTTGAACCCTTTACAACAGCCACTTGTGACATCAACCTCAGAAGTTTTATGATAGAATCATTATATGCAGCCTGATTCTTAAAGATTAAATTATTATTTTACTTTTTGTTATTGAAACATGTCACACATGTAACCTGTGGTTGTTGTCAGCTTTCATGCAAATTGTACAACCCCAAAAAACGGAAAAAGTTGGGACAGTATGGAAAATGCAAATAAAAAAGCACAGCGTGTTGTGGTCAGATGAAACAATATTCCAAATTTTTTTTTGAAAAAAATGGATGCAGTGTGCTCCGGACCAATGACATAAAGAACCATCCATAGTGTTATAGGCAACAAGTCCAAAAACCAGAGTCTGTCATGGCATGGAGTTGTGTCAGTGCCCTTGGCAAAGATAATTTATACTTTTGTAATGGCAGCAATTAATACAGGAAAGTACATTGAGATTTTAGAGAAAAATATATAGCCTCCAAGATGACATCTTTTACAGGGACGTTGATGTATTTTTCAACAGGACAATTCAAAAGCACAATTTGCACACGTTACAAAGGAATGGCTGTGGAAGAAGAGGGTACAGATACTGGACTGGCCTACCTGCAGTCCTGACCTTTCTCAAATAGAGAATGTGTGAAGAATTTTGAAATGAAAAATGTGACAACAATGACCCTATACCGTTGCACACTTTAAGATGTGTTTGCAGGAAGAATGGACAAAATAACACCTGAAATGCTTCATCACTTGGTAACCTCCATACCGAAAAATGTTTTAAGTGTTGTGAGAAGGAATGGTGATATTACAAAATAGTGAATGCTTTAGCGTCCCAACTTTTTTGCAACACTGAAAATAGTAATGGATGCTTATTAACAAATTACAATAAGCTGACCAGAAAAAACATGAAATGTCTTCATACTGTCTGTGATTAAATAAAAGTCAAAGTAAATTTAAGAATCACTGCATTTGTTTTTTATTATTTGCATTTTCAAAACCATTCCAACAATTCTTGATTTGGGGTTGTAGAAATATTTATTTGATCCAACTGACTTTTTTGTATGGTACAAATATTTAGAATTTACTTGCAGCAAAGTAAATGAAGTAATTAAGACAGAGCAAGGTAACAAGTAGAATTTCATAATGAATAGGTAAAAATATAATAAAAATTTATTAAGGGAAAGGTGTTCAGAGATTCTAAAATGTGCAACTTGCTACTCCACATTTAAAAGATAAGAAAAAGGAAAATGAAGGATGCTTTAAATGTCAAAGAAGTAAATGTCATCATCTTACAATTTTAATCATCTGTGATTTGCAAATAGCAGATTATAAAATTGCAGATTTCAAGTAACTTTACATAAGCAATACGCCAACAGGCATAATGAAGCTGCAATGTGCAGGAGTTTCAAGAAAAAAAGAGGTTTAAAGGGAATAAGTGCAGTTGGCTTTCTAAAATGTATTCCCACCCATCTAAATATGAAAAGGAACGTACAATTCAAAGCACAAGATTTAGAGATGTGAATTTACTTTCTAATGATTAGGTGACTGCTGTGGGCTGGCGCCCTGCCCAGGGTTTGTTTCCTGCCTTGCGCTGTGTTGGCTGGGATCGGCTCTGGCAGATCCCGTGACCCTGTAGTAAGGATATAGTGGGTTGGATAATGGATGGATGGATGATTAGGTGAGTTAATTGCAGTCATTGTAAAAATGAATGACATCTGCCACGTCCCCTTCCGAGGTGCCCAGCTTGTGTTTTTCTCATTTTTGTGTCTAAGATAGGAGGTAGGAAAAAGAGTGGCATTTTGTTGAATGGCAGACGGAGATTTGTGGAAGGTCAGAGAATGTTCTTAAATAGACACAGTACATTTATACAAAGGTAAGTCAATAATTGTCTGCACTTGTATAATATAATTATACTCACGTTAGCTGTACAACTTTTGTCATGCACATGTGTAGTGAGAAGTCAAGCAAAATGACACCTTTTTAAAAATAAGATTACAATATGCAAGCTTTCGAGGCAACCCAGGCCCCTTCTTCAGGCAAGATGTAATACAGAAACTCTCACGTGTAAACCTGTTGTGTCTTTGGTCACAGTGATAAAGTTTCAGTCTTCAGTAGTCAGTTTCTCTTGTTGTTTTCTAGGAATAAACATGACTGTGCTGCTCTCTGTTTGCACAAATTGAAGAGCAGCAAGCAATGATCTGCTTTTTACTGCCATACGTTGTACCAGTGGTGAAACTCCACATTGGCTTGTTAGAATCATGGTGTGGACTTGCTCAGTGTTATCATCAGCAGTGAACATGGAGGGGTGTCTCACTTCTTTTTGCTTAACATTTTTCTGACCATTTCAGAACTTTTCTAACCATTTGTAAATAGTCCGATGTGCTACAATACTCTCTCCCTATGTTGCGTAGTAGTACTAGGGTTTTTGTACCGTGTTAGCCATTATGAACGTAGTGAGCCAATAAGAGATGTAATTTTACTTGACTTCTCACTGCATCCATATTGTGCAAAAAGCTTTAAAAAAACAAGTTAGTTATGGCACATGAATCCTACAGATGCAAGGTTAATTTGATCTCCAGGTATCACTCGCTAAATATACAAATCAGTGTCTGAAGAAGTTTTTAAGGTGTAATATTAATTAATTTAATTTGGACTGTAAATTTGTCATACCCTGGCAGACTTTACACAGAACACACTTTGTCATTCCGCTATTAAAATTTCACTTTGCATCCGTGGACTCTCCATTTAAATTGGTTCAGTATCTCAGTAAGTATTGATGACAGTCCAAGAGAATTGTAGAGTGTAGAAACCTCTACCAAATGTTTCGGAGACTGTAGACTTCGGAGGTCCCCAGAAAATACAGTATGTTTGCTCATGACATGCGACATCTCCCTGAGGGTTGAAACACTCGGAAGCTGGCTCCTCCTTATGTTTGTTTGTATGCAATTATAAAACATCTAGGTCCAGTAGCTGACAGATTATCCTTGCCATGTCATTTTAAGATCCATTGCACTTTTCAAGTATGAAAAGTCTGATTTATACCTTGCCACCTTTTTCTGTTTACGTGGACAGGGATGTTAGGTTCAGCACATTTTAGATTCTCAACGCCATGATTCCAAAGCATTATGTCAGGTTCATTGAAAAAGGTTTGTGCCCCAAGGAGTGTTCCTGAATCTGTGAAGATCATCGCCTTAAGGCTGTTAAACTTTGTGAATTTTCAATTCCCATAAAATGATTAAACAAGGTGTTCATTTTCAGAGCTCACACCTTAGGTGGGGGTCCAGTCATCAATATGCATGTTATAAGAATCTTCCCTGAAAGCATTTCATGAATTTCACTGTTGTTTTCTTTTTTTCAAGGGTTTCAGAATACGTGAAATCCATTTCTGCAATTGGTAAATTTTCAGTTATTTAAAACTATTTTCAGTTTGGAAACCAAATGTTTCAACAAGACTTTTAATGATCAACTATTTGGGCCCTTTGAATGTTATTTAATGGCAGAAGGGTAAAACTTGAATGTAACTTTTAGTGCTCATTAGTGGGATTGAACTGTTTACTAGCTACTATATCTTTAAAAAACCCTAAGTGATAACAGAAGCTATTAAGCTCTTAAGACTAAGTGGACTTGCTGTGGAGAGCCTTGCTACTCCACTAGTTGATGGAAATAAAGGACAACCTTGGGTTTAATTTTCCACAACAAAGGCCATACCTTGTGATGCCACTTGTGTGACAGTATAAAGGTCATGGATATCAACAAAGAGTTTTCACAGTGTGTAGCAGTAATTCAGTGTCTCTTCACTCTTTTATACAGCAATCTTTTTGGCTACATTTTTGGATAAACATTTTGGGTTTTGTTTACTGAACTATTCACTTTAGGTTTTGACCTTGACCCGTTATTTGAAAAACGCTTTTTGGATAATCCATTTCTTGGTTTTTTTAATGTCTGTTGCAGAGGTGGCCTTAGATGTGTGCGGGGCCTAGGACTGACCAACCCCACGCGGAGTCAGTTACGTCGAACTCTGTTACCAGTATGTGTGGACTGTATAAACTTTAATAAAAATGATGTTAACATACACCAGCTTTTCTCATTACAATATTCAGCTAAATTTTATCAAGATAACATGTGGACTTTATTAAAATATAACTGGAGAATATAACTTGACAAATCTGCTAGAACAGGACACACAGACCTCAAAAGTGAGGCCCCCTTAGGCGTGGGGTCTAGGGCGGTTGCCCCACTTGCCACCCCCAAATGCCGCTCTTGGTCTGTTGTAGTATGTTTTTTACATCCAAGCAGTACAACAATTTTCTGATCCTCAATGAAGAGTACTACATAAAATAATGAAAAAGTGAAACCTAAGGAACTGAATATTCCCAAGCATACTACAGAAAAAGCATGAAATAAATTTTACTATTACAAAATAAGTAAAATGTAATGAGTCAAAAGTTTTCCAAGCTCCATCTGTGAATTTATTAATTATTGTAATCTTAAGTAGGCTGACATCTTGAAATCTCAAAGTACACTCCAGTTTGTAGGTAATGATAAGTTCAGATAGGCAAGCAGGTCCCTTACATTTAAGGAGGATTTTGAAATCACCCAAAAAACTTAACTGGTAGCCAGTGTAAGGACTGAGAGAGAGAGAGAACTGGAATTAACTGTTTGTATTTCTGGTTCGTGTAACAATTCTTGCAGCAGTACTTTTAATTATCTGAAAGCTGCATAAAGAATGATATCAACGGCCAATAAATAATGCATATAAATAAAGATCACATCATATTTTAAGACAAATTTATACATAAATTAGATTTTTCACATACTTCTTTTGTATACTTTAAAATCAAAAATGAATATTTGATATACTGTTTCACAATACTAGGGCTGTGCAAGTTAACACATTATTATCACACTAACACATTAATTAACTAATGCAGACAATTATTTTATCTTTCATTAACACAGCTTTTGTTATTATTTTGAAAGCCTAAGTCTCGCTAGCTATTGATAGAGATGAGTGATCTTTTTGTTACAGCGCTTTTAGATACACTTTTGCTAGAAGGAAAGTTAGTTTTGTTGATTTGACCTCGATTCCTTATGCATGCTTGAGTAGCGAAGTGCAAACAGCTTCTAAAATGGCATGTGGAGAGATACCAAAGTGACTGCTCAAGGCAAAATAATCAATAGATGACTTTTTTGTATTATCACTGAATCAGACTCTGATTTGTTGAGCTCTGATTTTAATACTAGTGATCTGGAGATGTAGATTGAAAACGAAAATGAGGTACTGGAATCAGCTGATTGGTCCCTAGCTGATCGTGGTGCTGAACACGTTCGTGTAGCTAATGCACCTATGGCAGCAATCACCTGGGAGGACAGACTCTTACGATGGCAGGATCTATGAGTCATATTACGTCTCACTACAACTGCCACCCCCATGCACCTGTCTCACAAAGACAGCCAGGCAGCGAGCCCACTGTGCATTTCTTTTGGCCATTGAGCTGCCCCCTGTGCAGCTGCAAATTGCAAACAGGTGCCAACAGCAGGCACAACAAGCAGCAACAGACATTTTATGTTGATTTATGTGTAAAATTATAACTTTTAGAAAAAATATTAGCCCTCAAAGAGTTGCTACTGAATATAGATATAGACTGTTTATGCTATTCCCTTCCATCCATCCATCCTCTTCCGCTTATCCGAGGTCGGGTCGCGGGGGCAGCAGCTTAAGCAGAGAGGCCCAGACTTCACTCTCCCCGGCCACTTCTTCTTGCTCTTCTGGGAGAATCCCAAGGCGTTCCCAGGACAACCGGGAGACATAGTTCCTCCAGTGTGTCCCGGGTCTTCCCCGGGGCCTCCTCCCAATTGGACGTGCCTGGAACACCTCACCAGGGAGGCGTCCAGGAGGCATCCTGATCAGATGCCCGAGCCACCTCATCTGACTCTTCTCGATGCGGAGGAGCAGCGGCTCTGCTCTGAGTCCCTCCTGGATGACCGAGCTTCTCACCCTGTCTTTAAGGCAAAGCCCAGACACCCTGCGGAGGAAACTCATTTCAGCCGCTTGTATTTGTGATCTCGTTCTTTCGGTCACTACCCATAGCTCATGACCTTAGGTGAGAGTAGGAACGTAGATCGACTGCTAAATTGAGAGCTTTGCCTTAGAGCTCAGCTCTTTTTTCACCACAACAAACCGATGCAGAGCCCGCATTACTGCGGACGCCGCACCGATCCGCCTGTCGATCTCACGCTCCATTCTTCCCGCACTCGTGAACAAGACCCCGAGATACCTGAACTCCTCCACTTGGGGCAGGGTCTCTCCCCCAACCCTAAGAGGGCACGCCACCCTTTTCTGGCTGAGGACCATGGTCTCAGATTTGGAGGTGCTGATTCCCATCCCAGCTGCTTCACACTCAGCTGTGAACCGATTCAGAGAGAGCTGAAGATCACGGCCTGATGAAGCAAACAGGACAACATCATCTGCAAAAAGCAGTGACCCAATCCTGAGTCCACCAAACCGGACCCCCTCAACACCCTGGCTGTGCCTAGAAATTCTGTCCATAAAAGTTATGAACAGAATCGGTGACAAAGGGCAGCCCTGGCGGAGTCCAACTGTCACTGGAAACGGGCTCGACTTACTGCCGGCAATGCGGATCAAGCTCTGACACCAGTTGTACAGGGACCGAACAGCTGTTATCAGGGGGTCCGGTACCCCATACTCCCGGAGCAATCCCCACAGGATTCCCTAAGGGACACAGTTGAATGCCTTTTCCAAGTCCAAAAAACACATGTAGACTGGTTGGGCAAACTCCCATGCACCCTCCAGGATTCTGCTAAGGGTGTAGAGCTGGTCAACTGTTCCGCGACCAGGATGAAAACCACACTGTTCCTCCTGAATCCGAGGTTCGACTATCCGATGGACCTTCCTCTCCAGAACCCCCGAACAGACTTTTCCAGGAAGGCTGAGGAGTGTGATCCCTCTGTAGTTGGAACACACCCTCCGGTCCCCCTTTTTAAAGAGGGGGACCACCACCTCAGTCTGCAAATCCCCGATGTCCATGCGATGTTGCAGAGATGTGTCAACCAAGACAGTCCTACAACATCAAGAGCCTTGAGGAAATCCGGGTGTATCTCATCCATCCCTGAGGCCATGTCACCAAAGACTTTTGACCACCTCGGTGACCACAGCCCTAGACATGGGGGAGCCCACCTTGGAGTCCCCAGGCTCTGCTTCTTCATTGGAAGGCATGTTAGTGGGATTGAGGAGGTCTTCAATGTACTCCCCCCACCGACCCACAATGTCCCAAGTCGAGGTAAGCAGCTCACCATCCCCACAATATACAGTGTTGATACTGCACTGCTTCCCCCTCCTGAGATGCCAGACGGTGGACCATAATCCCCTCAAAGTCATCTGAAAGTCGTTCACCATGGCATCCCCAAACTCCTCCCATGAGTTTTTGCCTCAGCAACCACCGAAGCCACATTCCGCTCGGCATGTCGGTATCTATTATCTGCCTCCAGAGTCCCACAGGACAAAAGGGTCCAGTAGGTCTCCTTCTTCAGCTTGGTGGCATCCCTCACCGCCGGTGTCCACCAACGGGTTCGGGCATTGCTGCCACGACAGGCACCGACCACTTTACGGCCACAGCTCTGGTCAGCCTCCTCAACAATACAGGCACGGAACATAGCCCATTTGGACTCAATGTCTCCATCTCCCTCGGGACGTGGTCGAAGTTCTGCCGGAGGTGGGAGTTGAAGCTACTATTGACAGGGGACTCTGCCAGACATTCCCAGCATACCCTCACAACACATTTGGGCCTACCAGGCCTAACCGGCATCCTCCACCACCATCGAAGCCAACTCACCACCAGGTGGTGATCAGTTGACAGCTCCGCCACCTCTTTACCCGAGTGTCCAAGACATGTGGCCGCAAGTCCGATGACACGACCACAAAGTCGATCATCGAACTGAGGCCTAGGGTGACCTGGTGCCAAGTGCACATATGAACACCCCTATGCTTGAACATGGTGTTCGTTATGGACAGTCCATGATGAGCACAGAAGTCCAATAACAAAACACTGCTCAGATCGGCGGGGGCATTCCTCCCAATCACGCTCTTCCAGGTGTCACTGTCATTGCCCACGTGCGTATTGAAATCTCCCAGCAGTATGAGGGAGTCCCCAGAAGGTATGCCCTCTAGCACCCCCTCCAGGGTCTCCAAAAAGGGTGGGTACTCCAAACATACGCACAAACAACAGTCAGGACCTGTCCCCCCACCTGAAGGCGGAGGGAGGCTGCCCTCTTGTCCACCAGGGTAAACCCCAATGTACAGGCTCCAAGTTGGGGGGCAATAAATATGCCTACACCCGCTCAGCGCCTCTCATCGGTGGCAACTCCAGAGTGGTAGAGAGTCCAGGCCCTCTCAAGGAGATTGGTTCCAGAGTCCAAGCTGTGCATTGAGGTGAGCCCGACTATATCTAGTCGGAACCTCTCTACCTCGCGCACTAATTCAGGCTCGTTCCCCTTCAGACCACCAAGATCCCCACTTTTGGCCACCACCCAACTCACACTGCACCCGACCTCCTTGGCCCCTCCCATATGTGGTGAGCCCATGAGAAGGGGGACCCACGTTGTCTCTTCGGGCTGTGCCCGGCCGAGCACCATGGGTGCAGGCCCAGCCACCAGGCGCTCGCCATCGAGCCCCACCTCCAGGCCTGGCTCCAGAGGGGGGCCCCGGTGACCCGCGTCCGGGCAAGGGAAAACGTCGTCCACAGTTTTTATTCTTCATTGGAGGTTTGGAACCGTTCTTTGTCTCATCCCTCACCTAGGACCAGTTTGCCTTGGGTGGCCCTACCAGGGGCATAAAGCCCCGGACAACAGAGCTCCTAGGATCATTGGGACACGCAAACCCCTCCACCATGATAAGGTGGCAGTTCGAGGAGGGGCTATGCTGTTCCCTGATAAAAGAAAATGTTTTTGCTGGTATTTGTTCAGATAAAAAAGAAAACAGATTTAGAAATGTTAACTTGCTGTTGCTTGGAAGGTGCCTGTTATAATGTTGTGATTGTGGCTCTGGACTCTGAGGGTAACTTGTTTTTCTATCACAAACTAGATAAAACATTAATGCCCTGGCAGTGGCAAATAGTTTTGGTTTTATATTTGATTTGATTACATTAATGTTTATTTAGATTTACAAGAAATATTTTAACTTCTACTATATAAAGGGAATACTGCTGTTAAAAAGCACCTTATTTGTTTAAAGTGTTTGCATACCAAATACACACAATATACTACTTTTGAGTTCATTATTGAATTTTGCACAGCAATGTGATTATTATGATTGTCTGTGACTAATCTTGATTAAAACTTTTAATCGCTGCCCAGCTCTATACAATACATACAAAGATCACAACATTGTCATGACCCAATTATATTGGTATTATTGCATTGTAGTTCCCACCACTGTACCAAAATGCTACCTTGTTTAGCTTTAGTCATGTTATATCAAAATTGTGTCGACTACTACAGTAGACAGTTACTAGGCACAGGATTTGAATGTTGGACACTGTGCCAGAGAGGCAGCAGTGCTAACCACCAACCCCACCACAGGACAGTGTTGAAGGTGTAAATGCGTGCATGCATGGAAACATTGATTAGTAGCTTTAAACTCAGCCTGACAGCTGGCTCTGTGATTTTGTCTGGTCGATTGAATTCTTTAGTACAAACAAAAGAGTGAAATATCACTGCTGCTCTGTGTTTTTATGAAGCTTTTGAAGGTCTCTAACACTGCCCCTTATGCTGCAGTCACTGGTGCATATAATTCTGAGTTTACTGGAAAATTATTTAGGAGCAATTACATGTGAGCATCATTACCACACTTAGTTTAGTCCGTTTCATATAACAGCTGGATGAAAGAATTGGTTACTGTTTACAATAATTAAGGTTGCCAGTGCAGGATGATCAAAGGCTACTTAGAAAAATAATGTGTTGTTTTCTTCAGTTAGTGACTCGTTTCAGATGACAAAGCAGGACCTCAGCCTGTTTATAATTTAGACTGCTTAATGAAGAGCATAACCTTAACACAACCAAAACCACCTGTTTTGCCTGGACTGCCAGTCCATTTGAGAGATCCATGCTGGTGTTATATAGGTTCTGGAAGTTGTTATAGGCATATAAAGGAAGGTCTATACCTTTGAGCTGTGACCTGGTCCTTGGCTTCTTGAAGGGCTGTCAGGAAAAATGTAGCTCCCAGTTGTTTAGTGACATTCTGCAGTAAAATAACATGTGTGTGTTGACTGTTTTTTATTTATTACAGATCCTCCAGAGACTTGTCTGAATGATTTCTCTGTAGTGTTGTAGCATTGTGAGGTGCTTTTGCTAATTATATGGTTGTGCTCATCATTGAACCTGCCCTATAAAAAGCATTTAAAAAAGAAATGATTGATTTTAACATCAACGTTTACAAATGTGACTTTTCTTATATATACTTTTTACCATTTATATTATTGTTGCCATGCTAAAAAGTATTAATACTATTAATCATTTTATCTGCTTTAAATTGACTTTTGCTCTGCTCTTCTTTTCAAATATGAGACCAAAAAATGTTGGTTGTTTTTTTTTCTTTTTTTTTTTAATTAAAAGCATCATGAAAAATCACAAATTGTTTGCTCATTCAGTTTTTCCTAACCACATAGTAACTCCAATACAAGCCACTTGGCATCAAGCACATGACAAAAATCGTTCACATGGCACTCACGGTCACCTTAACAATTAGTCACATATCTCCAGTATGTGGGAGTGAGGAAGAATAGACAGAGAACACCCCATGAGCAGTGATTTCATCCCAGCCTTCCCAAGACCAAAACAGATGCGAAAAAAGAAAACCTTAATGACCTATTTTCTATAATTACTGAAATTACAAAATTGCAAAATAATTCGATGACTTAATTAAAAAAATGTGAATCATAGCCTGCAGTACACTTGACTTGCGTGAGAGTTTCAGTAAGAAATTTTTTAAAAACAAATTCAGTGTCATCAGAAATTTTAAGTCACCTATGTATCTGAGTGATGGAGTCCACATTTGGGTGAAAAGCTGATGAACTGTCAATCATAAGAACAGATATTGTAACATAAAAAACAGTGTGTGTATATTTGAACAGCAGGCAGAATTTGAATGGCTTCTCAAATGGGATGTATAGACCATTACATACCCGGAAGAGCCATGTAATGGAAAAATGGGGGGAGACTATGTAACGGTGGGGGTCTACTCTATGCTCCCTCTTCCAGATTTTGGGAGCCTCTTGAAACTGACACCATCAACAACATAACCAAATGAACTGACAGATGTGGACAAAGCACATGCTAAGCAACAGATTGGTGCAAAGTGCTCAAGTGATTTTATTAACAGTAAAAAAAATCAAAACAGTTTGTATCCAAAAGTACAGGTCTCAAAGTTCAAAAATAAGCCATAAAAACAGTGAAAAATCCAAATTTTTAAAACCAGGTTAAAACAAACAAACAAAAAAAAAACTCCAGACACTAGGTCATACAATCCAAGTCCAACTCCTTCCATGTCTTCCAGCTCATTCATTGCTCGCTCAAGTAGAGAGACTTCAGCAGCCGCAGTCCTCTCAATCCTGACCCCCTTCTTGGCTGCCTGCGCTGGTGTCTGCCAGACTGCTCAAGGTCGGTTGTCCTCTCGTCCTCCTTCACACCCACGCAGTCCTCCTCAGTACAATCAGTGGGTATGATCGGTCCCTAGAGCTCCAATATGATCTAAATGTAAGCATGACTAATCAGACCAGGCCACCTTTTCTCATTTCTCCATGGTCATGTTTTGATGAATACATGTCCATTGTAGGTTCTTTCGGTGGTGGACAGGGGGTCAGCATGGCACTCAGGTTGATCTGTAGATACATGGCCCCATACGCAGCAAGTTGTAATGCACTGTGTCCTTTGACACCTTTCTCTCATGCCCAGCATTACATTTTTTAAGAATTTGTGCTACAGTAGATCCTCTGTTGGATTGGACAAGGCAAGCTAGCCTTCGCTCCTCACATGCATTAGTGAGCCTTGAAGGCCCATGACCCTGTTGTCAGTTCACCACTTTTGATAGGTACTAATCATCTCACACCAGGAACACCCCACAAGACCTGCCATTTTTGAGATGCTTTGACATAGTTGTCTAGCTATCACAATTTGGCTCATGTCAAAGACGCTCAGTTCCTTACACTTTCCAGTTTCTCCTGCTTCAAACACATCACTTTCAAGAACTGACTGTCCATTTGCTGCTAATATATCCCACCCCTTGGCAGGGGCCATTGTATTGAGATAATCAATGTTATTCCCTTCATCTGTCAGTGCTTTATATGTTGGTTTAACTGTATATATTGCAAATATATGTTGCATGCTAAATATTATATACATTTTATGTATTTGGCAACACTTTAGTTTGGTGCTGCAAAAACACCACCTTCACTCTTATTATTATACTAGACATTAAGCCCGTTACAATAACGGGCGCTAGAACAGTAGTGCATAAACATTAGTAGGAACAGTCTATATTAAATGGCAAGGGACCTTGATCTCATTCTGCTTCTTGTCTTAATTTTTTTTTGTCAAAAATATTTTTGCAAGAATCCTAAAGTAAAATAATAATAAAAATAAAATATAAACGTATATGACAATACAGTAAGTATAATTAATATTGCCTTAGTGTAAAACTTTGTAACAATCTGTAAGACACAATATCTGAAGAAGATATTTAGGAAAAATGTTCTATTTTTTTACCTCATGAAATGTTTCTATAAAATTTCATTACAGACAACATTTCCTGTAAATATTCTGTCTGAGTTTGGCAACAGTTTGCCTTGATCAGGACCTTCTACAACCTTGACAACAACATCTGGTTCTGGCAAGTAAATGACAACTATTTCTAAGGTTTGCTCTTCTGAGTCTTTCTCTTTTAGCGTTTTTCTGACGCTCATTTTCTTTTTCTTCAATCAATCTATTTGCTCGTATTTTTTTTTGTCTTTTAGTCTTTCTTTTTTTGATGTTTACTTGTTGAGCTGACTGTTCTTTCAGGAGATGTTGCTTATATAGGATTTGATTGTCTGTCTGTGTCTTTTGTCCTACTTGACGTGTCCTTTTTTTAGGTGGCATGTTGTTAGTAGATATGTCCATAATATTTTCTCTTACAGTAATACTGGCTTGTATGTGGCTGTAATATGCGCCACTATATTGTGTTTCTTTAATTTTCTCTCGCAGTAATACTGGTTTGCATACCCATAAAATGCCTGTAATTTTCTCTGATAGTAATACTGGCTTTGTTGTCCATAATATGACTTTAATTTTCTGTCACAACATTGGGCAATCAGCAGAGTGTCCCCAGCAACTGATTTAATGTGTGGCGTGTAGCTGATAATCGTGCCCGTGGCGTCTTCCCCAGCAAGTATTTTAATCTGTGCTGGCGAGCAGCTGATTATTGTACATGTGTACATTGTATGTGTGACGTATCCCCAGCAACGGATTTTATGTGCACGGCCGCGACTACCCAATCAGCGCTCTCCCCAGCAATGTTGTCCTTTATTTCTTATCATGCACGGCCGTGGCAAGGCCATTCACTGTGTGCCCATCTTCCAGTGTGTGTGCGTCCACAGTGCTGTGCGCATGGGCGGGGAACGGCGCGATGCACGGCGCGGCCCGTGCATGCGCACTTCACCAGAAGACATACACACATGGACACCTGGACGCACACAGGGGTTTTATTTAAGAGGATAACAAGACCTTAAAAAAGGTCTTAATAACACTTAAAAAGCTTCATTAAAGGGCCTTTGGTACGTTGGTAAAACTACTTGAAAATATGAAAGATTCACAGGTCTCATACTGAAGTATGCAATGTGAAGAGAAATACGTCTCACTTAATCCACCTCTGACCATTCCAAAGTGAAGTTATTTTAGTAGGTCGCATTACAGAGATGAATAATCCCTTTACTGATACTTTGTACGTGTTATTAAATATTTGTTAATGTCTTTATAATTATCAGTCTATTAATAATAATGTCTTGGTAGAGTCCAATGTAGCTCTGCTTTCACCTTTTGTACTCTTCATTGTGTAGACTTTATCTGAATGGCTCAAATCCCTTAGACTTGCCACTGTTTATAAGGTATTGCACGTTAACACTCCTCCCCACCTCCCCTCCAACAACTATAAACTCAGGCAATTAGATAGAGTAAAAGAACAAGCAGGAGTTACGTCACACATTTTAATAATGTATTATTGATAATAATGAAGCAGAGTACATGTGGATATTGGCAAACCATACAACCTGATAATACTAGGTGTGTAGTTTCAGGCGGCACGCAAACTTGCAGTTAATCAAATGTCTCTGGTCAAGTCATCATTTCAAGCCAGCTTTCTTCAGGACAGGCCACATGCCTGTCTCAATGTGGCTGCCGAGTTGTACTCTTCATTGTGTTCTCTTCATGGCCATGGTGTGTGTGAGAGAGAGAGATGGGTAAAGCAACCAGCTTTATACATTCTTCTCCAAATCCTTACACCAATAGGACATTGTGGAACAGAATGGCATCTGAATCAAGACCAGTCGTAAACAGCCATATTTCAAACCAATGGATGCACAAACTGCCTTTTCACACCTGCTCTCCAGCAGTGGATGGGCTTGTAGAATATTCCCCATTTGTTTAGATGAACTTGCCAGCTAGGTGGTTTTATGGCCTTCCTGCAGGCAATGTCTCATAGAATGTCCTGCACAGAATCCCCCATGCCAAACTGGTTTGAGGCACTTTCCTCAACCCTGCAATAAAATTCACATCCTGAGTCAGTCCTAACATTAGACAGTACAACAAGACTAATGAAACACTACTATTACAATTGGTATGTCTAGCTTACAAATAAAGACATATAAAATATTGATCAACTTATATACAAACTGTCACTCTACCACAATGCCTGAAGTGTTACCAATTTTTAATGTGAAACAAAGGCGTCTGTGTATCCCCTGCTCCATTAGACATTAGTGAACAGGTTCAGCAAATCCAGTCAGATAGTGTAGAAAGAATATAAGAGCTGGAAACGCATATACAGTGTAATGTCATGAAAAAGTACTGTCATTTCTCAAGCTGCTTTTTAAGAATTGTTGTATTTTCTGAAAGTTAAGAATGTAGGAGACCATCAAGGTTGTTACTTAGCAAGTAGCTGAGTAGTCTCATTCAGATTTTTAAAAAAGATTGCGCCATTTCTGATTAACTTGAATGGCTATGGAACTTGTTTCAGATTCCCATGGTCTAGTGAGTGAAGAAGAGGTCAATGGATTCCATTTTGTATGGGTTAAATTGCCCATTATGACCGTGGCCATTCTGGCCACTTAATCATCAGTTCTGTCTAATTGACTACCTCTATCACACTTTCTCCAACTAAAAGCTAATTTGTGGTAAGCTTATTGGCTCAATAATGGATGCTGTTGCATCATCCATTTGGGTGCTACACATTGGAGGAGCTTGAAGTGGTTTCCCTCTCTCTATATAAAGTGCTCTGAGTAACGAGAAAAGCCCTTATGTACTCCCTCATCGTTTACACATGCATTCTCAAAAATAAATATGAAGGATTCACAAGTCTTTTATTGAAGTATGCAATTTCAAGATAAATCATGTTTGACTTAACTGCCCTCTAACCTAACCAAAATGAAGTTATTTTAGTAGGTCATATTGCAGAGATTAATTACTACTTTACTGAAGCTTTGTAAGTGTTATTAAGACCAAAAGAAGCCTTTAAGAACTTGTTATATTATAGCACATGAGTAGTAGATGAAATTTTACGGTGCCTGAAGTGTTACAATTTTATCTGCATGTGTACACAGGGGACAGCTTAAGGGCTCTGGTGATTGTAATTACCCGCCACTCCAGGGGGTGGCGCTGTGTTCTACTGCCTTTTCTTTTCCTAGGTCTGCAGACCGGATTATTGATAGCTACAGTATAACATTTCTGACATCATTTCTGGCGTCAGTCTACCTGGGCCTGCATTTTCCTACTGGAAGGACATGGATGTGCAGCCATTTTGAAATTAGTTCACTGTGGAATTTTTGCCTGTTTTTGCAATTACTGTTTGTGGTTTTGCTTTAGTGCTTTCCAATTATATGGGGTCACTGTGTGGGGCCCCAACTCTTTATTGTGGTCTGTCTAATCTCTTACGCTACAGTATTTAATTTTAATAGTATATTTGTCATCTGTTCTGAGGAGACATGCAAACACAAATTTCATTGTAGTGTGTACACGTGACAGAAAACTGGACTTGACATAAGAAAATACATTTTGTACACACTGTCCATCATAGAGTAAGATAACATGTAAGACTTAATGTTTAATTAATACAATAACACGTTCTTTATAAAAGTGTATTTCAGTTCAAGGATGAGTGTACAGAATAAACCATGCCTCACACAGGATAATGTTCATATAAAAGCAGTGCTGCAAAAAACCATATTGGCAGAGCAAGTTGAACCACAGAATCCACACAGAGTGAGTTCCAACCAGGAATGAAGTGTTTGTCATTTATGGCTCAATCCCTTGTGCTCAAATTTTCTCAAATGGCATTCCTCTTTTGTGTGGCGTTAAGGTATTCTTAGACCATAATCCAAAGACATACAGTCAGGTTATTAGGCAGATGTCTTTCAGCCATTTGTATTGAACATGTGTGTAAAAGTGTGTACTCTATGATGACTTTTATTTAAATTTAAATAAGAGCCGGCTGAGTGGTCAGGGTCTTCCTGAAATATAAAGCATCAAAGAACCCTTTTTTGAATGATTGCACACAGTCCATTAACTTGAAAGCCAAGCTCTATAATACATTTTAAAAGTAGAACAACTTTCACCTTAACTGTTTGTCATCCTCATACTCTTCTGCATGCAGATCGTGGTCCATTAAAATTAATAAAAGAATAGTAAATTACAAAAAAATCTCAAACTTCTGGATTACTATTGTAAGTAGGGTTGCCTCAGAGCTTCAGGTATTCAGGTATGATATCTGGTCTGTTCACTATTTGTGGGGCATTTCCACATTCTCTCTATGCTGCCATGTACTTACTCCAGTTTTGTGCCACATTTTAATAGGGAAGGTAATTGGTGACTTTTAGTGGAGCGTAAGATTGAGCAGGGATGAATACTTAAATGTACATGAAATATACATGTTTACAAAAATTGACTTATTTGGTTTATTAAACTATGGGATGACACTGTTGAGTTGTAAGTTATTGTTGTATTTTTTGACAACTGGTCACAGATGGTTTGTGAAGTGGGTCGCAGTGGATCCGACTCCCCTGCTCTAAAGATTGGGCACGATTATTCAAAAGGGAGACACTGACAATCATCCAGGCACTCAACAAGCAATGGGTCTTGAAGACAGAAGACACAAAATTTGGTTGTGACAAAAAAAAGTTTAAGAAATCCTACATTAAATGTATGGTTTGTGTCCTGCACATGATGATGCCCAATAAAGCTTTTACTCAACTGCAACTCAAACAGAGTAGGTGGATTGTGTTATGTGATAGTTTGGGGAACAGAACAGAATTAGATCACTGTGCTTAAGGTGTTATTTTTCATTCATAATTCTTTATTATGACTTCTATATTATGCTAAAATGAAGTGGAGTGAAACTGAGGAAGTAATCAATAACACAGCCAAATACACTTAACCATTTCATGGGGACCCCAAATGAACTAATGATGCATCATTTAGGAGAATGTAGAAATCATATGCCTTGCACAAGTATGCCTGATTCACTACTGCTTTCTTTTAAGAATAATTGTATTTGTTCTGCATGAAAGGATATTAGAAGCATATCCCCAAGTTGTAGTAAAGACTACTCCAAAAATACTACATATGTACTGTTTTATATATGTCACTTCGGTAGGTCATGTACTGAGAACACCTTATCTCATTTCATAGGGCTGGTTTTTGAACACTTTTCTGTACATGCATTGAGTTAAGATTGAAGAGCACAGTTCTAACTTCTGACATCATGACATCGATGCTGAACCATTGAAACAAAAAATGGAGTTGCACTTCGTCTTGCGCATCAGGTAGCATGAGCCACAGCAGGCCTTTCAGCCCACATGAGCTGACAAGTGGAGAGTAGCCATGATAACACATGAGATAAAACCCTTAGGCCAAAAAAACATGAGCAAAACAGTATGTCAAAACCACTAAAGAATATGTACATTTAAAAAGACAGGCAAAAGGTACAAATAAATGAAGAAAGCCACAGGAAGCAAAACGTTTGAGCACAAAGGAAAGCCTGGCTCCAATTTATATTTCCCTTGGCTCTCCTACCATGTATCTGTATCCTTTTTAATGTCACCAGACAACAGAGGCACAAAAAATATTGAGGGTTTCCAGATTAGTTTCACTGAATAAAACAGAACAATGGACTGTACATCTCAATGTACCACAAAGAGGAAAAACTCTTGAAGTTTAATTCAGGGTTCAACTTCTTCAAGCAAATCCATGTAGAAGAAGAAATTCTGATATAAAATCATTTGGGAATGCAGTAGGAAAACCACTCCAGTTACAGTCCTATGCAGCCTAACCACATCCACAACCACTCAGAAGAGGTCATCCTCATGAAGCTAAGCATGTTCAGGCCTGGACAGTACTTAGATGGGAGAACATCTAGGAAAAGCTTGGGTTGTTGCTAGAAGAAGTGTTGGTGAGGCCATCAGGGGCCACTTCCCCTGTGGTCCGAGTGTGAATCTCAATGCCCCACTGCAGTGATGTGGAAACTGTGCTGTAAAAAATGATACCGTCCTTTGGATGAGATGTAAAACTGAGGTTGTGAGCCTCTGTGGTCATAAAAGATCTCTTCAAAAGTTAGGCAACTAAATGATAAACAAACAGATTAATACTAATAAAAAATACATAATTACCATAAAAAGAAGAAAAATAATGTTAACAACAAAGATGAAGCAGAAAAGAAAAATAAACATAAGCAAATGAAATGATCCATAACACATTTGTTCCAAAACTTCACATTTGTTATAGGAAGGGCTTTGGGAGATTAGACCATTGATTTTCTTTGACCCTACCCCAGCCATGTTTAAGGATTCATTTTGAGATATTGAAGCAAAGTATTACAACAAGAGACCCTTCCTGCTTTCCTTTATTTTCCTTTAACAATATAGAGAAGAAACAGTGAGTGTCTCCTTAAACCAAGCGACAGGGACAGTTGTATTGCTGTGTAGTAAAAGCTAACCCCTCCAGATGAGTCAGTGCCATTATGGTGCAGATGAAAATCTCAAATGAGAGGTGACTTCACCAAGTACATTATTTTAATATTAAATTTTACAATTACCTTCATGGTAATGTCTTTTCTATTGAAAACATAACATTTAAAATCAAAAATTTCGGCACTGCAACAAAAAACACAGTTGTATCTTGAGATTTAAGAACTCTAGAATTCATTTTTTTCATTGAGCTGCTATGAGACCTGGGCTTTTTGTAGCTTTGCAGTAAATCCAATTAAAACAAACCATATGAAAATCTTCAAAAATTTTTCAATCTCTAGTGAGTCCAGCCTGTCAACTAAGGTAAAATAAAACATGTTTGAGTAAAACTTTAAAGATCTGAAAGGCTTGCTGGCCCTCTTTACTATTTCCTCCACATCTGTGCTGGCATTAAGTGGCCTTTGGGATGGTCAACTCAATAGCCTAATGACCTCAACAGAGTCATTGTTGAGGGATTTAGAATGTCAGATCATTGATCCCAGTTGCTGAAACATAAGAATATTTTGGACAATCTAGACAATTCTCTTTAATGATGCATATCTTCTGGTTCATATAATTATAGACTTTCTAACAAGCTTCTGTATAGGATTTCCAAGTCTATGTTTTGTGAGGCAGATTTATATATGTGTGTGTGTGTGTGTGTGTGTACTGCAGCATACATCCCTAAAAGAGATACCAAAAATCGGTGAAAGAGATTTACGCCTTGAGAAGACTAATTGCTTTTAAGTCTAGACATGCTAGTTTTTATATTCTTGTATTGTTTGACATAAGGAATGTGTGGTAAAAGTATCTGTAATTACAGGGATCCATGACTATGGTATCTGCCTTCCTTAGGCAGTGTATTACAAAGAGATTCTACATTCATGTAAATTACATTTCAATAATGGTCTAACCTGGCTTTACTTTTCTGTGTAACACTCAATGATCAGTGCTAGTATAAAAGAAAAGAAAAATACATTTTCAGGAGGTGCATATTGTTTTCCTGCATTATACTGCACTTATGAAAAGAAACGTGTCAATTTCTAGCAGTCTAAAGATTTATATGAAGTAAAATAAATAATTAAAGAGCCTGCAAAGCCATACTGTTAATCAGACCCTACATGAATAGAAGTACATTTCTACCCTAAAACTAATTCCTAAAGAGCGCAAGAAACCTAATTTAGATGAAATGGAATTTGTTCTTACAAAAAACACCCAGTGTTTGGAAAGCAACAAGCCAAATACACAATGAAGAAAAGCAGGTTGTAGGAAACAATGTCAGTGTATTGAATCAAGCTGAGACAGTAAACATTTTAATGAAAAGATAATTGGAAGATGAGTCATTGTTCGAAAAAACAGTCAAGAATTGAAACAAGAAAAGACGGCTGATCAGTTGTCCAGTTAAAAAGGCTAAGCAAAAAATCTAAATCTTTTAACCAGAAAAATATTAGTTCATAACCAGGAATAGACAAAGCAAAATCATAGTATTGGATACTCCAGAATGGAAAGTACCAGTCCTTATGCTGGTGCTCTGAATATGTCATATACTCCTAGCTGATCCTGGGACATCATTGTGGCAATGGTTGACACTCTGCTATAAACAATGCTGTCTCATGGTAAGATATTATCAACATTAAACTTTGCAAATATTTCATAATGCAAAACCTGAGTAGTAAAATCATAATCCTTGGGTACAAAACCCAAAAAGTCATGTACAACATGTACTTAGACCTCGTAGTGAAGGCAACCAAGAATTAACGAAAACAGCATTATAATATCACAAAGATCTGGGTTTCTAAAATGGATGAGAAAAGATGATAGCTTTCCTTTATGTATTTCCAAAAGAAAGAATGTCCATTGCAGCGTTACACACATGTTTATACACTTTGCATGACAATTGCCACACTGGCATAATAATGACAATGTCATTTTGGAGCCTCAGAATGAGAGAACTGCAGGGAGAAAAAATAAAAATGTAAACAAATGCATAATTAAGCAATAAAACACTCAAAGAGAGCAAAGATTTGGTCATAATATCTTTGTTTCCTCTTATCATGAAACAAAAAATGTGAAATTAAATTTGTGTGGACCGGTATATTTATAAGTAAACTGGATATAATCATGGGTGTGTGTGCAAAACTCTTCCAGGCTCATATGCCTGTAATCAGTGTGTAGGAGTTAGTGCTGTCAGTCTTCCGAGATTTTGCTAAACAGAAAATGTAAAATTAAATTATGAAGAAAATGAATAAAACACCTACAATATATTGACTACTGACTAGGTACATTCAAATGGTATTTCTGAGGTGACAATAATAGATTGGTCATCAGCTATGTGAAGAGGATTATTTGTGTTCTGTTTTGTATATTGTATTTACTTGATTTTTTAACCCCCCATTGCACACCCATCATACCTGAAAGAGGGTCTCTCTCTGAATGGCCCTTCCCAAGATTTCTTCTATTTTTTTTCTACAAGATTTTTTGGGAGCTCTTTCTTGTCTTCTTAGAGAGTCAAGACTGGGGACTGTCAAAAAATGGGACCTGTTAAAGCCCATTGAGGCATCCCTTGTGTGATTTTAGGCTATACGAGAAACCATTTGTTGCTGTTATATTGAGAGCAAAATATGTGACACTATGTGTGAATTTTTCATAGCAATTTTTAAATTGGAAGTAGTTTAATCTGGTATTATGGGACATCACCAGCTTTTTAAATTACTTAATAATGACTGACTTAAGCACTGCTGGCCAGTACTTCTGCTACTTCTGTCCACTAGAAGTAACACAGAGATGGTGGGAACCTTAAAATCCAAGGATGCAAATTTAATGTTTATATTAGACTGACCATTACATGTTCTTATATTGTACAGAATATGCACGAGGGAAGTGTGACAGTGGTAAGGTATGCAGTAGGAGTGACAGATGCATTCAAAGTGGAGGTTGGATCACATCAGGGATCGGCGCTGAACCCTTTCTTATTTGCAATGGTGATGGACAGGTTGACAGACGAGATTAGACAGGTGATCCCAGAAGGTGTGGTTCTCTTCGAAAAAATCTCACGTTTTGAGTGTTTTCTCATACGTTGTCTTACTGTCTTCCTCGTTGTATGCCTACCTTCATGATTCCATAAGTACATCTATCCCAGTCACTAAGAAATGGATCCCAGATCTATCACAGCCAACTCCATTGTGTTGAAACACAATTTTTAAAAACATAAAAAAGATCATCTAGAAATTCTATTCACCAGCACATCCAATATAAAATTATCTATAGAGTTTATCATTACCCTAGAAAACGTTTCCTGACGGGTTTAGCTCCTGATTCACACTGTCACCAGTGTGGTGTAGTGGTTAAGGCTTTGGACTTCAAACCCTGAAGTTGACCCTGGTACTGCCTCTCTATGACCATACGCAAGTCACTTGAGCTTTCTGTGCTCCAAATGGAAAACCAACAGAAATATAACCAATTGTATAATAAATGTAAGTCACCTTGGATAAAAGCATCACCCAAATAAGGAAATGTAATGTTCCCTTAATGCACAAGGAAAGTTTCTCCACATGTGCTGGGAATGTCCCACTGTTATAGTTCTTTGGGCCTCAATTGCTTTTCCGCACTTCTCCATTTTATCTGTCTCTATTCCTTACTATCCTATTACTCCACTTCTTTAAGACTTCTGTACTCTTTCTCTTTCTGTTCATCAACAGCATATTATTTCAATAGCTACAATAGCAGCCAAGATTTTTATAGCTTCTCAATAGAAGAACCCTGACCTTGTAACTTTCGCTTTCTGGTGGTCTTCTTTTTACAATCATGTTCTGTTGGATCTGCCAGCTGCACGGATCAGTGGTGTACCAACACGTACTATCAGCAAGGAGAAAGACACTATTTCCATGATTAAGTCGTGAATAACAGTGAGCCCATGATTGAACTCGGCTTGTAAATTTTTAAATTGTCCACTCAACCAGATGTGTGTACCTATGGAATTTCAGTGACCTGTGTGTTTTATTAATATAAATTTTACAATGTTCTCTTTTGTATAGATCCAGGGTTGGGTGGGGTTTCAAATTTATCCATGAAACTGATTTTTACTTTGTTATCGTCTTCTTATTTTTGAAATCAAATAAAAAGTTGATAAAAATTAGGTCCTTCTCATAAGGGGTACTTTTAAGTTTCAGACATCCCATTGTGTTTTCAAATCTAACATTTTGACCTCCTACATGTAATATTTTACACTTAATTAGTCAATTTCATCTGCCACAGATCAGCAAAACCTATATACTGTCCAAATCCTTCTGTAACAATTTGGCTGATTCTAGATTATCTGCTGTTGCACCTACCTTACTATAATCTGCAAATGTGTATATTTTAAAGCTTGTGTTTATTTATAATCTTATCCAGATCATTTTTAAATATTAAAAATGGCAGTGGCCCTAATACTGACCCCTGAGGGACACCTCATTCTGGAAACGTTAAGCCCACCATAACCTTTTGTTTCTTGTATTTTAGCCAGTTAGTATATTATATATTTTTTAAATACTGTATTTTATATAGTACAGGTATATGTTTTTCAGTGATCAGATTGATTTATTTGAGGTATTCCTACAATTTACAGCTTAAGAAAGAGATACAGTAACTTATTCATAATTGCTGGCATTAACAGAAATTCACCTATATATAGAAACTAATTTGAAATAAGTATAAACGTCATTTAACAAGTAATTTAACTGCCAGCATCTGTTATATGCCACAGTACCATTCTTCTGATTATTTCTATGCAAACATCAAACTCCCTTGATACCTCAGTAATTGAAAGTTGTAGCTTTCTTATAGAACATGAAGGTAAAAATTGTATCTGTTTTCAGAGTATGCGACAATTTATGTGACTGATGAGCTTAAATTATACATACCTGTTGTGCTCACATATGGTCTTCAAACTCTCTGATGAGATTTTCTTCCAGAGAGCACAGTGGGCCAGTAATGGACATTTCTGAATTCCATATTAAAGACATCTAGTCCAGCAATTTTGCATATCTCCTGCTGTTATGAGGAAATGCACCTTGATTTTCAATCAACAATTACAATGGGCAATATGTTTTACTGCTGTGGTTCTGACAGGACAGGGACTTTTCAATTTGGATGGATGATGTGGTGTGGCTGGCAGCATTTCCTCCTTATAGTGCTTGATACTTGTTTGATTCTTTACTGTAGGGACTTCAGTGCATTCACTTTACAGTTTCTGGATATCTTCAGGGGTCTCTAGTTTCCTGTAACCACCAAAAGATATTTTGTTTTTGATAGGTATAAGTGGGCCTGCTGTGCGTGAATAAAGATGTGGATGTGCCCACAGTTGACTAATTTACTTTCCTGGGTTATTATTGCTTTGGCACCCTTTTATTATTTTAGGTATAGGCAAGTTTAGAAAGTGGGTGGTTAAATGGACCCATGATTAACATGTGCATCTTAAATGTATAGAAATATTTCAGCATTCTAAATACCAGAAAACTTTAATGAACGTATTACACAACAACAGAAAACAAGCATATAAGCATTCTTTTCAGGGTCACAGAGTCTAAAGCCCATTCAAACAATGCAGCAACTAATCTTGGAAACATCACTAGTCCGTCGTAAAGAATGGCCCCTCAGAACCATACAAATCTATTCAACATTTGACAATCAAAGCAATCTGAATATTTGTTATTCTGTGTTAGAAAATTGGAGCTTGGGTATCTGGAGAAACTCGCAAGGACACAATCAGATAATGCAATCTTCACACAAGCAGCGCTCAAGCTGGGACTTAAAACCTGGCCTTTTATTGTTTCTTGCTTCTGTAAGTGTTGCAAATAAAAGGGGAGCTGGCTTAATTGAAATTTTTTTTATAAAATTTGTTAGGGAGCCATCCGGGCCTGTTGCTTTCCCACTCTGAAGTGAGTTTATAGGATGTAGTAATTCTGATAGTGCCAGATATTTATACCATTCCTCTGCAGTGAGAGCTGCAGTTGTGGTACCTGTAATGCATCCAGAAATGTATTAGGTTGTTTTTTGTCTTCTTTAAGCTCAGTAGAATATAAGGACTTATAGTAGTCCCTAAATGTGTGCATTATATTTTTATGGTCAATGATTTTGTCTCTGTCTGTGTTTTGCGATTTCTGGGACTGCATTGCGAACTTCCTGCTTGTGAATTTGTTGAGCTAAGATCTAATTAGCTTTCTCTCTCCATGTTCAAAATAATGATGTCCTCCTTTAAAAGTTAGTTGTTCTGTTTCTTTAGTTGTTTAACACTAGAATTACCAGGGCCTACGAAAAAACTCGTAGATCTGGCCCACCTTAAATCCATTCGCACCTCTCCGCCAGCGTCTTTTGTCCTGTAAATGTGCCGATAAAGACAAGCAGCAAGCAGTCGGCGATTCCATCCCCCCACCGACTTAGAATGTGCACGAAGTTCTCCCGCCCATGCCTTGTTTGATTATCTGGAAGTGAAGTGGAGTTTTAGAGTGGAAATAATAGATCGTTATTTCGGAATTTCATGTGTGTTCCGTTTCTACAATTCTGTGTAAACACATTGTTAAAACAGAAGCAGTTTATTTTGTCATAATTAAGAGTCCAAGACATTATAAAGGTTTGGGGCAGCCACCTGTATATTGTTTTTCCCAGCTGCAAAAGGGTTTTTTGAATCAAAAGCATAATGTGCATATCACAGAGTCCAAAACAGAACTGACTATAGTAGCCCAAGATGGAGTCTTTAAAGGTCTGGAGAGGAAATGATGTCATCAGAAAGGCCAGAACCAGAAGTGATGTCAGCAAAGGGGCCAGCTTTGGAAGTGACCTCAGCAAAGGGGCTGGCTTCGGAAGTGGCGTCAGCAAAGGGGCCGGCTTCGGAAGTGATGTCTTCTGAGGCGGCGGAACCTTGCAGGATTTCCTGTGAAAGGTCTGTAGGGAACTGAGAAAGACAGTCAGCGCACTCCGCTGCCCCCCGGTCAGTTGTTTTATTACACTTACTGAGACCCTTTAGCTGCCTTCTACTGTGTGACAATGTATATTTTATCCAGAACACTTCAGGAAAAAATCATAAAAAAATGAATTGAAAAATACCAATAATAGTAATTAAAAGTTGATTTCTGCTGTATATCCAATGTTAGTTTACTAAAACCATGGAGTCAAGAAAAGAAGGATACATTGATTTTATTTAACATTGTTCATGTTTTGTTTATATTTTGCATCTTGTTTTTCTTATTTTAGTGCCAATTTTCTGACAGCATTGTAATTGTCATTTCATAGTCTCAGAATGCACCCCCAAAGACGTTACATGACATATCAGGAAAACTTTACCATAAAAGTCAGTGTGTGCTAAAAGATTCAAGAACTCTCATTTGGAAGATGTTAACAGATTGGCAAAGATCATAGATTTGTCCAACTTTCATTATAGCTGGAAAGCAAGCAGCTTTTATCACTACAGCAGGTGAGATGCATGGACAGACTACAGGATACCGAAAGATGTACATTTTTTCTGAGTGCTGCATTTGACACCATTGATCACAACATTCTTAGAAATCGCCTTAGTAAATGGGTGGGCCTCTCTGGCAGTGTCTTAAATTGGTTTGAATCCTACCTGACAGGGAGAAAATTTTTTGTTAGTTGTGGGAATTACAACTCGAAGACACATGATATCCAATATGGTGTTCCACAAGGCTCTATCCTGGGTCCGCTGTTATTCTCAATCTACATGCTTCCGTTAGGTCAGATTATCTCAGGGCACAACGTGAGCTACCACAGCTATGCTGATGACACACAGCTGTACTTATCAATAGCTCCTGATGACCCTGATTCTATTGATTCACTAACACAATGTCTGACTTGTATCTCAGAATCGATGAATAGTAACTTTCTCAAGTTAAATAAAGAAAACTGAAATCTTAGTGATTAGCAATAATGGATACAATGAGGCTATTAGAAATAAACTGGATACATTAGGATTAAAAGTCAAGACGGAGGTAAAAAGCTTAGGGGTAATTGTTGACTGTAATCCGAATTTTAAATCGCATAATAATCAGATCACTAGGACAGCATTTTTTCACTTAAGTAACATAAGTAAAGTTAGACCTCTTATATCACTGAAAGATGCTGAGAAATTAGTTCACGCGTTTGTTTTCAGTCAACTAGATTACTGTAACGCACTCCTCTCAGGACTACCCAAAAAAGACATAAATCGTTTGCAACTAGTGCAGAATGCAGCTGCTAGAATCCTAACTAGGAAAAGAAAATCCAAACACATTTCTCCAGTTTTAATGTCACTACACTGGTTACCTGTGTCATTCAGGATTGACTTTAAAATTCTGCTTATGGTTTATAAAGCCTTAAATAATCTCGCTCCATCTTATATATCGGAATGTCTGACACATTATATTCCAAATCGTAACCTCAGATCCTCAAATGAGTGTCTCCTTAGAATTCCAAGAACAAAACTTAAAAGAAGTGGTGAGGCGGCCTTCTGCTGCTATACACCTAAAATCTGGAATAGCCTGCCAATAGGAATTCGCCAGGCTGATACAGTAGAGCAATTTAAAACACTGCTGAAAACACATTACTTTAACATGGCCTTTCTATAGCATCAATTTAACTTAATTTAACTTAATCCTGATACTCTGTATGTTCAATTCATCATAACAACTATTCATGGTGGCTCTAAAATCCATACTGACCCCTACTCTCTTTTCTGTTTCTTTTTCTGGTTTCTTTGTGGTGGTGGCCTGCGCCACCTCCACCTACTCAAAGCTTCATGATGCTCCAACAATGATGGATGGATTAAAAGGCAGAACTCTACGTGACCATCACCATCAAGTCCTTCCGTAAGAACCCTAAATCCAAAGAGGACTGTTTCATTTATGTTAGGTAGAATGCCCAGAGGGGACTGGGCGGTCTCATGGTCTGGAATCCCTACAGATTTTATTTTTTCTCCAGCCATCTGGAGTTTTTTTGTTTTTTCTGTCTCCCCTGGCCATTGTACCTTACTCTTATTCGATGTTAATTAATGTTGATTTATTTTGTTTTCTTATTGTGTCTTTTATTTTTCTATTCTTTATTATGTAAAGCACTTTGAGCTACTGTTTGTATGAAAATGTGCTATATAAATAAATGTTGTTGTTGTTGAGAATGTCAGAGACTGAGCTTCTTTGTTACCTCTGTCTTTATCTTAGTTCAGATTCCTTGGTGTAACTCCAGGACCAATGGGATATTAAAGAGCAAGGCGACTACTTCATTCCAATCTTGTTTCAGCACGACTCCCCTCCCATTCCATCTCCAGCCGGATTGCCATATCGTCTCAGCCCATCTGTACTAAGAGTTTATACTTTTAGTAAGTTCTAAAATACTATTTTCCTCGCACATATTTTTAGCATTCTCATGACTGCCCCCATTGTTGTCAGCATGAGTGTATTTTTAAAAAGTTTGTATAATTACCAATAATAATATTAGGTCTACTTGTGTAAAACATAACATCTTTGGGACACTACTGGTGCAGGCATGGCCATATGATTTTAAAGTAAGAATAATTTAAAGGGAAGATAAGCAACATATGAAATACGGTTTAAAACTAAAAGAAGCAAAAATGGAAACATAGTGGCTAAATATGAATGAACATGGAACTGTCAGTTTATTGATTATTATTACAAGCAGTAATTAGTTTCTGCTGTATAAATTGGATTGAAACAAAAATCTCCAGCCTCTGTGAGAATAAGAATTTAGGATTCCCTGCTCCAAAACAGTGTGAAAGAGCACCACAAAGGAGATAAATGTTTGGACTTCAGCAAAAATTAATTATGAATTATGATGGTATCAAAAATACTGTTTAAAAAGAGTGGTGAGAGCTGGGGTCCATGGTATTTTTAATTAAAAATAATTATTTAGAGAAAAATACTGCAAGGATCCATTCATTTTAGAAATCCAAACAACAACAACAACAACAACATTTATTTATATAGCACATTTTCATACAAAACAGTAGCTCAAAGTGCTTTACATATTAAAGAATAGAAAAATGAAAGACATAATTATAAAAAATAAATCAACATTAACATCGAATAAGAGTAAGGTTCAATGGCCAGGGGACAGAAAAACAAAAAAAACTCCAGACGGATGGAGAAAAATAAAATCTGTAGGGATTCCAGACCATGAGACCGCCCAGTCCCCTCTGGGCATTCTATCTAACATAAATGAAACAGTCCTCTTTGGATTTAGGGTTCTCACGGAAGGGCTTGATGATGATGATGGTCACGTAGACTTCTTCCTTTTAATCCGTCCATCATTGTTGGAGCATCATGAAGCTTTGAGTAGGTGGAGGTGGCGCAGGCAATTTCTACATTACAATTAGCAGATGTCAAATTTGCATGGCGTACAATATTACAGAGATGAAAGCATTTAAAATGAAAATATTAACATAGGTCTATGTGTTTTTTTTTTCATTTAAAAGCACATATATTTTTCATTCTGTTAAATCTTGTGGAAATGTTATGATCTATATATAAAAAATACAAATAAAGTTATATCCAATGTCATAAAAATAAAAGCAAAAAGTTTTCTAATAGGCACCATAGGATTTTGCATCTAATAAATTAAATTTTTACTTCACACTCTGCATTCTTATACCTGTTTTAATCCATACCGGATTTGACAGGCACACCAGACTTGTCATTTTATGTACAGTAAACTCACTATGTGGATGTTTAAAAACCCAGTTACAATGCAAATTAATAATCAAGCTACAAAAATGATCAGTAATGATTCCCCTTTGCCCCACATCTTTCTACCATATGTAAGTATTTAAAGTCTCTGTGTCTGTTTAAAGCAGGTGTTTCACATAACACCACTACTCTTGCTCTCTTAGCTGACAACATAACAAGTTCTTGTTGCTAATTAAAATTGTCATTTTGAAAATAAGAACAAAGCTTTTTTACAGTCGTGTTCTCAATAGCTGCACAGATGTCAGGAAGTCATTCCTTTGTTTATCACATTTTTAACAAATTGCATGTGCATGTTCTGCATATTTCTTTCCAGGAGGTCAAATACAACCATAATATTTAGTGTATTACACACACACACATATATATATATATATATATATATATATATATATATATATATATATATATATATATATATATATATTGTCACACACGTGTGAGTAGGAGGCAGCTAAAAGGGCCTGAGTAATTGTAATAAAGCATCCGACCAGGGGGCAGCGGAGTGCGCTGACTGTCTTTCTCAGTTCCCTACAGACCTTTTCCGGGAAATCCTGCAAGTTTCTGATGCCTCAGAAGACATCACTTTCGAAGCCGGCCCCTTTGATGACGTCACTTCCGAAGCCGGCCCCTTTGCTGATGTCACTTTTGGTTCTGGCCCCTTTACTGACATCAGTTCCTCTCCAGATCTTTAAAGCCTCCATCTTGGGCTACTATAGCCAGTTACACTTTGCGTTTTTGATTCATAAAACCCTTTTGCAGCTGGGAAAAACAATATACAGGTGGCTGCCCCAAACCTTTATAATGTCTTGGACTCGTATTTATGACTATATATATATATTATATATATATAATTCAATGTCTGTGTCTGTATGTCTGTCTGCTTTTCATGAGAGAACTACTTAGAGTTAGATTGGGTTTTTTTCTATAATTTGCTTGAACATTATGGTTGATTTTGCGACTTCTCTCATCACGCTAAGAATCATAGTTCGCATACAGGAGCGATTTATTCATGCTAATCTGAGACAGAGGCTGCGGGCCAAGTGGAGGGGAAAGCGTGACGTCAGGAGTGGGGAGCCAGGCGGGGTCCTCTTCACTCACGTGCCAGCCTCCATTCAAATCGGTCTGCCTCTGGCCATGTTTAGGAGCATACCTTATCTCCGCTTAGCTAGCGAACAAGAGAACTACTTAATGGATTTAGATCTGATTTTTTCTACAATTTGCTTGAACATTATGGTCGATTTTGTGACTTCTTTCATCGAGCTAAGTATCATAGTTCACTTGCAGGAGCAATCTATTTGGGCTAACCCAAGACAGAAACTGTGGGCTGAGGGGAGGGGGAAGTATCATGTAAGGAGTGGGGAGCCAGGTGGGGCCTTCCTCACTCACGCACCAGCCTCTGTTCGAATTGATCTACCTCTTGCCAGGTTTTGGAGCGTACCTTACCTCTGCTTAGCTAGTGATACTTATTTGTTTATTGATTTTTAAAGTTTGTCCTGTTTCACTACTATGTGGGCAGAGCCGCGGGGGATAGCTAGTATAAATAAATAAATAAATATATATATATATATATATTGTGAACGGTACCCGGGCACAGACAGGCGGACATGTTGTTATGACACCACCACACGTTTATTTACAAATTATTTACAATAATATTTGGTCACCAAGACCCCAGTTCATTGGTCACAAAGACCTAATCACGTGCACAAACCCCAAACACTCAAAAGTCCTGGCCACAATGCCTTTCTTCGGGCCGCCTCCACTCTCCACTGCTTCGTCCTCCTTCCACCCGACTCCAGCCCTGAATGACGGAGGCGGCCCCTTTATGAAGGACCGGATGAGCCCCAGGTGTTCCCGGCAATCTTCTGGCCACGCCCCAGCGTGGCGGAAGTGTCGGCTGTCCTCCCGGCTGCTCCCCGGGCACCGTTCTAAGTCTTCCCCCCAGCACTTCCTGGTGTGGCAGGAGTGCTGGGGAAACAAATCCCCAAGGCATTGGGGCCTCCTGGCGGTGGCCACGGGCCCCTACAGGGAAGAGCTTCCAAGCCCTTGACCCGTGGCTCCCAAAGCAACCCGGAAGGCGCACCCCACGTGATCCAGGCCGGGCTCTGACCCTCTTCCGGTCCCTCCTGGCGTCCCGGCCGGGTCATAGCCCCTGGCATCCCTGACAGTGCCCCACAGCCAGCGAAGACCACTCGTGGGTAAGGCGACCCGTCCCGAGGGCAGCAGAGCTCAAGCGGGCCCCACTCGAGGACAGCCGGGTCCGGCCCGCACTCCTAGCAGGGACAGGGCGGAGACACAATCCAGACACCAACCCATGGTGCATCCCTGTGCCTCGCACAGGTTGTGCTCCCCCCTTTTACCGGCACCCCGGGGCCTCCTTGGTGGGCACCCCCTCCGGGACCTCCACCCCTTTGTTCTGAGCCACTCGTTCCCCGTTGGCTCCTCCAGCTGCGGCGCACCTGCGCACCGACAGAGATCCTTCTGCAGGCGGCCCGACATCAGAGGGCTGTTCCGCCGAAGGGTTCCTTCAACTCGCCCGGGGTCCGTCCCTACAAAAGAGAACACAGGGGCAGAACCGCTGCCAAAGCACCCAGCTCGTGCCGCACGGGCAGCGTTCCTCCAACCGGCACCCCGGCACTTGCCTGATCGGCACCCTCTCCGCGGCTTCCGTGTCCCTCTCGACGATGGAGTCGTCGGCACCGCCCGCTCTCTCCGCCCGGCCTCAGGGATTCCCTCTGCTCTCCCAGAGGGCAGCCAGCCACACGCGTGCACCCAGCAACGCGTCTCACCTTATCGGAGGAATCGGCACCCAGCCCTTTATTCCTCCCTTCACTCTGGGACGCCATGACGGTTTGAGACTCCTTATGGAATAAAAGGCGCCTCTGTCCCGTCTGCGTCCCTATAGTGCGGCGCAAGACCGCAGCCGACTCGGGGCGGAGGGCGCTAGGACCCGGGGCACTTAGCAGCCCGTGTCCCTTCAGCGTCCTCACGGACTCCCCCCTCGCCGCGCATGCAGTCCGCGGCGCCGCACCTCCTGTCGGAGGGCTGCTTACTCGGAACTGCTCATTGACTTCACAGCCTTTTTCAGCAGACCCTCCCATATGCTTTACGGAGTCGGCTGTACTCACCGTCTCCGCTGTACCTCTCCGGCTGGAGATTCCAGCGTCGCGCCGTCCCGTTGTCGATAGTAACGTTCTCAGCGCCGCGAGCGCCTTCTTCTCCAGTACCAGCACCTCAGCCCGGAGGGCACATAGCACCTGTAACACACGCTGCCCGGCGGGCTGAAGGGGCGCCTCCAGCTCCGCCAAAGCAGCCGGCAAAGACAGGAAGTTAACCGACGCGGAGCCTACCTGACTGTCGGCCTCCGGCGCCGCCACTTCCTGTGGGCCTTCTCCTCCGGCCCAATCGGGTCTCCCCCCTGCTCGTGATGGACATTCCCTGGTCCCGCCTCTCTACAGTCATCGGCGGGCACGAAAGACACACCGCCCAATCGCGTGCCTGTCAGGGGGAGGGACTTCCGGTCGCGCCATCTTGGCTCCCTTTCTGCGGCGGCGCCGTGCTTGCCGGCAGCCTCGCTGTTGCCAGCGCCTCTCGAGCTGCAGCGTCTCCTCCCGCAGCCCTCGCGGCTGCGCTGTGCTGCGGGCCCGCAAACCAGCATCGCCCGCCACTGACGCGGATCCTGGAGGTCCCTGCCTGGAAAACAAAACACGCCCGGCCCCAAGGGCGGCTGCCGATAGGCAGGGAACTCACCTCCCAGGTCCCGTCATACCGAGGAAACGTCCTCGGTGTGGCCTCTCCGGACGCCATGCCGTCCCGGGCGCCTCCAGCAACGGCGCTCGTCGGAGACCGCTGCACTCTTCCAATGCACGCCGCCCGCCCGCTTCAGGGAATAACGGCCCTCCTGCGGACCCCTGGCGGTCCGTGGGGTTCCTGTACCCCGCGGGGCTGTGTGCACGCAGCACCCGCGGTACGTGGGTGGGGTCCCCTGCTGCACCGGGCCGTCCACAACAATATTTTTTTGTACAGGTCTCCGCCTTGTAACAGGCGGAGCATCCTGCCGACTTCGCCAGATGTGAACGGTACCCGGGCACAGACAGGCGGACATGTTGTTATGACACCACCACACGTTTATTTACAAATTATTTACAATAATATTTGGTCACCAAGACCCCAGTTCATTGGTCACAAAGACCTAATCACGTGCACAAACCCCAAACACTCAAAAGTCCTGGCCACAATGCCTTTCTTCGGGCCGCCTCCACTCTCCACTGCCGTCCTCCTTCCACCCGACTCCAGCCCTGAATGGCGGAGGCGGCCCCTTTATGAAGGACCGGATGAGCCCCAGGTGTTCCGGCAATCTTCTGGCCACGCCCCAGCGTGGCGGAAGTGTCGGCTGTCCTCCCGGCTGCTCCCCGGGCACCGTTCTAAGTCTTCCCCCCAGCACTTCCTGGTGTGGCAGGAGTGCTGGGGAAACAAATCCCCAAGGCATTGGGGCGCCTCCTGGCGGTGGCCACGGGCCCCTACAGGGAAGAGCTTCCAAGCCCTTGACCCGTGGCTCCCAAAGCAACCCGGAAGGCGCACCCCACGTGATCCAGGCGGGCTCTGACCCTCTTCCGGTCCCTCCTGGCGTCCCGGCCGGGTCATAGCCCCTGGCATCCCTGACAATATATATATATATATATATATATATATATATATTTTGTTTTTCAAGGTGCAGTATGAATGCATGTATTTGTAGATATGCATGTATGTATTTGCATCTATTGATGGAAAGCAAAGGTGTAACTCAGACCATAAACAGGAAATTATAGTATGAAATGGGATTAATGGTGAAGTGCTACCAATTCTTCCTCACATCTGTTAGTTCTGGTTTCAAAATTCAGCCTTGGCATTGTCTGTGTGGAGTTTTTTTTTTTTTTGTTTTCCATGTTCATTTTCTTGGTGTGGGCTTTTCTCTTCATTCTCTGGTATCATACATCCCAAATATATGCGTCTTAAGTTAATTATAGATGATCCATTAGCATAAAAAAGAGAAAACAAATATAGTTGGCTTCTTTAATCCATTTATAACACATCGACTTTTAGAGGTACTGCAGTTATGATACTTATAACTTTCGTCAAATACACAAGCTTGGGGAATGGAAGTTTGGATTGGATGCAACACATTGACACCAACCTGATCTCTCTTTGCCGTAGAATGAAGGAGCGCAATCTGGAGGAACTGTGTTGTCACTTCTGCCCAAACCTTCTGCTTCTACCTTTTTATATAAAGTCACCTGACCACCAGACCTCCATCAGACCAGACCATAGGCTCATGAAGAGAGGCCCTCTCCACATTGCTTCAACCAAACATACGCCATTCTGAGATTAATTCAAGAATCTTCCTTTTGTTTTGTTGTATTTTTTTCTTTGCAAACGACCCTGGACAAACAAAGAGCAAAATAAACGGGTTAGGGCTTTCTTGGAACACTTCAATTAATACACTAAAAAATAAAGGTTCCAGAGTGGTTCTTCAGAGTGATGCTACAGAGGAACACTTTTAACTTCTCAAAAGACCCATTTACATTAAGGTTCCGGAAAGAGACACAATTTATTTAGATCTGTAGCAGGCTCTGTACAATAAATAACCATAAATAGATGGTAACAGATTTGTGACATAATAATAGCTCATGATTTTAAAAGGAATCCAACTTCATATGCAAAGAACCCTTCCCAATATGAACAGGGGCTTGGTCAAGCAATAGTTTTACAAAGAACAACACAACCCAGTAAAGAACAATAAAATGCTATTAAACAACCCTTATTTTAAGAATGTAGTACACATGCTAATAAACAATAAGTAATGAAAAATAAAACAAAAGCAAACAGTGCTAAGCTCCTTAGCAAGGCAAAAGCTTCACAACAATTGGCTTCTGTGGGCAAGTATGGCTCCTGCAGATGCTGGTACAAAATGAACAGCAACATCCAGTTGGGTCTTTTCCTTTATATGTTACTGATGCTGATGCAGAAGAGGTGGGGCGTCTGAAAAGCATGGCAGAAATTAGGTTACTCATCCAGAGTAGAACTGTCAACCTCTCTGAGGTTAAGGAAAGGAGAGGTTAGTGAATGTCTCAAATGAACCCATCCCCTGCTTTACCTCTAGTGTAGAGCCTCCAACACGCTCCCATAATGCACATGTGCCTCAACAAACAGTGACATTATTTGCTCTGTTTAAGTTCCTTGAGAAAGTACAAGATTCTTGGGAATATCTGTACATATTTTGACACACCAAAGACTGCTTATTAAAGGCTCTTACTTTATGTAAACTACAGTATGAAGAGCTGTATAGAGACTGGTGTTTTTAAATATATAGTATCTACTGAGAGTGAAAGAGAAACCACAGAGAGGCGGATTTTGCTGAATCTGGACAAACTGATAGGCATTGCTGAGTCTCATGAAATATGAGCATACTGTAGCTTAAAACAAACGCTAGCAGCTTTAACACCACTTGTAAACACATAGTGCATGCTGTCAGCATCAAAAAAAAAGAAAAAAAGATTTCTATAGCAAGGGACCAAAAGAGAAGAATACTTCAGAGTTTATAGTTAGTTCCAAATAAATTATACTAATCAGCAAAAGCTAAACGTATGCTTGAAATCTGAATAAATGAACCATTTTACAAGAGTGTGGAATTCCAGTCCAAATATTACACAACAGTATAATCTCCAAGATGAATGTGGCAGGTGATCAGAGCGGAAATGTTTGCAAGAAGGACAAGGAAATCGTGAGAGCAAAAGGGCCAGGCAAAAGCTGATGTCAAAAAACAAGCTGGGGTCATAGAAATACTTGGAGCCAAGAATAATTGAACCTATCATTAAAATCAATATGCAAAACAATGTTTCTAGTCCTACGTTTGGTGCAAAAATTCCTCATGCTGTCTTGCTTGTTTTCTTCTAACTAGCACTTCAACTCTGAGAGATCCAGAGCTCGGAAGCATGTTGCTGAATGCCAGAATCGATCGAAGGTGTAATGTACTGACAACAACATGTTATTCCGTTTATTTTGTATAGCCCTCTTCACTGAGTGCAGGCAGAAAATACTGTTACAAGTTTATGGATAGATGAAAATAAAACCTTACAAATTACTACTTACACTGTGAGTGCATATAAAGACACAGATTTGTTTAAACAGACAGGAAATATAATTAGAGCCCAGCAATATATTTCCATTAATTATTATTATTATTAAAATTACAATTATTATTATTGCATTATTATGATTGTTAATTACTATTAAAACAATGTTTAGTATAATTGCAATTATTATTACAATTAGTAAGTACTCATTATTATTAATTGCTATTAATACTTTTTTATTACAATTTCAATTGTTATTATTAAAATTACAATTAATAAAAGTTATTACCATTATTGAACTATGGACAGTTGACAAAGGAAGAGAGAAAAATAAAAACTCTAGTTAGCAGCATCTCCGAAGAAAATCCACAATCAGTTATTACAGAGCAAGTCAAAGACAATCACAGTCCTGATGACGTCAGCCAACTGCCCACCGAGCCCCTCTTGGACTTTCTACAGTTAAGCCTGTAGTAGGCCATTTGATTTGATGACAGTGTCTTTGTATTTTTGATTCCATGGCTCCCAGTATCTCAGATGTCTTTCCATAGCCAAGAAAACAGCTTGGACGTAGAGCAGAGGCACCAAGTGCCCAAGCAGGATAACGAGAAGAGAAACAGAATGGGTGAAGGTTATTACATACAGTATATAATTACATTATTAATTAATTGTATCACATATATTTTTGTACAACTGACTAACAAATAGAAATACAGTATTCACAACTAATCAGCAGCTCTAGTCAGGGTATCCTAGACTAAAGTACTGAGTCTTCATCCTGGATTTAAAAGAGAAGACAAAAGGGGCATATCTCATATTAGCAGGTATATTATTGCACAGCTTTGGTGCCCTGTAAGCTCTTATTTTATTAATCCTTGGAATTCTTAAGTAGGCTTGCAACTTTGGATCTCAATGGTTTGTAAGTATAAGTTCAGAAAACAAATCGGGGCCTTACTCATTTAAATTTAAATCAATAAAATTTCCAGTTTGGCTCATCAATCTGCATTCAGTAGCCAATACAGCCAAAGTGAAAACATGTTTTCATAAAGGTTTATAAATTTATTATAAATCAAAAACTGAAATCTGTCATTCATATACAGTAAGTAATTAGTCCCTTAATTCAGTACTTTGTAGAAGCCCGCTTGGCAGCAGTTCCAATTTCAAGTCTTCTTCGGTAAGTCTTTACAAGCTTTGCAGATAAAGATTTGGACAGTTTATTCCATTCTTCCTGGCAGATCCTCTCACATTCCATTAGATTAGATGGGAATCATCTGTAAATTGCCATGTTCAGGTCTCTGTGAGTTTTTACTATTTGACACTTCTGTGATATCAACTGGCACACAGACTTAAATTGTTGTTTAGTAATAACTTGCAACAAACAAACTGCAAGCAACTACACAGATTGTTACTCAAGAGACATATATTTATTATATCCAGTATGACTGCCTAAATGGTAAACACACACATGCATTCAAACGTCCTTATTCTGAAATGCTATTTTTGGACTTCACATTCACAGTAACAAGACAAGTTTGCTTTTATCCAAGAGCAAAAACTGAATAAAAAGAAATCATTCAGATGACATTTTGCTGTGAATTAGGGTTAGAACATGACATAAGCTTGAACTATTCATTATAATTGTATTACAAAGTAAGAATGAAATAATACTAACAGTGCCAGGGCTTGAACGATTTTCATGAACTTTGCAGCAATCTGATAGCCAGTGACAGTGATGTGAAGCAGTTGTCTGTTGTCTCTCCTAAATAAGGAGTTGCACCGAACTTGAACGTTTTGAGTGTCTCAGCGCCTTTATTTCTGAAAAGGGTCTGCATTTTATTGAAACACCACAGAACACTTTGCTACCAGTTGTCTGCTACCAGACATTTCTTAGAATGTAGTCATGAGGCTTTTGGAGCTGTTTCTGCACAAGGACAGAAGCGTAACAATAGACTTCTTCATATCACTGTCGCTGGCTAGTAGACGACTGCAACATTCACAAAACACGTTCACACTCCCTCCAATATAATACTGTTAGAATTATTTCGATCTTACTTTTGTGACACATTTGTAATTTATATATTGAGCTTATGTTTGATGGACTAATTGGTCACCTCTTATGTTAATATATTCTTTAAATATCACCAAATGCCTTTCACTCAACAGTGGCTTCCATCTAGTCACTGTACCGTAAATGTCTGCATGATGGAGTACTGCTGAGATGGTTGTCTTTCTGACAGGGTCTCTCATCTAAGCAGAGGACTTCTGAAGATATTTTAGAGTAGTCATTGGGTTCTTTGTTATGTTCCTTGCCAGGCTATTCAGTTTGGACAGATGGCCAGCTCAGAGTAGATTCCTGATGAGATCAGACAATTATTGTGGCCACTGTGTTCCTGGGAGCACTCAAAGCTTTAGAAGTGGTTTGATCCCCTTGCCTTCATCTGTACCTCAGCACAGTTTGATTGTGGAGGACTTAGCTTGGTCTTTGACCTGACAAGTAGTGTAAAATTGTGTGAACTTCAAGTTCTAAACACATCTCAAGGAGAAATAAATCAAATAGGATGTACGTGGCTATACTTTGGAGTGCCAGAGGGTCTAAATATTTACACAAATGAGTGATTTCTGTCTTTGATTGTTAATGAGTTTTAAAAGCCTTTCTGAAAACATGGTTTCATTTTGTCATTATGGATATCTGAGTGCAATTTAATGGTTAAAAAAGGAAAATTAAACCATTTAAAATTGAACTAATAGCACAATTAATTATGCAGTAATATGTTCTTAATTCACAGTATGTTTTACTGAGGATCATCAGAACAAGTTACAGTAACGTCATCTTGACATTGTAAAGTTCATCAAAGTGAAAATCTCCTTTCAAACAACACTGATTTTGTATTGTAACTGTAAATTGTGAAACAGTCTAAAATAGACAGATGATTTTTATAGGCAGTGTTCTTATGAAATCATGATTATGTACATAGTGTGGGGTAGTAGTAAATACATTTGATTGTAAACCTTAAAATCTCAGACTCAGTTTATTCCACTGACCTGATGTTTGAACCTGAGCAAGTCACTTCATCTGTCTGTGCTCCAAGTGAAGAAATATGTGAGCAATTATAACCCAATCATTTGTACATTACTTTATATAAAACCATAAAGTCAGCGTACATACTTTAAAATTGAAATCCACACTGCTGACTGGGGACTACTTGAAAGTTTATAAATGCTTTCAAAAGTAATAGTTTATGTCCAAAAACTGTAGAATTAGCTCATGTGCAAATGTAAGTCAACCGTGTTAATAAAATGGGAAAGTTTTTTTTTTTTCTGTGTAAGGTAGTCAGTCCTTTCTTTAATGTTCAATCAAGGCAATGAATGAAATTCTTTAAAATGTTAAAATGTTGACTGACAATTGCTGTTTTGTTGGGTTTTGGTTTATGAAGAGATGTGGCACAGGAGAAATGTAGAAAGCTTTTCCAATGCGTTTGGTTTTCCGGAGTAATGTAAAAATACCAAATACCTTCCAGATATATATATATAAGGTATGAATATATCATGCCATCTATAGATAGCTACTAGATAGATAGACAACAATTTTTTTGTCCCCAGGAAGCAATTTGGAAGTATTTACAGTAGCTCTTTAATTAAATAAATAAATACATAAATAGGTAGATAACTAAGTACTGTACATAAGTAAATGTATACATACACACACAAACTTTGGTCTGAACACACACCAGAATGAAGCAAGAAAATTAAAAAGAAAGAAAACTTCTGACTTAGCTGTAACAGTCACAGTGAGACATTATGCAGGTGTCTTGCTGTTGGTATAAAGGAGTCTCAGTTGTATTTCTTGGCACAATTCTGCTGAATGATTCTTTGACAGAAAGTCCTCAGTGTTAGTGTGTCAGAGAGAGGATGTGCTTCATTGTTCATATTGGCACTTAGTTTAGTTTTCATTCTCTCCTTTGTTACAACCTCCAAGGGGGTCCAGAGTGTGTCTCATAACTGAGCCTGCCATTTTAATTAGCTTGTGATTTAGTGGGCCCCTCTTGACAGGATGTTATTAGCCCAGCACACCACAGCATAGAATGTTTGCACTGGCCGTCACAGTGTTGTAGAAGAAGTGAAGGATGTCATTACCCATATTCCTCTTAAGAAAAAACAGGCTGCTTTACCATTTCTTAAATTGTTCCTCTGTGTTCTGAGGCCAGTCCAAAATGACATTTATGTGGACCACCAAGTACTTGTAGGAGTGCACCATCTTTACATCCATTTATTGAACAGTGACAGGACGCACCTGACTCCTATACTTTGTCTCATTCTCTTTTATCAATACCCCCATAAGTGCAGAATCATCTGAGAATTTCTGAAAGTGAAATCGCCTGGTGTTATTTTTATAGTCTGAGATGTACAGAGTGAAGAAGAAAGGAGACAGAACTGTACCTTGTGGTGCTCCAGGGTTGCTCATGTCCATATTAATAAACAGTCCTTGAGTTTCACAAACTGTGGTCTGCCTGACAGATAGTCTACTATCCAGGACACTATAGGCTCGTCTTCCTGCATATCTCTGAGTATACCCCTTAACAGGGGTGTCTGAAAGGAACTAAAAGCACTGGTGAAATAAAAAAAAAATAATCCTCACAGTGCTGCCAGCTTTGTCCAGGTGAGACTAAGTGTTTTGTAGCAGATAGATAATTGCATCCTCCACTCCAATCTTTGTCTGATAAGCAAACTGTAGTGGGTCCAGGTGGTCTACCACAAGAGGGCCCATGTAGTCCAGGACCAGTCCTTCAAAGGTCTTCATGATATATGTAAGTACCACTGGTCTGTAGCCATTAGGTGAATGGATGTCTGTCTTCCTTGGAACAGGATTAATGCAGGCTGCATATGCTATTTTTAATTTTCTGCTACCTGCATTTTGGGGGGGTCTATAGTGCTTACACGGCTGATTCAAGCAAAATGTAAAACAAATTGCTGTGGATAATATCTTAAAGGCTGCGCTGTCTCAAACCTTTCATACATGTCTAGCTTATACCATTCCAGATGAAATGTCATAATTCAAACCATAACTGGCCCTACGGTTTTGGATATGGTATTACGCTTATTGTGAGTGAGATCTCACATCTCTACTGCATACTCACATGCCAAAAGGGAAACCATATCACAAATTAGACTGCAATAATATGGGGACTGTTAATTTTCTTTTATGCCCGTGTCAGACATATTGTAAGTCAAGATTTCTTGCCAAGTTCATTAATGAGAAATCAAACTATTTTTTCGGCAAAGTGCAAAAATCAAAGTTAGTGAAAATAATACTTAAGTCTTTTGCTAGTAACATTATCAATATATACATTTACTTAATTTGCTGATGCCTTTATCCAAGGTGACTTATACCATTTAAAAAATAATCGGTTTATGTCTTTTATTTTTCTAATTGGTGTATAATAAGGTGAGATGTTACTAGTGGGCTTTGAAATCAAAGGTTTTTTGAATTAAGCTCCAAGGTCTAACCCACTATACTATACTAAAGATACACTTGCATGGAAATTAGTTTTGTCTCCATTGACTTAAATGGTGAGGAATCACATGTTGTGATCTTTATACCATGTGGACTCTGGTGTCACTAACTGTACACCATTCAAGAAAATGAAGTATGCACTCGTGAAAACTCACATGGTGATGGAATGATGCAAAATTAATTAAATGATGATATATAAATTTTCCTAAAGAAACTATTTAGAAATTCAAAATTTCCATGTTACAAAACGTAATATGGGAAACAAAATGTAATCTAAAACATAGAAGAATGACAAAAACTTACTCTGAAACCCAATAATAACAGGTGTTGGCTGCACCAAAAAGATCAAAATAACATTGAGCACAAAATCAAAATGTGATAAAGTAAGTGTAGTCAAGGAACAAGAGCAAGAGGTCCTAACCATAACGAGATGCTTTTCCTTAATTAGAAAAATCAGAATTCTTCACTAATGAACATTGTATTTTCATCCAAAGCTTGGACACTGATAACAAGGAGCTACATAAAATGGTGGCAACTGCAATAAAATGCTAAATGGCACAGTGATGTTGTTATAAAAACGTTACAGGATTTTTTTTTAAAGAAAATAATCTTATGAATAAGAATAAAAGGTAACTGTAAAAATAGCATTGACCAGCAACACAAACCATCAGAACTCATGTATATAGTTTTAAAATCATACCACTCAACTTTTTGTCAATGTGATTACATCAGTTTTGTCTTGCTGTGCACAGAGAGCTAGTCTTGACTTTTAAACTAAGTTTATGTAACCTCAAATGATTTTATGTGTTTCCTAGAAATTAGGACCCTATTCTCTGTTTTTTTCCTCTCTTCGTGAATGAGTCATTTTAGACACAGGGTAGGTTTTCCCTGGGGTTTCTCAATATATTTTAGTTCCACATTATATAAATTGTTTCTAACCTTAAATTCTAATATTCCCATTTTACAGAGTATAATTTAAAGTCACACTTCTTTTACGCTTCAGAAAAGTGAATAATTTTAACATTTTGACTGCCACAGTGACAATAGGTACATTTGTTCCTGTAAAATCAGGAGGTTATTTTCATACACTAATTAAATGTTGTTTTAATTATTGAACCAAAACCAAAAATAAAAATGTACTTCCTCTAAAAATCTATTTGAGTTAATTCAAAGTTAGAACATGGAACGGAAAATACTCATAGCTGGCAATCAAGGTGTTAAAATGTTAGACCTGCAATAAAGTTTTATGTGAATTCCTTTATCTTTTAAATTATGTATGTCTCCAAATAATTACACTCTCTTCCCCCACTATTAAAATGGTGCGATTAAGAGATATAAAATAGCAATGCTTTCAGAATTGTCTTAACTCTTCAAAAAATGTTTTTTCAAATGTAATTGAAATAATAAAAAATATATTGCCGCAGATTTTAATCAGATTTGTACTGATGTCAACTTTTCACTTTACCTCAGAATTTAATCAATAAAAATAATCATTTTTAAGATGTCTTTGCAGTGTTATTTACTTTAAACTTTAAATTGCAATACATAATACCTCTCAGTACTTTAAATTTCTTTTGAAATTATTCATTTTATTTTCCTTTTTTTTTCTTTGGTGGGACTATGATTAAATTATTGACCTGTCATGTAAGGTGTAATTTTCTCACCTTATTTTCAGAATCTTGGAAACACAAGGAATGTCAAAGGAATTGTGGTTAACAACTTTTGGCCATATGGAATCTTGCTTTTTTTCTGCTCTCTCCTTAGACTGACATCAAGCAGAAAATCCCAAGGAGGTCAGCTGAAACGCAAAGGTGCTTCACCACATAAAAGAAAGCAGGAATTGAGAGGACAATGGAGATTCTGGCTACTTCATTGCCTCCTTACACATATAAATGGTAGTCTACCGCCATATACTTCAGTTCTCACCTTGAAAGAAAATAAAATATATACCTCTGCCTCAGAAAGAGCTCTCTGTTTATTGCTAAAAATAGAAAAACTGTGTCACACTTCTGTTTTTAGAAGATTTTTAAAAATATGACACCATCTGCTCTGCTCTGACATTTTTGAACACCTTCAAAATTTTGTTAATGTGCATTTGATTAAAAAATGTGAAAATTAATGGCAGCTGTTTTGTGAAACTGTGCTGCCTAATAGAGCAAAATCTGCAAGCAGGGGGAGTCAGTCTCATCTGGTTTCATTTAATAAACAGTGATTAGATACCTGCTGTCATAATGATCATTAAACAAATTGTCTTCTGAGGTGCTAATTTTCATTGAAAGGTTTTAGTAAGTGCTTTATTCCCCATAAATCTAAAAATAGCTTGTTTGTTTCAGTATGTTTACAGAAATAACTGAATTACATCTGTTTGACAAAAATGAACTAACTGTATAAATCACACAATTAATTATGCAAATGAATAATGATAACAGGATGGTTTCATGTTTAAGTGCACATATATTCTGACATATAGAAATCTGTCTATCCATCAATTTATTATCAGTAACCAACATCAATGGGACATGGGGCAGTGAGCACAAACTCCAGTCAAGTGCAGGTACGCTTACACATACACACGTCCACAGGCACTCACATGAGGCCCAGCCTTATCTACGTTACTGTAGAATATGGCAGTGAAATTAGAGGTTACTCTTGGCAAACTGGAATAAACAGAGTGGCCAGGCAAAGAGCAAATAATAGTTGGACAATGAAATTAATTTGAACCTCACCTAAAACAGACCGAGAAAGGCTTACTGCTGGATTCATGATCTGGTGGTGGTGTTCACCAGTGAGTGCCTGAAGACTGGTTGACCATGTAACTTTGTCAGGATCAGGCTAGAGAAACTATGTGCAGCTGAAGTGTTAGCTTCTATCCTGCAATGTGAAGGGTACAAATATGCATTTAAATATACATTCATTAAAAATAAGAATGTGAAGATCTATATATTTTAAGCTTTACTCTTCCATAACATGATAATTAAAAAACATAAATGTATTATAATGAAGTAAAATGTAGCCAATTTTAGAGGAATTAAAACACTAAAATTATATTTAGGTGGCAATGTAACAGGAAAGTGCAGAAAGCAATTACAGTATACCACAACTGAATGGATCTGCAATCCTCTGCATTAAGCAAAGACAGCTGACCAGGTTTACCCACACAATTCCACCCTTCCTGCAATAATGGGCTACTGTTATGAGATGACCTTACACTATATTGAATCTGTCAGCAGTAATGTTAGTCTATGGCCAGGAGGAGGCATCTGATTGTTCTGTCATGATTGCAGTGAGCAGCAGGCCACTAGGGCTCAAGAGAAATGAAAATGACCAAGAGGTAAACATGGTCAAGATGGCAAGCGAGGGACAAAACCAAAAAACATTAAGCTAGAGTCAGGTGTCAAAAATCTGCAGCAAAAGATCAGTACACAGCAGATTGTATTAGACCTTTGGAAGTATGTGTTTTTAGTGTTTATGGCACAAAAACTTTGATTTCTGAAGGCATGCCCCTAGCAACTGATGATTGTGTCATGGATGACGGTCACATAAAGGGTGCAGTGATTAACATCTAATTAGACAGAAAATATTTCTTAAACATTGCACAAAGAAAGAAAATAATAATGAAAGTAAATTCTCCATAATTTAAATTCCTCAAAACAACTTTTAGTAAGGGGGAGAATCATTTATTTAAGTGGGATGTATGATACACTGGTAAAGTGGCACCAAGTGACCCAGAAGAACACCAAAAAGAACTGGACAAGAATGAAAAAAAAGGGTAATCACAGTGCAAAATATGGGGAATGAGAGATGATGACCACTTATTACCGAGCTCTTTAGGGGATAGTTAATATTTGTTCAATAGTAAAAACAGCCAAAGCAAAGGCTGAATTGATAGATTTTCAGCATGTCAATAGTATAATGGGAAACTTATTTTTATGTTTCATTTTAAATTATTTTTTCTTTTTCTCAAGCTCCATTATTTAATATTTATTCCTTGTTTTATATTTTTGGGATTGTAGAACCTTCTTAGCTTTGAATTAGCTTTCTAATAGTTGTATATTTTTTTCTTCTTTTCAAGGCTACATCTTTGTCTTCCTGTGCTCTGCCATTTTGAGCATTGGTTCATAAAACTATGGTATTGAATGACTCTTGGAGGTGCCAGTCAGCACAGTACAGTTTCTGGTCAGGCAAATAAATAGCCCACATTAGCCTGAAGAATTTGCTCTGTGATTGTTGTTCATTTTTTAAAATTAATTAATTAATTAATTTATAAAGCCCTTTAAAAACAACATCATGGCTGACCAGAGTGCTGTACAATAAAAACCCAACATATCAGACACACAATAACCAAAAGGTAAATGAAACATAAACACATAAGAGCTGAAGAGATTCATAATAAAAAGTATACAGATGGCCGACATATCATACTGGGTTAAAGGCCAGAGAGTAAAAGTGTGTTTATAAATAAGATTTAAAGACAGCTAGTGAAGGAGCCTGCCTAACGTGCAATGGCAAATCGTTCCAGAGTTTTGGAGCTACAACTGAAAAAGTCAGACCACCTCGGAGTTTGCATCGTGTCTTATTAATACGTAAAAGCATCTGGTCTGCTGACCTAAGAGAGCGAGACGGACATAAGGGTGCAGCAGTTAGCGGTTAGGATTGCCAAAAGACAGGGCAGACTCTCAATACATTATTCAAGGGATAGACCTTTTTCTCAGCAGATGTAACAGAAACATGCAAGGACAGGGCCCAATTCCTGCCGTAGTTGTTCCTGTTTGTCAGCAGAACATGCAGAAGAAATCACCATCTGCAAATATGAATGTTTCCCCCCTTGACTCTTTCTCATGCCTTTGGCAGGTTTTTCCACTGTTCTGTAACTCCTAGTGCCACTCCTGCTCTAGGCATCGTGCTTTGCTAGCTGGGCAAGCCATTATAGTGAACATTTCTCAGGCCCTTTTTCTTTGATGGTGCGTGTAATTTCCTCTGGAATATTAAAAAACAAAATACATACAAATACATCCCTGCTTGGGGTTTCAGTTGCATTTTAAAATTATGCATATCAAAGAGCTGTTTTTTGTGAATCTGACAAGCCCTCTGATTTTTTATGTCTAAGCTGTGTGTACAAATATGAACACTTCTAGAACCTTACCCTCAGAAGTCCTAAATTGCCTTTAGTTACTGTGGCAAAGCCAAATTTGTCATTCACAGATATTTTTAGGAATCTTTGCAACCCCTGACCAGATGTAACTGCTAACTAATTAGACCAAAGTGAAAGCAGATTGTAATATTCATTAAAAGCCTACATCCAGAAGAAGGTCAAGGTCTGTCACCTCAAAATTGCAACCTCATTGAGCAGGTGTCCAACACTTAGTAAATACATCAGAGAGTCCTAGAATCTCTACTGTTAATGTTCTGTGGATTTTGAACATGTGAAATACACAGCAGTTAAGCTTCAGGTCAAAGGTACCTGAACATTCTCAGAAGTGAAATAAAAAAGAGGGGATCCAAAACATGTGCTTTTATTGTGTCTGTGCATTGCAAAGTAACAGATGTATTTGCTGTATAATAAAAAAAGATCTATCTGTCTGAATATCTGTTATCTAAAATGTACTGCACACCAGTCTAGGCAGCACTTAGTATGTTTGCAATAACTGCTGCTGCTCTTTATAAATGTAGGAACTTTGAGCACATTCAAGCAATCTAAAAGTATCAGAGAAATTGTCCTTATTAATATTAAATATTGCTGAACATCATTGCTGTAAATTTGGAATTGTAAACCTGCATTACAAACAGTAATCCCTAAACTAAATACAGTATATACTTAAATTAGAAATAAATTGACCTCCAGTCATCTACAGTGTTGAGGAAATTGCCCCATATAATGTCCAATGGACAGGTTAAAATTAAAAAGAACAGCAGGTACAAAACATGACATTCGACACAGACATCTGAAACAGTGGGGTTTTTATAGGGAATACAAATCAAGCAAGACGGCTACAGGAAGTGACACAACAGGTAGTGATGTCATCATCACGGCACCGGCAGTGACATCATCGAGAGGGAGATGGAAGTGACGGTGTGTATCAGCCATGATGATTTCTCGAATGGGGTAGGGTGCTTTTATTTTCCTTCTTTGCTTCTGAAGAGAGAGAGATGTTAGTATTCTTTCGTAACCCCTTACCTTGCGAGTATTCATTCACCTTAATGTTTGTTGGTTGTCTCCTATTCGCTCGTGTGTGACCATACAAAATTAAATAGGTCCTGAAATAGAACCATGTGGCACACTGCAGAAAAAAAGTTATAGCTGCAAATTGAGGATTGTTCAGAGCAATATAGACACCAAAATGACAAATCAAAGGTACACCGTTTTAAGATGATACCCAATATTCTTAGATATGATGCTATGTGACGTAACAAAATCTGGTGATTAACAGTGTCAAGTGCAGCTAAAAGTTCCAGCCAAAGCAAAACTCAACAAGATCCAGTATCACACACAAAACAGCAAGGCACTGTATAAAGGAAATGATTTGGAAGTACATCTTCAACATCTTTGTCAGGCTAGCCACCAGCAAAAGTGTCCCAACTGGTCTAAGAGGAACACCTTCACTGGATTAAAAGCTAAAAAACAAACAACCAGAACTGAAGCTGGTCGTATGGAATTTGAATTGAATTGTTCAAGTCATGTTTTCTTCTCTTTTAGCTTCTAGTGTATGATATTCCTTTCTTCTCTACAAATAAACGTAAATTAAGATTGTAGTAAAGTTTATTGAGATCTCACTGAGACTGCCGTGTTGTTTATGCACGCTAGCAGTCACCACAGGGTCGGAAGTTCTATAGGATGAGGAATTGAGATACTTATCCAGGTTCTGTAGGATCCTAACACATGTTATATGTATTGAAAGGTTCAGTAGTATAACAAGCTGTGCTCATTCAGTTAAATCCTTTCAAAGGCAGTGAAATGAGAGCAGAAGGTGGTCTGTGACCCTGGTAGGAGCAGTGTCCTGGCCTTTGTTAGGGTATTTAATGCAAGGCTCTGGTTGGAATGCTTCATTCCTTGCAGTGGGGGAAACTAAAGCAAGAGTAGTCCGATCCATTGTTAGGGTATTCAGGTTCTACCCTTGCAGGGTTGTAAAATAGGGAGCAAGGTAGGTCCCAGTAGCATGCAGCTTGACACTGTTAAAGCATGTAGAGGCTCAACCGGATTGGTCCCAGCAGTGTGTAGCCTGCCACTGTTAAGGTATTCAGAATTTCAGTGTTAAATGCTTTTAGGGGTGGAAAACGGAAAACAAGATTAGTCTCAGCAACACGCAGACTGTCGTTGTTAAGGATTCCAAGGGTAAGGATTGCGGGGTATACGTGTAAAGCTTTGGGAGATTATTTGAGCATTTCTATGATTAACTTGTCCTCTAATATAAAAGAACCTTAGGAACCTAAATTGCCTTTTGTGGACACGTTCACAATAAAACATATTCCATCTGGTATCACTCCTTATCTTGCAGTTTTAAATCCAGGGCTGTCTGAGAGATATACAAATATTTTTGCCGATAATGGTTTAATTGTAAGCCATTCTCAAATTAAGTTGCCCACAGGCTGGATCTATGTAAACTAAAATATAGTTTAATTGGGGTACACTTTATACATATTAATTGGGGCATGCTGCATGCATATTATTGGAGCGCCCCAAATCCCAGAAACAACCACAACAACACACATCTGATTTATTGTATGAATACCTTTATAGTACACGCTTCTCCAACAAATACAAAAACTCGTTCTGTTCTATATTTTTCTCTGTCTTTCTTCCTCCTGCCTCCCAGGCAAGCTTTATCCATCTTCCACCCAGCTCCAGCTTACCTGGATGAGGTTGTGCAGCTTCTTTTATCTTAGACCCAGAAGTGTTTATGGTGCTATGACATACGCCGTTGGAAGTACTTCTGGGTCAAATGGAAATCCCACAAAGTAGGAATCGTGGATCCCTGCAGCACCCTCTGGCAGCACCTATAGAACCCGACAAGACTGCCCAATGGGACTACAATTCCAAGCATGCTTTGTGGGTATACAAACAAGTAGTGTCCCCCAGGGAGGCTGCCACCCAGTGTGTTGGGGGAGCATGCAGCCCTTGCAGGTTGTCTCTCCCTGTCCTTCCATAACACTGGCCTCCTGACTAGCTATTGCTCCTTGGACCAAACCTACCAAGATGCCAATGTAAGCCTTTTTGCTCTGGCATCTTCTGATTGTCTCCGGGCCATGGCAGGACAATCTTCATCTTCCTACATATGCTTCCAATAGGCTTGCCTCCTATAAGGAACCCTTGGCTTCTACGTTGTGTTTACTGAAACATAACATAGGATATAACAATTTTATACATGAAGGTACAATACTGGTTATCTTCCAAATTATACTGCTGTTTTGCGATAATCTATAAAATATTTCACATTGAAACTTACTAAATAAAATACTTTTTTTGATGATTATAAAATGAATATTTCTTGGTTCTGGGTTTTTCTTTATCCTATTTTATTTTGCTAAAACATCACTCCATGTAAAATTATTTAGTACACGATAAGTAATGTTCAATGAAAATGACAAAAGTCTTTGAAAAAACAGGTGTCCTCACCAATTCATCCATTAACATACTTACTTAATAGAGTTCAGGGTAAAGTGAGCTAATGTGAAATAAAATTTTATTAACTGCTTTGTTAGTTTAATATATGGTCAGGAATGTATTAATATAGGAGAACCTTGGAGCAGAACTACTGTTTATCTGGTTCAAGTGGAGCCAGTTAAGGTGGGTTGGACATGTAGAATGTCCCCAAGTGCCTCCCATGGGAGGCACACCAGACACAGGCCACTGGGAAAAGACCAAGCACACTTTTAAAAAGGTTATGACTGTCAACTGGCTTGGAAGCGTCTGGGAATTCCCTAGCAGGTACTGAGTGAAGCTGCCGAGAGTGCTATGTAACATGTTGCCACTTTGGCTGATGCCAGCAAAAGTATAGAGATGCTGATATCATGCAATCTTTTTTCCTTTTATGACCTAGTCCTGCTCTTAGTGAAAGGGATATGTACCCTGTTTGGTAACAGATTACTGTATGTCTGTCTTTTCTACATAAGAGATGAGATTTCAATACTTTATAATGAATGTCCTTCGATTTATCAGATTAAGACATTTTAGTCCTGCAATTATTGATTGTAGAGTTCACTCATTTTAGCTAACCCTGGAAGTTCTGTTCTAGTCTGCTCACTCACTGGTTCACTTGAGACATTGGGGATGTAAGTCAGACACAGTTTACTATAGAAATGAAGGCATTTTCTTTGGAGAATTGTAAACCACATGAGTTCATTTCCCCAACACTTCCTTGAATACTTTAATGAACTCACAGAGAAATATAAAACCTTCCTTCAATTCATTTCTCTGCTTGCATTTGCCTTGTAAAAATATAGGCGCCTTTACCGATATTGCTATAAAAGTTTGACAAACAACTAAGCATTTCCTGATTGTTTGACTCAGTTTAGGCTTGGAATTCTTGGTTAACAATGTAGTTCTGCAACTATTTCTTGCTCAAATGATTTAAAGGTAATGTTACATTAAATAACTGATTTGTAATAATTATTGTGAATGAAAATGTCAAGCACAGCACTCTACCTGTTACATAAAATGAAAATGTGTCAAAGCAGGGATAAGTTAAATGTCACTTCAATGGAATAAATCCAGTCATAAACCAGTCCAATTCAAACATCTGAAACTGCATAACTGATGCCCTATTATGATGTGTGACAAAGCACAAAGTGTGGGTTAGAGACAGTGGCACTGACCAGAAAGCAGGAGACAGAGCTGGAGGTGGCAGAATTCAAGTTAGACGGTTGGGAGACAAAGACAGAGAGGCGAGATTCGTTGGTTTGGACATGTGCAGAGGAGAGATGCTGAGTATATTGGGAAAAGGATGTTAAGGATAGAGCTGCCAGGGAAGAGAAAAAGAGGAAGGCCTAAGAGAAGGTTTATAGATGTGGTGAGAGAGGACATGCAGGTGATAGGTGTAGCAGAGCAAGATGCAAAGGACAGAAAGATATGGAAGAAGATGATCCACTGTGGCAACCCTAACGGGAGCAACCAGAAGAAGAAGAAGAAAAAAGGAATAAATTAAGAGTTAGAAGGATAGCAGTTTCAAGTGAATGCTGAGCAGGAGCTTTAATACTAATAATAATAGCTTTAATTTACTAATACAGTGGAACCTCGGTTCACGAACGTCTCGGTACACGTACAAATTGGTTTACGACCAAAAAGTTCGCCAAACTTTTACCTCAGTTCACGACCACACACTCGGTATACGAACAAGTCAGTTTCCCTTTTGGTTTGTACATGTTCAGTCTCTCCCTGTGCATTTCCTGTTCAGCGAGCAAGAGAGAGAGAGCGAGACACACACACAGGCGCGTGCGAGAGATACACACACGCAAGCACGCACACACAGAGGAACGCGAGAAAGACACACACAGGCGTGTGAGACAGAGGCACACACACACACACACACATGAGACAGAGGCACACACACACACACACGCAAGACAGAGGCACACACACACACACAGGCGCGCGAGACAGAGGCACGCACACACACACACACACACAGGCGCAAGAGACAGATGCACACACATGCACGCGAGACAGAGTCACACACACAGAGGTGCTCCTGGCTCGTAAAAGAGACACACGCACACACGAAAAAGAGCGAGAGTGAACGAGAGAGCGAGCAAGCGAGTGAGAGAGGGAGGGCTGGACGCATAAGGTAGAAAAGGCTTGTTTTTGTTTTCAGTTCTGTTTACAGCGATCGGTTCATAGTGTGCATTGTGGCAATGTTACTTTTCTTGGTGGTTTATTAAATTACGGATTTTTCAAATGTTAATTTTTTTCCTGTGCTTAAAACTCATTAAAAAAAAGTGTTTTTAGCGAGCGGTTCCTAGCACTATAGCGCAAACTAGCGTTAGTTTTCTCTATTGTTTAAGGTTTTCTCAGTGTTATTCTGGAACTGATTAATTGTATTTACATACAATCCTATGGTGGAAATTGCTTCGGTTCACGACCAAATCAGTTTATGACCAGAGTTTTAGAACGAATTATGGTCATGAACCGAGGTTCCACTGTAACAACTTTAATTTTTGACTCTGGTCACAAATACTCTAAATTTACCAGTAACATGAGGCCACCGTCAAAAGGGGGCACTATCTCTTAATATAATGTTGCCCCAGGATATAAACTTAGATAGTGGACAGTGGTGTCAACAGAATTTATCTCTTGAGCTCCCCTCCTTAGGTGACAGTAGGGTTATGGTTAAGGTTAACTAACACGTGATTCCCTACTCTTTTTTATGAAAGGCCCTTTAAGAGAAGGCAGTTCTCCAGAACTGCAGAAACACCCGAGGCTGCAGAGGGATTTAGCAGAACACCACTAGGAGTTTCCTAAGCCACTTAAAAAGTGACAGCTGAACTTGCAAGTAAGTAATTCCTGGCTGGGGCTTAAAAGGCACTCCTGGTCATATGGCTAATGAACCTGAGGTTGGGATACTTGGTGTGGACAAGGGAGAGAATGGCAGGAGAAAGAGAGACCAGAGAATAGAGAGAAGTCAAGTGGAGCAAGTTACGACTTAGTGAGAAATTAAATTTGGCACCCGAAATTTCTGAAAGTAATTGACCAATTTAATTAGGCCAATTAAAAGCCAATTTATTTTAATATAACCCTTTTTCTTTAATTTTCTTTGGCTTCCATGCTTTTATATAAGTTTAGTGGTCACTATAGCGTTCATTATTTTGTAATATTATAAATTATTATTTTGATTAATATACAGTATTATCATCATTATGTCAATGATGTCATCATCATTTTGTGCTGTTTTGTGTTTCTGAATTTCATGGTGATGGCCATTGTATATTGGATTGCTGTGATGTTTCCTGGTCACCTGATGTATGTACTTTGTGACCTGTGATATCATGGCATCCATGATATATACTGGATTCAGAAAACATTCAGACCCCAGCACTTTCACAATTTATTGTGTTGTAAATTGAATTTGAAATGGATACATTTGACATTATTTAGCATCAATCTACACTCAATAATTCATAATGACAAAGTGAAAACATGTTTTCAAATGTGTTTGTAAATTTATTAGAAATCAAAACTTGAAATCTCTTATTCATTTAAGCATTCAGAACCTTAATTCAATACTTTGTAGAAGCATTTTTTACATCTTCAAGTCTTAGATAAGTCCCTACAAGCTTTGGACATCTCAATTTGAGCAGTTTATCCCATTCTTCATGGCAGATCACCTCATGCTCCGTTAAACTAGATGATAAGTGTCCGTACACTGCCATCTTCAGGTATTTCCACAAATGTTCTTTGTTTGGCTGGGCTACTCAAGGACAGTTAGACTTGTCCCAAAGTCATTCTAGTATTGTGTTGGCTGTATGCTGTAATGCTGAAAGGTGAACCGTCGGCCCTGTCTGAGGTCATGTGGACTCTGGAGCAGATCTTCTTAAAGGACCTCTTTGTATTTGGCTGCATTCTTCCTGCTCTCAGTTCTGACCAGTCTTCCTGTCCCTGCTGCTGAGAATCATACTCATAGCATGATGTGTTCACCACCATGCTTCACTGCAAGGATGATATTAGGCAAGTGATGAGCAGTGGTGGTTCCTGCCTTGCTCATGTTTCTGCCAGGATAGTCTCCAGCAATATGTGACACTAAATACCCTCTATTGCTTGATCTTTTAGCTGACCTAACTGCAATGCCAAGTAAACAAACACTACAGAGAATTCTTCCAACATTCTGCTTTCATTTTCTCTGTTCTGAGTTACAAAATGTTGTTTATTTCTTTTGCCAGAAAGCTCTTTGTTGCTTCAGCCAGACCCAGGAGAAATTTAACTAGTACCAATTGCCAAATCAGTTAAGGTAATAGATTCTTCTAATGTCCTATTTGAGAGAAATCCTCTTAACATTGAGTTCTTTTTATTTTTGGGTTAGATCCAATGTTACACAGTTTCTCATAAACCCCCCTTAGGCACTGCAGAATTAAAGCAATAGGAAAATACAAATAATGTTAACCTACAATATACAGCACAGCACATGGTGACCAAGCTTTAAATTCTATTCATTTTGTACATCAAGTTAACTAATTAAATTAGGTCCTGTGTTGTGGTACTAGGGTGTTGCCTGAAGAAGAGACCTAAGCTGACTCAAAAGCTTGCATATTGTAATCTTTTTAGTTAGCCAATAAAAGGTGTCATTTTGCTTGATTTCTCACTACGTCCTGTGTAGCGATAACTTTCAATCTTTGTTTGTTAAAGACTTGTTTGTTTTGGTCATATAGTTAGTTTCATAAGTATTTAGACAGTGACACAATTTTCATACTTTTGGCTCTGTACACTACCACAGTGGATTTGAAATTAAGCAATCATTATGTGATTGAAGTGAAGACTTTCAGCTTTAATTTAAGGGGTGTCACACACGTGCACTTTGGAGGCAGTCAAAAAGCCTAAAGGTGAGTGAAACATAGTGAGACAAAGGGTTAACATATGGTACTAACCTGACTCTCTCGTTCTTTTCTTCAGGAAATCTGAAGAAAATAGAACACTCACTTCCGAGTTCCAAAATGGCCGCCAAGACGTCACTACCGGCACATACCTTGACGATACCTCCGGCGCTTCCTGATGATGACACAGCCGACTCATTCTGATGACATCACTTCCTATGTTAATGCCGTTGTTTCTGTCCCACAGCATCAACATCATATCCTGCCAACTCATTTCTTGTCTCCATTTTGTTTTCTGTATAAAAACGCCATGTTTCTCATGTACCATTCATCATCTGCGATATACAGTATATGCTTTTGATCACTGCAATAATCGTTTTGTGTTTTTTTCTTGTCATACGGACATTATACAGGGACAGTCCCCAAAACTTTGTTATTGTGGAGCTTCTCTTTATTTTAAAGAAGAATGTTTATCATTGGGCTTTACCAAAAATATTGTAAAAGCCAATTAGGAATGATAGCTGTTTTTCTGCATAGCCCCAACCCCCATTTCCAGGGGCTCAAAGACGTTTGGACATACCAACATAATCATAAATATAATGGTCATTTTCAATTCTATCTCCAAGTGCTGGATTTCCAGATTTTTGAAGATTATTTTTAAACAGACAAGAATACAAAGCCAATGCAGAAGGACAGGTTGATAAGTTCCATGGGTCTTCTAATGAAGAGAGGACCAAACAATTCCTGGAATCAGTCAATACGAAAGGAATAGGGTGTAATTATCGAAAATGCCTCTAGGTATTGTATGCCTACAGTTTGCTTAATCAGTCCACCGAGTGGCAACATGCTAAGCTGATGAAGTGTGTGCAACAAAACTTAAAAGAAGTGGTGAGGCGGCCTTCTGCTGCTATGCACCTAAAATTTGGAATAGCCTGCCAATAGGAATTCACCAGGCTAATACAGTGGAGCACTTTAAAAAACTGCTGAAAACACATTACTTTAACATGGCCTTTTTATAACTTCAATTTAACTTAATCCTGACACTCTGTATGTTCAATTCATCATAATAATTACTCATGGTGGCTCTAAAATCCGTACTGACCCCAACTCTCTTTCTGTTTCTTTTTCCGGTTTCTTTGTGGTGGTGGCCTGCGCCACCTCCACCTACTCAAAGCTTCATGATGCTCCAACAATGATGGATGGATTAAAAGGCAGAAGTCTACGTGACCATCATCATCAAATCCTTCCGTGAGAACCCTAAATCCAAAGAGGATTGTTTCATTTATGTTAGGTAGAATGCCCAGAGGGGACTGGGCGGTCTCATGGTCTGGAATCCCTACGGATTTTATTTTTTTCTCCAGCTGTCTGGAGTTTTTTTTTTGATTTTTATGTCCCCCCTGGCCATTGGACCTTACTCTTATTTGATGCTAATTAATGTTGATTTATTTTGTGTCTTTTATTTTTCTATTCTTTATTATGTAAAGCACTTTGAACTACTGTTTGTATGAAAATGTGCTATATAAATAAATGTTGTTGTTGTTGTTGTGTTTTCTGTGTTTTTTCTGTAATTGCTTCAGTGACTTGAGCATTTTTTTTTTCCAAGCCACCATGGCAGATTTTGAAAATCACCATAATAACCTGTTTTTTTCAAAAATTGATTAACTTTTTCATAAAGAGTTTGTTCCCCCTGGACAGGCTGTTAATCAGCAACATTACACTGAACTGTAGTGGCGTTTAATCATCAGTGAAAAAAAATGCCTGGAGTAGTAGGACAGCCAAAAGTGCAATGCACCTGCACACACATGTTCTCAATCAAAAAGAATGTGGTTGTTGTTTCACACAATATATCCACCATATCCCAGGCCCTGTGACTTCTTTTTGTTCCTGAAAACAAAATTGAAACTGAAGAGAAGAAGAGTTTCTACCGTGGAAGAAATCCAGGAAAAAACACAGAAACAGTCTAGACACAGTAACAAACGATGAGTACAGAAAATCTCCCCAGAAATGGGAGAAGCGCTGGGAGATGTATACTGCCTCTCAAGGGGAATCTTTTGAATGTGGTAAAAAGGGAATTGTATATAATAAAGATTTTTTGTAGCAGTTTTGGGGGTTTTTGGGTTCACCCCTTGTATTAAAATTATGGTGGTTTCCAATACTTAGCTGATGAATGATACACCACATAAATGTAATGAAAACTTGCACAACATATCTACATCTAAGATGGATTACTGGCATCAGGCTCTTGAGATGTTATATATTTACAACGAATCTTAAAAAGATGATGAGTTATATGAAAATTAAAGCTAATGCCAGTGATAAATGTGACTACAAGTCTGTCACAGGATGGGCAGAATTGAATTAGTTGTTAGGATCCATGCAGCAAGGGGAAGGGATAAATCCTGTTGAGCTGCTCCATGAACATCCTCAATAATCAGTTATACTTTACTGGCAAAAAGGTTGTCATTATGCATACAGTAAGCTACCACGGCTATATTAAGCCATGATTTTCAGTTTTTGCTCTTCTATTGTAAGTTTAAACGTTTTTTTGCAAATCTGTGTGGACTTTTATTTTGTATTCTAATTATTCTCTCAAAACCTAAAGATATGTGTGTTAGATTAATTGGCGACTCTAAAATGCCATAGGACTTTGGTATGTAGGATGAAGATCTGTAGGCGTGTGAGACACAGAGCAGCACCATGTCCAGGGCTGCTTTCTGCCTTGTTACCCAGTGCTGCCCAAAACGGAATCAACTCCCTATGACTGAATACATAAATTAGGCATTTGGATATTTTCTTAGCATCTTCACCAACCAATTTATTTTCTTTACTGCTTGAATTAAAGAGTGGGTGATTACTGTAATGGCATTCTGTGTGCATATTCTAACAGAAGTCTAATTTTAGATTATTCATTTGAAACAGAAACCTCCCATTTACCCAAATGATCAGCACTTATTATCTAATTTAAAATACAGTGCTGGTGGGCTTGCAATGAATAAAGCAGGCCAAACCCAAACAGCAGCAGAGATAAACTGCAATCCATTCCTGAATAATTCCACAAATACTGTATGTCTCCTTCTAGCAAAATCAAAGGTTATCAAACTTTTCAGGCCAATGCACATCAGGTTGACGCTATGACATGAATTAAAGCCAGGCTGAAAAACAAGATTTTAAAGTATAATTTATAGAAGACATGGAAATAGTTTTTGAGGAAAAGTTGCAAAACATTGTGTAACAAGATGGGAAAGGCGAAGTATTAACAAAAAGATTTTTAGGTGATGGTGGCATTTTTCCCTTCTTTTCCATTGCCATATGGACTTTGTTTTTTAACATGTGTTGCATGTTTTTAATTTGCTAATTTTCTGTTTGGTGAATTTTCTTTCTTGGTTGACATTTTTATATTTAGTGGCCTTGTGCCAGTCCTCTGTAAAAGCCTTTACATAATATGATTTTTTTAAATGTAGGAATGTATTGTGATATTTTTTTTTTCAGAAACAGGATCAGAAGAAATTCACTCAGAATACAATGTAGCTTGTAATATATAAACTACAGTGTATAAAAATTGGTGTCGAAAGTAAAGTCACAATGCAGCTCATGTAAATGGGGGAATTTGGTGGGTGCAGCAAAAGAGGAGTCCAGTGAATCGCTCTGTTTCTCTCTATCTTATAAATTAATTGTTAGACCTTTTTTCTTTCTGTTATTAATGGTGCACAACTGTGGTGCAAGACTGGCACATTGTGGCTCATCAGTTCTTAGTTTATAAGGGATGGCACACCTTTGCAAAGTTTTTGCTATTTTTAACAAAAACTCAATTGTTTTTAAAGTCACACCATCTTCATGATGGCAGTCACAGTACAATGGCAAACTGTGCTTCTGAAGGAGTTTAACTTAGCTGAATTTGTACCAACACTGTTGATTAGGTTCATAATTCATATAAAATAATCTTAAAATCCATTCATTCTTCTATCAGTAGTCCAACACATGGACCACAGGCATGGACCACGTGTTACTACAATATCTATTCAATAACAGCTCAAGCAGAGAGATTTTTAAAAAATTGATATATTTTATTAATCCCTGAGGGGAAATTGTCTTTTTTACATAACTTTGGGGGTCTGAGTGCAGTTGCCAGCCATTGTACAGTGTTCCTGGAGCAATTTTCAGGTTAAGGGCCTTGCTGAAGGGTCCAACAGAGTAGGATCCCTTCTGGCAGTAATGGGATTTGAACCAGCAACTTTCCAGATGAGATGAAAGCTGATTATGTGTATATAGTGCATTCTTTTTTCTCGGTACAATAAACTAATGTACATGAAATCTGTATCCTTACAACAGTCAAATCTTGATTTGATGATATAAGGACAACAGATAGAAAACAGGTTTAAAGAGTTGCATTTTTTTAATGATCTGTAGATATGCAGTGATATTTTTACACCACTGCTACTAATTCAAGTTATGCATTCCTTTAGTTATTAATTTTTACTGTCACTCTGTTTTAAATCATTAAATGTCATGTACAAACATGTGATGACCTTCCTAGAGTAGCACTAGGAAGTCATTCCTGTATTTATTTAGAAATGAGATAGATGAATGCTGCTCATCTGAACTTATAAAGAATAATGTCTTTAGAATAAAAATAAAAGTTTTCTTCAGCATTCCTTGACTAAAGCAATTAAGGTACATAACAGAAGAATGACTAATCATTTCAGGTTGTTCTGACCCTTAAGTCACATTTGACCATGTATTCAACTAGCAAACCTGTATGGTAAATTCTTTTGTAACCTGGGTATGATTTTGAAAAAATAGAAAAAAACAACACCAAATATGTGCAATTTTAATAAAATTCAAGAAAAAAATGGTTGAAGGGAAGTTAAACAGCTTGGACTAATAGCTGCTAGTGCCCTCTAATTGGTCTATTCGAGCTCAGGTAGGATAGTAACAGAGACGGCACTGGAGGCTGGAAAAAAAGAAGAGAGAGGGGAGAGACAGGAGAAAAGAAGAGAGGAGGAATGATGAGAGGAGGCCGAATGAACAAACAAAAATGCTGAAGTATAAAGTAAGAGAAGGAGGAAGAGAAAACTCCAGGAAATTCCTGAAGTGCAAAGAGGAAAAAAGAAACAATTCAGGATGATGAAAAGTAAGCAATGATTGCACAGAAATACATTTTCTGAAAGGAAATATCTAAAATGAAAGAAATGGAAAGACTACCGGTAAGTTGACAGTCTAGGAGACCAAAACAAGCATAAAGAAGAAGCTCCACTGAGGATACAAACAGATCAAAGAGAGGAATAAGGGAATACACTGGTGGATGAAAGGGGTGGATTTTAGAGTGTTGAAGACTAGGCCGACTTGATGACACCTGTTCAACTCTGGTAAGCTGCTGGCGAGTTGGTGTTTTCTAATGGGGTGAGACGAAGAATTTGGAGGAGCTATACGTAGTGAAATGAGTGATGAGTACACAGAATTGGAGCAAGAAACATAAGTGAAAAGTTCAGTCTAAATAAGGTCTGCCTATTATTTTCCTTTATTTGTTTTGTTACTTGGCTTAAGGTAAAATACAATACAATAATACAACATACAATACAATTTATTTTCGTATAACCCAAAATCACACAAGAAGTGCTGCAATGGGCTTTAACAGGCCCTCCCTTTTGACTGCCCACCACCCTTGATTCTCTAAGAAGACAAGGACAAACCCTTGTAGGGAATAAATGGAAGAAACCTTGAGAAAGGCAGTTCAAAGAGAGATCCCTTTCCAGGTAGGTTGGGTGTGCAGTGGGTGTCAAAAAAGGGGATAAATACAATACAATACACAGAACAGAACACAAGTACTCCTTAATACAATATAATAGTGCAATAGAAATATTACAAGTACAGAGCAGAATTCAACAGTAGATGATATCACATACGATTTGGATTTTTTCAGAGTCTTGGAAACCTTGGGCACAGGACTTTGGGCGTGCAGCGGGTGTCAAAAAAAGGGGGTATGATATCACAAAATAAATCTCAACTGAAGTGAAGAGGCCAGTTGTGTTTTCTTTTCTGAGCCTCCACACTCAAACTATAGTTTGGAGTCCCAATAGAAAGAGTGCAAGCAGGACTTAAGTTTATAATAATTGAGACTGAGCTCAACGGTGGTATTTGAGTGGGATGTTGTATGTTGTGTATATTTTCTTGCTCATGGCTTTTTATACATATTTCTGTTTGTAATTGTATTCTTACAACATTTGGATATCTAATGCAGTGATTTCTTAGTAAATACTGACATGTTATGTTCTTATGCTTAGAGCAAATTGTTATTGTTTTGGGTAACAAAAGGTCAAATATCATAAAATATGTGAGGATGAGAAAGTGTATGAAAATGACAAATGTCATTGTGAATAATAGAGGTGGAGCAATGCCGTCTCAAAAAACAAGGCCTGCTCATGCGTTACTTATTGGTCCGGTGACGTCACAATCGAGGTGCTATGTTTACAAACAGTGCCTGCTGAACTTTCCGTCTAAGATCGTGAAGTGGTAAAGAAAGTTAATGGCGTTTTAGTTTTTGATATAAAGTTATTGCAGTCGTAAAGGTTATAAGTTCAGATGTCTGCGGTGCAGTGCAATGTAATATTTTGATGGATAATGTGATAAACTTGATGGATTTATTAAGGACTGCAATGGCTGGATTACAATTCAGAAGGATGGCTGCATTTTCATATATCATGTTAAACTGTTTAATATTCCACGGATTACAGTTTCTGTCATAATTAATGGAACACTTCATGTTCATGTATATAAAGGTGAGCTGCAGATTGATATGCATTGTTTAGAATGGGTTTTGGGTTCTGACTGCATGTTAACATGCTGGTCACAGTTATCAACATTATTAAGTCATTTGTGTGGTTTGGTGGAAAATGATGATGGTAACATGTCAATTACTGACACAGTTGCTTGTGTTGCAAGAGAATTAGACAACTTGTGTAGCAGGCTGATTGATGATGATGAATATGGCTGTGATATATACCCTCGTTTACGTTTTTTGACTGATCAGTTTTCTTTGTTGTTTGCTACACAACATCGATATAGTGCAGATATGCTTATAATGGCTTTTCGTTTATTATGTGTGTCTCGAGCTGCATACAGTTTGATGAGAGATCGATGCTTAATTTTGCCACACACATCATATCTCCGTAAATTGTCATCTGTATTTTCTGTCAAAGGTGACAATAGTCACATTGAATATCTGAAAGATAAGGCTAAACTAATGCAGGCACATGAGCAGCATATGATTGTTATGCTTGATGAAATTCATGTTAGCCCTAAAGTAAATTACAAAGGTGGCAGTTTAGTTGGAATGGCTAGTAATGTTCCACAAGATGAAGCTACAACTGTCCAGACTTTTATGATATGCTCTTTATTGTCTTCAAACAATGATGTGGCTGCATTAGTACCAGTGAAAAATATGAATGCCTCATACCTTAAGGAATGCACTGATAAAGTTGTAAATATGCTTGAAAGTGTTGGTTATTTTGTTTTATGTTTGATTTCTGATAACAATCGCATAAATCGTAATATGTTTGCTGCTCTGTGTGGTGGTGATTTGAAACCATGGATTGATCACCCATGCTGCAGTGACAGAAGATTATTTTTGATGTTTGACAGTGTTCACTTGCTGAAATGCATTAGAAATAACTGGTTAGGGCAAAGTGATACTGAGCACACATTTACTTTTCCAGACATCACAAATGGTACTGTTTGCAGAGCTTCATTTTCTCATGTGCACCAGCTGCATGACAGTGAGAGAGATAGTATTATTAAGATGGCACCATCTCTCACTTATAAAGCACTTTATCCATCCAATCTTGAGCGCCTGAATGTGAAATTTTGCTTATTTTATGATGGTATGAAAAAAAATCATCGTTTAAGGCATTAATGTTGAGTTGCTGATATCTATATAATAGTCGATGTTAAGTATGTCAAATATGTGATTTAAACGTTATGTGTGGCGTTTTATATAAAAATAAATAAAATGCATAACGCAACTGACTTGCCTTTGTTATTTCACGCATTGCATTAATTAATTTTACACGGGAATAATTTATTTACACGCGTACAACGCAACAGGTTCTCTATATGCGTCTGTTGCTGCTGTAGCACCTCGATTGTGACATCACCACAGGCATGAGCGGGCCTTGTTTTTTGAGACGGCATTAGGTGGAGACACCATGCTAAAGAACTCAGGGCCCTGCCCTTACACAGCTGATAGGAGCAGCAGGGGTCATAAATTATTTCTATAATGATGTCAGTTGCATTAAATTAGGTTTGTGGAAACTCATGCAAACAAAATATCCACACAAAATTAGATCAACTATATATAATTTATCTTAACTGTTCAATGATGACCAATCTGACACAAAAACAGATTTTTTCATTAAATTAACATTGAAGGCTCTTGATGGAATACATCACCCAAAATTATATGTTTTATATGTTATGATAAGACATCCTTTATTCATTGGTCAAAAGTCCCGTTGTCATTTCAGAAGCTCAATCCTATGTGAATTGCCTTTCCTAGTTATGATGCATGGTTACCATTGGCTTGTGTTATATCATAAACGTTTTTTATCTCCATTCCCATAAAACATGAAATTAAAATATTTTCTTGGTCGTCACTACATAACACATGGGGTAACATAATTTTTTTTATAGATAGATAGATAGATAGATAGATAGATAGATAGATAGATAGATAGATAGATAGATACTTTATTAATCCCAAGGGAAGTGGAGTTTTCATTTAGGGCCAAGATATTAAAATTCAAGTAAGTCAATAAGTATAAAATCCATTTATAAAAATGGATAAGTTGCATATAAAATCTGAATATCCCTTCAGAACATCCCGTTCATTCACTAGGCTTGCTGCATACTGGCAGGAATCCCTTGTTTTCCAGAACAACATCACAATTTGTGCTGCCACTGCCAGTAGAAGCTCTTCTCATCCTATCTTGTCTGGCAATCTTTGTCCATTGGGCAACCCTATCATAATATATTCATTACGTTTTGTAAAAAGTCTAATGAGACCTTCCAGGTCTGCAATGAAAAGCATAACTTCCCAAAGAAATGACAAAAAACATTAGCTTTCCATTCCCTGATATGTCTGAAGCGAATGTTTCCAGGCAGTTTTTTAGAGAAAAATTGCTAACAGTTGTGGAGTGATGTTCCAATATTTCTCCGATCAAGAAATAAGCAAAAGGTCATATAGAAAAGCTTCACCATATGGCTGCTTTGCATTATACAAAATACAGTATGTGTGGAATAATTAACCGCAGTTAGGCTCATTCAATAAACATTTTTCTTCCAGTCTGCTGAAATGTAAATAGCATAACATAACATATGATTCTGAAACCCAGTTAATTCATTTCATCTTCAGGTGTTTCAGAGCTTACCTCAACAATGGATGCAAGCCTAAGAACAGACATGTTAGTCCATTGCAGGCCCATTCACACACACACTTAAACTCACATTCGTACATATTATTATGTGTGACAAATTTTTAGGAAATCAAGTTTTAACCAGTATTTATAAAACTGCAGTGCCTTCAGAAATTATTCAGACCCCTTCAGTTTTTCACATTTTGCTATGCTGCAGTCTCATATTAAACTTATTTAAAATTATTTTCTCCCTCATCAAACATCATTCAATGTGCCAGAAAAGCAAAGACCAAACAGGATTTTAAGATTTTTTACAAATTTATTAAAAATAAAAATCTGAAATACCCCATTGACACAACTATTCAGACCCTTTACTATCCATCCATCCATTATCCAACCCGCTATATCTTAACTACAGGGTCACGGGGGTCTTCTGGAGCCAATCCCAGCCAACACAGGCGCAAGGCAGGAAACAAACCCCAGGCAGGGTGCCAGACCTTTTACTATGAAACTTGAAATTTGGCTTAGGTGTATCCCATTCTATTGATCATCGTTGAGATGTTTCTACAGCTTGTTTGGAGTGCACCTGTGGTAAATTCAATTGATTGAACATGATAAGCAAAGGCACGCACCTGTTCATAGAAGGTTCCACAGCTGACAATGTGTATCAGAGCAAAAACCAAGCTGTGAGGTCAAAGTAAATGCCCAGACAACTTAGAGACTGCCACAGATCTAGGGAAGGCTACAAAAGAATTCTGTTACATTGAAGATTCCCAAGAGCACAGTGGTCTCCATAATTCTTAAATGGAGTAAGTCTAAGGACAACAATGGCTCTTTCTAGAGTTGGCCACCTGGCCAAAAAGGGAAGGGACTTGACAAGAGAGGTGACCAAGCAACCAGTGGTAACTCTGGCTGAGGTCCAGAGAAGCTGTATAGAGATGGGAGAAGCTTCTAGAAGGACAAACAACCACTGCAACACACCTCTAATCTGGATGTTATGGCAGAGTAACACATAAAAGTCATTTGTAGTTTGCAAAAAGGCATATAAAGAACTCTCAGACTATGAGGAACAAGAACTGTTTGCCCTCATTTTTAAGCGTCACATTTTGTAGACACCAGGCACCACTCATCACCTGGACAGTCTTATTCTAGTGGTGAAGTATGGTGGTGGCAGCATCATGCTGTATGGTTGTTTATCAGCAGGAGTGACAGTAATACTAGTCAAGCTTGAGGGAAAGCTAAATGAAGCAATGTACAAAGATGTAAAAACCTGCTCCAGAGTGCTCTTACTGCACCTTCCAACAGGACAATGGCTGTAAACATAAAGCAAACACAACACAAGAATGGCTTAGGGACCCTTCTGTGAATGTCTTGCATATCCCAGTCAGCACCCAGACTTGAACCTAATTGATCATCTCTGGAGAGACCTGAAAATAATTGCACACTAATGGCCTCCATCGAACCTAAAATGCAATAAAACACAATATAACCAGCAGTAAATTGAAACAAACAAATGACTAAGAGGAGGGGTACCATCAGTATCAGTTAAGGTCACTTAAAGCTAGAGAACAGAAATGCGTCTTCAATCTAGTTTTAAACAGTTTAATGTAAGGTGACTTTGTAGCTTCCTTAGCGTTAGACCTGAGTGTTACTAAGGCTACGAAAACCGTGCTAAAAGCATTAGTCCCAAGTGTCACTCGGGCAACTGTCTTGCGTAAGCTTAAGGACCGAGAATCACTTGGGCTATGAAAATGCTATCACTGCTGCTGTTCTTTTGAGAAATTATGTCTGAGTGCAGGTTTTCACTAATTACGAAACATTTGCACTTTACCAACAATGAAGACTTTGATGAGAATACCATCCAGCACCCAAACAAAAGAGAATTTGAGATATACCAGGCCATTGTAGCACAATTTCAGAGTGTTTATATTCTGGACCATTATGTCAACATCAATGAAAATCTCATGGCTTATAAGGGCAGACTCTCATGGATAACAGTACATTCCGTCAAAAAGAGCAAGATGTGGCATAAAGCTTTACGAGCTTTACAAACTTTACGAATCTAAAACAGGATACATTTGAAATTTAGTTCTGTACACAGAAAGGGACAGTGTTTGTTCCAAAACAGTACAGCATTGTTACATCATCTGTGCCGACTTTTATAGATGCTCTGCTGGATCAAGATTACTGTGTAACCATGAACGATTTTTATACTTTGCCAGAGCTATTTGAAATCTTGCTGAGTTTTGTGAAACTGTTTCTTTGATATTTGGACTTCAGGCTTCTTACATTATGTAGTTTATGCCTACATTTTGTCATTCACTACTACAATATGAAAAATGTTTCTGTTTTAAAAATGTGTTTACACGGATTACTGTAGAAATGGAACACACGTGAAATGTGTGTATTCCAAATAATGATCTATTATTTCCACTCTAAAACTCCACTTCACTCCCAGATAATCAATCAAGGCATGAGCTGGGAGAAGTTTGTGCACGATCTAAGTCGGTGGAGGATGGAATAGCCGGCTACTTGCAACTTTTCTTTATCAGCACATTTAGATGACAAAAGACGCTGGCAGAGAGGTGAGAACGGTTTTAAGAGTCGATTTAAGGTGGGACGGATCTACGAGTTTTTTCGTAGGCTCTGGTAATTCTAGTGTTAATATGGGGTAAAATGAATTTAAATGATTTTACCACAAGGCTGCAACATAACAAAGTGCAAAACAAGTGAAGGGGTCTCAGTAGTTTCTCAAGGTATTTTATATCAGACTGAATAAAGGTAAACATCTTTCATTTGTTATTAAGTAAAGATATAGAAAATATTACAATAAAAAGGCCTTGTGGTTAGTGCTGCAGCCTCCCAGCTCCAGAGCCATGAGATTAAAGTTACCCCTGGTCATTGATTGTGTAGACTTTGTCCCCATGTCAGCTTGGGCTTCCATAGATACCCTGCTTTTTCCTCCCATTTCATTCAGTCATGCATTTTAGTTTAAGTAGTAATTGTAAATTGACAAAGAAATGGCATGTACATGACTTCATCCTTAATTGGAACAAACAGATTAAGAACAAGGATGGATGAATGTAACAAGGAGTGTGTAGTTAAGCTGTCCTTAAAAGTATTAACTGATCCTTCTAAAATTACAGATAAAGACTTTGTAACAAGTTGAATTTTAAAGGTTAGTGGAGAAAATGGTTAGTGAAATGTATTCTTCCATTAAATAACTGCTGATTTCTACTAAGTATGACAAATTTTAAACAATACCAGTTGTAAAATGCTTATACTTATCATTTTAAATTCATGTCTTCTTTGACTATAGCTCATTATCTGAATGTTTTGATATAATGTGCACGTATATGACAGCTCCAATTGACAATATATCTACTGCTGTCAAGTCCACTCTGGCAGAAAAAGATACATAGGTTTTGTTAATTTTATCATATTCCTCTCTACTGGAACACTTTTTGTATCATCGTGATTCATGGTTGTGAAGCCCATGTAAACCACTTAAGAGACAGCTACTAAATATAAAAGAATTAATCATTAATTTTAATTATTATTGATTCCAGTTACTGCGGTGGGCTGGAGCCCTCCCCGGGGTTTGTTTCCTGCCTTGCGCCCTGTGTTGGCTGGGATTGGCTCCAGCAGACCCCCATAACCCTGTAATTAGGATATAGCGGGTTGGATAATGGATGGATGGATGGATTCCAGTTATTGAGAGAAATGTATATAAGTTTGAGTCTTTTGTTCTGTGTTATGTGTAATTCAAGCTGGCCGTACTTTTATTTCAAATTTGCCTGTGTGCATTAGTCTGTTAACAGGACTGTTATTTTAACACCCTTCGTGTTCTTTGCTCACCTTGCAGAGAACCTAGTTGTCACTTCTTACTAGAAAAGGCAATGGATAAAGCAAAAGAGGATGCAACATAAATAAGCTTCTGTTTTAAGACCGCCGCTTCCCCAGCCCCTTCAGTGTAATAGTAACACAGCACAGAGAGAAGTGTGTACATTGCAAAAGGTACACTTGTCATAAACATAGAAAGGACAGTCCTTGGGTGTGTGGGAACTGTTAACATTTGAATCTGATGATTGCATATAGCGCGTAACTGACCTCTCCATACTATTCTTTCCTCTGCATGTCCTGGAGTACAAAAGAAACACCACCATACAGCAACATGTGGGGTCTGGCAAGATTGGAAGAAAAAAAATGCGGTTACTGATTACAATCGCAAGAAGGCGTGCGAATGAATATGAATAATATGAATAATGTTGCATCAGTGCCACAATGTTTTCCGAAATGTACTACACAGGTCATAAAATGACTGTGTTGGGCTGGCGCCCTGTCCAGGGTTTGTTTCCTGCCTTGCGCCCTGTGTTGGCTGGGATTGGCAACAGCAGACCCCTGTGACCCTGTAGTTAGGATATAGCGGGTTGGATAATAGATGGATGGATGGATGGATGGAGGTCATAAAATGAGTTATTCTAAATATATCTACTTATGTCTCTGTTTTTTTGTCATTGTGGCTTTAACATCATGGACATCATAAGACGCATATTAATTCAGCGTGAGCAGGAACACTCAATAAAACTGAATAAAAAAATTCAAGTGATAGTGAGATACGAAGAAGGCAGATTCACCAGCGTTTGTGTGTCAGCTTTTATCCTTCCAGATTAGCGAATTTCCAGTTCCATTGTCTCAAAAAACACTCACATTTGCTGACTGAGAGAATAAAAGTGAAAAAAAGAGCTATAAATTTACACTGGCTGTTACAGACACAAATCAAATGTATGTTTTGCAACAAATCAGTTGGTAAGGGTAACGTGTTTGGACTATAAGCCATCTCCCCACAGGAAGACCATAAACTGCCTAGCTGGCAAGAACAGGTTACAAGTTGTGATAAAATAACTTGCAAGAAAACTGATAAAGAGTTGGGGATTGACCCTGTATATTGTCCAATGGACAAAGATGAAAAAAAATGTTGTCAAAAGAATCAAAATAGATCACAGAAGACATTGTACATTCTGTTTAAGGCGTTTATATAGACAAAATAGTGGAAGGAAATGAAGTTTATCTGGAATGGCTAGAAGTGATATCATTATGGTAGCGCTGGAACTGATGTCATCAGAGCTGGCCGGAAGTGACATCATTATGTTAATGTGACAGGTGTCTGGTCACCTTACAGGTAATCTAACCTAGACACTGTTAAAATATCCGACTACACCACCCAGTTTTATTAAGAGACTGGGAACTCCTGAAATTTACCAATAATAGCACACAGGTTTCTTTAAATTGGGCGGTGAGTAAACACACAATGAAAGACACAACAGTAATTTCAGGAAAAGCAACATTAACTTCTATTACACCAGACAATAATAAGTACATTAAAAAGATAAATGAACATAAACCAAATCTAACAGTATCATGAAGAACATTGTTTTTTTAGAAAGGAAAGCACAGAGTCCACACTCTAAAAGTCCATTAAAAGCAAGAACTGGAGGATACAACCTTTAGTGGTGCAGAGTCCAGTTTGTTCTCTGTGTTACCCAACACTTAATTGTTCAGCTGTCCACGGATGCACTCTGTTCACCGGACACTCGTTTCCCAACAGAAGTTTTGTCAAAATCGTGGAATCCCTGTCAGCATCTCTTTGTCGTTCTTTTTTTCCATTCTGGGCTCCTTGTGTTGCTGTCACCTAGGCATGCCTTATTTCTTGTCAAGCCAGTTTTGCTCTGTCCTTTCATGCGGCTTCCCTCTCTCGCTAGACCCACAACTGGCGTCTCCTTGTGGAGCTGTCTCTTCCTCCCTGGAAGTAAGTGTTGCTGTCTTTGTGTCTCAAGTCATGCCAGTCAGGTACCCTCGTTTGCCTACGAGCCTCTGTGCTCTGTCCGAGTGTCTCGGCTGTGTTCTTAATGGACTGTCCCACCTCTTGCCTTCTCCTGGCCAGAGCTTAAATCTCCTTCAGTCCCTGCAATTATCAGTTCTGGACAATCAGATTAAACAACGGCACATCTAAATTTCCTGGGTTTAACAAATAATGAAAACACAAGTTAACAAAATGTATTGTTACCAACCATTAATGAGTAAATGCTGTTTAGAAACCAATATTGTCAAACATGTTAATTACCAAGTCAGGTAAATACAGACATCCTCCAAGGAAGGAGCAGTTCTGTTATCACAACTTTGTATCCTTTGTAATATCAACCAGCCAAAAACTTAAAAGTGGTGACTCTTTTGCAAGACAGTAAATACCGATATGCACACAGCCATCACAATAATCAGTTACAGGATAACTCAGGGAATTTACCTTGGGTGCCTATTGCCTGTTCATCTGCTGAGCTTTAACACTAGAATTACCAGAGCCTACGAAAAAGCTCGTAGATCCGTCCCTCCTTAAATCGCTACTTAAATCCGTCCGCACCTCTCCCAGCATCTTTTGTCCTGTTAATGTGCAGATTAAGAGCATCAAGCAGCCGGCTATTCCATCCCCCACCATTGTAGAACATACACGAACTTCTCCCAGCTCATGCCTTGATTGATTATCTGAGAGTGAAGTGGAGTTTTAGAGTGGAAATAATAGATCATTATTTGGAACACACGCATTTCATGTCTGTTCTGTTTCTACGGTAATCTGTGTAAACACATTGTTAAAATAGAAACTTTTTCATATTTTAGTAATAAATATTACGAAATGTAGGCATAAACTATAGAATATCCATCCATCCCACTGAATCCAAACACAGGGTAACAGGAGCCAATCCCAGCCAACACAGGGCAGGAACCAATCCTTGGCAGGGTGCCAACCCACCACAGGACACACACACAAACACACTCAGCACACACTAGGGCCAATTTAGAATTGCCAATCCACCTAACCTGCATGTCTGTGGACTGTGGGAGGAAACCCACGCAGACACGGGGAGAACATGCAAGCTCCACGCAGGGAGGACCTGGGAAGCGAACCCGGGTCTCCTAACTGCGTGGCAGCAGCACTAGCACTGGCCACCGTGCCACCCACTATAGAATATGTGAGGGCTTATTTACAAAGATCAAATAAACACTTTCACAAAAGGTTCAAGAACAACACAGCCACTCCTGTGGTGTGCTGCTAAGATTTGCTGTCGTAGCACGTCTACCGTGCCTCAGAGACTTCAGTTCGAATCCTCATTGGGTAGAAAATATTATTTTTTTCTTTTTAACCTCAAATGGACATAAAATTTATAAATTGGTATGCACTGTCAGTTAATGAGATCGATATATTTTCATGTGGGATGCTCCTTTTAAAATATTTTTTGACAACTGAGACTGCAATTAACATGAACAAGTGGCCTTATAACTGTTATTTTTAAGATCCATAACAGACAGACAGAGCACTGCGTAATAGAGAGACAGACAAACAGGCAGAAAAGTCACTAAATAAACAGGGAAAGTACCGTATAATAGATATATCAAAAAACAGCTAAGGGAATAGTTATATAGATAGATAGGAAGGAAAGGCATTATAAGATAGGCAGACAGGGAAGCTGCTATATAATAATAAAATTACTATTATCACTATATAGATAGACGGAGTTCATAGTATAATAGACAGACAGAGAAAGCACTACTAAATGAAAAATAGGTTTAGAGCGTGATCGTCAATGAGAAAATAAAACTCAAAAAAGGAGGATGCAACATCGACAAGCTTCTGTTTCAAGACAGCCGCTTCCCCAGGAAAGTAAACTGTGTCAGTGTCAAGTGCCCTTTTAATGTAATACAAACCACAGCATATAGAAAAGTGTGAGCATTGCAACAGGTACACACGTCGTAAAGTAGGAAAGACGGTTCTTGTACGCTCTAACCCCGCCCCCCGCATGCCTGCCTGTTTGCATGCCTCTTCTGATCTGACAGCACGAGCGTTACTTAGAGTCAGATCAGGGGAGAGGGGAAGGGATTAGAGCACGTGAGCTTATTCAGTGCGGCAGGAACAACGCACATGTTGATCTGTCTTTTTTCTTTCAGTACATGTGCCTTCCCTGTTTATCTAGTGACTTCTCTGCCTGTTTGCCCGTCTTTCTGTTACACAGTGCTCTGTCTGTCTGTGTGTTATGAATCTTAAAAATAAGTTATAAGGCCACTTGTTCATGTTAATTGCAGTCTCAGTTGTTAAAAAAATATTTTATAAGGAGCATCCCACATGAAAATATAACAATCTCATTAATTGACAGTGCATACCAATTTATAAACTTTATGTCCTTTTCAGGTTAAAAAAAAAAATCACAACTCTTTCACCTCAGCTGGGAATCTAACTTAGGTCAGCAGGAATGCTGTGACAGCATATCTTACTGCTACTCACAGGAGATGTTGTATCATTCTTGAACCTTTTGTGAAAGTGTTTATTTGATCTTTGGAAATCAGGCTTCATATATTCTATAGTTTATGCCTACATTTTGTAACATTTATTACTAAAATATGAAAAAGTTTCTGTTTTAACAATGTGTTTATACAGATTACTGTAGAAACAGAACACACGTGTAATGCGTGTGTTCCAAAAATTATCTATTATTTCCACTCTAAAACTCCACTTCACTCCCAGATAATCAACCAAGGCATGAGATGGGAGAAGTTCGTGCATGTTCTGTGTCGGTGGTGGATGGAGTAGCCGGCTGCTTGCTGCTCTTAATCTGCACATTAACAGGACAAAAGACGCTGGCTGAGAGGTGAGGACGGATTTAAGAAGCGATTTAAGGTGGGACTGATCTATGAGTTTTTTTTGTAGGCTCTGGTAATTCTAGTGTTAAATGTAATATTTGCATGTTTCTTTTCCTAAGAGAGAAATGGAAAGACCCAGTGTACAAAAATGTCCCCCCTCTGACATTAGTGCTGGAAGTGACATTATCAGAGATGGCCGGAAGTGACATTACTGTGCATGAACCGGAAGTGACGTCTCGAAAGTTGTGTGTGGTCTTGTTGCAGCCATTTTGTGAACTTGGAAGTAAGGTAGGCAGATTCTTATTTTTCTTCTTAATTTCTGTCAGCAAAGAAATCTGTCTATTTATCTGTCTTGCGAAGTAACACTCAGCTTTGGACTTGATGGCTGCATCCTAATCGCGCGTGTGTGACAAAGTGAACAAAGAAACCTGAGTGCTTTCATTGATGAATGGCCCAGGAAGGGACAGGCCGAGTTATTCTATCGATCTTTGGATTTGGATTGTGGGAATGAACCAAGGGAGTTGTCTGCATCAATCAGCCTAGGATTTGAATAGGAGTGATATAAAGTTGATCACCCTACCTTTACTTATCTCTCTTGTCATCGGGACATGAAGAAAAGACCATGATGAAGACAACTCTATCTCAGTAGCCATACTGAGACAGGAATGTAGCCTCTTTTAATACTCCATTCAATAGGCATGTGGCAGCAAAGCAAGCTACACTGAAGACAAGGGCGACTTATGGACACAAGATGCACTGCTACTTAGGCTATAAGAGTATTTTGCCAATATTCACATGGTATTCTGCTTCCTTAATATTTTTGGGCATTTTATCAATAATACATAATTAAATGTGTACCGTAACTCCCACCTATTTCGTTAGTCTGTCTAACTGCCAGAGGTTACAGATGCAGAAGAGAACGGGGTGAGGAAGTACTAAAGTACCTGATGACAGAGTAGTAAGTGTATGGGATTTTAGACATTTTATTAAAGTGTACACAATAAAGAATATAAAGGGGAAAATAGGGTCACCATAGGACACTACAAGAGAAAATGGTATCTATGAATTATGCGCAGTATAATAGCTGTTGTGGTATGACATTTTTATGTAAGTTGATAAATATTTTGTATATCTTTATCTGTGGGGTTAGACAAAGTAAATGTAATAAGTGTTTTATTTCATTGAGGACAGCAGCTATACTTTCTTGTCTAACCCGCTCGTTAGGACTAACTTAAGGTGAGGAATTTTATGGCAAGGTTGGGGGAAGCACCTAAAACCAGTTTAGCAAATGATTCTCTGCAGGACAAACTCTCTCAACTAACCCCCAGCAAGGTGACCAAACTACCAAGTTGGAAAGCTTCACTCACCAAATGGTTTTGGGGGCAGGTGTGAAAATAAGCCAATGTGTTGTACCAGAATTCTGTTGGTCTAAAGTGTGGCTGTTTGAGATTGGTTTTGAATCAAAAGCCTTTCTGTACAATGACGCCCTATTGGCTTTAGGATTTGGACAAACAGTGTATATAATTTAGTTGCTTTACATCTCTCTCTCTCACACACACAGCATTCCATGAATAGAATAACACAAGCAAAAAGTACAGCTGAACAGCCATATTGAAACAGGCATGAGGCTTGTCCTGAAGAAAACTGACTAAAAATGAGGATTTAACTAGAGACGTATAAGTAACTACAAGTCTGTGTGCCACCTGAAACTACACATCAGCATTTATCAGGTTATATGGTTGCCAATATTCATATGTACTTTGCTGACTGTTATTTTTTTATGAATAATATTATTAATATTTTATTTAAAGTTGTAACTTAACTCCTGCTTTTCTTTACTCTATGTAATTGCCTAAGGTGGGGAGAAGAAGTAAAGAACAATACCTTATAAACAGCAGTAAATCAATGAGGTTTGAGGCATTCTGATAAAGCCTGCACGATACAGAACACAAAAGGGGAAAGTATAGTAATATAGGACTCTACCAAGGCAAAACACAGTACATCTAAAACAAGAAAAGCACAAAATGGGTGTCCTAAACAGGAATACAAAGGTAAGATAACTGCAGTACTGAAACTATTTTTGAAGAAACTCTACTCCTGTCAAACCATATATTGTAAAAATGTAGGGAAAAAAGAAAAATAGAACAGAAAAAAAATAGAATTATATTGGAAGGTATGGGATAATAATACATCCATCCATCCATTATCCAACCCGCTATATCCTAACTACAGGGTGACGGGGGTCTGCTGGAGCCAATCCCAGCCAACACAGGGCGCAAGGCAGGAAACAAACCCCAGGTAGGGTGTCAGCCCACCACAGGGCACACACACACACACACCTACACACCAAGCATTTCACATTAGGGACAATTTAGAATCGCCAATGCACCTAACCTGCATGTCTTTGGACTGTGGGAGAAAACCAGAGTACCCGGAGGAAACCCACGCAGACACGGGGAGAACATGCAAACTCCACGCAGGGAGAACCTGGGAAGCAGACTCGGGTCTCCTAACAGCGAGGCAGCAACTCTGATAACAATCCTAATCTAAAAAACGTTTTTTTCAGGCCACATGAAGGTTGAAGGCTTTAGCATAGCATTAAAGAAATACTGCTTGTTTAATATGTTATTTGGCCCAAGTAGTTTGTAGTGATCACCAAGAAAATGTTTTAATCTCATGTTTTCAGGCAGAACAGAGAGAAAAACTTTCTATGATAAATTCAAAGCCAAAGGTGAGACTTTTGACCAACGAATGATAGGAAGAGCCAAATCCTCAATTCAGAAGCCTGGTATTACAAGAATGTGTTTCCTGTCTAAGAAACTTCTATTTACTAATATTTTAGCCAAAAATGCATGTGTTTTGCACATTTTAAGCATATGACAAGATAACTGACATGTTGATAATGCAACATGAGTAATGTGAGATTTTTGTTTTCTTTTTTCCATGAAAGTTTTTCACATTGTATATTGTTCGCCATTGGCTTATATTATATCATTAATTTTTTTCTCTCTGTTTTGCATTTTCTGTTTTTCTTGACTATCACTACAAACCACATGGGGTAAGTAACATAAAAAATGAACTTTTTCGATGGAATATTTATTTAGACTATGGCAGTAATGTTGTATTTTATCATGATGTTTGTAATTGCTTTGACTGGTTTTACTAGTGCAACACAATTTAAAGATTCCTTCCATGCTAAGATCATGTGTTCACTTCCTTGGTCCTCCCTGTGTGGTAAGAAAAGCATTATATAAATGAGATTACTTATTATTATAATTATTAAAGAAGAAAGAAAGAGACATGATTTTTCAGTGACACACTTGATGAAGGTTATACAGGCAAAACATTGCATCTCTTACCTTGTTTCCTCTTCAGTGTGGAAATAACCTTTAACTTTCTATAATGTGGTTTCACATTAAAAATGTAAAACAATAGAACAAATATAACCCAAATGAGCTTCCATTCTATTTTTTCTACCATTTATCAGATTTATTTAAAGGCTTCACTCTGTAGATTGGACCCTCTGATAAACCTCAGCCATTTTGGAAAATTGCTCTCAAAATTTAACAACATAGCCTTGCCAGATCATGCAAATTAACTACCAATTCACCAATCAGAGGAGTGATATTCATTACAGTTTGAGGGTGGTGGAAGGTATTTGGGTGGGAAGATGCTTTCTTCATATAGACAAACCAATATTGGCTAAATTTTGTTGGATTGTGTGGAATTTTGATCATGATTGGAAAAACTGCACTATTATGCATAACAATAATGAAAGCAGAAAGGCTGCACTAAACAGAAGTGAGGTAAGGGTGTGAATCAATGTGCTGTACTGATGAGTCAGAAGAATGTTTGAAAAATGTGTATCATAAACTTCACACTTAGACACAAGTCTAGTCATTACCAAATAACAAAGTGAATCCAGAAAAAATTACATGTTTTTCCCATTTCGAAGCTTCAAAAATATTTAATTCTTACATGATCATCAAGTGATTTTATAAATGACTTTGCAACCCAGAACTAAGTGTGAAATTACAAGTTCCTCACATACAGTATGTGTCTACTTGTTCTTTATTCAATCTGTACAACAAAATTGAGATACTTAAAAAAGAAAAATGGAGAAAGAGTGGACAGAATGGTGGGGCCGCACGACGCTGCATGAACTCCTATTATTTTGTAGCTGGATTGCCTTCTGCGTGGAGGTAGAAAAGTTCTCCTCATGCTCATGCATGTTTTTTCAGGAAATTCTAATATTCTCTGACAGTCCAAAGACATAAGCTGAACAAATGTGAGAGTATGAGTATGTGATTATGAGTGTAACATGCAGAGGAATGACATCTCACCAGTGGGTTAGTTGATGTTTTGTCCTCTTTGCAAAACGTATAGGCTTCAGCACCCCATGAACTTATACTAAAGGATCAAATTCCAATCAGAGGGATTTTGCTTTGCTTTGCCCTATCCCTGCAGCTATAGATGCAAGGAAATGTTGAGTGTTCAGTCAGCCTAGCCAGATGTTTGTGGGTTGTGGCTTAAAACCAAGAATGCAGCAAGACAAATGAATGGAAACCTTAGGGAAATAAAATAAGGAATCAAGAAAACTCCACCTATCATACCAGTAAGTCACCTAGATCTTACAGTATATATATATATATATATATATATATATATATATATATATATATATATAAATGTAGATCTTAGAGAAAATGTATATGTTTAAAGTTAGTAAGAGGAAAACCTCCAACATCAACGATTTGCACTCAATGGCAATTAAATGCCCTCAGAATGTCTCAGAATTATGTTTGTCCTCCATTGCAGTATTTCAGAACACTGACTTATATATTCAGAGGAGCTGTGGTGATTCATGATAAAATGGGGGCAGTGTCGAAAAAGAGTCAAATTCAGAGTGTTGTAAATAAATGTTGTGGCCACCAGGGTGCACCACAAGACTCCAAACCCCAGACACAAAAGTAGAAACACAATTTCAGGTTCAGACCACATTTTTTATTAAACAAAATGTTTAATAGGTTCTGTTCCTCTTATATGACAGAGCACAGCACAACAAATAATCATCTTTTCTTTGCTTTCACCTTCATTCTTCCCAGGTAGAATCAGGCTCTTCATGTGGTTCATGGCCTTCTTTTTAACCCAGCCCAGAAGTACTTTGGATATCAAAACCTCATCTTTGAGAAGCACTTCTGGGACAGCAGAAACTCAAACCCTCGCCTTCCACTACCCACCTCCTGGTGATCCCCAAGGAACCCAACAGGGCAGCTCTGTGGGACCACAATTCCCAAGCTGTACTGTGGAGGACCATACTAGGGCTCACCATAAGGGATGCTGCTACGCAACATATGGAGGAACAACCTTGGCAGTCTCCCATTGTCCAATTTGTATGGCTTCCCATCCATGAAAGGGATTATTATTTATCCCGGTCAGGAAACAAATTATCCATTCATTTTGTCCATCCTTTAAGTTGTCATCCCAGCTGTATCCACATGTCCTGTCAACTGTGCTGGGATATCTAACCTGGTGTACCACTCTTCTGCATGTTGTCTCATCATGTAGGCCTCCCGGCCAGATAAGGGAATCCATTGTGGCCTAAGACAGCATTCCGTCCATTACAATGTGTAATCAAGCAGTTCACATTTTAAATCATATTTGTGATATTAAAATGACATGCTCAAGCTAACGTGAAAAATGCTGGAGGGGGTGTTCTAAACCTCCACCATTCATATCTAAAACTGTATACCGTCACATATAAAACAGTGGTGAGCATCAATGTGCATTATGATGGGTAAAATGACACTGCTGTGATGAAGTAAAAATCACAATGAGACATGTGCCAGATGAAGGCCACTGTGGGTAAGAAGATGTAAAATACTGGTGAAATTAATCATGGCAGTGTTTAACAGAATTAACAATTCTCCCTCTAATGATAAGTCTGATTTTTGATTTTGGTTTCCTGACAGTAAGGCTAGGCACTCTTTGTTTCCCTTATTAATCTGAGTAATGACTGTTTCACTTTTGACTTTCACTTTTATAGTGGATTCAATGGTTTTATGCACACTTTATGGAGTTGTAGATTTATTTTTAAGTTAAGAAGTGTATCTTTTTGTCCATCGATCTACACTCAATAACCCATAATTACAAAGTGAAATTATTTTTCCAGAAAGGGTTGCAAATATATTAAAAATCAAAAACTGAAATCTCTCATTCATTTAAGTATTCAGACCCTTAATTCTATGTTTGGTAGAAACCCCCTTTGGCAGCAATCATAGCTTTGAATCTTCTTGTGTAAATTTCTACAAGCCTTGCACATCTGGATTTGGGCAGTTTATACCATTCCTCGTTACAGATCCTCTTGGATGGGAAGTGTCTATAAACTGCCATCTTCTGGATTTGCCACAGAAGTTCTATGGGGCTTGACTAGGCCACTCAAGGTATAGAAATTTAATCAAATATTTTAAAATATTACATGATAATTTTTACAATTTAATACAAGCACATACTTAAATGAAGTTGTAACAATGAATTATTAAAAGGATAAGGAAAAGGACTGATGGTAACTAAAGCATTAATTAAACACAGCTTGAGCACATGAGGTTTCTGCTTCACCTAGGTGAGCTACCAAGATAGTTGCTAAGGTTAAAATGAAGAAGATGTGTAATGAACACCCCCTTAAAAAACAACAACGAATTAGTGAGAATGGCCAAACTCCCCTGTTATTAAACAGTGATTAAGATCAATGAGAAAACCCGTAGGACACCCCTATTACCGAAGCGATGTTTAGAATAATGGAAGAATCAACCTGTATATGAAGTTACTGGTGGCTGTAGTTGATCAGCTAAGATGATATAATTGTATAAGAGTCAGATGACAAGATGTATTAGATGAGGTAATGGTAATAGAAAAGCATAAAAGGGAACAAATTGCTTTATTGATTGTTCACTCCATGGACTGAGACATTTGTGCATATCAACGTGCAAATAAAGAATCATCCTGCATTTTCATCTGGTCTGGAAAACAATTTATTTGAATATAAACAACAAAGGACAGTGAGAGACTTGCCCTGAAGACACCCCAGCATTGTCTTAGCTGTATGCTTCACGTCTTTATCATGCTGAAAAGTGAAACTTTTCCCCAATCTGAGGTCTTTGTATTTCCTTGCATTCAAACTTCCCTCAGTTCTGACCAGACTTTCTGTCCCTGCTGTTGAGAACTACCCCTATAGCATAATGGTGCCACCACAGTGCTTCACTGTAGGGATACTGTTAGGCAGCTGATGAGCAGTACTTGGTCTCTGCTAAACGTAGTGCTTGAAGTTCTAGCTAAAAATTTTAACATGTGTCTCATCATACCAGAAAAATTCTTTCCTCATGCTCTCGGTCTTTTAAATGCCATTTGACAACCTCCAAACAAGCTGTCATATGTGCATAATTGATAAAGTACTCCTGAGATGGTCGTCCTTATGACAAGTTCTGGAATCTCAGCAGATGACTTCTAAAGTTCTTTTAGATTGACCAGTGTGTTCTCGATCACCTCCCTGACAAATCTCTTTTAGCCCATTTGCTAAATTTGGCCAAAGTGCCAACTCTAGGAATACTCCTGGTATATCAAAACTACTTTTATTTCACAGTTATTGAGACCACTGTGCTCCTAGGAACACTCACAGCTTTAGAAATGGTTTTATACCCTTGACCTGACCTATTCCTCCCCATCATTTGATCGCAGAGATCTTCAATTCAGAGGGACCTTAAATACATAAGTGTGTGCCTTTCTAAATGATGTCCAATGAGTTTAGTTTGCCACAGGTGGACTCCAATCAAGTTCTCGGCACATTCCAAGGAGAACTTAAAGTGAACAGGCTGCAACTGATCCCAATATGGACTGCTACAGCAAAGGGTCTTAATACTTACAAAAATTAGATTCAGTTTTATGATTTTGAATACATTTTCAAACCTTTCTGAAATCATGCTTTCACTTTTGTCATTTGGATTACTGAATTTATATTGATCAGCAAAATTGCAAAGTTGTTAATTTAAAATTAAATCTACAACACAATAAAGTGTGCAGAAAGTGAAGGGGTCTAAATATTTTATTAATCCACTGTATATAAGTATGCTTTGATCTTGGTTTGTCACCTTAAAACTGTATTCAATATTATGTTTTCACATTATATTCCAACATCTTGTTGGCGCATGCTCTATTTATAACTGAAAAAAATCTCAAAAGCTAGACCAACACCAGTAAGCATGGATTATATAGCATGTTGAGCAAAATGTACACTTTGAATGACTGATAGCCAAAGACCAATGAAAACATTTGGGGAGTCCCCAAATCCTGTAAACTGATATTGGTTGCATGCCGCACCCAGCACAGAAAATGGCAGCAGCTTCAAAGCAAGTGAGTCAAGACAGAGAGTAATAGCATCTCATCTGCAGATAATGACAACAAATCACACCATTAGCAGCAGAAACTCTAAGACCAGGGGCAAATTCTCTTTAAGGGTTGGGATAAATTAATCACACTACAGCACTATCACACTCCAAGTTTAGTTCTCAACCAGTACAACCAAGAAGATCTGGAATGGGAAATCACAGCCCAAAATATGCATGAATGCGGACCCAAAAACATCATAAATAAAAGAGTAATGTCAGGAGTAGCCATACTCACACATGTAGATGTCTGCAGGCCACAAGAATACGTAAACAATGGTGACATAGGCAAGCTATGGAGAAACAGCACTGCATGCCTGGAATTATTACTAGTTATTAGTCATTTACTAATGCCTAGAAACAAAACCCAAGCAGATTTAGACCAAATGAGAGCATGGAAAACATCTTGACTATCTGCAGTATCAAGGGAAACACATTTTCTACCCAGTAATCCTTGGTGTCAGGCCATTGGCTGATGCAATATAGCAGGAAATGGTTAGGCAGCTTCACCCAGAAGAATGACACCACAGTCACATTAGTCAGCATACAGAAACCATGAATTCTCAGCCATGGATGGCACTTTGATATTTCTTGGGACATCCAACTGCATGACTTAAGGCCTGTCAGTAGGCCTTATTCAAAGTATAGCTACCAAATTCATTGGAATAACTAGGTCAAGCATGATGATATTTGCCATTTTCCAGTCCTTTGGAATCTCTCCAGTACATAGTGACTTCCTAAAATTATATGCAATCACTGGCCTCCTTAAGAACTCAAGGATAAATATTATCTGGTCCTGACCTTAATGCTGTCCAAGTCCCTTTGTAAAGATTCCACTGATTCCAGATCATCTGACAATCCTTCCGATCTTTGTATCACCTGCAAACCTAACCAACATCTTACTTATATTCTTACTCAAATCATTTTTATACATTAAAAACAGCAGTGTCTGTAGCACTGACCCCTGTGGAACATTGCAATTAATGTCAGTCGATTCTGATAGGGTTCCTCACACCATGACCCATAACACAACAATCAACAATCAAATGCAAGATATCCTCACATAATGTATACTGTATTCAAGAACACCTCCTTATAATGGGCTAATTTAGAGTCTGCAATTGATTGAAACTGCAGATCTTTGGAATGGAAAACTAAATTGTAATACCTGGAAAAAAAATTTTAAAACTTGGTAAGGTAAATAATTTGTAAGCTTTACAAAGTAAATGACTAGATTGGAATTGGGTGACAGGGCCTTCAGCTGTATAGCGCCCAGACTCTGGAATGACCTACCAAAATTAATGAGATCAGCTGACTCCATGAATTCTTTTAAAAAACAACTCAAAACTCATCTGTTCAGGAAGGCTTTTATCTCTACTTGACTTTATTACCCTTTTCTTAGTTTACATCTCTGTTAAGATGCTGATGTAACCTGTATGTGTGTGGGCTTTACCATCAATTATGTTGTATATTAGGCTTTTCTCTGAATTACTATCTTACTCTTCTTTATTTATTTATCTGGCTTAGTACAATGCTATATACTGTATACTCTGCCGTTCTTTCTTAAACTCTGTGAAGTGCTTTGAGCATGGGAAAGGCGCTATATAAATAAAATGTATTATTATTATTATTAACTTGACTCTTAAGAGTTGTGAGAAAACAGTACAAGCAACAATAATAAAACATTCTACAATTCAAGGTTCACAGGAGGTCAGAGCTGATCCCAGCAGCACCGGCTTTAAAGCAGGAGCCAGCCTTGGAAAGGGTTCCAGTCCATAGTGGGGTCCACTGATGCACACACCCACATGCACATTCACACAATGATCTAAGCTCCATGTCTTGAAGTACCGTATGTGAGAGAAATCCCCTCTGAAGACACTTGGATAATATGCAGACTCCACAGATGAAAGACGGATGCTGGATTCAAATTCAGGTCGCTGATTCATGATATGACATTGCATCTCACTGCCACCCGGCTAACCACAATACTTCAGATAAAATGTATTTTTTTGAAATGCAGCCAATTTATTTGTTATACACACCACAAATTGCCTGAGCACTGACACTCAATACTTTTTATTTGGGCAGACGTTATTTTTAATGTTTTACTTTTTCCCCTTGCAGCATATTATAAAATGATGTTTCTTCTGAAATTGAAAGTGAATAGTATGTTCAGCCCTTAAGCTGCAGATGTGAAGGATTAAAATCAATCACTAAAAATTACTCGAGAATTGCATTTGAAGTAAAAATCATACATATGTTTGGTTCCAAATTTGACTTTACATATATTCCTAGATTTAATATGTTTATACTTTGGTATGCTTTTTTTTTGTAATTTTTAATACAATACATTAAAAGGCTTAATGATTTCTTTACCCTGATCAACTGTATGATATTATGGCTGCAGTTGTTTTTTTGGTTGAAGTTAGTTGCATAATTCTTTGGCAGAGTACTGGAAACTTATTTTTCTCATTTTTACAGTAAACCTCAGTCTGTGCAGAATTCCTGCCATACATTCTGGGTACATAATAAAGTGCAGAGAAATAATGAGTAAGTAGCCTGTGGTCCATAGGAAACATGTGGCTCCTGATGGTCAAACAACAACACAATTCTCCCAGAAGCTCACATTTTTGAGGTAAATGCATATTTCACTTTTAAATGACTAACTAGTGCACATGACAGTAGGGTAGCTTTAAAGAAGGCGTAAAGATGTTTTTATTCACATTCTTACCTCATCTTTCATCAGAGTGAAGTCCACAAAATGTATGTCAGTACCCTTTGCTTTAGTTCTTTAAGCCAAAAAAAAAACACTAAGCTATATAATAAAATGTATTAGAGGAGGTCAATGGCAGGAGCACAACCCAAACAGCAAAGAAGTCCTTCATATGTAAATACATAAGTGCAGGAGCAACTAGGGACAAGTATGTTGGGCATATGTGGTGCCTACCACAAAAGGGCATAAGACAGAGGAAGATAGAAAGATAACCTGAATGGAAGCACAAAACGTCCCCCTACACTGGACACTACAGGGTCAACTAAGGACAGAGAGTAGCCAGAGAAGGATCACTTTACTTCAGGATTTCCGGCTTGCCAGTGTCAAACTCTTTGGTAACCATTGCAATATTGTAAAAGGATTCTTCTGCTGCCAGGTGGAGCACAGAGATGCAAACAAATAGGAAAAGGAGTCAATGGATGAGTGACTCAGACTGGGTTAAGCACCCCGGCAGGTAGACCAGGGTTTAAAACCTGATTAGGTAGGCCATGTAATGCGGCAGTGTTTTGTTTATCTTTCTGCACATTCTGTTCTCATTTTGGTGTGTTCCTTAATTGTGTATTGTTACTAAAATAATGGATTCAGAAAGCATTCAGAGCACTTCACTTTCTGCACACTTTAATGTGATGCAGATTTAATTTTAAATGGAGAAATTTGCCATTTTTGCCCATCTGTCTGTACTCAATAACACATAATGACAAAGTGAAAACATGTTTTCAGAAAGGTTTGCAAACTAATTAAAAATCAAAAACTTAAATCTTTCATTCATACAGTATAACTATTCAGCAGCTACAGCTTTGAGTCTTCTTGAGTACGTCTCTATAAGCTCTGTATACCTGGATTTGAACAGTTTATCCCCTTCTTCTTGGTAGATCCTCTCAAACTCAATTAGATTGGATGGGAAGTGTCTGTAAACCGCCATCTTCAAGTTTCTCCACAGATGTTCTATGGGGTTTAAGTCTGAGCTTTGACTGTGTCATTTAGGGGCAGTCAGAGACTTGTCCTGAAGCCACTTCACATCTCTCATGACAGTCTGCTTCAGGTCATTATTGTGCTAAAATGTAAACTATTATTTCAGTCGGATGTCTCATACATTCTGGGGGGCAGGTTATTTTTAAGGACCACTCTGCATTTAGCTCTGGTCATCCTTTCCTCAAGGATGATCAGTCTCCCTATATTTGCCATTGAGAAGCACCCAAATAGTATAATGTTGCCACCACCATGCTTCATTGTAGGGATGGTGTTTGGAAAGTTATGAGCAGTACCAGGTCTTGACCAGACATAGTTCTTGGAGTTCTTCCCAAAGAGTTTATTTTTGTCTCATAAGACCAGATAAACTTTTACTCATGTTCTCTGGAGTCCTTTAAACTTTCACATGCCTTTTACTTAACAGTGGCTCCCGTCTAGCCACCCCACCATAACCTGATTGATGGAGTGCTGCTGAGATGATCATCCTTCTGACAGGTTCTTCCATTTTAGTAGAGATCTTCTGATTTAGAGTGACCATTGGGCTCTTGGTCATCTCACTGTCCAAGGATCTTCTTTTCTGAGTTTGGCCAGATGACCAACTGTTGGAAGAGTAATGGTGGTTCCAAACCTCTTTGATTTAACAATTATTGAGACCACAGTACTCGTGGGATCACTCAAACTTTTAGAAATGGACAATTTCCATTCAGGGATTAATAAAGTATATCAAATCAAATCAAAAAGGAGGTCTACAGAGTCCCTATTACTTCATGGTTTGGTTTTTGTCCTGACATGTAATGTGAATTGTCAGACCTTATATACACAGGTGTGTGCCTTTATAAACATTTACATTTACATTTATTTGTTTCACAGACTCTTTTATCCAAAGTGACTTGGATAATCAAATACCATGAGTCTAGGGACTTTGAACAAGTGCAGCAGGACAGGTTACAAAACGTTGATCACAAATAGTGAAGAGCTATAAAGCTAGCATAACAAAAATATCTATTTAAAAATATGACAGATATCCACAGAGCAAAAACATTCTGTATATTTTGTACATTCACTGAGCACAGTGTCTCACCATTTTCTCCATGTACACAGGGACTGATCCACTGACTTATCTGTAGGCAAGCATTTAGGATTTGAACGTAATGTGTGCTACAGAGAGCCAAAGTAGCGACCTGAAGAGAAGGGTGGCACATGCTGGCAATGTCCAGTCTATTCGGTTTGCTACAAGTGGTCTCCAATCAAGTTGTAGACACATTTCAAGCACAATTAAAGTGAAGAGAATGCATGTGAACACAATTTAGAGTGCAACAGCAAAGTGCCTGAATACTTATGTAAATGACAGATTTCAGTTTTGGTTTTTAAGAAATATGCAAACTTTCCTGAAAACGTGTTCACTTTGTCATTATGGGTTATTGAATGTAGATTGATGAGCAAAAATTGCTAATACATATTCATTTAAAATTAAATCTACAACACAAGTTGGCACAACATAAGGGGTCTGATTACTTTCTGAATTCACTGTAAAAGTGTTTGTCTTGGCATGAGGACTCACCCTCATATAATAGAAAATCTAATATGACAGTGCACTGAAATCTTTCTGTAAAAGAGTAGCTGAACTTTCTCCTTTCACTGATGCTATTTCTAGCATTATTCAAACATGACCTTGTTAAGCATTTGATACTTTTATAAGGAAATTTAACAAGGTATTCAAATTTGGTTACCAGTTGAATTTCCAGGCATTTAGTAAAGAGAAAATAATTACCACAGAAGAAACTCCTCTCATTTAGGCTTTGAGTCATGCCAACATGTGTTTAAAGAGGTTTCTTTGCTCTTTTTTTTTCATCTGTCCAGCAATTTCAAATGCAGTTACTCATCAGTGCATCCTGTCTAGACTTGGCTTCTGGGCAGTGCTGGAAAATCATAAATTGTATCCCAGAAACTGCATCTTCAGTTGTTCATTTCCTTTGGATGGGAGTTCCCTTGTACCCATTTCATGCTAATTACCCAATCAAGATTCACATGACTTATTTGCAAGATTTACCAAGATTGTGTCCAGCAGGGGAAAGCTATCGTTTCTGTGCATCTACACTGCAAAGCATCCATAGATCATCTCCTCCATTAGAAGCTTTAAGTGCATCAACCAAAGACAAAAATTTGCATCCTTTTTGATTTTTGTATCCTTTTTTTGATTTGGCTTATCATTACCCTTCACAATGTGTAGCATTTCTCTTTGTAAAAATATTTAGAATATATAGCCTTATGTTGTTTATGTTTATGCACCTAATGTTGATGATAAGGAATTTATACAAAATTTATTTGCATCCATTCCCAATCTGAACACTCATAAAGTTATAATGTCTGGGAACTTTAATTGTGTTTTAAATCCACTTTTATATAGGACTTCCTCCACAGGGGGAACGGCAACTAACACCGCAAAGATAATTACAAAGTTTATAACTGATCACAACTTATCAGATCCCTGGAGGTTTTTAAACCCAAATTCAAGAACATATTCTTTCTACTTGCCAGTACATCATTGCTACTCAAGGATTGATTACTTCTTTATAGATAATAACTTCTTGCCTAAGATTAAATCTTGTAAATACGATGCTATTGTTATTTCGGACCATGCACCTATGATCTTGGAGCTGAAATTACTAAGCCCCATACACTCACCCCAGATGGCGCTCAACCGCTTCTATTAGCTGGCGAGAATTGTACTGAATTAATATTCAAACAAATCAAATTCTTTCTAGAGACAAATACCTCCCCTGAGATCTCTGCAGGAATACTCTGCGAAACTTTTAAGGCCTTCTTAAGAGGACAGATTATCTCATATCTTTCCCACAGAAATAAATCCGAAGCAAAGAAAGTAGCAGAGATAAAAAGCGAAATTACTAAAATAGATGAAGAACATGCCAGACTACCAAGCGAGACTCTACATAGGAGGAGTCAGGCTCTACATTCAGAATTAAACCTCTTGACAACTAAAGAAACTGAACAACTAATTTACAAATCCAGACATCATTACTATGAACATGGAGAAAGCTAATAAGCTTTTAGCAACAAATTCACAAGCAAGATATGCATAGCGCAATCTCGGTAATCACTAACACGAACGGAGATAAAATCATCGAACACAAAAATATAATGTACACTTTTAGAGACTACTATAAATCCCTATATACTACTGAGTTTAAAGAAGACAATATACAATCTAATGCATTTCTGGATACATTACAGATACCACAAATTGACGCTTTTAGTGTGGAGGAACTTGATAAACCTCTGTCATTATCAGAATTACTGGATGCTATAAAGTCACTCCAAGGTGGAAAAGCAGCAGGCCCTGATGGCTACCCTGCAGAGTTTTACAAGAAATTCTCCGCTCAGCTAGCTCCCTCCTATTAGCAACATTTACAGAAGCCAGAGATAACCAATCTCTTCCACAAACCTTTCGCCAAGCACTAATCACTGTCTTTCCAAAACAAAATAAGGACTTATTACAATGTGCATCATACAGACCAATTTCACTTCTGAATAACGACGTTAAAATACTCTCTAAAATCATAGCTAGAAGGATGGAGAAAGTGCTCCCCTCAGTAATATCACAAGACCAAACTGGATTTATTAGGGGCCGACACTTATCTTCAAATCTTGACGCCTGTTTAATGTAATATACTCACCAACTAAATCAAACACCCCAGAAATATTATTATCATTGGATGCAGAAAAAGCATTCGACATGATTGAATGGAAATACCTTTTACTATTTTGGAGAAGTTTGGGTTTGGCCGAACATTTGTGCATGGATTAAATTACTGTATACTAACCCAGAAGCTTCAGTTTGCATCAATAACATTTGCTCAGACTACTTTAAACTAGAGCGTGGCACAGACAAGGATGCCCTTGTCACCACTGCTGTTTGCAATTGCCATTGAACCACTGGCAATACATTGTCGAAATACTGATCAGATAAAGGGGATTAGCAGAGAAGGACTGGAACAGAAAATCTCATTATATGCAGATGACATGGTACTGTATATATCGGACCCAGAAAATTCTGTGCCTGCAGTCTTAGCAGCACTCACAGAATTTCAAAAGCTCTCTGGTCTCAGAATTAATCTGAATAAAAGTGTACTCTTTCCGTGAATTCTCAAGCATATAATATTAGATTAGACACCCTACCTTTTATCATTGCAGAACAGTTTAAACACCTAGGGGTAAACATCACAAGTAAACATAAAGCTCTTTATCAACAAAATTTCGTGTCTGCATGGAAAAAATTAAACAAGACTTGCATAGATGGTCAACCCTTCATCTCACACTAGCTGGAAGAATTAACACTGTTAAGATGAATATTCTTCCTAAGCTCCTTTTTATTTCAAAACATACCAATATACATTAATAAATCGTTCTTTAAGCAATTAGATTCAACAATAACCTCATTTATTTGGAATTCAAAACATCCACGCATCAAAAGAGCGACCCTACAAAGACAAAAGGCAGAAGGCGGCATGGCTCTACCTAACTTCCAGTTTTATTACTGGGCAGCAAATATACAGGCGATAAGAACCTGGACACAAATAGAAGAACATACACAGGCATGGACCGCAATAGAAGTAAAATCCTGCAGTACTTCTTTGTATTCCTTGCTCTGTGCTCCAATAAACACACGTTATCGGCAATACACTAATAACCCAATTGTGCTCCACTCACTTAGAATCTGGAACCAATGTAGAAAGCATTTTAAGACGGAGAAGCTTCTTCTGTGGCACCTCTGCAAGAGAACCACCTCTTTCAACCTCACAAACATATGCAGTTTTAATATCTGGAAAAATTTGGAATTAACTTGCTTAGAGATCTTTATATAGACAACGTCTTTGCATCCTATGAACAATTACATTCCAAATTTAACATTCCAGCTACACATTTCTTTCACTATCTTCAAATCAGGAACTTTGTTAAACAGAACCTTCCAGATTTTCCTCATCTTGCACCCTCATCCACGCTGGAAAAAATATTGCTCAATTTCAAGGAGTTAGACTCCATCTCTACAATATATAAAATCATTTTACAATCCCTTCCTTTCAAAGATCCAAGAGGACACTGGGAAAATGATCTCTCAATTAATATATCAGAAAAGGAGTGGAAAGTAGCAATGCAGAGAATTCACTCGAGCTCCATATGCAAAGCATACAATTATACAACTCAAAATTATATATCGAGCACATCTGTCTCGACTAAAACTCTCCAAAATGTTTCCAGGACATGATCCAACCTGCGAACGTTGCAACCAAGCCCCAGCCTCACTGGGTCACATGTTCTGGGCCTGCACCAAATTAACATTATTCTGGACAAAAATTTTTAATTACCTCTCAGACAGCCTTGGACTCACAATCCCTCCTAACCCATTAACAGCTGTGTTTGGGGTTCTTCCAGAGGGGCTTAAAGTGGAGAAAGACAAACAAATTGTGATTGCATTCACTACACTTTTGGCACACAGACTTATTCTGATAAACTGGAAGAACCCAAACTCTCCTCTTTTAAGTCAGTGGGAAACCGATGTGTTATATTATTTGAAATTGGAAAAATCAAATACTCAGTTAGAGGATCTGTACAGACTTTTTCAAAACATGGCAGGATCTAATCAGTAATATTTTAAAATAAGTTTATAAAGCACAGAGAATTTATTAATTTAGGTATTTTACAAGCCTTAAATTTTACACCGTTTGGCTTGCTCTCTCTCTCAAGGGTGGGGATCGATCTGTTCTTAACATAATTGTTTTTTTTTTTGTAAAAACTTGATTACTATGTATGGATTGTAAATTAATTAAAAAAAAAAATATATATAGCCTTAGTACAAAGTACACATAAAGTACAACTATAAAGCTAAAAAACAGACTTTGGACCAAAATACCCTTGTAATCAATATTCTTATTGACAAATTTCTGTTTGATCTTTGATGAAATTCAATAACTTACATGTCAATCCAACAGCAATTAACCCCTCAGATTCTGATTAGAACATTTGTTGCTATGTGGATCAGTCCTTCGTTATGATGTTCCAGGCAGGACTGAGTTCTTTCCGTAGTCTGTCTCGAAATCTCGTTGGAGGTCTACGAACTGGGAAATGAAGTTGAAGGGCACCAATATATTCATTTCTGTGTTCATCGGTCTTGCCCAAGTGAACTTTCATTTTAATGTTGCTGTGATGACATCTTTGAATCCAGTTATATGCCAAATTTTCCTATTTTCAATAAGATCTCTGAAAAACTTTCAGCATCCATCTCTGAATTGCAGGCAATGAGAACCATTTTGCATGGTTCCCATATGTTGCATTCCTAACATCCTTTCATATCTTTCCTGTTATCTCCATCATTCTTAAGTATTTCTGTAGAATTAGTAGTAAATAGATGCTATCTGTGCAAGATTTGAACCTAATGTCTCAGTGAAATATATAATATAAAACATTATACAACATGCTGCTTTTAAGATTTACACATATTTTATATGAATGCTAATATTAACATTTGTACTGGGTAGAGCCTAGTCTTGCAAACTAATTTCTAGTTCTTATGATGAGTTTATAACGTTTGCTCTAAATCCATCTTAAATTCAGTTAAAAGTGTCTTTGAACATAAACACAGAATGGCAAAGTAAGGCCTTTTTTCAGCAGGTTTTGTGCTCTTGCTGTTTTATATATTTTTAAGAAATAAACTAAAGTTTGATAAAAGCCAAGTAAAGGAGCAGTACATAGCCTAATACTGAAGGTACATAAAAATGTTTTACATTTTATTTGATCAAAATAAAAAACTGAACATATGTGTGATATTTTTGGAACCCTCACACTATAAACACTATTTTTTTCCATTGTTGGATACAAGAAACATAAGAATGTGGTAATAATCTTTAGACAGCATTGATTTTTTTCAAGAAGATTTTAGTACTAATACAATCTATTGCCAGTTGGCCACTTTCTCTGGATTGTCGCCATCGGCTCACAATATAGCTTTTCATGTAGGCCAACTTGTTGGACAGTTGCCATTGGTATTTTCCAAAAGATATCAGCCAAATGGCACCTAGCATTGGCATGGCACCAACTAGTCAGATTATAGTCCTTTAATAAAATGAACTGCTAATTGGTTTCTATCACTTTTTTCTTTCATAATTTAATATCAAAAGATACATCAACATATTTTTATTTTCTAAAACCAAATTCCTAGCATCAACCTCTACGTAGTGACTATGAGACTTTTACCTTTTTATTTAAGATTTTCTTTAATACTATATAAACATATATAACTTAAAATATGCCTGGCAAATCCTACTGGCGGTATATTCCAGCTCATAACATGCAATTGTTTTATTGACAGTTATAACAGCTTCTAGCATTTAAGCTTTCCGCATATAAAATCAGTACAACATGTCTCTGTGAAACAAATATGTTTCAATTTTAAGCTATCATTTAATCAAGGTATAAGCTTTAGTTATATTAAATGAAATTTTAATTTTAAAGTAGGATCAGCTAGCTGTTATGTCTGTTGGTACTCAGAAAAATGTCAGAATATTTCCCACCATTATTAATAAAAGTGATACTCTGGAAACTCAGTAGTTGGAATGGCTCTATACTATAAATACCAGAAGAAGAAAACAATAAAGATTACAGAAGCCTACTTTATTAATAAGAAAGGTCATTGGAAATTGAAATATCCAGCAGATGCACAAAAACTCTTCAGTATCAAAATTCAAAGTTCAACAACTTATTTTACTTAACTTCATCACAAATGGTGTTCTAAAAAGACATGTGGATGTTGAAAAGAATTACATAATGCAATCACATTAACATGTAGTAAAACATTTTCTCAATATACACTATTCAATAATTATTAACATAACTAGGATGATAATAAGATATTGATAAATACTGTATTTTAGTTACACCTTTTAATTTATATCATCTTTTTGTTAGGCTTGGACTAAAGCTAATTTCACCTGCAATAGCTGCTGAATAACTTCAATTATAATCCATTTTAATTACAGCATGGCAAGAAAAATAAAAGGTGGAATGCATCTGAACAAGAAGAAGAAGAAAAATAAAATGAAGATTTGATAGTTTTGTGTGGGGCTGCTTTTAGCAGGTTTTGTCCAGTGTGCTTTTTGATTACCTTTCAATAAAACGATTGCCTTTAAATCAGTCTTTTAGGTTCTTCTAGTTCCAGTCCTGAAATGCACTCATTCAATTACACTCTTACCCTGCTGAACACGGGACAACATGCAAACAAAAGGAAGGAACAGCGGCAGAGCAAAGAAAAAGATCAGAGAGTAGAAACCCGTTTCACCTAAGCTAGATAGGAAGATTTTTGAAAGGAGTGAAAGAGAAAACATAGTCAGACATGCAAAGTTAGTGAACTAGAAGGCAATCCTATCTTTCATCAAAACATAAAGGGCAAAACTGAAACTGAATTCAAAAGTTAAAAGAAAGAGGTCTTTTACATTGCATCCTATCTTGGATAAATTAGTCCTTAAAGCGGTAAGCCTTAAACAATTGCATTGATTATGTCATCATTTTTAGAAATGCTACCTAGGCAAAAAAATGATGCAGAATCCACAAAATAGCAGCACCTGCTTATCCAAAAAAAGGTGTCAAAAGATAAAGTAAAGAATTCACTTTTTTATGAAGCATTCAAGTAAAAATAGAAACTGTAGCAATGGATTACTTGGGTCTGAAAATCCCAACAAAAACACCCCAGAAGATCTTAATTCACTATAGAAAAGTGCAAAAAAAAAGAAAAATCAAATCACAACAGAAACCTAACAAAAGTTGTAGAGCAAACAGTAGTAGAAGAACAGTGAGGTAGTAAACACACAAATTTTAAACTGTCCCACAAGGACTATCAGCAAGAGAACTAATTAAAGCACCTGGGGCTAGATTCTTACGTAAGATTCTTGCCTTCCCAACATCAATACAATACAACTCGGAGTCCTGCCACATGCAAAAGTTCGCTGACGACACTGCTATCGTGGGCTGCATCAGGAGTGGGCAGGAGGAGGAGTATAGGAACCTTATCAAGGACTTTGTTAAATGGTGCGACTCAAACCACTTACATCTGAACACCAGCAAAACCAAGGAGCTGGTGATGGATTTTAGGAGACCCAGGCCCCTCCTGGACCCTGTGATCATCAGAGGTGACTGTGTGCAGAGGGTGCAGACCTATAAATACCTGGGAGTGCAGCTGGATGATAAATTGGACTGGACTGCCAATACTGATGCACTGTGTAAGAAAGGACAAAGCCAACTATACTTCCTTAGAAGACTGGCGTCCTTCAACATCTGCAATAAGATGCTGCAGATGTTCTATCAGACGGTTGTGGCGAGTGCCCTCTTCTATGCGGTGGTGTGCTGGAGAGGCAGCATAAAGAAGAGGGACGCCTCATGCCTTGACAAACTGGTGAGGAAGGCAGGCTCTATTGTAGGCATGGAGCTGGACAGTTTGACATCCGTGGCAGAGCGATGGGCGCTGAGCAGACTCCTGTCAATCATGGAGAATCCACTGCATCCACTGAACAGGATCATCTCCAGACATAGGAGCAGCTTCAGCGATAGACTTTTGTCACTGTTTTGCTCCACTGACAGACTGAGGAGATCGTTCCTCCCCCACACTATGCGACTTTTCAATTCCAATTCAGATGGGGGTAAACGTTAACATTATACAAAGTTATTGTCTGTTTTACCTGCATTTTTATCACTCTTTAATTTAATATTTTTTTTTATCAGTATGCTGCTGTTGGAGTATGTGAATTTCCCCTTGGGATTAATAAAGTATCTATCTATCTATCTATCTATCTATCAAATATTTAACTATACTAACAGAATACAAAAAGGGATTGATTAAAAAAGGACAAGGTAAATGATAATTAACAATGACAAAACAGTAAAAACAAAACTAAAACTTCATTAGACAGGAGGAATTAAAGGAAAAGACAAAAACAAACCAGTCCAGGGTGAATACCACAGCTGACACACAACAAAAACAGTGATTTAAAATAAAATGTGCAGTAGTTAAAAATTCCAAACTAAACCACTGGAAATTAATATGGCCAAACAAGTCAAACCAATGCTGGAATAAGATACACAGGTTTTTACACCACAAGTTTCGGAAAAAAGGCTCAGCCCAACTAAAAGTGCATTAATGGATTCTTTGTATGGCACTGCACTTGAAATAATTATGTCTGTGATGCTAGTTTCAGGTTTCAGACATCAGCTTGGCATGTTGTAATCTAGAAATGATCCTTGGGATAACATCCACCTGAGTGTTCCCTTGCAAACCTGACTATTTTTATCTCAAAATGTATGCTGATGTTCTGTTGTAGGTTTTGTGTTGGAATTTGTTTTTTCTATGTTTTGTATTTTCTCAGTACTATTTCTGAATTGGTATATTATACAGTAGTTTGAATTTTGTTAATTGTTCTATTTTTGCTGATAATTTTATACTAACTTTTTGTGTTATTTTTAAACAGGCTCTCTTTTTCTTCTTTGTATTTATGTTACTAAGGGTTTTTGATGAAGTGAAGACAGACCCCAATTAAATTACTTGCCCCTGTTGATGTAACAATGAAACTCGGCACTTGATGGGATGAATTTAAGGCATGTTTTGCCACCACTCTAATTTTCTTGGTGTTTTTTGGTAATTTTTTAAAATTTTGTTTAAGTGATTTAGCTTTTTAAATATTGCCTTTTTAAATTTTGAATTATGGTTCTTTGCTTTCTTTTTCATATTTAGTTTTTTGCCCTTTTCCCCTCAAATTCTTTGTTATTTTGGGGTAATTCTGAGTTATTGAGTTTTTTAAAATTTGTTTTCCTTTACTAATTTAATTAAATAGGTTTTGTTTGAGTATCTTGACTTTTGAGGGACTCCTTTTTCTTTGGTCATTTGTTTTTTGGCAAATCAAATTAGATTTATGTATTGCCAACTTATTTTGCAAATTTTTGGGAATCTATTTTTGTTCTTTATTTTGGAAGTCTATATTTGTTTTTATTGAGTGTTTAAAAGATGAATATAAACAGTAAGTCAACAGTCAAAGAAAAAGTAGTAAAAAAAAAGGTTTATAATTTTTCATATGTTGTATTTAACTTGGAAAATTACACCTTTGTGCAGTAGGCAATATGCACACCAAAAGCTACACATAAGTAAACAATTTACAAACAGAAGATTTCTTAATAAATTACTAATACTTTTGAAAGTTAGCACACAAAATGAAGATCTGAAGAAGGAGTTTATTATACTTAATGTGTAACAAGTAATGACTATGTAGTGAACCACATAAAAATACCTGCACCTGCTCCATCTAGCCGGCTTATAACGCAATGACCTGTCATTGGCAATGCTGGACCCATCTGTCTACCTCATGGTACACCAATGACCCTAAAGCAAGAAAGAAAATGTAAGACACCTAACTATCAAACAAAACAATGGCTACATTTGTTAAAAAACAATGAGAATAGCTTCCGCTGTGCGAGTAGTGAGAGTATGCTGTACTATTATAAAGAGTCTTTAGCTTTGGAATTTTAACATGGCCTGCTGTTGTGAAAACTTTGAGCTCAATATTTCAGCCTGAACTTGAGCTTAAATATGTGTGAATTTTTGGTAAATTTACAAATTATACTAAAGATGTAAATATGGAGAATGTGTAGGCTGGCCACATTATGTTGCTTGATATACAGTACAGTAGAAGTACAATATCCATTTATATTTTATTTTCTTTTTTTGTAATCATATTGTCACACACACGTGCTTAGGAGGCTGTCAACAAGTTCAGAGGTGAGTGAAATATTGCAAAATATGGGGTTGGAACAAGGCATTGACACTTCTCTCTTTCTTTCAACACACCCACGGAAAATTAACAGTCCCATTTTTTCCCTCCCTCTGGCTCCTCCCGATGATGCAACTCCCAATGCAGCATTGACGACATCACTTCCTAATCCCAAAGATAATGTGACTTCTGTCTCAGCACTATAATGTCACTTTCGGTCCGACATTGATGACATCACTTCTGTTAAGCTCTGATGATGTAATTTCCATCTGCCTGTGATGATGTCATATCTGCTACCATTTCCTTCCTGTCATCTATACTAATAAAAGGCAAAGCCCTCACTCACTCACTCACTCACTGACTCATCACTAATTCTCCAACTTCCCGTGTGGGTGGAAGGCTGAAATTTGGCAGGTTCATTCCTTACAGCTTCCTTACAAAAGTTGGGCAGGTTTCATATCGAAATTCTACGCGTAATGGTCATAACTGGAAGCAGTTTTTCTCCATTTACTGTAATGGAGATGAGCTTCAACGCCGTGGGGGCGGAGTTTCGTGTGACATCATCACGCCTCCTACGTAATCACGCAGTACATAGAAAACCAGGAAGACCTCCAAAAGCTGAAGAAAACATGCATTATATAATTGAGAAGGCAGCGAAACAATAAGAAGCGAGCGAGTGACATATACAACCATGTTCATGAGTTCTGCTACTTCGGAAACAAAGCACGATGTAAACCTACACTTTAAATTAAGTTCATAGACAGGCTGCCGCTGGCGTTTGTAATTTAGTGCCTGCCCATATAAGGCCATCCGTCAGCGGCAATCCAATAGCAAACTCCACTAAATATTCACGGGTTAAGGACTGTGCTTATGGAGAGGAAGATGAGATGGTCAGGGTGGTGTTTGACACAAACTCAGCGAAACTGCGAGAGAAAGTTTTAAGTGCCAGGACTAAGGTAACATTAAATACAGCCACGGACATAGCACAAGATGGCACCAGCACAGCTGGGAACCTTCAATGCATGTACACTGAGTGGCTCACGTGAACTGACGCAGTGAAAAGATAAAAAGCAACAGTTCCAAAGAGCGCTGAACAAAATCCGAATTACACAATTGAAAAGGCAGCAAAAAATATGAAGCGTCTCATACATATAAGCATATTCATAAATCCAGCTACTGCGGAAACAAAGCACACGTTGGAAAAAGTCAATGTCCGCTAAAGGAAGACAGTGTAAAAAAAACCCGTGCATGCAGTGTGTCAGGTCTCAGATAAAGAAGAAGACGAGCTGTTTATTGATGCAGTAAGAAACGAATCGATGAAAGAAACCTGTCATCTTTACAACGATTGACAAACACGGAATGTAACTTGAACACAACACATCCTACAAATACGAGCCTGATTGAAAGAAATAATGATAATCAAATCCTTGATGACAGCAACACTCAGTAACACTCACAAAACAAATACTGTATATTGACAGTCATGTTACGTTATTTTTAAAATGTTCCCTTTTCTTTTTCTAGCTTTTTTAACACACTACTTCTCCGCTGCGATACGCGGGTATATATATATGTATATATATATCCCGATCTACATACTCGAATAATGGATACTTTATTTGCCATCAATGATTGTTTTGGTAAAGCCATACTCAGTGTATTCATTAGATGAGCGGTAAAAAGTAAGAGCGAGGGAGGATGCAGGCTGTAGTGCTTGGCGTCAACTCTATCTGAATTGCGATCACATTTCAAAAATATATCTTTTCAAGTTCTATTTAGTCCATATTTGTCAAACTCAAGGGCCACGGGCCACATCCGCCCGGCGTGTAATTATATCCGCCCGAGATCATTTTATATACTGTATTATTGTTATTAATGGCCCGGGTATATGAAGCGCTGGTAACACAATAAACTACAGATCCCATAATGCAGCGCTTCAGCTGCCTTGCCGAACACTTATCGCGTTAATCAAGTCTAGCTTATGATGCTGCAAGTTATTGCGAAGCTAACTCACACGATGCTGGAGAGAAAAGTTCATTCTGAAAATAGAGCCTTTAAAAAGCGATGGGAGGCTGAGTATATGTTTACTGAACCCGTGTGTCTCATTTGTGGAGCTAATGTGGCTGTAATTACAGAATTTAATCTAAGACGGCACTATGAGACAAAACATCAGGGTAACCTAAATGCAATGCAGAAGATACAGAAAGCAGAATAATTAAATAAGAATCTGACACTTCAGCGGACGTTTTACCCGCGCACAATCACAAAGTGATTTCAAGTGAAGCTGCTTTTATGGGAGACACAAATGCACCAGTGCAACTTGCCCCACTTTCCCTGTTGCCAAGTAATGTTAAACCAAGTCGTCACTATGGTGTTCCCAAATACGCACTTTGCTGATAAACTGAGCGCACTGAGTTTGCACAGCGCTTTGGTGACTTTGAAGAACAAAAAGTCCGTCTACATGCGGCTCGAACCTTGTGCATGTTTGGTAGCACATATCTGTGTGAGAAGCTCTTCTCAGTGATAAAGACTAACAAAACAGCACACAGGAGTCGCCTCACTGATGAGCACCTGCAATCCATCCTGAGAATCTCCACAACACAGAACCTCACACCAAACAGAAACAAACTTGTGGCCAAAAAAAGATGCCAGGCGTCCAGCTCTAAAATGACATATGAGCAAAGACAACTGAATGATTTGATTTGTTATTGCTGAAAGGAACACATTTTATTTATATTTCCAGGTTTTGTTATGCAGCATGTTCATATTTGAATTTGTATAATTTTGACAGGATATATTTTTATGGAGAGCAAAATCTTTTGGGATATTTAAAATCTAAGTTTATTTTTATATAAAATTACATAAGAGTAAAGAAATTTGAATGTTTGTTCTTTTAATGTTTACTTTATTTCTAACTTGTATAATTTAGACAGGATATATTTTTATGGAGAGCAAAATATTATAAGTTGTTTAAGGTTTGAGTTGATTTATTCAGGAATAATATTCCTGTCTGTTTTACCATTCCTACCAAAGATATTTCTGTCGACTAAATAAAAATTCCTTCTATTTAAAATTTAAATAGAACTTGAACAAATACGATAGTTCATAATATCCACGCAGACTTGCACGTAAGAGCGGGAGTTATCCATTTTAACAAGCAGCGTATTGCACTGATCCGAAATAGCTGTGTGTGTATATATGTAGATATGTATGTATACTGTATATATATATGTTTATATTTGTGTGTGTGTATGTATATATATATATGTATTTGTGTGTATATATGTGTGTGTATGTATGTATGTATGTGTGTATGTATATGTATGTGTATATATGTAGATATATATGTATGTATATATGTGTATATGTATAGATATGTATATATATATGTTTATGTGTGTGTGTGTAAATATATATATATATATATGACAACAACACTCATCACTCACAACAGTGACAAAACAATTACATTGACAATCATGTTACGTTATTTTCAAAATGTTTCCTTTTCTTTTCATTGCTTCTTTAACACACTACTTCTCCGCTGCGAAGCGCGGGTATTTTGCTAGTCATTATATAAATTTACCCTCTATTTCATCTTAGATTGTCAAATTTTTTTTTTATATTTTGACCCATTTTTTGCATTTGTTTTTTCATTTGTCCGTCGGACATTATAAGAGGACATTTCCCAAATTCTTTATGTGCTTCTGTCTCTGATTTTTTTTTGACACAGTTTTTATTACAATCAATCGACTAGAATGAACAAAGTTTATAAGTTGTCAAAAAAGGCCAAACCCTCCAGTACCCCAGTAAAAGAGGTCATAAGCAGTTTCAAAGGCAGAAATACAAAAGCAATCCGAGAGCAGAGGCACAGCACACATGCAAGGACATACAGTCAACCGGTCAACCGGTTGACTTCCGGTTGAGTGAACGCTGGCGGGACTGGTCGCCGCTGCTCGCCGGTAACTAGAATATAAATTTTTGCTAAGACTAGTGATTTTGATGGTATTTCTTTTGCCATATTGCTGACATCTCTGCGTGGCTATATATGCTATATTATATGCTGTGTCTGCATTTAGCTTTAGCCTAACCTCCGTTTCGTCTGAAACTTACCGGTTTATTCTCTGCACGGCTGAGCTGCTTGCAGCCTCCTCGCCTACAATGTGGACCGGTAGGATTTTTGCTTGGCTGTTTGTTTGGAGTCTTCTGTCGCTCGTTATTCAACCTGCGACTGGCCTCCTCCAGTACCCAGCTGCTGAGCTGCTTCGACTGCGTCTTTTCCAGTCTGTGCCTTTGCTGTCGGTGCTATATTTCGACCCGGACGTCATACTTCTCCCTCGTCGGAGATACATCCATCGTGGGTCTCGCCGGAGATTCCGAACGGACGCCTCGAAAGGAATTAACTCTTTTTGGTCTGATTTTCGGCACCCTCCACATAACACAGATAGGAACGCTGACCATAGCGTGTTGGCCAGCTTAACTCGGTCGACTAACACCACTGTCAAATGCGACAGCAACACTGTCAGCTTTGGTCTTCTGAACATCCGCTCACTTACGAGCAAGGGACATCTCATTCAGGATCTCCTCATTGACCGTAAGTTTGACTTTCTCTGTTTAACTGAGACTTGGCAGCAACCTCAAGACTTTTCACAACTTAATGAATGCACCCCCCCGGGGTTTGTTTACACTTGTCAACCCCGTGCATCTGGCCGTGGAGGAGGTGTCGCGATAATTTATCGTGAGAAGTGGAAAGTCCTGCCGTTGCCTGCTCCTGCTGTTAGCTCTTTTGAATCGACTGTGTGTCAACTGTCTGGGCCAGTTCCAACCATCATTGCAACTGTCTACCGTCCTCCTAAGTCTAACAACAATTTTTTGAACGATCTTGCTACCTTCCTTACCAATCTATCTGTAATTACTCCAAATATAATTCTGCTGGGTGATTTTAACATACATCTGGACAATATCAATAGCCCTCTCACTAGAGACTTTTTATCTTGCCTGGAGAGTTTTGGATACCAGCAGCACACTGATGTTCCTACCCATTGTAAAGGACATATCTTGGACCTGATTTGCTGCTCTGGTGTTGTTCCTTTTGATCTTATAGCAGATGAACTCACTATAACCGACCACTTTCTCCTCTCATTCAACGCTAAACTTACCTTTTCTGTTCCTAAGCTTCCACGTCTCATAGCCTTTCGTAACATTAAGAATATCAACTTGAATTTGCTGTCTTCTAGAATTGATTCGCAAATGGACTTTTATAATTTATCCTCTCCCATAGAACTGGTCTCATATTATGACACTTGTCTTAATGGTATTCTTAATTCTCTGGCTCCGCTAAAAACCAGATCTGTTTCTTTTTCCTTTTCTGCCCCCTGGTTTACGCCTGAACTTCGGCTTCTGAAAGCTAAAGGCAGGCAACTTGAAAGGTTGTTTTAAAAAAACAGACTCTTTGTCCACAAAGAGATGTATAAAAATCATCTACTCTACTACAAGGATTGTATAGCTCAAACCAAATCTAATTATTACACTCAGTTAATTACTAGTAATACAGGTAACACCAAGTCTTTGTTTTCTTTACTTAATAATGTTACACAACCTCCAGACTCTTTACCATCCCACCTTCACTCAACTGCCTTCTGTAATTCTCTTATGTCTTTTTTCAATGAGAAAATCCAAAAGATACATCAGCACCTTGGTCCAGATCCTTTCTGTATTTCTTCTGAACTACACTCACCTATTCACTCTTTCTCTTCTTTCCAGCTTCCCACTTCCTCTGAAATCTCAGATCTCATCTGCAAATCCAAGTCATCTACTTGTCAGCTGGACCCCCTGCCTACAGTTCTGGTTAAAGCCTGCCTCCCCTCTCTAGTCCCTCTTATTTCTGCCATCATTCACTCTTCTCTTACTACTGGTATTATTCCCTCATCTTTCAAAACTGCTGCTATAACCCCAATATTAAAAAAAACCTGGTTGTGATCCTACTAATTTCAATAATTTTCGCCCCATTTCTAACTTGCCCTTTATCTCCAAAATTCTTGAAAAAATAGTAGCTATCCAACTACACACCCACTTGTCTCACAATAATCTATATGAGAAGTTCCAGTCTGGTTTTCGCCCCCTTCATAGTACAGAAACAGCACTTGTTAAAATTACCAATGACCTCCTTATGGCTGCTGACTCTGGTCTAATCACTATTCTCATCCTTCTTGATCTGAGTGCGGCCTTTGATACTATTTGTCATACCACTCTCCTTAATAGATTATCTTTGATTGGCATTACTCACACTCCACTTGATTGGTTTAGATCTTACCTTTCAGGCCGCACTCAGTTCATACAGCTTAAAACTTTCACATCCCAACCCACGCTGTTACTTCTGGTGTGCCCCAAGGCTCTATCCTGGGGCCTCTTTTTTTATTATTTACCTTCTTCCCCTTGGCAATATTTTTCGCAAATATAACATTAATTTTCACTGTTATGCTGATGACACCCAGCTCTACCTTGCTGGTAAACCCACCTCCTCTTTTCCACCACCCTCACTTATTGATTGCATTTCTGAAATTAAATCCTGGTTCTCTTCAAATTTTCTTAAATTAAACAGTGACAAAACTGAGGTTCTCCTCATTGGTTCAAAATCATCATTATCCAAAACCAATAATCTTTCTTTTATTATTGATAACTCTGTTGTTTCCCCATCATCTCAGGTCAAGAGTCTGGGTGTCATCCTCGACAGTACTCTATCTTTTCAATGTCACATTAATAACATCACCCGGTCTGCTTACTTTCACTTACGTAATATTAATCGCATTCGTCCCTCCCTCACTCCTCATACTACTGCCATTCTTGTTCATAGTCTTGTCACTTCTCGGCTGGACTACTGCAATTCACTCCTCTTTGGTCTCCCTAACAAATCTCTTCACAAGCTTCAGTTAGTCCAGAATTCTGCAGCACGTATCATCATTGGAATCCCATCTTTTCACCATATTACTCCGGTCTTGCAGCAGCTTCATTGGCTCCCCATCAAGTTTCGTATTGATTTTAAGATTCTGCTACTAACTTTTAAGGCCATCCATAACCTCGCACCTCCATATTTGTCTGACCTTCTACATGTTGCCATTCCATCCCGTAACCTTAGATCCTCTTCCTCCACCCATCTGACCGTTCCTCCTGCCCGTCTAACCACCATGGGGAGCAGAGCTTTCAGCCGTTCTGCTCCTAAGCACTGGAACTCATTACCTGCGGATCTCCGAAATATCAAATCATATTCATCTTTCAAATGTAAACTTAAAACACATTTGTTTAAAATGGCTTTTTCTTCTTCGTCCTAATTATAGTGGTTTTGTTTGGTTTTAATTTTTAGATTTCTTGATGTTTTAAGTTGTTTATAATTGTGTTTTGTATTTATTTTTTTATTTATTGTTTGTTCGGTGTCCTTGAGTTCTCTGAAAGGCGCCTTGTATAAATAAAATGTATTATTATTATTATTATACATGGTATAAATAAAGATATGAAAGCTGTAAAGAGGAGAATCAGAAGCTGAGGTTTAAAACTGTAATTTCAACTCCTGGCCATCCAGCTATCCAGTTGCACTACATACTGACACTTCTTAAAGTTGTGGCTAGTTGATATATTGGTCTACACTGCTTATTATTGAAACTGAATTAAATTAAAGAGGTTTTCCAGAAGGTAAAGGAGCAAGAATAGCATGATGCCACTGCTAACTTGCTGGCAAGAGTGCCAAAAAAGTTAACAAAGTAGGGTTTGTCTAGAACAAAAAGAGTTAGTGCTCTGTGAGTACAGGGGACAGTCCCTAAAGAACTGGAGAAATGTACCAGTTGCATTAGATTAACAGAAATGTCCACTGGGAAACCGCAGCCAGGTCTGTGGCATGAGACTTGTGGTGAGTTTAATATAAATTATGCATTTAATTACACTGGATATGCAGGTATTTTCAGAATGCAAAATGTTTCTTGCAACTGATTGCCATGAGATAATGGAGGTACTGCAGGAAGGCCATGCTGCCAAGCCAAGAATATTAGTAAGACCCTGTCACTGACTTCAAAGTTGGAAGTAATGATTAAGAAAAATGGACTAGAAGATGGGAAAAAAGCAGAGAGGCATATATATAGCATATAGCATATATTTAGCATAGTTTACTGTCAAATTATGCAAAGAGTACACGACACATGTTTCGCCCTATTTCTGGGCTCATCAGGTTTACACACTAACTGCACCCCCTCTCAGGGATCGAACCTCGGACGTCAGCGTCAGAGGCGAAGCCTCCCAGAATTAGGGCGAAACATGTGTCGTGTACTCTTTGCATTATTTCACAGTAAACTATGCAACATTCTATGGTCTGCTTCTCACAACTGAAGAGGGCACCGTGGCGGCTGTTTGCCCACTTGCAGACCAGCCACAAGCATATCAGCCCATACAATCAGATTGTGATTCAGACAACGAATGCCATGAATATATATATATATATATATATATATTGTAATAAATAACGAGTCCTCAAAATAGAAAAAGTTTTGGGGTTTTATCCCCGTATATTGTCGTCCAGACAAAATGAAAAGAATGATCCAAATATGACCTTTTTCAGTACACAAATGAATGAAATGCTGTAACAAAATGGCGTTTATATGGAGGATGGGATGATGGGAGGAAGTGGTTGGCAGGAAGTGACGTTTGGAGGCAGGACCACGGAACCAACGTCACCAGGAGCAGACTGAAGTAATCGAGTGGGAACCGGAAGTGACGTCATCAGATGGAAACCGGAAGTGACGTCATCGCGGCCATTTTGGATGTGTGATTTTGAGACTGTTTTACTTGTCTTCCGGTTTTCTGTAGATACAAAGAGAGTCAGGTAAGCACCACGTGATAAACCCTTGTCTTGCGAGATGTCACTCACCTTTAGGCTCTTTGACTGCCTCCAACTCGCACGTGTGTGACATGACCCCCCCCCTCAGCCCAGACCCATCCGGTCGGGCGACCTGCACCGAGAGGTCGTGAACCCGGGAGAGAGCATCTGCGTTGGCCTGCAAAGAACCTCTACGATAAGTAACGCTAAAACGTACGGTTGAAGATCCAAAAACCACCTAGTGACGCGAGGATTTGACTCCCGATGAAGGGACATCCACTGTAAAGCGGCATGGTCCGTCACTAGAGTAAACTCGCCCCAATAGGTAGTACCTTAATGATGTGATAGCCCACTTAATTGCCAAGGCCTCTCGCTCCACCGCAGCATACTTCATCTCACGGTCCAGCAGTTTCCGGCTCAGATACATAACGGGGTGTTCAGCACCGTCGATACATTGGCTCAACACGGCACCCAGTCCTGTGGCCGATGCATCGGTCTGGAGAACAAAAGGAAGAGAAAAGTCAGGAGATTTTAAAACAGGTGCTGACGTAAGGGCCGATTTTAAGTCACTAAATGCTTTATCTACTATATCATCCCATACCACTTTTATAGGTGCCCGTTTCTTTGTCAAATTAGATAAGGGCAAGCAATTTCTGAGAAATGTGGCACAAAGCGATAGTAACCAGCTAATCCCAAAAATGCTTGTACTTGCCGCTTATTAATCGGACGGGGCCAATTTATGATGGCATCAATTTTAAGACATTGTGGCTTCACGACACCTCCCCCCACCAGATAGCCCAAATATTTGGCTTCTCTCAATCCAAAGAAACATTTCATTGGATTAATACGAAGCCCTGCTACTGCTAGTGTGGAAAGTACCATTTTCACCTGCCATACATGTTCCTTCCATGTGCTGGAATAGATGACGACGTCATCTAGGTAGGCGGCACAATAGCAATTGTGGGGCCATAGCAGTGTGTCTACCAGGACGTTGGAAAGTAGCTGGCGCCCCGTGCAAACCAAATGGAAGGACTCTGTACTGCCAATGTCCACTGGGAGTGGTAAATGCATTTTTTTCTTTTGCAGAATCCGCTAAGGGAATTTGCCAATACCCTTTGTCATGTCAAAGGTAGTTAGGAATTGAGCGCCTCCTAGTCGATCGAGCAGGTCATCCACTCGTGGCATTGGATACGCATCAAACTTAGCGACCCGATTGAGTCGTCGGAAGTCATTACAAAACCTCCAAGACCCATCGGGTTTAGAAACTAGAACAATTGGACTAGACCAAGGGCTATAGCTTTCCTCGATAACCCCTAAATCCAGCATTCGTCTAATTTCCAACTCTACTTCAGCTTTCTTTGCCTCCGGGAGTCTGTAAGGTCTCTCCCTGACAATCACTCCAGGGTCCGTAATAATATCATGCGCAATCAATGCAGTACGTCCAGGTAATTCATCTACCACCTTAGGTACAGACAAGATAGCCTTTTCGAGATCTTGTCTTTGTTCTGATGTTAAGTTGGAACCAAAATTAAGTTTGGCACAGGACATAAAAAGTGAACTAGGCTGTCCGGAGGAGGGGTCGGGTTCCCTGTCCTTCCACGGTTTCAGCAAGTTAATATGATATATTCTTTCACTCGGTCGATGATTCGGTTGTTTAACTAAATAGTCAACGAGACCTTTTCTTTCTTTAATTTCATAAGGTCCTTGCCAATGGGCTAACAATTTATAATGGGATGTTGGGACTAATACCATAACACGATCACCCGGACAAATTCCGAATGGTGGTGTTTCTATTATAGTAACGTGACTGCTGCTTGCGCTTTTTCTAAATTCTCTTTTAGGATAGGCCTAATTTTCTCTAGTCTATCGCGTAATTGAGCGATATATTCAAGAATATTTGAGGTAGGGAGTACCTCCTCCTCCCAACCCTCTTTTAGCATGTCCAAAATCCCCCTGGGTTGTCTTCCATATAATAATTCAAAAGGAGAAAACCCTGTTGAGGTTTGCAGCACCTCCCGGTAGGCAAACAAAACGAGAGGAAGCAACTGATCCCAGTTTCTCCCATCCTCGTTAACTACCTTGCGCAACATCTGTTTTAACGTCTGGTTAAAACGTTCAACCAATCCATCAGTTTGAGGATGATAAACCGATGTTTTTAGATGTTTTATCTTGAGTAATTTGGCCACTTCCCTGAACGTTTCTGAAGTGAAAGGAGTCCCTTGATCTGTTAAGACTTCTTTGGGGATCCCAACACGCGCGAAGATCCCTACTAATTCCCGTGCGAGATTTTTTGTATTAGCTGAGCGCAACGGAACAGCCTCTGGAAAGCGAGTGGCATAATCTACTAAGACTAAAATATATTTAAATCCTTTTAACGAGGGTTGTAATGGACCAACGAGATCGATACCTAGTCGTTCAAACGGGATATCAATGAGGGGAAGGGGAATAAGAGGAGCTTTAGTCCTTCTAGGTATCTGGCGCAATTGACACTCCGGACATGAAGTGCAAAATCGCCTGACCTCCTCATTAATTCCCGGCCAAAAAAATCTGAGTTTTATTCTCTCTAAAGTCTTATCGGAGCCGAGATGGGCTCCTAGAAGGTGGGAATGTGCTAATTCACATACTTTTCGCCGAAACGTACGTGGAATTAACAACAAAGCCCGCATTTCACCCTCGTGTTCTGCCACTCGATATAATAATTCATTTTTAATTACAAAGAACGGCATCGGTGGCATGGGATCTAGGTTTGTATAACCGTCAGTAGATACTATTGCATTTCTAGCATTTTTTAATGAATCATCATTCCATTGTTCTCTTTTGAATGATGACGGGTTAATCTAAATTGTGCGTTAAATTTTGAATAGGATCTTGTTCTAATTCAATGGGAGGAGCTATTGCTCTACGCCTTCTCGCCGACTGTAGCAGCTCCGCAGAGGATGATGGGACATCAAAACTTTCGCACTGGGTACCCGTATGGATCCATGCTACTGAGGGACACGGCGTGGAGGCAGTCGGAGCAGTATTCTCCATTACTAAGCCCAAATTCTTATTAGATGCAGTTACGTTCTTACTGCTGTTAATTTTATTCCAATCTCTTCCTAATATGACTGGAAAAGGGGGATTGGGCAATACTGCCATAGCCATAGATATTATTTTATATTCTACTGATATCACACACCTGGCGGTTTTGTAATATTTAATATCCCCATGTATACACTTTAGACTAGTTTTCTCCTTAGTCAACTGTTGCGGTAATACGTAACGGGTAGCAACAATGGAAATGTTACTCCCGGAATCAAACATTGCCCTTACCTTTCTGCCATTTATAATAACTGCACCTGTATATGGAAGAGACAGAGGGTTATTCACTGTGGCACAGTACCTTTCTCCCCTTACTATCGAGCAATCCATCGCTCGTAGGCACAGCTCGGGACAGATGTCCGATCTCCCGCACTTGAAACAGCGAGGGGCCGGCTGGTCTGTCCCTTCTACAACGCAGGTTCGGGAGTTTGTCGGGGGGGCTCAGGGACTGCCCCGTATCTGTTGGGTTCGGCGAGAAGTCCGTTCCGACCACCCTGATTTACTTGCCGCCCAATGACGCTCCGTTATCTGAATCAGGGTGTCCATATCCTCGTATGTTTGTTTTCTTATTTGGTGGGCGATGTGGTCAGGGAGGGCATGGACGAAGGTCTCACATGCAAGGAGCTCCGCTATTTTATGGGAGGAGTTAATGTCGGGCCGTAGCCAGCGACACACCTTTCCCCAAGCTTCAAAGCCCTGCGTTCTTATCGGCCTTTCGGGATCAAACTGCCACTCCCTCCACTCTCTCGCCTGTTGTTCGGATGAAACGCCATAGCGCTTCAACACCTCAGTCTTCAGAGCGTTATAGTTGGCTGCCTGTTCCTTGGTTAAGTCGTAATAAGCCCTCTGCGCCGTTCCCTTCAAATAGGGAGCCAGTAGGTACGCCCACTCTGACCTCGGCCAAGCATTCCGCTTCGCGGTTCTTTCAAAAATCAAAAAATAGGACTCGATGTCATCTCCTTCAGTTAAAGGTGTTAACTGGATTGGCTGTGACCGAGCCACCTCCGTCCGTGCATCAGCACGGGAACGAGCCTCGGCTTCTGCCAACTGGGTTCGGGTCTCCCCCATCTGGATCTTCAGGGTTTGGAGATCTCCCATGATCGTATTTAGGACAGTATTCAGGTCTTGTTCTTCGCTCATGATGAACAATTGTATCCTGCCGGCTACGCCAACTGTAATAAATAACGAATCCTCAAAATAGAAAAAGTTTTGGGGTTTTATCCCCGTATATTGTCGTCCAGACAAAATGAAAAGAATGATCCAAATATGACCTTTTTTCAGTACACAAATGAATGAAATGCTGTAACACAATGGCATTTATATAGAGGATGGGATGATGAGAGGAAGTGGTTGGCAGGAAGTGACGTTTGGAGGCAGGACCACGGAACCAACGTCACCAGGAGCAGACTGAAGTAATCGAGTAGGAACCGGAAGTGACGTCATCAGATGGAAACCGGAAGTGACGTCATCACGGCCATTTTGGATGTGTGATTTTGAGACTGTTTTACTTGTCTTCCGGTTTTCTGTAGATAGAAAGAGAGTCAGGTAAGCACCACGTGATAAACCCTTGTCTCGCGAGATTTCACTCACCTTTAGGCTCTTTGACTGCCTCCAACTCGCACGCGTGTGTGACAATATATATATATATATATATATATATAGTGGACGCAGCCCGGACACAGACAGGCGGACATGTTGTTAATTACCACCACATGTTTATTTACACTATTATATACAGAATAAAGTCAGTGCACACACGAACCCCCACACAGTCCTGGCCACACAATGCCTTCTCTTCGGGCCGCCTCCACTCTCCTCTCTTGCTTTGTCCTGCTTCCACCCGACTCCAGCCTTGAATGAAGGGAGACAGCCCCTTTTATTTCACCCTGGATGGGCTCCAGGTGTTTCCTGGCACTCCTCCCTGAACACGCCCCAGTGTGGCGGAAGTGCCGGCTGTTCTCCTGGAAGCTCTCCAGGTGTCCCTTCTCCTCTTCCCCCCAGCACTTCCTGGTGTGGCGGAAGTGCTGAGGTCCAGGGTCCCCAAGGAATTGGGGCGCCCCCTGGCGGTGACCACAGGTCCCTACAGGGTTGGGCTCCAAGCCCCCTACCCGTGGCCCCCAAAGCAACCAGGATGGCAGCCCCCACGTGATCCAGGGTGGGCATAGACCCTCTTCCGGTCCCTCAAGGTGTTCCGGCAGGGTCGTAGCCCCTGGCATCCCTGACAGTATATATATATATATATATATATATATATATATATATATATACAGTGCATCCAGAAAGTATTCATAGCGCATCACTTTTTCCACATTTTGTTATGTTACAGCCTTATTCCAAAATGGATTAAATTCATTTTTCTCCTCAGAATTCTACACACAACACCACAACGTGAAAAAAGTTTAATTGAGGTTTTTGCAAATTTATTAAAAATTAAAAAAACTGAGAAATCACATGTACATAAGTATTCACAGCCTTTGCTCAATACTTTGTCGATGCACCTTTGGCAGCAGTTACAGCCTCAAGTCTTTTTGAATATGATGCGCACCTATCCTTGGCCAGCTTCGGCCATTCCTTTTTGCAGCACCTCTCAAGCTCCATCAGGTTGGATGGAAAGCGTTGGTGCACAGCCATTTTAAGATCTCTTCAGAGATGTTCAAGCAGATTCAAGTCAGGGCTCTGGCTGGGCCACTCAAGGACATTCACAGAGTTGTCCTGAAGCCACTCCTTTGATATCTTGGCTGTGTGCTTAGGGTCGTTGTCCTGCTGAAAGATGAATCGTCACCCCAGTCTGAGGTCAAGAGCGCTCTGGAGCAGGTTTTCATCCAGGATGTTTCTGTACATTGCTGCAGTCATCTTTCCCTTTATCCTGACTAGTCTGCCAGTTCCTGACGCTGAAAAACATCCCCACAGCATGATGCTGCCACCACAATGCTTCACTATAGGGATGGTATTGGCCTGATGATGAGCGGTGCCTGGTTTCCTCCAAACATGATGCCTGGCATTCACACCAAAGAGTTCAATCTTTGTCTCATCAGAGCAGAGAATATTTGTTTCTCATGGTCTGAGAGTCCTTCAGGTGCCTTTTGGCAAACTCCAGGTGGACTGCCATGTGCCTTTTACTAAGGAGTGGCTTCCATCTTGCCACTCTACCATACAGGCCTGATTGATGGATTGCTGCAGAGATGGTTGTCCTTCTGGAAGGATCTCCATTCTCTTGACAGAGGACCTCTGGAGCTCTGACAGAGTGACCATCGGGTTCTTGGTCACCTCCCTGACTAAGGCCCTTCTTCCCCGATTGCTCAGTTTAGATGGCCGGCCAGCTCTAGGAAGAGTCATGGTGGTTTTGAACTTCTTCCACTTACGGATGATGGAGGCCACTGTGCTCATTGGGACCTTCAAAGCAGCAGAAAATTTTCTGTAACCTTTCCCAGATTTGTGCCTCGAGACAATCCTGTCTCGGAGGTCTACAGACAATTCCTTTGACTTCATGCTTGGTTTGTGCTCTGCGATGAACTGTCATCTGTGGGACCTTATATAGACAGGTGTGTGACTTTCCAAATCATGTCCAGTCAACTAAATTTACCACAGGTGGACTCCAATTAAGATGCAGAAACATCTCAAGGATGATCAGGGAAAACAGAATGCACCAGAGCTCAATTTTGAACTTCATGGCAAAGGCTGTGAATACTTATGTACATGTGATTTCTCAGTTTTTTTATTTTAAATAAATTTGCAAAATCCTCAGTAAACTTTTTTCACGTAGTTATTATGGGGTGTTATGTGTAGAATTCTGAGGCAAAAAATGAATTTAATCCATTTTGGAATAAGGCTGTAACATAACAAAATGTGGAAAAAGTGATGCGCTGTGAATACTTTCCGGATGCACTGTATATATGAGGTGAAAAGAATGTAATGGCTACCTTTTTAAAAAACAACTTGGGGAATTAAAGCACAGAAACTAAATGCCAAGTGGTATAATTCTAAGTCTGTGAAAGACATCCCAGTCTTTAGTGTGTCATGAATCAAGGTAGAATGCTATACATTTACCTTTATTATCTGTGAATTACACAGATTAGCACCAAAATCCTCCTATGTAAAAAATTGATGTACTTTATAAATTTAGATGTGCAGAATCCATTTCTGAACCACAAAGTGTTTCCCCAAAATATCAGACTCAGTGAAAAACAAAAGATGACTTTTTAAAAAATAAATTAAATTTACTTTATTAAATAACATTTTGTGCATGACAAATACTCATTTGCAATATTTTTATGCTGATAAATGTCAGTCTTCCTTCTTCTTAACATTAGTTGAGGTGAAATTACCCAAAAGCAAGAATTTGCTACACATTTGTTATTCTCGATTGGCTTTTTAACTCACTCCATTCTTATTCCTTCAAGATAGCCAGGTATGTACTATGTATTTAGCATATTAGAAAGCTGCCTTTTTATTATTCAGAAGAGTTAAGGTTGTTTAAATGTTTTTTTTACAGAAGTATGCAAGGTTGGTTGCTCTGTTGTCTTGAGCAGGTAACTGGTAAACCAAGGGGAACAAGAAAGTGGTTTCTGATGAACATGTAGAGGGGTGACAGATAGATAGATAGATAGATAGATAGTTTTTAATTATTATTATTAGAGGAAAAAACCTACCAAGTGACTACCTGTAATAATAATAATAATACAATAAAACCTTTATTATCTGTCAGTCAGTTAACCATCAGTCTCGGTTAACCATCAAGGTAAAACAAAAACATGTGGTATGTTGTTAGCTGTGCACATTGGAACAACTCTTCCTTGTGCTAGCGTTCACTGTTTTTCCCCAGCTTCGTGTCATGCCGCATTTTGAAATCCCAGTGTCAGTTACTTACCTTCAGTTTTAATAGCATTTAGTAGGTTTTCTCTTTTGTTATAATTAATTTACTATACATTGTTATGGCCGATAAACGTATGTGTGAGGTGTTGGAATTGTCACAAGAAATTATTAAATGTTCATGAAATGGCAAAAGTGCTTCAAGTATTTGTTCAATTTATAGAGAAGGAAGAACAACAGTGAACAATAGAAAGCATGATCCTAAAAAAATTAATGTAAATGTTTTTCTGTATCATAATTTTCTATTTAAATTCTGTTATATCATGTCCTGTTAATTTATTGTGACATGCATTTAGCTTGTGATGCACAGTGTGGGAGCAGAAAGGGGCGAAACTAATTCTGTATGTGATGGGACTGAATGAAGGGCTTCTGTAAAGGGCAGACACGCCTCTTAGGAGATGAGTATCAGGAAAGGTTGAGAGAAAAACGAAGGTGCGGTGAAAGGAAGTTTTGAGTAGGGAGACAGGAGACAATAAAGCAGGAGTGTTTGTGGTGTAGAGAAAAAAAATGTAAGCAGCAGGAGATAAACTGATTGGTGGGAAAACCTTTCTTTTATTGTTTTTGGAGGTGTACTCTGTAACCCAGATAATGGAATGTAAGACAGAGCATCATTTGTTAAGAATGAAGACTACAAGTAAAACATAGAAAACTCCAGTACCTCTAAGTTGTATTTGCTTATTACGCTGGTCATTATGATATTATACTAATTAATTAATTTTGTTAATACTATATTTTGTTTTGTTTTGGAAATAAATACGACTATTAGCTAAATTAATCTACTGTATATCATTTTTAAAGTAGCTATTCTGTTATCCATCTTTTCTCTTATCCATCATGGCTTTGGTCCTGACCCCTGACAGACAACTGAGGGTACTATTTTAAAAAAAGTATATGTATAATGTATAATTTTTTTTAAGACTAAATAATTTAAAACATATATTACATTTTTTCCCTAATATAGTGTTTTATTTATTTTAACCCTTCATCTCTCAAAAATTAGATAGGTCAGATGTGGATTCAGCACCCACAAGTTAATAAAGAACACCTAAAACTTTTGACGGGAGTGATAAAAAAATCTTTGTTGCTTTGATTCCAACAGTACATTTGTTTGTTAGGTCTCTACCACCTTATCACACCTGCTTTTTATAATCTCCCTTTTCATGTCATTCCTTGGTTGAGTTGACTTTGTGTTTTGGCTCACAGTGTGACATTCTTTAACTTTAGCTATCTGGCACAGGGGAGCAGGTTTTGCTCCAAAAGTTTGAGTATTTGGATATGCAGTTAAAGCCAAAAGAGACCACACTTTAATAATATAATTAACATGTAAAATACAAAATGCTGTGTTAAACTGTGCACAGAATAAAAAAGATAACATCATTACTACTACTACTACTACTAATAATAATAATAATAACAATATTAATAAGACCTTAAAATAAGAGGTTTAACTAAAGTAGGGGAACAGCAGCTTTATCACAAATGTTGCAACACAAACAAGTATATGATGAAGAAATAGCCCTTTAATAACACGACTGTGCTATTTCCACCCTAGGTTCCACTTATTAAGTTCCACTTATTATCTCAACCAACAGAATCAGAAAATAAAATTGACCTCTTAAGAATAAGGTGTTTAAAGAGGATTTGAAACAGGAGCCAGGCGAGTCAGGGATTGGAAGAAAGACAATCAGAAATTGATGTATGGACAAAAACAAGACAAGGATGTACACCTTACAGAAGAATCGGAATATCCAGGTAGTAAATATCCTAAGAAGTTTAAATATGCTAAACAAAAACAACCAAAATCCCTTCCATCACTGACATAATCTCAAGTGTCCTTCTTTCTGGATTCACACCTTCCTGCCGTCTGTCTTCATAACCCAGAAAACCAGTTACCTGCTTCAGTTCTGTTCTGGACTCGTGTCTGCAAAGGCATCTCCACCATTAATGGTGTTGCATATTTCTCTCAAACCTTGTAAAATTCTACAGGGTTACCAAAGTGATACTCCAACTCTTTGTCTGTGCTCCTTGTATCAATTTATGGGGTTTATACTTGAGAATGCCTTTAATATTTCCCAGTCCAGGCCTGGTTCCTGTGGTGATGATAAACCCTGAAATTGGACTGCCATTTTTATTCAGATTTGTTTCTATTTCAAAAGAAAATATTACATTTAGTATTTTAACATTTTACTATTTATGTACTCAGCCAAAAAAAAAAAAAAAAAACAAACTCACACTGTGACTCTTTCTATCTGTTTTGGGCAAAAGACTGAATTATTAAAGAATGTTTTGATTTGAATTGAGCTGAGGTAACATGGCATTTTAATGGAGAATTGTTTATTTATCCATGGTTACAATGTAGAAAGACCCAATGTTGTGGTATGCATTTATTTATGTGCTTTAGATAATCTTCTACAAAACTCAGCAAGCTGAGATCAGATTTGACCTTATGATGTACTGACATTTAATCTGGAATCAACAAAGATTCCAAAGTCATAAGACAATTACGAGTTTGTGAGACTCAAGTGGCAAAAATTCATTTGAATCCATTATACTAGCAAAACTGTAGTTTTTCTATTGTGGAAACAAAAAGAAGTCATTATTAGCAAAAGTGACTGAAGGATCATTCCACATTGCATTGGAAGTAGATAAACAGTTAAGACATTAGCAGTGCTCTTAAATAGATGCTTAAATGTTACTTATCATAAATACTTATTTTATCATGTTGTACAGTAAATTAAGATTAGCCACAGTAATGCTAATAAGAAAATAACATAAATGATCATTTATCTGTGTTGATTTTGTGATCAAATAAATAAATAAAAGCTTGTGTTGCCCTTTTTGAATAGCTGGCAAAGCCCAATGTGTGAACAACTGAAATAGGAATTAACATTTATTTATCATTAAAGTGAATTATGGTACATTTTTCTGGGTTATCGCCTACATTTTACTTCTTTAAACAACACGTCGTTGAAAGTATGCAATCAGTACTTGAGCTGACACTTTTTTATTGATTAAAGTGCTGCCTGCAGAGACATCTGACAAATAGTTCATCTTACGCAGTTAAAATCTTGTATTCTGTAGAGAGAGCCAAGAAAGAGTATATGCGGGTATTTGCTCTCCTTGTACTGAGAAACTTTTGTAAGTCACAGAAAAAAGACTAGCAAATAAATAACACATTATTTGAAGAATTCAAGTATTCACATTGCTGGTCCCAGAAGTACACAGATGAAAACAAATATGGAATGTCATTTTCTTAACTGCACTTTGCACTTCTGCTGTGATGATTTTTTTTGCCTTTTTTCCGCTTGTCAGGCTGGAGAAAAGGGTAATTCACATATTTCTTAGATTTAATCTTTAGCTGTCAAGTTCTGACTTATTTGTAGGCTCCCTGTTATTTATTTCTGCAATAGACTGGCACCCCGTTGAGGACTGTTTTCTGCCAAAGCTGCTGGGATAGGCTCCAGCCACCACGACTCTGAATTAAGCTACTCTGAAAATGTTATTTTATGTTATTGTGTATTTGTTTATCTCTGTTTGTGTGACTTTCAGCCCTCAAATCCTAGTGAAGCAAGCACGGCATATCATTCAGACTGAAATCATACCTAACCATGAGGTTCATATGGAGCCCATATGCACGGCAAAACATATCTGCAATGGAAAAAGTCAGTAATGCAGTTCATAAAGAAACAGAAACTCAAAACACAGATCCAAGATAACTATTAGATGTGATTGATAGGTTAGGGATTTCTGTATTATTGAGCTTCTCTGTTAGTTATTTCATACTGTAAAAATATTTTAATATTATCCCTGCCATAATAAAGTACTTTATGCCTTGACTTTCACATGATGGGATGTTCTGTAACCTGTTTTGATAAATATACATTCTTGAATGACCAGGCTACATCCCCGCTCTCAAATATGGTCACAAGCTTTTGGTAGCATCCAGAAGAACGGAATTGTGAGAATAAAGGTCCAAACTGGGGCTTTTGTACAGAATTTCTGGGCCCAGTCTTCATGATAAACTGAGAAGCTCAGCAATATGAAAGAACTTCAGTGTAAAACTGCTGCTTTACTGGAGCAACATGAGCCATTTCAGGGGATTTTGGGGATTAGTTCAAGTATGTATCTCAACAGCCAGGAACCGAATGTCGAGTAGGAGGGGCAATGTTGAGTGGGAGGGGACATACTTGATGGGTGGGAGGAAGTTTTCAAAATAAAAGTTTGTCACACGTGAAGTTGTCAAAATAAAAGTTTGTGATCAATAAACAAATGATTTTCACAGCTTATACATTATATAATAGGGAAGATATACAATTTAAATGTACAAGTTAAACAGAAATGACAAGATACACTGCCGGAAGAGTTAAGCCATACACCCAAATCACAGACCTAGACCAAGAACAGCCACCCTAAAATCCACACCAAGATCTTTAATTTCACCCCCAACCAATGACTGAATTTTACAAAGGCCAGTTTGGATATTTCCAATTAAACTGGACAATCAAGTTAAGACTAGGATGGACAAGTGCAAGTTATTCTAAACCTTATCCTTGTGAAAGGAGATTTAAATAAATTTCCCCTCTCTGGTTTGGGAACTGCAGTGTCTCTGACAGAAAGGTTCTACAGTGGATTGTTCACACAGCAGAAAGGATTACTGGGACCTCTCTGTCTTCCATCGAAAGCGTTTTTATCAAGCATTGTACTCGCAAAGCTTATGGCATAGTGAAGGATCACTTCCATCATTCCAAGTCTCTTTGTCCTACTTTCATCTGGTAGAAGTTATTGTAGCATTTAAACCACTTCTGCCACGTTCTGTAAAAGCTTTTACCGTTTGGCTGTCTGGACTCTGAACTTTGTGCTGTCCACCTTCCTTCAGACCTGCTTCTAGTAGTTGATCAAAATGCATCTGTTACTGTTGTGTCTTATTGTCAATTGTTATTATCACTAATTTATAATTATCTCAAATTATTGTATCTATTCATTGTTTATTTACTTAATCATTAAGTATACAGTAGAATAGTGTGGTATAGCTTTAGTATAGTGCAATGTCTTACTTATCCTTCTCTTATACTGTTTTTTATGTTATACTGTATGTGTTCCATTTGATTGTGTATATGTTGCACTGAGGTTCTGGGAAACATCATTTCGTGCCACTGTATGCTGTAATACTGTGTATGGATGGTATGACAATAAAGCCATTCCTTCTTGACACTGTAGTCCCTCACACTCAACATTCGGCTCCTGGCTGCAGCAATACTCTTCTTGAGTAATTAGGATGAATGTCTAACCCCCATCTACCCATGGCAGGTATACTCGGCACAGTCTCCCGGGAAAAAGCCCAGGGAAGACACAGAACACTTTGCAGGGATTAGCTTGGGTGTTTCCGGGAATTCGCCATGAGGAGATGGAAGAAGAGTTCCTAAGGATACAGTAGTCTGGTCAGTTAAAGGAATATTCCACCAAATAATTTTATTTTTTATATTATTTAACCCATTGTGGTTTGTAGTGGGGGCTGAGAAAAGTTTCTAAAGTCATGTTTTGTTGGAAAAATGGAGAGAACCATATTTCTGGTAATGAGAATCCACAGTGACCAATGCTGTTAAAAAATGTGAAAAATTCTCATATTACTGGTGTTGCATAATGTACATGTCATGTCATCCAGTTGTATGCTCACAACATGCAAAACACATTTATTTTTTGCTAAAATGTTGTGAATAAATGCCTAAAAGGAATGTCGTCCTCAAACAGGAAGCCTGTTTATGCAAGATTGTAGTTTTGAATTAAAGACATGTCTCTCCCCCTCATTCATTTGTCAAGAGTCCTGTTGTCAAATGTTGGTTACTATAGGTTCTGAATCTATCATCAAATGCAATCTCCATGTTTCACGAAGACATGGGGTTAAATATTTTTAGCAGCCATCACTACAATCCACATTGGTAAGTAACGTAAAAATAGAAATCATTTTTGAGGTGAGCATTCCTTTAACTGCAGCGCATTTACACTGCGAGTCTCACCAGGAAAAGCAAAGTGTAAATAATAGGCTGGTACTACATCCATAGTTCCTACTTTACTACCAATCCTGGAAGAATGTCATCCTGCTTAAACAATCCCGAGCTGGAGAAGACGTGTTAAGATGGGTAGATAAATAATAAATAGATGGATGTTACTTTAAAGGTGCATCCCAAAAGTTAATTCTCAATTACAAACATTCACCTTATAATAAAACGCACAATGGCAAAACATGCCTTTTATGCATCAGCTATACTGCATTTAACAGTATAAATGCTACAATTAGCTATGATTCTTAATATTATTAAAATGTCATAAAACTTTATTTTCATTATACCTTGCTGTCCATGCTAATGTTTCATGGAACCAAAGTTTCTTCTTCACAATGTAAGGATACAGAAAACATAAAACAAGAATATGCAGAAAACATATTCTCCCACTACATCAAATGCTTCTCTGTAAGTTTTCACACTGATTAAATCAATCATTTACATTTAAAGAGACTCTGGACTCTGTGGCGATCCTAAATGAAATATAACTTTTTTGTCAAGGTCAACGTATACTGCAGAACATCAATCAACCTTTTCTTCACGTAACACCTTCCTAGTAATATGTTTTACAAAGCAAAAAAATAATACAATACATATGGCATGCTCTTTTTCATTTTAGAGTCAATAGTGGTTTTCATTCACTCTCTTCAAATATTAAAGATGTCACAAGGATAAAAAATAAAACATATAACTTATTTTTGTTTTTGATTTTTTCCCCTGTAAAGAGCTGGTACTCATTAAACCTGTTATATAAAGTAATAAGTGGCTGACTCATGCCATACACTACAAAGTTATTTACAGTGTAGTTTTGCAGGTAATTAAAAGACTGGCACATGAGCCTAATGAGAACCATCTCTGTAGTTAAGCGTCATCTGTAAGGGAAACTCACAAGACATCAAGATCGGAATACTGTGTAGAATTTAAACTTAAAACACAGGAGATTGTCAGCTTAGACCAACTGTTGTACTGGTTTTATTGCTAAGACTCATAACATAAGATAAGGAGTGCAATAAAATATTGCTGCCATTGAACTGGAAAGATTCAAGAATGATCATCAACAACAAATGGATTACAGCCCAATGTTGCCAGAAAACACATACAAGGGTTTAAAATGCAACAGTTTTGAGAAACAGGAGAAAGGCGGGGACTTGGAATTAACAGTTTAACACAATAATGAGTTATCAGTAAGTTTGAACTGCTACCCTAAATACAGTTTAAGGGTCAATTGGTAATAACTTTCAAATGTATAGTGTGCTAACAGCAGGAGACACTTCGGGCTCATTTATACTTCACGCTCAGAACGCGTACGCCCCGGAACCTTGGCTGCCACGCGTTCCCAGCATTCATTTCACGCGTCCTCTGAGCAGGTCCTCAGAAATTAACGCGACGCGTGCGCGAAGTTGCAGTACCAGCAAAAGTCGGGGGGCAGTGTGCTAAAAGTCGGAACGTGGACGTCAGAGTCTCTGTTTACTATCTACATGTGACAGCAAGCCTCTATGGAGATCCTTCGGGGATCGATGTGCGCACTTTGCTGTTTGATGAATGGCTCAAATACAGCACTCTACATTACGTAGCTGATGTGAAGTTGCAAAAAAAAAATAAAAAAAGAGACGGCATAAAAGATGGTATGTGAGACTTTTAAAATGTATCGTGTCATTTATATATGTCTTTTTTATTTTTTAATTTTTGCAACTTAATAACAGCAACATAATGTATAGCGTTATATTTGAGCCACTGAGAAAAAAATAAAGGACACGGTGAAAACGTGTATTTTGTGATTAAAGTGGAAATTTCGGCTTTAATCTCGAAATATCTACTTTAACCTCGTAGTTTACTTTATCATTAAAGCAGACGGTCGTAAACGTCATCCCAGTTTTTAATCGCTACGAGCTTCTTGGACCTGACAGCAGGTAAAGTAAAACAATAAAAAATAGATGGCACAAAAGATGGTATGTGAGACTTTTAAAATGTATCGTGTCATTACGATCGGGAATATGCGACGCTTGAATATAAAAGCACCACGAATGCATCTGTATGTCGGCATTTTGCTTCAGCAGCGGAAAGCAGCAATAGATCGTCAAACAGAACAAATTAAATGTATGATATTCCAACTCTCTGCACATTTAGAATCTTTAGATTTATACTTGATATCACTTTCATGATGAAATGCATTAAAATGTGTATGTTACATTTTACATATAATTTCGTTTAAATAATGAATACTGTTAATAAATACACACATGGGGGAATAATTACACACATGGGGGTGTCACGGTGGCGGAGCGATAGCACTGCTGTCTCTCAGGGAGTTATGTTGCTGGTATTTTCTGCTTGTATTCCACACTGTGCTCCGGTTTCCTTCCAAAGATATGCAGATTTGGGGATTTGGTGCCGCTAAAATGACGCTAGTGTATATGTGTGCTTATATTCACCTTGCGATGAGCTGAGGCCTCGTCAAGGGACTGTTTCTCACTCATGCCCAATGCTTCCTGGAATGGACACATACATCCCTGGATTAATAGATTTAATCAATAAACATCCTTTTCAGAGATATTGCGGTAAGATGTTATCGGAATTTAATAGGTGTTTTAGGCAATTCACAACACAGAGAAGCCGAACATGTTCTCACCGCGATAATATCTCGCACTGCCACCTGGTGGATTCCTCCAGATTTATGTAAAGTACGCGCGCAAGTATTAACACTACAACGCTTGCGTAGCAGGAGCGTCCGCTGCAGCATGCGTCGCGTGAAGTATAACTCCGGCCTAAGAGTGCCACTACCTGATGCATCCTTTAAGTAGTGACATTTAATGAACAATACAATACGGTATAGAAGAAATTCTATTAATTCCTGAGTAATTCTTTTGTTTGTACTATGTATTAAGAAACTTAATATTATATAAAATCTCGCTCATCATTCTTATTATTAATACATGATTCTTAAGCAGCATCAAAATAATATCATTGATAGTACTGAAAACCATACACTTAATTCTAATTTTGTGAGTCTACAGTAAGATATTTTAGTTAATCAGGTATTTCGTTTATATTGAGTGACCCTGGGTTGACGCCATGATCATTTTCTCACATCTGTAAATGTGGTCTTGCAGCTAAAAGGTTGAACGGAACATCAAAAAGCAGTGTATCTCCAGGACTGAATGCTGTGTGATCTTCACAGTAGGAAATTTCAGATGAACACCCTCTTGTGTTATGAGATTTCTTTGAGTTATGATTTAAAGCTAATCTATCTCCTTATTTCTGTTGTTTTACAGCCATAAATTTTCCCTGACTTGTATTTAGTTTCTATTTTGTGTTTTTTATTGTTTAAATTATTCATCTTTTTAATGTTTCTAGTTTAATATGTATTGTAACTTTAAATGTACTGCCATTAAACATGCATTGTGGGTGGTGCTCTAGAGGGTGGGGCTTCCTTGATGTCACTGCTGTTGGCTCCTCCTCCTGGCTTTCTAATCTCTGTCAGAAGCACAACCGAGCAGTTAAACACTGAATTATTGTTGGAGTCTTTTTCTGATTGTGACTATTTCTTGTTTTGCTGGTTTCTGAATGATCTTGCTGTTTATTGCATTTGCCTTTGGAATTTGTGTACCAGGACTGGATTGCTTGGATTGCCTTTTAGACAAATACCATTTTTTCCACTTTTGTGCATTTTGGCCTTATTTTTTCTATTTTTCTTAAATAAACTCTCAGTTTATAAAGATTCTAATTTGAATTGTTCTCACAATCCATCCAGAGTGTTTATGGGTTATCTTTTTTGTTCTGCATGTGCGTGAATTCTTTAAATTGACTACATTTTTTAAACTTTTAAAACAAGCCTCCAATTGTTAGACCTGTGTAAGCTGCAGCCTTCAGGTAGCAGTTTGGGGACTTCCCACCATGGGGTTAACCTCTTCCGGGCTATCCAGTCAAGGTGATGGCTTGCTTTTTTGGCTTATTTTGGAGGCCTCAGATGCTTTTGCCATGGCTGGAACTCCAACTAATAACAATTTCATTATTTGCAATGAGGAAAAAGTAACTATAGTGAAAAGTAGCACTTGGTGATTACATGGTGAAGCATAATGTGTTCACTTTACTGAGTTAATTTTATACTTGATATTTGATTTTTGTGTCAGCAATTTTGTGTTTCTTTCAAAGCACTCACTGGAAAGTGCAGCATTATTCATCAAATTCCACTGCATAAAATAGTAAAAAAAAAATAAAACGAATTTATTGCAATAATAATATTATAGTGTCCTGGCCAGGTTGAAGCCCGGTAGGGGAAAGTGACTGTTGGGTTGATTGAGGGAGAGCAGAGAATGGCACAGAGGACTGACATCAGGATATGATTGACAGTAAAGGGAGAAAAAAGGGGGCAGCACCCTGAACGGAGGGGCGGGAGGTGAAGGCAGGATTTTTTTTTTTTTCTGGATGGTTTGAGGGAGGAGGCTGGGGGGATAGAAAGGTGGTGATACATGTGAAATCACTGGTTTGGTTGCTTTATATTTTGGGTTTACTAACGTTGTCTTTCAGGGTCATAACAAGGAGATTCATAGACAACTGTAAATAGTTCAAGTTCAAAGTCGCTCATTTTTGTTTTTACAATTAGGCTTTTTTATTTTTTTTATTGTTCCAGTTCTGTGATTCCCCTTTCATCCTTCTGTGTTTCTTCCTTTTTTTTTAACTTGACACGTTGAGGTCGCTACAATATTAATAAGTACTTTCAAAATAAAAAAACACATAATGCAACTGTTACAAACATTGAAGTTATGCACAATAAAATATGACTTAGTTAAATTAGAAACACAAAACAGACGAGAGTTTTCCTGATAGAACAGTCTAAATTGTGGAAGGGCACAATGGTAACTTTGTATCAAGATGTTTTCATTCTGCTATGCTGAAGCTGAATTTTTGTGGCTTTGTTTGGACATACAGCCGTTCAGCATAGTTCCGTCAAAGTTTACCTGATTTTGCATGTTTAAATTATGACACAATAGCACTCACAGCTGTTCTAGTAACTGCAGCAACAGAATTTTGTCTTACTTTGTTCAAGGCCCCCCCTTGCAAAGCACATGCTGTATAAATGAAGTTAATAACTTTATCTACTAACCCTAAATTTAACTGTTTTTGAATGAAATATATTATTTTAATAACTATTGGGTGAAAAGGGAAAGAGGGAATGCAGTGTGAATTCAATTTTTTGAATGTTAGTGTAAGTTCTGACATTGGCTTAGAGACATTTTCCGAATACATCTGCTCTTTTTAAAGTGCCTCTCTAATTGCTGTCTTTGCTGTATAATCCTCCATAACATTCTCTTCTGTTACATTACAAGCAAATATTCTCTTAATGCCTAAAGTAACTTGATCCCAGAACCAACACTACTGACTAGAAGATGATCACATTTACACCTGAACATATTAACTAATATTTAAATGAGTTGTGTTAATGGCTAATTTAACTCTCAGCAATCCAATATATTGAAAGGATTAACTGAAATATTAATTTGTATATTTGCTGTAATTATTACAATAGGGTTTATGCATCTTTTAATAATTACTACATAATTACTAATGCAATTACTATACAATTTCTTGTGAAAGGAACAACAGAGTTCTGTAGTTCATAATTGAGGTAAACTTGTTAGTAAGAGTGTCCGTAGCTAGAACATTGTTCGGAACTTACATGTATGAAAGCATTGTTCATTATTTAATAGTTAAACATTTCTATCCAGTGCATAAACACATTAAAATATTTCCCACAACTCAGTCATAATTAATTTAATGCTGTAAATATACAAGACTTCAGCAATATATTAATACTAGTAAAACACTTCATAATTAAATGCACTTGTGTTTTTGGAATATGCGGTACACCATGTCTCCACTTAAATTGTCATAAATATTTACTAAATAAATATATATTTGCACCATTATTGAGCTATAAAGTGGAATGCATGACTTTTTTTTTTTTTAGAAAAGAAAAATAAGTGTGGGTGACATTAAAATATTAAGGACTGCCATGCGAAAAAATCATGAAGAACAAGCTTTAGCCTGGGTTTACCTCATTAATGGTTGGAGTTTGCTACATTTGGCAAAAAGTGCCATTTGTGCTCTTAGAAATACAGGAGGCCAACATTTTCATTAGCTAAGGCCTGGGGCCACTGACAGACATGTGTTTTGCATTTACTTGAAAATGCAAAAGTGCCATTTCTTTTTAACAAAAAAGTTATTTCTTTTTCTCACTTCTGTTATGAGCAATCACAGCATCTTTCAATAGAATCTGTTTTTTGTTTGCTGTATCTGTTCACCTCATTTATTTATTAAATGGCTTATCACTGACCTTTTGTTTTCATATTTTCTTTATCTGGGTTACATAGTATTGCTAAGTTATAAACAGATTTGACCTGTTGATGCAAACCAAAAACCTTACTTTTGAATGCTTGCCAAAGTTTAAGACAACTGCATCATCAAGTTCACATATTTATCACAAATTAAAATAATCACACATTACACTCGTGTCTTGCTTAATTACGGCATATGGCTCCAACCAGTTTGTCGTTAGTCGATTTCATCGTTAAACGCATTGATGTATATTAAGGGGGTGGTGGCGGGCCTCTGGGTCTGATGTCATTTTTGCCTTGCTGACTTTGGATAGAAGGCTCTGAGTCTGCATCGCTGCATTGCATGTCCAGCATGCAGCAAATACCTAGCCACGCACCAGCAGCATGCAAGGAACGTGCCTTTGTGTCAATTTCCTACCATCAAGTAACCTAACCCTAACATTAGCATAACACATACATCACATAAATTAATACTATTTATTGAAATACAGTACTAATAAACTACAATACGACCACTTGCAAAGGCATTTCAATAGTTTTCAAGTTTATTTATTGTATTTCTGTGGAAGCTCTGTCATTGAAGTGCAATGTTGTTAGTTGGGACATTGCCAACCAGGTCCTAACTGTATAATTTTTCTTTATTTTCTTAAACATGCATGTTTCTTCAAGTTTTTAAGTGTCTATGCTCAATGAAATTCTTGTTCATAATGGTCACTGTACTGGAACAATATTGACTACTCCTGCCCAGCCAAACCACACTCTGCTTGTGTGGAATTTGGACATTCTAGCCCTATCAGCATGGGTTCTTCTCATGTTCACTGCCACATGTTAAATATGTGCCTGTTAGGTTAACAGGTGTCTACAATTTGGTATGGTGTTAGTGAAAGTATGAATATTTGTGTGTTTGCACCTTATGACGTTCTTTTTGGGTTGATTCTTGCTTTATTCTAATTGTTTCCAAGAAAGGCTTCTGCTTTCCATGACTTTGTTTAGATTAAGCATATTAGAAAAAAGGATAAATGTTTCAGTTTGCCTCTGGCAATTCAAAATATCGTACACGGTGTCCTTTTACCGCAGTGTTACTAGTGTTTCGTTTCTGAACTCACTATATTTAACTATCAATGCTTTCATTAACACTAAATGCACTCTCCACCACACCAATACGTGGTGAGATTTTCAAGTTTTACTTATTTTATTGAATTTTCCTAAAAAACTTCACAGCAAATGCCAATGTTGTTTTAAATCAAAAATTCAGTTTAGCAAAAGACAGTACAGTAATGGCTTTTTTCTTATTTTTTTTAACAACACAGGCTCCATCATTTCTGTCACAACTAATATTATTAAATGCTGATATCCGGGTGTCAATCACTGTTGCTCTTCTTTGGCTCACGCTTGGCTATAACTGCATGTCCTTTTCACTTAAAAAAAATCGTCTCCTGCTGCTCTTATTGACATTATTGAATGTTGCTGCTCAAGTGTAAATTTCTGTCTCTGCTTTGCAAAAAGGACAGTAATCACTTAATAAATATCACACTTCTAATCACTCACACTGTTTCACTACATGTGATGAAGACGATGAGAAAAACTGTTAGTGCTCCAGTTATTTCAAACATAAACTGCTGAAAATATCTGCAATTCTCTGCCAAAAGAAGTAAAACAGAAGACCACCAATGTTCCCTCTAATTTTGTTTACTGATGAGCAGGTATAAAAAAACAGATGAGCTGCTACTTTCCGTTTACAATGTACTTTTTCTTAATTTCCCCTATAGAGTTACAAGTGGTGTTAAACAAAACTACCTGAGCAGGAGGGGAGGTTCCCTGTCAACAATCGATCACACGCCAAACAGCATGAACAAATGAATGACAAGCCCATGATGCATTGATTGCCGTAAATCACCAACAAATGAACAACGAATGGAGACGCACAGCTGCACAACAGGAGAAGTGAGCAGCATGACAACAGCTGTGCAGTGGTTCATAAGAGCTCCCAGAAAAAAGGTACGTGGCTGCAATTTTGAGTGACCATACCAAACCAGTGAGAAAAATTAGAAAACGGGCTCGAATATGAACTGTAAGCAAATAAACGAGCATTGTCAAAATCAGGAAAACTTAATAAACGTTTAAACAAAAACCACAGTCAAGAATTCACAGTCAAAGAACTGAAATCTGAAACACTTTAAACACCACAAGTAGTAGCAGCTTAATCTACCTTGTTTTGTTTCCTCGGTATACTTTTTATTGTATGTGCAAATGACATGCCATAGAAAAACTGGGTCAATAGCATAGTAAAAAATATGCAGGTAACACTGAGAGTCTCTAAAATCTAAGACTTTGTTTAAAAATGTAGTATGATCAGTTTGGTTAAGGTTTATTGTCATGTGTATAAAGTAAAGAGTACAATGAATCTATTATTTGCATACTTCACCAATCATATAAAAATTATAACAATATAGCTCCAAAAGGAGATGCAAGTTATCACCCCATTGTAAAAGCCATCACAAGACATGGTCAAGGTGGTGGCCAGTGAGAAAATGCAGACACACTGCCAGATAGCAGGATACACACAAAGCAAAATAAAGAACAGCTGCATGAAATTCCACTGTTACAGTATGTGTCCGTAGCTGCACACAAAATGCTGCAGGAGTGTATGCTTACTGACTGTGTGCTTTGTGATTTGACATCTTTCCCATTGTAGTTTACATACACTACATACACCACGAAATTTGTATGCTATTAATTTTAAATGGTTTACACAGAAAAATACATGTTTCATTTGTTATTTTTTGTGCCCAGCAGAAGGATGTTTTATTTTACAATCACAATTAAACATTGAAGTGGTTTAATGCCAAGTAGCAGTGTGACACTAGAAATGTGTATTTTGTTTTTAATTGAAAATGTGCACTAACATTTTAAATGAAAATATTTGCAAAAAAAGGCGCTCTGCTGTTTTTTTTTTTGTTCATTGTTTGTTCTTTTTTAAGATGTGCTTATACTCTGGTGCAGACAGTTGTACAGTAAATGCAGTCACGCACGAAATATGCAAACACCACAAAGGTCTCCCTTGACCTTCCCCCAAAGTTTTTTCTTTGCCTTTACATATTGATCTGACAGATATTCCATTTCTGTCTGCTCAAACTTAATCTTTTCCCAGAGTCTGGTTAATTTCGTACAATGAAGTTGTGCACATTTGGGCATCTCTGTTTTCAGGTGGAATGTGTAGGTGTGGGTAGCGATGCTTCACATATATCTTTCTCTCATGACCCCATGTTTTCTTGTAGAGGAGCACAAGGGCTGCTGAGTTATAAATTTCTGGAGGCACATGGTTGCTGATGCAAGAGTTCACATGCCAGGATTGCTGAAGAAATTTGCACCACACTCACCACAAAGGAACTACTTAGGCTACCTGTTGCTTTTAAGGAGCATCTGAACAGCCATTAGTGGAAACTAAAGGATTCAGAAGCCACTTGGCTTAGTGTGGGTGGTTATGATACTTAAAAAAATGTGACATTTGTAGGTTTATTAATTTTACTGGTAGCTAGTTTTTTTTTCAAAAATTAATTACAATTACTACAAAAGGGAAAAAAATGTAAGACTTTTTTTCCAGTAAAAGAGTATTATAAGCAAAACATCTGGAAGATGCACTTCTAATAATAAATGTACCTCCATGTTACAGACTTAACATTGAAAATACACATTGTTAATCATGAGGAGTAAAAAAAGGAGCTAAACATCACCCTAATATTCACAGCATCCTATTTACACGTGATGAAGATATTGGTGTGGTTGCATCTAAACAATGCAAAGAACTATATCTAACAAATTTCTTAGTACTGACATTGTATGGCAAACTTAACTTAGTGGTTTCAGTGTTGGTAAATCAGATCCCATGGAAACTGGCAAACTTGATTTTATTCATTGCTGTACTGTAACACAGAAAATCAATATACTGATCTGTTTGCTTTACTTTTGTTCCTCAAACTTTCCTTTTATCATTACAGCTTAGTATATTCATCTCATTTGCTCAAATGAGTACATACTTAAAGGCAAATGACTTCATCTTCTGGTGTGGACACATGTTTCTCTATTATCTGACACATGATTGTTTTAAATGAACTTAAGCTCATGCTTAATGATCTCATGTTTCATTAATCCTCAGAAAACTGATTAACTGAACAGGGGTGTTAATTGTATTGTTTTATTACTTCTGGCAATTGAGTCAATGGTAAGGATTTAATAGGTAACCAGAGACCCATCAAATATAAATTGTGATTCTGGCATCAGATTTGACATAATTTACATAGTGATTGTTTGCTCAGACTCACAAGGTCATTTCTTTCAAGTGTCTGAACCGTAATTATTTAATGTGTGTGGTGCTCTTACATGTGATAGATTGCATGGGATATTCATTATAAGCCTAACATCCATGCAGTATCAACGTGAACAGACATACAAAATGGAAGTACCCCTGAGATTCAGTAACACAAAATGGAGCCCATGCAAACACATGCCCAAAGTAACGATCACAATATAAATAAGAATATAGGCAAGTCAAATTATAATTTTAATAAGGTATATAACAAGAGGCCTTATTGGGAATACTGTGTATAGTTTTTTGTCTGGGCTACAAAACAGACATTGAAGACTAGAAATACTTCACAGAAAAGCAACTAGTCTGATTCCTGGGCAATAGGAGATTATTTATTAAGAAATATTCAAACTGCTAAGCCTTTTCAGTTTGCAAAACAAGAGTAAGAATGGACATGATTGATGTGTTAAAAATTATGAAAGTACAGTAGATTGAGACTGTTACTCAACAATAACACAGGGACACAATTCGAAACTTGTTAAGGGTAAATTTCCCACAAACATTAGGAAGTCTTAATTCACACAGAGACCCACAGACACAAGGAATAAGCTACCAAGTAGTGTGGTAGACAGTAGGAGTTTAGGGACTTTCAAAACTCAGCTTGATGTTATTTTAGAAGAATTAAGTAGATAGGACTGGTGAGCTTTGTTAGGCTGAAAGGCTTGTTCTCATCTACAGTGTTCTTATATTCTAATGCTCTAATAAAATATCTGAAAGTTAAGGAGATGAAATAAATGAATAAAGTATTCTGGACAAGAAAAAAAAATAGTGCTTGTGAAAATGAACTAAGATAGACCAGGCTTCTTGTTATTATTTAACTAAGAAAGAGCAGGCTTCTTGTTATTATTTATTGTTCATGTCAAAAGCACCATAATACTAATCTATGTAAAACTCATTTCAGGTGATTGATTGGGACCCAAGTGCAGTGACATCATAGAGCCGTTCTAGAACTGCCACCAACCTCAACTTTTCCCTGTAATTTGGAGGACCTGCTTGTAGATTAATGTCATAGACAGGATGAAGCAAATGCAGGTTACGGGCCTTGATCAAGGTCTCAATGGTGTAGAGTCACTTCTACCATTTACGGGATTCAAAATGGCAACCTTCAAATTGCTGGCACAGTTTTCTAGCCTCAGAGCCACCACTCTGCCCAAAGCTACCTGCTGACACTGGGGATTGAAGTGAGATCGGCAGAGTGAGAGCACAGTGCCAATATCATTGTCTAAATTCAAGGTTATAAATGACAATATTAGACAAGTATGTATACATTTATAAGGATAACAATAATATACATGTCACTTATATAAGTTTTGTCCAAAATGTATCTACATTTGCATTAGCGTTAGCCATTGTCGGGTCATTCATTTTGTCAAACTTGTATCATAGCGAAAAGTAAGACTAGCTCTCTCCCTTTAAGCTATGACCATGGAGTTTTCTGTAGTACCTTCAACACACATCAGTTATTTCTAGACCTAAACCTTTGTTGTATAGGTAGGTAGCTAAACCCAGGTGCTTATATAATGTTAAAGCTTTTAAATATTCGTGATTGGTTGCTGTTTCTCTTTGAAAATCAACTGGTGCAGTTCCTGCTAGAATATATTTTTTTTTTCTAGTACTAACTGTGCAATTTCCCATGTTTAGAAAAGAGAGTATTAACAATACTTCTTAAAATATTAATCAAAAATCAAAAAATCTGGAAGTAATAAAGCTACTAAAAAATTGTAGATTTGGTACTGCTCAATGTTAGCATATGCTTAACAATTTAATAGTATTCAAACTATTAAGACTCTTATCAGTCTGTGTATACTAAAGTTGTGTAATTCCCTGCATTTAGGAATAATAAACAAAAAACTCAACGTGACATAGGAATGAATGATAGTATTTTGCAAGCTATAAAACATGGGGAGCAAAGCTTTATGTTATATATGTATGCAATCAAAGTATAGACTGCCGACACAGAACAATCATGCCAAGACATCAAGGAGTTTTTCAATGTTGTGCACACTCGATTTGCTCAAAGTTTGATTACAATTCCTTTCTTGTAGTTGAATTCACTTGACTGTCTTTTTTACAGAGTTCTTTGTCTGTGGTGTGGTCATCTTTTGCTTGCTTTTAATTGTACTGTCTTTCTTCAACTTTGAAAGGACCAGGAGTCTTTTGGCATCCAGCTAATGTGAAATGCAGCTGTTCTACACAAGAGTGTAGGCAATGAGATTCCTTTCGTGAAGTACAGTATGTTTCTTATTTAACTCAGCCTGAAGTTACATCACAGGCCCGAAGCCACATAGAAGAATCCAGAAAATGTCCAGTATTTTTTATTCCAGCATGCCCAGTCAAATTTTCCAGATTCATTCAAGGGAAACAGTAAGACGTGGAAAAGAAGGATATTTATGGATAAATAGCTCAATTTATTTACCTCATTCAAGTCCTCGGGCAGCTTGAAGATCCAAGATGCCTTGCAATGGAACAGTTGATTACTGAAATCACCGGCCAAGGGGTGGAGATGGACAATTTCTAATACAGCATATTTAAAATTCAAAACTTTGAGTTTTGCTTTAGTGGAAAGGAACCTAACAGAACTAGCAACTGTGTAAATGCTGTCAAATATATAATGTAGAGTAATGCTGAATTTGGGAGTGGCATTTAAATTGCACCTAAGTGCAGAAATCAAGAGTAAAATATTAAGTGTGGCACAAACTGCTATATTTTGACTCTTATGATTACAAAAATATTAAATAAGAAGTTGTTGATGTGTTTATGATGGTTGAGAATAGAATGTTTTAGGGTGAATTTCTTATTTTTGTCTGTGTGTAATGGTGAGAAAAAGAGTCCTATTAGAATAAATATTATTGTTAATGGCTTAATACTTGGAAATGGTGAAATAACCATTTTGTAAAAAGTGCTGTTTCATGTCATGGGCTAATGAAATATGTTCTTGATGATTTTAGCAAATGCAGCATAGACAGAAACTGGTAAGTTATCAATAACATAATGGAGGTGATAACTAGAGGCCATAATAAAGTATTATGGTCAGTGAGCTATCCATGTAGACAAAGGTTTACAGAAAGGGTCCTAAAGTATGGTATTATATAAAGCAAATTATAGATTAGATTGTATTTATGACATCATTTGCAGGGGCCCAGCATTTGAAAAGCCTGTGCTGAACATGAGAAGAGCAAACCATTGCAGTCTTAGGTATGCCTGGCATATTGCCATAATACTTCTTCTCTTTAGATTTTTTCACCTAAGGAGCAAATATCTAGGAAAGGCTAGGAGGTCTTTTGAGTAGAAAACAATCAATGACTGTATCTGGCCTCTATTTCATCTCCTGCTAACTGCCCTGGTGCACCTGGCCCCTCACTCAGCCTTCCCTACAACCAGCAAGAGTTAATGTACACACTTTCTTGTTATCTATACTAATAAAAGGCAAAGCCCTCACTGACTCACTCACTGACTGACTGACTGACTGACTGACTGACTCATCACTAATTCTCCAACTTCCCGTGTGGGTGGAAGGCTGAAATTTGGCAGGCTCATTCCTTACAGCTTCCTAACAAAAGTTGGGCAGGTTTCATTTCGAAATTCTATGTGTAATGGTCATAACTGGAAGGTATTTTTCTCCATTTACTGTAATGGAGTTCAGCCAGTTCCGTGGGGGGAGGAGTTTCGTGTGACATCATCACGCCTCCCACGTAATCACGTGAACTGACTGTCAACGCACTACGTAGAAAACCAGGAAGAGCTCCAAAACGCGCTGAAGAAAACATGCATTATAAAAACATTTTAATAAGAGGACGCAGGATATAAACGAGAGTTTTGATCACTTTGTAACTAAGTTAAAATTGCAGGTGAAGGGTTGTGCTTATGCAAATTCCGAGAGACTGTGTTTGTGGGGGATTGACAGTTAACGCAGTTGGGGGAGTCACGTCATCATATCCCTTCCCATTTACCTCATTTCGCTCTGAGCTGAGCTCCACAGCTAACGGCGTCTTCCGAAGCAACTTCATCACACTCCCACCAAATACTTACAGAAAAATCCACAAGGTAATACACACGCTGTCTCTAGAGTTTCTCCACACTCAATGTATTCCTCGCGCACCCTTTATACCCTCTAATCTCCCATTTCAATTCAGATACCTCCAATTTCCTGTAAGGCTCAGCTGCGCGATGACAAGTAATAAGTCTCAAGGACAGACCCTACAAAACGATGCCATTGATTTCAGGCAAGATTGCTTTTCTCCTGGACAACTAATCCAGGAGATTAGCTTGCGCAGCTTCGTCATATTACAACCGGAGTGCAGCCAGAAACTTTTAAGTACCGGGTCTTAGATAACATTAAATTAAGCCTTAGACATCGCAACATCACACAAGATAGCAGCTCACGAGAACTTACTGAACGCAGTACGAGTGATCACTTCCATGCATCAAACCTGTTCAAAAAACGCATTACACAATTTACAAGGTGATGGCTTTCTATGGCGTTCATTTATAAAGCAGCAGAGAGGCTGTGTGAAGGCAGCTACACAGAAAAAGCAGAGCGCCACACTCTGAATGTATTGCTGGCATCACCGTACCCTCTGATCTCCCATTTGAATTGAAATGCCTCAAATTTCCAGTTAGGCTCTGCTTCGCGATGACAATTAATAAGTCTCAGGGACACACCCTACAAAAGGTTGCCATTGATTTGAGGCAACATTGCTTTCCTCCTGGACAAAACTATACGTTGCATTCTCAAAAGTTATATATATATATACACACCGGTCTACAATACTGTCAAATAAACGACCCACACACCATAGCGCAACATGAGAGGCTTCACCTTTAGCGCTGACGTCTTAGGTTCGATTCGCGAGAGTGGGTGCAGTGCATGTGTACTGCCTGATGAGCCCAGAATTGGGGCGAAGCACGTGCCGCGTACTGTTTGCATTATTTGATAGTAAAACTATTTCAATATATTCAATATATATATATCAGCTTAATGATTCATTTTACTCTCGCAACCCCTGTTTGGGAAGAAGTATGAAAAAATATAAGGTTAACGCAGAAAACCAGATCACCAATTTAAGCTTTAGGAATCATAGATACTTTATTTGACATCAATGATTGTTTTGGTAAAGCCATACTCGGTGTAATTCTCCTTCCATGTTATAATATTTCTGCGACTAGCCAAGATTAAATGAACGGAAAAAAAGTAAGAGCGAAGTGAGGGTGACGCAGGCAGGCAGGCGACAGCTCAATAGCTCGAATTTGGATATACTACAGTAGGTTCTATTTAGTCGCCAGAAATATCTTTGGTAGGAATGGAAGTTGGATTTAGTCTTTAAATTTCTATGGTGAAGAAAAATTTATGCAATGATGATTAAATTTAACTTTCATTCCTACTAAACATATTTCTGTCGACCAAATAAAAATTACTTATATTTAAAATTTATATAGTACTTGAACAAATACGATAGTTCATAATACCCACGCAGCACTAAGTGCATGTAAGATTACGAGTCATCCGTTTTAACAAGCAGCATATTGCACTGATACGAAATAGCCTGCCCATTTAATTATTTAGGAATGGATAGATAAATTAAGATTTTGTACAAATAATGTTTTAAATTTTTCTTCCTCAGTGGATTCTGGCACCCCAGCAACAGCTCCTCGCACCCCAAAGGAGATATGTATATATATATATATATATATATATATATATATATATATATATATATATATATATACTGTATATACATATATAGATATAGATATAGATATAGATATACATATATAGATAGATAGATATAGATATATGTAAATGTGTGTCTGTATATATGTAGATATGTGTGTATATATATATATATATATATATATATATATATATATATATATATGCCAGCAACACTCATGATAATGACAAAACAATTACATTGTCAATCATGTTACATTATTATTAAAATGTTTCCTTTTCTTTTTTCATAACTTCTTTAACACACTACTTCTCCGCTGCGAAGCGCGGGTATTCTGCTAGTACTAAATAAACAGATAGGTTAACTTTCATCTTTGATTTCAAAAATTATTTCAATGACTGCTGTAAGGTGGGATGAAGCGTTTGTTGAATGCTCTCTGTGGGTTTTCAAATTTTGGGTGATTTCACAGGACAATTACAAGTAATTAAAACTGAATCGATTCTTTAGTTCTAATGCAGAGTTTAAAGTGAGAAAGAGACTGTGAATTAATCTTTTGGTTTCTAGTAAATGTCTACTAAAAGGTAGAATTTTAAACAACACTTGCTGCACAGTGACAAAAAACCTGAAAATGCAAAATACTGAAATTAGATGAATTATGATTGATTTGAGGAAAAGGAACTCTAAAGGCCTGTAAAACCAGTAAATGATCCCTTGGTGCAGATTCAGTTATTACTTATTTAGCAGACGCCTTTACCCAATGTAAGTTAAAAAGCAAGTTATGGTGCTTACAAGAATGATTAGAAGGTGCAAGCATTAAAAACAAAAGAGTATAAGATAGCAAACCGAGCAAGCAGGAGTACTAATATTGTAATGCCAGTGCAGAGTGCCAGAATTAATCCTTTTGTCATAAAACTGATAGTCATGAACTGAGATGAGCTGGACAAATGAGGACACACACATTCAGCGAGGGGTTGGTGCAAAGGTGTTCAGTGCTTTTATTAAAACAAATTCCAAAGAAAAGTTTTCAAAATGTGCAGTGTAAAAAATCTTCACAATAAATAAACAATGCAATAAAAACAGTGATGTCTGCAAGTTAAAATCCAGAGGTAAAATCCAAGTGAAACAAACAGTGATCGGATCTTTAATGTTCCTGCTCTGTTCCATGACAAGTCCAGCACAACTCCCTCTCTGTCTCCCCAGCTCTGCCATAGCCCAGGTCTTACAGGTCTTTGAGCTAGGCAGAAGCCCCAGCAGCTACAGTCCTCTTCACCACCCCCCATCTTGGCCGCCTCCACCAGCATCTGCCAGACCACTTGGGGTCAGTTGTCCTCCCATATTCCTTCTCACCCCTGGTGTCTCTCAGATCCCTGAGGAGGACTCCTCCAACACACCCACTCCAATGTAACTTGAGGAGAGGCGATCTGTTCCTACAGTGCCAATCCTTCGCTCTTCCGTGGAGCTAACGACTGCTCTGCTTTTCCCTCACTTACTGGCTGTCTCGTTCTGCTCTGGCACCTGATACAGCTCTCTCACATTCTATGTCTTGATTTTCTGTTGTCTCCCCTTCTCTGCCATGCAGACTCCCTTTAAGCTGCCTGATTGGGTGCATGTGTGATCCTCCACCCACTCCAAGATGTGAATGAGGCACCTGACTAATCTGCTCGCATTTTCACATGAGTGTGCAATCAGCCATGGTCCCCAATCAACCCCAGCATGCACAGCCCTGTACCTGATCGGAGCCTGCAAACCTTGAGAATCGATTATTTATTCAAAACTGCACTTTGTCATGGACCTGTTATCAGTTGAAGTTGCGGTTGCTAGCGACCTCTTCCAAATTCTTGAAGCTGTGTACAGCGCTCTTCAAAATGGTGGAGTGCCGTTTGTTTCAGCTGTGGTCATACTGATGGTGACAAAAGCACATCAGCAGAGGATTCTTTACTGATTAGCTGTTAGGTGGCCCAGCAGGGTGTAATAAGCTGAGTCTGCAGTCAATTTTAAAAGTTGTATTTAGTATAGTTATTTATAGCTTATTAAGTTAGAATAGTTATAGAGGTAAAAGTTACTTACTTGATGTTTAAGCACTCCAGTGAGGGAGAATACAATGATGAGGAAAAGTCGCAGTTTTGTTTGGTGTCTCCTTGTGAGTCACTTTAGTGATCTGAATGCCAGAAGTCAGAGGACTTCTCCAGGCTTCAACTGTAACTCTGCCTAAGCATGTGTCCAATGCTACTATGTTAACCACAAGCACACTTTCAAATTGAAGGAGGCTGACAGCAAAGCAGGTGCCTGAAGCATCTGCAGGATGAACACATCACAGCACTGAGTTCAGGAGGTTGCCAGAAGGGAATACAAATACACATGTGTAGAAAGAAGCATGAAGAGACTGGGTTAAAGCAAGTAAAAGTTCTCTATGTAACTTACCTGAGAGATGAAGCTCAGCTAGCATAGTGTGTAGAGTGTGAGAGGATGTGAGTAGTGATTGGCTAGGCAAGAGGGCTAGCTGTATAAAGCTGAAGTTGAGAAAGCCAGGGTTTGTCTTTTTACAGGTCTTTGGGGAAGAGAGAGTTTCTTTACTGTTGAGTTGGTGGGGCAAAAAGAAGAGTACTTAGGTTTGTACATATATATATATACTAGTGAGAACAGTCTACTTTCAATTTATATATATTTTTTGGGTGAAAGTGATCTGTGGTTGTGTGCACTCAATTTTTTCATTTTTGTCATTTTTGTCTTTGTGGATAGCTTTTTTTCTGTCATCCTTTGTGAACTGTCTGTTGAAGAAGGAGGAAGAAAAGGCTTTTTGTTCATTATTTTTTGGATTTTCTCATCACTTTTTGCTTTGGAGTCACTGTTATATACTGTATAGAATCTGCACCTATTTTTCTTCTTTTTGTTAATGTTCTTGTATTAAACTGTATATATAGTATATTTGCAGAATTCTATTTTTTAACAGTTATTGTCTGTGTCTCAGTTCTCCCATCCCCTGGCCCTTTGGTTACTGCTCCAGGTGCCCGGAATCTACAGTAGAACTGTGCAATGGTGCCATTGCATGGGGAATCACACAGGGAAGTTAAATGCTGTGATTTAGTGCAGTAGGGGTGCTTAATGCTGCACTTCTGTATAGTGAACCATCAATTTCAAGTGAGCGGGAGAACCTCCTAATGTTGAGCTGCAGATATTTTATAATCTAGGCTGTTTTCCTTCACTAAACTGGCACTTTAAACACTGATCCAGGTCAGGATTGAATCTTTAAGACTCTCCCTCAATTGCTGCCCTGTAACACCTCTGCAATCTCTCACTATGGATTAATAAAGATTTAAAAAAGAAGTTGCAAAGGAAAAAACTACTGTATAAGGCATATAAGACTAATGACTGCAAAGAGAACCGCAGCGCGTATGAGAAAATGAGGGCAACCATTAAGAAGGATATCAGAGAGGCTAAAAGACAGTTGGAGAGGAATACAGCAGATAAGGCGAAAGAAGACCCCAAGAGATTCTTTCAGTATTTTAGTAGTAAAAGAACAGTTAAGGAGAAGGTCAAGCTCATCAGGAATAGTAAAGGGGAATTAAAAGATGCAGACAATGAAATAGCAGATGCCCTAAACTTACATTTTTCTGAGGTGTTTACAAGTGAGCAAGTGGATAACCTCCCAGAGGTAAACGCAACTACTAAGGAGGTACTGAGGGATTTGAAAATTGTAGAGGGAGAAGTGCTGCTCAGATTAAATAAGATGAAATCAAACAAATCACCAGGCCCAGATAATATTTATCCTCGTGTTCTTAAGGAGGCTAGTGAGTACATATATAAACCCTTGACACATATTTTTAGGAAGTCACTGTGCACTGGAGAGATTCCAAAGGACTGGAAAATGGCAAATATCATCCCATTATATAAAAAGGGTGACAGGGCAGATCCAAGCAACTATAGGCCAGTAAGCTTGGAAGGAATGTAAGGAATTATTAAGGATAAGATTGAGCAACACATGGCAAGGACAGGAGATATTCTGAACAGTCAGCATGGGTTCACTAACATGTTGGAATTCTACGAGGTTGCAACAAAAGGATACGATCAAAATTTCAGAAAGCATTTGATAAGGTGCCACATGAGAGGTTGGGCATCAAGTTAAAAGAAATGGGAGTTCAGGGTGATGTTTTTAGATGGGTGCAGAATTGGCTCAAACACAGGAAGCAGAGGGTGATGGTGCGAGGAACCTCATCAGAACTGGCCGATGTTAAAAGTGGTGTTCCACAGGGGTCAGTGCTAGGGCCGCTGCTATTTTTAATAGTCAGCGTGAAAAGTAGTGCACGTGCACGCGCCTGCTGTCCTGCCCCAACTCATCCCAGAATTACGCCTCTTTGAATATGCAAATCAATATAAATAGCCCTTAAGCTCAGCATTCTGTGAAAAGACTATAGGAAAAGCACAGGGGAACACAGAAGAATTTCAGCGAATACCAAGTGGAGGCAAGGAAAAATGTACTATTTGTTGGTTTCAACAGTGGTATAAACAAGAAAAGGAAGGTGACAGAGTGTCGGAGAAATTCGAAAGCTCAAGTTCACAAAGTGCCTGAAATAAAAAAGAAGAAGTTGTCAGATATCAAAGTCGCCGTGAAAAGGCAAGTCATAGCCCACCATCTGAGTGTCATATGAAAGCTTATTAGGGTACAGAGAAAAAAAATTAGGCACACAGTGGGAAAAAAGCATGAAATGTCAACTTTAATCTTGAGGGTTCCACTTTAATCACGTAGTTTATTTTGTCATTAAAGTAGAACATCATAAACTTCATCTTAAAATTGTTTAATTTACTAGTTTCTCAAATCCCATCGTAACTAAAAAAACATGTTAAATGCTTTGTTTTGTAATTGATCTTCTATGTGCTCTATGTGTGTCAATCACTACGTGCTTCTGGGCTTTCTCTTCCTTCAACAGGACACAGAATCCATTACATTAGTGATATTGCAGCTCTCTGAATAATTAAAATACTGAGATGTATACGTAATATCATTTTCATGGTGAATGGAGTTAAATCATGTTAGTAAACATGGGAACACGGTGGCGCAGTGATTGTTCATGTCTCATGCAAGATGCTTGCTGTGCCATGTGCGACCTTTGATGAAATATTTTATTGTAGCAGCATTATCTCTTTCAAACATACTAACCCCTAATTCATGTCCTTACTTTTCTTTCAATGATGTCCCAATGATCCTAGGAGCTATGTTGTCTGGGGCTTTATGCCCCTGGTAGGGCCACCAAGGCAAACTGGTCCTAGGTGAGGGATGAGACGAAGAACGGTTCAACAAACCTCTGATGAAGAATAAAAACCTTGGACGACGTTTTCCCTTGTGGGTCACTGGGGCCCCCCTCTGGAGCCAGGCCTGGAGGAGGGGCTCGATGGCGAGCGCCTGGTGGCCGGGCCTGCACCCATGGGGCTCGGCCGGGCACAGCCCGAAGAGGTTACGTGAGTCCTCCTCCCCATGGGCTCACCACCTATGGGAGGGGCCAAGGAGGTTGGGTGCAGTGTGAGTTGGGTGGTGGCCGTAGGCTGGGACCTTGGCGGTCTGATCCTCGGCTACAGAAACTGGCTCTTGGGACGTGGAATGTCACCTCTCTGAAGGGGAAGGAGCCTGAGCTAGTGCGCAAGGTCGAGAGGTTCCGGCTAGATAGTTGCCCCCGGTGAGAGGCGCCGAGCAGGTGTGGGCATACTTATTGCCCCCCGACTCGGAGCCTGTGCATTGGGGTTTACCCCGGTGGATGAGAGGGTGGTCTCCCTCCGCCTTCGGGTGGGGGGAAGGAACCTGACTGTGGTTTGTGCGTATTCACCAAACAGCAGTTTGGAGTATCCACCCTTTTTGGAGTCTCTGGAGGGTGCTAGAGGGCATACCTTCTGGGGATTCCCTCGTTTTGCTGGGAGACTTCAATGCTCACGTGGGCAATGACAGTGAGACCTGGAAGGCGTGATTCGGAGGAATGGCCCCCCGATCTGAACCCGAGCGGTGTTTTGTTATTGGACTTCTGTGCTCGTCACGGATTGTCCATAACGAACACCATGTTCAAGCATAAGGGTGTTCATATGTGCACTTGGCACCAGGACACCCTAGGCCTCAGGTCGATGATCGACTTTGTGGTATGTCGCCGGACTTGCGGCCATATGTCTTGGACACTCGGGTGAAGAGGGGCGGAGCTGTCAACTGATCACCACCTGGTGGTGAGTTGGCTTCGATGGTGGGGGAAGATGCCGGTCAGACCTGGTAGGCCCAAACGTGTTGTGAGGGTCTGCTGGGAACGGCTGGCAGAGTCCCCTGTCAGAAGTAGCTTCAACTCCCACCTCCGGCAGAACTTCAACCCGCCCCGAGGGAGGTGGGGACATTGAGTCCGAATGGGCCATGTTCCGTGCCTCTATTGTTGAGGCGGCTGACCGGAGCTGTGGCCGCAAGGTGGTCGGTGCCTGTCGTGGCGGCAATCCCGAACCCGTTGGTGGACACCGGCGGTGAGGGATGCCGTCAAGCTGAAGAAGGAGTCCTATAGGACTTTTTTGTCCTGTGGGTCTCTGGAGGCAGCTGATAGGTACCGGCAGGCCAAGCGTAACGCGGCTTTGGTTGTTGCTGAGGCAAAAACTCGGGCATGGGAGGAGTTTGGAGAGGCCATGGAGAACGACTTTCGACGGCTTGAGGAGATTCTGGTCCACCGTCCGGCGTCTCAGGAGGGAAGCAGTGCAGTGTCAACACCGTATATGGTGGGGATGGTGCGCTGCTGACCTCACTCGGACGTTGTGGGTCGGTGGGAGGAGTACTTCTAAGACCTCCTCAATCCCACTAACATGCCTTCCAATGAGGAAGCAGAGCCTGGGGACTCTGAGGTGGGCTCTCCCATCTCTGGGACTGAAGTCACCGAGGTGGTCAAAAACTCCTTGGTGGCAGGGCCCGGGGTGGATGAGATACCGAGTTCCTTAAGGCTCTGGATGTTGTAGGACTGTCTTGGTTGACACGCCTCTGCAACATCGCATGGACATCGGGACAGTGCCTCTGGATTGGCAGACGGGGTGGTGGTCCCCTCTTTAAAAGGGGACCGGAGGGTGTGTTCCAACTATAGAGGGATCACACTCCTCAGCCTCCCTGGAAAAGTCTATTCGGGGTTCTGGAGAGGAGGGTCCGCCGGATAGTGAACCTCGGATTCAGGAGGAACAGTGTGGTTTACGCCCTGGTCGCGGAACAGTGGACCAGCTCTTCACCCTTAGCAGAGTCCTGGAGGGTGCATGGGAGTTTGCCCGACCGGTCTACATGTGTTTTGTGGACTTGGAAAAGGCATTGACCGTGTCCCTCGGGAATCCTGTGGGGTGCTCGGGAGTATGGGGTACCGGACCCCTGATAAGAGCTGTTCGGTCTCTGTACAACCGTGTCAGAGCTTGGTCCGCATTGCGGCAGTAAGTCGAGCCTGTTTACAGTGAGAGTTGGACTCCGCCAGGGCTGCCCTTTGTCACAGATTCTGTTCATAACTTTTATGGACAGAATTTCTAGGCGCAGCCAGGGTGTTGAAGGGGTCGGTTTGGTGGACTCAGGATTGGGTCACTGCTTTTGCAGATGATGTTGTCCTGTTTGCTTCATCAGGCCGTGATCTTCAGCTCTCTGGATCGGTTCGCAGCTGAGTGTGAAGCGGCTGGGATGAGAATCAGCACCTCCAAATCCGAGAGCATGGTCCTCAGCCGGAAAAGGGTGGAGTGCCCTCTCAGGGTTGGGGGAGAGATCCTGCCCCAAGTGGAGGAGTTCAAGTATCTCGGGGTCTTGTTCACGAGTGAGGGAAGAATGGAGCGTGAGATCGACAGGCGGATCGGTGCGGCGGTGCATCGGTCTGTCGTGGTGAAAAAGGAGCTGAGCCGTAAGGCAAAGCTCTCAATTTACCAGTCGATCTACGCTCCTACCCTCACCTATGGTCATGAGCTATGGGTAGTGACCGAAAGAACGAGATCCGAATACAAGCGGCTGAAATGAGTTTCCTCCGCAGGGTGTCTGGGCTTTCCCTTAAAGATAGGGTGAGTGGCTCAGTCATCCGGGAGGGGCTCAGAGTAGAGCCGCTACTCCTCTGCATCGAGAGGAGTCAGATGAGGTGGCTTGGGCATCTGATCAGGATGCCTCCTGGACGCCTCCCTGGTGAGGTGTTCCGGCACGCCCAACCGGGAGGAGGCCCCGGGAAGACCCAGGACACGCTGGAGGGACTATGTCTCCCGGCTGGCCTGGGAACACCTTTGGGATTCTCCCGGAAGAGCTGGAAGAAGTGGCCGGGGAGAGGGAAGCCTGGGCCTCTCTGCTTAAGCTGCTGCCCTTGCGACCCGACCACAGATAAGCGGAGGAGGATGGATGGATGGATGGATGGACTTTTCTTTCACCAAATACCCAATTGCCACACAATCAGCTCTGTAATAGACGTTAAACCATCTGTAAGCTTAGAACTCCAATTCTTCAAAACTTTTAAGGAACACAGAAATATCTTCGTAGTACGTGTTTAATTATTCTATCCATTTGTCCTTCCAGTGTCGCACCAGCACAAGCAAGAATATAGCGCGAGGCAGGAACAATCTGTGAACGGAGCACAAACTCCTAGCTAGCGCTGCGGCACAATATCCTGGCATGTTTAATTATTAACAATATAGATTATTTAAATGAAGTTAAAGTATAATCTGTATAATATAATAATATAATATAATAAACATATTTTGCTGCATTTCATCTTAAAATTACAGTTAATCGTCATCATATGTAAATACGCGCTTTATAAAGATGTGGATCTGCATAATTAGATCTGGACCACCCTGTATATGTCGTGTTGTGTGTGAGAAGAAATTTTGCATGTAATTTAACAGTCAGATTTGAGTTAGTAATCTAAAAAGTGAAGCACACTTAATTAATTTTTTGTAGTCTTCATTGTAAGCATTGGATGTCAAAATTTTTTAGCTGTGTTGGGGGGTGGTGATGGAAGACCCTTTTTTATGTTTATTATTGTCACTTTCGGAAAAAAAAAACACAAGTCCTGAATTCATCATTGAGACTTTTGTCTCAACAACCTAAAATAACTTAACCAGTCGGTCCTTTTAATCTTCTTGCTTGGCTGACACATATTTTCTGTTTAGCTTTTCATATGTTGGGAAATAACATGTAATTGTAATAAAAAGATAATCAGTTGTGTTGACAACGTACTGTAAGCCTGAATCATGCAACTGGTGTAAAATAATGAATATTATTTTAATTTTAATTCTATTTTTAATTTAATTTTAGTTTTTTATTTGCACTTCATATTGTTACGCTGTAGACCCTGAGCTTCACAATTTCGTCAGTCTGTATACTTGTATATGGTTGAGATGACAATAAAGTTTGCTTTGACCTTAAATATCACAATATATTACAAGCTCCGAACTTCTGTTTTAAATGCATTGTTTCAACCTCAGTTACGAATGTGCTAATTAATTTTTTTAGAATCTGGACAATAATAAGAATCAATATGGCATCATAAAATATATTAAGAACATTGAAGCAGAAACTCCACACTCAATTGAAACTAGATCAACATGAGCATAAGGATGAATATATGTTAAAACAAATAAACAGAAAGGGCAACAGGAAATGGAAGACAGCAGTAAAGTGCACCTCAACACATTAATGAAAAAGAAAATTTTAAAGCAAATAAGCCAGTGAACAAACAATACTGATCTTTTCACAAGTACCTCAGGAGGACGCCTTTCCTAGAACATTGCAGCTGATATTACTATGAATTTGGAGTGGCTCAATTTCTTTTAAAATGTATTGCCAAATGATGTAGCATAAAGATAAAGTTTTAAATAGTGTCAACAATAAGTAAACGTATTTAGTATGTAAAACCTCATTATTCACATTACAAAAGGCCATGTTAAATATCTTGAAATGGCTGCAGTTAAAATTGTTTTCAATTAAACATACTGAACATCTACTAATCTTTAGACATCTCAATATTTTAAAATATTTCTTTCACATTAAACCTTTTTTTTTTAGCTTTTTGAGGGACGGGGGTAACTGATCTCATTTCTGTTCAGTGTAGCATTGTACATGACTTTGACTTTACTCATTGTAATATAACCTTTAAAATCAATAAAAATCAAAAAAAGAAATTCAATTGTAATTGGCAGTAACCAGAGATATAGCCATGGAGCTAAGAGCTGACCAAATGCAAATTATATCATTGTCTTATTTGATATTATACTGAATTTTGTATTAATACATTGATCAGACTTGTAGATTTTTCCCCATGGTAAACAGCCATGCTCAAATTGCAGCTAAGCTTATTTAAATTCACTGAAGGTTTGGAAGTCATGTACCACCATTTTACATACTATATTGTAATAAAATACTCCCTAAATAGAGGGGGAAAATTTTACTATTATTACTTGGCTTGTAGGTAGGCTGCATAAAACGACAAGCGGGTTGGCTTTCTGCACTGGCTGTCACTATATTATATGGCTGGGAGGGTGTCTAAGAAAGATCTCATCAGGCATGACTGTGGACGACCAAGTGCTGGGAGGACCCCGCCCAGTAATGATTTCTGCTGCCAGTTGCCGGTGTCATGTTGCTATGACATCTAAGCAGGGAAAGGATATATTGGCGGGAAACTTTTCTTTTTAAGGGTCAATGGTAGATCAAGGAGGAATAAAAAAAAATGCAGAAGGCAAGGAGTTACCTACGCTTAAAAGAATATTTCATGATCAGACTTCACCCAGGGATGTCATCTATTTGTGGGTGGCTACCCCAAAGTTGAAACAGTGAGACAAATCCCAGAGAAGAGGCCAGGGGTTGTAAAATATGGACCTGAGTTCTTCGGGATAGGCAGCCGGGAAGCAGTTTTCTCCGGAGAACTGTTATTTTTCCCTCCATCATGCAGTAAGAACTGTACTACAGGATTCTTTGCCATTTCACAACTACATTTAATCTCACTCTTTTTGAGATCTTTTTTTTTTTTATGTGTGTTTTAAATAGGATTCAGATTTGGCCTCTGGCGGTAGGAAGGCTGGGGAGGGTGTCAGGGGAAAAGGCACTCAGTCACTGGGCATGTTAATGTATCAACGTTGGATTACAATATACTTAACCAGTCCAACTTCCATCTGATTTCTTTCAAGTATCGGGGTCGGTGTCTATAGGGGAGAAGAGGGGCCGAGGACCAAATATTTTGATGCTATTAAATCCTTCAAGCATCGTTCAATTCCTTCTCGGATTGTGAAGTGTAGTAATCACGTCCTGTTGTTACAGGCTGATGCCTTTATCCAAGGCAACTTACAACATATGAGATATAATTGGTACACTTCTTTATATTTTCCAGTTGGAGCACAGGCAGGAAAAGTGACACACAGTGTCAGCAGTGTGACAGGAACCCACAACTGTTACAGACTGAAATCCAAAGTCTTAGAGTAGTTAGCACATGTTTATCAAAATGGTGCATTTGTAGCCCATTTATGTCAGGTAAGTTATTCAATACTACTAGAAATTTGTCAAGTGAAAGGAGACCATTCAGTCCATCAAGCCTGTTTGTTTAGCTAATAACTAATCTGTTCCAACATCTCATCAAGATTCTTATTAAAGGTTGTCAGGGTTTCTGCTTCATCTGTCTCTGTAGTTTGTTCCCGATTCACACAACTCTTTGTGTAAAGAAGTGCTTTCTGGCTTCAGTCCTAAACACTTAGGTGTTGATTTCTTCAAGTAAGGGGATTCACCTTAAGCCGAAAGAATTCAACTGGACCTACTTTATCGATGCCTTTGAGAATTTTGAAGATTAAGATTAGGCCCACACACAGTCTCCTCTGCTCGAGACTAAACAGGTTTATTTTTCCGAGTCTGTCACAGTAGGACATGTCCTTAAGACTCTGGATGCACGAAGTTGCTCTCCTTTGCACAGCTTCAAATGCTGCTGTTTATTTCTTGCAGTGTGGTGACCAGAATTGCACAAAATACTCCAGATCTGGTCTCATAAGTATATTAAATAGTCCGAGCCTAACGTCCTTCAATTTATATTTATTTATAGGCTTTTATTTGCTTTCTTAATCGCTTTCAGCACATTGCTTGGAAGATTAATATGTTGTGTCAAAATAAACCCTAAATATTTTTCAGAGGTTGCTTCCTTTAGGATGGCGTCTTCCATATTGTTTTTTTATGGTTGACATTGCTTGTGTCTACATGTAGCACTTTGCATTTTTCAAAGTTACATTGCATTTGCCAAGTGTTCGCCCAGTTCTAAAGCTTGTCTTCTGATCATTTTTATGTGAACAGCTCATTTCGTTCAAAACACAATCTTAATGTTTTTGGCATCATAACATCTGCCCAGATTGTTTTTGAGAAGTGTTCACTCTTTGCCATGAAGTATGAATTAACTGAATAGAGCTGTGTCCCAAGATTGGGAGTTCTCGTTTGCTCTTGAAGGTGAATTCTCTTTCCCATAACAATTCAGTTTTGGCCCTTTACAATACTCTCGGTTAAAGGTTTTCATCCAAGCAACTGTCTAACCTAAACAATATGAAGATAACACTATTAACAAACAAACAAAAAAAAAACATATAACCAGTTTCAAAAACGTAGTTCAGAGATTGTACCGAAAACAGGTGTTAATTCTCTCTTAATTCCCTTAAATTAACTCTTAAAGAATAAGTTATGTATTTTCCAAGTCAAAGTTATTTCTTTACAGTCACAGTGTATATTAATTTACCACATAAAATTGTGTTCTTGCATTTTAAAATTTAGGTGACAGGGCTGAGATCCAAACTTGAAAACAAAAGTCTTAAAGCTTTCCAAATGCATTCATTTTTTCATGCCAATAGTTTTTTTGAGTATTAATCTACATCTTGAGATTGTACATGTATTGCAAAACAGAATAAACATGTCATTTTAGGAAAGGAAAAAGCCAAACACTTTTGTGAGATTTTACAATTTTAAAAGGAGACCAACTGTGTGCTTCCACTTGCTGATTGTCAATGTCCACAGAAACCTTTCAGCCTTGGATGCATGGCTGAAAACTTGTCTCCAAGCTCTGTTATTGACATTATTTAATGGCCTAAAGGGGGCGCTCAGCTCCCCAAACCTGACAGAGACAGACAGAGGACAAAAGTTCAATAACACACGTTCTTTATTTTCTTGTGGGAAACTCTTTCCCACTCATTTCCCACCCGTTCAGTACAGTTCAAAACCACAATAAGCAGCACAAAAGCACACTTTTCTTCTTTCTTTTTTCTCTGTCTCTCCTTCCACCTCCATTCCTCCCGGCAAGCTTTGTCTGCCTTCCCCTGGACTCTGGCTTTCTACATGGAATGAGGTGGCCCCTTTTATAGAGCACCTGGAAGTCTCTTTCTGGCGGCACTTCCAGGTGTGGCAGAAGTGCTGCAATAAAGGGCTCCACATATCCTACAGCACTCCCTGGCAAATCCAATGAAGCCCTGAGGGAGTCTGTGGTGCTGCAGCAACCCAGGGGGGCTGCTCTCCAGTGTTCTGAGGAAGATAATACCCTGAGCACACTCAATACCCTGGTCTGCATCTCAGCCAGGGAAGGGCCCACAAAGCCCAGATGTGAATTGCTGTTTCTGTTTTGTTGAAGATTAGCCAGTAATCACTGAAAAGACGTCACACATATTTTCACTCACAATTTTTCACTATGTCTGAAAAAAATGTTAAAAGTTGATTTCAGTTACCACTAAACACAACTTAGAACTAACTACATCGTCATGTTATGTGCTTGGGTACATGTCAACCATGAAGAAACAGTGAAACTTACCAATTATGTTTATACCTCAAAAACATTGTCTTCAATTGTTTTATTACCATATCTTCAGCAAAACCTTCTCAGCACAAGCTATAAAATTCAGTAGCTGGTATTTGCCACTTAAATCTGTTTCAATGTCTCTTATCACATAACCGTCCTTTTTCATTTTCTCATTAATTTTTTTTTTTTTTATCATAAGGCCTATGACACACCGCAAAAAGTATGTAATGCTTGAGTCTTCATTGTCACTGTGAGCTTAGTATCGACATGCAGGTGGCTTTCAAAAATCTAAATCTTTAAAGTGGATGCATACGGTAAATGTAAGGCTTTTGTTTTCAACTTCTGACCTTAATCCCATCACCTCCATTTTAAAATTTAAGAAAGAACTAGGCATTTTTAAAATTAATAAAAACGCAGTTCCATGTGGCAAATTAATATATGCCATGATTGTGAAGAAATAGCTTTGCCTTACAACATACCAAAGTGGTCCTTTAATATGAAGGTATATGTTATGACCCCAGCCTCTTCTATTTTAGTTTGAAGGAAAGGTGGTCGAACAGTGTGTGGCTCTGGAACTTTTCATGGGTGAAAGAAACTGAAAAACATTTGTTAATTAAGAGCTTCCCCTTTGTCCTTCTGTTTAAATCAGTCATTCCCAATCTTTTCTATGCCTCACACTACTAGAAAATGTTTGATTTATGTTCGCACCCCCATCAAAAGTAATATTACACGATGAAGTCCAATTTCTCATTTTTAAACCACAAATTAAACCACATACAGTACTACAGGTAAACAAATTCCAAAAACTGTGCCTTTAACTTAGTTCACAAAATGTAAATATTTGAGCAATTTACCCTTATAAAACTCAGCAGTCATGTAATCGTGTCCCCCGTCAAGCTTAGACTCTCGATTGACAATGCAGGGGTTGGGATATCCCATGAAACATTCAGTGCCAGGAGGAAATCACACACAATCAATGATCGAGGGGTTTTGAGGACTGGAAGCCCATGTGAAGCAGCGAGTACTGGTGTGCCACTAAGCAACGAAATACAGTCGATGAGCTTTGTGCCCCGATAACACCTGCACTACTGTTTAAAATTGCTGCACTACTTCTACGACCACTAGCATCTAATTCAGTCATACCCTTGTCCCTTCCTGGCAAAAATGTCAGACCTTGAAATTAGTGATGTTTCACTATCAGGGCTTGCACAGAAATCCATACTACACCTCACTTTCCCCTACATATCAAAGATCCAGTTCCATTCTCTTAAAAAAAGCTATTCGACTTTATGAATATTCCGCCCACAGCAAGGGAACCGCAAGAACACAGCATTTCTGTGGCTCGTTCACAGGTGACAATTGTGTGTGTAATGCTTGATTCTTTTCAGATTCCAGAACAGGAGAACTAACTAATATATGACCTTCAAACCATAATAAGGTCAGACGACCAACTTCACTCAATTTTGGCAAATCACAATGCAGATTTCTTTTTTGTCGCACCTGCTGAAATGTCATCTCAAACCCCCTGAAGGTGTGGGCACCCAGGTTCAGAAGGTCTGGTTTAAATGGATATTGCTTCAAAATTAACAGTAAACATTTTATAAAAGAGTTCATAATAGGTATTGTTGCTCTTTCTTTAATATCTGCATTCTGATACCCTGCAGAGTTTGTTTTTAGTCGTCTTTTAAAATTCAATAGACCTATCTATCTTTGTGATTTTTCTGTAATGCTAGGATTAAGGAAACAGACCAACAGTCAAGGCCCCTGTTGTAAAATGTTTCACATGTCTCATATATTCCATTATATGGAAAACAGCCCAAAATCTGGCCTTTCTAAAATCAATACATTTTTCATTATCTTCATTTAACACACTCTGCATTATGATTGAAAGCCTGGAGTATTGATTTTAAGCTATTTTTGGCACAGTTTGTGAAAACACTTACTATTCTTTTTTTATCTGTCAGCAATAACTGAAACTATACTTTTGGAAACCTGAGGCATTTATCTTTTTTAATGAAATCCAAATGGAAACTTGTCTACAGCTTCCAGTGTCAGAAATAGACAACAAATCATGGTTTTCTACGTTGTGTTTTTCTGTGGTCTCCTGGAAGCAGCACAAAGCGCACCACATATACTTGGAGATGAAAACATGCAGACTGCCGATTTTTAATTTAATGAAGGGTGTACATTGTGTAGCCATTGAAATGTACCATCCGTCTGACAGCTGCAAATATCTGATTTGTGACAGGAGCAATAAATCTAAAAGAAGTACCTAAGAGCATCCAAGTTTGGAGACAACATGACGCCATGTGACAATAATTAATTTTTGCACTGTTAATTAGCATACTGTCATAGTCGAATGCTTCATATATTCTCATTACAATAAATCTGAAAACTGTTTAATAAAAAATGATTCATATAGTCACTTGCTGTCATCTTTTTAATAAATCCTTCAGCATTGTTTTTTCATTCCAACTTTTTTAAGGCATCAATCTGACTAGAGGAATATATTTATATAATTTTAGCTAAATTTAATTTGCTCATTCTGTAGAGTGGCTTATAGATGCATTAATAAAATTAACTATCCTGACGGATTACTTCATAGACAAACTCTAATAATCATTTATTAGAGTTTCATTTGAATCATTTAAAATGGTATTAGGGCGCCATATACACTATACATCATAATAAATACAATAAATCATCTGTGAAATTGTCTTATGGAAGATTCCACTTACCCCACCATGGAGTTATGCACTGTTCCTGTTGACTATGGCAGGACTCACCAGCTCTGGTCCTGGAGGACCAACATGGCTGTAGGTTTTCATTCTAACCCTTTTTTCAATGAGTGCCCTGTTTTGTGCTGCTAGTTAATGTCTTGTGAATTAATTTTATTTGAATTGTTTTGTTAAGCTTTGCTCCCCTGAATTTCTTTCCTTAAATAGCACCCAAACAGAAATGAAATGTGAAGTGAGGGAGCCAACAGAAGACCAACTAAGTCAGGGCCTCAAACTCCAACCAATTTCACTCCAACCAGCTGCTTAATGAGGTGCAAATTCTTGTTGTTAATTAAACCCATTCTCTAATTCCATGGCTTGCAGCTGCTTGTGAAACAGCATACATTTCTGAAACTGTTGATTTTCTCTTTCTAAGAGCGCTGTTAAAAAGTTTTGGGGACCTGAGCAGACCAACATTCATGAGACCTTCATTGTTCATTATTTTCAGATATTGTATGATGGACACAGTTTGCTGGTCCTGTTTTAGCTAATTTTGTATTCTCATTATTGTTTGGCTGCTAATTAAGGAAAAAGAAACAAGTAAGGGGTCTGAATCTTCAAGAGCCGCAAGTCAATTCAAATGAATTCAAAAGAAGTTAATTAGCAGCAAAAACAGGGCACTCATTAAGAAAAGGGTTAGAATGAAAATCTGAAGCCTCGGTGGTCCTCCAGGACCAGAGTTGGCAACCCCTGGATTATGAGGTACTCTTTCCCTGGCAATCTCTCTGTGTTTTTTCTCATTCTCACTTTCTCTCTGTGTAGTGGACCAGGCATTCTTATTTCATCCATTGTTTAGTGTTAGAGGGTAGGTACGTTTTCTGTCCAGTCACTACTATCTATTTCCTGTCAGTGTGTCACATCGAATACTGGCCTTGTGTGAAATAAGTCTGCACATTCTCTCTGTAGGATTTGTCATTATACTCTTGTTTTCCTCTCATGTCCCAAAGACATGTGTTACATTGACTGGCATGCTTTCTGCATTGGCTGAATGTGAGTGAGTGTGGACGTGTAGATGAAGGTGCCAAGTGATGAAATACTGCCAACTTGTGCCAATGCTCCCGTGATATGCACCAGCTTTTTGGTTGTAAATGATTGGAGATGTATATATTTTGTCTGCCATTGTGTTATATCCATAATTGTCATAATGTATTCTGTTGATAATGAAAAGCAATCTAATATAAAGAGGATGTATTGCAAGTGAGCAAGATTATGTAAAGGACAATGTAGTCAACAGTGGTCAGAATGCATTGAGGTAAACTACACTAAATGATGAACTAGGACAATGATTAGAACAATGTTGTAATCACTTAAGAACGATTCTCTTCTGTTAGTGTTGATGCTCGACAATAAATAACACTGGTCTGTAAACAAAAAAAGAACATCGAACATTTTAGATTTAGTTTTATAGATCTGAGGGTGATGAATCCAAATTTGATAATAGACTTGTTCTAACACATCCAGTTTTAGAAAGGTGAAGCTTTACAATTAAAAATAGAGAAAAAAACTTAATATATTCTTAAAATTAATTATTTAGATTTGAAAAAATATAAATTACACATTGTTTTAAATATAATTATTACTTGCTAAAGGTAGTTTTGGTACTTTTTTTCTCTTATAATCCTCTAAAAGTTTTTTACAAAGTCTGCTAACATAGACTCACTCCACTTTGTACTCAATGTCCTCCATTTGAGCGATGTCCTGGTGGAATTTCTGAGTTCATCAGAGACCTCTCCCATATTCTACATCAAATAAGAGTGTAGGAAATGGAATTTTAAAGACATTTTGCACACAAGTGCTAGGTAGAAAGAGAGAAGCTCCTCATCTAGTTCCTTGTAATTTTCTACCATTGTATTCCCAAGAAAACTGTGCCACATACATTGTCTTTTTTTTTTTTTTTTAAATAAAGGACGGCTGTGTATTTTATTAGCATTTGCTTTGATGAGTCCTGATGACAATGGATGGGTCAACCCAACCTTTCATATTTCTTTAAAAACCATTAACATAACCACATTCTCTCTTCTGGATAATTAAAAAAGTACATTTCTAACCTTCTAAATATATATATATATATATATATATATATATATATATATATATATATATATATATATATATATTTGCCTGAAGAAGGGGCCTGAGTTGCCTTGAAAGCTTGCATATTGTAATCTTTTTAGTGAGCCAATAAAAGGTGTCATTTTGCTTGACTTCTCACTACTTTTGATACTGTATTTCATGGAAGTTCTAAACACAGGGAAATGGCTTAATGGCCTAATTCACCCTTTTTGTTTCTCATTTCCCAGCAAAATGGGAGAGTTTCATATTCAGCATTAACCCCCGTAGAGTTTATGACTTTAAAAAAAATGGTGAAACATATACTGTATTGCCACAAATAACATACTGATTCATGGTCAATATACTAGAGAGTACAACTTTACATAAGATAGCATTACACTCTCAAAGTTAATTATATTTAAAGTTGTGAAGGTGGAGTACATCCTGGCCACAATATGCATAAAACAGCAAACATCCTTGTAAGTGTCATTAGTCCATCACATCTTACATATTAAAAGTAAACAATGATAAAAATGTATCAAGATACACAGGAAAAGTTAACCCATTTCAGACAAGTAGTGCCTTCAGAAAAAGAACATACTCTGTATTTAATAATGCATTATTCATAGTCATGCTTGCAGGGAGCTGATGCATAACAGCAATGGGTGCAAGATATGACACCATGAATATGTGGAAAAAATATCAGCTCTAAACAAAGACCACTAAGCTGAGAACTAAAGCAGAGAGGGAGGTTCTTGGAAATATATTGTTGTGAGTTTCAGTGATTAAGAAGAAAGGCCACACTGTGCCTATAAAAAGTATTCACCCCCTTGGAACTTTTCACATTTCTTCATTGTACAACATTAAATTATAGTAGATTAAATTTGGTGACTCTGCAAAGTGAACTAAATTAAATATAAATAAAAAACACAAAATAATTGATAGCATAATTATTAATGTTAGCACACCTAAATCATCACTAATAATGGAGATCACCTAAGATTTCAGTTGACTGTAGTCTAAATACACCTTGTCTGGAAGGTCCAATGTGTGGTGAGTCAGAATGGTGACCAGACCTACACATTGAAGACAAAAGAATACTCCAAGCAAACCAGTGAAAAGAGAATTAAAAAGCACAAGACAGAGGATGGGGACAAGAAAATATCCAAGTTGCTGAATATCCCTTTGGAGTTCAGGTAAATCAGCCATTAAGTAATGGAGAGAGTATGACAATGCTGTAGATCTGCTAGAGCAGGCCATTCACAAAAGCTGAGTGATCATCCAAGAATAAGACTAGTAGGCAATGACTCCAAGACACCTAAGAGAACTTTGAAGGAGTTACACGCTATAGTGAATAAGACTGAAGAGACTGCAGAACACAACTGTTGCCTGGAGAGTGGTAAAGAGAAAGGCACTGTTAAAAAAATTGACATGACATCTTGACTAGAGTTTGACCTGAAAGCAAACTGGAGACTATGAAGTCTGCTGGAAGGAGGTCTTATAGCATGATGAGACCAAAACTGAGTATTTTTGGCCATCAAACTACATGCCATATTTGAACACTGCACATTATCAAAAACATACCCTCTCAATCGTGAACCATAGTAATGGAAGAATCACATTGTGGGGTTGCTTCTGTGCAGCGGGCCAGGAAGGCTTCCAAGGGTAAAGGGTAAAATGTATGCAGCAAAACATGAGAAAATCCTGGAGAAAAACCTAATGCAGTATGCAAGAAACTGTGCCTTAGGAAAAGATTTTTTTTCAGCACCAACTTCAAGCATAAAGCCAAAGCTAAACATCAATGGCTTAGAAACAACAATGTTAATGTCATGGAGTGGCCGAGTCAGTCCAGATATAAATCCGTTTGAAAATCTGTCTCTGGTATTAACATTGGCTGTTCACTCATGATTTCCATCCAACCTGATGGAACTAAAGGAGTTTTGTATAGAAAAAAGGGGAAAACGTCAGGGTCCAGATGTGCAAAGCTGATAGAGATCTGACCACACTAACTCAAGGCTGCAATGGCTGCCAAAGGTGCATCTACTAAATACTGACTTGAAGGGGGCGAATACTTATAAGATCGATTATTTTATGTTTTATATTTGTTATTAATTTAGATCACTTTGCAGCCATCTTTTTTCACTTTTACTTAAAAAAAATAATTTTCTGTTTGTCACTGTCAAAAAATCAAAAGTCAACTGTAATTCAATGTTGTATAACAACAAAATATCAACACTTCCAACCAGGGTGGAAAGTATTTAGATGGACTGCATATAGAATAAAGACTGGTAAGGTTAATAAATGTAGTTTTTAAATGTTATAACAAAGTGGAGGATAGTCATTTATAGTTAATCATTAAGAGGAGCCTCAAATTCAAATATGGACAGAGAGTGGGAACCACAAAGCTGGATGAATGTTCTTGTGGAGAGATTTGTCAATACTGTTAGCAAGCGGCTGGCCAGACTTTTCCGACAGATACTGTATTTTTCTTTTTTATGCTAATATGATACATTGGCATAACCAGTGTGGTTTTCTGTATAAGGATAATAAAGATGAAAGCAATCGGATTTCCTTGCAAACTCTGGCTTTCCGTTTAACTGCTACTCTGTAAGATATAGCTGCCGGTCTTAACTGCATTTTCAGAAGAAAAAGCAGGAATCAATGTTAACATTAATGAAAGTTAATGCTCAGTTTTAAATACAATAAGTTCTTTATGAGCAAAACTTACAGGTTGTAATTACTGGCATTTGGAATGCTGAATCCTGTTAAGGAAATTATCGCATGCCTATGAGACTTTCAGTGGCCTCGGGGATCCATAACATGAGGCACAACATTTCTGGTGTAATTATTTGTTATCTGCTTCTGTTACATAAATTTAGTACTGCTCTTCATTTATAATTAATTAGAGGTCACACGTTAATAAAGCAAAAAATGACATTATGAATAAGCATATGTGGTATAAGCAGAAAATAATGTGCTCTTTGTTAAACCACAGATCCTAACCTTCAAAGAAAATCACTGCCGCAAATCTGTAGAAACATTGGAATCTATTCTGTAATACTGCAAGACAGTGTTGTGTAATCACAGGTGCCTTCAAAGCTGTCTTTTCTCCTTTTTATTTAACTGCAATTTTTGAATAAAAAAGAAAAAGGTTGAAGATCATCAGTGCAAAGAATAAAATTTGAAAAAAACCTTACATCTCAAGATATAATAATGTGATTCAATGTAATAAACTGAACAATACGAAAACCACAAGAGGTAATGATATATTAATGTAGCACCATCTATATAATTACCTGAAACTGCAAACGGTTTATCCTAGCACCATAGAATGCTATCAGAAAAATCATTTGAGGTTCATTTTTCTTTCTTTTAGTGTGACTCCCAGGCTAACATAACCTATAATTTAATGCACTCTCTTTTTGCAGACTTTGAATTACTTCCAATGATTGGTAATAACTAAAGTTTCAGTACATGTTTAAAAGAATATAAAAAAAGAAAAACCTGGTTTTAGCCCTAATAATTACATTTCAGTATCAGATTCAGCTCAAGACAATCATGTCTTAGTCTGATAGAGGACAAACTTTATTAGGAGGCACTGGAAGCTGCATTATGAGTCTATCTGGAGCCATAAATTGTTAACGACTGCCAAAGAGGAGGTAAATAATCTTCACAGGGATCTTTATACTTATGAATCCCATATGACATTAAACATTGTGAACTCCTTCTAACCTTACTTAGTGACCAGCAGCCCTGTTACTTTCCTTTCTGCATTTTAATTCCCTAGGCCAACGTTATATTATAGGCAAAGCTTCAAAGACTGAATAGGGATGCTATATAGTCTGCCACTACAAGATGTTTCTTTATTCAAGGAGATTTTAACCCGTTCTTGAATATTACAAACTATGCATGTGATAATGACAAAATGTAACATTTTCAAACTTGTTTAATGCACTTCAGAAGAACAGGAGTATGTAGCTTATCCTAGCAGCACTGCGTACAAGGCAGAAACCAGTCCTAAAGCCCAGTCCTGCACATGCTCACACTTCCATAGTGCACATTTACTCTTGCCATTGTAAGAGTGAATCTTAAAAAAATGAATGGTAAATTCACTTAAGTGTTTGCTTAATTTGAATAGGGTGTAACTTTCTCATAGCTAAATAAATAAAGGAAATTTCTTTGTTATCGCCTAAATCCAACCTGTAATGGAGCATCCTTACAGCTCAGCTATATTTGTAATGTAATAACAGAATTTCAGTTAGACTGTTAAGTTAGCTAGAAAATGAACTGTTGAATTGCCTGCAAATACAAGGATATAATGGTATACCATTTTCAAAGCATATATTGCTAACCCTGTGTAGGTATTGTGACCACGAGGGGGTGTTGCAGCACCCCAAATCCCAGACACAACTACACAGACACAATATAAAGGTTTATTTTCAGAAATACCTTTTGAAAAGGCTTCTTCTCCACACCTCCCAGCCATTCTCCACATCGGCTCCAAGTCGCCTGGATGAGGTCAAGTGGGTTCTTTTATCTTGGACCCAGGAGTACTTCTGGTGCTGAGATGTAATCTGTTGGAAGCACTGCGTCAAACAGAAGGGATTACTAATCCTGGATGCCCCCACAGAACCCAACAGGGCTGCTCTATGGAACTTCAAGTACCAGCATACTCTGCAGGTGTCCATGTGGAAATCCTCGCCAAGCGAAGCTGCCATCTAGTGTATTGGAGAAGCCACTGGTCCACATAGATCTTCTACCCCTGCCCCTCTATTACACTAGCCTCTCAGCCAGGCAAGAAACTTTGGTCCATCCCTGCAGAGTCGTCAGCATATTCACTCTGAGGTTTTCACCTCCTGCCAAACTCCTGGTTAAGGCAGGTAACAGTCTGCCTTTCTTCTCGAACATTCAGTGCAGCGGCCTGCCATCCATCATAGTATATACGCATGTTATCTATACTAATAAAAGGCAAAGCCCTAACTAACTGACTCACTCACTCACTCATCATTAATTCTCCAACTTCCCGTGTAGGTAGAAGGCTGAAATTTGGCAGGCTCATTCCTTACAGCTTACTTACAAAAGTTGGGCAGGTTTCATTTCGAAATTCTACACGTAATGGTCATAACTGGAACCTATTTTTATCCATATACTTTAATGGACTTTAGCTCGATGGCCGTGGGGGGCGGAGTTGCGTGTCACATCATCACACCTCCCACGTAATCACGTGAACTGACTGTGAACTCCAAACGGCGCTGAAGAAAAACGCATACAAGCTTATTCATAAGTGCAGCTACTGCGGAAACAAAGCACGGTATAAACCGTAAGTTTAAATTAAGTTTATGGACACGCTCCCGCTGCCGTTTGTCATGCCTTCGTCGAATACTTTATTCGCAAGATACAAGTTTAATGAGAAGATGCAAGGTATAAACGAGACTTTGGATCACTTTGTAATGGAGTTAAAATTGCTGTAGCGAGAAACTTTTAAGTGCCGGGTCTTAGCTAACATTAAATAAAGCCGTGGACATCGCAACATCACACAAGAGAGCAGCTCATGTGAACTGACTGAATGCAGTACGAGTGATCACTTCCATGCATTAAACCTGTTCAAAAAACGCATTACACATTTGACAAGGTAGGAAAAGAATATGCTCCGAGCTGAGCTCCACAGCTAACGTGGTCTTGCAGAAGCAACTTCGTCACGCTGCCACCAAATACTCACAGAAAAATCCACAAGTTAATACACACGCTGTCTCTAGAGTTTCTCCACACTCAATATATTCCTCGCATCCCCGTTATACCCTCTGATCTCCCATTTCAATTCAAATGCCTCCAATTTCCAGTAAGGCTCTGCTTCGCGATGACAAGTGATAAGTCTCAGGGACAGACCCTACAAAAGGTTGCCATTGATTTCAGGCAAGATTGCTTTTCTCCTGGACAACTATACGTTGCATTCTCAAGAGTGAGCTCGCGCAGCTTCGTTATATTACAACCGGACGGCTGAACTGACAACGTGCTATATAAAGAGAACTATAAAAATCGTAATAAACGAACAATAAAACAATGGAAAACCCATGGATTAAATAAAAAGGCAGCTTTCTTGGCGAAGCAAGGAAAAAGGATGGCATTATATGTCGTTGGTTTATAAAACAGCGGAGAAGCTGTGTAAAGGCTGCTTCACAAAAAACCAGCGGAGCGCCTTATATGAGCAGACAGTCAGCTAAAGAAGGAAATCAATAAATATCTATAATCGTAATAAACGAACAAAAAATAGCGTACAAGCCGCGGATTAAATAAAGGAAATGGGTACCTAAACAGTAAAGTAAGTCTCAAATAGCTACACAATAACTATAGCAATCATAATAAACGAACAATAAAACAGTACAGAACCGCGAAGCAAGGAGAAACGACGGCCTTATATGGCGTTCATTTATAAAGCAGCGGAGAAGCTGTGTGAAGGCAGCTACACAAAAAAACAGCAGAGCGCCACACTCTGAATGTATTCCTCGCATCATCGTTATACCCTCTGATCTCCCATTTCAATTCAAATGCCTCCAATTTCCAGTAAGGCTCTGCTTCGCGATGACAATTAATAAGTCTCAGGGACAGACCCTACAAAAGGTTGCCATTGATTTGAGGCAACATTGCTTTTCTCCTGGACAACTACATGTTGCATTCTCAAGAGTAAGCTCAGTGCACAGCTTGGTCATATTACAACCGGAGTGCTGAACTAACAATGTGGTATACAAAGAGATCCTAAACAAATAGTTATTGGTATATTTTCCCTCAGTTTAAAAAGGTTTTCTTTTCTTCTTAATAAAAATTTAAAAGCAGTACTTCGTCACTGCGAAGCGCGGGGATTTTGCTATATACAGTATATCTATACTAATAAAAGACAAAGCCCTCACTCACTCACTCACTCACTCGCTCACCCGCTTACTCGCTCACTCACTCACTCATCACTAATTCTCCAACTTCCCGTGTGGGTAGAAGGCTGAAATTTGGCAGGCTCATTCCTTACAGCTTACTTACAAAAGTTGGGCAGGTTTCATTTCGAAATTCTATGCGTAATGGTCATAAATGGAAGCTATTTTTCTCCATATAATGTAATGGAGTTGAGCTCGATGGCCGTGAGGGGTGGAGTTTCGTGTGACATCATCACGCCTCCCACGTAATCACGTGAACTGAATGTCAACGCATTACATAGAAAACCAGGAAGAGCTCCAAAAAGCGCTGAAGAAAACATGCGTTATACAATTGAGAAGGCAGCGAAACAATAAGAAGTGAGAGAGTGACACATACTGTACAAGCATATTCATGCCTGCAACTACTTCGGAAACAAAGCACGGTGTAAACCTAAAGTTTAAATTAAGTTCATAGACAGGCTGCCTCTGGCATTTGTCTTGCCTACGGCTAATACGTGATACAAGTGTAATGAGAGGACGCAGGGTATAAACGACAGTTTTGATCACTTTCTAACTAAGTTCAAATTGCTGGTCAAAGGCTGTGCTTATGCAAAATCCGAGAGACTGTGTTTGTCGGGGGATTGACAGTTAAGGCGGGTGGAGGAGTGACGTCATCATCTCCCCTCCCATTCACCTCATTTTGCTCTGAGCTGAGCTCCGCGGCTAACGCCGTCTTCCGAAGCAACCGTCACACTGCCACCAAATACTCACAGAAAAATCCACAAGTTAATACACACGCTGTCTCTAGAGTTTCTCCACACTGAATCCTCCAGGCACTACTTACAAAAGGTTACATTGACAATCGTGTTACGTTATTTTTAAAATGTTTCCTTTTCTTAGCACAAGCACAGCTGAGAAGCTTTGATGCATGTGCTCCATAACGCGTTAAAAAATAATAATGCATTTAATCACACTTTGCATTACAAGCAAAGGGGAACTTTTGTCAATGCATGGTTTCCTGGTACACCGATTACATTGATCAGCGCTTCTCGATTCATTTTACCCTCGCACCCCCTTGGTTTGAGAAGAAGTATGAAAAAATATGAGGTTAACACAGAAAAACAGATCACCAATTCACGCTTTATGAATAATCGATTCGCCATCAATAATTGTTTTGGTAAAGCCATACTCAGTGTAATCCTCCTTCCATTTTATAATTTTTCCGCCACTAGCCATGATTAAATGAACGGTAAAAAAGTAAGAGCGAAGCGAGGGTGACTTATTCAGGCAGGCATACAGTATATATGACAACAACACTCATGACAATGTCAATCATGTTACGTTATTATTAAAATGTTTCCTTTTCTTTTTCATTACTTCTTTAACACACTACTTCTCCGCTGCGAGGCGCGGGTATTTTGCTATATATATGAATGACCTCCAAAGAGCGTGGAGACTTTTGATCACGTGAACGTGTCTGCAAAAAATGGGGTCTCCTGCCCAGCGAAAGTCAAGCAGCCGGCGCGCGCGAATAGCTGTTCCGGCCTTTGAGACGCTGACTCTACTATTTCACACAGGGCCATGTAGGTTTGGATTTTTTTTCTCCCTAAATAAGAAAAGCCGTCATTTAAAAAACTGCATTTTGTGTTTACTTGTGTTATATTTGACTAATGGTTAAATGTGTTTGATGATCAGAAACATTTTGTGTGACAAACATGCAAAAGAATAAGAAATCAGGAAGGGGGCAAATAGTTTTTCACACCACTGTACACACACACACACACCTATCTACATTGTATATATATACATACATACATACATACATACATACATACATACATACATACATACACAAACACACACATATATATAATTTGTGTGTGTGTATGTATGTGTGTGTATATATAATGTAGATAGGTATATATATATATGTGTATATGTAGATATGTATATAGATATGTATATATGTATATAGATATGAAGATATGTATGTGTATATATATATATATGTAGACTCAAACCGATTATGACAGCAGCAATCCAAGCTGTGAGAAAACAGTAAAAAGGAGGCGTGTCAGACGTTGTGGTACATTTTCAACAACTTCGTGATGCTGCCGCCAAATACAGAAAACAATTAATTTGACAATCATGTTACGTTATTTTTAAAATGTTTCCTTTTCTTTTTCATAACTTCTTTAACACACGACATCACTGTCAAGCGAGGGTATTTTGATATATATATATATATATATGACAGCAACACTCATAACAGTGACAAAACAACTACTGTACATTGACAATCATGTTACTTTTTTTTTAAATGTTTCCTTTTCTTTTTCATAACTTCTTTAACACACTACTTCTCCGCTGCGAAGCGTGGGTATTTGGCTAGTATATATATTGTCATGCACACGCGAATAGGAGACCACGGATGGACCTTAAAACGCTTTGGAAGACGTTCGCCGGCAGGGAGTGGTGGGGTACTAACCTTTCTCCTTTGCTTTCTTCCAGGAAAAAAGACGCTCCGCCATCATAAGCCTGTTTTAAGCCATCATAAGCCTCATTTAAAAGGGAGCAGTGGAATGATGATTCCCTGTGGTTTGCCCAGAATGCGATTGTTCTTCCAGACAACTCGGAAGCTGACGGTTCCATGCCACGCGAGCCCTTCTTTGTTCTGGAGAATGATCTGTTGTATCGGGTGGTAACCCACGAGGGCGAGGTGTGGAAATTGTTGCTAGTGCCGCGTACCTTCCGGCGGGAGGTATGTGAACTAGCTCACGCTCACCTCCTAGGCGCCCACCTCGGGGCCGAAAAAACTTTGGAGATAATCAAACTCCGCTTTTACTGGCCCGGGATCAACGAGGAGGTCCGGCGCTTCTGTCAATCCTGTCCGGAATGTTAGATTCACCAGATTCCTAGGAGGGACCGCACTCCTCTCGTCCCAATACCCCTAAAAGATATCCCTTTTGACAGAATTGGGGTAGACTTAGTAGGACCCCTGGAACCCTCAAACCGTGGCCATAAGTATATATTGGTCATGGTGGATTACGCTACCCGATACCCAGAGGCGGTTCCCCAGCGCTCCACTAACACCAAAAATATCGCACAGGAATTAGTCAACCTATTTTCTAGAGTGGGTATCCCCAAAGAAGTCCTTACGGACCAGGGTACACCCTTCACCTCAGATATGTTCAGGGAGGTTGCCAGATTACTGCGAATAAAGCACCTGAAGATGTCTGTCTACCACCCTCAAACAGACGGGCTGGTGGAGCATTTTAATCAGACGCTTAAACAGATGCTCCGCAAGGTAGTCAACGCCGATGGCAGGAATTGGGACCAGCTCCTACCGTTCGTGCTTTTTGCTTACCGGGAAGTGCCCCAGGCCTCTACGGGCTTCTCCCCTTTTGAATTATTGTACGGGCGACAACCCCGAGGACTTTTAGACATACTAAAAGAGGGCTGGGAGGCTGAGGCCCTTCCCTCCTCCAATATATTGGAGTAAAATCAGGCCACTCCTCAAAGGCCACGTGACTCGTGCACAGGCAGCGCAGGCCCGGTGTTACAACCGCAACTCTGTCCTCTGGGAGTTCCGCCCGGGGGATCGAGTGATGGTGCTCGTTCCTACCTCCCATTCCAAATTGCTAGCTCACTGGCAGGGGCCATACGAGGTTAAGGAAAGAAAGGGGCTCGTCAACTATTTAGTTAAGCAACCTAATCGTCTGCATAGCGAGAGGATCTACCATGTCAATTTGATTAAAACCTTGGAAGGACAGGTAGGAGTCTCCCGACACTCGTAGATCCCTCTCCCTATTCGCTAGCACGTCTGCCCTTAACCTCGGTGACGAACTGACACCCTTACAGCGGCAGGAGATAACCCAGGCAATCCAGGCCGTCCCCGAAGTGGTAAGCGAGTCACCGGGCCGGACCTCGCTGATTGCGCACGATATAGTCACGGACCCCGGAGTAATCGTCTGGGAGAGGCCCTATAGACTCCCGGAGGCAAAACACGCCGAGGTGGAACTGGAGGTGCAACGGATGTTGGATATGGACATTACTGAGGAAAGCCATAGTCCTTGGTCCAGTCCTATCGTCCTCGTTTCCAAGCCAGACGGCTCCTGGAGGTTCTGTAATGACTTTAGACGTCTGAATCAGGTCTCCAAGTTCGACGCCTACCCGATGCCCCGCATTGATGACCTACTTGAGCGGCTGGGTGCGGCTCGATACTTGACTACTCTTGACATGACGAAAGGATATTGGCAAATTCCCTTAACGGCATCTGCAAAAGAAAAAACGGCCTTTAGAACCCCTAGTAGACATTGGCAATACATTGTTCTCCCATTTGGGCTGCACGGGGCCCCAGCAACATTTTAGCGTCTGGTGGATAGAGTGCTGAAGCCCCACCAGTCCTATAGTGCCGCCTACCTGGATGACGTCGTCATCTATTCCGGCAACTGGGAGGAGCATCTATTGCAGGTCTCTGCTGTCCTTGTAACACTGGCTAAAGCTGGCCTCCGCATTAACCCCCGTAAATGTTTTTTTGGCTTAAAGGAGGCCAAATATTTAGGCTACCTTGTGGGACGAGGACAGGTGAGACCCCAATGTTCCAAAGTCAAAGACATCCTGGAATGGCCCCGTCCGAATACCAAGAGACAGGTGCAGGCTTTCTTGGGGTTGGCGGGGTACTACAAGGGCAGCACCCTTGACCAATTTAACAAAGAAGGGCGCTCCCCTACATGTGGTATGGAACGACAAGGCAGAACATGCATTCAGTGACCTAAAAAAGGCCCTAACGTTGGCACCTGCATTAAGGACCCCTGATTTTGGGCTTTCTTTTATCCTCCAGACTGACACTTAGGACACAGGCCTGGGTGCCGTCTTGAGCCAAAGCGTCGATGGTGTTGAACACCCCGTGATGTACTTAAGCCGGAAACTGCTGGACTGAGAGACCAGGTATGCGGCAGTGGAGAGGGAAGCCTTGGCCATTAAGTGGGCTGTAACCCATCTCCAGTACTACCTGCTGGGTTACGAATTCACTCTAGTGACTGATCACGCTGCGCTTCAGTGGATGTCCCTGCACAAAGAGTCGACTACAACCCTATAAGTTTACGGTCACTTATCGTCGCGGCAACCTTCAGGCCAATGCCGATGCCCTCTCTCGCGTCCACGACCTCTCGGTTAGGTCCGCCCGACCTGACGGTCTTGGGCTGAGGGGGGGGGGGTCGTGTCACGGACGCGCGAATAGGAGACCGTGGACGGACCTTAAAACACTTCAGAAGATGTTCGCCGGCAGGGAGTGGTGGGGTACCAACCTTTCTCCTTTGCTTTCTTCCAGGAAAAAAGACACTCTGCCATCATAAGCCTTCCCGCAGTACGTTTACTTCTGCCCTTCCTCCACCATCTTTCCTGACGTCATCAGTCCCATCCTCCCTCACGGTTCCTTCCCAGCATTCCTCCACTTCCGGCTTCTCCCTTATAAAATGGCTGCCGACGCCTAGAATGGCGTCGTGCATATGAACTATTTGAGTTTATATATTTTGACCTGTTTTTTTTCTGATTGTGGATTTATCTGCAATATATGGGGCCGGAAACCCCAAACCTTTATGTTGTCTTCTCTTGAGTCTTTTACAATATATATGTAGATAACACTCATAACAGTGACAAAACAATTACATTGACAATCATGTTACGTTATTTTTTAAAATGTTTCCTTTTCTTTAACTTATTTAACACACTACTTCTCCGCTGCGAAGCGCAGGTATTTTGCTAGTAGCAAAATAAACTTAAAGAACCATAAGATAAGTGAGTCCTAAATAAATACATCTTATACAAGAGCTTTTTCTTTTTTGTGCATTATTAGTTTTTCTCTTTATTTTTGTATGAATTGTTTTTACTTTTAATTATATTTATTGTGCACATCATTTAGAACACAACAGTGTTAAACTGTAACATGCATGTTTATATACTTTTGATATGCATAAAAATTGTAAAGAATTACCAAGAAGAATATAAAATAAGACAAGTCACAAAACAGTAGTCATACTATTTTTTCCATCTGATTATGAAGTAGGAGAGTTACATTTGCTTAATGTGGTGTCTTCAAATCAGTCCACGGTACCTGACTAAGGGAGCATGTTTGAAAAAATCAGCTGCTTCTCATTGGGAAGCTCATCCATCTTTAAATGGGCTTAAACCAGTTCCAGGTCATGGGGACATTAGGACAGGAGCCCATTCTAGCAGCAATGTGTGTAAGGCGGGAACCAACACTGAAGGTGGTATCACTTCTCAGCGTCAAATAAAGTTCTATCTATCTATCTATCTATCTATCTATCTATCTATCTATCTATCTATCTATCTATCTATCTATCTATCTATCTATCTATCTATCTATCTATCTAAGCCTTGCTAAAGTAAGGTAATGCCTTAAGGCAAGACCAGGAAATGAAAAAGAAACATCTACTAGAAAAAGGCCAAAACCTCTGTGTCCCTCTCTCTCCTGCAAGTTTAATGGCCAAAGAGTTAAAGGCGGGAGATCAAAGAGACTAATCAATAACAAACCACACAAAATAGATAAATAAATAAAAATAAGAAATAAAATATGCAAAGCTCCTAACAGCATCTTAAAATTCCTCTCTACTTTGAACACTCCAAATATGATTTTGTTTTTATCCACAAACTTGGCTGCTAGAGAGCAAGTGTTGCAAATCTTTTTTATTTTCTGTTGTTGTTTAATTTAATTTAAGACTACTGGTGTTAAACTCTTGTTAAAAAAAGAATCTTGCATAGATGGTCAACCCTTCATCTCACACTAGCTGGAAGAATTAACACTGTTAAGATGAATATTCTTCCTAAGCTCCTTTTTTTATTTCAAAACATCCCAATATACATTAATAAATCATTCTTTAAGCAATTAGATTCAACAATAAACTCATTTATTTGGAATTCAAAACATCCACGCATCAAAAGAGCGACCCTACAAAGACAAAAGGCAGAAGGCGGCATGGCTCTACCTAACTTCCAGTTTTATTACTGGGCAGCAAATATACAGAAGAACCTGGACACAAATAAAAGAACATACACAGGCATGGACCGCAATAGAAGTAAAATCCTGCAATACTTCTTTGTATTCCTTGCTCTGTGCTCCAATATACACACGTTATCAGCAATACACTAATAACACAATTGTGCTCCACTCACTTAGAATCTGGAACCAATGTAGAAAGCATTTTAAGACGGAGAAGCTTCTTTCTGTGGCACCCCTGCAAGAGAACCACCTCTTTCAACCTTCACAAACATATGCAGTTTTTAATATCTGGAAAAAATTTGGAATTAACTTGCTTAGAGATCTTTATATAGACAACGTCTTTGCATCCTATGAACAATTACATTGCAAATTTAACATTCCAGCTACACATTTCTTTCACTATCTTCAAATCAGGAACTTTGTTAAACAGAACCTTCCAGATTTTCCTCATCTTGCACCCTCAACCATGCTGGAAAAATTATTGCTCAATTTCAAGCAGTTAGACTCCATCTCTACAATATATAAAATCCTTTTACAATCCCTCCCTTTCAAAGATCCAAGAGTACACTGGGAAAAAGATCTCTCAATTAATATATCAGAAAAGGAGTGGAAAATAGCAATGCAGAGAATTCACTCGAGCTCCATATGCGCAAAGCATACAATTATACAACTTAAAATTATTTATCGAGCACATCTGTCTCGACTAAAACTCTCCAAAATGTTTCCAGGGCATGATCCAACCTGCGAATGTTGCAACCAAGTCCCAGCCTCAACAGGTCACATGTTCTGGGCCTGCACCAAATTAACATTATTCTGGACAAACATTTTTAATTACCTCTCAGACAGTCTTGGACTCACAATCCCTCCTAACCCATTAACAGCTGTGTTTGGGGTTCTTCCAGAGGGGCTTAAAGTGGAGAAAGACAAACAAACTGTGATTGCATTCACTACACTGTTGGCATGCAGACTTATTCTGATAAACTGGAAGAACCCAAACTCTTTTAAGTCAGTGGGAAATTGATGTGTTATACTATTTGAAATTGGAAAAAATCAAATACTCAGTTAGAGGATCCGTACAGACCTTTTTCAAAACATGGCAGGATCTAATCAGTAATATTTTAAAATAAGTTCATAAAGCATTTTTTTTTTTTTTTTAAATTAGGTATGTTTACAAGCCTTAAATTTAACGTTATTTGGCTTGCTCTCTCTCTCAGGGGTGGGGATCGATCTGTTCTTAACTCAATTTTTCTTTTTGTAAAATCTTGATTGCTTTGTATGGATAATAAAATTAATAAAAATAAAAAAAAAAAAAGAATCTCAACTCCTCTGTTTTTGACAATTTTAGACCTATTTCTAACCTGCCTTTCTTAAGTAAAATCCTAGAAAAGGCACTCATTATGCAGCTAAATGATCAATTGAATAAAGATCCTATTCTTGACAAATTTTAGTCAGGTTTTAGAACAAATCACACTTAAAGTTGTAAATGTAAAGTAGTAAATGACTTGTAGGTAAATGCAGACAGAGGCCATTTATCTGTTTTTATCCTCTTAGATCTGAGTGACACCATTGATCACAATATCTATCTATCTATCTATCTATCTTTCTATCTATCTATCTATCTTTCTATCTATCTATCTATTCTTATAAATTACCTTAGTCTGTGCATGGGCGTCACTTGCAGTGTGTTAAATCGGTTTGAATCTTACTTAACAGGTACAAAATTCTTTGTTAGTTGTGGTAATTATACTTCAAAGACACATGATATTCTATATGGTGTTCCACAAGGCTCTATCCTGGGTCCGCTGCTCTTTTCGATCTCCATGCTTCCATTAGGTCAGATTATCTCAAGCATAACGTGAGCTACCACAGCTATGCCGATGACACACAACTGTATTTATCAATAGTGCCTGACAACCCCAACACTCTTGATTCACTGACAAAATGTCTTATATGTGTTTCTAAATGGATGAGTAGTAATTTTCTCAAACTAAATAATAAAAAGAAATCTTAGAAAGAAACTCAATCCACTAGGCTTAAAAGTCAAAACAAGGATAAAGAATTTATGGGTAATTATTGATTCTGACCTGAATTTTAAATCACATATTAATCAGATCACTAGGACAGCATTTTTACACTAAGTTAGATCCCTTATAACTTTGCAAGATGCTGAAAAACGCTTTTGTTTTTAGTCTGCTGGATTACTGTAGCACACTCCTCTCAGGATGACCCATAAAAGACATCAATGGGTTGCAACAAGTGTAGAATGCAGCTGCCAGAATCTTAACTATGAAAAGAAAATCAGAGCACATCTCTCCAGTTTTGAGGTCACTACACTGGTTACTTGTGCCATTTATAGTTGACTTTAAAATACTGCTTATGGTTTACAAAGCCTTAAATAATCTTGCTCCATCTTATATTTTGGAATGTCTTACACCTTACACTCCAAATCATAACCTTAGATCTTCAAATGAGTGTCTGCTTAGAATTCCAAGAGCTAAACTTAAAAGAAGTGGTGAGGTGGCCTTCTGCTGTTATGTACCTAAAATCTGGAATAGCTTACCAATTGAAATTTTCCAGGCTAATATGGTGGAGCACTTTTAAAAAAATTGCTAAAAACTCATTCTTTTAACTTAGCTTTCTTATAGCTTAATCCTGATAATCTGTATATGGATTGACTATCGTTTTTGTCATATCTCTGCAATCCATACTAATCCCTACTTTCTATGCTGTTCTTTTAACGGTTTTCTGTGGTGGTGATCTGTGCCACCACCATCTGATCAAAGCAGCGTGATGTCCCTACATTGATGGATTGAAGGCCAGAGGTCCACATGACCATCATAATCTAATTCTTCCAAGTGAAGCATGAAAACCATGAAGACTGATTTAGATCATTTATGTTAGGCCTCAGGGTATTCAGTGTGGAGGTGAGTTGCTTATATGTTAATAGGGAGACGACTGCCTCAGCTGTTCCACAACAGCACTCCGTGGATTGTAATTAAGATGCCACATCCATACGAGTATATAGAGAGCCTGAAAAGGGAGATAAAAAGGAAAAACAAGAGAGAAGGTGCAAGATCATGAGTACGAGCAGGTGCAGAGGACCAGAGGTGTGACAGTCAGCAGATGACCCTGTGGGTAGATAGAAGACAGCACTCCAGGGGTAGATTGTTCCTGATGAGCTTCTAGGGAGCAGATGCAACCGAAGGGATCCAGAGATTGTCCTGTGGACACTGAAGGATTATGGTGGGACAATGGAGCCATACTAGGGCACCCCAGTGGTGACCGGCTGAGGTGACTGGGTGCGAGCTGTTTTTAAGTGTTGACCACTCATGCCAATGACTCAACCTTCAGGTGAATTGAGACTGTGAAGTGAAGAGAGACACTGAGGCTCAGAGTGAAAGAGGAGTACCCAATCTTAACTTTCTGGTTTTAACCTTGATTTGGATTATCTATCTATTTATTTATTTATCATTGATTTTTTTACTCTCAACAAAGCATTGCACTTTATTGGACATTGGATTTTTGTTAAATAAATTGCACAATGCACTTTGCACCACCTCTTGTTGTTGTGTATCCTCATTCACTCCGTCTCAGTCTATGACTGTCAATGTCCCATGTTCAAGAATGGTATGCCAGCTGTGGGCAACCTGGGTATCACAACAAGAAGGGGGCATAATGAAACTGTACATCTCTATATATATCTTTATAAAATCCAATGTCTGTATGTCTGTCTGTCTGCTTTTCATGAGAGAACTACTACTTTTTTTCTACAATTTGCTTTAACATTCTGGATGATTTTGCAACTTTTCTCATCGTGCTAAGAATCATAATTTGCTTGCAGGAGTGATATATTCACGCTAATCCAAGACCGAGGCAGCATACCGAGGGGAGGGGGAAGTGGGACCTCAGGAGTAGGGAGCCAGACAGTGCCCTCTTTACTGTCCTGTTTCACTACTACGCAGGCCGAGGCGTGGTGGATGGCTAGCTGTACATAAAATCATTATTGAATAATTATGCTGTACAGTATTTACTAGTCCTTCAGACAACATGTTTGAGTTTTCTTGTACTCAATGATTTTAAATTTCATATTAAACCAAGAAAGCATAGGCAACTTAGAAAAGAATATGACAAAGTATCATGCATTCAATCTGAACTAAATATAATAATTCCAAGACATATAATAACATATATAATCCCAGGTTTATCCAAGTTTTCCTTATTTATTTATTTATTTTTTTATTTCCCACACCAAAAATCAACAGTGGAGCGTTGCCAGAATTCTACAGTGGCTTAGACACACAAGACCAGACTTGGTCTCCTTGCATTTATTCTTTAAAAGCCTTAAATTAGGCCCTTAGGATATTATGGCTGATACAAGTTTATCTTTGACTTCAAAGGCAATTTTAATGAAATTTCACTTTTGTATCAGAAGGTACCCAGAAAGGACTTATAACTAAATGTTACAGTTAAATGAACTGAACTATGAAGTCATTGCATAAACACAAAAGAACCGTGCAGTTCAAGCTCACTGAAACACAAAAATCAACCAGGCATGATGGTGACAATATAATATTACAATTTTAGTAATGCTTTTGACAGAAAAGGCAGTGAACATGAAAATGAACCACTTTGGTTGAAATGAAATGATAGGGGCTGTTACTTTTTTAGGGGTCATGCACATTGATTGTATTTTTGTGTTATTTATTTATTTTTGTACATCCATTATGAATAATTTAGTCTCTTTTTAGGGCTCTGGACATGTTAGGCTTAAAACGTTTGAATTTCAGACTATTGCCGTCAAAGTTTAAATGAATCAACAAATTCCCTTACATGCTACATCTGTTGCATTTTCATTAAAATCGTGATACAATTTAAATGATACTAAACATTTTTTTGGTTATTAAGCATACCTGTTTGGACTGTCATTTATTTGCTTGAGAATTTTAGCGCAATGTTTGCAGACTGGACTTGAGGGAGGCACAATCAGAGTGGGGCAGAAGGGGCAAAGCTATGTGGAGAGGGTGGCTGTAAAAGGAACTCATGCAGGGTGTGGAAAGAAGGGGGAAACACTTAACTGGTTGGAAGCATCTAGAAGGCACTCTGGCTGTAATGTCCATCAGACTTGGTGCATTGTTCTCAAGGAGTCTAATGAAGAATCTTTGCTTTAATTAGCTCATACTGCTTAAATGTGGGAAGGATGGTAACTCTGACCCTATTTGAGCATAGGAAGAATGTGTATTGCCATGTAGGATGGACATGGAAGAGGAGAGTAAAGGATGGGTTGGAAAGAGGGAATCAAATGGTTGTTTTTAAAGCCACTTAGCACAAAGATTGTCTGAGTGTTAGTCTATTCCTGCGTCTCTCACCACCCCGGGTTATTACATCATATTATACAGTATGAGTGTTTGTGAAATGATGGAACTGATAGGCCACATTCTACTGATGCTTTCTGCAAGGCTTTAAAGGTCATAGTAAGAGGCCTTTGGTATATCTTAGAATAATGGACTTCAGTAGATTACAGTAGGCTTGGAAGCGTATTAATTTTATAGTTTTGCTTTCACATGCAACCTTCATTAAAGTATGTATTTATATATAATATAATAATAAAAGTAATTTCATGCCTGACCAGGGGGTGGCGAAGTGCACTGATTCTCTCTTTCACTTCCTTACAGACCATTCTCGGGAAATCCCGCCCTGTTCCAGGACTGGCAATGATGACATCACTTCCTCTACTTGCATTTTAAGACAGCAAGTCAGTTCTGTTCTGAGCTCATACCTGTGAACATGTCTGTTTAATTTAATCAATTTTGCAGCCAAGAAACATTATATGGGTGGCTGCCCCAAACCTTTTCAGTGACTCTTTGTCATTCTTGTGACAATATATATACTGTATGTAAAAAGTATCTGTTTGTCTATGTGCGTGTGTCTGTTCACAAGTCTGAGTTACTCAACAAATAAAGAGGGAGCACCATAAGGATGAAGTAGGGCTAATCTGTCTAAACAGGCAAGGTCAGCAAATAAGACACGGGACTGGGAATGGAGAAGGCTACTGAGACACCATGAAACTCCCAAAGTGAGGAATTCTCAGCATACACAAAATGCTCAGTCCATTCAAAACATGCACCACGGCTATTAAGAAATGCACATTTTGTGACAGAGCTGCATCAATGGCAGTTTGATGAGGAAAGAACCAGACTGCAGGCAAGGAATGCTGCAGCTACAGCCGTGGCGTAGGAAAGAAACTACGCAGCAAAGAAGGAATGCCAGAGCTATGGCAGAGGCATGTGAATACAACATGGCAGAGAAGTCAAAGAATGGAAAACATGCCATTAGACTAATTGATTTGTACAATTTGAAATTACTGTAAAAAAAGACTTTGCCATATAACATTCCTCAACAAGGTGAACATCGATTTAAAAGATACTATTATTTATAGCTTAACATTAGTGTATACTTTTGGTTTAAACCTGTCTTGGACAGGTAGCCCAGCTAGAATAGATAATAAACTAGTTTGCACTGCTTTTGGTCAAACTGTCTTGACATAAATGGATTGATAAAACCCTTGATGGACTTTACTAATTAGTTTTTCAGGTGGGTAAGTCAACAAATGTATTAGCCAGTTAGCTGAGAATCAAAACATCTTGTAACCAATCATATTGATTGGTAAATGTCTCACCTTAATAGACAAACTAATAAATAGATTTAACTGAGGGTTCTAATGTCAAGGCTCATCCTGCACACGTTGAGTAATTTCTTCCTGAACACTTCTGGGTGTATATTGTGAATTTTGGCCTGCTGATCACAAAAATCTCCTTTAAATTTTCCTATCACATGCCATTTTATTGTAGTGACCTTTTTTGTTATTTCCTTTCATATTATAAGTATACTGTACAACAAAGACAACTGGAAAATCTACTGGAAGTGCAGCATAGAAATATCAAGCGCTGTAAATGGGAGTGTCATGCTAAAGAGTCTCATCATATTAAAAATGACTGCCTCCTCCATAAGCATTTGGTTCCAGGGTAGAAACATGTGCCACCAAAACCACCTGAAGACCCATTTCATATTTTTGTCCTGCCCCAATGACCCAAAGATTATTTTTCTGACACTTACTTAAACATATCTATTACTTTATATCAATTCTGAAAGAATGAAATTTGTTGCAAGATAAGAACAAGCTGTTAAAAGGTGTAGGTTTGTGATGTAATTTCGAAAGCAAAACTAATGAATAGTTTTTATTTAATTAAAGTAGAAAGATTGTCAGCTGTGAACCTAAATTTTATAACAGGAAAAAAAGTTATTTTGTGGCTGTGATCATTATTATTATTAATATTATTATTTGGTAATAGCTAAGCACCAATGGTTGGAGATAAATTCATATTTAGCTTTTAATCATTTGTAGCATGCTTGCACCTTTCAGAACAAAACAGAATAGAAACAGACACATTAAAAGCGTGAAGTGGCCAGCCCTCTCGTGTTTCCCACACTTCATATTACTAATACTAGGATAAATTCTTCTTTTGCTTCTCTCCATCTTGAGTTTTAAACTCTGTTCCCCTCCAGCACCTATATTTCTGGGCTCTCAGCCAGCAAGAACATACTAGTGCCCTCCTCACTTTCAAAACTTCCTGATATTCTTTCATACGTAAAAATTCACTTGGATGAGTATGAGAGGGGTTATGTGATCTGTTTGGTATAAAATGTAGTCTTGTAATGGCATGTAATTTGCCCTTTGTAATGTGATTTTGAAAACCGATAAAATGCATAAAAAAGTTTACTTGGCCAGAAGGGTGTTTTTTATTAAATGTTTGGTAATGCCAGTTGGAAATTTATTAAAGTTGCTAAACTGAGCATGAGTGAGTACTGTAATGTCACTGTTTTGTGGTTAAATACAGTATGTGTATGCTAAGTATTACATTCACAAGTAAGGAGTGTTCTCCCAAGTGTGCCATCAGTTTCTTCTGATTCTCTAACCACAGTATCAAAGAATTTCAGTATTGCTGTGGTATTTAAACTGGAAGTCCTCCTAGCAACACCCAATTTCCACAAATCCTGGACAGAAGTGCTCTATCTGCAGCAGCTCTTTCTGTCATGACTGTAACTTATGAAGCATGTGTGCAGGCACACTGATCTCTAGTTGGTAAATCTGAAGCATCGGTTTTAAATTGATCAAAATATATATGTATATATATATAATTATTTGAAATATATCAAAAATATCTTCTTATATAATATGCTGTCCGTTTGTTTGTCCAGGATTTTAAATCACCTGTAGCTCTCAAACCGTTTGAACTATTGACCTGAAATTTGGTACACATATACTATGTGATGTCTGCTATCTGCTTTCAAGGTGACAATTGACCTCCAAGGTTATTCCTCCTTTTATTTTTAATTTATTTTATTGTAGAATCAACTCTCAGCAGCAGCCAACAGGGTGACCATGAGGCTCATGTATACGGGCGCCTTTCTCATCCCTATCACCTTCGCCGTCACTTTCCTTACCTTTTCATATCTTAAATCATTCTTGAGACAGATTGAACACTGAAGTGCCAGCTTAAGTCAAAAATTAAAGAAAATGTAAGATAATTGCAACACAAACACTGTCTTAATCAGTTTTATTGTGAAAAGATGCCGACAAAAGAAGAGAAGAAGCAGGCTGATAGGGTGGAGAAAAGAAGAGCTGCTCAGGAATCAGCATGCGCATCAACCTCTGAGCAAACGAATGCTAAATTTACAGAGAAAGAGTATGAAAACTAGGAATGCTCAAGTCAAGTGTATTCACTGGACATTATTGTGCAGTGTGTCGTTACTGGTATGAAATATTATTCAATACAGTCAATCAAGTTTAATTTAGAATCTGTCTTCAAAAAGTACACCTTTAAAAATGTTTTATATATTCATACATAAGAACTGAGCTGTTCAAACATAAAAATTATATAAAGAATCTGATAATCTATCAATATTTGGATCTTCCTTTTCATGCTGTATTTAAATGTTTCTAAATACATTTTAAATTCCACTTTGGTTAGTTTATTAATAGTAGCAGGCTAACAATCAGTACAACTTGTTTTTCTTTATTCCTATAATTCCCATTTCTAACTCTTCCAGGGGAATTTACAGCTACCCCAAGGGCTGAAGAGATATAATTTTGCCAGCGTATACTGGATTTGCCAACTGGTTTCTTGTCCAAGAGGTCTACCTATTACAAGGCCTGAGGGTGCAGCCCAGGTTCTGTTGTCACTACAGGTCAGTACCTCTTCTGGGAAGTCTCATTCCAGAAAAGGTGTTGCAATGACCAGATGTTCTCTCAGATGATCCAACTCCTTGCTCTTATTACAGAGACTGATCGACCAAGAAGCGGATTATCATTTCTGCAGTGTGTTTCTACACTCTTAATGCAGACCTTGCAACTATGGTTGAGGATAATGTCATAAAATGACTGGTAAAATTAATGCTTTATCAAAGTAAATAAATCTTACTTGACCACAGTCCTTTGGTAGAATATGTACTACAGTATGTTATCATTGCCTCACAAGCTTGAGCCCCTTTTCCCTAAGCTCTGAACAAAAAATACTTAAATACCAGAATGTTTAACCATATACAATTAGGAAAGTGAAATCCTCCTCACCTGCATTGTTTTTCTGTTAAGAATTATGTTTTCACATTTGAAGATACAGATTCTTGTCTCAGCCTTTTACTACTTGACATAAAAGGCTTCAGTACATACTAGAGGTAACCATGAGAAAAAACAAGCATTGTCTTCAGATGGTACAAATGAAGCAGTCATGGCCTTGACCTTGATGGTCTCAAAGACAGCACTATTCTCTTATCCCCAATTTATGCTATGAAAACCACAAACAGGGTACATACTTAACACACACTTGACAGAGTCCGAAACCCACCTAAAATAGCTTTGATTTAATGTCAAGAATGAAGGCACATTTCTCAGTTCATAAATTCATGACTTAGAAACTAACTTGAAACAGAAGACCCAGAACCCAATATTTGTGCTATGTTTCTTCTGCAAAATAGAGTTATGGTTCAACCTGATTGAATGTAATGTTATTCTCTTTGTAAAAGCCTATCTTTGAACGTTAATGCTTTAAGTTAAATTCATATAGTGTTTTCTTGACTTCTATAGTAGAATAGAATATAATTTTCTTTCATAGCTATTAGAATATGGTATAGTCTTGTACCCCCTTTAAGAAAGATGCTGTACTGCGCCCGACCCGACACAGATTGAACACAGGAGGCACATGTAAAACAAACAATCTTTTATTTTTCTTCAGCTGGAGGGTATGTCTTCCCCATAATCCCTCCAGCCACAACACAGTCCCAAGCACAAATAAACACAAGCACTATCCTCTATCTTTTCCACCACCACCACCACTCCTCCTCAGCAAGCTTAGTCCTCCTCCTCCCGACTCTGGCCGCTGAGTGGTGGTTGCTGGCTCCCTTTTATCAGGCATCCGGAAGTGCTCCAGGTGGTTGATTGCTGTCATCCAGCTGCACTTCCATGTAGACCTAAACCAGTGCCTAAAAGGGGCCAGCCGCTCCTGTTGCAGCACCCCCTGGCAGCGCCTGCAGAACCCCACAGAGCTGCACAGAACTCCAACTCCCATGAAGCTCTGGGGGAGTTCGAGGCCCCGCTGCAACACAGGGATGCTGCCATCTAGTGTCAAGGGGGATGATACTGGGCTTCCCACCCTTGTCCCCCTGGCAGATGTGGTGAAGGGGCGTCCCGGCCAGGCATGCGCCACGGCCATCTGTCACAACCCGTAAGTTAATATGATTTTGAACTTTCGTGCTATAATCTGCAATACAGTGTGTTAAGTGTGTCAGTTAGTGTTTGGAATTAGTCCCATGGCTAGCAGGGACAGAAAGACCCATTTACAGCATGACTGTTTAGAAATGGTTCACCTGTATAAGCAAACCTAAAGTAATAAAACAAGATTTTTAAGCTTTAAACAGAACTTTTCTTAAACAACAACTTTTCTTTTCTTTGCTACAGCAATTGTTTCTTTATTTTTGTGTGAATTGTTTTACTTTGAATGCCTACTAAAGTTTTTTAAACAAAGATATTTTGTCTGTGGAATCATTTCAACGCATCAAGCTTTTGCCAGAATCCCATGAAGCAAACTAGAGCTGCTGAACTTTTAGTTAATTTTAGTTAAACACAGCTACACTCTTCAAATAAAAAAAACCAAAAATTAAACCATGTTCAAGAAGTATTGACAAATCCTCATAAACCCCAACTAATCACACCAGGACAAACATTCTTTCCAGTTTTCTTTATTAGAAAAGGAATCTGCATTGTTCTTGATCTAAAATCTGCAACACATCATCACAGACTTTCTCAGGGTGGCTGAGAAGCGCCATCGCTCTCTAAATGAAACACACCCTGTGGTAGTCTTTTTGAAGCCACAACCATATTCTGAATATCCAGAGAGACATCATATCTGCTTTCCACACATTATTGATGAGGGGGTTCTAGTAAACCAAACCATCAATATTCAATGTCATCTATATCATTGCCTGATTTCAACCAATTCAACAGTCTTGCTGCAAAAAGGTTCTCAAAATTAGTGTAATAATTGTAGTCAAAGACATTAACTCAACTCTACCACATACTTCCAGCTCCACTTTTACTGCTGGCAGTGTATGGTGCTGCACTCAGGTGCACTGGCTACCTTCCCAGAATATTGAGCTGTAGATAATATGTTCTTATCTTTGTTAAGATTAAACATATTGTCACAGCCTTCTTTAGGCTACCTGAAAGTCTGTTGAGGAATTTTCCTTTAATTTACATTTAATAAGTAAATGAGTTTAACTACTAGAATTGATCTTAGGGATCTTATTTCTATTATTTATCACAACAGATAAATGGATAATGGTTCCTGCATTTGAAAACACAGTTCACTATGACAAGACTGAAGTAATATTGGAGAGCTTTTACTTATACGGCTACAATAATCTGTATAATATAGCAGCAAAACTCACACTTTACAGCAATCAGGGTGAAGCAGATAAAATAACACCCTGTCAAAAATTAAATTCACAAAGCCAGTCCAGAATACCTTTATTGACAGGTTTGTGGACCCACTCAGTACATGGAAAGAGATGACTGACTTGCAGATGGTAGTAACACTTCTTAATACACTTGTCAATTATAAAAGTAGATGATTAGTTTAATTTCTCATGTCCTTGCTAGTTACTGATAAAAAGGACGCTTGGCGTTAGGACTCCACTGCACTAGATTATACTGGTTCTGTTATTAATACTTGTCCTTGCAGAGAAGTAACAGTGGAACTGGGTCACCAATCAACAGATTTTCATCAAAATGCTTTCTAAGGGTGCTAAAGGCAAAAGCTAACAGTTAACAAATATTGAAAATTATATTTATTAGTAAAAATCAACTCTCACAACCTTAACAACCTCCATTTTGTAAAGACAGAAAGGTACCAAACTATCGAGATAGATTAAGAGTCTTGCACAAAATATCATTAAAGAGAAACATCTTATATCTGAACACTACAGTTAATATTAAAAAAAGTTTAAATATACTAATAATAATTCATTACATGTACTGTATAGTGTGCTTTTCAAGTTACTTAAAGTGCTTTTAACAGTGAGTGGGGAGCCACTTCACCTACCATTAATGTGCAGCATCTACCTGGATGATGCAATGGCAGCCATTACTGCACCAGTACGCTCACCAATCATTAGCTGTTAGGTGGTGAAGGGGTGAGAGATAGTTAGCCAGTCAGAGATAGGGGATGAATAGGGGGCCAGAATTACCAGGTCGTGGTGGGCAATTTATCCAGGACATCAGGTACACCCTAAATATCATATGATCTAATCAGCTCCATGGTGTATGTACCAGCATATTGTAACAACTAGTAGTTGAGTATTGAAGTTCTCGGAGCTGAACTTTGCAGCGCACTTCTCCCAAGCTATCGGCTAGCGGAATGCCAGCGTCATACACGCAGCTGTACCTTAGCTCATTAAGCAGGCGAACACTCGTGTCCCATACACCGCACGACCCCGAGTGTCTCCGTAAACAATTGCATAGATGGAATATCTAGCAAGACACAGCTCTGTCCTTTATTACCTCTTTAATAGAGCAGAGAGTCAAAAATAAAGCTAAATACATGCAAGGCCATAGCCAAGGTCATTCATCAAGACATCTTTCTACATATTGGTAACTGTTACACTTTTATATACCTGGGCTGCAAATGACCCAAGCTCACCCAACTAACTGAAACATAAACACATATAACATTTATAGTGCAAAAGAAATCGATTGCCTTGCTTAATTAACACAAAAAGTAAACATCTAATGAAATACCCATAATGCACCATACTGTTAACGCTGACTGCCGGGTCATTACAATATCAATTCTTTGTTACACAGAAAATCTCCTCTATAAAGCCATTTGTAATTTCCTCACCAAAATCCTCCCAGTCAAGGTCCTGGAGGTGTCATATTCTTGTGTAGCTGGTACCTTTGCAAAACCTAGAGACTCCTATTTTGTTAACTTAACAGTAAAGAAAAAATCCATGTCCAAAGAACAACTTTTCTCAGAGATCGGCACATACAGTATGTAGAATAAGTTGCCAAGAGGTGTTTGTCGAAAAGGCATTGACAAGCTAAATTGGGATGAATAGGCTGCTCTTTATAAAAGCTGTTGTTATATCCTTATGTGCTTATGAATTCATACCATATGTAATATAAATTATATTAATACTATGAAACATGCAGTATCATGAAAATGGATATAAGGTAATTATAATAAATGTAATAATGGCCAAAAAACATTGTGTATCAGCTGACCAAGACAAAATAATCCCATTACATGGTCACCAGAAAGTGTTTACTTATGATATATAACTACATACTTGGGCCCTTTTGATACTCAATGAAAAATTACATGTTTCAGGATGTCCATTATTATTTGAACAGTGCATTTTCCAAAAGAGCATATGTGATTCTCTCTACTAGCAAATTCTGATTGTTATTCGACCATTGGTTATTACAGCATATGGAAATCATTTAAAGTTAAAAGCAAGAAATGCCAGTATCATTTATTATCAAACTTTCTCAGGAATATGGAAAACGTATTAATACACAGAGACATTTCTGCAGCAGTACAATTATCAGATATCTGTCATTACTTAAAAGCAGGCCTTTAGAATCAAACAAAATGGATTATGCATAGATCATCAAAAACATTTGCTTTATCAAAAACTTTGACTTTCATATTTAATTTATCATTTAGAGCAGAAAAAATGCTGGGTATTTATTTATATATATATATATATTTATTTATTTTTTTTTTTTTTCACATTTGTGAATTGTAGTTACAGGTGTGTTTTGAGTTTGCTCCATATTTCATGAAGACTTCCTTTAATTTATAATGTGCCTTGCTTTTGAGTTGTATTTGTTGTACTATTGTCAGTTAAAATGGGGAATAACATTTTAAATATTGTAGTTTTGGTTATAGTTTAATCGTATATTTTAAATTTCCACATTATTTATTTAGAGAGAACTGAAAGAACTGCATGACATCAAATTTAGAGAAAATTGAAAAGAATAAATGTAATATTTTGAAATATTTTTAAGAAATATCAATTTACATTATTTACAGAGATGGTTAAACTAACCCTGACATACACTTTGATATCTTTTCCTAAAATGTTACTCACAAACTTAACAAAAAATATGCATTATTGTACAATACACACACGATTCCACATATAGTGTAATTGAAGAGCCTGCTTCTGTTGTTTTGCCATTCTTGCAACAAATGCCAAGGACACAAATTGCTTAAAGGCGGTGAGTTTATTAAACAATAATAGAACAGCACATGATGGACAGATCAGGTAAACCTCCAGGTAACAAAGGAAATGAAAAGCAAAGAAATATGAACTGCCCCTCCAGGCTGTGGCATATTAGCATTTGATGTGGTGATTTGCCCACTTTCTCAGCCTCCAAGTAGGCTACTACAGAATGCCCTCCATGTTATTTTCCTTCTCTTATCTTCGTGTCACTCTTGTCGTGATATTCAGTATTTTGAGATATGTTAAAGTATTATAGTATTTTTTCTTGAAATTAATGTATTATGATATTTAGATTTTATAAGTTATTTTTAAAATAATTATTGTAACACTTATGATGTCATTTTTACTTTAATGTTGTACTTGTTTTTAAAAAAGTTTTCTGTTGCTTGGTTGTTGGTGTGCAAATGTTAATGTTTGACTTAGTAGGTGCCATCTTATTTCAGGCTGGGAGATTTCAGTAATTCATCTAAAATATAAAATGTAAATTAAAACAATGAAAAGCTTCCCATCATTATAAAAAGAATAAAACCTTCAACAATTTCAGTTCTCCAGCTATTACCTTTATGACTAAAAATATGCCAGGATTTGATGTTTTTTATTTTTTATAATCATAATCATACCTTTTGAAATACCATTTATGGGGTTTTAGTGGTCAAGAATATAGTCATTACATTTATTTTTGAATTTAAAGTGTTCTCTTAATATTAAAAACTAATTACCTTTTCCTGTGGAAGTGTGCAATGTGTGACATCATGGGGTCATAGTTATTGAATAAAGATTAGCACTGGTCACTTCTTAGTTTGTCCTCGTTTATGGATATAGCCTAAAAAGCCTAGCATTATATTCTTTATTTCTTAGTTTGAATTCTAGCTACACTTTTTTTCTGTCTCATTGTCTTCAACCTCCGACTTACATTTTAACTCAATTTATGTTAAGAGTTTAAGAATTACTATGAGGCTTCAACCCCTGCTTGCTAGGCGCCAGCCAACTTTTCTTCTCTGCCGCTCGCATATGTGGATTTCACTTTCACCAAACAACAAATCTTTTAAATCTCATGGATACGCCTCTTCATTGGGAAGAAACACTACTTTTCCCTGATGGCAACACGAATTAGAAGATCTACAAGTCTCCGACTTAAAGTTTAAATCTGAACAATACATTTGATCTGTTTTCGCTGTTCCATTATTTCCCAGAGTATTATTTTTTACATGTGTATCGTGCCAACGTTTTTGAATTCTTTATGACGTTCAACTTGGGATCCTGGTTTGCAACCCCCCATGTAGACACGCGGTCCAGTCTCACCCTCCAGAAATGACCCTCTATCTGCTGCAGCCAGGTGTTACGTGGGTGACCCCTTGGCCTGGTCCCCAACAATGTAACACTGATCTCATTTAATTAGCAGGTATTTTTTTGTTCTCTTATTCTACATTAAGAAATCACAGAGGCAGGATTTTTACACATTTATAAGACATTTAGAAACATTTCCATTTTTGCTATAGATTTAAATGCTTAACTCACTTTTGTTGCTTTCATTATATTTTGCCCTTTCTCTGTGCAGTTTGCTCCCTTCGTTGTATCTTAATAATGACAATTAAAAAATCAGCAGAGCAGACACCCTGGTAAACAAAACTAAATAGTGAAAGGCTGCATCTTCTTTATCATTAGACCTATGAATTAGTAAATAATAGATTAATTAAATCATTAGAACACCTGGAAAAATACAATGAGAATAAAGATGGAAATATTGTTAAAAAGAAAGTAAATACATTATTCCCATATAACTGTTTAGTACATTAATTATTTTTTTACCAAACTTAGTTTCCTAATTTCTATATTGTTCCCAAAAAGCAACATCTGGGAAATAACAGTTCACTTAATCAGTCCAGGGTTCAATTAAAAATAGAAGCTGGTTGGAACAAAAACCTGTAACCACAGTGGGTCCCCAGGACTGAGTTTGAGAACCCATGTTCTAGATGATCAAGTTGGAAGCAAGCTGTGTTTTGTTAGCTAAGATTGAGCTTCTTCTTCTTTCGGCTGCTCCTGTTAGGGGTTGCCACAGCGGATCATCTTCTTCCATATCTTTCTGTCCTCTGCATCTTGTTCTGTTACACTCATCACCTGCATGTCCTCTCTCACCACATCTATAAATGTTCTTTTAGGCCTTCCTCTTTTTGTCTTGCCTGGCAGCTCTATCCTTAACATCCTTTTCCCAATACACTCAGCATCTCTCCTCTGCACATGTCCAAAGCAATGCAATCTCGCCTCTCTCACTTTGTCTCCCTAACCGTCCAACTTGAGCTGACCCCCTAATGTACTCATTTCTAATCCTGTCCATCCTCGTCACACCCAATGCATATCTTAGCATCTTTAACTCTGCTACCTCCAGTTCTGTCTCCTGCTTTCTGGTTAGTGCCACCGTCTCTAAACCATATAACATAGCTGGTCTCACTACTGTCCTATAGACCTTCCCTTTCACTCTTGCTGATACCCGTCTGTCACAAATTACTCCTGACATTCTTCTCCACCCATTCCACCCTGCCTGCACCAAGTATTTAAACTCATCTACCTTCGCCAAATCTACTCTTTGCATCCTCACCATTCCACTGACCTCCCTCTCATTTACACACATGTATTCTGTCTTGTTCCTACTGACCTTCATTCCTCTCCTCTCTAGAGCATATCTCCACCACTCCAGGGTCTCCTCAACCTGCTCCCTACTATTGCTACAGATCACATTGTCATCAGCAAATATCATAGTCCACGGGGACTCCTGTCTAATCTAATCTGTTAACCTGTCCATCACCATTGCAAATAAGAAAGGACTCAGAGCCAATCCCTGAAGTAATCCCACCTACAACTTGAATGCGTCCGTCACTCCTACCGCAAACCTCACCACTGCCGCACTTCCCTCGTACATATCCTGTACAACTCTTACATAGTTCTCTGCTACTCTCGACTTCCTCATACAATACCACAACTCCTCTCGAAGCACCATGTCATATGCTTTCTCCAGGTCCACAAAGACGCAGTGCAACTCCTTCTGGCCTTCTCAATACTTCTCCATCAACACCCTAAGAGCAAACATCGCATCTATGATGCTCTTTCTTGGCATGAAACCATACTGCTGCTCACTAATCATTATCTCTCTTCTTAACCAAGCTTCCACTACCCTTTACCATAACTTCATGCTGTGGCTCATCAATTTTATTCCCCTATAACTAAGATTGAGCTATAGAGGAATTTAAGAGTTGACTATCAAAACAGCCATTTGCATTCAGCTCCAGCAGCTCAGCCCTTATCAGTGAAGCTGCATGCTGCACTTACTAGCACAGCTGTCTATGATTTTAGTCTTACTGGATGCTGGTGCAACAAGCAGTTATTAACTGTAGAATTCAGTTTTCATATGTGGGTCATCCTGGTTTCAACTTAATGATGAAGGCAGATCAATCAAAAGGCCTCCAATTTTTATTAGATCAAGATTACAAATATGAAAATGTGAGAAATGTAAAACATGGTCATCTCCGGGCCAGGTGGCAAGCATGACCTTCAAGTCCTAATGTTTGTTATGAAAAGACTGTTGATTATTAAGAGAAAGAAGATCACAAGGCAAAGTAATTGTTATGAAAACAGGTGGAACACAAGGTCATTATTGTGAAGGTAACATGTAGGAAACTAGGATATTTTGTGATTAGAACTGTAATAAAAGCGAACTGCACCCAATCCACAAGGCTCACTCCATTAAACTGAGACAGCTTTACAGTATGTCCACTGTAATTGTTTCTTATACTCTACAATAAAGTTGAAAGTCTGACTGCCTTTCTGAAGACTCTGCTTGTTTTTTCTGAAAATTTCTCCACAACAGACCACACATACACATTCTTTGTCAAATCAATTTTATAAATTACCATAACAGGGAGCTTTTTGGAATCTAAAAGTAAACCCAATTCATCTCAAAGACGCAGTATCTTCCCATACAGTGACTTGACTTATAATTGCACACAGGTTTTTGTAGCCATGAAGCAGAAGCACTACTCACTGCTCCACTGGTTACACAGCTGATGAAAAGCACTTCCTTCATAAGGAATGTGTTTTAATAGTCTTATGGGAATAAAATTAGTTGGCACAGCATAAATTATAAAAAGTACACAACAAAAACGTTATGCAGTAATAGTGGGGTTTATGAGCATTAAATATTTCTAACTTTGTTGTCTGAGTAAGTAAAACAGGTCCCTTCTCAGTAGAATAAGAGGAATTGTCAGTCTAATAAAATGCCTTTGCTTAAATATAGTCTGCATCAGGAAAGTTCCTTGTTTTAATCAGTGCAAGTGAAAACTAAACCTTATAATCATTATTTGAAGTCTTTCAACACAAAATCACACACACACACATATATTGTATATATTAAATAAAGCTTTTCCTATTAAAAGCTGTCATGTGTATAACTTACTTTTTTAGCCCAAACTTTTTTAATATTGTCCTAGGGGTCGACTACTCCCTGCATCATAAAATATAAATGGTTACTCGATTGCTGTAAATGAATTTACCTACAACTGAATACAGCTTACTGTCTGCACACAAGCCACATAATTGCTCCAAATAACATTTAAATGAGTCTCTAAAGTACTTTTTTCCAACATTAGCTTCCAGAGTAAATTTATTTTGTTGACAGCACAAGGTTGTCTCAGAAACATCCAAAGGGTAAAATCTGATGGTTTCAAAAAGTCGGAATGTTATGGAATTTACATTGAAAGCTGAAAAATTGACATTGAAATGTGGCTCCTTTTCAGCATTTAAATTATTAGATTTTTTCAATTTGTGTTCTTTAGCAAAAGCATACATATTTTAAAAGTTAGATGGGTAGGATAAATTACAATTAAAATAAATAGTAACAACCATATTTTCTGTGCACTGCAGAAAATAAGGAATAAAAATAATAAAAGGAACTGTAGGGAAACCTGGTCCTGATGGAGCTTTCAGTGCAATTGAGATCTGAATCTTTCAACAATACCTATATAGAGAGATATGATTATCGGCAAGGTGCATGATGTGCTTCTTTTCATTACTAGACTCGTATGAATAGACGAGTAAGCCCCCTTCACACCTGGCATTTGTCTGATGATCCAATCAGAATTAAATAACACGTGACCACAGTTGTGATCCGGTCACCTAAACTATAGTCTCAGGGCTTCAGAAACACACTGCAACCACATTTTACACAAGTGTGAAAGAAAATCATTTTCTTTCTGCATAGATCAACCACATAAGTATAAAATTGTTTTCATTTTACATAGGAAAGGAGGCATTGGATCTCCATCCTAGCTTGGTGTAGACATTTGAGATGCAACTTAATGCAAGTTAAATCCAATACAACCTATGTACAAAATGATTCTTCATGCCTGGTGTAACTGGGGCCTCAATTTAGTGAGTGATTATGATGTCCATGACCACTAATACTGATTGCTTTGATTTTCCATAATCTTCCAAACAGCTGAGCTCAAGTCAAGTTAACCTGCTTTGGAAAAGAAAACCTCATTGATGAAAGTAGATTAGTTACTTTAGTCAGACGGAATTCCCTTTGTCTTGGTTGGTTAGGACCCTTACATTTCATTCACAGCACAGAGTGTGCATCTTAGGTGTCCACTGGGGGTAAAACATGGCGAGAGTTCAACCCATACACATAAAAATCCAGCTACACACACAATACTTTAAGTCCAAAATGAAAATGTACAAGTGTCATTAAGTAAAGTTTTATAGTGTGTAATAGTGATAACACAAAATAAATGTGTCCACTGGTCTGTGCTATAAATTTGTTTTCTGTATGATTCCAATAATTTTGATAATTTTTATAGTGAAAATCACTGAATTTCTGCATTACCTGTTCAAATACAAGGGAGAAATGTGAGGTGTGGTAGCAACAAGCCTCACCTCACCTTGGACTGTGCTCTTCCTCACACATGGGGCTGATAAATGCAATTGGCACATTCCTGTTGCTGTCTCTCTGTATGTCACCAATATAATGTTTGCAGACATGTTTATTATACACCCTGACTTTCCACAGTCTGGTTAATATCATTAATGAATGTGTGTGACATATCTAGTCTTGCTGATTGGACATAAAACCGTAGTGAAAACGGACAAGGTGAGGCAGACAGTACTGTGCTGCACTGAAGGGGGCGCATGTGAGCTCAACAGGTGCTCGTTATTGCTGTCCTTCTTGGCAATAATCTCCACTGAGGTGGAGAGACTTTTAAAACTAAAGGAAAATGAGGAGAACTTTTAAAAGAAAGTGACAGAGACTTCCGTGGAGTAGGATAGGCTCATAGACTTCACTTACAAATAAAGGTAAGACCATAAACGGTTTTCAATTTTATACAAAATGGGATCAGACTAAGAAAAAAACTATCCAATACTTAAAAACTTAATTTTGGCATCAAATAAAATGTTCTTTTGTTTTTCTTGTTATCTTTTTGTTGAACAATCTGTAATAAAATTGATTAAAGCATTAAAAACAGCTAAATATTTCAATTAAGGTCAAAATTTAAATCAGTTTTTTTGTACACTACTCTATACTTTCATTTGTACTGAATGAGTATGAATTGTGAAATTGCAACAGCAAATTTAGAACACATGGAGTGTGCAGAGCAAATGCCTCTCTCTGCTCTCTCTCTCACTGCTGTAAATATAATGTTCTTCTTAACCAGATATGTACCTTACCTATGTGCGTGTAAAGAAAGCTGATGAAATTTGAAACATAACCAGCAGTCAATGTGCATGCTGGCTTCCAGTTGAATTGTTAATAAGCTACTCTTTTGGGTTCATATATTTATAAATCTGACTCTCAAAGTGTCAGTGCCTCCCCAGCCATGAACTTCACCGCATGTCACTGTTCATACTATACTCAATAAGTAATAATGACAAAGTGCAAAAGTGATAGAAATCAAACACTGGAATCTCTCATTTATAAAAGAATTCTGACTCTTAATTCAGTACTTTGTTGAAGTTCCTTTACCAGCAATTACAGCATTGTATCTTCTTGGGTAATCTCTATAAGCCTTGCACATCTGGTTTTGGGAAGTATATCCCATTCTTCCTGGCAGTTCTTCTCAGACTTCATTAGATTGGATGGGAAGTGTTGGTAAACTGCAATCTTCAGGTCTCTCCATTGATGTTCTATCGGATTTAAGTCTGGCCTTAGGATGGGCCATTTGTGGACATTCAGAGAATTGCCCCAAAGCCACTTCAGTGTTGTCACCGCTGTATGCTTTAGGTCATTGTCATACTCAAAGGTGAATTATTACCCTAGTCTTTGGCTACACTCTGGAGCGGGTTTTCTTCAAGAACGTCTGTAGTTTGGGTCCATCCTTCCATCCATTTTGACCATCTCAATGTTCCTGTCTCTAAGAAGCAGTCCCATACCACAATGCTGCCACCATCATGCCTCACTTTGGGGATGGTATCATGCACGTGATCAGCAGTGTATGGACTTTGACATACGTAGTTCTTGGAGTTCTGCCCAAAGAGTTAGATTTTTGTCTCATCAAACTAGAGCCTTCTCCCTTATGCTCCTGGAGTCCTTTAAATGCCATTTGCCCAAAGTGGCTTCCTTCTACAGTAGCTACTCATAAACACCTGATTGATGGAGCGCAGCTGAGATGGTTGCCCTGCTGACAGGTTCTACTATCTCAGCAGAAGACATCTAAAGCTCTGTTAGAGCATCCACTGGATTCTTGGTCACCATCCTAACCCAGGCGCCTTTTGCAGGCTGGCCAACCCTAAAAAGAGTCCTGGTGGCTCCAAACTTCTTCCATTTCACAATTATTGAAGCTGCTGTGCTTCTGTTAACACTCAAAGCTTTAGAAATTGTTTTATTCTCTTTCCCTGACCTATGACTCACCATAGTTTTATCACAGGGGTGCACAAAGAGTTCCATGGACTTTATGGCTTGGTTTTTGTCCTGATATGCAGTGTGAATTGTGGGACCTTATATACACAGGTGTGTGTCTTTCTAAACAAATGTCCAATCAGTTCAATTTGCCACAGCTGGAATTTATTCAAATTCTGCACACATCTCATGGACAGGTAAAACAATCAGGATGCACCGGACCACAATGTGGAGTGCCACAGCAAAGGGTCTAAATACTTATATACAGGTAAATAAGAGTTTTCAGTTTTTTATTTTTTATTTGATTTTATTTGCAAACCTTTATGAAAACATATTTCCACTCTGCCATTATGGGCTAATGAGTTTAGATAGATGGATAAAAATGCCAAATGTATTAGTTTAAAATTAAATCTAAAACACAATAAAGTGTGGACAAAGAGAAGGGGTCTGAATAATTCCTAAACCCACTATAGTTTATGATAATTTGTATAATTTAAAATAACTTTAGTTATTGGTTATCACTCATTTTTTGTTTAAACTAACATACACAGTTTTGAGATAGATGATAAAACTATGGCATCACTTGTAGTTGGAGATCATGGCAAATGTATTGTCAGTCTTGTTGCCTCTGACAATGTCAAATTATACAATAATGAATAACCAAGGACCCATTATATGATTGCCTCATGATATTTTATTACAGTTCAAAATCTTGCGTTATATCATGAAAGTAACACAAGATCTCCATGTTTTGGCAACCAAATGAAATGCAACACATCATTACAACAAAAATGAAACCTTGGATGGACTGACCTGGCTTCAGAGTTCAGACCTATGGTCCACCTGCACCATTGTTCTTTACTGTTTGTGGGCATTGTATACATTCACATTAGAAAAGAAAGCGTCAAGTAACTATCGCTGTATGTCTGTTTCAGTTTTCTCTGGCTTGCTAACCTTTGCATGTTCAGAAGCCCACCCCCATATCCTGCAGCTTGCTGTATGAAAATTAAACTGTGTTAACATTTACATATATTTGCTTGGCAGATGTTTTTATCCAAAGTGACATAGAAAAGAGGTAACATAAACGAATAACATTAGACTAGGGTCTATTTGTTCAGCAAGTGTAATAGAGCAGGTAACAAAAATTGATCGCTACAAGTGAGAAGATGTATTCTTCTTATATACCGTAATACGCTACCATGACTGTCCATTTGTCTGCCTAGGATTTTTAAATCACCTGTAGCTCGCAAATAGTTTGAACTATTGACATGAAATTTGGCACACATATATTACATGACGTCTGCTATGTGCTTTCAGGGTGATGATTAACCTCCAATGTTATTCCTACTTTTATTTTTATTTTATTTTATTGTAGAATCAACTTGGCCAATAGGGCCGCCATGCAGCGCATGCGTACTAAGTAATTGCAACACAAAAACTGACTTAATCAGTTTTAACACGAAAAGATGCAGACTGAAGAAGCGAAGAAGTGGGCCGCTAGGGTGGAGAAAAGAAGAGCTGCTCAGGAAGCAGCAAGCGCATCAACCTCTGAGCACACAAATGCTAAACATAAAGAGAAAGAGTGTGAAAACTATGAATACTCAAGTCAAGTGTATTCATTGCACATTATCATGCAGTGCGCCGTTACTGGTAACTAATAATTTCCAATCATACATTATGAAAGATAAAGAAATTAAACTTTAAACAAATTGACCAACAATATAAAAGATCACAGAGCATAGTCTTTTTCTTATATCAATTAGACAGATATTCACAGAACAGGTCATCAATTGCTTCTTAAATACATTGAGGAAGTCAGCGGTACGAATGGAGGTGGGCTGCTTATTCCACCAACTAGGAACGGCAAATGTCAAGCAGCGACTTGATAGCACATGTGGGTTATCCTGCCAGAAGCAAGTTGCAGTAGTCCAGATGCGTGAAGACTGAAGCCTGAACAAAAAGTTGTGCAACATACTCTTTCAGATAAGGTCTGATCTTGCGGATGTTGTATGTTAAAGAAAGTGGAGATAATAAACTTAGAAAAAGGAGCCAGAGAAGTCGTCCTGTGCAGTTAAAGTAATGACAAGAAAAGCTTCTTTAATAAATTCAGACCTTTTAATTTTGTCCTTCAATTAAAATGGATACCGTTAGAGTTTGGACAGTGAGCTTGTTTTAAGTGACTTAGCATTTCAATTGGAAAATGAAAAGATAAAGATGAATTTAAAATTGCTGCTTAGTTAAATATAATGTTGTTAGCGTTAGGAGCAAAATATCTTTTACTTATAAATCTGCTATAAAGCGTGTAGTCTATTTGATAAACATTTGATACATTTATAGTTATTTTAAAGATTTGTACTGTGTATATTATGTGTTGCTGTATGTCATACAGTATAAATTTTGGTAAGAAAGTAGTACTACATTATTGAAATGGTAATCCATATTTATAATTATACCTCAAGGAATTATGAATGAAACAAAATATGTATAAATATAGTATATGCATACTTTAACAGTATAAAAAGCTGCAGTGCAATTAATGATTAAAAATGATTGAAACCTTTAAGTGCAGATATATTTATATTTAAGCAGTGTTTAACTGATAATACAGTAATACCTCATCCTATGTCAGTAATTGGTTTGAAAAGGCAGGACTTACGTGGAAAAACAACTTAACATATATAAACCTCTAAAAAATTATTATGACACTCTATAAACACCTAATAAGCATTTCACTTAAATTTATAAACTAATTTGATTTTGTTATATCAGGAGAGTTGAAGGAGCTGGTAAGAGGGTTCTATTAGGCGTTACATTGTAAAACCTGGGAGATGAAAGCAAGTAGATTGTGTAATATTTTAAATGTGTAGTCAAACTGGGAGATGAAATTGTGCATTCATAATTTCACACCATCTTCACTTACATTCAATCTTGTCATGTAGTACATTTAATAAGATGCTGTAGTTACAGTAAGACAATGTTTCCAAAATAACTGTAAATGTGGTGCAGATATACCTTACCAAAGGCGAAAGATTCTACTTTATGAAAGAAGTTTAATGTTTTATACACCACTCTTTTTGGGGTTGTTTTCAGAATTTTAATTAAAGTAACAAAATACTATCTTCTCAAGTAAGTACACTAAGCACTGGATACATGAGTTTTTGAGAAAATACAATGGGAATTATGCAAGTAAAAAAAGTCACAGTCTTTGAGTTTATCTGTGTTTTTTTTTTTTTTACATAAGCAATGTTAAAATAAAGACTCTGGCTACTTTCTCCTGACTTGATATATAAACTTAAAAATGAATGTGTTTAGACGAGGGATTAAAGATGACAAACAGATGGCTCACAGAAAAGTCAACCACATATTTAACACCAGACTGTGTTCATTACATCTGGCACAAAAAGTGTGGTTTCTCCCTGTTTTATAACATATTATGTCATAGCCCAAAAACAATATCTTATTGTCAGATAATTAGTTTCTCAGACACAAATGACCACTATAAGGTGTCTTCAGCAACACTAAACAAATTCATTGTATCATGTACTTTGGAAGAAAACCAATACTCTCAGTATCTGACAGGGTATTTCATTTTTGGTTAATGTAATCTGTGCTAACATCAAAATTAATAACTAAACGAACCATTATATGTCTAACGCTCCACCACAGGAACATTTTATAGACCTCCAGGAAGTGAGATGGCACTCCATTGAGCATGTAAATGAGTCTCATGTGCTTTATTAAAAATCAGGGCAGGCACTAACTTCTACATTTATATTATTACTCTTTTTACTTTAAAAACAAAAAACCAACAATAAAATACAATGGCCACTAGAAATCCACATAGTAACTAAAATATAGGAAGGAAAGTGCAGTTACTGATTTCTAACCTTTTGTTTGTTTTTTTCTGCAATTCAACATTTTAGAAAACTTCTTCTGTTGTTCTGTATTATACCCTTCAAATTTATTTTTAAGCTGAAATAAAACTTGTTTCTCTTAACAAACAGAATTTTTAGAAGACATCTGGGGTAGCGAAACATTAAATATAACATTAAGTCACATTTTTAGAAGATGACAGTGACAATGCAGTCCTTGCAGTTACTCAAATGAAATTCTTTTTTTAATTAATGGTTTGTTTGCTTTTCCCACTCTGTAGATACAGCATTGAGCACGACAAGGGTACTGGATTTGCATCTGGGTAGCGGGGGGCCATGGGTGGAGTTGCTATTTGAATATCCATCTCTTATATTTTGCTTCCTTCACTTGGATTTACCAGATTGGTGCCAGAGAATGACCGGAGACCTCAATTTTGCTTAGGTTTTCAAACTGTGCAAAGAGTTTGAGAGAATTTAATTTGTTTTAGTTACTAGTTTTGCTTTTGGCAAAGTTGACAATTTGTTAAATTAAACATTTACATTTATTCACTTAGTGGTACTTTTATTCAAAGCAGCTTACAAAAGAGGTCAAACATAATCGAGTAAACATCAGGCTGTTTCAAGTGTTTATTCATCTCACAATGTAGCATGTTAAGAGACAGCTAAATACTACCAAAATAAAACTATCAAAACATATTTCTTACATGAGTTTAAAACATATGCAGATCTAATTATTCTTACTGAGAAACAAGCAAAAAACATACAACTTATAAAGAAAAATTTCAATTTGAATTAAAATAAAGCATTACAGAAATTGTTACTCATACGTAGCTACTGCTGCTTGACATTACATTTCTACATTACATTGAGCTATTAGATGACAAAGACTTATAAATCTATTTTATTAATATTATAAACAATATTATTTATCTGTCACGTAGACCACTTGTTAAGTTGTTAAGTTTTTCTATTGTTCACTATATATGGAAACACCTTCACCTTACCTCTAAAGGAATACTCCATCGAAAATGTGACATGCTACTGGCACCGTGTAGTCTGCAGTGATGGGCAAAAAAGTTTGTGATATAATGGATGCTAATGACAACCCATGCTGTACACTGAAAATAATGTAAAAAAGTCCAGATAAAGAAAAAAAAAATTACATTATTTGTATCACATAATCCACATGTCCGTTATCCAGTTGTATGCTCAACACATGCAGAAAGCATGCTTTAAAACTTTTTTCTCAGCCATCACTACAAAATACAAATGTCTGAATTTATCCTATTAACTCTTGTCATAAATATTAAAAATTAAATTATGTCTCTGGGGAACGAGCCCCGGACACAGACAGGTAGACATGTTTAAGCACCACCACACGTTTATTTGCAGTCCTAATATTTACAGTAATAAGTGCACACACAAACCCCCAAGACTCCCCAAAGTCCAGGCCTCACACTCAATGCCTCACTTTTCAGGCCGCCTCCACTCCTCTCCTTCAAGCTCTGTCTTTCCCCTCACCCGACTCTGGAACGAAGGTAGGCGGCCCCTTTTATGATCACCTGGACCTCCAGGTGCATCCCGGCTACGTACCCAGAAGCACTCCGGGTGTCCCCAATCCTCTTCTCCCAAAAACATTCCGGGTGTGGCGGAAGTGCTGAGGTCCAGGGATCCGTAGGCATCGGGGTGCCCCCTTGAGGTGACCATGGGCCCCTAGAGGGCTGAGCTTCAATGCTCTCTACCTGTGGTCCCCAAAGCAACCAGGGCGGTCGCCCCCTCATGGTCTGGAGGAGGCACAAGTCTCCTTTTAACCTTGAATTGCCTTTATTTATAAAACTTTACTACTTCTTACTTTCTTCATATCTCAAATGCCACAGTCTTGGAATTGGTCCATTAGTACTTTTCTAGTATTGATATTGTCACGCTTGGGTTACAAAGTTGCACAGGTTTATTCAGAGTTTTCAAGAGGCAGAAACTTTATTGCAATACAGCATAATAAAGCATAAAGAATAAAGCAGAGGATGTTTGTGGAAGAGGGACAAGGCAGTGATACACTAGGACAGCCGCGGTGCAGTCTTTTAAATGTTTGAAGTCGTGTGCATGATGCAGAACACGCGGCACAACAGCAAGCAGCAGGCTAGCAGCTGATCCACAAAGAAGTGATGGAAAGCTGTGTTTGTTTCCTATTGTATCACTATTTAAGAGGGCGTTTCGGAGGAATGGCCACGTCCTCTTGGGGCTTTCACCGTGTTCACAGTATGTACTTTTTAATTTGGAGACTAACAGTACCTCACAGATGTTTAATTTCTATATATATATAAAATACAGCATCCATATGTCTGTCCACTTTTCACAAGAGAACTACTCAACAGATTTAGATTAGGTTTTTTTCTAAAATTTGCTTGAGCATTATGTTTGATTTTGCAACTTATTGTGTAAGAATCATAGTTCACTTGTAGGAGCGATATATTCACGTTAATCCAAGACAGAGGTTGCAGGCCGAGGGGAGGGGGAAGTGTGATGTCAGAAGTAGGGAGCTGGGCAGGACCCTCCTCACAGTCCTGTTTCACTACTACACAGGCGGAGCCGTGTGGGATAGCTAGTTTATCATAAAAACGGCCTTCCTTGACCTATACTTAACACATCCAACATGAAATGGAACTTTCTTAATCGCTCATCCAACATGAAAATGAACCTTCTTAATCGCATCTGTATGCTGTTTGGCTGTGGACAGTGACAAGTTTACCACAACTCTTAAGTATTCCTTATAATACATACTTTCCAGTTTACTTGTTTGAGATATATATTTTAGTACAATATGCTTTAGTTTTGTTAATGTAATAATTTGATTTACATTTCTGTCACATTGTATTTTATATTTTCACTATGGAAATCCCCTAAGATATCTTGTTAGCTAAAGCTGATAGTATCAAGTTAACTTGTTTCCAAAACTCAATGCAACTTTTAAGATTTATTATGTATGCTATGATTATGGATGTGTAGTCAGTATGCTTAAATATAAGGGGGAAAAATAAAAGGATAGTGAGTAATTGTCTTTAAGTGAGTAATAGCCAGCCCTTTAGTGGCACACCCATGAAAGGCACTGTTAGACTTTTGAATTGTGGATCCTATTTAGTTAATAAGACAACCTTATTGACTGTGTAACAGCGTCTGAGGCGGAAAAATGAAGAACAGTTGGAAAAATTAATTTATCATGAGGTGGGGCCATGCTGACTTTTAAGTCAGGGAGATTGTTAAAAAAAAAGTTATCGCTGACAGCTCAAGAACCAATGCCTTTGAGTTTCCACACACCCTTGTCCTTAATTTTAAAGGTATTTATCTTTTTCAAATGCAACATGGTAATTTTTCATTTAATAGTTTCAATGTGTAAATCTCTACATATTTACTTCCAAGCTTTTCGTTTTTTGAAACCACTTTTCCATGATGGACTTCTAAGGTGCTGGGGCCTATTCCTGAAGAAATGAGAATAAATCAAGAACCCACCCTGGATAGGATTCTACTTAGTACAAGGACTGCAAAATTCAGAAGTGACAGCAGGGATCATTTGACCATCCCTCTCTCCATCAATGTGCAGAAGCCACTTAAGACAGTTTTAGGGTTATGGGGACCTTAAAGAGCATCCTGACAGCCTGGGTCATAGTCACGCACACATCCACTCTTGCCAGGCCAATTTAGAGTCACCAATCAACTTTAGATACAGACTTTGGAATGTTGGAAGAAATCAAAGCACCTGAAAACAACTAATGCAACCTGGGAAGACTTTAATTTGACTTGGAGAGTGACTGGACTAGGATTTGAAATCAGTTTCCACTTGCCACATGTTCTAATTGATCTTATAATATGGTTTACTGCCATATAGAAAATGATGATTTACTAAAGAAACCTTGCTCACATTTTATTTTGTATAGCCTGACTAAGACAGAAACCTCGTTTCTTAATAATCCACATTTACTTGCGGAAGTAATCTTCCGGAGTCCTCCTTTGGCAGAACACTCCTTCTTCATTAAACTGTGGAAAAAGGAGTTAAACATTATCAGCAGCAACTGTAAATTCAAAAATAAGCATGAAGCCTGTGATAACTTCCTTGTGTTTTATAAATGCGTCAGTGCTTCTTGCCTTGTACCCAGTGCTAGCAGAATAATAATAATGCAGGTATTTTTAGTTCAAATACAGAAGTATTGCATTAGGTTACTCATTATATTAAAAACTATTTGGACTATGTAACGCACATTTCTTTTAACTTGTCACCCTACTGCTCTTGAGATTGTTTTGTTGAGCTTAACACTGTACATTCAGCCAATCAACATTAATTCAGAAAATTCTGAAATATTGAAATAGATTCATCCACCCAGGAGAATGAATAATGCAATCGCCTCTAGAAATGCATTTTGTGGAAGCTCCTACCCGTGGCTGCTGAATGTGTGTGTGAAACAAATACATGCGCAAGCTGACACAGTGCAATGGACACGCGCAGACTGAAAATCCTTAACAGTAACACGGTTATGGGTTTACAAGGCCAAATAATCCGATTATTTGAGGAAACATCTACTTCTTTTAATCAGTTTTCTCGCAGGCCAATAAGTGGAAGTGGTAATCAGATTAAAGACTCACTGGAAGGATCAGTCTGTAAATTGGGTACAATTTCTTTAATTACAATTAGATGAGCCCTGAAATTGACTTCCAAGTGCCCATTTGTGACAACAGTCTTTACTACATTTATGTCTCATTCTATGGATATGATTATTTTTGCTTTGAATATATACAGGTACAGTACAATATCTATGCAATGCATCTATTCCACTTGAGTTTGTAAACAGAAACATTGAGATAATGAATGTTAGAGCCTAACTCAGCAGCGTATTTGAGGCTGACTGCAGTGGAGAGACGATCACCACAAACAAGTGAAATATATACACTCTGTTGATACTTGAGAAAAGGTATAAGGAAAATTGTCTAACATTGTCCATCTCATTTGCTCATGCGTATTGTATAATTTCTTAAGATTTTGACAGCAGTCTACAAGAAGCATCATGTAAGAATAGTTAAGCATTGGTTATTATGAGATTTTATTGTTAACATTATACAATGTGAATATGAAATGTGCTTCAATCTACTGGCAGCCAGTCCAAGAATGATTTCTGAGTTGCCCCATGTTCATGCTATAGGATCCAGCCCCCCAAAACTCTAAATTCCACAAATCGGGTTTGAGAGTTTTATGTTATATTAAAATTAAATATGTTTCTGTAAGGTGTCTATTAACCTTAGCTCATCATCAGAGTATTCACTTCATGATTATGTAATTCCATCTATCGACATTGCTTTTTACTTGTGTTAGTCCAAGTCTAAGAACAACCTGTTTGTGCCAAGAATTAAATGAAAGTGTGCTGAATGGCCATTGTTTTGCCATAGGTTTTTCTTTGGTATGCTTATTAGTTTATGATTATGGGTTCATCTCTGCCTTGTACATGGTGATTCCATTATTGGTTTCATTCCCTGTGACTCTGTTATTAGTAGAAGGGAGTTCACATTTCCAGCATCCTGAGTTTGAAACTTGTCCCTAGCTATATAATCTGTGAGGAATTAAACATTTCCCCGTGTCTATATGTGATATTCTCCAAGTACTCCAGCTTTCCTCTGGCATCCCAAACACTTGAGTGTTGTGTTCATTGGAATTTATAAATTTGGTTAGTTTAGGTGTGGGTACGCTGTTTGATTGAATGGAATCCCATTCTAGTCTGGTTCCAGCCTTGTGCTCAATGTAATCGGGATAGGCTCCAACTCCTCCAAAACATATAAGAATAATTATTACTGGTGGATATTTATTGTTAAATATCATCTTTCTATAGCTGACACTATCTACAGGGTGGGCCATTTATATGGATACACCTTAATAAAATGGGAATGGTTGGTGATATTAACTTCCTGTTTGTGGCACATTTGGAAGTCTGCCATTTTGGATCCAACTTTTGTTTTTTCAATAGGAAGAGGGTCATGTGACACATCAAACTTATTGGGAATTTCACAAGAAAAACAATGGTTTTGTTTGTTTTGTTTTGAAAAAAAAATGGCCAACTTCCAAATGGTCCACCATGGTCACCACCCATCTTGAAAAGTTTCCCCCCTCACATATACTAATGTGCCACAAACAGGAAGTTAATATCACCAACCATTCCCATTTTATTAAGGTGTATCCATATAAATGGCCCACCCTGTATAATTGATTTATTATGAAAGATATGTAGGAAAATTGTTTAAATATATTTTTTACACATGGAACACAGGAAAAATAACACTTACAACATCTTTGTTTTTGAGTCTGAAATTAACAAAAGTACACTAAATTTAATCAGTTAGGGTGAAGGTTTGTGAGTTTTCTAACATTTTCCCTAATTAACAAACAGTAAACAGATTACACATCCAATAATTTATACAGCTTCTAAACCTTGCCATGTCTTTTCTGTCAGTTTTGGCCCACCATTGACTTTATTGGATTGTTAACTGCATTTACGTTTGTACATTTTTCATAATTCACAACAACATCCTAAATGTCATCTTTTTAGCATACAAATGTGAAGGCTTTTAATAAAGTGGCCTGACTTTAAACAAAGCAAAAATAAATAAATCCTTATATAATTTCGGTTGTGTCCGTCCGTGCTTGATATAAACAAAGGTTGTAACAACTACTAATGTATATCCCACCACAACAATAGCAAAGAATCCGTGTTCCTGGCAGAGTTTTGGTCTTAGGCTTATCTTCAAGTCTTCAGTTCTTCAATGTGACCAATTATCAACTGTGGTATTTGACTGTGTATTCAGTACATCTTTGTTACTGACTGAAACTGCATTATGACACTATTTTACACTTCCTTCACTTCAGGGTAAGCCTCCCACCTTTGTTACTCACCAAAAGTGCATTATGACACTACCATTTTAAACCTCCAATTTCCTTCAATTCAAGGTAAGCCTCTCGATAAAATGAAAAGGCTCATACAGCCTAGCTGTGACCAACAGAAGCGGTCTCGATGGCCTACATACTCACACCAACATAAAGAAGCAGAAACATCTACATCATGCCAGACCAACCAGCACTAGCAAGATGCCTTAGAACAACAAAGACAATGTATGACAAACCACAGAGTGACATTATCCAACACGACACGGCAACACGTCTTGCATCATGTGATAAAGAGACCAAAGAAACTGATTAAGGGTTGAGGAACCATCCCCATATACTGTAGGTGAACCCGAATATTCGCTTCTTCTTGTACAGAGTGTAAAAACTAGCATGTACGTCTAGCAAAATACTGGAAAGGTGGCTGATTTTTATGGCAGATGGACCAGAAATTGGTGTAGAGGTGAGATGACGTGGACAGGATGGGATGGAGATGATGTCATCAGAAGGCGACCGGGTTGAAGTCATCACGTGAAGATGGCTGGAATGCGGAAGGTCTTCCTTGTTCATGCTTGATTTTTAGCGGAGACATCACGTTTCAGGATTCGTCTGTTCTTCGGTCTTTGTGATGAAAACAGGAGAGAAGCGTTAATACGCTACGTTGGTCCTTTTTGGTTGCGCGTGTGTGACAACCTAGACAGTGAACGAGAAACAAATTACACACACAACCTTTCTGAAGAGCAGCGGCAAACTGCCAGACAACAAGAAATGTTATGATGGAAAAACTACAGGGATTCCATAACACTGACAACTCAAAACAAGATATTCCCTTTATATTAAGGCATAGGCAATTCCCAGTGCATTTGGCATATTGTATGACAATCACCAAGTCACAAGGACAAACGTTAAATAACGTCAGAGTTTATTTGCCAGGCCCTGTTTTACCCATGGGCAGTTGCACACTACATTTTCCAGAGTTTCATCAAAACCCAGGTGAAATATACAGGTACTTACAGGTTACACACACAGAAATATTTTTGCTGACAATAATGTTTATGGAACAAATTGCATTTTCCGACAATTATTAGATGTCGGTATACAACATTACCAGATAATTACCATTCACACATACAGACTTACATGTGCCCTGCATTTCCTATCTTCCAATATTTTCTGTTAACCTTTACATGTTACACTTTGTATTGAAGTTCTTCTCTCCCTCATCATTATTTCAACATTTTTATTCTTATGAAATTTTCGCAAGCACAATTTGCTAGTAAATAGATAGATAGATAGATAGATAGATAGATAGATAGATAGATAGATAGATAGATAGATAGATAGATAGATAGATAGATAGATAGATAGATAGACAGATTGAGTCCAAATACCACAATTTGTACAGCTGCTAAACATTTTGAATACTGCCATGTCCTTTGGGTGAATTTTGACTTACCATAGACTTTAGAAGATTTTACTTTTTATTTACAATGTTTTGTTTGTTCTCAACCCATAAAAACATGTTTTCTGTTCTAAAAGCTCAACTCATCATTACTGCAGGTTTAAGATTGCCAATCAATAAAAAATAATTTGGGGTGAAAAATGTGATATCCAGGGTATATAAAAGCGGCTATTGGAATCAGGTCAAACAAGGCACAGCTTTGGGTCAACATTTGAAGATATTGTGAAGTTTACGTGACTCGCAATGTGAATCTGGGGTGGGGATGGAACTAGTAGCCTTGTGAGGATTCTGAGCCATTAGACTACATTTAAATGAAGGTTAATGTATGCTTATGTGAGATATTCATTCATTCCGTCATTTGTTCATTCATTTTCCAACCTGCTGAATCCGAACACAGGGTCATGGGGGTCTGCTGGAGCCAATCCCAGCCAACACAGGGCACAAGGCAGGAACCAATCCCGGGCAGGGTGCCAACCCACCGCAGATGTGAGATATTAGAGATTTATTTTCTTTTTTGACACTCCAAAAAATTTTAACTTTCATGAAAATGAAAGTGATTTGCAAGTTTCATTTTTAGATAAATGTATGAACAAATATGATAAATGTAGCCAAATGTTTCAGGAAAATAACCAGATTTCTTGTTAATAGCAATGATCATTTTTATACTGTAATAGACCCTTAATAGTGGATCCTTCACTACCTAGCGAATTCCTACTAGCTAATAATGTTCAATAAATGTATTCTCTATCTTCAAAATATACAAAGTCAAGTAAAAATAAAAGAGCTAATAAAATGGAGGAAGTCTTAAATCCATTTTCTCTAGCATGATAAGCCTTTAAATAAATAAATCTAATTATTTTTAGAATTACATGTGCTGTAACAGAAGTATGATTTCTTAAGAGAAGTTTGCGCAACGACTTCAAGTTTAACATTTTGATTAGAGCAGCTCAGTTGATTAAAAGGACTCTGCTGAAGGTCTACAGAAGGCATCAGTTAAACTGTGCCACTGAACACATCTGCTCCGAATTATTACTTATTTCCCAGATAAAACCTTTTCTTTTATGCATAAATGTTTACTTTACACATGATAGCCTGTTGGTGTGGTGTAGTGGTAAAGGCAATGGACCTTAAACAAAACAACTGCTGCTTCAATTTCCTTGTTTGCCTTATGTGAGTCTAAGCAGGCCACTTAACCTTCCTGGATGGCAAGTGTAAAAAAACTATAGGAACACTTATACTGTATTGTGACTTGACCAGATAGATAGATAGATAGATAGATAGATAGATAGATAGATAGATAGATAGATAGATAGATAGATAGATAGATAGATAGATAGATAGATAGATAGATAGATAGATAAAAAAAATATATACATCCTGTCTCACAAGTGTACAAAGAATGCAGCTCAAGGGCTTTAGTGTTGGCAGTTACAAACTGGACCAGGGGTTGGCAGTATGTGCTAATGCCTTCTCTTCTTCTACTTCTGCAGAAAAGAAGATTGACAGCCACTGCATCATTGACATAATTTTCATTGTACTTCTACCTGGACCTACCCCTTCCTACCACATGACTACTTAACCCGGAAACTGGCCATCTTGTTTCCAGTTCTATACTAAACTCACATCCGAAAAGACGATTCCACAACTATTGCATGTTTTTTGTTACTTGCTTCATCCAATTACACAGGGTCATCAAGGTGGTGCTCCCGCTCTTGACCTTTGTCTGTCACATCTTTTCTACACATATACTAGAGTCTGAACACATACCAGAATGATAAAAAGGAAGAAAATTAAAAAGAGAGAAAAGTTCTGACTTGGCAGTCACAATCATAGTGAGGGATTATATACTCAAATTGCTGCTGGTGTAACTGAGTCCCAGCAGCATTTTCTGATACACTTCTGCTAATAAAGAATAATAATATAAATAGTGGAGTGGGTGGACACCACTGGGCTGGAGGGGATGTTTTGTTTTTGTTCTTATATAGTCCAAAAATCAGTTGTTATTGTTAGTTTTCTTTTGCTGCATCCATGTTTCATTTTATCAATAAATATTTGATCACAAAATATAATAATAAATAAATAGCATTTTATCATTGCATATACACTATGGATGATTATAAAAGTATGCTGGTTTGCTGCATTTTATCAATAAAAATTTGATCACAAAAAACTAAAAACATGCTGAGTATTCACATAACATTTTTACATATTTTAACTTTTATTTAAATGCAGAAAAAACAGGTTTGAAAATTAAATAAATAAATGAATATTATAGGAAAGTATGCACACATATCTTTTAGTCACCATTCTATCCCAGTTTAAAGGCCATTACTAAAGTATTTTAAGAAGATCGCATCTTGTTGTGTGATTCCAGGTAGGGTCTGTTTGTTCAGCAAGTGTACTACGACACTTAACAAAAGTTGATTGCCACAAGTAAAAAGAAATGTAAAAACTAATAATTTTACAATCATAGATCTCAATCGATAAAGCAATTAAACTTAATATAACAAATTAACCAACAATATAAAATAGCACAGAGAAAAGTTTTTTTTTTTCAATTAGATATATTTTCACAGAACAGATGCATTTTCAAATTCATTTTGCATACATTGAGTGAGTCAGCAGTACAAATGGAGGTGAGTAGCTTGTTCCACCAACTTGGAACTAGGAAAAGAGTCAGGATTGAGACTTGATACAGTGCAAAGTGGCATCCCCAGATGCTGTTCACTGCCAAACCTGACTGGGTGAGAAAGAGTTAGAGATTTACCAGTGTATCCATATACAGTAAAACCTTGGATTGCGAGTAACTTGGTTTGCAAGTGTTTTGCAAGATAAGGAAAAATTTGTAATAAATTTTAACTTGATTAATGAGCGAGGTCTTGCAATACGAGTAGTACATATACGCTTTGCCTGCTGAGTGTCACGTGATCACAGCTTAGCTGACGGTTCTTCTCTCTCCGCAGGATTGTGGGTAATAGTCTCCCATGCTCGGTCTCAGTCAGCGTGCCTTACTCATATAGTCAACATCCGTACGAGCGGATACTGTTTACTATAGCATGTGACCACGTGTGTGTGTGTGAAAAGCATTTTTTTATTTTGTGTGCGAGCAATGAATCTGTTTAACAACAATGCAATGTCACATGTCCGCGAAATCCCCAAAAGAAAGCAAAAGCAACTGTCATTGGATAATTTCCTTGTTAAAAGTCGCCAAAAAAGAAAAAGATTCCAGTGAGCCACCAGACAGCAGTGATTCCGTTAGTTAGAGTGAAAGTCGTCCTACACAATAACCCTCCTCCTCCTGTTCTCTCTCTCGTTTCTCTCACACCAGCCATAATTCTTTTAAAAGGTAAAGTGCCTGCAATTTGTTTTATGTATTTTTACTTTAAATTTTGTAGTAATCATTTTTATATGAATATTTTTGGGTTGTGGAATGGATCATCTGAGTTTCCATTATTTATTATGGGGAAATTCACTTTGATATACGAGTGTTTTGGATTACAAGCATGTTTCCGGAACAAATTATGCTCGCAAACCAAGGCACCACTGTACTCAGGTGCTGACCAATTATCTACACTGTAGGCAAACATCAGGGATTTGAACTTAATGTATGCTGCTACAGGGAGCCAATGTAGCGACATGAAGAGAGAAGTGTCATGTGCCCATCTCGACTGGTTAAAGACAAGACAGGCCGCTGTATTCTGGATCATTTGCAGAGGCTTGATAGCACATGTGGGTACTCCTGCTAAAAGTGAGTTGCAGTAGTCCAGACGTAACAACACCAAAGCCTGGACAAGAATGCTGTGATGCATAATCCTTCAGATAAGGTCTGGTCTTGTGGATGTTGTGCAGCATGAACCTGCATGAACAAGAAACAGCAGAAATGTGGTCAGAAAAAAATAGCTACTCATCACTCATCACCCCAAGGTTGCATACTGACTTGGCAGGTGTTACCTACAGTGAGCCAAACTATACAGAGATGGGAAGTTGAACAGACTGGATGCCAGAGGTCACAAGAAGCTTAATTTTGCCAGATTTAGCTGTAGATGGCGGTCCATCATCCAGGCTGAGATATCAGTAAGACATGCAGAGCCTCTAGCAGATACCATTTTGTTTTGTACTCCGGAGGGAATGACAGGTAAAGCTGTGTATCATCTGCATAGCAATGATAAGAGAACACACAGGAGTGGATGATGGATTCTAGTGAGGTGGTGTACACAAAGGAAATTTATATTCCACAAAAATTATCCAGCACAAGTGTTGCCGCGTATTGGAAGTGTGAATACCGATAGTTGAGTGAACTGCTAAATGTTGGTTAATGTCTCACTGGCACAGATAAACTGGAATCTTGTCATTTGCAATAGTGATGGGTGCTTTAAATAATTTTAAGCTGCCTCTATAATATTTTCCTATTATGCTACAATGCTGTCTCTATCCTTATCCATTAAACTTTCTTGTGGATCAAATTTCTTTGTTAATATTGTTATCGGTGTTGATTATTATTACTGCATAACATCAAGTAAGGAGATTTTTGAAATTTACTAAACAAAACAATTTTTTTACTAAAGTTATTAATACATGTGTGTTTTTTTTTTGGTTTTTTTTTTGTGTATCATTGCACCAGAGACTGGTGATATGCTGAATGTTGGTCAGAAAAGGAACTTAGAATATCACTGTACTCAGTACACATGACAACACTGCTATTGTTAGTCCTGTACACAATTAACCTGATCTAAACATCTTAAGATATTAGAGTGAAATGCCAAAACACTTGTTGGAGGGCTCACATAGACATGGGGAGAATTTGCAAACTCCTCACAGATAATATCTAGGTGCAGGATTCAAAACTTGGACGCTGTGCCACCAACTGCACCAATGTGCCACCCTGATTCAAGAAGATGTGGTGTTCAAATTAAAGATCTTTCATATGTACTGGAAAATACATTTTATTATTTTCCGGCCTTTACTTGCTATATATAAAGTGATAAAACATCCATCATCCATAAGAAGATGGCAGTGTCTGATTAAAACAGCAAGCATGAAGCACAAAGAAAGACATATAAGGGATACAGTGTCCAATGAAGAAAGGCAACAAGAAGCTCAAAGAAAGAAAGAGGCATATCTGAAGAACAAATTTTAAGAAATACACAAAGCAATCGAATCAGATGGACTTATCCATTATACCATTAAACCTGTTTTAATTTACGAACATTTCATTATGCTAGCCTTTTTTTATAATAAAATGCTAAAGTCTGTGTGTATGCCCGGCCCCTCAGTGGAATCTCATTGGTCAGTTTGGCTTTAGCAATAAGATCAAAAGAGGAATTGCAAATGTATGAAACATAAGGAGGAGTAGAGACATGGGAGGCATGCCGAGAGTCACCTTAAAAGACAAAAAAAGTGGACAGGAGGTGAACAATGTGCCTCAAAATGACAGAACCTGGGAACCAGACTTTATAGGAATGCACACAATAGAGGGAGCACCATTCAGGAGAGGTTCAGACACACAAGGATGCAGAGGAAAAATGCTGAGGGAACACGTAGGGCAAGATATATCAAATATTTTTCCATTTATTCTATTACCTGTTTTCGACTGGTAATGTGGATAGAACTCTATTTGTCAACAGATAAATCCCAAAGTATAAGGAAATAATAATAATAATAAGAATAATAATTTATTACAGTGAAGAGTTGGCCAGAGGACCTTCTTAAATACTGTTCAGATCTGATTCTGGTCAATATCTATACAGTAGATAGATAGATAGATAGATAGATAGATAGATAGATAGATAGATAGATAGATAGATAGATAGATAGATAGATAGATAGATAGATAATTGTTAATCCACAGCTTACTTCACAGAGGAGACCCGCATTTCTGGCCAGGCAAACAACAGGCTTCTTGCCAGTCTAAAAATCTTTTCTAGTAGCAAGCGTCCAGCCATACATATAAGGGAAACAGGGAGATTGCTATCAGACCATTTGAGGGAGCATGTTCAAGCCATTATGTGTAGAGCATTTCACATCCCTTGATCACAGCCACACTGAACTCTCTTTTTGTCGTCTTTCACAGGGCTTGAAGGACACTTTTCAAAGGCAAAGAAGAGGCCCAACTCTTTATCAGCATTAGATCACATATTTCTCTAAGTCTTAATGACCAAGTAACTTTTCATCCTCTGCCTTCATCTTCTCCAAAGGCAGCTTTTCCTCATTTTTTCTGTTTTTTTCTGCCATGGCTTTGCCCCCAACCCCCAGCCTCACAATTTATGGTACTTGCTTTCAGTTGTACACCTGATGAAGGTAAAACATTGTGGCTTTTAGCTTCTTTCCTCCACAGCATGGAAATAACCTTTAACCTTTTATTGAATTTAATGATGACAATACATCGTGTTTTCATGTCAGATGGACTGTGGGAAGAAGCCACAGTCCCTGAAGGAAACCCACACAAACATGGGGAGAACATGCAGACATCGTGCAGTCAGCACCTGGTATGCAAACTCTGGACTTCTTATTTCAAGGCAGCAGTCCTACCAATGTACTGCCATGCTGTATCAAGACTAAACACAAATATGAAAATATCAACAAAATTATCCAGAAATACAGTATATTGTTGTAATTAATACTTGAAGAAAATGCACAGTTTTAAAAAACGTAATTATTCAGACTGTTTTTGTTTTTTCCACTTGTCATGTCATGTCATTTTCTCACCCACTTAATCCAAACCAGGGTTGGGGTGGCTGATGGCTGATGGCAGATGGCATAGGATACAAGCCAGGATCAAACATGGTGCCAGTCCATCTCAAGGCGAACACACACATCCACATACTACGGACAGTTTAGCACCTAACCTGCATGTCTTTGTAGAGTGGGAGGAAATTGGAGCACCCAGACGAAACCTATGAGGAGAACATGCAAACTCCATGCAGGGAGGGCACTGGACACAAACCCAGGTGTCCTCACTGTGAGACAGCAGTGCTACCTCCATGACACTGTTTCAACTGTAAAGCAATAAATAATGATATTATTTTGAAATACATTAGATAAATATAAAGAAAATGAAAATGCAGGTAAATGGAAAGAGCATAACAAGGCCACTAAGTGATCTAAAAAGACAGAGTTACATGACAAATATAGGCCTTTTTGAAGAGTTATTTTAGATTTTGGAATTAACATGGCAGATATAACAGAGATAGGAAGTAATCGAGTCATTCAGTGTCTTAACCTGCTTTTTCCGATGCTGGGTTAAGAGGAATAAAAGCTTACTCCGTGTCATTTTATGCAAAGAAGAAACTAACCCAGGAAGTGCTGCCATACTTTACTTTGCATTGGCCTAACAGTGTCAGTTGCATAGAATTTTATTTTGTGACACTCATGAGGATAAAACAATGACACAAAAACGACAACATAAAAACAACATTAATGACCGTTCTCCAATACTCAACCACCAAACTCCATTAATAACCAATATTATAAAAGTACACTTATGAAGGAACTGGAGGTAGTGACACTTTTTATGGTCAGCAGAGTTAGCTCACAGTACAGTGTTAGGTCATTTAAAACTCAATAATTATCAAAATTAGTTGTATTCGTTTTGTGAATGTTGTTGAATTTCTTCAATCCACCACAGAGCAATATGTCGCAGCCTTGCAGGGGTACTGGCGATCACAGCCAGCCAGGTTCTTTCCAGTGCATGTCAATGGTGAAGGGAACAGATACAAACACTAGGTGCCCACTAGGGGGAGCCCTGCACAGATAGCACCAGGGTGCTTTGCGTGGTCCCTATAAGTGGCTATCTGGAAGTGACTGTGATCACAATCTTAAAAGCCCCTTCTGGCCAGATGACCGTTGAGCTTGGAATTGGAAGATAGCTTTAAGACTAGAGCTCAGTTGGCAGAAGGTTTGAAGGTTAGAAATTGTGTGAGTATGAAATGGAGAAGGTCAAAATACTTTCAATAATTCAACACTATTTTGAACTTTAAATTATTTAACTGAGCATTTGACATGATTGAATGGAAATACCTTTTTACTACATTGGAGAAGTTTGGGTTTGGCCCGAACATTTGTGCATGGATTAAATTACTGTATACTAACCCAGAAGCCTCAGTTTGCATCAATAACATTTGCTCAGACTACTTTAAACTAGAATGTGGTACTAGACAAGGATGCCCCTTGTCACCGCTGCTGTTTGCGATTGCCACTGAACCACTGGCAATACATTGTCGAAATACTGATCAGATAAAGGGGATTAGCAGAGAAGGACTGGAACAGAAAATTTCACTATATGCAGATGATATGGCACTGTATATATCGGACCCAGAAAATTCTGTGCCTGCAGTCTTAGCAGCACTCACAGAATTTCAAAAGATCTTTGGTCTCAGAATTAATCTGAATAAAAGTGTACTCTTTCCACTGAATTCTCAAGCATATAATATTAGATTAGATACCCTACCTTTTATCATTGCAGAACAGTTTAAATATCTAGGGGTAAACATCACAAGTAAACATAAAGCTCTTTATCAACAAAATTTCGCAGTCTGCATGGAAAAAATAAAACAAGACTTGCATAGATGGTCAACTCTTCATCTCACACTAGCTGGAAGAATTAACACTGTTAACATTAATATTCTTCTTAAGCTCCTTTTTTATTTCAAAACATTCTAATATATATTAATAAATCATTCTTTAAGCAATTAGATTCAACAGTAACCTCATTTATTTGGAATTCAAAACATCCAAAGAGCAACCCTACAAAGACAAAAGGCAGAAGGTGGCATGGCTCTACCTAACTTCCAGTTTTATTACTGGGCAGCAAATATACAGGCAATAAGAACCTGGACACAAATTAAACACACGTTATCGGCAATATACAAATAACCCAATTGTGCTCCACTCACTTAGAATCTGGAACCAATTTAGAAAGCATTTTAAGACGGAGAAGCTTCTATCTATGGCACCTTTGCAAGAGAACCACCTCTTTCAACCTTCACAAACATATGCAGTTTTTAATATCTAGAAAAAATTTGGAATTAACTTGCTTAGAGATCTTTATATAGACAACATCTTTGAATCCTATGAACAATTACATTCCAAATTTAACATTCCAGCTACACATTTCTTTCACTATCTTCAAATCAGGAACTTTGTTAAACAGAACCTTCCAGATTTTCCTCATCTTGCACCCTCATCCATCCTGGAAAAAATATTGCTCGATCTCAAGGATTTAGACTCCATCTCTACAATATATAAAATCATTTTACAATCCCTCCCTTTCAAAGATCCAAGAGGACACTGGGAAAAAGATCTCTCTATTCATATATCAGAAAAGGAGTGGAAAGTAGCAATGCAGAGAATTCACTCGAGCTCCATATGCACAAAGCATACAATTATACAACTCAAAATTATATATCGAGCACATCTGTCTCGACTAAAACTCTCCAAAATGTTTCCAGGGCATGATCCAACCTGCGAACGTTGCAACCAAGCCCCAGCCTCACTGGGTCACATGTTCTGGGCCTGCACCAAATTAACATTATTCTGGACAAAAATTTTTAATTACCTCTCAGACAGCCTTGGACTCACAATCCCTCCTAACCCATTAACAGCTGTGTTTGGGGTTCTTCCAGAGGGGCTTAAAGTGGAGAAAGACAAACAAATTGTGATTGCATTCACTACACTTTTGGCACGCAGACTTATTCTGATAAACTGAAAGAACCCAAACTCTCCTCTCTTAAGTCAGTGGGAAACCGATGTGTTATACTATTTGAAATTGGAAAAAATCAAATGCTCAGTTAGAGGATCCGTACAGACTTTTTTCAAAACATGGCAGGATCTAATATTATTTTAAAATAAGCTCAAAAAGCACAGAAAATGTATTAATTTAGGTATGTTTACAAGCCTTAAATCTCACGTTGTTTGTCTTGCTCTCTCTCTCTCAGAGGTGGGGATCGACCTGTTCTTAACTTAATTTTTCTTTTGTAAAAACTTGATTGCTTTGTATGGATTGCAATAAAATTAATAAAAAGGAAAAAAAAAATTCTTTAATTGTCTCAGAACATCCAGCCATTGGGGAGTTTCCTGATCATAACAGGTGTGTTAAGCAGTCATATTATCCACAACATTGACAGGTCTTACAGAATCCACAAGTAAAGTGTAATTCTTCATGTGAAACAAATAAAGGAACTGTGATGATATACAACCTTAAGCAGCACAATTAAGATGTTGTCTGTTAGCTTCACTACCTGCTTCCTGTCAAAAAGAAAATCTTGTGGCCAATAGCATAAGGACTTACAGTATTCATACCCATGTCTATCAGTTTGTCCAAAAGTTTAAGAAGTTTATTTGTGCCAAAGACAAAAGTGTGCCTAATAAACAGAATCCTGAAAAACATGCTTGATTATTCTAGTTTTTTTTTCAATAACAATAAAAGTAAAAATAATATCCAATCTTATTCTTTCTTCTTCAATAGACCATTGTTGCCGATGTGTCATTTCCTATGGTCTTTTGGCGTCTAATGATCCCAGACATTCTGGGGTGATGGGCGCATTGGAAGATTGATGCTTTGGTAATAGCTACTGCTGATGCTACTTTTCCAGCATTACCTGGTGATCTTAACATTTTCACTTCTAGAAAACAGAGACGACTTTTTATTCAAGGTACCTCAGCCAGTCTTGTCCTACACACTCTGCTTCAGTTAGTCTGATCTTTGTAGAGTTTCTTTGGTCACCCATGAGGTCTCAAGTTTGGCATATAAGATTTTCCATACCATGTGGGAACTGACCAACCTTATGACGTGACCTGTCCACCTTAGCTGTGTCTGCTCTGTCAATGGCTTCCAGGTTTGTTACCCTGTCCTGCTATTGGATGCCCATGACTTACCCAAGGCCCTAATGTGGAAACTTTCAAGCTGTTTATTGCAATCTCTATAAAGTGTCCAGGACTCATAGCCATAAAGAAGATTGATTAGTACATTTTGATCTTTGCAACAAGCCTGGTATTGATGTTGTTCCTGACTTGTGTGTACAGGCAACAAAATGACTGGCTTTGTTAATGTGTGCCTATTTTTTTGTCTGTTGACCCATCTACTGGAGAAGGTACTTTCAAGGTTTTTAAAGTGGTCTGTGGTCTTTAGCTCAGCACCTTTGGTATAATTGCAATGGTACCTAAAATTATTAGAACATTAGAACAATATAGACAAGAACAGGCAATTCGGCCCAACAAAGCTAACCAGTCCAATCCACTTATTATAGAATAACTCCCTAGAGAGGGTGGCAAGGTGGAGAATAGGGTTTGTGTCTCACTGCATGGACTCTGCATGTTCTCCCCATGTGTGTGGGTTTACTCCAGGTGCTCCATTTTCCTCCTACAGTCCAAAGATAAGCAGACATGTGTTTGGTGTGTGTTCTCCCTGCAATGGACTGGTGCCTTTTGCAGGGTTTGTTCCTGCCTTCTGCTTTATGCTTGTTGTTATATATTCCAACTCACCCCTGGTCTGGATAAAGTAGGTATTAAAATTACATGACAACTCCCTAGAGCAGGGGTCCTCAATCCCAGTCCTGGAGAGCCGCAGTGGCTGCAGGTTTTTGTTCTGACCTGGTTGCTTAATTAGAAAGCAATTCTTGCCAATAAAGCACTAACAAGCTATGAAATTAAATTAACTCTGCTATGTCAGGTCATTCTCATATCCTAGATTTTCTTTCCCTTTCTATTATGCAAATGATTTGAAGGCTAAAATGGACGAGTAATTCTCAGTCCTTCACTTTTTTCTCTTCATTTTTCTTCCAAATATTTAATTAAACCCAATAGTGCAGATAAATACACACAGGTGTAAATGTAAATAAGCTAAATGGAGAAATGCTGCTCTCTCTTGTCATTTGCATGTTATTGATAATAAGGAGCAATTAAAATAGCTGTTTAAAGACAAAATTAAGCAATAAGGGCTCAAAATCACTAAAGTGAAGCAGAAGTGTTACTTTAGCAATAAGTGCTTTTTATTAAGCAACTGGGTTGGAGCAAAAACCTGCAGCCACTGCGGCTCTCCAGGACCGTGATTGAGGACCCCTGTTCTAGAGAAATGGAGTAGAAAGGGGCTACAATCAAACTGGAGAGCAAAATGATAAAGAGCTTTGGTTAGAGATGAGAATTTCAGGGAAAATGTGGAAACCAGGATTTACACAACTGATCAGATATTGTCCAAATTTTAAGTGAGCTGCTAGGTTCATTTAGAATTAGTTTGGCTCATAAATTACTCAGTGAATAATTTACATGGGTATGGTTAAAAGGTAGCACAGAGAGAACTAAGAGAAGGAGGGATTAAGGTAATGACAGAGTATTTAAAGAAAGTCTACATTAATAAAAGGATAAGTTCATGTCTGTGTAACCAGCTGCTGTCTCTGACATTCCAAAAGATGGCGCATCACAAACAATTTTAGCATTAAACTGCATTCCATTTGTCATTCTAATTGATGGCGTATAACAAACTTTAACACTGCCTTAACGAATCCCGGCATTTATCAGAGACATATCCATCGCATGGTGCAGTGCAAGCGTTAACGGTGAGGTCTACGTTGATTTTTTAGATTTCAACCCATAGTAGATGGGTAGCACAGGTAGTAATGTAAAGGATGAGATATGTGAGACCAAAAATCTCACAGTGCCAGAACATGGAAAGAAAAGTTTACCAAGGGGACACAAATCGCAGAGAGGGTCAGGTGTTAGGCTCCTCAGATGGCAATTACTGTGTGTGAAGTAGGATAAATTCTATGCAGGAATCTGAATTGGGTAATCTGTTAGTGAGGGCTTCTGGAGCAGCATTTCATATGGGCAAAGAGTGGGGGAAGAGGAAGGAAGGGAAAGAATTCTACAATCATCCAGCACAGTTGTCTTCTATTGATGCCCAGGCCTTCTGGTGTTGCTGAGCTTACCACTGCATTCCTTCTCTTTAAGAATGTATCCGATGGTTGATTTGACCACTCCTGGTGTTTCTGCTATCTCTTTGATGGGTTTGTTTTGTTTTCTCTGTCTAATGATGAAACATTTTTATTTGCATGGACAGATCTTTCGACCTCTTATTGAGAGTTAACAGGAACAGCTTCCAAATGCAAATTCCACACTTGGAATCAACTCCAGACCTTCTACCTGCTTAGTAGTTAATGACATATTAAGGGACCTGCTCACACCTGCCTATAAAACAGCTTGTCAGTCAATTGTCCAAATACTTTTGAGCCCCTGATAATGGGGGGACTGTGTATAAAAATGACTGTCTTTTCTAAATGGCTCATACAACATTTTTCTTAAACAACTTTTAAACTGCAAAACTATACGTTAATCTTGGTTGCTTCATTTTAAATCCATTGTGGTGGCAAGCCAAAATTATGAAAATGGTGTCACTGTCCAAATTCTTATGGACCTAAGTGTATATGAACATTGAAAATATTGTGGATTGCAGTTACACTCTTCTTGAATTCATTTCAATTAGATGATGTTTCTGAATTTAGGATTAACTGTTAGAGTAGTCGTACTACCTGAAGAAATTTAAATGTTTTGAAGTACAAATTTCAAATGTCAATATCCAGTGATGCTTTAATTTTTGAACTTTTTCTTGTTTTATATTTGTAGTAAATTATTTGTGAATAAAATTTTATTATTAATAAATCAAACCTGTCAATTAACGTTATTATTATTGTTGTTGTTATGATGTTTCAGAATTCATGTAAAACAGGCTTTATTCTGTTGATTTTTCAGATTTTACTCTTATGCCAGGGTATGCCTGGGCACTAATGTCACCGAATGAAACAGCAATAACTGGAGCTTGTCTCATTTGCTTGTGTCCCATTCCATTATGTACCATTTGTTCTTTTGCAACCTTTGCCAAATTTTAGTTGTTATAGAAATTAACATTTTAGTTTGATTCCCAAAACACATCAAATGACACAAATATGGTGTTTGCTTATTTGATTTCAGCAATTATGTATTCTGTTTTACCAGGCCCGATAACTGCACATCTCTGAGATTGTGTGCTCCTGTTAACTCATTACAGGTTGAGGTGACTGGGATAAATTGTTATAAAATAGATTTCTGGTGGGACACACAAGTGTAGCCATGTTTTCTATCTTTGTGATAAACTTTTTATTAGTGAAATAAAAACTGTGAATAATTAGAACAGACAGCAGAAAAGAATTTTATAATATGGCAATAAAACACCCACATCAAGGTGCCCATCCCTCAACTATAATCCTACCCACAATCTTAACTCACAGTCCCACCCACACTTGGCTTTATATGAACAGAGGTTGCCCTGGAGTAATATCCACAACAATATCAAGTGAAAACAAAGAGAATTAGAGAAAAAAAAATCATATATCCCCTCTATATGGCTACGGACAAGGTGAACAGAGGACTGCCGGTTTTTAATGGAGGTTCTGGACTCGCCATTAGTCTGAGCCACAGTTAATTCAAACAGTTTAGGATTAAAAAGGATGTTTTCAATAAATTAAAGGAAAGAATGAAAGGAGATTAACTGTAGCAATGTTCATTATAAATTTAGAAGATGAATTAGAAGCCTCTATTCAATGTATGGTGCTGTATTAAAAGGCGATTAACTCCCTTATTTAAATGCGCAAAACTACAAGTTAAAACTTCTCTGTTTGGTCACATTTTAGTGCTTTCAAAGCAAGCATGAATTAAGTTTTTTTTTTAAAAAAACCTATTCCATAAATGGATAACAGTGTTAATAATGAAAGATTTTTTGGCCTTGAATGTTTATATACAGTCATATGAAAAAGTTTGGGAACCCCTCTCAGCCTGCATAATAATTGACTCCACTTTCAACAAAAAAAATAACAATGGTATGTCTTTCATTTCCTAGGAACATCTGAGTACTGGGGTGTTTTCTGAACAATGATTTTTAGTGAAGCAGTATTTAGTTGTATGAAATTAAATCAAATGTGAAAAACTGGCTGTGCAAAAATTTGGGTCCCCTTGTAATTTTGCTGATTTGAATGCATGTAACTGCTCAATACTGATTACTTGCAGCACCAAATTGGTTGGATTATCTCGTTAAGCCTTGATCTTCATAGACAGCTTTGTCCAGTCATGAGAAGGTATTTTAGATGGTCAATTGCAAGTTGTGCTTCCCTTTGACTCTCTTCTGAAGAGTGACAGCATAGGATCCTCAAAGCAACTCTGAAAAGATCAGGCACAGTTGCTGTTAAACCCAGGTCTGGCAGGCCAGGAAAAATACAGGAGTGGCATATGCGTAGGATTGTGAGAATGGTTACAGACAATCCATAGATCACCTCCAAAGACCTGCAAGAACATCTTGCTGCAGATGGTGTATCTGTACATCGTTCTACAATTCAGCACAATTTGCACAAAGAACATTTGTATGGCAGGGTGATGAGAAAGAAGCCCTTTCTGCACTCATGCCAACAAAAGAGTCGCTTGTTGCATGCAAATGCTTATTTAGACAAGCCAGATTAATTTTGGAACAAAGTGCTTTGGACTGATGAGACAAAAAAGCAGTTATTTGGTCATAACAAAAAGCCCTTTCATGGCGGAAGAACATCGCTTTCCAAGAAAAACACCTGCTACCTACTGTCAAATCTGGTGGATGTTCCATCATGCTGTGGTGCTGTGTGGCTAGTTCAGGGACTGGGGCCCTTCTTAAAGTTTAGGGTCGGATGAATTCCACCCAATATCAACAAATTCTTCAGGATAATGTTCAAGCATCAGTCACAAAGTCGAAGTTACGCAAGGATTGGATTTTACCACAAGACAATGACCCAAAAAACAGTTCGAAATCTACAAAGGCATTCATGCAGAGAGAGAAGTACAATGTTCTGGGATGGCCGTCACTGTCCCCTGACTTGAATATCAACGAAAAAACTATGGGATGATTTGAAGCAGGCTGTCCATGCTCAGCAGCCATCAAATTTAGCTGAACTAGAGAGATTTTGTATGGAAGAATGGTCAAAAATACCTCCATCCAGAATCCAGACAATCATCAAAGGCTATAGGAAGACAGCGTCTAGAGGCTGTTATATTTGCAAAAGGAGGCTCAGCTAAGTATTGATGTAATATCTCTGTTGGGGTGCCCAAATGTATGCACCTGTCTAATTTTGTTATGATGCATATTGCATATTTTCTGTTAATCCAATAAACTTAATGTCACTGCTGAAATACTACTGTTTCCATAAGGCATGTCATATATTAAAAGGAAGTTGCTACTTTGAAAGCTTAGCCAATGATAAACAAAAATCCAAAGAATTAAGAGGGCTTCCCAAACTTTTTCATATGACTGAATTTTTGATTAGTAACTATAGTCGCAACAGTTTCTCTTTCTCTCTCTGTCTCCCTCTTTGTGCCTTCATTTGTGCTTGCTGCTTCCCACTGTTTTATTTTTTTTTGTCTGTTCACTCGGGTACCACAGGTTGAGAACTACTGTGCCAGACCTGTAGGACTGGGCCAGCTAACTTAATAAAAAAATGTCAAAGACTAATATAATCTGCCTGGTCTATTTACTTTTCTGTCTATCAAAATAGATTTTAAAGAAAGGACTGGGAGAAGGAGAAGTAGTAAAGAAGCATTCCAAGTTTGTACCAAAAAGATTAAAGTGATATTTTACCAATCCCTAAATACAATATGAACAATATGAAAATCAAAGTTTTATATTACAAAGTTTCAAAAAGCCAGAAAAGTAATAATTAAAAAGCCACAAGAAAAGGTTCTGCTCAATTCAATATGGGATGATTCAGGTCAAGATGTGACATCTCCAAATACGTAGCATTACATAAGTTACGTCAAAGATCGCTCAACCCCAGTGGAACATGGGGAGGATTGACATAAAAAAGGCACACTACAACACCAAATCAAAATGGTCGTTTTAACTTTTAAACAGTAATAGGAAGAAAATAGTTAAAAACAGAAATTCATTCCTTGAGTTAATAAAGGACAAGGAGATCATCCAGAAAGGCAACAGAAAATGAAATTAAAATTAAATAAGAATGACAACATAACATATAACATACACACATGATGAGTCCTCATAATCTCAGGGACAAAGTTTGACAAAAATGTTTGGGCCACATTTGGATTTTCCTTCTCCGTACCATCTTTTGTTGGTCTGGTCGCTCTGATGACTGTCATACTCAGGAAGTAGCTGTTGCTGAGGTTGATTGGCTCCTTCTGATGGTGTCCAATGTAACTTCTTTCAACAAGCGTATTATGAGACTCAGATTAAGTCACTATCTGGGTGCCCTGTCTGTTAATTCATTGTATGCTCCGACTGCAGTGACTGATGTCTTGGTGAGGGAGACATTTTATTCGCTAGGACGTTGGACATCTCTGGTTCCACGTTTCTTGAGGCTGATCCTCCAGTTAGCTGTAAACCAACCAGTCTCACTGAGATTGCATATGTGGTACATGAGCTGTAGGCAGGGAAGGCTGCAGGGATCAAATGGGTGAACTTCTCCAGGCTGTTGGTAAGGATGTCTTTCTTGCATTGCAAGCAATCTTTGCTTCCATTTGAGAGACATACATAATCCCAACTGATAGGAAAACTTGTAGTCCCTATCTGAAAAAGCTATGGTGATCGCCTGGATTGCAGCAACTATAGGGGGATAACACTGCTGTTGGTACCGGGTAAGGTCCTTGCTGGGTCATCCTCAATAGTGACCAGAGCAGTCTGGTATTATGCCTAAGAAGTCTACCACCGACCACAACCTGGCACTGAGGGTTCTCATGGAGCACAAACGCGAATATCGGCAGAGTTTGTTTGTAGCCTTTGTTGATTTTCATAAAGTATCCCTTTGCGACATCCTGAGACTTTGTGGCATCCCCTCAAAGTTGCTGGATATCATGGCTGACCTGTGCACTGGTGCTGTGCAGAGTAGAGGCAGAGCCTCTGCATTTTTCCTAGTTTATTCTGGTCTTAATCAGGGGTGTATTCTTGCTCCTATTCTGTTCAGTGCTTTCTTGGATTGAATATTGGGCAGGGTTGTGGAGTCCAGTGGCTGTTGGTCATCTGTTGGTGAAGAAAGCTTCACTGTTCTTGACTTTGCTGGTGATGCTGCGATCTTCGAACAGTCAATGGAAGCTCTGATTGGCACTCTCAAGAGACTGAGCAAGAAGTCTGACTGTCTGGGTTCTTGAGTGTCCTGAATAAAAAACAAGATCCAGGCCTTTAATGATATCTTGGGCACAGCCATCAGAAGTGTGTCTGTAGAGAGAGTATCAACCTTGTCAAGAGGTTTACTTACCTTGTCAGCAACATTCATGTTTCTGGTGACTCTTCCTATTAAGTCAGTAGATTAATTGGGAGAGCATAGGGGTCATGAGGTCACTGGAAAGGGGTGTGTGGGGATCACAATATCTTTGTAAAAGGATGAAGGTCCAAATCTTTACAGTCCTGGGGCCTCATGCATAAATGGTGCGTACGCAGAGAAATGTTGTGTAAGAATGTTTCCACGTTCAAATCGTGATGTATAAAACCTACACTTGGTGTAAAGCCACGCACTTTTCCATGGTACCTCATACCCTGTCGTACGCAAGTTCTCTGCTCGGTTTTGCAGACTGGCGGCACCCAGCGTCAAAGCAGTGCTACTGCTCCTGTGTGGTTACCCTTTATTTCTTAGAACCACATTTCTGATGTGGCTTTATAAATACACTGAAACTAATCGTATATTGTTTATTAGTGTAATGCATCTGATTGTAGATTACCTGTAAAAATATAATGGCCCAGGGAATAGCCATAGTATTCCAAATACCATAACTGGTTTAGAGTTGTTACTCTCACTGCACCATGTTCTTCTTCTTCTTTTTCTTCTTTCAGCTGCCACCTTTAAGGGTTGCCACAGCAGATCATCTTTTTCCATATTACTTTCACTGCACCACACTGAGTATTTATATCATTGTATCTGAAAGGGGAATCACAGCAACAGCTGATCGGAAAGAGAATTATCGGTATACAGCACCAAGCACACGTTGCCTCAGCCACGGCTAAACGTTTCAAAGCCTTTCCTCTACAGACATCGCAGTTCAGAAACAGTTTCATCCCAAGAACTATAAATGCATTCAATCAATTGCTCCTTGTAGAACTGTTTGTACTTATAAGTACAATCACCCCACTGTAAACTTGCACTACAGTTATAATATCGCACAACCTGAGCCACTTTATAAAGCGCGTATTTACATATGATGACGATATAATTTTTAAGGTGAAATGCAGCAAAATATGTTGATTACAGTAATCCCTCCTCGATCGCGGGGGTTGCGTTCCAGAACCTCCCGTGATAGGTGAAGTAGAAACCATATGTTTGTATGGTTATTTTTATATATTTTAAGCCCTTAGAAACTCTCCCACACTGTTTATAAATATTCTCAGAAATATTTACAGAAATATGACCCCGAATAAATATTCGCAGAAATCCGCGAACCAGTGAAAAATCTGTGATATATATTTAGATATGCTTACATTTAAAATCTGTGATTGAGTGAAGCCGCGAAAGTTGAAATGCGATATAGCGAGGGATCACTGTATATTATACAGATAAAACTTTAACTTCATTTAAATAATCTGTATTGTTAATAATTAAACATGTGAGGACACAGTGCCGCAGTGCAAGCAAGTTCACGTATTGTTCCTGCCTTGCGCTGTATATTTACTGAGGCTGGCATGACACCGGAAGGATAGATGGATAGAATAATTAAACACGTACTATGAAGATATTTCAATGTTCCTTAAAAGTTTTGAAGAATCGTCGTTGTAAGCTTACAGATGGCTTAACATCTATTACAGAGCTGATTGTGTGGCGATTGGGTATTTGGAGAAAGAAAAGTAGGGACAGGAATTGGAGGTTAGTACGTTTGAAAGAGACAGTACTGCTACAATAAATTATTTCATCAAAGGTCGCGCATGGCGCAGCAGCATCTTGTGTGAGACATGAACAATCACTGCTCCATCGTGTTCTTAATAACATGCTTTCATTCCAATCATCATGAAAATGATATCACGTATACAGCTCAGTATTTTAATTATTCAGAGAGCTATAATATCACGAATGTAATGGATTCTGTGTCCTGTTGGAGAAAGAGAAAGAATGGAAGCACGTAGTGATTCACACACATAGAGCACATTGAAGATCCAATACAAAACAAAGCATTTAACATGCTACTTTAGTTACGATGGGATTTGAGAAACTAGTAAATTAAATGATTTTAAGATGAAGTTTATGATGTTCTACTTTAATGACAAAATAAACTACATGAGTAAAGTGGAAATTTCGAGATTAAAGTTGACATTTCTTGCTTTATTCCCACTGTGTGCCTATTTTATTTTTTTTGTCTGTACCCTAATAAGCTCAGACGGTGGGCTACAACTAGCCTTTTCGCGGCAACTTTAATATGTGACTTCTTTTTTATTTTGGCACTGTGCAACTTTGTGAACTTGAGCTTTTGAGTTTCTCCAACACGCTATGTCACTCGATCAAATTCCTTTTGTTGATCATACCACTGTTTAAATCAACAAATAGTATGTTTTTTCCTTTGCCTCCACTTGGTATTCGCTGAAATTCTTATATTTTCCCCCGTGCTTTTCCCATTGTCTTTTCACAGAACGTTAAGCTTAAGGGCTATTTATATTGATTTGCATATTCAAAGAAAGAGGCATAATTCTGGAAGAAATTGGGGAGAGACGGCATGCGCGTGCACGAGCATTATTTTTCACGCTGACCTGGATTAATAGAGTGGAAGAACACAGAAGTTGGAGTACGCACAGATTCCTACATCTGGATTTTTCTTTGCGTAAGCACATTTTGGCTTTTGTGCTTACATCATGTTATAGTGCGAATTCTACGCACGGCATTATGCATGAGGCCCCTGGTGCTTTGTGTTTTGCTGTATGGTTCTGAGACATGGTCACTATCCGGCGACTTGTGATGAAGACTGGACTCCTTCAGTACTGTGTTTCTTCGGAGAATCCTTGGGTACTGCTGGTTTGACTTTGTGTCAAATCAGCGGTTACTCTCTGAGTCCTGAATGATCCACATTACCTGCATTGTGAGGCAGCGTCAGTTACGGCACTACGGCCATGTGATTCCCTGAGGGTGATTCAACTTGCATGACCTGAGTGGCTGTACCAGGCCAAGAGGAACTATCTTTACTGACTGTGGAAGATAGATGGTCATTTCTGGAGGGTGGGACTGGATCGTGTGTCTGCTTGGGGAGGTTGCCAACCAGGATCCCAAGGTGTTTCGTCATGTGGTGGGTGTGGTAACGCACTGTACCAGTGCATGCTCCCCAAACTGACCTGAGCTGGTACCCTCTTAAATCCAAAACAATTTTTAAGTTGTTTCTGCAAATTCTGTCTTTCTCATAAGCAAGTTTACTTTTTAAAACAGAAGCATCTTTATGAAGTGTGATACTCTCTGAGATGTCATGGGATATAGTGGATTGTAGATCTTGGACTTCTATATTCAGTTTTGCCTGCTCATCTTTAATATCAGATAATTCAGTATGTATGTTGATAAAAATTGGTCTTCATTAATGTATTTAGTGTGGTGGTATGTTTCGGAAAAAGATTTCTCATCAAGTCCTAGTACAAGTTCATGTTGTAGCAGTAATCTAAATGTGAATGCTTTGAGGAGTGGGTTTTCCAGCCCAATAAAGTCATTAACAATGTTATTTTATTTTTCGATTATTTAATTTCTATATATATATATTTGTTCAATCATGTTCTCTGTATTTTCCTTATGTACTTACGGCATCAATTAGGGAACTACCTCAAGCCTTTATATTCCGGCTGGAACAGCTCCCATAATTCATTCTTGTGCACTCTGGTGTTTTATGTGTTGTAAGTATTATGATCTTTTGTTTTGCTAGGTATTTTGAATTTTGGGTTTTGATTTCCGGACTTTTAATGAGTCTTGGTTGCTGTGGATTGCCTTTTAGGTAATTGTTATTTGTATTAATTGCTATCTTTGTTTATTCTTTGTATAATTGTTAGTTTTGTTCATTATTTACTTTCTATGTTTGACAAAGTGGTCCCCCAAGATGTGGTACATTCTGTAATGGTCCACTCGCCTGAAAATGGCCAATATGAGGTGAGGATTCCAAAATGTTCAGGAAGGTAGACCAGAATCTCTACCATTCCAGCCAGAAGTGATAAACACAACAGTAGCAAGAAACCTACCAAGACTGGGGCTAAAATGCATTTCTAAATCAAAGTTTAAAAACATAGTCTTAAATGTCCTAATTATATCAAAAATGCCCACATAGCAAAGGGATGACCATTAACCTTTTAGGAGTTGAAATGAGCAAATAATGAATCTTTATAAATAAATGATTTATTTAAAAATTGCTCTGAAAAACAAAAGAAAACTCAAAGAGCAGAAAGGCACAAAAGGAGTTGCCTAATAAAGCTATTCTGGTAACAAACCAGTTCCAAAATAGAGTGGTAAAAAAACAGAGCAAGAAGGTCAAAAATTCAAAAGATAAGAGAACTCACCTACAACCAGCAGATACAATTTAAATGCCCTTTTACCAGGGATGCCAGGTCCAGGAAATATTTCCAGCCTAATGAATGATGATGTTGACTTGTTCCCCCTTGGAGTTTTGGTGTTGTTGTTGTCCATTCACATTAGATTCTTGCTATTATCAAAGTTAGGGGGGAGGTCCCCATTGGAGTTTAGCTACTGTTGCTGCTCTTTTCTCCTTAGAGTTTAGCTCGTGTCTGCATTGGTAGGAGTATCTCCCTTGGGGTTTGGCTGCTGTCAGTGTCTGATGGAGAGTAGGGGTGTGGTTTAAAGGATGGGGGTGGCCATATGTATTTTTTTGAAAACTTTACCAAAAACCGCACACCACCAAATCAAAATGTTCTCACGCACAATGCTTTCAAACTTAGCCCAATTTGATGTGAAAACTACACATTTGGCAACCCTACTGTTTCATCAGCTTTTATAGGGCAGTCCCTAGAGGGACAACAGGTGGCCTACAGGTGGTCCTGACTCTTGCGGAACCATCCACAAAATAGAAGGAACTCAGCAAAACAAATTCTCACACATAACTAGATAATACACTATAACAATATTAATATAAACCATAATAATTAAAGAATTACAAATTAATGAAAATAACATTTAAAGAGAAGCCAGGAGAGGAATCTCATAACATAACCTAACACTGGTGAGACATACTTCAAGATGTTTTAAGACTCTTTTGCTATTGTTTAGAATTTAAAATCCTGACCTCCTTTGTGAAACCGAGTCAGGCCGGGTGCCTCTCCTATTTTCCTTGGATGAGGATTGCTTTGGGGTGACAATTGTGTTGTGGGTTATTTTGAAGCCCTCACCCCTTTGTTATTTTGTGAGCTAGATTGATCACAATAGCTGGAAGTAAGATGGGATAGAAAGCTGAGTAATGGGCTGTGGTTGGCTTCAGAAGATGAAGCTTAAATTCTAAGCAGCCATGCTTGCAAAATATCAAGTGTCAGTCTGTAAATAAATTTTGGTTACTAAAGAATGTCACTCCACTACACTCCACTGATATTTTTGACCTTTATTCAAACTGGTACAAATCCAACTGCATATTAAACGGGAAGTTGGGTATGAGTCATTCAAATATTTTCATTATAAAGTAGTTTATGACTTGCTTAAGATAGGTTAAATATAATTAATAATAATAGAATTGTAATAACTAGTATAGGATTTATTTATTTATGTACAAACATGTTTAGGTCCAGAAGCTTATGTGCTATTTTGCATGCTAAGAAGCCCACTTAAATCATGCTTCTAAATTAAAAAGTGTGGCTGGTAGGCACAAATCTGCTTGTTTATGTTCAGCCTGCTGTTTAATCTTTTATGCACATGAAAATTGCTTAGAATTCATAACATTTTTTTCCCATCGGCAGACAGTATGTTACAGTATGTAGTCAACAATTAACTGAAGGCTTTGCCACACACCTGTGCTATTCCTGGTGCTTGGATTAGTTTATATTGTTTTCTTATATTCAGGATAATCAATTAACCCTGCGTCATTGTAGCTGGGATTTCAGACTCGATTGGTTTAACTAGGAAGAGCAACTGTGAATATGCAGGAAATGTGCAAACTCCAGTCAGATACAAGTAGTTTGTGAATTGATTGCTGGGGTGTCATTGTTTGGGGGTGAAATTATGTGTATGGAAAAAAGAACAGGATAATACATATGTCAAAAAAAAAAAAAAATCTTTACCTATTTTTATGAAATCTCTTAGAATTACCCCTAGGAGTTGCACTTAACGTTGGACTAGGATCAAAATTTGTGGTACCTCAGATTATGAAAAGAGAGGAAGTTATGAAGCATCCTAGCTAGGAGTAAGAATTTGCATTTGAGAATGGATGATGTTAGTTTTATAGCAGTTGGAGTTGTAAATTGATACTCATGATGACGTTTTTTGGTTTCCTTGGAAATTATGACAAGAATCTGTAGTTTTAACACAAAGGCTTCTCCACAAGCTAAGAGCAATAATTACCATCCTCATCATAATCATGATAAAAGATAAAAGATGCTCTGATACAGCATATAGCCGCACCCACCCCGTGAGAAACCATCTCAGAATCCGAGATTAGGACCCGAGTGCAGTCATGCAATGGGTGACACCTCAGCGCCACACTAGTTCAGATGGAATGGACCAGAGTGAGGCTTTTTACGGTGGCTGGAGTGCCAATTCTGCCACCAACCCCTAGGTTTTTCTGCAGGTTGGAGGGCCTACATACAAGGCTGGATGCAGATTAACGTCATACCCAGGCCGGAGCAATTGCAGGTTAAGGGCCTTGCTCAAAGGCCCATCAGAGTAGATTCTCTTTTTACAGGATTTGAACCTGCAACCTTCCAATTGTCAGTGCAAATTCCTAGCCTCAGAGCCACCACTCCACCCTTAAGAAGAAGAAGAAAAAAAATATAAAGTAGCATATTGAACTATGCTGCATGTAATTGTTCACAACAACATAAAGACACACACAGTGAATGACAGTATAGCCCAAAATTGAGGGCATTTATTTATTTAACATTGAATGCTCCAGGGATTTTTCCTGCCTTGTCCTCTATACTTACTGGGATAGGCTCCAGCTTCCCTGCGATCCTGCTTAGGGTAAAGCAGGGTTAGAAAATGAATGGATCTGAAGATGATCCACGACTATTCTTTCTAACGAATCACCTTCTCACTGTTATGGCAATGAGAATCACCTCATATAGTAACAGTTATACTGAAACTATCCATGGTGCTAGTTTACCCTTTCAGTGTCCCGATCATCATCACCGTCTCTGGGGTCCCCACTTATCTTCTCCAAGTCTCTATTTACTTAATGCCCTGGCTGTCTACACCTGCCTTTTTCAACGGTTCTGGGTTAGTAAAGGGGTTTGAAAAGTCTTTGAATGCACTGTATGTGCAATTATTACCAAATATAGTTAGGAATTCTAGAATATGCAGTTAATGGGTAAGTTTATAGAAGGCGTTTTTACGTTAATGCCTTTTACCAATTTCCAGATAAACAATTTTAATGCATTTTAAGAGACACTGAATTCAAGAAGTTATGTATTTTCAATTTTTTCTCTTTTGCTTATGACTAATTTATTGTACTCATCACCAAGTTCCATTTCTTTACCTAAATTAATAATGATCTTTTGAATTAAAACTGTTTGTAGTGATGAAGGCTGAACTGAAGATAGAGAATTTAAAATGACAAAAAAGATTGTTTTTGAGGGGAACTGAAAATCCACCCCCTGGCTAGAGAATGAAATGAATTCTTTAATATATTTCTCCTGTAAAAACAATAACTAGCTCTCTGGTGGAGACTCAAGCCTTGATGTATGCTACTTACCAGAATGTTGATCAAAGATTATTCCTCAGGTTTTCAATGATTCCTCTGTTTGGCAAAAACGTCTGCATTGCAACAGAAAAATTGCCCTTTTCATTTCTAGAACCAATATGCTGAGATCTTTTTATGAAAAAGTAATTCAGTAAGGTCAAGGGCAAACCGAATATGGTACCTAAGAACTTCAAATGTGAGATTACAGACAGCAAGAGCATCATTGCTAAATTAAAGATCTGCCAGGCAGGACAGCAGACAGCCCTGGTATAATTATTTCACATAACTCAACTTCAACCAAGAGAGACTTGCAGCCTCACATCAGTAAGCAGTGAAATTTTATAGCACAGATTCAATCATTATAGAACTAAATTCCCTAAAGGCAAAGGCTTGCTTCCAAAAATCTGAACCAGATAAATCAGTTGAGTCAAAGATGATGGACTGTATTAACCCCCTGGATCCGAAGAAATTCCAATGTGTTCTTAATAAATTCTCAGCATTCTAAAACAGGTTATTAAAATTTCAAATCAATTTGAGGATTGATTATTTTTTGAGTATGCAGACTTGGTACAACAGTCAAAAATTGAAACAAGGATTGCTTAGGTCAGTGATTCTCAAACTCTGTCCTGCAGACCCCATGCGGCTGTGGGTTTTTGTTCCAACTAACTTCTGTTTTTAATTGAACTCCTAGCCCCATTAAGCAAGCTGTTATTTTCCAGTTTCTATTTTTTGGACTCAGTGTAGAAATTCTAAAACTAAGTTTGGTTAGTATTTATTACAATGTACCAATCATTTACGGATGTTGTGTGGGGGTAATTTGTTTTTCTAAACTTTTCTTTTATGATTTTCATCATCATGATTTTTATTCTGCCTGTCCTGGTTATTTAATTCCTTATTTACTAATGAGCACATTAGTAGTCTAACACTGAAATAGTTTCAGCCTTTAACCATTCATAATCATTTTCCCGGGTGCCTCCTCTGCCTGTTGTTAATTGGCATTATTTGGATAAAATTAAGAAAGCAAACTACACAAAAAAGTAAAAACAATGAAAGAGAGTTATGCATTTAAAGATATACAGGAAACACAATTGTCTGTAAATGTCTTTGTGACAATCTGGATTGGCTTCTTGGAAGCTTGAACCTGGGGCCATTGATAATGAAACCAAGGATATGATAGGCAAATGAGGACAAACACACAACCAGCGAGAGGTGGTGTTTTGTGTTTTTATCAAAACCAAACAGTAAAGTATAAAACAGTACAATGCTCTTCACTTAATAAATAAACCCATAAAATCAAGGTGATCGGTGGAGGTTAAAATCCAACAAACAATCCTTTAAAACGAGGTTAAAATCTAAGGCAGAATCCTTCCTTTGAAGCCAATTAAAATCCAACGCCTCCTCTGATCACCCTCAAATAAGACCCTGGAGCAAGAGGAGATGTCCACCCAATAGACAATCAACTTTCAATCCTGCTCGGATCCCCGTCAGCCAGCCCCCTTTGTGTATTTGTGGGGTCCCGTGCAAAACTGTGCTACTTTTCCCCTCCCGCCATCCCTTGGCCTTTGGCAACAACCCACTAGAAGCGCTTGCTCAATCCTGATTCTTGGAGTTTTCAGCAGAATCAACCTATCTGTCCCACCTCGAGCTTAGGTCACATTAGAGCTCACTTTCCCAAGTGCCTACCTACTTTCCCAAAGCACCTGCACCGCAGCAATTCTCCCATCTTTCTCTTCCCTTTTGATTTTAGTTAAACCTCCTGTTCTCTCCATTGTTCTCATCATTGTTCTTCTAAACTCTTGACTTTCTTTTGTTTATCCCCATTTTCTGCCCCGGCTCTGAGGTGTCAGTGAAGCACTTTGCTGACCCTTCCAAGTTTACACGTGAATGTGTGATCAGCCAAGAAGCCCAATCAACCTTGGATCAGTGCCTGCGCGCTCCAGGACTTCCAATTATTTCTTTAAAATGTGCATCAGCACAAACCTCTCTCTTCTCACTTTTATAGATGTAGTGATCACACTGTTGTGTTTTCTAAATGCAGAATAAAAGAAGAGAGAAAAGAAGATTAGCTGACTAAATGAGATCAGTTAGCTGATTGTGAAACTGGTGGGAATAAAAACCTGCAAATACACGGGGGACTGAGTTTAAGTACCACTAGTCTAGATAAATGTTAAATTGTGCCATATAGTACATTTTATTTCAAAAACCCTAAAAGTACAGGTGGGCTTTTCCCATAAACAATGAATTTTAGAGATTAATCAGCAACTTACGATACACATTGAGGCCTGGAGGATGAAAGGACTGGGAGAGGGACAATACCACCCCCGGGACACGAGAAGGCAGCCGCCCTGGTTTGCATCGGGGCCACTGGATCGGAGCTTAGAAGCTCAACCTTCTTGGGGCCAGTTGCCTCCACACATTCATCTCAACATTCTCATTTCTGCCATATCAAACTTCTTCTCTTGAGCTCCCTTTACTTCTCATGTCTCAGCTCCACACATCATTGCTCATTGCTGGTCTTACCACTTTTATTCACAGCATTTGCTGTTGTACGGCATTAGTCATTATTAGCTTTTATTATGCTGTAAACTTCTTTCTCTCCATTTGGCCACCTCTACAAAGTACATGGGGTAAGTAACATTCAAAAAGGATATCACTTTTGGGTGGAATATTCTTTTAACTTACAAGCCATTAAGACTCAAGAAATGCTAAAGCTGAAATAAAAGATTTAAACTTACCTTGTTAATGTGATAAATCAGTAAAAGAAACAATAAAATAGAGAGCTTCTGGTTATTTTGCATGAGCCAGCTGTTGAGTTAAATGCTACACCAACCAAGTCTATAGAAGTGAAACTCTTAGTCCATGAGATTGATACAAATGTGATAACTGACAACGGTAAACATTTCATCTTTAGTCACTCACTATGCCATAGGACAAACAAGGTAGATTAGGACAATTACAAAAACTGACCAAAGTTAGTGTGGTAGTGTAAAAGTGGAGAGCATGTTAGATAGGGGGAAAAGTCTGTGGTGCCCCCCCCCCATTTAACTTAATGGTTAATCCAGGGTTGCTTCATAGGAATTGAGCATTAGCATACTGAGGAACATACATTTTTTTTATTATTAATTCTTTTAACATAAAATACAAATGCATAGTAAGACTACCACTGATTTTTTCTCAGTTAACAGTTGAAAGCACGACAAGTTTACATTATACTGTACATTTTTTGACAAAAAGTGTTACCCAATTTATACTGTATTATACTTAATTTTTACTCAGTGTATTATCATTTTTTGTAAGCCTATACAATATAGGCTGTTCATTCTTAGACATCATTTTCTATTCTGACAAAATTAATATCAAATGTTGAAGAATAAGCAGGAACTGTTTAGTTTTATTGCCAACCATATACCCGCTAGCCACCCTGCCCTCTGCTGAAACTGCTTCCCATCAATAATATGCCAAAGAATTGAATCATTAGCAGAAGTTTCTCAATTTATAATTTAAAAGAATGCTCCGTTGGCAAGTGATTACCACCAGGGCGCTCCAAGAGATGGGATGGGCCAGTGAAGTGCCAGAGAAGGAGGGAAAGAAATAGTGAGTGGCTCTCTATGTTCTGCAGTGTCCTGAGAATGCAGTATTAAAGACCACCACAGAGAGAAAGATGAAAATACAGTATGTTTGCATAATGCCTTACTGTGACAGCCAAGTCAGAGCTTTTCTTTCTTTTTTAATTTTCTTGCTTTATAGTCATTCTGGTGTGCTCAGACCAAAGTGTGTATGCTTAAATATTTATTTATTTACATACTTATCCATGTATTTATGTTTTTATTTATTTAAAGAGAAAATGCCAAATTTCTCCCCGGGGACAAATAAAGTTCTATCTATCTACAGTATCTATCTGTCTATCATATAGTGTCTTATCTATCTATCTATCTATCTATCTATCTATCTATCTATCTATCTATCTATCTATCTATCTATCTATCTATCTATCTATCTAAATTATAAATAGAGGGCCAGTACAACCCCACTTGCCAAAGTGTAACAACACAAGGAACCAACTATGCAAAATGGAACTCTCCTGCCCTAAACAGAGGACAGGCACTATGGAATGGAAACTGCTATGTAAGCCTGGCAGGTGTAACGATTGCTCAGGTCACAGGGGTTTTGTTCCCCCAAGGGCTGCTATATGTCATTTAGAACTATTGGGCTTGGAGTTGTTTAGGATATCCTCAAACCCAGAAGTAATCCCTGGTGGATTTAAAGGTCACCCTTGCCCAATGAAACATAGAGCTTAATGTCCAAATGTGAGTTTGCAAAAGATTCATTGGTGAGAACAAGATCTGCCAGTTCCTGAATGCAGAATTAAACGCCAGTAAAGCCAGAAGTATGACAAAGGGTAGTTAATTAAAGAAATCAATCACATAAGCAAGGGAATTAAACTAGAAGGCAAACAAAAAGAAACAAACAATTGAATTAGATAAAGAGCTAACTGCTCCACTGGGCCTAAATAATCAATTATATGTTTCTGCCTATTTGGCACAGTGCCGACCATACTTACAAGCCTAAAGGCCATGTCACATTTGACGACTTTTCCATTGATTTTCAGCAGTAGCCTTCATTCATAAATTCCCAGCGAATCAGAGACAATTCCCATGAAGCAGTTGTGTTGTGTGATACACCCAGAGTCTCACTTCAAATAGTATGTGACTCGCTCTGACCAAATCAAGCAAGTTTTATTTTGTCTTAAGTTGCAGGTGTGGGCTCTGAGTGTATGAGAACTATGAGAACAAATGCTTATCCTGAAGTGCAATGAGTTAAAATGCAACGATAAGGGATAAGCAACATGTACTTTTTGGACCTGGAAAACAGAAGAGAAGTTTGTATGTCTGATAATTTGTGTTGTACATACAACAACATAATGAAAAAAAGAAAAAGTGATGATATTGTGGCTGAATTTGCTGTACCTGTTAACCCTTTGTACGGAGCCATCTACATGAGGCAGCACACTGTTGAATGTTAGCAAGAATGTAATGCAAAGTCATCACGTAGTTGCTAAATCTGACATGCTCAGTATAGACAGAATTAAGACCCCTCAGGCCGCTGAATGACTCAATGAAATTACCTCATACATGGACATTTGAGAGCCATTATCCCCTGTGGTGATACACTTTAAGGTCCGTGGCGGCAGGCAGTAATTTGTTTTTTTTTAAATGGTGTGGCTTGGGCTCGGCGTGTGTACGTGCTTATTTAATGGTCTAACTGGGGCTGACTGCATTTGCATGTGAGTGCATGATTGGTTCCAGGTGCCTCTTTGACTTTCCACGGGTTTTAATTGAGACATTGCACCCACGGAAGCATAAAAGAGTCTGTGCAGGAAAGATGTGATAGAAAGGCTGTGAAAGGGAAACAGAGGCAAGAGCAGGAGGAGAAGTGAGACAACAGAGATGTGAGGAGGCAGTGTGGCTGGACCACCGCGATGAAGCAAAGAAATGGCACTACGCAGGGTGACCCCAACGACCAATAGTATCAGAGCAGGGATTGTTTCCCAGGGATCCGAACATAAGAGGAACAATTCCATGCCCCAAGGCTGATGGTAGTAGAGACAAAAAAAAAAGAGGCCACAACTGTTAACATCTCTGCCAGCTATGAAGACTCGTCGGGTTGAGTAACAGAGAGAGAGCTTTGACGAACTGGCTGCTGATCGCCTCCTTGAGATGGTTTTCTATGTGGATTTTAATTATTTATTGTTTTTATCCTGCACATGAAGTACCTATTTTATGATGGGATTATTTATTTTCTTGTTATGAAGATTTGTATTTTTTGCATTTTGGGTTTAATACCTCTGTTTGACATTTGATTTTGTTTTAATAAAAGCCTGTTGCACTTTTGCACCATACTCTATATGTTCTGTGAGTGTCCTCATTACAGTGGCCCCTCTTTGTTTATGATTATTGATGGTCATCACACCTCCTTGGATATTTCAACACTACGTTATGGGTATATTTTACTGAGCAGGGGGAGTTAGTATTTTCGCTAAGAAATCTGAAGGTGTGCTGAAGTGTTATAATATAGTGTGTGATATGAAAAAGCCCCTTGCCGACCAGGACCCCTGGGCATGCACCAAGGATGCCCTAAATGTAGATTCACCCCTGTGCTCAGCAATTTTCAGTCCTTGAAGTTTCATGTGTGATCTTGTGGCCTGCGAGGGGTGAAGGGAGTGGCACCAAAATCTTGCTGTCTCTTGTTATGTGAGAGCCAATAAAAGAACTGTTAGCTTTTCTTGAAGCAGATATAAGTATTTTTTTGCTACCTTGTGGAATTTGAGCTCATCTACTACAGCCACAATGTGTAAGGAAAATTACAGGTGGCTTATTTAGAGCACGTTCTAGTTTTGTGTGCAAGCGTGAACTTTGAGTAGTGATGCAGTGTATTTTGTCTTTGTACCTTTTTGGATAATTAATGCACATCTGTTATTCTGTCTTCCACTGAATTGCAAAGAGTGTGACTTTTCATAAGTCCTTTATATAATTAAGGAGAAAGCTTTTTAAATTTAACAGAACTGACAAATGTCCAGAGCATTCCTCAGCAGAACACTGACTCAAATTTGTAATTGACATTTTATGCTTTATTGTAGTGTAATATTCTTACACGTTAGTTTAATGCTTATATGTCTGGAGAAATGTTATCCTGTAGAATTGAAATTGTCTATAGGAGTGCATTGAAAATATCCTTATATATAATTTTATACTATCCGTATATATGGTGTTCACAGCAATACCTCGAGCAGCCACAAGAGCAGCGGCCGCAGAAATGATGCGTAGGAAACGAAGTCACATGACTGACGCAAAACGTAGACCTACTAATACGACAACGCGTACACAATGAGCACAACAAACGGATGAGCAGCGTACGGCTACAAATGCTACTAACGTTGACAAACATCGTGCCAGCCGTGCACAAGCAACTGAAGAAACTCGAGCAACCACAAATGCAGCACGGGTTGAAAGAAATCAAGCATCTTATGCCTTGCGGCGGCCGAAAAGGCCTATTTTAACCACAAATCAGTGCCATGATAACAAAATCATTTTAAGGACTTAACAGAACAAATAATTCTTTACAGAGAAAGTATGGATTTCACAAACGTTGATTCGGCTTCCAGTTGCTAGTGAATATATATTATGAGACAACTGACTGGTATAAATCTGGTTATGCTGGAGAGTTAATTACAAGCCTAGAATTTAATTATGAGTAATTCAATAGTTTACTTGAGTGCTCGAGCGGGTAATTTAAAGGTAAAATTAGGTACCAAACTAAGCAAAGGAAACCACAGCTTTCTTATGAGAATTCATGTTAAAGATAAACCCAAGTTCTGAAAGTGTTGTAATGTCTATTTAATGTAATAATTGCCCTTCTAAAATCCATCTTTACTTCAGTGGAGTATAGTGAACCAAATCTTTGTAGATTTTCACTCAGTTTGTGCATTCATTGAAGTGATAAGGTTGTGAGCTGTTGATTTAAATTTTTATTCTTATTTTTGTATTTTATTTTATTATTCCTCTTTTTGGAGTATGGGTGCCTCAGCTACTGCCGGGTGTCCCAGTAGGGGAGTCACAGTGTAAATTATCTCCACACTCACCAGCACCAGACTTCAGATCATCACTGTGACACTGGCTGCAGTAATGGTCTGATCAAAGGCTGGAGTTCATTTGCATGATTCATTATTCGGTAGTGTGTTTCTGTAGAAAAATATTGTAAGTATTGTTCAAAAATAAATGTATTGTGTTCTCTAGACAAAGCCTTGCACTTTCTCACTATTATAAAATGTACTTTTACTTTTACTACCTGAGTACTTTAAAAAGAAGATACTTTCATACTTTTACTCAAGTATTTTTTAACTGAAATACTTCTTAATTCATCCATCCATCTGTACAACCGGTGTCAGAGCTTGGTCCGCATTGCCGGCAGTAAGTCGAGCCCATTTCCAGTGAGAGTTGGACTCCGCCAGGGCTGCCCTTTGTCACCGATTCTGTTCATAACTTTTATGGACAGAATTTCTAGGCGCAGCCAGGGTGTTGAAGGGGTCCGGTTTGGTGGACTCAGGATTGGGTCACTGCTTTTTGCAGATGATGCTGTCCTGTTTGTTTCATCAGGCCGTGATCTTCCGCTCTCTCTGGATCGGTTCGCAACTGAGTGTGAAGCGGCTGGGATGAGAATCAGCACCTCCAAATCCGAGAGCATGGTCCTCAGCCGGAAAAGGGTGGAGTGCCCTCTCAGGGTTGGGGGAGAGATCCTGCCCCAAGTGGAGGAGTTCAAGTATCTCGGGGTCTTGTTCACGAGTGAGGGAAGAATGGAGCATGAGATCGACAGGCGGATCGGTCTGGGCTTTTCCTTAAAGATAGGGTGAGAAGCTCAGTCATCCGGGAGGGGCTCAGAGTAGAGCCGCTGCTCCTCCGCATCGAGAGGAGTCAGATGAGGTGGCTCGGGCATCTGATCAGGATGCCTCCTGGACGCCTCCCTGGTGAGGTGTTCCGGGCACGTCCAACCGGGAGGAGGCCCCGGGGAAGACCCAGGACACGCTGGAGGGACTATATCTCCCGGCTGGCCTGGGAACGCCTTGGGATTCTCCCGGAAGAGCTGGAAGAAGTGGCCGGGGAGAGGGAAATCTGGGCCTCTCTGCTTAAGCTGCTGCCCTCGCGACCCGACCTCGGATAAGCGGAAGAGGACTTCTTAATTCAGTGAAAGTAAAATTTTGACGAAGTAACTTAACTTTTCTGACAGCTTTTTACAACTCTGAATAAGAAGAGGGACAGAACTCCAAAGATAGTTAGGGAAATAGCTGTGACAGTGAGGTATTAAAAGGTTTATTTCTTTACTTTTTTCTTTGCTATTTTGTGCCCCCACCTTGTGTGTGTGTTTTGATTAATAAAATAACCCTTTTGATAAGTCATTGGTATTCGTGGCATCATTTTTGAGTTAGGCAGAAGAAGATAAATACTTGAGCAATGCTGAACTAGGCCTAGAATGTGATAGCAGCTGACTACAAAGGAATTGCCAGATATGTGTATAGTGGGCAGTGGGAAAAACAGTGCAGCACTTAAAACCCTCAATTTATTTCTCTTCTGAACTGTACATTAAATGGAAGTGATTCACTTCTTCAAGTTCATTCTAATATATAATCTACAGTATATGGCCAAAAGTATGTGCTCATCTCTACATTTTTGATTTAAGGTGTTTCATGTTGACAAGTCCATATAATTAAACACATCGCCACATAGTTTCCATTCACAAGCACTGGCAGTAGAATGAGTTGTGCAAGTTACAAAAAACTGGCTCAGTGACTTTAAAAGAGACACTGTCATAGGATACTACATTTTCCACAAGTCAGTATGTAAGCGCTATTATTGTGCAGTGGACAACATCTGCTCAGCCATGAAATGGTAGGCCAGGCAAATTCACAGAGCAGGGCTGGCGAGTACTGAAGCACATAGCACGTAGAAATCACTTGTTCTCTGTTGCATCACTAACAACAGATGTCAAACCTGCCTCTGGAAGCAACATGAAATGTGTGCGTCAGTAGTTTCATGAAATGGGTTTTCATGGCATTGCAGCTGCACACAAACCTAAGAATAATGTGCATAATTCCAAGCATTGGCTAGAGTGCTGTAAAGCGTATCAACATTGGACTCTGAAGAAGTGGACACGTGCACTCTGGAGTAATGAATCATATTTTGCAATCTGGTAGTCTGGTGGACAATTCAGGGTTTGACAGATGCCAGGAAAACACTACCTTCTGGACTGCATAGTGTCTATTCTAAAGTTTGGTGGAGGAAGGACAATGGTCTGGGTCTGTTTTTCACAGTTTGAGTTAGACCTCTTGGTTAAAATGAAGAGTAACATTAATGCTACAACATACAAAGACATTTCAGACAATTGTGTCCTTTCAACTTTGAGGTAACAGTTTGGGGAAGGACATTTTTTGTTCCAGCACAACAGTACCACTGTGCATAAAGCCAGGCCTTTAAGGATATGATGGACTTCAAGTGGCCTGCACAGAACCCTGATTTCAGCCCCACATTTGGGATGAATTGGAATGCCGATAGTGTGCCAGGTCTTCTTGTCCAAAATTAGTACCTGACCTCACCAATGCTCTTTTGGCTGAATGGGTAAAAATTCTAACAGACACACTCCAGAATGGAAGGATTTCCTAGAAGTGCGGATGCTGTTATAGTTGTAAAGAAGAAGCCAACTCAATACTAATGGCCATGGTTTTAGAATGGGATGTTCAAGAAGCTTATATAGGTGTGATGGTAAATTATCCACAAACTTGTGGACATATAGTGTATCAAGTGTGTTTACTAAGTAAAAAGTAAAGACACAACTTGATAATTAAAAATAAATGAAGTAAACCAGTAATTCTGCACATTTATTCTAATATAGTTTGGCACTCATGATTTACATTTACTTATTTCACTGATGTCTTTATCCAAGGTGATTTATAACATTTGAGATACAACTGGTAACTTTTTTCTTTTATTTTCCCAATTGGAGCACAGATAGATGAAGTGACTAGCTCTTAGTCACAGAGAGTCAGCAGAATTTGAACCCACAACATCAAGGTTTGAAGTCCAAAGTCTTGATCACAATGCCACACTGTTTAATTTGTCTGTTTTATCAGCTGTCCAAGGGGCTCACGGATCCAGCTCAAGTACTCCGACTTTGTTTAATATTCATATAGTAGCCCAGTTTGAACAACACAGGGCAGAGCTCAGTCCAGCTCTACTGGTGTACACTTTCTTCAATAATTCTGTATCATTAATGTTCAGAGTCATGGTCGTTAAAACATGACTTTGAAGTTGTATAGCTAATGAAGCAACGAAAATGATTCAAGGGCATCCATATGCACAATTCAATCAGACTAACATTTCTAAAAACTACTGCCTGTTCACGGAACAGCTTTAGGACAAGGGGAAACTTTTGACCTTTATGTTCATAGACCCCTCTTAGGGGGATGCTCTCCATTATTTAAATAGACAACAGCATCTAAAATCCTGATAGCAAGATAAGACAATTTGATTGACTGCATGTGTCTTGATATTTCTTTTTGAGTTCTCCTTGACTGTGTTTAATTATTTCTAATGCAGGCAAACAGATTACCAGGAAGTCCGCTCAAAATACCTTTCCTGAGGTAACCACATGTATGCAAATTGCCACAGTTTCAGAACTTAATTGATGAATTTCAGCCTTTCTGCACTTTCACTTCAAAAGCAGGCCAGTTTAGAAGTGGAATAAAATAGAACAGAGAGTATTTATAAAAAGAGACTCATCCAGCAAAAAAGTTTAATAAACTTTGAGACAGAATAATAGTCTTGAAAAGCACTAACAATAAATGAGCATGAATAATAGCTTTTGAGCTATTAGACAATTTGAAGCAATCTGGAAACAATATTACATTCTGGAAACATGAAACGCCTTTGGAACTTGGAACTTAGTTTGAGGACCAGATCTGTAGCCACTGCTTGGCCCACAAGGGTAGGTCTGCAGAGATTTGTGGTAATATTCCAGTCAACCAAAAGCCAGTTTTAAATGAGCTGAAATGTTTATTTTGAAAGGATTAGAAAAAATCAGTTGTACTCCAAATGCTTTCTTTAACAACAGTGACTGCTTAGCATGTCAGCAATATCAATTGTTGTCAAAAAAGTATAATGAAAAAACGACATTATTATTATTATTTAAATATGTTAAAACATGAGTGGTGTCCTATTTTTTTTCTAACTTGCTCCGACTGCTGCCAGAATAGGCTCCAACTTCCCCATGCCCTTGAAATGGATGGATATAAATCATAACGGAAAACTCCAACATGCCTGAAATCCAATACTATTATGTCAGATTCTATTTAAACTTTTACAAAACATACCAGGTACATTTATTTAATAAAAGAATACTGGGAGATCAGATGAAGAATTTTCAGATTTTCAAACTGTACAATAATGGTCACACACACCTATTTCACTTTGCTATATGGAACTAACCTGACACACAATATTTAAGGAAGTTTAAAATTTAAGACTTAAATCAGGACTGTAGAATATCAGCTATTGGGAAAGATGGAAGGATTTCAGTTTTTTTAGGAAGGTGAAGAATAGAAATAGAAATATGAAAGTTAATTTTCCAAAAAATGAAGGGAATAGGTAATATTAATGTCATATTTTTATTTAAATTGACTTCTTTAGCTAAGGTTCATAGAAATGTTACAATAAATTACATTTGGCAATAGGAGAAACAATAGAAAAACTCCAAGAGACAAAGTAACAAAACACTAACAATAACCCTGCTGCCTCCTGGTTCTTCTTTCACAGGGATGTGGTTGAGCACTCACACAGCTCACATGTGCACATCAGAACTCCCGCTTTGGGGACGTATCCCCTCTCAGTTCTGGACTTTCTTCTTCCCCCTATCAGTTAGTTCTAATCCCTGCTGTTCTTGTTCCTCTAAAAAGTGATGTAATCCTGTCTAGAAGCAGCTTCATACCATCTTCCATTATATTTTCTCCTCAGTACCACAAAACCATTTTGCTGTTTTTCGCTATTTTATTTTCTAATATTATCATGATTGGCATTTTTTACTTTCTTGTATACAAAGTATAGGGGAAATATTGAAATCGCCCAAAAATTCCATTTCAAGATTTTGATGAACTTTAACGTTTTAGACCAGCCATGAGTCTGAAAATACAATTTTTGGAATTATGCTCTGTGTGTCTGTCTCTGTGTGTGCGTGTGTGTATGTCAACATGATTACTTCAGTACGCTTTCACTTAGGTCAACCAAATTTTGCATACAAGTATTAGGTACAAAATGTAGATTTCTATCAACTTTTGGGCTATTTCCGCTAACCGGAAGTGGTACTTTACCTTTTATTTATGTAGCTGCAGAGTCCGATTTATTCAACTTTACTTTTATAATAATTGTTCAATATATTATTAATTTGATTTGTTGTTGATGGTTTTTTAATGTACAGTACATAATATAAACATATAATCATTGTCTTGCGGTTTACTCCTCAAATATCCATCCCCATATCTGAATATATGAGAAAGTCTAGGGGAGACCACTCCTGATTTTTGTTAGGATGTAGTTATTTGTACAAGTTGAATATTCATAATCCAGAATTACAAAATCCAAAATGCTCTAAAATCCCAAACTTTTTGAGTTCTGACTTGATGCCACTTATTACCTTTAATTTAATTTTTTAACTACTGAGCAGATGTGAACAACATATGTGCAGATTTCAAATGGATTCACACAGTCGATGACCAGGGTTGGGGTACCTCATGAAGCATTCAATCAACTATTGTTACACAGGATGTCTTGAGGGTGTTCGGGGGGTGAAAGGATAACTCCTTCGCAGTAGCGCAGCACCTTTAAAAAAATAAAATAAATATATATTATTAAAACCTTGCCACAACGGGACACCTGGAAAAGGGAAGGACCGGGAGAGAGGCAATGGGATGCAAGAGGGCATCCCCCCTGGATTGGATTGAGACCACCAGGGGGTGCCTGGATGGCACACCAGGAAGTGTTGCCTGAACAGGAACCAGGCATACCTGGAATGCTTCTGGGTGCCTGCAGGAAGGTCATCGAGGAGCACCTGGAGCACATCCGGGTACATTATGAAAGGGGCCGCCTCACTCCATTCAGGGAGCCAGAGTCAGGAGGCTGAGGACAGAGCTTACGAGAGAAGAGTGGAGGCAGCAGTGAAGAGAAGAGAAGAGAAAAGGAAAAGAAAGGATTGAGGATTGTGGGTTTGTGCAATGTGGGTGATGTGGACTGTCTGTCTGTTTCAAGGCCGATCTTCCACAATATATATATAGTCTGACTGACTGACTCATTACTAATTCTCCAACTTCCTGTGTAGGTAGAAGGCTGACATTTGGCAGGCTCATTCCTTACAGCTTACTTACAAAAGTTAGGCAGATTTCATTTTGAAATTCTTTGCATAACAGTCATAACTGGAACCTACTTATGTACATATATACCAGCCATAGTCTGCAGCTCGGTCGCCGTGAGAGGCGGAGTTGCATCCCTAATCGTCACGCCTCCCATGTAATTGAGTGCCTGCCCATAAAAGGCTGTCCGTCAGCAGCAATCCAATAGAAACACTCTGCCACTGAGTGGCTCACGTGAACTGACTGTGAACGCAGTACGCAGACAACAAGCAAAAGCTCCAAAGAGCGCTGAACACAAAACGCATCACACAATTGAGAAGGCAGAAAAAGAATATGAAGCGAGTGATGCATACAAGCATATTCATAAGTGCAGCTACTGCAGAAACTAAGGACGGTGTAAACCGTAAGTTTAAATTAAGTTTATAGACACGGTCCTGCTGCCGTTTGTTATGCCTACGGCGAATACCATATTTGTGAGATACAAGTTTAATGAGAAGACACGAGGTATAAACAAGACTTTGGATCACTTTGTAATGGAGTTAAAATTGCTGTAGCGAGAAACCTGTAAGTGCCGGGTCTTAGCTAACATTAAATAAAGCCGTGGACTTCGTAAAATCACACAAGAGAGCGGCTCACGTGAACTGACTGTGAACGCAGTACGAGTGATCACTTCAATGAATGAAACCTGTTCAAAAAACGTTTTACACGATTGAGAAGGCAGCAAAAGAATATGAAGCGAGTGACGCATACAAGCATATTCATGAGTGTAGCTACATCGGAAACAAAGCACGGTGTAAACCTAAAGCTTAAATTAAGTTCATAGATAGGCTGCCGCTGGCGTTTGTCATGCCCACGACGAATATGATATTTGCGAGATACAAGTTTAATGAGAAGACGCAGGGTTTAAACAAGACTTTTGATCACTTTGTAACAGAGTTAAAATTGCTGTACCAGAATTTAAATTGCTGGTATGCCAGGTCTGAGCTAACATTAAATAAAGCCATGGACATTGCGAGATCGCACGAGATAGCACAAGCACAGCTGAGAAGCTTCGATGCATGTACTCTGAGCGGCTCACGTGAACTGACTTTGCAGGACTGGGAAAGGTTAAACTAAGTTCATAGACACGCTACCGCTAAATATTCGCAGGCAAATCCACAACTTAATACCGGGAATGCCTGTTAAACATCTTAGATTCACGAGTACCGATTTGGGTAGTGAACACTTCGATGAATGAAACTTGTTATGTTTACCACGGTTGACAAACACGGAATATAACTTGAACATAACACATCCTCCAAATACGAACCTGATTGAAAGAAATAATGATAATCAAATCATTGATGACTGCAACACTCATAACAGTGACAAAACTATTACATTTGTATATACAGTGTATATGTAGATATGTATATGTATATATATGTGTGTGTGTGTGTGTGTATATATGTATGTGTGTATATATCTATATGTATGTATGTTGTCACGCACCTGGGGACACATTCGCTGGCAGGGAATGGCGGGGTACTAACTTTCTCCCTCTGCTTCCTCATAGGAGAAAGGACCTTCCTCCACCATCTTGTCCTGACGTCATCAATCCCATCCTCCCTCACAGTCCTTCCCAGCATTCCTCCACTTCCGGCTCCTCCCTAATAAAATGGCCACCGACGCTATGATACAGCGTCACGCATATGAACTGTTTTTGTTTGTATTTTGACCTGTTTTTTTCTTTATTGTGGATTGTCTGCAGTATACGGGGCCGGAAAACCCCAACCCTTTTTGCTGTCTCCTTCTGAATCTGTTACAGTGGCGTAGCCGGCAGGATTGAAGATCCTTGGGAATGACAGAAGGACAGGACCTGAACACAGTCCTGCAGGGAAAGAACGCCCAACTCCAGGCCCTGCAGCAAGTGCAAGCCGCTACTACTCGGGAGATCCTGGCCCGCTACGGCATCACCCCGGGCCAGCAGGCGGCAGAGTGGCGGAACTGGCAGTTTGACCCCGAAAAGCCTGCCCATGCCCAGGCGTTCGAGTTCTGGGGCAAGATGGGGCACTGGCTACGGCCAGAGGGACCCCAGGCTCGGAGAGTAGTCGAGCAGATGGCCTGTGAAGGCCTGGTGAACGCGATGCCCAGTTCCCTCACCCAGCAGGTCCGGAGGCACCCCAATAAGGACATGCTGGGTCTTCTGGACTTCCTGGAACGTCAGCTCGCGGTCCTCCGAGTCGGGGGTCAAGAAAGGTCTGCTTGTGGGAACCGACAGGGACGGGCGGCCACACCCGAGCCCCCTCGACGCGCTGCGGAAGCGCCATCAAGGCCTAAAGAAAAGCCCGCCTCGCCGCACTGTTACAAGTGTTGCGAGACCGGCCATTTGCTGCCAACCTGTCCTCTCAACACCACGGCGGAGCCCATGGACTGCACCTGGACAACAACAGAGAGGTACTGTACCCCGCCGCATCCCTTGGCGACTCCGAACACGGGAGTGGTGTTATTAAAAGGGCACGCGGTGGTGGCTTTGTTTGACTCCGGCAGCAACGTAACCATTGTGGATCGCCGTTTTGTGTTACCGCGACAGTGACTGAAACAGCACCTATTGGTCACTTATGTACATGGGGGGACCAAGTCATATCATTCCGCACAATGCTATATCACCTGGAAGGGGGAGTTAACTCACTTGATGGTCGCTGTGTTGCCCGAACCCCCCTATCCGGTGATTCTGGGACAAGACTGGTCGAAAAAGAATTGCGGTAAGACACCCGCCGCACCCGGGGCCTCGTTGGATCTAGTTGTGAGGGGGAAAGGCGCCCCTCCTGCGGTCTCCACGCCGTGCTCAGGGGCAGGCCCTAGTGGCGCTGGCGCTTCGGGGGACGTTTCCGCAGTGACGGACCCTGACCTGGAAGACTCTGCCGGGGAAGGGACTAGCCAGGGAACTCTTCCGGTGCCCAGGTCACAAGACCCTCTCGGTAGCCTGGACCATCAATTTCGGTCCACGCCGGCCTCATTTAAGAGGGAACAGTGGAATGACGATTCCCTGTGCTTTGCCCGGAATGCGGTAGTTCTGCCAAACAGCTCACAAGCCGACGGTTCCACACCGCGTGAGCCCTGTTTTGTTCTCGAAAACGATCTGTGGTACCGAATGGCGACCCACGAGGGCGAGGTGTGGAAGTTGCTGCTAATTCCGCGTACCTTCTGGCGGGAGATATGCGAGTTAGCTCACACTCACCTCCTTGGCGCCCACCTCAGGGCCGAAAAGACGTTGGAGAGAATTAAGTTCAGATTTTATTGGCCTGGGATTAACGAGGAGGTCCGGCGTTTCTGCCAATCCTGTCCGGAGTGTCAGACCCGCCAGATTCCTAGAAGGGACCACGCTCCTCTCGTCCCTATTCCCCTGATTGATGTCCCTTTTGATAGAATAGGGGTCGACTTAGTAGGACCCTTGGAGCCCTCAACCCGTGGCCATAAATACATATTAGTCATGGTGGATTACGCCACCCGGTACCCAGAGGCGGTTCCCCTGCGCTCCGCTAATACTAAAAGCATCGCACTGGAATTAGTCAGTTTATTTTCCAGAGTGGGCATACCCAAGGAAGTCCTCAAGGACCAGGGTATACCCTTTACCTCGGATACGTTCAGGGAAGTGGCCAGATTACTGAGAATAAAGCACCTGAAAGCGTCTGTCTATCACCCACAGACTGACGGGCTGGTGGAACGGTTTAACCAGACGCTTAAGCAGATGCTCTGCAAAGTACTCAGCGCGGACGGCAGGAACTGGGATCAGCTCCTCCCGCTCGTGCTTTTTGCTTAACGGGAGGTACCTCAGGCCTCTACGGGCTTCTCCCCGTTTGAATTGTTGTATGGGTTACAACCCCGTGGCATTTTGGACATACTAAAAGAGGGCTGGGAGGCTGAGGCCCTCCCCTCCTCCAACATATTGGAGTACGTAGCGCAACTGCGAGACTGGCTCACAAAAATCAGACCCCTCCTAAAGGAACACGTGACTCGTGCGCAAGCAGTGCAGGCCCGGTGTTACAACCGCAACTCCGTCCTCAGGGAGTTCCGCCCAGGGGACCGAGTTATGGTGCTCGTTCCTACCTCCCACTCCAAGTTGCTCGCTCACTGGCAAGGGCCTTACAAGGTTAAGGAAAGAAAAGGACTCGTCGACTATTTGGTGAAACAGCCCAATCGTCGACCGAGTGAGAGGATCTATCATGTCAACTTATTAAAACCTTGGAAAGATAGGGAGGAGCTTCCCGGCTCCCATAGACCCTCTCCCTCTTCACATGCACGACTGCCCTTAACCTCGGCGAAGAGCTAAACCCCAAGCAGCGGCAGGAGTTAACCCAAACACTGCGAGCCGTCCCCAAAGTAGTGAGCGAGTCGCCCGGCCGGACCTCGCTGATTGCCCATGACATAGTTACCCCGGTGTAATCGTCCGGGAGAGGTCCACCTTTGAAGGACCTTAAATCCTATTGTCTAGTACACTTCGTTAACTTTTGTCAATGAAGCTATTCCTGACATTAGTTTTTGATTTAGGGTTAAAGTATTTAATATTTCTCTACATTTTCCAGTGTCACTTTTTTGTATTTGAGTGAAAGTTGCCATTTTGTGTAGTTTTCTTTACAGCTTGCTAGCGGCTATGTCAGAGATTATGAATGAAGTGACACCAGGAATCAAAGGGTGTCTGAGTTTACGGATTTCTCAAAGAAAAACAAAAGTTTAGTTTCTATTTCTTTCTTTAGTTTTTGACTATGAGTTTGGGTGACATTTTTTGACACATTGATCACTTTTGTCTTCATTTTGATTTTTGTTTTGTTTTGACTGATATTTACTTCCCAGTATTGCTGGGTGATAAAACAATAAAGATAATTATTGTAAAATAACGTTTTCTCAGTGGAAAAAGAAGACATGGTCAATACAACATCGATAGAATTCATTCCATCTTTGTTTTGACAGACAACATGAAAAGCCAATAATAATGAGAATAGCGCCGCTCCAAACCAATCATGTGGCTGTAATAGAGTTACAGCCATGTCAGGTAATGTTGACACACACAGTACTGAGCGTAGGAGTAGCAGCAGTCACACATGCTATTCTACATCAGGAGTAGAAGAGAGAAAATGACAACAAAAAATATTAACAAAAACTCAGAAAAAATCTGCTTTACCAAAGACGATACCCCAACTAATACAGCAAAAGGCTCATAAGACAAGGACATTGTTAAAAAGTAGACTCAGAGTAATTTGGTAATTTAGAGATATTTTGACTATTTAAAGTTCAACAAGAAACAGAGTAGTGTGCACTTCAAATTCTTTCGAAAGTATGTTTACCACAGAGACAATTAATAATGCAGACTTTACAGTCCAAGACCCAGGCAAGTGCTGCACTTATGGGGATTTCTTGCGAATTTCTTTTTTTTGTCTTGGAATATAAGATGACCACAATTGAGTGAATATGTCGATTTTTTTTATGTTCTCCATTTACAGTACATTTGAAAGCTGCTTGAATTTGTACTGACAATATATACAGAATATTTTTTGTCTATCTATATTTGGGTTTGTTTCCCAACCATTTAAAACAGTTTGAATTTTCACAAAAGAAAGGATAAAGCATTGAGTTAGTTTTTTTGAGATTTTATATTGTATTAATACCAATTTTATTTATTTGGAACTGACCAAAGAATTTACGCTGTGTTCTCCTATAAAACCTGAAAGCTTTAAGAGTTTAGTTTTAGATTTAAAATTTTAAAATGTATTTATTTATTTGGAGTTGACCAACAAATTTAGTGTGTTCTCCTGTAAAAAGCTTTTGACTGAGTAGAACAGACACATTTTGTTTTGTACTACCTAAATCATTTATTAAGAAATGACCAAAGAATTTAGTTGTGCATTTTGTTTGTGTTCTCCTGTAAGACTTGAAGCTTTTGACTAGTCAGAATTAAGATATTAGTTTATAATATATACTGTACCTATTTTATTTATTTGAGATACAGTTGTATAATGTTCTACATTACATTTGTCATGTTCAACTTTTGACCGAAAATAATTAATATTTAAGCTAAAATTAACCTTATGATATCTGCACATCTCACTTAGGAGTAAAACCGAACCTTTAAGCTTGACAGAAACAGTGATTTGATTTATATTGTGATATACTGTATATCAATATCAACTGATATGGAAAAAAAATTGTGATAAGATTTATTTTCCATTTCATCCAGCCCTACTTCCTAGTCCTTCCATTTAATCTTAACGCCCTTGTTTAATGACAAATATCATGACACCCATTTGGATGATGCCAATATGTGTTGTTTTGTTATTTAATACTCTTTATTCTTTATCATTGCCATGCATGGTTGCTGAGTACATGACATGTGTCATGGAACTTCTGACATCAAAAGGCCAGAACACTGTACAAACCTAATTTCTGTTTTGTCCTTCCATTAACCTACAAATCATGGTTAATTTAAAAAAAAAATCAAATTCTTGGCCAAAATTAACAAGTTATGTAGCACACACTAAAATGTACTTAAAGCATGTGACTTTAAAAGAAAACAATAGAATATGACAATAAAGAAAAACACTAATGATGCAAAACACCACCACCCAACCAGCACTGAATTCCACACCCCATTCACAGTACACCAGCCCTGAAAAATGACAGAGAGCTTGAGTCTTAAACAAAGGGTCACACAGGAACAGGAGGCACAGGCCACTGCGGGTGCCACTCCAAGTAAAGACAGGAAGAAAAGCAATGGGAAAGAAACATTACTCTCAGGTCAACAACTGCCAACAACATCATAAGTCTCAGCTAACAGAGAGATGTGACAGGAAAGAATTGAAAAGAGGGGAGTCAGCAACACAGGACCAAAAGGAAGTCATGGGGTGGCATACTCTACCTAGAACATGTGGAACAAGGTTCCAAGAGCACTAAGGTGGCATATAGGCTCATTAGGTGACATTTTCATGGAGGTATGATATAATTAAGGTACACTTTCAAATTTTATGTGTTGGGGGTCAAGGTTTTTTGAAAAGGTTTTGGAGAATTGAGTTCCAGCACAATGATGAACTATTAGGATGATCAAGAAGTTAGTTAAAAACATTAGAAACAGATATTAAGGATGCTATAAGAAGTATAGTGGCGTCTCATACTTCGAATGTTTCTAACTGTGAACATTCCAGAGTTTAAATGTTAAATTTAAGAGAAATTTGATCCAGAGTTTGAACGATGCTTCTACCTTCGTATTGCAAGCACAGTGAAAAATATGCAACAAATGATGTTGCTTACGCAGCAAGCATAAATGTCATCTTTTGTGCACTCAAGTCGTCTCTTGCTCTCTCTGTGAATGCATCTCTCGCCTTACACTTGTGTGTTTTCAGTATTTTTTTCACTTTATTTTTGGTGTGTTTGGTTATAAACATAACCTAACAATGGCATCCAAGAAGAGTGTGGAAGCAATGAAGCCTATGAGGAAGGTTGTAGATAACGATTATTGAGGTGAAAAATGAACTTACCTTGAAGAATGTTTAGGTATGGTGACTCCCCTTCCAAACAGTAACCTTTCTCTTCCTCTTGACCAGCCACACAGGACATCAGCGCTCCTCACTAAGGTACAGTAAATGCATTTTTTATTTTATTATACAGTATTTACATATTTTATTTGTTGTTTTCATGTTTTAATTTATTATTTAGGTCATCTAATTTTATTATTATTACTTTAAATTATGTGTATTTGCTCTTTAAGTTTTTGGAGTTGGTATTGTTTAGGGTCTGGGAACGGATTCATTCCCTTTCCGTTATTTCTAAACTGAAAGAAAGCGATTCCATCGTCAAAGTGAAACCACAAATGAAAGACAAACTTGCTTAGCTGCTAATACACAACCGAGGCGACCAAATCGGCAAAACAAAACCTCAGAGGAGAGAGAAACTCACTTAGCTGCTAATAGATAAAAGGGGGTGAGCAAGTCCTCAAAACGAAACCATTGACTCAGCATTTTTAAATTTTTTTGTGACAATTTCAATAGTTTCAAGGAGCCTGGGCTTTTTACAGTATGGGCTAATGCAGCTAGTATGATATAATTGTTGTGTCTGTTTTAGTCATAGATGTCATGCAGATGACTGACGAACTTTTGAAGATGCAGGAGACATTCATATTTATAAACTGAATACTAACAGCTATGTAGAGGCACCACCAAAAGACACCACTAGTTGAAGATTCCCACTAACCCTTCATATACATATATGAAAATATGTCCCAGGAGATCTGTGTACTGTGATCTCATTGGCCATGTAGGTGAACTAGAATGAAAAGAGCTTTGTTGTATACATTGTGAGGTGTTGGGATGGAGGTAATAACCATTATCCGAGGCCATAGCTCCAGGCTCATCTTTGTTTATGTAATTTATTGGAACATTTCCATTTGCTTTTTAACTAATACATTCACCAGAGTTTTTTTTCTTTGTTGAACTTTATATACTTACTTTAGTATTGTTTACTTTTCCAATCATTTTTTTTTCCAACCTATCTCATCTAACTCACCTACATCTTGGTTCTTATGTTTACTGAATCATTATATTGATCTTTTTTTACCTGAACATTTGAATTTTTGAATGTTGGCCAAATCATTTTAACAAATTCATAATTTAATGTCAATAATCAGTATTTGTTATTTGAGTTAAATTAGTTAAAACACAGGTGGTCCGATTGAAAGGTGAAAGGTTCAAGTCCCAAAAAATGAAGAATGCCTGGTTAAGATAATGTTAGTAAGTAGTGCCCTGACAGTTGAAAATGCTGCCTATCCAGGGGTGACTAGAAAACAAAATGGCAGCACTGTCTCTTGAGAATGTTTAGCCTAAAAAGAGGCAGTTTAAAAAGCAAACCGACACCAGACAGAAATAGCAGTGGAGATGAAAGGAATGGTTATTTGTTGAGAGCAGCAGACATCATACAAGTGAGGTTGAAATAAATACATGGGCAAGAGAATATCAGGCCTGCCTCTCACACTGTTAATTAGCAGGGTGCTTGTCTAATGCAGAATGAGTTCATTATATTTTTTAGAGAGTTTTCATTTTTTATTAACAATCCCCATATGGATTTTTATATGTTGCAATATGGTTTGGCATCATTTTGTTCCAAGGTAGTGCCAAGATGTTTTATTCTCACTCTGTTATATAAATTATGTGAGCAGGATATTCCACTCTGCTATGATAACATTTTATATTGTGAGACATATGTTAACGCAGATGAACATTTCCTAAACAGGACTAATGCACTTATTGGACATCATAGAAGTCAAAAAAGATACTTGTGACCACATGGCATTATGGAAAATTTAATATTCATTAGGCACACATTAAAACATGCATTATGTACCATTTTGAAGGTCAAATGTTTTCAATATTAAACATAAACATGTTTTTTTTATTGATGTTCTGTCCTTTATATTCTTTACTATTAACCAAAAGCTCTTAAAACAGAGGGAGTACCCTAGTGCTGTTCTCATAAGGTACCCTGACCTACACAATACACTTAAACAGCATTGGATAACTATTATAACTCCTCAAGTATCAATGCAAAAACAATACCCCTTTCTTGCATAGCCAATACATAATCTATATTCCTCCTCCTGAATTCAACAATTTAATTTTGGCCAGAGTCTCCTGCATAGAATCCTGACAAAAGCTTTACTGGTGAGAGTGAATTGTTTGAACATAACCCTGTATCTGTTGTAGTCTATCAATTCTAAAAATGCTGTTCATCGTTTTAACGCACCATTGAAGAGGTAAGCTACCAAAGACTAAGGTGTACTGGAATCATTGTAAGGAAAGATTCTCTTATCAGTTAGGATGTCTCAACACAAACTCCACAATAGAAAACCCCTGAGGGGGTGACCAGTTAGCTGAGGTCTCCTGGACTGTCACTGTGCCTGACACTGTGTTTGTCTTTTCCCCTTACACTTTTTATTTACTCAGGTGTCAATTAATGGACAGATGTTGTTGGTTTCCATTGTGTTAATCAGTTTCTGCTTTGTTTTCTGTGTGTTTTAACAACTCTGTATCTTTACATGTATTAATTTTGAAATGTAGAAGTTAGTATAATCTGTACTTGCATTTTACCTAAGAATTTGTAACAGCACTCTGTGCCTGCACTTAGTAGTTACTTTTTGTACACAATTTCACATAATTTCCCAAAAACTATTATTTCACAATTCTGAAACAAGAAACCTCACTAAAATTCTGTGGTGTAAAGCAAGGTGTATTGCTACTTAAGACCTATTCCACTGCCAAAAACTGCTGTCTCCTTCTCTGGCCTCAATCCAACACCAACCTGATCTTCAACAGCTACTTCTTTGCATGTCTTTTATGTATTTGGCACCACATGCCCTCCTCTGCCTCATGCACTACCAACCTGCATATTCATACTGGTAATTCCCCCTTACACTGGCCTTTTAAATGTTGGAAGTAATTTCATGTCTTCTAACTTTCTACAGCTTATAAATGGACACAAGCCAGGATCATTCCAGGGGCTTGCTGGTGACCAGGCACTTAAGCCAATAGATTTTAGCTGTGGACAGGTACTACCAAAGCAGCAACAGATATGGGGTCTTTAACAGCATGGTCTATACCACAATTCATTTTGCCATGCTTTTGAACATACAGAATAAAATATATGACTTAATGGTGTACATTTTGCAAAGCAAAACTTTTGTGTTTTATACAAATCGTTTCATTCATTAGTACTAAAGGCCTTTGAACAGTCTCCAAAACCTTAAGGAATCACATCCACCCAAGGTGTTTAATTGCTTCTCAGCTACTCAGTCAAGGAAGCTTCTTCTCCCAACCAAATGGACTCAGACACATAAGATACTTTCACATCTGTCTCTTTAAGAAAGGTGCTTCTGTAAGGTTCAGAAATTACATTTAATGTTCTTGTTTTCTTCTAAAAATCACTAAATAGCTGATATCATTAGCTGATATTAATGTTTCTCTGGTGTTAATGAGAACAATTTGGAAAATGCCCTGCCTAATCCACCTGAGTTTTCAAATAGCTTCCCTAAATCTGTTTGAAGACATGTAATTTTCATAGACATAATCTACCAGGATAATTTTGAAACTGCTTTATTTTAATGTGCTTTGCAAAAATATATTTAATTGAAATGGTGTGAATAATCAGATTTGGAGACTCTTTTACTAACTCTGCATCGAAGATTTTCTCTTTTCACCCAGCATCTTCCCTCAGTCTTGGTACCATTAATTAGTTGTAGGGTTTCTGTCTTGAAGGTTACCACCAACCTTTTGGCTACAACCTTTTGATATGGACTTAATGAGAGTTCATGTCAACTCCATTTTTCTCACCTCATCAAAATGAGTGAAGCTTGTGAGAAGGATAGACTTGAACTGCTCCCAAACTAATGTTATTCGACATTTCTAAAATGTTGTATCTACCCATATGGAACTATGATGGAGTGCAACATTAAATAAACTGACAACTCGGTGCCGAGGAAATCAAGGGAGAGTTAGGAAAAAGGCTCCTTTGGAAAGATTAGTCTGCAAAATGGGAACATTTTGTTTGAGGACCTGAGGGAGTGATAGAATATTGCGGTGGAATGGAAGAACTACAAAGGTTGCTGGTTTCATTATAGGGGTTTACAGGAATTTCTTTGCAGATACACACTGATGCAGCCCTATGCTAAACTGCAATAATATGCACAGTAACATATTTTCTTCTATTGAGGATGTTTTAAGTGCATGCACACTATAAGCTGTGTAATAGTTTTCTTCATAATATTGTGTCAGTTAGTTGGATGAGTGACACTTTCAAACACAGGGCCTATTCTAATCATAAAGATGCAGATATGAATGCAGCTTCTTTGGAAAATGTGTGACACAATTACTTCCTTCAATTCCACTCAAAGTAGTTCTGAAAGATAATTCTTAATCACTTTTAACTCTCAGAGGAATCCTTGAAAAAAACATTTAATTCTGACTGTAATGAATACCTATTTTTAGTATAGATAGACATATATTTTGTGTGAATATTCAGTCATTTTGGATCTCAGTAAGAAATTGACTTAATAGCAGCAAACTGGGTTGAAATGTATGAATTTTCTGAAAGGCTGCAACACGTGTGCTACATATTTATTTATGTACTTGTTACTGAGTTGAAGATTTGAACAGAATATACATTTTCCAATTCATGAAATGGACCTCATCCATTGACTAATATACTCCACTGTAGTTTTCAGTTGTCACTTTTGTTTAATTTTTTGTTACGACATAAATTTCTAGTATTTAAGCAATATCCAATGACAAAGACAGCCCTATTCAGCTCTGAGTTAGTCAATCAACACTTACTTTATGTAAAACCCCTAACAAGAGATAACATTTCAATGTGGTTTACAAGGAAACAAATTACATAAATGTAAAAGTACTAGAAGAAAACATAACAAGAATAAGATTACAGGGTAGAGATGAACTATGGTTATAAAAAATTTAGCAAGCAAGTAGTCCGGGCCTGAAAACAGCAGAGTAGTTTCAGATCATGGATAGTGAAAAACAGAACACTGAAAGTTATAAGTAAAGTAAAAAACATGTACAGTAATAGCAAAATGACCAAAGGTGGGTCTTTAACCTCAATAATACATATTAATAATAATTCATTTTATGTATATAGCACCTTTAACATGCTCAAGGGGAAGAAGTTTGAAACCACCAGGATTCTCTTTAAAGTTACCAAACTGAGTAACTGGGCAAGATAGGCGTTGGTCAGGGAGATCACCAAGAACCCAACAGTCACTCTAAAAGAGCTTCAGAAGTCCTCTACTGAGATGGGAGACTGGGACAGAAGGATGGTCATCTCAGCAGCACTCCATCAATTAAGTAAAACGTATCTGACAGCCTGCTTGGACTCTGAGGAAAAAGATTCTATGGTCTGTTGAGAGGGCACTTCAGCTCTTGGGGGCAGTACACCAAACAGTATCTCTGGTGAAGACAAGGCATTGCTCATTACCTGCCTAATAAGTATCAAAGTATAGCGGTAGCAGCATCATGCTATGAGGGGTACTTCTCAGTCTTAGGGACAGAGAGACAGATCAGAATAGAGGGAAGGATGAATGCAGCCAAATACAGAGAGGTCATTGAAGAAAACCTGCTCCAGAGTGCTTGCAGCCTCAGACTGTTTCAGAATGTCAATGACGGAAAGCATACAGCTAAAACAACACTGGAGTGGCCTCTGGAAAAGTCTGTGATTGTCCTTGTGTGACCCATTCAAAGCCCAGACTTAAACTCCATGAAACAGTTCTGTAGAGTCCTGAAGTCACAGACACGTCCCATCCTATCTAATGGAGCTTTTCATGGCAAGTAAATGGAGACAGCTAGGTTGGCACTCTAAAAATCCATTGTTGCATCAGTCTGTTATTCATTTGGATTACCATACAAGACACTTTTCTAACATTATAAAACACAAGATCTTCCAATACTTTTTAGACTCTTCTATTTTTTTCTTTATTTTAGAAGAAATGTATTCCAGTTGTAACTGTTTACATTTATCTGACCTCCATTTTTTCCTTTTTTAATCACTCAAAATTAATCCCAGTGATTTTGTGGGTAAAAGTTTTGTTTTTATTTTTCCTTCTATTTAAACTGTGGCAAAATAAGTAGTGTTATTAGTAGTATTTCAATTAAGTAGTAGTAGTAGTATTTCAATTAAGTGTGACTGACATTACAGAATTTACCTTTATAATTTAAATGGTGGAAAATCAAAGCAGATCTTGCTTTTTAAATCCCCTAGTTAGGCCCATTCTTTTTTCAGCACTATTTTATGATGCACAGGATTCTAATTTCTGCACATTACCACATCAATTGTGTCACTCCTTGTCACATAAACAGTTTTCCAAGTCATGTTGAACACTGAATTACTGCTTAAAATTTGCCATTTTATAAAAAAAAGCATGAGCCACAAACCTACTGAAACAAATACATCCAGTGTTTAAACATTTGCTGCTGTCTAATAATTGTAGGGTACAGGTGTGCAATTTGCATAACGACAGAGACTGTGACCAATCAGTGATCACAACATCACCATGACCTGTTCGAGAAATTCCTGAGTCATTATGGCGTGATGACAATTAATAAGTCTCAGGGACAGACCCGACAAAAGGTTGCCATTGATTTAAGGCAAGATTGCTTTTTTCCTGGACAACTATACGTTGCATTCTCAAGAGTAAGCTCAGTGCACGGCTTGGTCATATTACAACCGGAGTGCTGAACTGACAACGTGGTATACAAAGAGACCCTTAACAAATAGTTATTGGTATATTTTCCCTCAGTTTAAAAAGGTTTTCTTTTCTTCTTAATAAAAATTTAAAAGCAGTACTTCGTCGCTGTGAAACGCGGGGATTTTGCTATATACAGTATATTTATATGTAGATATGTATATATATATATATATATGTATTGTGGCTGTAGGGGGCACTTTTGCTCCCTCGAACCCTCAGGTACCATAGCAAACACCAGGTAAAAGTCCAACAATAATTATTTTTATTACAATAATTACATGCACTAAGCACCCTCCACTCCACACTACTTATTAATAAACAATACTCCAATAATAAACAATCCTCCAACTCCCAGACGCGTTGCCACCCTTCCACACAGCTCAGCTCATTGTCTGGGAGTTCCCATGGTCCTTTTATACTCCCTGACCCGGAGGTGTTCCTGCCCAACAGTCCACAAGTCCTTATTCCTTCCGGGTCAGGGTAAATAGTCCTTATCTTTACCCCGGAAGCACGTCGTTTCTTCCTGTCATGGGATTATGACGCACTTCCGGGTTATAGGGCATAAATGAGTCCACTGGCCTCCCGACAGTGACTCCCAGTGGTCCCCAAGGTATCCAGCAGGGCTGTGCATAAAAACTACATAGTCCATGAGGCCCTGCTGGAATTCGGGGCCCGTCCATGCTCTCGGGAGAGCTCCTCCTGGGGGTGTGGGCCGGAATATGAAGTCGGCCATCCACCACAGTATGTATGTATGTACTGTATGTATGTATGTACTGTATGTATGTATGTATGTGTATATATACAGTATGTAGATATATATATATATGTGTCTGTGTGTATATATATGTATATTTATGTGTATGTATGTATGTGTATATGTATATATGTATATGTGTGTGTGTGTATGTATGTGTGTATATGTACAGTAATCCCTCCACGATCGCGGGGGTTGCGTTCCAGAACCCCCCGCGATAGATGAAAATCTGCAAAGTAGAAACCATATTTATGTATAGTTATTTTTATATATTTTAAGCCCTTATAAACTCTCCCACACTGTTAACATTATTAGAGCCCTCTAGACATGAAATAACACCCTTTAGTCAAAAGTTTAAACTGTGCTCCATGACAAGATGGAGATGACAGTTCTTTCTCACAATTAAAAGAATGCAAACATATATTCCTCTTCAAAGAATGCGTGTCAGGAGCAGAGAATGTCAGAGAGCGAGAGAAAAGCAAACAATTAAAAAATCAATACGTGCTTTTGTGCTTTTAAGTATGCCGAAGCACCGGGATAAAGCAGCATTTTTTAGAGGAGCTTCCGTATCCTTAGGCAAACAGCTTCTGTGTAAACAGCCCCTCTACTCACACCCCCTCCATCAGGTAGAGAGAGTGAGAGAGACAGACAAAAGCAAACAATCAAGCACCGCGCGGGAAGCATATTATATCATTGAGGAGTTTTAGTTAATATGTAATACGTGCTCTGATTGGGTAGCTTCTCAGCCATCCGCCAATAGCGTAACTTGTATGAAATCAACTGGGCAAACAAACTGAGGAAGCATGTACCATAAATTAAAAGAGCCATTGTCCGCAGAAATCCGCGAACCAGCGAAAAATCCGTGATATATATTTAGATATGCTTACATTTAAAATCTGTGATGGAGTGAAGCCGCGAAAGTTGAAGCCTTGATATAGTAGGATTACTGTATGTGTATATATATGTTGATTTGTATATATATATATATATGTATATATATGTAGATGTGTATATGTAGATATGTACAGGGTATATATATGTATATATGTATATGTATATATATGTTTATATGTGTGTGTGTGTGTGTGTGTATATATATATATATATATATATATATATATATATATATATATATATACACTCACCTAAAGGATTATTAGGAACACCATACTAATACGGTGTTTGACCCCCTTTCGCCTTCAGAACTGACTTAATTCTACGTGGCTTTGATTCAACAAGGTGCTGAAAGCATTATTTAGAAATGTTGGCCCATATTGATAAGATAGCATCTTGCAGTTGATGGAGATTTGTGGGATGCACATCCAGGGCAAGCTCCCGCTCCACCACATCCCAAAGACGCTCTATTGGGTTGAGATCTGGTGACTGTGGGGGCCATTTTAGTACAGTGAACTCATTGTCATGTTCAAGAAACCAATTTGAAATGATTCGAGCTTTGTGACATGATGCATTATCCTGCTGGAAGTAGCCATCAGAGGATGGGTACATGGTGGTCATGAAGGGATGGACATGGTCAGAAACGATGCTCAGGTAGCCCGTGGCATTTAAACGATGCCCAATTGGCACTAAGGGGCCTAAAGTGTGCCAAGAAAACATCCCCCACACCATTACATCACCACCACCAGCCTGCAAAGTGGTAACAAGGCATGATGGATCCATGTTCTCATTCTGTTTACGCCAAATTCTGACTCTACCATTTGAATGTCTCAACAGAAATCGAGACTCATCAGACCAGGCAACATTTTTCCAGTTTTCAACTGTCCAATTTTGGTGAGCTCATGCAATATGTAGCCTCTTTTTCCTATTTGTAGTGGAGATGAGTGGTACCCGGTGGGGTCTTCTGCTGTTGTAGCCCATCCGCCTCAAGGTTGTGTGTGCTGTGGCTTCACAAATGCTTTGCTGCATACCTCGGTTGTAATGAGTGGTTATTTCAGTCAAAGTTGCTCTTCTATCAGCTTGAATCAGTCGGCCCATTCTCCTCTGACCTCTAGCATCAACAAGGCATTTTCGCCCACAGGACTGCCGCATACTGGATGTTTTTCCCTTTTCACACCATTCTTTGTAAACCTTAGAAATGGTTGTGCATAAAAACACCAGTAACTGAGCAGATTGTGAAATACTCAGACCGGCCCCTCTGGCACCAACAACCATGCCACGCTCAAAATTGCTTAAATCACCTTTCTTTCCCATTCTGACATTCAGTTTGGAGTTCAGGAGATTTTCTTGACCAGGACCACACCCCTAAATGCATTGAAGCAACTGCCATGTGATTGGTTGATTAGATAATTGCATTAATGAGAAATTGAACAGGTGTTCCTAATAATCCTTTAGGTGAGTGTATATGACAACAACACTCATAACAGTGACAAAACAATTACATTGACAATCATGTTACGTTATTTTTAAAATGTTTCCTTTTCTTTTTCATAATTTCTTTAACACACTACTTCGCTGCGAAGCACTGGTATTTTGCTAGTTGGGAATAAATTAAGCTCCACCTGTCATGGGAAAAACTTTCCTCCATCTTCATAGAAAGCAGTTATGGGGCCCAGGTGAGAATCCAGAACATTTCTTTATTTACACAGAATTTTGTACAAATGTCCCAGTCCATGGAGTGAACTATCAATTAGACAATTCATCTTCTTTTATACTTTACTTTACCTTACCTAATACATCACGTCATCTAATTCTTCACATGCAAAACTTTCCATGCGAAATCATCCCCAATCAACTAACGTCACCAATAATTTCTGACTCATGTCGATTCTTCCATTATTCTGAACACCGCTTTGTTAAGTTGTATATTTTGCGGATTGTCCTATTGAACTTAGCACTGCTTCATAGGAGAGCTGGACATCACCCCAATCAGTTTATCTTCACTTTCTGGAGGGATATTCATTACTCATTTACCTCATTCTAACCTTGGGAAATTAAGTTGATAGATTCTCTAAGATGAGGCAGAGACTTCTTGTGCTTTCAGCTTGGATTTAGTTAACCCATTATAACCTTTTAGTTACACTCAATCCTTTTCCTTGTGCTTAATTATTCATTCTATTATAGATTCATACACTGTATGTATGTATTGTGGAACAGGACCCGGACACAGACGGGCGGACATCGTTTTGCACCCAACACAAGTTTATTTACACTATATGCAGTAAACAGCTCAGTGCACAAACCCAGTGTTCCAGCACTGATCCCCCAAAGTGCAGGACTCACAGTCACTCAATGTCTTCCTTCTGGCCGCCTCCAGTCCTCGATCCAGCTCCGTCCTCTTCCACCCGACTTCCGCTCTCGAATGCAGGGAGGCGGCCCCTTTTATTCCACCTCGGATGGGCTCCAGGTGTTTCCCAGCACTCCTCCTTGGATACGCCCCTGTGTGGCAGAAGTGCCGGCTGCGCACCTGGAAGCCCTCTGGGTGTCTCCTGTCTTCTTCCCCCCAGCACTTCTTGGTGTGGCGGAAGTGCTGGGCTCCAGGGTTCTTCAGGCACCGGGATGCTGCCTGGTGGTGGCCACGGGCCCCCACAGGGTTGGGTTTCCAAGCCTCCTACCCGAGGCCACCAACAAAACCAAGGCGGTCGCCCCCTCGTGGTCAGGAGGAGACACCAGCCCTCCACCGGTCCCCTCGGGCGTCCCAGCTGAACTCCACCCCCAGCCACCTGTGACAGTATATATATATTTCAGTCAAAGTTGCTCTTCTATCAGCTTGAATCAGTCGGCCCATTCTCCTCTGACCTCTAGCATCAACAAGGCATTTTCGCCCACAGGACTGCCGCATACTGGATGTTTTTCCCTTTTCACACCATTCTTTGTAAACCCTAGAAATGGTTTATAATATAATAATAATAATAAACTGGAAAAGATTAATATATATTTTGACTGAAAATCCTGTATACCTGACTCCTGGTGCCAATGGAACACTAACTTAAGATGCAAACAGTTCCTGTAATTATTTAACTGGGGTCCTTTTGTTTATATCCTGAATCATCTTCCTCACTGGGGGACAATGTACAACATGTGTTACTAGGCAAGGTATTGACTGCTGCCATGTTTTTTAATTTATTAATATTAAGTAGTTTGTTTACCTTTTTAACAAATTCTGCATACCTATAGCTGAACGTATGAAGCAAATTAACAGTTTGTCTCTTTTTACTGAATTAAATTTTTAAAAATTTCAAATGTGAAAGCAAGTATTTTATATTTCAAAATTTGCTAAAAATATTTTTAAGTTAGAAATAATATTGCTACTGCACAACTGTAGGGACTTTATTTCTTGGACTGATCATTGTCAAGGAGTGATTTGAATGTTCTCCCTGTGTCCACATGGGTTTTAGCCAGTTACTTTAGTTTAAGAAATGAAAAGAATGACATTTTTTAACAGGTGACACTTCAAAACATATTTTTGACCTTTATTTATGATTGTAATTGTGCAAACTTTTGTAAAAATGTTCCATGTTCTTACAGAATGTTGTTTCTTTACAACAAAACATAAACTGAAAGTCTTTGAATGGTGTTCCACTGACTCTTTACTGCCTGCCTAACAAAATACTGAAATTATATTCTATATGCTGTACTTATATACAGCAAAAACCCTTTTTATTTTTTACAATTGAAAGACTGTGCTACATAATTGAAAAACCTCTCTTTTCACTTCAGCTGGAAAACATGACCCTCCTATGAACAAGATGATTAGATATAAAATGTTTTCTTATCTTTCTGGTGTGGCACCTCCTACCAGGTCCATCTCAGGTTGTCAACAGCATCATAAAATTCACTCTTTTATTTCAGGTGCTCTCTGAAGTGTGTGGAATGACCTACCTTTTAAAGTGTCCCCTTCATATGAAGGGTCTCTCAAAGAATATATATATAGTTTAAGAAAGAATCTTTGAGTATGTGATGGAAAGTCAGTATTTTTGTGCTTTTTAGGATTGTACACATTTGCCACTGAAGGTGGAATTTTAGAAAAGTGCAGTTAGAGGAATACCTGCTCCAGCAGATTTCCTGGCCTGTGTTTTATACTTAGGTGTTCGTGGCCATCGGTGGTCCTTAGCATTTAATGGTGCTCATCCGTCACAGAATATTGTTCTTTCATTCCTTAACTGGATTATGTAACTGGCATTTTTACTTTATTATCATCGTTAGAATGAACTGCTTTTTTCAGCTGCAGAGCAAGTGTCTTTTTTTACTCTACCATTTTTTAATCTCCATATCTAATTAAAGCACAATAAATCTTTTCTTCAGACTCATTTTCCCACATACACACTGTCAACCCTCCAAGAGCTTTCCTGTTACTACAGCAAACAGATCGAGAGGGTCCTGCTGCTTTTGTAACCACTGTCACACATTCTAATTTTCAGCTTTTGTAAAGAGTTGAAGTATACACTGTAAAGAATAAGAAAAGATTTGTTTGACAAAGCCCTGTTTGATGTCTTATGACATATCTATTTCATATAATGTTATGAAATGAGTGTCACTCGATTATTTAAACACGTCTGAAAATACGCTGCTAATTCAAAACAGCTTTCAAACCATTTCAGTTTGCTCAAACGAATACTGACTACTTGACTTAAAACATTTTCCACTTACTTTTCTCTTTTCTTAAAAAAAAATCTTCAGTAACAATATAATAATTAAATTATTTTTGTATTATGTTTGCTTAATAGTTTGGAATACATTACATTCACATTTCACTTAAAACATTGATTAAGATGAACATTTATGAAAGTTTTTCCATTTTTTCAGCTCAATAAATATAATAATAACAACACTGACGTGGAAAATAAAATCTTCATCTGAACACTTAGCTTTTGTTTTATCCCAACTGCCCAGCCCAAAGCCCAGGGTTTGACTATATGTTGTGTTTATTATTTTTCTGAAATTAAAATTTTATTATTTTCAGCAGACTGTCGGAAAAACTGGAAATTGAATAAGGACAGACACTATGTGTTCTTACTCTTCTCTTTAACAATATCCAAAAAAATACCAAAGATAATGGTTTCTGCCAAAGTACAAAAATATTTCATGTCTCACATCATGATTATCTTAATATAAAAACCCCATGAGAGGGCTTTATATTGTGTTAAACATTAAACAGAGTTTAAGGGGTTGCCAGATATGTAAAATAAATCTTAAATAAAAGTTATTGTTTTACTCTATAGTTGTTTAAGGCCACAGCTGATTTAAATATGCTGACAATCCATGAAAATAACAATTAAATCCATCCTGCTCTAAGCTTATTGTTTACCTTTAAAACAGAACAGTGCCTTTGCTCTGGGGCAGTGTCCACCCTATTGGACTAATAAGCAAACTCATTAATGATTTTTTAATGATACAAAAATACACTGGTATGGGTGTGTGTGTGTGTATATATACAGTATATATATAGCGACGGAGCGCTGAATTCGATTCCGTGGCGTTAACCAGGAAGTCTCGTCTCGCTCATTCAGCATCAACGTGTTTCGCTGTGTAAAGAGTTAACTTTTGTGTTTATCTTTGTGCATAGTCAATGAGGCTACGATTCTTTTATTTAAAAAGTTGGAAAGAAATATAAGATCTACGGCAGCAGTATCTTTTTAACCAGGGTGCAAAACGAGTTGAAACTGGATGTAATAAGGCAGTAGTCTGGATGGAATCTACTTTAGGGATTTGGATTGAAGACTGCCGGAAGAAGAACAACGGCGGTGCTACACAATCGCCTGAAGAGGCTCCTTTAGAAGAGCTGTAACGCAATCCTTTGTTGTGCAGTGAAACTAAACTCATCGTTATCGGACAAGTCATCGTGTCTTTGTTGGTGAGTAACCATAATTAATTTTCTACATACAGTACTTAGTACATGTACGTACGTTTAGTGTCACTATACATACATTTACTGTATACAATTTTTCTTGCATTGTACGTATTTATTGCTGGTGGCCTGTCTATCGTAATGGCTGTAACATATGTGATATCGGAGATACTCGATATCTTTAAAATAATATTTAGGTGTTACTGTATATAAACAGTGTGTTTACATACATAATTTCAATGAATCTTACCTAATATCTAAGAGAATACAAAGGGTTTATGCTGTTTAACTGTGCGGGTTTATAAGAGCTTAAAATATATAAAAATAACCATACAAACATATGGTTTCTACTTTGCGGATTTTCACCTATCGTGGGGGTTCTGGAACGCAACCCCCGCGATCGAGGAAGGATTACTGTATATGTCCACCTTAATATCTGTGTGCCTGTCCAGGGCTATTTCTCTGTTAAATGCCATTTGGTGTGGGATTCATGCTAATGTTTGTGATGCATCTTCTGTTAGAGTAATAAATGTTTCTTAGTAGCTAAAAATGTTTGTTATGTACCATCTGTTCGAATGAAAAATGCAATGCATTTTATTATTGCATGCATTACCTAGAAATTCCAATAGATGGTGTACTGTAAACATTAACAATTAATGTAACTTTATATTATGAACAATTTACGATATTTGACTTGGCTTTTTTTGTGGTATGTCCGCCCTCAAAGTTTAAATGTCAAACACTGCCCATGTGTAAAATGCTGAAGAATCCTATTGTTGAACATTTGTGCAAAATCTAATCTAAAAAAAAGGTCACTTCAGGTACCGGTGCTTCAGACAATGTCCCTTCTGGTCTTGATGAAATCACTTCCAGTTCCAGTCCAGATGACATCACTTCCTGTCACATCCTTTAAAGCCGCCATGTTATCAAACTAAAATCAGTTCTGTTTTGGATTTCAACCTGAACACAACACAAAATATACCCATTTGCAGCCAGGGCATATTATATGGGTAGCTGTCCCAAACTTTTGATGTCCCTTGGCTATCTTTTTTACAATATATATAGCAAGAAGATTAATTAGATAAGGTGATCAGATCAGGATGCCTCCTGGACGCCTCCCTGGTGAGGTGTTCAGGGCACGTCTAACAGGGAGGAGGCCCTGGGGAAGGCCCAGGACACGCTGGAGGGACTACAATGATATGAAAAAGTTTGGGAATCCCTCTTAATTCTTTGGATTTTTGTTTATCATTGGCTGAGCTTTTAAAGTAGCAACTTCCTTTTAATATGCCATGCTTTATGGAAACAGTAGTATTTCAGCAGTGACATTAAGTTTATTGGATTAACAGAAAATATGCAATATGTATTATAACAAAATTAGACAGGTGCATAAATTTGGGCAACCCAACAGAGTTATTACATCAATACTTAATTGAGCCTCCTTTTGCAAATATAACAGCCTCTAGATGCCTTCTATAGCCTTTGATGAGTGTCTGAATTCTGGATGGAGGTATTTTTGACCATTCTTCCATAAAAAATATCTCTAGCTCAGTTAAATTTGATGATTGCCGAGCATGGACAGCCTGCTTCAAATCATCCCATGGATTTTCGATGATATTCAAGTCAGGGGACTGTGACAGCCATTCCAGAATATTGTACTTCTCCCTCTGCATGAATGCCTTTGTAGATTTCACACTGTGTTTTGGGTTAATGTCTTGTTTAGAATATCCAACCCCTGCGTAACTTCAACTTTGTGACTGATGCTTGAACATTATTCTGAAGAATTTGTTGATATTGAGTTGAATTCTTCCGGCCCTCAACTTTAACAAGGGCCCCAATCCCTGAACTAGCCACACAGCCCCACTGCATGATAGAACCTCCACCAAATTTGACAGTAGGTAGCAGGTGTTTTTCTTGGAATGTGGTGTTCTTCCACTGTGCAAAGCGCTTTTTGTTATGACCAAATAACTCAATTTTTGTCTCATCAGTCCAAAGTACTTTGATTCAAAATTAATCTGAATTGTTTAAATAAGCATTTGCATACAACAAGCAACTCTGTTTGTTGTGTGAGTGCAGAAAGGACTTCCTTCTCATCACCCTGTCATACAGATGTTCTTTGTGCAAATTGCGCTGAATTGTAGAATGATGTACAGATACACCATCTGCAGCAAGATGTTCTTGCAGGTCTTTGGAGGCGATTTGTGGGTTGTCTGTAACCATTCTCACAATCCTGCGCATATGCCACTCCTGTATTTTTCTTGGCCTGCCAGACCTGGGTTTAACAACAGCTGTGCCTGTGGCCTTCCATTTCCTGATTACATTCAGTAAACTGAAACTGACAGTTTAAACCTCTGAGATAGCTTTTTGTGGCCTACCCCTAAACCACAATACTGAACAATCTTTGTTTTTTAGATCTTTTGAGAGTTGCTTTGAGGATCCCATGCTGTCACTCTTCAGAGGAGAGTCAAAGGGAAGCACAACTTGCAATTGACCACCTTAAATACATTTTCTCATGATTAGACGTACCTGTCTAAGAAGTTCAAGGCTTAATGACCTAATCTAACCAATTTGGTGTTGCAAGTAATCAGTATTGAGCAGTGACATGCATTCAAATCAGCACAATTACAAGGGTACCCAATTTTTTGCACATTTGATTTAATTTCATACAACTAAATACTGCTTCACTAAAAGTCTTTGTTCGGAAAACACCCCAGTACTTAGATGTTCCTAGGAAATGAAAGCTATACCACTGTTATCTTTTTTGTTGAAAGTAGAGTAAATTATTATGCAGGCTGATAGGGGTTCCCAAACTTTTTCATGTGTATGTCTCTCGGCTGGCCTGGGAATGCTTCAGGATTCCACCAGAAGAGCTTGTAGAAGTGGCCAGGGAGAGGGAAATCTGAGTATCTCTGCTCAAGCTGCTGCCCCTGTAACCCAATCTCGGATAAGCGGAAGAGGATGGATGGATGGATAGCAAGAATAATCTAGATCTGTAAAGTGTAAGTATTTATAAAGTGTAAAACAATTAGAATTGCACATAGTGTCATCAGTTACGATTTCCCAGTAGTAATATTATACAAAATGGCTTTGGCACAGTATGTTGCACTGACCATCATCAGTTAAGATGTGTGCCAGACTGGCTGAGTACCATTCAGCACAGAGAAAACATGACCTCCTTGGATGATAGGTGAATCATTATAGAGCCTGAGGGCAGAAATGACCTCAAATAGCGCTCTCTGGAGCAATACAGTCATCTAATTTTTTTATAATGAAGTTGTTTCTCTGATTAGCCAGTGCCACATACAAGGGGTGAGAGTCATTGTCTATAACATGGGTGGCCAACTCTGATCCTGGAGAACCACAGTGGCTACAAGTTTTCATTCTAACCATTTTCTTAATTAGTGAGTAGTTTTTGCTGCTAATTAACATCATTTGATTTATTTGCTTGCGGTGGGCTGGCGCCCTGCCCAGGATTTGTTTCCTGCCTTGTGCCCTGTGTTAGCTGGGATTGGCTCCAGCAGACCCCCGTGACCCTGTAGTTAGGATATAGTGGGTTGGATAATGGATGGATGGATGGATGATTTATTTGCTATTTAAATAAATTTGCTATTTAACACAGACCCTTTAAATCAGAGTTGAACAATGTCCTGAAGGACCGCAATGGCTTCAGGTTTTTGTTCCAACTCAAATGCTTCAAGAGAAATCATTTATTGTGGATGAAGCACTTATTGCTCAAGTGATATTTTTTTGGTTCATTTTAGTTGTCTCGCATATTAAGATTTTGAACCTTTAATTGCTCATTTTAAACTTAACAGCTGTATTCATTGTTTTAACTGCTTCTTATTAGCTATAAGAAGAAAATGACAAAGGAGCCAGCAGTTCTACATCTAGTGTGTCTCCATTTCCACCCATGTGTATTCATCATTCACTATTTGGTTTAATTAAGTACTCAGTAGGAAACTGAAGAGAAACTGAGGAATTGAAAATTACTCATCCATTTTAGGCTTCAAATCATTTGGATGATACGTGTATCATTAGAAAGGTAAAAAGCAACCTATGATTTAAGAATGAAATGAGACGGCTGAGTTAAAACACTAACAAGCTATTATTGTTGAGGATCGCCTTCTAATTAAGCAACTGGGTTGCAACAAAAACCTACAGCCACTGTGGTTCTCCAGGATCAGAATTGGCCACCCCTGGTGTATAATAATGAGCAGCTTCCCAAGTGACTTCTGTTCCATCAGTTCCTTCAAAGAGTATGGCTGGCTCCCAGGTATAAACTAGCCTTTTTAATCCAAATAGTTTGCAATTTGTTATTTTTGAGGCTAACGGGTTGTTGGGCTGTTCTATAGCCCAGTGTGTGGAGTATAGGTCACAAGATGTTTTGACTAAGTTAGCGAGGTCTCCTCTGGAGTACCATATGCAGTTTTTAGTCTCCATGTCTCATGTTATGGGGGTGTTAGAGGTCAAGGAATCTGTTGCTCGCATTGGTTTTTGTATCTGACGTATTTATAATGGTATTTAAACATAAATATTTTTTCCTGGCTATATCTTGATTTCATTATAGTTACTCAGCAGCCTTAGTTTGGATAGTGTTTAAAGGTTCTGGGCAGTGTCTCCCAGAAGTCACACAGAGTGAGATCACTAGTGCAAAGACTCATTAGTTGGCAACATGGAGCGTTCATCATCCAAGTTTGTGAATACAAACTAATACCTAGTTTTTTGTTTAAACACTAACAAGAATATTCCTTTACCGCTTTTGGTCTGACACTCCACCTTCTCCTTTTTTTCCCTTATAGTTAGTATAGTAGGAACAACTTTTCATCCATTAACATAGTCTCACTTCCTACACCATGATTATTGTTTGGTTTGTGACATTGACCAATTTCTGTCACCTATTGACTAAGAGACTATCAATGGCCCAACTGAATTTACATTGCAGTCTGTGTGCCGACTTCATGTAGTAAGTATAAGCAAGCTTTTAGTTCTTTTAGTGTCTACTTATAGAACTATGTGTACTTACCAGTAAACAAGAGTGCTGTAGTGTTTTCTTGGTCTACTTTAGTATGCCTTAAATTAAGCAATTGTTTCTAAGTTCTATATTCTGGAATAGTGAGTATAAATTATGAAGGTATGGGTACCTGGCAAGTACAGTTATCCAGTTCTTTGACACTGACAATTTCATCCACGGCATTCGCCTACTTATTCCAATATTGGTACATTAGGGAGCCTAATCCATCAGTATTGAGCACAAGGCAGGGAACCAATCATCCATCATTGAGTCATACCAATGGTCCTCTTTAAAAAAAAAATGTACAGTTAACTTTATAAAACTCAAATAGCTGGACTGTACATGACCACCCTTACCGTTATACATGTCATGTCTTCTATGTCACACAGGTGTCTCGGAAATGGGGTTCATATCTGCAGCTACACGGCTTTCAGTTTAGTGACTGCCCACTGGAATAATCTATATAATAATATTCTTTTACTACTGAGTTTAATTAATGTGTATGAATTACATTCTCTTCAAATTCCTAGTTTTTACAAATACCTTTTTCACAACAGAAATTTGATTTAGCATTTTGTAGTAGCAGAGCATTTTCATTGTCTTCCTGCAGGCCTCCTTGCTAACAGAAGCTTACCATGCGTGCTTTCATTTTATAAGATTGGCTGCACCTTATGTGATTTTTTTTTTTTTCTCCATTTCTTAATCCTTTCAGAATGTGAGCGATCTTGTATTGTTAAGGTGTTTACACCGTGGACCTGCTGTTTGATTGTCTAAATTGGTTAATTCTTATTTGCCGTACCCTACATGCGAAAGACTTTAGAAGTCATGTGAGAGGAGCTGCTTGTTTGAATGACCAGGGATTGTCAGGCTCTGTGGTCAAAATGCAAAGGTATTGGGATTGTGGACCTGATTATGCCTGAAGTGCAGGAATATCGATGTTTCAAATCTATGTTGTTGCCATACTGGCACCTCTTCTTAGTTTAGCAGTGAGTACCAGAACCTAATTAGGAAATCTTCATAGGGTTCATCCAACTGTCCCAACCCAATGCTTTTCAGTTAACTGTGATTGTATCATAACAACACAATGATTAATTTTCACTGTTCCAGTATGTTTTCTTACTGTACCGGTACTCCAAGGACCAAAACAACTATTTGATCAAAGTCACTGCATCACTGGTTCCACTTCAAGCACTGGCTGGATGTGCTCTTTGACTATCACTCCACGTTTTTGTATTAGAAGATGAAGAGTAACACATTTGGGCTGGTTATTTACAAAATAACATTGTTTTCATAGAGAGGATAACAAATGTTGCATAATTTACCAAATGCATTTTGCAACTAACTGAAAACAAAACATCTTTTAAATTATGATAAAGTGAGCTATACTGTAAACCAGATACTTTGAGACTGCTGTCACATAACACATCTCACAAAAGCAACTGGAAAAAAGTGTTGACTTGTCAAATTCAAAATAAAACCAGCAAAGCATATGCACTTGTTAAAATTAAAGTGAACAAAAGATGCCATTCACTTTTTTATCCTTTGTATCCACTACTGAGCAGTGTGCACTGTATATGAATGAGACATTGTTATAAGATCTTAGTGGCAATTGCTTCTGACAAACTGTATATAACAATGTAAAACGACTCCTGCTGAGTTCTGTCAGAGAATAAATATGCTCAACACCTCTTGACAAACTTAATTATCTTTACAGTGAACCAGATCAGCCTTTCACTGACTTTAAAGGCTGAACTCCGACAATGCAGAGTACTCTGCACTTTTCAGTCTTCCTGATGTATGAGAATCCTTTAAATTGTGCTTATTTATTACAAACAGCAGTTATTTCTTTTAAGATTATCCAATCCAAATCCAAAGTAAATCATTGTTTTTTATGTATATTGAATTTTCCAAGTTAGCCAGAATGCTGGGATATTTTCTACCACCATTTACTGGACATGTTTTACATTTGTGTCCTAAGGTGAAACACCAAGCAATAATTAAAGTTGTGCTGAATCCGACTGGTCATATGGTTACTTTGCCGACATCATAACTTAAGCAAGAAAGCATCGCTTCACGATGGTCTCTGGTTTCCTGCCTAAAGCTTGATTTGTCAAGATATTGTACAAGCTCGTTTTGATTAGTTACTGAACTTGGCTGGGCCCCACTTTTAGACTTGGCTCTAGGGCTCATGTACACACATACTCCATCTGAAAAGGAATGTGATATGACTGGAGTTCACATATGTTTGGTTTTTCTTAAGATTAACATGATCTTGTGACCCTTAACCAATGAAGTCGGTTCTGCCATAGACATTTTCAGCTACAGTATATACATACAGTCATATGAAAAAGTTTAGGAACCCCTCTTAATTCTTTGGATTTTTGTTTATCATTGGCTAAGCTTTCAAAGTAGCAACTTCCTTTTTAATATATGACATGCCTTATGGAAACAGTAGTATGTCATCAGTGACATTAAGTTTATTGGATCAACAGAAAATATGCAATATGCATCATAACAAAATTAGACAGGTGCATAAATGTGGGCACCCCAACATAGTCATTACATCAATACTTAGTTGAGCCTCCTTTTGCAAATATAACAGCCTCTAGATGCCTCCTATAGCCTGTGATGAGTGTCTGGTTTCTGGATGGAGGTATTTTTGACCATTCTTCCATACAAAATCTCTCCAGTTCAGTTAAATTTGATGGTAGCCGAGCATGGACAGCCTGCTTCAAATCATCCCATAGATTTTCAATGATATTCAAGTCTGGGGACTGTGACGGCCATCCCAGAACATTGTACTTCTACCTCTGCATGAGTGCCTTTGTAGATTTCACACTGTGTTTTGGGTCATTGTCTTGTTGGAATATCCAACCCTTGCATAACCTCAATTTTGTGACTGATGCTTGAACATTATCCTGAAGAATTTGTTGATATTGGGTTGAATTCATCCGACCCTCGACTTTAACAAGGGCCCCAGTCCTTGAAGTAGCCACACAGCATGATGGAGTCTCCACCAAATTTGACAGTAGGTAGCAGGTGTTTTTCTTGGAAAGCGGTGTTCCATGCAAAGCGCTTTTTGTTATGACCAAATAACTCCATTTTTGTCTCATCTCCAATGCACTTTGTTCCAGAATGAATCTGGCTTGTCTAAATGAACATTTGCATACAACAAGCAACTCTGTTTGTGGCGTGAGTGCAGAAAGGGCTTCTTTCTCATCACCCTGCCATACAGATGTTATTTATGCAAATTGCGCTGAATTGTAGAACGATGTACAGATACACCCTCTGCAGCAAGATGTTCTTGCAGGTCTTTGGAGGTAATCTGTGGGTTGCCTGTAACCATTCTCACAATCCTGCGAAGTATAAAGGAGGCCGCCTCACTCCACTCCGAGTCGAGTGGAGTAAGAGAAAGCTTGTGAGTCACAAATGGAGGTTGCAGAAGAAAGAACTGAGTTTATTGGGATTTGTGCATTGTGTTGTGCCAAAAAGAAATAAATGTGTGTGTTCTGGACATTGTTGGTCCGTGTGTCTGTCTGTAGCTGGGCTGATCTTCTATAATGTCTTGCCTAGAATCTCAAGGGAACAAGGTACACTTTCACTGGCAAAGAAAAAAATTGAAAGAATATTAGAGAAGAATACATGGAGAGAAATAACGGGATGAAATATGAATAAGGGTTCATGAATCTCTCAGATTGAGGTCACTGAGTTGGCCAAAAAAATTCCTTGACGGCATGGCCCCGAGGTGAATGAGATGCACCCGGAGTTCCTCAAGGCTCCGGATGTTGTCTTGGTTGACACGCCTCTGCAACATCGCATGAACATCAGGGACAGTGTCTCTGGATTGGCAGACCGGGGTAATGGTCCCCCTCTTTAAGAAGGGGGACTGGAGGGTGTGTTCCAACTACAGAGGGATCACACTCCTCAGCCTCCCTGGAAAAGTCTATTCGGGGGTCCTGGAGAGGAGGGTCCATCAGATAGTCGAACCTCGGATTCAGGAGGAACAGTGTGGTTTTTGTCCTGGTCATGGAACAGTGGACCAGCTCTACACCCTTAGTAGGGTCCTGGAGGGTGCATGGGAGTTTGTCCAACCAGTCTACATGTGTTTTGTGGACTTGGAAAAGGCGTTCAACCGTGTCACTCAGGGAATCCTGTGGGGGTACTCCGAGAGTATGGGTTACTGGACCCTCTGATAAGGGCTGTTCAGTCCCTGTACAATTGGTGTCAGAGCTTGGTCCGCATTGCCGGCAGTAAGTCGAACCCATTTCCAGTGAGAGTTGGACTCCACCAGGGCTGCCCTTGGTCACCGATTCTGTTCATAACTTTTATGGACGAATTTCTAGATGCTGCCAGAGTATTGAGGCGGTCTGGTTTGGTGGACTCAGGATTTGTTCACTGCTTTTTGCAGATGATGTTGTCCTGTTTGCCTCATCAGGCCGTGATCTTCAGCTCTCTCTGGATCGGTTCACAGCTGAGTGTGAAGCGGCTGGGATGGGAATCAGCACCTCCAAATCCGAGACCATGGTCCTCATCCGGAAAAGGGTGGAGTGCCCTCTCAGGGTTGGGAGCGAGATCCTGCCCCAAGTGGAGAACTTCAAGTATCGTGGGTCTTGTTCACGAGTGAGGGAAGAATGGAGCGTGAGATCGACAGGTGGATCGTTGCAGTGTCCTCGGTGATGTGGGCTTTGCATCGGTCTGTTGTGGTGAAAATGGAGCTGAGCTGTGAAGCAAAGCTCTCAGTTTACCAGTCGATCTACGTTCCTACCCTCACCTATGGTCATGAGCTATGGATAGTGACCGAAAGAATGAGATTGCGAATACAAGCGGCTTTCCTCCGCAGGTTGTCTGGGCTTCTCTTTAAATATAGGGTGAGAAGCTCAGTCATCCAGGAGGTGCTCAGAGTATAGCCGCTGCTCCTCCACATTGAGAGGAGTCAGATGAGGTGGCTCAGGCATCTGATCAGGATGCCTCCTAGACGCCTCCCTGGTGAGGTGTCTATCTGGGAGGAGGCTCCGGGGAAGACCCAGGACACGCTGGAGGGACTATGTCTCTTGGCTGGCCTGGGAACGCCTTGGGATTCCCCCGGAAGAGCTAGAGGAAGTGGCAGGGGAGAGGGAAGTCTGGGTATCTCTGCTCAAGCTGCTGCCCCCGCAACCCAATCTTGGATAAGCAGAAGAGGATGGATAGATGGAATAAGAACAAAGGGCCATCCTTCCTGAAAAGGAAGGAAAAGATCTGCACAGTTGTTGTTGTTTGTAATCATAGGTGGGTGGCACAGTGGGTAGCGCTGCTGTCTTGCAGTTAGGAGACCCGGGTTCGTTTCCCGGGTCCTCTGTGCATGGAGTTTATGTTCCCCCCCTGTCTGCGTGGGTTTCCTCTGGGTACTCCGGTTTCCTCCCACAGTCCAAAGACAAGCAGGTTAGATGCATTGGCGATTCTAAATTGTTCCTAGTGTGTGCTTGGTTTGTGTGTGTGTGTGTGTGTGCGCGCGCGCCCTGCAGTGGGCTGGCGCCCTACCTGGGGTTTGTTTCCTGCCTTGAACCCTGTGTTGGCTGTGATTGGCTCCAGCAGACCCCCATAACTGTGTAGTTAGGATATAACGGGTTGGATAATGGATGGATGGATGGATGGTAATCATAGGATATCCTTATACGTTGAGATGAGCAAAATGATAGATGCAAAATCAAAGTTGCAGCTAACCGCAGTATTTCAACTTTCAAAAGGCTGCTAAAGTTTGTACCATTGACGCAAGAAGAAAAGCATTTAGATCCTGTCTGAGGACATTTACATGCATTACTTCTTCATGTTTATGTCTGTCATTTATTATGTACTAGCAAAATACCCACGCTTTGCAGTGGAGAAGTAGTGTGTTAAAGAAGTTATGAAAAAGAAAAGGAAACATTTTAAAAATAACGTAGCATGATTGTCAATGTAATTGTTTTGTGACTGTTATGAGTGTTGCTGTCATCAAGGATTTGATTATCATTATTTCTTTCAATCAGGTTCGTATTTGGAGGATGTGTTGTGTTCAAGTTATATTCCGTGTTTATCAACTGTTGTAAAGATAACTGGTTTCATTCATCGAAGTTTTCATTTCCCAAATCGGTACTCGTGAATCTAAAATGTTTAACAGGTATTCCCGGTATTAAGTTGTGGATTTGCCTGTGAATATTTAGCGGCAGCGTGTCTATGAACTTAATTTAAAATTAAGCTTTACACCTTGCTTTCCTATTGATATGTCTACAAAGGCTTGTTCAGATTCAGAGGGTCGTTCCTTTCTTACTGCATCAATAAACAGCTCGTCTTCCTCTTTATCTGAGACATCACACACTGCATGCATGGGTATACCTTTCCTTTCCCAGTCCTTACCTTACCTTTCCCAGTCCTGCAAACTTTAGTGAAGTGGTTCAATTTACCACATTTTTACACTGTCTTCCTTTAGCTGGACTTTTTCCACCGTGTGCTTTGTTTCTGCAGTACCTGCACTTATTGATATGATTGTATGCGTCACATGCTTCATATTCTTTTGCTGCCTTCTCAATTGTGTAATGTGTTTTTTGTTCAGAGCTCTTTGGAGGTGTTGCTTTTTGTGTGCATACTGCGTTCACAGTCAGCTCATGTGAGCCGCTCGGATTACATGCATTGAAGGTTCTCAGCTGTGCTTGTCCTATCTCGTGCGATCTTGCGATGTCCACAGCTTTATTTAATGTTAGCTCAGACCAGGCTCTTAAAAGTTTCTCTCGCACTTTTGACTGAGTTTGTGCCAAACACTATTCTATCCCTGACCATCTCATCTTCATTTGCATAAGCACAGTCCTTCACCAGCAATTTTAACTCTGTTACAAAGTGATCAAAAGTCTAGTTTATACCCTGCGTCTTCTCATTAAACTTGTATCTCGCGAATATCTTGTGCGATCTTGTGATGTTCACGGCTTTATTTAATGTTAGCTCAGACCCGGCACTTAAAAGTTTCTCTCGCACTTTCGACTGACTTTGTGCCAAACACTATTCTATCCCTGACCATCTCATCTTCATTTGCATAAGCACAGTCCTTCACCAGCAATTTTAACTCTGTTACAAAGTGATCAAAAGTCTAGTTTATACCCTGCGTCTTCTCATTAAACTTGTATCTCGCGAATATCTTGTGCGATCTTGTGATGTTCACGGCTTTATTTAATGTTAGCTCAGACCCGGCACTTAAAAGTTTCTCTCGCACTTTCGACTGACTTTGTGCCAAACACTATTCTATCCCTGACCATCTCATCTTCATTTGCATAAGCACAGTCCTTCACCAGCAATTTTAACTCTGTTACAAAGTGATCAAAAGTCTAGTTTATACCCTGCGTCTTCTCATTAAACTTGTATCTCGCGAATATCGTATTCGTCTTAGGCATGACAAACGCCAGCGGCAGCGTGTCTATGAACTTAATTTAAAGTTAAGCTTTACACCTTGCTTTCCTATTCGTTTGCATAAGCACAGTCCTTCACCAGCAATTATTTAATGTTAGCTCAGACCAGGCACTTAAAAGTTTCTCTTGCACTTTTGCTGAGTTTGTGCCAAACACTATTCTATCCCTGACCATCTATTCTTCTTTTGCATAAGCACAGTCATTCACCAGAAATTTTAACTCCGTTACAAAGTGATCAAAAGTCTTGTTTATACCCTGCATCTTCTCATTAAACTTGTATCTCGCGAATATCGTATTCGTCGTAGGCATGACAAACGCCAGCGGCAGCGTGTCTATGGACTTAATTTTGAACTTAAGGTTAACACTGTGCTTTGTTTCCGCAGTTGCTGCACTTATGAATATTACTTGTATGCGTTACTCACTTCATATTCTTTTGCTGCCTTCTCAATTGTAGAATGCATTTTTTGTTCAGTGCTCTTTGGAGCTCTTGCTTGTTCTCTGCGTACTGCGTTCACAGTCAGTTCACGTGAGCCGCTCGGAGTACATGCATTGAAGGTTCTCAGCTGTGCTTGTGCTATCTCGTGCGATCTTGTGATGTCCACGGCTTTATTTAATGTTAGCTAAGACCCGGCACTTAAAAGTTTCTCTCGCACTTTCGCTGAGTTTGTGCCAAACACTAGTCTATCCCTGACCATCTCATCTTCGTTTGCATAAGCACAGTCCTTCACCCATGAATATTTAGCGGCAGCGTGTCTATTGGATTGCTGCTGATGGACGGCCTTATATGGGCAGCCACTCAATTACGTGGGAGGCATGACGATGAGGGACGCAACTCCGCCTCACACGGCGACCAAGCTGCAGGCTATGGCTGTATATGTGTACGTAAGTAGGTTCCAGTTATGACTGTTACGTGTAGAATTTCGAAATGAAACCTGCCTAACTTTTGTAAATAAGCTGTAAGGAATGAGTCTGAGAAATTTCAGTCTTCTATCTACACGGGAAGTTGGAGAATTAGTGATGAGTGAGTAAGTGAGTGAGTCAGTCACTCAGTGAGTCAGTCAGTCAGTCAGTAGGGCTTTGCCTTTTATTAGTTTAGATTAATAAAAAATCTGTCACATGTAGATGTTTTGTTTAGCAGTCAAATATGTGTTGTTATTGTTCTGGCAGTACGATGCCCATTTTGCTAATTGTCATAAAGTTCTTAGCAATCCCAATCTTAGAGATATGCCAGGGACAGTAATAAAAGTTGAAGTTCAATGGTTCTTAAAATATGCATATCCTAAACTGCAACTGCAGGAATCAAGAAACAGGAAAGAGTGGTCAGTAGGTGACAGAGGAGGATTCATGTAATTATTGTTCCTGTAAAGAACGCAGTAATGCACATGATGGGATGTTTTGCTGTGTCTTTTTATGGAAAAATGTAATATGAATGAGAGACATAAATAAATTTGTCCCGTACTGGTATACTATAGGTTAAAAAAATAATAGGTTAATAAAAGGTAAACACAGATATGAAAATGATGTTTTTGGGAGAAAATTCCTTCTTTTTCACCTGAAAAAAACTTTAAAATCATAAAAAAAGTATTTTACTGAGTTATACATTTTTTATACATAAATTTGAAACTGCTTGTGAAACAAATTTTATGAAAATGTGTGTGAATCGAAACTTTGCTTTTTCCCTCATCACTATAATCTGCCCTCACTGATATATTTGAATAATGAATGAATTTGAAGAAAACAAAACATATAGAGACATTATTTTAGGTTGGAGTGATGCTTATTACTTTATATCTAGTAAGGGGCTTCTAAACTTTTTCAATCCGTTTACCCTGTGGCAACTTTTTAAAGTAACTTTTCCCTCCACCGTGTTTAGTTCAATAATTTGAGTTTATGCGTCTACCAAAATAAAGCGATTGACAAAGGGGAGATTTTAGGATTGTGTTTTTAATATGTTTAAGTTCAAAACACAATAATAATAGCACATAATAATGCTGTTTCACTTATTTTAAAAACAGTTAATGATGAGCAGATGCCAGTTTGCCAGAACATAACACGCTAAGTCAATGACAACGCATCACTTAGTGAGACACTTATTCTTGCTTTTCACCTATGATTTTGGATATAGGTGCAGATGTTAAAAGAGCAAGTCTCGTTTCGTGTTTGGGAACTAATTGAGATCTTTGCAATTTCAGCTTTTTTGTGCAAATTTACCCACTAAGCAGGTGAAACCTATCTCTACTTTATATGTACCTACTGTTCTATGAAGAAGACAGATCTAATAAGTCTCTATGACTCATTGGACCTAGATATTTAGAGCCTGCCCAGCTCCCTACTCCTGACGTCACGCTCACCTATCCCCGCACCCCCTTGGCCCGCAGCCTCTGTCTCAGATTAGCAGCGAACTATGATTCTTAGTACGATGAGAGAAGTCACAAAATCAACCGGAATGTTCAAGCAAATTCTAGAAAAAAGCCTGATCTAAATCCGTTAAGTAGTTCTCTAGTTCGCTAGCTAAACGGATGTAGGAGCGTGGGTGATGAGGGCCCTGCCCCCCTCCCCTTAGCCTTTTGTGCCTTTCTCGGATTCGCGCAAATAAATCAGTTCTACAAGCGGAATGTTCAAGTAAATTGTAGAAAAAAAAACGATCTAAATCCGTTAAGTAGTTCTCCTGTGAAAAGCGAAAAGACAGACAGACGTTAGATTTTATTAACTGTGCATCTTTCACATGTAGTAGGAAACTGGACTGTGAGGATTAATGCACATAAACATGATTAGAGAGGGCAAGCAGACAGTCCTTGGGCAGCATTGCTGGTCCAGATGAGGTGGCAATGCTAAACACTACATCACTACGCTGCCATGACCAGAAAATGTATGTAGAATAATTAAGACCTCACTCAATAAATTGAAAATGTTTGTTTCATAATTAGTACATTTAGAATATTTCATTTCATAATCTTATATTGCCTGCTGCAGATTTGGTATTTGGAAATATTCGTTAGTGGTTTAAATGTAAAGGCTGATTCATTAGCCTTACAATAAAATGAATGTGCAGCATATGGCAAATTGAAGCATTTATGGTAGAAGAAAATGGTACTATATTCTATCATGTCTCACAAAATATGTTATGAAATGTCACTGGTTATGAAATATGAGTCCAAAATGTCTGGTAAATGCATCATGGCTTAAACCTAAGTGATTTATAGAAATTTAAATTTAAAAGGAAAGGCTGGAGGTATTGTAGCCTTATAGTAGCAAAAATAACACCACAAAGAAAGAATTCAAAAGTAGTTAAGAAAAATATGGTAAGGTTCAATAAAGTAGCTGAATGTCAAGGGCACAATTTTTCTAATTTGAACATTATTCATAATGGTTTGGTATTCTGGCTCAGTTAATTATTAGATTAGTAAGTAAAAAAAGACATGAAATAAGTGTCTCTTCCTGGATTTCTGAAGTGTCATATCTGTCTTCACCTCACATACTACTAATCTGTCTGTAAAGCCGCTTTCACACCAAAATGCTAGGAAATATCTGAGAGGCCCACATTCTCTGAGAAAATGCAGGTACCCTTTTACACCAAGCTAGTGACTGATTGTATCTTAACAGATGTTACAGCAGAACAGATGTGATGTGATTTATGGATGTGCACTAAAACTGCACCATTTTATATTTAGCCAATTACCTTAATAGCCATTTAACAGCATGCAGTATCAGAAGTGCCCCACTAATTTACATTACTTGGAGTATTTCCTGATAGTGAATTACAATCGGCAGACCTGATAATGACTTTAAATGTGTTGCATCTTCAATGACAACTTTGTATGACAGTCTTCTTGGTCTGTTTTTGCTTATGTGGTTGAATAGTTTGTTCCAGATTCACAACATCTCCTTTATAAAAGAACGTTGCCTGGTTTTCCTTGAGTTTCAGTTTCTGATGTTCCTAGTCCCTCACCTCCAATGTGCAAAATCGGTTCAAAGAGCAAATAAAACATCATGATAAATTGTAAAAACTGTTAAATATAAATCAAAATCGATTATACTCAGATTTTATTATGAGTGTTGTGTGCAGTTTTGGTCACCATACTACAAAAAAACACATAGCATTACCTGAACCTGTGCATAGAAAAGCAACTAAATTCATACCATATTGTGTCCCTGGATGAAAGGGAATGTCCTATTCAGACGTGCAAAGAGAATTAAACATCTTTAATCTTGGACAGACAAGGCTGTGTGGAAACTTATTCAAGTCATCAAACTTATCAAAAGCATTGTTAAAATTGGCCCCCTGTAATTCATTTGCTTAAATAGTGAATCAAGGTCCCAGTTAGAGTAGGTCTGCACCAGGGATATTCATTAAGTCCTTATCTCTTTTGATCTGGTTATGGATGTGCTGAGTTGTGGGATAAAACACCAGTCCCCCTGGTGCATGCTTTTTGCTGATGACATTGTGTTGTGTAGCACCATAAACGAAGAAATGGAGAGGAGGTTGCAAGAATGGGGAAGAGTTTTGGAGTATACAGGGTTGAAGATAAATAGGAAGAAGACAAAATATATGAAGTTTAATGATTTAGAAGTTAGTCTGCATGGAGAGCTTTTGAAAAGAGTGGATAAACGTAAATATCAAGGATCAGTTTTAGCCCAAGATGGATAACTAGATGGAGAGATAACCCATAGAGTGCAGTGTGGATTGGGTAATTGAATGTACGTATCGGGAGTATTGTGTGATCAAATGATTAAGACGAAGGTTAAAGGTAAGGTTTTTAAGATAGTAATAAGACCAGTAAAGATGTACGGAGCTGAGACATGAGCAGTAAAGGGAGCACAAGAGAAGAGGTTAGATGTGTCAGAAATGAGAATGTTGAGATGGATGTGTGGAGTTACAAAAAAATTTCAGAATAAGAAATGAGACCATCAGAGTTACAACCACAAAAGTGGGAGAGATATCTAAGAAAGTGCAGGAAAGTAGATCGAAGTGGTATGGACATGTGGCGAGGAGAGACAATGAATATGTGGGCAAAAGACTGAAGGGCGCAGAAGTCCAGAGTAAGCGAAAGCAAAGCTGAGCGGATAAAGTATAACAAGAGCTGAATGAAAAGGACCTGACTGAGGAGGAGGTGCAGGACAGAGGTGTATGGAGAAAGTTGATCAAGCATATTGTCTCCACATAGAAGTAGGAAAAAATTAGGAGGAAGAAGAAAAAGAAGAAGAAATGTACTCAAGGACAACAGTGAAGTCCATTTATAATGGAAACCAGAGAACAATTTGTCATACAGAGAGCCCTAGGAATCTGGAACAAACTATGGAGTCATGCAGTTGAAGATGAAATCTTAACTTAAGAACATTTTTTTAATAAGCTATTGAATCAAGTTATCTATTAACTTACTAAACAAGCTTTATGGACTTAAAATTCTCCTCACACTTGTAAAAGCAATTAAAGTAATCTGTCTTAAGGACCAGTGCATTGCTGGTAGTAGGCTTGTGTCTGTGATTCTGCTGAGCTGGCTACTTGTAACCCATTGTAACTGATTGTCTTTCTTAATATGAGGTGGGATGTTTAGTGTTAAATATGAATTATTGCATTTTTAAATATTAATACTTTGGAGACTTGGGTAATTGTTTGTTATTGAATTGCTTTTTTCACTCACACTTCTTATATAAAGTATTCACGTCACCCCTGTGTAAGTTTTTCCATTTTATTTTTATACAACAACACAACATCACATTGGATTTAATTTTGCCTTCTTTGACACTAATCTCTATAAAAAGACGCTTCAAAGTGGTTTAAATTAATTACAAAAAGTCTCTCGTATATGTGAGGTCATGGTATAACTGCACCATCTTGCACAAATACACTGAGTCACTGAGATGCTGGGTAGCATCGTCCATTAGCTCAATGTGCATGCCTTCAGAATGTGGGAGGAAACCACCTGTGAATAACTCATAGATGTCTTGTTCAGGCCAGGAATCAATCCTGTACAGGTTGTCTTGTTCCGTTGTTCCGGGTTCAGGTTGTTCCGTACTGACCCCTACTCCCTCTTCTGTTTCTCCGTACTGACCCCTACTCTCTCTTCTGTTTCTTTTTCCAGTTTCTTTGTGGTGGCGGCCTGCGCCACCACCACCTACTCAAAGCTTCATGATGCTCCAACAGTGATGGATGGATTAAAAGCCAGAAGTCTACGTGACCATCATCATCAAGTCCTTCCGTGAGAACTCTAAATCCAAAGAGGACTGTTTCATTTATGTTAGGTAGAATGCCCAGAGGGGACTGGGCAGTCTAATGGTCTGGAATCCCTACAGATTTTATTTTTTTCTCCAGCCGTCTGGAGTTTTTTTTGTTTTTTCTGTCCACCCTGGCCATTGGACTTAACTCTTATTCTATGTTAATTAATGTTATTATTATTACTTATTTTCTTTTCTTACTGTGTCTTTTATTTTTCTATTCTTCATTATGTAAAGCATTTTGAGCTACTTTTTGTATGAAAATGTGCTATATAAATAAATGTTGTTGTTGTTATCTTTAATATTTTTGCCTGTCTAAGGCTGCATGTTTTCAGGGCCATCTTAACAGCATTATAGGCCCCCGGCAAAGCAGTGCACTGGGGCCCCTACCTACACAACCACTCAGCAAGTCACAACATACATAGATTAGCATGGGGCCCCCGGCAACTGCCCAGTGTGCCCATGCATTAAGACGGCCCTGAATGTGGTATATATGGACAGATGGCAATAATATTGTTTTCCACCATCACTGCCCTTTGTAGTGCTTTGCAGTCCTGAGCAAAGCAGGTGCTGTACCAAGACATATAAGTCAACCAGGTCAACAGTGATGGTGTCTCCAAGAAATATGAAGCTGCTAATCCTCCCCATAGCATTCCCTCTCCTGCAGATGAGAATTTAGATTTCCTCCCTTCTCTTATAGTACATGGCCAACTCCTTCATTTTGCTGATATAAGGATGAAATAATTTCTTAGTAGTTTTATCAGAAAGCAAATATCTTATCTGTAAGTCAAACCATCATTGTTGGTCAGCAGGAGATGTCTTTGGCCAAATGGTCATAAGTAAACAAGGCAAATAGCAGCTGATTCAACACATTACCTTTTGGGTTACTGTGTTGAAGATCGAACCATGGTCTGCACATGCTGGAATCTGCCAGTTAAGAAGTCCAAAAGTCCTATTACAAGAGCAGTCAGTCAGTCAGTCATTATCCAGCCCGCTATATACACAGGGTCATGGGGGTCTGCTGGAGCCAAGAGCATTCACTGGAATTTATTTTAATACTTTACTGTTTTTAAAATCTGTTATTTCTAACTGTACATGTACCTTATTAAAAGTGTTCACCTACCGTTATGCAACATTGAAACATAAGGATTTAATTACACTTTTTTGACATTGCACAACAGAAAAAAACTCTTTTAATGTCAAAGCAAAAACAGATCTCTGCAAACTTGTCTAAATTAATTACAAATATAAAGCACAGAATAATTGATCACATAAGTATTAAACCCCTGTATTATGACAAAACTAGTTTTTAGTTTAATGGAGATCACCTGTCTAAGGTTTCAGTTGATTGAAGAATAAATACACCTTATCTGGAAGGTCCAGCTTGTGGGGACCTAAAGTACCCTGCACAGGTAAAACATAAGAAAATTCTAAGCAACTCCATGAAAAGTCAGGAGATACAGACAAGGATATATCCAGGTCATTGCATATCCCTTGGAATCCAGGTACATCAATCATTAAGAAATGGAATTTGTATGTCAACTGTAAATCCTAGAGAAGGCTGTCCAAAAAATTGAAGTGTTCTTGGATGAAAAAGAGAGGGTGGCCACCACAAGACCTGCGAAAACACTAAGGGAGTTACAAGCTACAGTGAAGGAGACTGGAGGGACTGCGAAAACAAAAACTTTTCCAGGGTACTTCCTCAGTAATAGCTTTATGGTAGAGAGGCAAAGAAAAAGCCACTTTTAAAACAAATGCACACAAAATCTCAGCTAGAGACATGGGAGACACTGAAGTCAGTGGGAAGAAGGTTTTACAGTCTGATGAGACAAAAATTGGCCATTTTAGCCAATGTTTGACATAAGCCTGTACATTATCAAAAACACACCATCCCTACTATGAGGTGTGCTGGTGTCAACCTCATGCTGTGGAGATGTTTCTGTCCAGCAAGCCCTGAAACGCTTGGCAGGGAAGCATTTAAAAAAGAATTAAGAAAAATATTGGGAAATCTTGGAAGAAACTCTAATGTGGTCAATAAGAAACCTGTGCATTTCCAGCAAGACAATGACCACAAACATGAAGTCAAAGCTACAAAAGGAATGGCTTAAAAACAACAAAAGAAATGTTCTGGAGTGGCTAAGTCAGAGTCCATAGCTCAGTTCAATTGAGAATTTGTGGCTGGACTTTAAAAGGCCATTCACTCAGAATTTCCCATGCAACCTGACAGAGCTTAACAGTTTTGCAAAGAGTAGAGAAAAATGGCAGTGTTGAAATGTGCAAAGCTAATAGTGACAGACCTGCGCACACAAACTCAAGGCTGCCATGGCCAACAAAGGTTCATCTACTAAATGCTGACATGAAGGGGGCAAATACTTATAAAATTAATTCTGTGTTTTACAAATGTAATTAGTCGACCCTTGACAGACATTTTTGTTTTGATTTACGGCCAACATCTTGCGTTACGACCCGAATGCGGTCACGTGTATCCGCTTGTGCGATTGTAAACAAACAGCCGAGAGCGTTCGTAAGCGTCAGTTGGAGCCCAGATACATGCGTTTGTGGACGTAATTTCGGTCAGTGCAGTGATTTATCTATATATATAATTCACTAAGACCATGGCATGCAAGATGCATAATTGCTAAGGAAGGAAGAGAAGGTAACGAACGTAAAGAAAGCGATTGTTAAGGGATGTTAGCTAGCGGGATGATGCGGCACATGATGATGTCATCAGGCTGCGTCAGCACCGGCTTGCTTTGGAGTGTATTATTACAGCAGTTCACAACACGGCCAGCTTTGAGTGCTCCACTACTGTCATTATTAACTTGAGAAACAGCGAGCACAATCGAAACAAAGAAGGAAATTGTGCGGAAATATGAGAGTGGCATTCGTGACCAATCTCGTTAATTTGTACAGCATGTCGAAATCCACCATCTTGACAATTTTACAAAGAAAAGATTTGCATAAGGATGCTCCTTCTAAACAATAACCACCTTCCGTTTCATTCTCCTCCTCCTCCCTTCCTGCAGCCCAAAGATGTCAAATTAAATGGTGAGTACAGTATGAAATTGTTGTTTCTGCTAGGCTAGGCACTTTTGTAACATTTTTGTTTTATAAAATAATTGGTGTTTTGGTAAATTATGTGCATTATACAACCCTTTTTTTATTATGAAAAGGTTATGTAAGTGTTGCTGTGGGAGGTTCGGGGTGCATTATGGGTATTTCCATTATTTCTTATGGGAAAAATAGTCTTGACTTACAACCAACTTGAGTTACAACCAGCCCTCGCGAACTAATTGAGTTCGTAAGTCAAGGGTCCACTGTAATTTAGACCACTTTGCAGCGATTTGTTTTCACTTCAGTTTGAAAAAAAGTCACATTAAATCCACTTTGGTTTAATGTTGTATAAGAAGTTGAAAATTTTGAATAAGGTGAGTACTTTTAATTGACACTGTATTGTGATTTGAACTTCGTCCTTTAAAATAAGAATAAAAAATTTGATCAGACTTACTGTAAAATCTGCATTGGGTGTTAATAATAACAATAATAATACATTTTATTTATATAGTGCTAGGTACTTATTATAGTACAAATAAAATTGAAAAAGAACTTCTTACCTGTCCATTTCCTCTTGTGTGCAGTGTAATAATGTTTTAAACCAAGTGATTGTTGAACTCTGCTTCATCCTTTGTACAATGCTTTCTCTGTTACTCGCTCTTATTAACATAAAATGCCAAAAAGGAAATTAAACTAACTAAAGCAAGATTCAGATTTCTGTACACTTGAAGCAGCCACATCCGCCCTTAAACCACATCAAACTAATTTTCTGTCTGATTTAATTAGGATATTCATAGATAAACTGAAAAACCACCATTAAATAATGCAGATTACCCTAACTAGACAAATTAAAGTGTCATACCTTTGGTGAAAAAGACATTTACACGCAAGATTCACTGCATATATTACTAGACTTAATGATGCCTACTGGCTGGTTGAGTTCTTGATCACTTTGCTAGAACAGATGCTGTCATAATATTCAGCATTTTAATTTTTATAAGCCAAACTGTTTATTCCGGAGTAACACAACATCAGTTGACAGAATTAATATCCAGTTTACCAAGCCAGCAGTACTTTACCAGTTGTTTGGAAAACCATCATATGGGAGGCTGACATTGAGTGACATTTGCTAAAAGGATCACAAGTTTGCACTGTCAAATGTCAGTGACATATGTAAACACATGTCAGGCAGTGCTGAGAAGTGATAAAGTGTGCAGGTGTAAAACAAAAACACTAATTAGCGCAACCAAGCTTTTCAGCCCACCAAGTTTGCACTCATGTCAAGGTATTTGAAGGAGGTGGAATGCATCTGCTCTGGATTAGCACATGGGCTTCGAGGAACAGATGAAAGACGCTTCTAGCAAGGCAATTATTCAACTGGTGGAAGATTCACTTCCAAAAACTATTCATTATTCTCTTTAAAGCTTTGTCCTGGCAGAAGCCCACTGTGTTGCCAATTGATTGTAATTAAATTAAATCGGTGTTTTAAAAGGATCTGTTATGAAAAATGGTGTGACACATGCTTTCCAGACCTTGTTGAAGAGCTGTTTTAAATAAACCATCAAAACCACATCATATGTTTGATGTCATTGTTGCACTGCATTTATTCTAACAAAAAGCATTGGACAATCATGTCTAATGCAAATATTATTATTATTATTATTATTATTATAAAGATCTATGTGTATGTATAAAAAGTTTTATTAATCAGCAAGTCAGTCAAAAATGACAATGTAATGTTTAAAAATGTGTTCACATGAAAGTAGGATCACAAAGTGTGTTTAATAATAAAAACACATTTCTTTTTATATCATCTGTCAAAAACTGTTTAAAAAGTATAGTATGAGGATACATCAGAAAAGTTCTCAGTCTGACTTGGATTAATTTCTAACTCCTTACCCTTGCCTCTCACTTTAGGTGCCAATGTACCCTCAGAAAACCATTTGTTTTACCCACAACCAATACAGGATGGGAGGATGGGAGGATTTTTATAATGCATTTAATAAAAAACATAAGCTTTACATGAGCAATACCATAAAGATAACATTATTAGTGCATAGTAGACATTGTGTTACACATATCAACACATCAATGACAGCAAAGAAATCAATAAGTAAAATGAAGCAGACCACCTTCTAGGATGCAACCGCTAATTATTTACCTTAACAGTTTATAGCAAAGCTAGACAAGAATGCTACCAATTGTATAACTGGCAGCTGCATTACATTTTACAAAATGTATGGGATATTAGCATGTTATGTCCTAGCTGAATGTGTTTGTCATTTCATTCTCTGTCTGAGGGCTGAATTTTTCACTAGAAACTATCCATCCATCCATCCTTTATCCAACCCGCTGTCACTGGGTTCTGTTGGAGCCAATCCCAGCCAACACAGGGTGCAAAGCAAGAACAAACCCCAGGCCCACCCACACACCAAGCAAACACTAGGGAAATTTTGGGTCACCTAACCTGCATGTCTTTTGGACTGTGGGAGGAAACCCACGCAGACACGGGGAGAACATGCAAACTCCATGCAGGAAGGACCTAGGTCTCCTCACTGCTAGGCAGCAGCGCTACCACTGTGCCACCGTGCCGCCCCACTAGAAACTATCACAGAATGAATATCTGGCTACCACAAGCTATGTGCTACCAAGCACATTGTAAGATTAGTGTCATTCTTAGTGATCAAACATCCATTATGAGGCATCTAATCAGTCAGTTCTGACACTTGTTATGAGTAGAACTTATTTGTTGATGCCAACTGGGCTACCCTGGTTAGTCAAAATAAACAAAGGAAGCGTAGCTGCTCAGGCTAGCAAAGCGTTACAAAGGCTTTTCAAAGAGCCAGCAATTAGACAAAGCATTATAGCAGGAATGAGTTGGAACTCCTCTAAGGCTAAGGTCCAAATGAGATGGCTCCTTCCGGTAGTGGCCACTTTTTGTATTGTCTGGACCAGAAGAGGTGGGGCCTTGTTGGGTCATTGTCCTGTGCTAGGGGAAGAGTAGAGGAGAAACTGTTATCATCAGCACACCGTCTCATCCCGGGTTGGAAGTGCTTACTTTTCCAGAGCCAGGAAGATGCTCCCCAGTCATACATGTGTAACAGTACACAGTTCTTTATATTACATGTCTTGTTCCCTGGCTTATTTTTAATTTCTGTTTTATTGTTATTTTTGTCATTTTTTTAAATTACTATCCATGTGTAATTTTTGTTAATATTTTTATGTTTATATATTATTTAGGATTTATGTATTGTGTATTTAAGTTTGAATTCATATCTTGTGAGTGGAACCTCAAGGGGCTTGATCTCCTGAGGGACCACCCTCAGCCTTTATATTTTAAGCTGGAGAGTGAGTTCATTAGTGATTCATTGAGGTTGGTGGAAAAACATTGTAAGTAATGTACTTATATTTTCTGGTTCATTGCGGATTCCCCCTTGTTTTTTGTTTTCTGATTCTTGGAGTTTTGGACTAGACTTGTTTGCCTTAGGTTGCATCTTTTAAGCATACCTTTTTCAGAACTACTGTTGTGCTTTTTTCAGTTTTTGCTATTTGCTGTGCTCCTTTCGTTTAAAAAAGTATGTTTTCCAGATATAAAGATTTTACATTGACCTTGTTATTCCAAGCCAGAGGATTTCTGGTTTTCTCTCCCTTAAAGGGCATTTTTGTGTTTCTGGAACATTTAAAATATACTGTTTAACCTTAAAAAGCCAGTTCCAATTTTGGCCTGTCTTTTTTGAGTCTGGGGCCTGGGTGCCTGACGTGAGGCCTGTTTCTGAGGCTAATCAGTGGAGGTCTTGGTTAGGAGTTTTGTGTATTTTAAGATCTGCTAATCACTTTTCACCATGTTTTTGCTGCATATTTACAACAGTCCAAAATCTGTAGTGAGAAATTGAAAGTACGCAATAACTAAAAATGATTTCAGAAAAAGGGGAAAAAACATCTAATTGAAGATTATATTGTTTTATCTCGCAAAACGTAAAAAGAAAAATCAAAAATAACTAGGACAGTTATAGTCAGAGAATAGGGCAAAGGTCAAAACCTGGAATCAAAATGATCAGGTGTCAAAAATCGAAATAAAGAGTCAAAAAAGAGGAAAAGAGATTCAGGAACTGAGAATAGTAAAAAAAATATGAAAAGAGAGTTTATCCATTAAACTCAGATATCTCAGCATTTTCAAAGACGATGTTTAAGCTGTCACTCTGATGAAGTGTCCAGTGAGCTCATAGCAGAGAATTCTGGGAACTATAGAAAAGGAACCAGCTAATATAAAAGGATCTAAAATAGCAGTGTGAAAAGGGAAAACAGAATGGAGTGATGGCAAAATGTAAATAAATTGTATGTTTCTTAAATAAGCCAGATATACACAATTTCTGACCACATATTCAACATATGGGCACATGAAAACTGCAGATTCCATATAAATATTGCCAGGAATATAATCAGAATTGACTGAATGCATTTATAAAAATTGAAGATCACAACAGATACAACTACATTATAAGGCCATATCTACTACAAATATAGCCTCTTTTAATAGCTGTAGACTCTTCCCAACTAAGAAATTGATAAAATGTATTTGATATCATGGTGTACATGTTATATTTCTATATAAACAACATAATTTGAAATGTCAGTGGTGATTCTTTTTTTAAAGAAAGTATGAAGAGGTTCTTCGGCCATAAATAGTGTGGTGTATGGCCAGCCATTCATCCCGGCCAATACCCCCACGCTGCCAGATGGAGCCCTCCCTGCGATGTGGAGATGCCCCGAACTCCAGCAGGGCATCATGGACCTTGGAGTTTTCCTTCACAGACCTGCTGGATACCATGGGAGCCACCAGAGGACGCTGCAGGGAGGCTCAAGGATTATTTTCATACAGCCCGGAAGTACGTCCCAGTCACGGGGACAGAAGAAATGATGTACTTCCAGGTTGAAGAAAAAGGAGTTTTCACCTGACCTGGAAATGCTGGGTAAAGACTGAAGGATCAGAAGCACCTCCGGGTCAAGGACTATAAAGGACTGTGGGAAACCCCAGTGTGTGAGCTGAGTTGGGAGGAAGGGTGACAACGCGTCTGGGAGTCGGAGGATTTGATTATTGTATTGATTATTGTGAATGTGTATGAGTATAGTGGAGTGGATGGTGCTTTGTGCACTTTATTGTCCAAATAAAATTAATTATTGGACTTCTTCAATGATGGATGGATTAAAAGGCAGAACTCTACGTGACCATCTTCATCAAGCCCTTCCGTGAGAACCCTAAATCCAAAGAGGACTGTTTCATTTATGTTAGGTAGAATGCCCAGATGGGACTGGGTGGTCTCATGGTCTGGAATCCCTACAGATTTTATTTATTCTCCAGCCGTCTGGAGTTTTTTTGTTTTTTTCTGTCCCCCCTGGCCATTGAACCTTATTCTTATTCGATGTTAATTAATGTTGATTTATTTTGTTTTCTTATTGTGTCTTTTATTTTTCTATTCTTTATTATGTAAAGCACTTTGAGCTACTGTTTGTATGAAAATGTGCTATATAAATAAATGTTGTTGTTGTTGTTCTATCTGGTATCTGGCATCTGATCTAAGGGTTCAAGGAGACAACAGCACACCCTATCTGTCACAATAGTTTGTTCCCAAATAAGAATATACAGCCGACCCACTACTTCTGCCTTAAGCATTCTTAATTTTATACTTGTCTCTCTTCGAGCTATAACTCTATGTTTCTCTCTCTCTTTCTCTCCTGTCATCTCCTCAAACTGCTTGACTGAATTTTGACCTGAGGTTGTAAATGCTGACAGCATGGCTTTTAGTGAACCAAACACTTTAGCATATATCTAGTTCCAGTTCCAGTTCAATAATATATTTTAGACACAGTCTCATCCCCTTTTCAAATTGATCTATGGTTTGATAGAAGAAAGTCTCAGCTCTATGTAAGGCATACACTTTGACTCTGACTCCATAGGAGTGCATCGATGGTCACATTTGTGACAAAGCCTCCACATGTCTTAAGTCAAGTACAGGGGCAAAGCAATTCTTGTAAGGTGATTTTTAAGACAGAGCATCAGTTATCCCAGAAACAAAAATAGTGGATCATGATGAATTGAAGAGGTTGGATTTCAAAGGCATGCTTCGTAGTGGGCATGTTTAGGAACCAGTGTGAATTCTTACCCAACAGATAATACCAAAATTGTTACTTAGCTCATTCAGCCAGGAATACCGTGCTTCCTGTAGATGCATGCAGCCAAGATAAATGTTGGGGTATTCAGCTACTTATGTGATCTGCTGTAGAGCTCAGTTCTTTCTTAGCTATGCCTATCTGGACAATAAAATGTAAGGAGAAATTAGAGAACTGTTTAACTCTTTATTTATGGAGTCACCCAGAGTTGCCTCCTTTTAGGAAAAATGTTCCTATTGTTAATTTTGGGTTATGGCCAATGAAGTTTAGTATTGGTCCTGCATAGCTGTGGTGGGTCTTGGCCATTGACCAACTACATCCCTCCAATATTTTATCTCTTCTGTCCAAAGTACCATTTATTTCTTCAAAAATGTCAGTTTATACTGCCAAGTAAAACAAGTCATCCAGATACACTGCACTGAAGGTGCACCATATAATTCAAATACAGATAATGTTTAGAGGTTTGCTTAAACATTTTCTTCCTTAGTTTTTTTCTCATTTGCATTGGTCGATAAACCTTTATAACACTTGTTATAGATTCTGAAAGGACTTTCAAAAAGACCAACTACCAGAAACATCAAGTAAGCATCAAATTGGGAGACCTTAATTAATATTCCAGAGGTTATTGCAATACAATTGTGGCTACCACAAGAGGTTTAAGTCAATGAATATTTTAATGACAACACTGTCTTGAAAATGTTTGGTTAAGACTTCTTTTGCAATTTCAGAGCAAAGCTGAATCAATGCCAAACATCCTGTGTATTCTGCCCACCTGTCTATTTCAAACCCACAAATCTAGTTCAGGCTGGTTCAGAGTTGGTGCTTTTCATGGAAACAATGGGGGAGCCAGACATATTTGTCTTCATCATCAGGCACCAAATGACATTCCTCAGTAAAATGGGGACTGCCTTGGTTCACCAAAGATACTTTATTCTTTTGACAAATATTGTCGGGCTCATCTGAAAATATGCAGTGGTAACTGTTTTTACCAAGATACAATATCTTCTAAGTAACATTGCCCGTGTAATGAAAAATGGCCCCCCAAATATTCATACATTAATGACTTCTTCAGTTTTCTTTGTTTGTATTTAATGTGCCTTTTTTCAACTTCTGCCTCTGACTTATATATATAGATCTTTATCTTATTCTATACGCATTGATTTTCAAATGTAGCTCCTTCAATGTTTCATGGATTCATGTGTGCTCTTGAAATCATCAGGGTATGCAGTCAACTGGGCATATCTTTCAGTAGCCTATGACTAATCTTTCTTTGTAACTTTTACAGAAGACAGTTGGACTTTGTTAATAAATAGCGATCAACTAAATCTGTCCACTAATTTTAATAATTACTCCATGGAGTAGATTCCATATATCTTGCCATCCAACCAAACAACAATAGCTCTCATCAGTAGGGCCCACGATTTACCGTGACCCGCGGAATTAACCTAACTGCCGCGGAAAATACCTAATCTGAATGAAATCTCACTATTTGAGGCATATTGATATTAGTATGATTAGTTTTGATTACTTCTTTAAGTTCTTTCTTTAGCCTATTGCATCATCTCATTCATATCTCATTGGTTGCTACTGAAATCAAACACAGTGGAGCTACAGTCCAGCTAAAGAAGCTGTCGGCGTTGCTGCAAAGTACTGATAAAATGAGCTGAGAGCTGAACTTGAATTTGTATCTGTTCACTGCCAGCCAATTATGAACACTCTGACTTCTTTTGAGGCACAGTCATTCATGGCTGTCAATGTCTACAACAAAGTGTCTGACTTACTGTCTTGCCTGAAAGCATCTGGATTTCCAGTTGCAACCAGCAGCTGTGAAGATGCAAAGCACAATGCTGCTGCTAAACTTGAAGAATATTTTGTGGGAACCAAACAGCCGGCAATAGACCTATTCAGATCTTTGAGAATATTTGATCCACGACAGCTCCACTCTTATTGAAGAATTTTGCTGATCATGCACAACAATGATGGCCGCAGCAGATGAATGGCAAGCTTATCTGGACATAACATCTCATGAAGTAATTCCAGCTGATATCACTGCTTTTTGGCGTGCCTTAGAGGACAGCCTGCCTCGCTTAGCAGCTCTTGCTAAAGTTTACATTGTGTTGCCGATCTCTTCTGTTCTGTGGAACGTTTGTTCTCAAAATATGGATCGGTGCTGTCACCACTGCGGTATTCTCTGTCACAAGAAAACATACGATCTTACAGTGCCGTTTTCTTCAACAATAAATAATGACTTTAGAAACATTATTCGATTGTTTGTTGAGAATAATATTATGCCTACATATGTTTCAGCATCATTTGCCTAAAGCAAATCTGTGGATTAAAATGTGCGGATGTGAACGCTTTGATATACCTATTTGATTAGTATTACGAATTATAATTGATTATTATTAGGGATTAAGAATAAGAAAATTTGCATTTATTTTGCTTGGGTTACAAATTAGTCTTATGGAGTTCTGGTACTGCATTTGCCGCACCATGGTATGCCCCAGAATTTAAAAAAACATGCCGCGGAATTTACCCTTTCTTGCCACGGTAAATCGTGGGCCCTACTCATCAGACTCTTTGGGGCTTTCATCTGCTCCAAAGCTCTGCAATTTACCAAAATGAGTACAGAGTTAAAGGCACTTTTAATGTCTAAAAAGGCCAAATATACTGACCTCCCCCAAATTATATACTTGTAAATTGAGCATAAGGAAGGGATCAAGTCCTGAGGTTTACCTTCTCAGCCTGAATCCTGATTACTTTTCCTCTAGTTCTGGTTCCTCAGTCTCTCCTTTAAGGTCCTTAAGTAAAGTATATCTTGGCTTCTATAAATGACTGGTGCACTGCTCTGTAGTTCTAGCAGTATTGGAAGTCACCCTCCAACAGTGAGATGCTAATATTTTTCCCAAGTCACTTGGTATTTGACTCTCTTTCCAAGCCTTACATATCATCTCTCACATTCTATCCACCAGAATATCCCTCCCTGCTCTCTAATTTCTGGTAATAATCTGTCCCATCATGCTTTCTTTTCTCTATTCATCCTCTTAAATACTCCCCTCATTTCTTCCATCTCTATGTTCTCTTTCACCCTGTGCTCCTTCTTGGCTAATTCCATCCTTTTGTTTGGTCTTTCTGTACACTTTAGATGGGTTACCTTTTCATTCCTGAACTTCTCTTTATAGTGCTGTCTTCATACCTCCAAAACGTTATCAGTGTCTTTTATAGGCTGATTTTGTAAATTACTTAGGATCCTTAGCCTCTTCCAAAATTCACCCCTCATGTACTTTAACAACTTCCTTTTCATCACCAAATTTCATCCATCCATCCATTTTCTAATCCGCTGAATCCGAATACAGGGTCACGGGGGGTCTGCTGGAGCCAATCCCAGCCAACACAGGGCACAAGGCAGGAACCAATCCTGGGCAGGGTGCCAACCCACAGCAGAAATTTCATCCATGCACTGTATTTTGCCATCTTTACAATTTTCTTTAATTCCTTCCTTATCTGTACATGCGCCAACTGACCACTGGTATTGGTAGCATTAAGAAACTTCTTCCATGTCTCCTTCTTCTGTCTCACAGCTTGTGTTACTTCATCTCCCGAAATTGTTGTAAATTCTCTGCGTACATTAACTTTTGTCTTTACTCACCTGAATAGTGAACGACTTATAGAGCAGCCACTATGCTTTCACAGTTTTTTACCCACTTCTCTGCTCCTCCTTGACTTCCTCCACCCTTCCTAGTTTCTTTTGATACTCAGTTGCCTTCTATCGGTTGTTAAACTCTTCCCAGTTAATCATTTCAAATTGTTTCACTTTTCCATGTCTGCTACCCACAATATATGTATCAGCAACACAGTATCATGATAATATCTCTCAGAGAGTGTGATGCTAATGATGCTTCTTACATCTGTTCCAGCTACCACAAATGTTACTTGTTTGTCTGTTATGTGATTGTAATCGGAATTGCCAGTTACCAGTGTGTTCGCTAGACAGGATTCAATTAACTCTTCTTACTCCAATTACTCAATACTTCTCCTCCAGGCATCCCTTAAACTTCATGGTCTCTCCTGCGGTCTTTATTAATATCTCCCATGATGACAGTGTTTCTGCTACCAACAAACATTTTCTTCACCACTCTCTAATAAAATAAATCCTTCACAGTAGCAGCCATGGTGGGGGGTTAAACCTACACCAGTGTAATTTGCTCTTCCTGGTTGAGCTCTACATAAATAATTACTGCTCTCCAACTGGTTACTTTCTTGTCTGTTTCCTGTGTCACTATAATGCACGCCCCTTTCATAGCCCTAGATCCAGAACGAACTCCAGAGTATCTCAGAACATACAGTAGTTGTCCTCCATAACCCTCTCTCTCCTAATTTCTTTATAACCTTACTTATTCCCATAACTCTAATCATGTATTTTTTCATTTCATTCACTATCTTCACCTCCTTTGTGTGTAATAACAATAACAACATTTATTTATATAGAATATTTTCATGCAAACAGTTTAGCTCAGAGTGCTTTACAAAGATGTGAAAAAGAAAGTTACAAGAAAAAAAATAAATAAGATCAGGCAAGAATATTACTGAATAAGTAAAAAAGAAAAACATATATTGTATATACTAGCATTTAAGTTCTCCCGCAGATAAATCGGGGCTTGATTTTACCATATAATTTCCCATAATTTATAATGTCAGTCTTATAAGTCGAATGCGGAAAACTTATGCTATTAGTAGAAGAGCTTATGAAATGCTAACGCCAACCTGAGAGAGTTAACCATGGAGCACATTGCCTACGTGACCACACGGTAATACCCAAACTATTCCGAAGTGACGTTTGCACTGTTTTGTGTTATTTGTATCTCACACTCTCATATGCCTTTATCATAAGAGCATCCCTTATCTATGATGGAGCATTCAATCAGAAGAAAGTATGAAGCTGGTTTTAAATCAAAAGTCATTGATAGGATATAGCGGGTTGGATAATGGATGAATGAAGTGGCGAAAGAAATTGGTAACTGTGCTGCTGCTACAAAACTCAATGTGTCTGAGAAACTGGTGCATAATTGGAGGAAGCTAGAAGATGTGAAAAAAAAAATAAGTGTTGTATTTTTGAGCGGGCTCATAGTGTTGTACATCATAAACAGAACTTCTCAGCATCAAAATAAATTTTAAATAAAGCAGGCTGCATCTATCCCAAGAAATTATTAAACATCAAAATGTGGTACATACTGTAATTGAAGAGCATTCCACTTTTTCCATGATGTGATTTTTTTTCAAAGAATACATTGCTTTCAAAGGTTTCATAGCACACACAAAACTGGTTAGATAAGTTGTAGTTAATATGTATGTACACAGGACCTATAAAGAGTATTCATTCACTTTGAGTTTTCACAATGAGTTTTCCTCATTGCCGTGGCGTATCTGAAACCACAGCGTGCATCCTTTCCAGATCAGGCACCAAAGTAGCTCATAAACCTGGATACACTCTGCGGACAGTTCTTTTTAATGCCAAAAGCAAGGTGTCTGCAGCAGTAACATGGAACATAGTATACAATATACTATGAAGTTCATCCCCTGCTGTATACATGAGACAAACATCTAAAACACTTGCAACAAGTATACAAGAACTAGCTGTGTAAGCCCATGCTGTAAGAAGCCCGGGATCCTAGAAACTATTAAAATTTTCACAAAAAAATTGAAATGTTGAGATGTGAGTTAATTGAAATGAACAACTCTGGACATCTCTCTCCTAGGAGGATTCGTTTTGCCGACGTGCTCGTCTCGCTTGAGCATTAGTGGCGGGAGGGAAAGTAAAAGGGATACCGTTTTGCCGTAGTGTTAGTGGCTAAGCGACTTTGTCTTTATTCTGAGGTTCCGTTTTGCTGATGTGCTGGCCTCGCTTGTGTTATTAGCGGCTAGTTTTCTGTTTCCTCAGAGGTGGAGCCCTTACACCGACTCCACCTCCCACTTCCAGGCCGGACAGACACACACACATTTCCACATGTAGAGGTTTATATATAAGATATTGCAATGCTGTCAGAAGGAAAGACCCAGGGTATCTGATATCTGCACATACCAACCGGACACATGTTATAACTGCGACACAGCATAAGTGAGAATCAAGGCAAATATTAAGAGTGCCAGAGAACTGGCTGAATCATGACCATTAAATTAAAACATCATTAACAGACATTTGGACATAAGCAGGCTTTAAAAGAAGAACAACCAGATTATAAAAAGACTTTAAGACTAACACCTTCTGAATCCCACCTTACTAATCCACCACTCCTCCTACACCCACCTTCCTCCCTTCCTCATTTGCTATATATTGTCTTTGATTCCTGTATGTTTAATCATTTTCCTTTGATGATGACACCTGGTATCTATCTATCTATCTATCTATCTATCTATCTATCTATAGAAAATAAACCCAGTTGACTGGACTTGACCTGGCTGCTTAGCTCAGGACTGTAAAGCACTACAGAGTATGATGATAGTGGCAAACAATGTTATTGGTATCTGTCCATGTATACAACCTTAGACAGGCAAAAACCGTGGCTTCAGGTGCAGGTGCAGGGAGGGTTTTTGCCTCATAACAACTGCCACTGGGAGGCATTGCATGAGGCTTACAAGAGATAGAGTTTTAATGAAAGATTTAGACTTTTGGAATGCTGAAACAGTATTAAGGCTATACTAAATTCTATACATTATAGCAAGTACAAAAGAGGAATTTGTACAAACTGTTAAAAAATTCTGAGTTGATAAAATATTGTCTTATTATATGGTTTTATTATTTGAACCTATTAAATTACACTTCAACCTTATAATAGGCTACAATCTCTAGACTTAAGAATAAATTTTACATTAGATAAATCTTATTATATTACATTACCCAAACTTGACTAATAAGGTGATCAGTTGATTTATGACAACAGAAAGAAATATTGCTGCATGAAATAGAGTCACTGTCATGATTGAAATGGCAATTATTTATTCTACAGTTTCCATTTATCCCTTTGCTTGTTTTTACATGACAGTAAAAACATCTGGAGCTAGAAGAAAAAAAAATTAAATAAGCTCCTTGCATTTAGCAGAAAGGGGGATTTTCTCTTCTATATTTGTGCTATCCTAGTCTTCAGAATCACAAGCTGCTACCTTCTCACTGGCTAACAAATCTTATGGAAAATTTTGATTCCTCAAAAATTTGTATTCTCTGTATCACGTACGGATTTCAAGAAAACTGCAGTTACACCCGTGACATTGTAATGTCTCCAGTGGCATAGGCCTAGGCTACGATATTACAATGTAAGCAACACAAGAGAAAACTAGAAATGTCTTGCTACAGATTTTCGCTTGTAGTTACTGTCCAATGGATCAGTGTCCAACAATACTCTACCAGCACAGACAGACTCCATTTTCCCTAATAGCATTTCTCCATGTTGGCAATGTCTTGATGAAACCTTTCACTGTGTTTGTCACTGACGGCACTGAGGTTGGCTGGGAAGAAGTCCAAATGGGAATGAAGAAAATGTAGCCTCAGTGACATTGTTGCAGTTCATTGACATATGCCTGGAGCAGAATTTCAACTTGTTGACATAGTTTGGTGCTTTCTTGAATGTGGTCCATGTGAAACGTTCAGCACCCTGCAGAAAGCCATCAAAGTGTAGGCCAATGAAAAGACCTTCTTTTATCTTGGCATCACTGGTGGAAACATCTGTCGCAAGTATTTAAAGACTTCATTTTGCTTGTTTATTGCCTTAAGAAAGTTTTTCATTAGCCCACGTTTGATGTGCAAAGGTAATTTGTTCTTCGGATCAACCAGTGAGTCATGTGCAACTTTATTCCCTGAAACCAATTGTCTGCAAAGTGGCCAGTCCTTTAGCATGTAATGTGAATCTCTTGCTTGGCTGTCTCACTCGCAAAGAAAACAATAGTACATGTCCAAGCTGTACACCGAGTAAAATTGCCACTACCTTTATATATTCCAGTTGTACTTCGAGTACTGAATGTGTTTCAGCAGCAGCTACATACTCTCAAACGTTTCCTTGATATAAACAGGTATGGAAAGGTAGATATTGTCATTGTGCAGCAAAATGGCCTTCAAACTTAGCAATGATGATGAATAAAGAGTCGCCATTCTGTTGGATCAAGTTCATATCTGGGGGCAGAAAGCAATCCATTGATGTCCCTACAAGAGTTCAGACCATTTCTTAAAATTCTTGCATGATGGGGAAATTTTACATTTATTTATTGTGGCACACAAGAAATAATGAATGAAACAAAAACCTTGTAAACAAGTGAATTTTTGTATAATACATACTGCACAATGTCAAGCACTGAGACAATAGGTTGATAATAAGAAAACATGATGTCTTGACCCTTTCATCACGTTTTGACAAGCAAAATCATTCGAAAAAATGCATGGAAAACTATATGCCACACACTATGAGCACCTCAACGCCCAGAAAATAGAATAGATGATTGGACATTGGGGACATTTAAACTACAAGAGACATGATGATATTGGAAAAATAAAATTTGTTAATCTGAATTTCAGGATTGCTGGGATATAGAGATCATTGGAAGCATCATGCATAAATACTATCCATTAACACGTTCACACACAGAATCATCCACATCAAGGTAAATTTAAAGCCACCAGTTAATCTAATATGTACATCTTTAGGATGCGGTAGGAAACTGAAGTAGCTGGTAAAAAACCAGTTAGCCATAGGAAGAACATGCAAATTCCAGAAAGACAGAATCCCTGACTTCAGGAATGGCTTGCTTACCTGGGGATGCACCGAAATGGTATTTCTCCAAACACAATGATGCGCTCACTACTCCTGGAGAAGAAATTATTATTGCAGCATGCTTTTTCATCATGTTGAAAATCGAATGAATTTGTGGGCACTTTTTAATCAAGCGGAAATGAATAGGGTGACATGATTTAATTTTTTTTTTAATTATGAAAGGATTAAGTACAGTGGATCCAGGCTGTTACTTTAAAGGTGTTGTCACACTCATAGTCAGTTTTCTTTGTTACAGTAGTTTGGTTGTATTTCACACTGTTAACTAAACATATCAAAAATATCTTGTGGATGTTTCATAGACTTCTTTCTTTGGGCAGATACTTTTTTTTCTGGGAAAAATATCATGGAGGTTTGAAAACCCTTGTGTTTGTGCATGGCTGCATTTTTGATGGAGCAGAATGCCTATTACTGAACAACTGGAAGACTGTATATACACATATATTTTATATATATACTGCGTGTGTGTGTGCGTGTGTGTGTGCATGTGTGTATATTATATGTGTTAAGTTTATACAAGACCATCATGTAAACAACTTTTCACACATTCCAAGAGGATCTGAGAATAAAAGATTTCTGTCATTTAAAACTATGAAAGCAAGCAGAGTTTCAGCTTGCTAAGTTGTATGCACTTTGAAAGTGACATGTGTGACATCTGTCAATTGATAATAGTCAACTCTTTCATTAGGCAGACATCGTAATAAGGTGTGCGTTTAATAAAAGCAACACCCAGGTGCAAACCCTTAGGGGTTCCTTTAGTAAAGACTGAGTTTGAAGTTTCTGCTTATCTTGCTCTTCATGCTACAGTACTGACAGACAAATGGCCTCTTTTATCCTCAGCTGTTTTTTTGCGAAAAACGTGGATCTCTGCAGCTCACTAGAGATCATGTGAGGAATTTTTTTCTGCAATGCCTGTATCTTTTTGTCTTTGGTCCCAAATTGTTTCTTAAGATTTTGATGCTGTTTGCTTCATCAGCCTCTTTTCATGTATCTGAGGAGTTTGAAGTGTACAGATAAAAAAATTGACACGCTCTGCCACAGTGATCCTACAGCCTTAAATAGGAATAAACTAGTGAAAAAAGTATTAATGGAAGTATGCATGAACAGTTTTTTGGGGACTAAATGTTAAAGATGTGCATATTATGAATCAGGGTTTTAATACCTGATTAAGTCAATTTATTTTTTTTTCATTTAATTATAATGAAAGTATCACCTGGTATTTTTTAATGTGTAAGGAAATTTTAAGTTTTCAAATGAAACATTTTTCTAAAATGAAGTGTTCTGTATTGCTAGTAAAGAACATATTTTACCAGTGGTCCAACTTTAAGATGGGGGCTTGGAGTACTGGGACAGACTGATTGGCTTAACAACCCATAGCATAAACTGTTTATCAGTATTCATAATTAGAGTGATGATACCGTTTTATCTCATAATTAAAGTTGGCCATCTACATCATAAGCATACTTTGTGTTCTAGGAGAAAAACGCAGTGCTAAGAAGATAACGCTAAGTGTTTCTTAGCCATTTAAAATATTCCAACAAGTGTTAACTTGTGGAAATCCATTTAATCAGAGTCACAAAAAGCTAGAGCTTATCTCCGGAATATCTTTTACCAATCTCTATAATATGGTTCAGGACCATGGTTGGTCCTCTTGAGAAAGAAACTCTTTGACACAGTTTGCCAATCAGACAAAACTGGAATGGAGGATGCAATTATCTTTCTGCTCTACAAGGCTTATTCTCACCTGGGCAAAGGTGGCAGTACTGTGAGGATTCTGTTTTTTGATTTCTTGAGCACCTTCAATCCCATCCAGCCATACCTATTAAAGGGTAAACTCAGAGATAGGCAGGTGGATGAGCCTGTGGTGTCCCAGACAATGCACTGTCTGATGTGCAGACTGCAGTTTGTGAGACTCAAGGACTATGTTTCTGATTCCGATGTGAGCAACACTGGAGAACCACAATGAAAAGTCCTGTCTCCTTTTCACTTCACCCGGTACACCTCAGACCATTAATATAACACCCAGTCATGTCACTTGCAGAAATTCTCACCAACTATGGAAAAACCTAAAATGTCACATCTTTCAAGTTTTCGGCAAATTGAGAAAATGATGTTGCCCCTATAATTAACAAACTCTAGATTTCATTTTGTCCTGAGCTTCATGTACACAATATTATTTTTTGCACAAATCAACAACACCTGCCATTTAAATCACGTGATCATAATTTGACATTTTCATTGGTAGGCGGTCTTTCCTCATCAGTCAGTGGAGTTGCTAAGTTTTTGTCTTCCAGTATGTAAAATACTGTACATACTAGCTTCTTCCATCGTACTGTGACCATAATGAAGACATATTTGTCCATCACCACTACAGTATAATACCAGGAAAGACCGAGTAACTTGAAAAATTAAAAAAAAACAAAATTTTGAAAAAAATGACAGTTACTAGGTGTTTCCATTGCACGTGAGAAGTCACAGATAATTCTGCACAAGTGGAGTGTATCGATAAGGCAGATGAGATCGAGTATAGGAATCAGGTGGGGAACTTTGTTTGTTGGTACAAAAAAAATTGTCTGCGGCTCAGCATCAGCAAAATCAGGTTGAAACTAAAGGTCACATGAGTGTGCAAAATACTAATGGCTCCTACCAAATAGTAAAATAAAAAGAAAATGTGGTTCACAGAGGTCTGCACTCCGGAGATGAAAGTTTGACAATGAACACACACTTACTCTGGCTTTGAATATTTGTAGTGGCCTTCTGGAAGAGGCAGGGCTTTGAAAGATGTGGAAGTGAGATTATCTCTCTTTTGGCAGGAGTCCATCTGAACTGTCAGTGAAAAGGAAGAAAGTGTTAGTGACAGTGTCCCCTCTCGGCTTGGGGTGGTATTGCTTACCTGTTAGGGGTCATCTTCATCTTAAGAGCTCCAAAGTGCTCGTCGCAACATAGTATATGTTAATTACTTTTGCTAATCAGCCAAAGTATTGTGCAATCTCCCCTAGTAAACTCATTCTGTTGACTATTTGCTTGTAAACATTTATGCTTCAGTAGCACATGTTTTCAGCTTATTCAAAAATGGCTTGTGGGAAACCACCAACAATAGACACTCATAGGGAATATTATTAGGCAATCATATCTAGCATTTATAAAACTTCCTTCTGCCTCAGGAACAGCAGGAATTGAATAATGCATTGATTAAAGAAGGTGCTGGAAGCATTCCTTAAAAATTCTGGTTCATGCTGACTCAAAAGCATCAAATCGTTCCTGCAGATTTCACTATCATTTTTGTGAGATTAGCTTGAAATATTGTGTGATTTATGACATGGCACACAGTAAAAATCCCATCAGGACAGCTGTTTCCATACATTTGAACCGCCACAATTTACACAAAAAATATTATCATGGTTAGATTTGTTTAGAATATGTCACACACATTCTAAACTTTGGTCAAACAACCACTCAACCTCTTGATAATATTTTCATGCTTTTTAAACTGTGCTTCAGCCACATGATTGTGTTATATTTGGAATTTTCTTTTAAATTTTATTTAGTTTTCTGTGGCTTTTTGGAATGATGGCTGCATCCTTGTTAATGATTTTGCCTAAGAGGCTTGATTTCTGAAGTCATATTATTTGTAAGATTCTCCATTTAAAAGGTTAGAACTTTTTCTTGCTATACTGTAATGCAATTTTCTTTGATTATGAGCATCACCATTCTAGTTTTAGAGCATCCTCATCGCTATGGCAATGTATCCCATGATCCTCTGGAAATGCATGAGCCCTGACATAATCAGCATTATAATAATTAGGTCATCATGTATTTGGATGCAAAGTGCTTTATATGTGATTTATTTTGTTTGTTTTATGGTTATTTGAGACTCAGCTTTATTATGAAGAACTCTGATTACTGGGTAAGTTTTAGGATTTGACAGCAGGTTGGTTTAGTGTTTTTGATAACAACCTTGGCACAATATTTTGGCCGTGTCTCTCCCTTCCGGTCCTTTTTCTCAATCGAGAAAAAAATGATTTGCTGTGGGGAGGAGCAAACTAATAAACTAATAAAGTAGCAAAAAAATGGTAGCTTTGTCTGGCTTTGCTCTGCACACCTCATCAAAGACTTTTTAGTTATCATTCTACTGTATCCTGCTTGTTTGTATCTCACGATAATTTCTATTTTTAAAGTTAAAGTTGAAATTGACATGGAAAAAAAACTCACATAGTAATTTTCAAATAATATTAATTTTTCAAGTATTTAAAAATATTTCTAAAATAACATACAGCTGCACATTACAATCCTAAAGTGGTTTCCTCACATTAAGCGAATATATGACATAACCATAACATTTCTGTATAAAAATAAAAAGCGTTTTGCATATTATCATTTTACAACAATGATATTCATGGTAAAATTGTATTTGTTACTATTTTGCCTCTTTACACCTCAGAGGTACATTTTGATTAAATTGTACATCTGCATTTCCTTCAGGTTTTAATATGTGCAATCTGTTTCACATTAAGTTGTAGAACCTGGATGAAAAAAGCCACACAAGGGGCAATTAGATTTTTTTTACTCTTCAAAGTGCCTCATCTTATGTAACCTGACACATATCGTGCTTTGGGTATGTTCCAGACTCGGATTTTCATGTACTTTGTTGTAGTTGTGCCTGCCTGGTGTAATATTTTGACTAAGATGCTTAGGAATCTATTCTCATAACTGTAACAATATGTAGCTGTCGACTGGCATGACTAGATATCTCAGGTTTGCAAGCTAAAACTTTAGCAGATATTGCGACAAGTAGAAAGTGAACTGTTGTTTTCAAATAAATCATTTCGTTGAAATCATTTTCACTCCAATTATCTTTGTTATGCCAGTCATGGCAAAACATGAAACAAACCTAAAACCTACACCTTGGATGCCCCTCCATCTGTTTCCTTTTCCAAGTTGGCTGCCCCAAGTTTCTTACTGACATGATGTTTTATAAAGCTGACCAAGAGATTTACTTCAGAAATTAAATTAAGAGAACATTTTTTCTGGAAACTAGGAATAAAATCTTAACCAAAGGTAAACTTTTCTGAGCACTGCAATCTGTTGTTCTAAGCCAGAGGGTTTAATCATAATTGTTGTCAGGTTAGCATGCAATGGGCCATTATCAAAACTGTTATTAAAAAATTAGAGCCAACACACCTAGACAGAAAATGAGTGGTTATGAAAGAGCAAGAATAAAGACTTCCTAATAGCACTTGCTCACTAGCTTAATTCGTACAATGAATAGAAGGCAAACCGCCTCAAGACAAAAACTCAAAAATGCACTGCAATTATGAGACGAACTGTAGCACAAGAAAGCAACTTTTGCAGGAACTCTCATTTTTATGTGAACAGCCAACACAAAAATACAATGTCAGAAGTTCTTTGTACCTAATAGTGAACATTCACCACTCAAAAAGGCACTGCAGCACCTGAAAGACAAGCTTTCGCTATCAGTTCCTCGAAAATGAAAGGTGAGCCATCACCACTCAAATAGATACCAGCTGGAAGGAGAGCCATCGCCACAAAAATCGAAAAGCACTTCGGTATGACACTGTGCAACCACACAAAAATCCAAATTGGAAAAAGCACTTTAATTTAAAATCATTTGCCTCTGAGGTCTCCAAAGTATCCAAAATCTCGGACAAGGGCATTCCTGTTACTCCATTCAAATTTATTACCAAACCTTTGTGATGCTAGTCATCAAGACAGTCCTTAGGAGCCATGATGTACATGTTAGAAATTTAAGTTTTGACACATTTAAAATTGTAATAAAAAAACTAAAAATCTTCCTCATGTTCATGGAAATAAAGCTTAACAAAATAAGCTTAATGCATATGAAAATGTTAAAAACAAACCCAAATCAAAACAGAAGTAAGATACTGAGCTGGACTACTGAGGACACCCTATCCTCTTCCAACAACACTTGGAGAATTTCCAGATACTCCCAAGCAGTGTGAGATGTGCTGTATGATTTCTCTAGTGTCTCATAGATCCTAGATCTGCCCCTGGATTTTCTCCCACTGTGTGTCTTATACAGTATAACTCCCATGACAGGAAACAATGGGCCATTGACCAAACCACCTCATTTGGCTCCATGTTATATTTCAGCCAGGGTTACTCCTCTGGCTGGGGTTCAAATCCTTGTTTTATGACTTTTTGCTCACTTTTCAGTCATTGTTTTATGTTAGTGCCATTTTTGTTTATTATTTTCTGTATTATCAATGGCTGTGTTATGTTTTGTGGGTGGCCCATTGTGGATGTGCTACAAAGTGGTGGGTTCTTGTGATTTTTTGTGAGATATTTGTGCTTTTGTGATTCCTGGATTTTTGAACTATTGCTCTATTTTATACCTTTGTTTGGATTTGTAATTTGAATTTGGATTGGGATTCTGCATTTTACCCTTATATCAAGCTGGTGTTTTGCAGTAAATCCCCCTGAGAACTCTTTTTTGAAGTGGTTTTGGAACTCCTTAATGTTTCAGAACTTTCATTTCTTAACATTCCTCTTGTTTCAGACAGACAGCAGTTCTACTTCAATGTCTTCCAAAACTGCTGAATTACTTGACCTATCACAGTGGATGAGTCCAGCAATCCAGAAAAGGTAACTCTTTTTAGCTGCTCTTCCTCGCAATCTCATTATTTTGGTCACTATCCAGACCTTCTGAACAAGCAAGGAGGGTGAAGGCCAACCCTCGAAAGTGGAAATATGTGCAATGGAAAGCATTCAAGAGCAGCAGTGAGTGAAGTCTGATCAGTTGGGAGAAGAGTAATGAGCATAGTGGGTGTGCTGCAAGAAGGTGATTGCTTGGGAAAAAATCAAGGAGCGCCACGGAGGAGCGAGGAGAGTGCTGAGGCCAGGAGATTCAAAAGCAGAGCAAGTGGCAGTTGATACTGCATTCATGGGTAGCAATGCTATTCCGTGAACTGCTTGACAGTGGAGAAATGTCCTTGATCTGAATGTTGTGAGTGAATAATAGTGAGAGGTCTAGTATGTTGGAGACTTACCTATGAAGAGTGTAGATCATCGAGGGCATTGTTGCTTACTGAGATCTTTGCTAGGTTGTTTTCATAGGGGAGAAAGGCTCTTGATGGAACACAATTACTGAACAAATAGAATGAGTTACAGATGTGTTACCAGCAATACCCTGCACTAGCACCAATGTATGGAATCACTCTCCAATAGTCTTACTGCTCGTGTGGAATAACAGTTCATTTTTACTGCTCAATGGAGATTCATTTGTATTTGTTTATATAAGTCTAATTTTATAATGCATATTTTGCATCTTCTCTTTGTACTTTTTGCACAGTAATAAATACATACTTTTGCATTGCTTATCCATCCTCGTTACATGAACTACAGGTGGATGTGCTGCCAATTAGTATTACAGTCTTATATAGGAATAAATTCATTGGTTTTCAAATCTGCTCATCCAGATAGAGGACTATAGAGGATTTGATGATAAGCAGGCCATAAGACATAGCGAATGACTTCATCATTATGCTCACTTCCTCACTTACATATGCATTAATATAAAGCTTGTCGTCATTCAGTCATATTGGACACACATCTATCATTTTAGAAAAAAAAAAAGAATCCAGGGAAAACCTCGAGTGGGCTTGAAGACCATGAGTGAAGTCAACAGAGAATGTGGTCAGACCAGGATTCAAACCCCAAAGCCCTGGAGCATAAGATGTAAGAGATACTGAATTTGAAGCATGGTGTTTGTAATTTAAGAACAAGAAAACTGCCCAGTGTGTTGCGATGAGTGAAGAGCTCATCAAACATGTCATAAAATAATATTTTTAATTTTTCATTGGCTATAATTACTCTTGCAAGGAAATTTTCAGTTTAAATAGGACATGGACTTTGTGACATCATTTAAACAAATAACAAATTGTAGGAAACAAATAAGACATACTGTATAATCATTGCCAGATTTGATATGTGCAAAGTATACAGCTCCTCAAGAAATCACTCATCCATTGTTAGTAATATATTTTTCCTTAAAGCGGAAAGCCAAGAATAAAACTAGAATCGGCTTTATTGATGTAAAGTATAATTAGACTGAAACAAACTAATCTCATTGACACAACTGCATAAAGATAAATATGCTGACTGCCATCCCACCAAATTATCAATCCACTTCTAAAAGACTTCTGTTAGCTTCAAATAGGAGGAAGTAATCACCCATTGAGGGGGCTTTGCCAGCTTATTGTATGGCACTCTCATGCATACACTGACAAACTCTTCCACACCAGGACATTTACAAATTGCCTATTAACCTAATATTCATGTCTCTAGTTTGTAAAAAAAAAAAAAAAACAGGAATATTGTGAGGAAAGACACATTGTGACACAAGCAGAATGTGCCAATTCCACATAGTTAGTGGTTTGGGCAAAGGTTTAAAATGGGTACCAGGAGTGGGCAACATGAACTAGGAGATGCAGTACATAGCCATGATGGCACAAAATTTCTTGCTGCAACAAAAATTATAGACATTGTAGGTAGGCACATTAAGACATGGATAAGTGTGGGGTTTACTTTATTTAGTTGATCATTTACTTTTTTGACTCGCCTTTGCTTTTTTAATAGTAAAAAATTGTATCTAGTATATTATATTTTCATATAAGTCTATTGCATGTCAACATGTCATCTAAAAATGCAAACAGGTTACAGCTGAAATTTGGACTCAGGCTAATTCATTCCTACTGTTGTGAATTGATAATAAGTTATTGTATCATGAAGATTCACATTACCTTATCTAATCATTCATTTTAATAAGCGCTAATGTAATGGAGAAGTGCATTTTATTATTTTAAATTATTTTTTAGATTGCTTTTATTTGTCTGTGTGATAAGGAGAGGTCTGCCAATGTCTGAAGGAAGATTTCTATCAGTAAGATGTAAACAACCAAAGAAATTCAACTGAAAACTATTACAATGTTAAATGTGATAGGCCTGCTTTTCTGGAAAGTTATAACACACACGATCAAGTCTTCAAATTCAATAAAATGAATGTAAAGAAATATATAACACAGAACTTATACTGTTGTTTTTAATTTATTGGAGTAATTAAAAATGAAAAGAACTCTTCCTGCAATGAAGTTCAGCACAATCCTGTATAATTTTGAAAGCTTTCACAAATAAAAAAATAAATCTAAGTAGACATGAAAGGTGTGAGTAAGCCCCACTATGTCTGTGAATTGAAGTAACAATGAGAGAGTATGGGAGAGTGTGAATTGTAAGAGGCTGACAAAGCGATCACCAGTCGGAGGATTTGGAAACCGTGTGGTTTTCTTCCTTGTAAATGTATGCCACAACATTCTCTTTCATTGAGGTGATGTTTTTTTTGCTAAATGTAATTGAGTAATGAAGTCATTATGCATTGTCTGTGTTTAAGATACAAGATACTGATACAAGGAAAGGGCAGGAGACCACAAAGATATGTTTTGTTTTGCTTTGTTAAAAACTAAATTTCAACTGCGGTTTCCTTCCAGTGAAATCAGTGAAATGAAATTTGTAATTAGTATTTATTAGTTTGATCTTTGAATTGTTTAGACTGCTTTTTAAATCGACTTATTTAAGAAAGATAGGCGAAATATTTTAAATAGCTGGATTAGCTTCTTTTAGAAGTAATAATAATAATAATTCTTTGCATTTACAGTATATAGCACTTTCCTCACTATTCAAAGCGCTCAGCAATTGCAGGTTAAGGGCCTTGCTCAAGGGCCCAACAGAGCAGAGTCCTTTGTGAACACTGGCCCAGACACAGACAGATGGACATCTTATGTTCACCCAACACACACTTTATTTACAATATTTACAGTAATACTTCACGTGCACCACCAGTGCCTCCAGCACCGATCCCCCAAAGTCCAGGCCACACAGTCCTTTGTGCCTCTCTTTCTGGCCGCCTCCAGTCCTCTCTCTAGCTCCGTCTCTCTTCCACCCGACTTCCGCTACTGAATGAAGGGAGGCGGCCCCTTATCTAGGAACCTGGATGGGCTCCAGCTGCTTCCCGGCATTCCTCCGCAGACACGCCCCAGTGTGGCGGAAGTGCCAGCTGCGCACCCAGAAGCCCTCCGGGTGTCCCCTGTCTTCTTCCTCCCGGCACTTCCAGGGGCCTCATGTATAAACGGTGCGTACGCACAGAAATGTTGCGTAAGAACTTTTCCACGTTCAAATCGCGATGTATAAAACCTACACTTGGCGTAAAGCCACGCACTTTTCCACGGTACCTCATACCTTGTCATACGCAAGTTCTCCGCTCGGTTTTGCAGTGCTACCGTTACTGTGTGGTTACTCATTATTTTCCTGACGCGGCTTTATAAATACACTGAAACTAACCGCATATTGTTTATTATTGTAACGCATCTGATTGTAATTAACTTGTAACAATATAATGGTCCAGGGAATAGCCATAGTATTCCAAATGCCATAACTGATTTAGCGTTATTACTCTAACTGCACCTTCTTCTTTCAGCTGCTCCCGTTAGGAGTTGCCACAACGGATCATCTTTTTCCATATTACTCTCACTGCAGCACTCGGAGTATTTATATCACTGTAACTGAGTGTGAATCACAGCAGCAGCTGTTCGGAAAGAGAATTATCGGTATACAGCATCAGGCACACGCTACCTCAGCCACGGCAAAACGTTTTAAAGCCTTTCCTGTACGGACCTCGAGGTTCAGAAAAAGTTTCATCCCAAGAACTATAAACGCACTCAATCACTGCTCCTTGTAGAACTGTTTGTACTTATAAGTACAATTACCTCACTGTAAACTTGTACTACAGTTATAATATTGCACAACCTGAGCCACTTTATAAAGCGCGTATTTACATATGATGACGATATCATTTTAAGATGAAATGCAGCAAAATATGTTTATTATATTATACAGGTAAAACTTTAACTTCATTTAAATAATCTATATTCTTCACTGGGACTGGCGTGAAGGATAGAATAATTAAACATGTACTACGAAGATATTTCAATGTTCCTTAAACTTTTTAAAGAATCAGTGCTCTAAGTTTACAGATGGCTTAACATCTATTACAGAGCTGATTGTGTGGCAATCGGTTACTTGGAGAAAGAAAAGCAAGAACTGCATGGGCGGCCACGTCAATACATATTGAATATAAAACAGAAAGAGAAAATAACGACACAGCTAAAAATGCAGTGGCAAATTTCGACAAAAGTTAAATGCTTGTGTCATGAGCACAAGGCGGCTAGTGTCTGCAACGGACGTGGCCATCCGCCGTGCATAAGCTACCTCACTGACATTGGCGGGCGAAGGAGCCACCGATTCTTTTTCTGCCCAGTGCCACCACAAACCTAGAGCCGCCCCTGAACTGCTGCAATAAATAATTTCATCGATGGTCGTGCACAATCGCTGCGCTGTAAAACCCATGTTTAATAACGTGCTTTAACTCTTAATGATATCACGTATACATCTCAGTATTTTAGTTATTCAGAGAGCTGTAATATCACGAATGTAATGGATTATGTGTACAGTCGGAGGAAGAGAGCCAGTTTAAGAAGCAAGTAGTGATTCACACACATAGATCACATAGAAGATCAAATACAAAACAAAGCATTTAACGTGCTACTTTAATTACGATGTGATTTGAGAAACTGGTTAAGTAAATGATTTTAAGATGATGTTTATGATGTTCTACTTTAATGACAAAATAAACTACGTGATTAAAGTGGAAATTTCGAGATTGAAGTTGACATTTCGTGCTTTTGTTCTCTGTACCCTAAAAAGCTTTAATATGACACTCAGACGGTAGGCTACGACTCGCCTTTTCACGGCGACTGATATCTGAGCTTTCAAGTTTCTCCAACACGCTATGTCACTCGATCAACTTCCTTTTGTTGATTATACCACGGTTTAATTAAACAAATAGTACATTTTCCTTTGCCTCCACTTGGTATTCGCTGAAATCGTTATATTTTCCCCCGTGCTTTTCCCATTGTCTTTTCACAGAAGGCTGAGCTTAAGGGTAATTTATATTGATTTGCATATTCAAAGAGGCGTAATTCTGGGAGGAGTTGGGGCATTACATAAAGCGCGTGCACGAGCGTTAGTTTTCACGCTGATCGGGATTTATATAGCGGAAGAACGTGGAAGTTGGAGTACGCACAGATTCCTGCATCTGGATTTTTCTGTGCGTAAGCACATTTCGGCTTTTGTGCTTACGCCATGTTATAGTGCGAGTTCTACGCACAGCGTTATACATGAGGCTTTCTACAGGCACCGGGGTGCCGCCTGGCGGTGGCCACAGGTCCCAACAGGGCTGGGCTTCCAAGCTATTTACCTGTGGCCCCCAAAATAACCAGGCCGGTTGTCCCCTCGCGGTCTGGAGGAGGTACAAGCCTTCCTCCGGTCCTCCTGGGCGTCCCGGCCGGGGCCGGGATTCGAACCGGCAACCTTCCGATTGCCAGTGCAGATACATAGCCAAGTAACAATAATGAAAACATTTTCTTTATATATTAAGCAAATAATTACATGCTTAACTGATGTTTTTTTTTCCAAACCAGTTTACAAAAGTGGTCAACATAATTGAGTAAATATAAATCTGGGAGACTGTTTGGGAACAAGTGATACAGGGCAAGGCTCCAAAATTGATCACCACAAGTGAAGACCCCAAAACAAAATTCAAGAACCTACCAACGCCAATATCTATTAGACACAAATTCTCAAGAATGTCTTCAAACGTTTCATAAACAGATTGAGGAATGCAATGTTGAACCAGCTAACATGTATATGTTGTGTCAGTTTCCAAATTTAAATTTCACAGATTTTCTCTGAAATTCTTTATCATTATTAGGTGTATATTGTTTAATCAGTGATGAGTGAAATGATTTGTGGGAAAGTGAAATACACTGATTAGCTTCACAGACAAAATTTGTGTTTCACATCCAGCGAAGTGTGTGGAATTCCCAAGAAGAAGAAAGGCATGTAGTTTCTTTCTGGAAATGTTTTCATGCATTCATTTGGCAAGTGTCTGCCTCAAAATTAGTATTAAAAAATTTACAGAAAGAATGCATATCCTCGACTAAGATAGGGCAGTTGCTAACAGCAAGCGAACATGCAGCATGTCATATTTTAAAAAAAAAATGTGCTGCACATCTTCCTGATGATTTGAACAACAGGCATCATTTGAATTGATTTTACTGGTGTGGTACATATTATATGCGTAAGTGTAACGATAAGAGAGCATTATTACTTAGTTTCTAGCCCAAAAAATTTTTACATCTCCAAAACACTTTTTAGTGAGTTTTGCAGATGCAAATCTGCTGTGAAACAGATTTTTGTGGTACGTTCAGGAAACTGTATGCAAATCAAAAGTTGCCTGTTTTGCACATAACTAGGTTTGATTTTTTTTATTACTGTTTATTTTCCAGTCAGGTTTACCTGAAACAACTTAGAAACTGGAGTGAATAAAATATACGGTTGTCAAGAATTTGCAGAAAGAAAAGTCAGTTAAGAATAATAGTCCCTGGACTAGATCACAAAGTAGCAGCTGTCACACAAGGGAGACATCTTTTAGACTCTTGCGATGTAATTGGTTCCACCCCAGCACAAGAGAAGGCAATTTTGCTTCTTTTCCATCTGCAGCTCCAAAGGGCAAAACCTCTAAGTTGCCTGACATTGTTTTGAGTTTAGTCCCAAAAGTCCTGACCCTTCTGAGGAAGTCCCTATATATACAAGCTATTCACAGGGAACGGGCATTCATTTGTGTACCCGCTGAGGACAAAGACAGAGCTCCTCTTATCTAGCAGCCTAAGGTTTTCAGAGCAATGGCACTGCCATTTATTTTCATTATCTTCTTTTCTATTGGGTTGTGTAAGATAAGGACAAGACAATAAAGAGTTGGAGTACCAGCCTGGTGACCTCATATAATTAAAGGTTTGCACCAAAAACAAAAGCATTCAATAAGTTGAGGAAACGTCTTTTCAGACATGAGTTCTAAACAAAACTAATAAATAGAACTAACAAAGATGGCGGAGTTTCCAGTTTTGAGTTCTTACAGTAGAAATAGGTGGGGTGAGGTTGATGGACACCAGAAATGACATCAGAGGTGTTACAGCCATCAATCATTTGGTCTGCAGAGGAGGAAGAAAAAAATCATTTGGACACAGTGCAAATCCCTGGAGTGGTAGTTGAATTACAGTCACTTAAGCCCTGTTATAGTTGTCCCCTGTGCATGACAGTTGTATTAAGTGGAGTTTGCCTGGGATGTACCCTAAGCACAGCTTTAAGACAGCTAAATTGTCAAATGATGGTTGTAAGTGTCATTAAAGATGAGAGAACGAGTAGCAGCAAGCATAAGTGATTTTGTTATGTGAAGGTGCGGGTATTCAAGGGGTGTCTTAATGTCAATGAACTAGAAACCTTTTAGAAGCCCGGTCCACAAAAGTATTGGAAAAACTTGAGAAATGATTAATTTTACATCCTTTAAACACAGTGAACGTGACTCAATGAATATAACTCTTTTATATGTTTTGTATTTTAATTTTGCTTTGACCTTTTTGCTTTATCTGAACAACTCTGTTTCCAAGAATGCGTAAAAGACGCTGCTGAATACAAACAAAAATATCTGAGGTCACAATCAAAGAATCCCTATTTATTTAGTGCTAATATGGAAAAATTAAGGTATTATAGGACACCTTTGGATGTACAGTAACACAGTCTATGATCTCCAGGTGAAGCAGAAGGTTTGATATTACTTTAGGTACTGGATCTGTTTCTTAACAACAACAACAGGTTTGTACATAGGGAAACAAAGAAAAATAATAATCTGTCAATAATTCTCCTTCCCTTTCTGATACTGATTCTACTACCCAGGCCGTAAGGACATATACAGTTTCATTAAGACTATCCATTATTATGGAATCTCCTTTTAGGTTTGCTATGGAGAATTCCATAATCTTGTAAGTAGTGTGTTGTGATGCTCCTTCCCATCCTGTGTTCCTATTTCCAATCCCAGTAAAAGCACCATTACTTCTGACAATTGATGTCTGTCCATGTACAGATTTAGCTACAAATAACCAAGAGCAGGTTCAAATGCTGGTTCTGTATGAGGACAACACACATCTGAAAGTCAGTGAACTGGAAGCAGTTTGGTAGGGACAAGAAGAGAAAGAAAAGCCAAGCCTGTTTCACACCAGTTTAATAAAACAGAAAAATATCTTATGATATGCACGCATCTTAGTCATTCATGTAATAGACTTACAAGAAACACAAGCAAAAAAGAAGCCGGTTTATATTTGAAATGCATATAATATGGCAGAAATCTGCCATAACAGATATTAAGTAAAACAATTAAATCATATAAAAAAGTTACAAAAAGACATCATTTGATTCTCAGTAAATGTTGTCTCTTTGCCACACTATTAGTGTCCTATTTAATCTCCCAAACTAATATAAAAAAATATATATTGTTTTATGGCCACTAGACCACTTTATTTTCAGTGGCAAGGAAAATGAACCTAATTGTAACTGAAGTTTAAAGCAACAGTCATAAAAAGTAAAACCATAAACATGAATCACTCTAAATTGGGTGGACAACCAGAGCCCTACAGTCGAGCTTGTATAAAATCTTAGCCATAGCTAAGGAAAGGATTGAAAGTCTCCATACTCCAGTTGCCCCACTTTAAGCTAATGACAAAATGTCTTTCAGGCAGCACAAGGGGACAGAACACATGGCTTACATGTGTTCTGTCAGGGCGTTGAATTTAGTCGCAACATTCTAAGTATTTGTTCTAAGAAAAATACTCATACAAAGCAATATTTTAAAAAAGGTGTAAATAGCTGTTATTTTATTCTGTCACACTTTCACAGACAAAAAATTAACATGAACGCATTCTGAAAAGTACAGTAGATAATCTGCCTGGCATAAAGAATATGAATGCATCAAGACACATTCAAAATCATATATCACCAAATTAAATGAACATAATCTAATTTTTGTTTTCTTGTGTCATTATATTTATTGTGGAACCATAACCTTCATTCTTTTTTGAGCTAGAATCAATGAGGTGTGTACCAATACAGTTATAAAGCAGGAGTGTAACACTTCCTTTACATTGCTCACAGTCAAATCTCATTTCTTCTGATTGAGTATATTTTGTACACTATCAAACTAGCATGCGCATTTCTTAAAATGTATTCTTTCATAAACACAAAAGAAACATATTTAGGTAAACTATTGACTAAATTGTGGTTGAATGCAGCTCTGATGACAGTACCACAGCCACAGGTAAGCAATGTACCGGCCATAATTGTGATTAGGCACTCACTGACATATCATTAAGCATCTTCTTTAATTCCTCTTCCTATGTCTTGCCACAAAAGATCATAAAGTTGAAGGCAAGAATTGGAGAAGCAACATCAGAATTAATACTAATGTGGACAATAACATGTCATGTCATTTTCTAACTTGTCTAATCAAGACAGTGGTCATGGGTTGGATCCAATTCCAGCTAGTACAGGGCACAAGGCAGGAACAAACCCTGGATAGGGCACCAGTCCATCACAGAGCGAACACACACACTCACACTCCAAAACACACACTAGGGCCAATTTAGACTTGCCAGTTCACCTAACCTCTATGTCTTTGGACAGAGGGAGGAAACTGGAGCACTTGGAGGGAATCCACACAGACACGGGGAGAAAATGCAAACTCCACGCAGGGAGGACCTGGGATGCAAAGGCTGGTGTCCCTACTGTGAGGCAGCAGCGCTACCACTTTGTCACCGTGCCATCCGTGTACAATAAAATGTAATTTAGATAACATATAAGGCTATGTAAGGAAAGTTTGAAATAATAATTAAATTGCTGAATAGTGGTATTTTTATTGTTTACAGTATAAATAGAGGTGTTAATGAAACATAAAATCAGAAAAAATTGTCACTACTGTCAGAAAGTGACATAACATAACTAACCAGAGACTGTATTTCTTCATGGATATTATCCATCAGTGATTTTTCTTAACATGCTCTATACATTAATTAGATGCTGTAAGCCCTGAGCTCTAGGCAAAATTCCACCCTGATGTCAGTCAATCACAGGGCACACAAACACAGAATTTTGTTGGTAATTGTCTGCCTTTAACAAATCCAATATTATATTAAGATATAATATAACTTTTTCTATTATTTTTGCAAAAACTTTGGGCAAAATCTTATAATCAGTATTTAGTAGGAAAATGAGTGTGTAAGATAAGTAATAATAATAATTCTTCATATTTATATAGTGCTTTTCTCACTACAACTTCAACCACCACCTTGATGAGAGGTAGTCATTGTGGTGGAGTGGTTAAGGCCTTGGGCTTCAAACCCTGAGGTTGTGGGTTCAAATCCCAATACTGAAACAGTGTTACCATGAAAAAGTCACCTATCCTGTCTGTGCTCCAATTGGAAAACCTAAATAAATGTAACCAATTATATCATAAATGTTGTAAGTTGCTTTGGATGAAGGTGTCAGCCAAATAAAGTCATAGGAAAAAGTTTGTGAACCCCTCTTAATTCTTTGGATTTTTGTTTATCATTGGCTGAGCTTTCAAAATAGCAACTTCCTTTTAATATATTACATGCCTTATGGAAACAGTAGTATTTCAGCAGTGACATTACGTTTATTGGATTAACAGAAAATATGCAATATGCATCATAACAAAATTAGACAGGTGCATTACATCAATACTAAGTTGAGCCTCCTTTTGCAAATATAACAGCCTCTAGACACCTCCTATAGCCTTTGATGAGTGTCTGGATTCTGGATGGAGGTATTTTGTACCATTCTGCCATACAAAATCTCTCCAGTTCAGTTAAATTTGATGGCTACTGAGCATGGACAGCCTGCTTCAAATCAACCCATAGATTTTCGATGATATTTAAGTCAGGGGACTGTGACAGCCATTCCATTCATTCTCCCTCTGCATCAATGCCTTTGCAGAGTTCGAACTGTGCTTTGGGTCATTTTCTTGTTGGAATACACAACCCTTCCGTAACTTCAACTTTGTGACTGATGCTTGAACATTATCCTGAAGAATTGTTGATATTGGGTTGAATTCATCTGACCCTCAATTTTAACAAGGGCCCCAGTCCCTGAACTAGCCACACAGCCCCACAGCATGATGGAACCTCCACCAAATTTGACAGTAGGTAGCAGGTGTTTTTCTTGGAATGCAGTGTTCTTCTTCTGCCATGCAAAGTGCTTTTTGTTATGACCAAATAACTACATTTTTGTCTCATCAGTCCAAAGCACTTTGGTCCAAAATGAATCTGACTTGTCTAAGTGCCTGCGCCACCACCATCTACTCAAAGCATCATGATTCTCCAACATTGATGGAATAAAAGCCAGAGGTCTGCATGACCATCATCATCAAGTCCTTATGTGAGAACCCTAAATACAAAGATGACTGTTTCATTTATGTGAGGTAGAATGCCCAGAGGGGACTGGGCGGTCTCATGGTCTGGAATCCCTGCAGATTCTATTTTTTCTCTCCAGCCGTCTGGAGTTTTTTTTTTTTGTTTGTTTTTTCTGTCCTACCTGGCCATCGGACCTTACTCTTATTCTATGTTAATTAATGTTGACTTATTTTAACTTCTTACTATGTCCTTTATTTTTTCTATTCTTCATTTGTAAAGCACTTTGAGCTACATTTTTTGTATGAAAATGTGCTATATAAATAAATGTTGTTGTTAAATGAGCATTTGCATACAACAAGCGACTCTGTTTGTAGTGTGAGTGCAGAAAGGGTTTCTTTCTCATCACCCTGCCATACAGATGTTCTTTGTGCAAATTGCACTGAACTGTAGAATGATGTACGGATACACCATCTGCAGCAAGATGTTCTTGCAGGTCTTTGGAGGTAATCTGTGGGTTGTCTCACAATCCTACACATACGCCGCTCCTGTATTTTTCTTGGTCTGCCAGACCTGCTGGGTTTAACAGCAACTGTGCCTGTGGCCTTCCATTTCCTGATTACATTCCTTACATTTGAAACTGACAGTTTAAACCTCTTAGATAGCTTTTTGTAGCCTTCCCCTAAACCATGATACTGAACAATCTTTGTTTTCAGATCTTTTGAGAGTTGCTTTGAGGATCCCATGCTGTCACTTTTCACAGGAGAGTCAAAGGGAAGCACAACCTGCAACTGACCACCTTAAATATCTTTTGTCATGATTGGACACACCTGTCTATGAAGTTCAAGGCTTAATTAGCCAATCCAACCAATTTGGTGTTGCAAGTAATCAGCATTGAGCAGTTACATGCATTCAAATCAGCAAAATTACAAGGGTACCCAAATTTTTGCACAGCCAGTTTTTCACGTGATTTAATTTCATACAACTAAATACTGCTTCACTAAAAATCTTTGTTCAGAAAAGACCCCAGTACTCAGATGTTCCTAGGAAATGAAAGCCATACCACTGTTATCTTTTTTGTTGAAAGCAGAGTAAATTATTATGCAGGCTGAGAGGGGTTCCTAAATTTTTTCATATGACTGTAAATAATGTAATTTGTTTGTGCCAGTACTCTTACCACACATTAGCTGTCATTAGGTGTAGTAGTGAGAGAGATAGAGAATTACAGAAAGGAGATGATTAGGGGGCCAGAATGACTAGGCTGTAGTGAGTAATTTAGCCAGGACATCGGGATAAACCCTGCACATTACAAAGGATGCCCATGGGTTTTTTATAACTGCAGAGAGAAAGGACCTTGGTTTTACATCTCAAACAAAAGATGGAGCCATTTTTACAACACAGTGTCCTCATCACTGAAATGGGGCATTGGGATCCACATTTAGGCCACAGGGTACGAACCTTCTGATGGCCTCACCAACACCTCTTCCAGTGTTCAAATGGGCTTTTGCTTTTCTTGCGAAAAATGAAAATTTACATTTTCTGTAGTGTTTTAGGTAAAACCTTTTCCTCTGGTTTAGCAAACATAGATAACATTAAGAGATATAATTTAGGAGTTTTTTTGTAAAATTCTTCTAAAAAAGGTTTCAGTAGTTTTTCCCATTTTTAGTAATTTGACAGTAACTAAAATCACTAACTAAATTTTTGTAGAGTTTCAAAGGTATATCCTTCTAAATTGAGGTTTAATGAACAATTAAAATTCCTGGCTATTATAAGCTTGTGATTGCACGTATCAGGAACTGCAGATAAAAACAGGTATATACAGTATTCCTAATTGCCTCAGAGTTTCATTCAGTTTGCTAACCACAATAATATAGTGAACCTTTAGGTCAGAGATTATCTCAGAAACAACAAAAAGGATGCTTTATGAATCAACAATCTATGGTTCTCATTAATTTAAATATATGTTACCTTCTTGTTGAAGGTTTTATGTTTCCCCTCACTGAGACCCCCATACACCAGACACAATATGTATATTGTGACCAGTGGACAGACTGTGAGAGAGCCAGCAAGAATAGTTGTTGCACAAGCTGGTCTGCCTTGTCTAATCTTGGGCATTAAACCACAGAAATAAATAAAAAACATGGTTTGATCTTTGTGTGCAAAGCAATTAATCATAAGTTTAACCAAAAAAGCCAACTAAAGGTGTCGCAAAAAAAAAAAATGAAAAGCTCTGTCTGCCTCGCTGTAATGAGCCACCATCTTCTAGGTACTACTCGTTTTTATTGTGTCCTGACCAGAATGGGCAGAGCCATCACGGGCTGAAGACAGGTGCTAGGTGTCCTTCTGGAGCTGTTTGTCAGAACTACTGGTGAAAAAGAACACAGTGTTAGCAACAGTGCCACTGTCATTGTGGGGTGGTACTGCTTACTTCAACAAAGCCAGAAAGAGGATCCCCCCATATGGCAACATAAACCTAATAGGATATCTATGTTCTATATTCTCCAGCATCCCAATAATTCTTAGACTCTTCCCTCTTCCTCTACTTTCAGATTCCCAAATTCTATTGTCAGAAGTCTGTTGTTTGTCTCTGTTACAGTTTCCCTGTGTGTTTTGATATAGCATTTTACATTTTTCTGATTGTTCCAATTGAACTTTCATTGTACTCACATTTTACTCATATACCCTTTTCAAGCATTTGAGATTTTTTTTAATGTGTCTGGCTAGGTCAGATAGTTTAACTTTTTTTGATACCTGGGAGACTCACAGCATGAACGTGTATTTGAAAAATGTGCAAGGAAAATGATTAAATAATATTTATGGCTCATTGGTGAATCTATGCCTCTAGTAATTCAGGGTACTTTGGAGAAAAGTGGGATTCTATCTGGTACAAGGTAGGTGTACAAATTAAAGCGGCCACTGAGTGTGCTGTTTATATGCATTGAAGTGGGCCAATACTTACCCATATACTGTATCTGCACTTCTACATTTTTCTGTTTGGAGCACCAGGAGTTTTACGGTGCATTCTGGTAGAGTCTGAAGTCTGACAGTACTCACCAATATGCAGTACCGGCACTTCTCATCTCACAGTTGTCACAAGGGGGTCCCCACCTCCACTCACCCCAGGCTTACAAGCATGCTGAAAGTGATATGTCTTATTTGTCTCAAAACTTATATCTATACCCCCTCCCAACCATTAGCTGAACAGCTCTTCAATGAGTAGGCCTGAAACAAATGCATAAACTAAGAAAAGCAAGTGACCTCAGTGCTACAAATGAGGCAATAAAACAGGATCAACAAAAATTATATAAGAAAGACAATTATTCCTACATACCTCTTAGAAAACCTGATAACCTGCACAGATGTAGAACACAAGTGCTTTAATCTCTAATTTATTTTTTAAATTATTAGGGCATAATGCTCCCAAAGGAAAGGAGATGTAACACACGCAGTCAAAACTACAATGTTGAAAAATAACATAAACACGTCTGCCTTGCTAGAGGCAAATTCCCCTCTTACCTACCACATTTCAATATCAGTGCGCAAAAGATCTCTGCTTCCACCCTTTTTATTTCTCTTCTTTGTCAGTAACGCACAGCCTGAAGCTTAATTAGCAAGGAGCTGGCAACCATTTAATGTCAAGCAGGGGAAATTAAAGGAGTCATATTTTAAAATAGGCAGCTATACAAGGTAGCTGCATTCTTGATTCCTGCCTTTGTTTTTCAAGGGTTCATTTTCTTTTTGTCTAAGACACTCCACAACCTTTTACTCCACTCAAACCTGTCAGTCATAGGCAGGCTGAGATATTTACATGCACTCGCCATCAATGAAAACTAGGAGAATAGGGAGGTTGACCTTCCTGAAGTCCACAGTCATCTCTTTTATGTTACTGATTTTGAGTTGCAGGTGTTTCAGTTTAAACCATTTTACATTTACATTTATTTTGTTTTTTTTCCAACGTGACTTATAAAACAGACCGACCTAATTGAGTACACATAAGTCAAGGGGACTATTTGGGAACAAGTGCTACAGGGCAAGCTTACAAAATTGATCATCACAACTGAAGAGCTCAGAAAAAAGTGCAAGCAAGTTACAATTTCTTGGTTACAAAAAACCTAACAGTATCAGTTAGACAGAAATTTACCAAACAAGAGAGTCTTCAAATGCTTCCTAAACACATCAAGAGAGTCAGAATTTCAAATAGAGGTAAGCAACTTGTTCCACCAGCTGGGAGCAACATATGAAGCAGATCTGGATTGAGTTGGCATACCAACAAGGTTTTTCAAAGAAGTATCAGGCGTGCTAATTGATAATGTTCTTGACATAGTAAATTCGTCATTAGATACTGGGGTCTTCCCAGACTGTCTCAAGACTGCTGTAGTTAAACCCCTTCTTAAGAAACATAATCTCGACCCCTCGGCTCTTGAAAATTTTAGACCCATCTCTAACCTGCCTTTCTTAAGTAAAATTCTAGAGAAGGCAGTCATTATGCAGTTAAATGATCACCTAAATAAACATGCTATTCTTGATAAATTTCAGTCGGGTTTTAGAACAAATCACAGCACAGAAACTGCACTCGTTAAAGTAGTAAATGACTTGCAGGTAAATGCAGACAGAGGCCATTTATCTGTTCTCATCCTCTTAGATCTGAGTGCTGCATTTGACACCATTGATCATAATATTCTTAGAAATCGCCTTAGTCAATTGGTGGGCCTCTCTGGCAGTGTCTTAAATTGGTTTGAATCCTACCTGGCAGGGAGAAAATTCTTTGTTAGTTGTGGTAATTACAACTCAAAGACACATGATATCCGATATGGTGTTCCACAAGGCTCTATCCTGGGTCCGCTGCTCTTCTCAATCTACATGCTTCCGTTAGGTCAGATTATCTCAGGGCACAACGTGAGCTACCACAGCTATGCTGATGACACACAGCTGTACTTATCAATAGCACCTGATGACTCAGACTCTCTCGATTCACAGAATGTCTGACTTTTATCTCAGAATGGATGAATAGTAACTTTCTCAAGTTAAATAAAGAGAAAACTGAAATATTAGTGATTGGCAATAATGGATACAATGAGGCTATTAGAAATAAACTGGATACATTAGAATTAAAAGTCAAGATGGAGGTAAAAAGCTTAGGGTAATTGTTGACTGTAATCTGAATTTTAAATCGCATATTAATCAGATCACTAGGACAGCATTTTTTCACCTAAGAAACATAGCAAAAGTTAGACCTCTTATATCCTTTAAAGATGCTGAGAAATTAGTTCACGCATTTGTTTTCAGTAGACTAGATTACTGTAATGCACTCCTCTCAGGACTACCCAAAAAAGACATAAATCGTTTGCAACGAGTGCAGAATGCAGCTGCTAGAATCCTAACTAGGAAAAGAAAATCCGAACACATTTCTCCAGTTTTAATGTCACTACACTGGTTACCTTTGTCATTCAGGATTGACTTTAAAATTCTGCTTATGGTTTATAAAGCCTTAAATAATCTCGCCCCATCTTATATATCGGAATGTCTGACACCTTATATTCCAAATCGTAACCTCAGATCCTCAAATGAGTGTCTCCTTAGAATTCCAAGAACAAAACTTAAAAGAAGTGGTGAGGCGGCCTTCTGCTGCTATGCACCTAAAATCTGGAATAGCCTGCCAATAGGAATTCGCCAGGCTGATACAGTAGAGCACTTTAAAACACTGCTGAAAACACATTACTTTAACATGGCCTTTTTATAACTTCAATTTAACTTATTCCTGATACTCTGTATGTTCAATTCTTCATAATAACTATTCATTGTGGCTCTAAAATCCGTACTGACCCCTACTCTCTCTTCTGTTTCTTTTTCTGGTTTCTTTGTGGTGGTGGCCTGCGCCACCTCCACCTACTCAAAGCTTCATGATGCTCCAACAATGATGGATGGATTAAAAGCCAGACGTCTACGTGACCATCATCATCAAGTCCTTCCGTGAGAACCCTAAATCCAAAGAGAACTGTTTAATTTATGTTAGGTAGAATGCCCAGAGGGGACTGGGCAGTCTAATGGTCTGGAATCCCTACAGATTTTATTTTTTTCTCCAGCCATCTGTTTTTTTTGTTTTTTCTTTGTTTTTTCTGTCCCCCCTGGCCATTGGACCTTACTTATTCTATGTTAATTAATGTTGACTTATTTTGTTTTTTTATTGTGTCTTTTATTTTTCTATTCTTTATTATGTAAAGCACTTTGAGCTACTCTTTGTATGAAAATGTGCTATATAAATAAATGTTGTTGTTGTTGTTCATTGGCATACCTAAGCGAGCAAAGACAAGCAGAGGACTTCAAAAGTGTCTCCTTGTATATAGGTACTGATCCATTGACTATTGTATAAGTAGGCATCAAGGATTTGATATTAATATGTGCTGCTACAGTGGTGAATGTAGTGATATGAAAAGAGGAGTAATATATACCCACCTTGAATAGCTGAACACCAGATGTGCTGAGGACTGGTGACACATGCTGGTACTCCTGTAATCGGAGAGTTGCAGTAGTTCACACATGACAAGACCAAAGCTTGGACCAGGACTTGTGTTGCATTCTCAGTCAGATATGGTCTGGTCTACTGAATGTTGAATAGAGTCAATCTGCAAGACCGACAGACTGTTGCAAAATGCTGAGTGAAGGATAGCTGACCATTGATCATCACACCAAGGTTGCATACTGACTTGGTCAGTATTAGTAATAATGAACCAAGCAGAACAAAGATTAGATGCTGATTAGATGGATAGGTTTGGATAGCAAGAAGGTGTGTCTTTGCCAGGTTCAGCTGGAAATGGTACTCCTTCATTCAGGTTGCAATATCAGTGAGAAATGCAGAGATTCTGTCTAATACTGTGTGGTCCTATGGAGGGAATAACAGGTAACGCTATGTGTTTATTGATATAGTACTAATATGAGAAAGCATGCGACAGGACGATAGAGCCTAGTGAGGAGGTATGTAGAAAGTAGAAGAAATGGCTTAGCACTGAACCTTGGTGCACACCTGTCCTTGCTGGTTGCACCCTTGACATCTCTCCTTACCAGGACATGCAGCAGGATCTTCCGAAGAGGCAGGACTCAATCCACCTGAGGGACGTCCTACTGATGCAAAGATTGTGGCAAGGAGGTCCTGATGATTGATCAATGTCGAAAGCAGAGTACAGGGCTATCAGGATGAGAACAGGTGATGTGTTTGTAGCTCCAGTGAAATGGCCTTTCTTGAAGCCTGACTGATTAGGATCAAGAAATCTGTTCTTTACAAGAAGAGGAGACTTGGTTAGAGACAGCACTTTCCAGTTTTTGGATTAAAAGAAGAGGACAGAGAGTGGTCAGTAATTACCAACATGAGATGGACAAGAGTGTGAGAGGTGTTATTAAGGCCTGTTTGAACAATAAAGGAAAAGTTCCCTTGCTAAGTGATGAGGTCAGCAGAAATGAGTGAGGGACTGATAATCACATGGAGATTTGATGGGATGGGATCAAGTGGACATGAAGTTGGGGCAGCTAGACTGGAGGTTGCAAAAGTGAACAGTTGAGAGAGGAGAGAAAGAGAAGAATATTGTGGTGTGCTTAGCAGGGACAAGACTGACTGTCTGGGATGATGAGAATGAGCAAGGAGGTTGTGCGTGGAGGTGGAGGAGGGTTAAGGAGAGATGTGAAAGCAGAGAACAAGGTACTAGTATCATAAGTGTTACTAATCCTGTTTTGAAAGAAACTTGATTTAGAATTGGTAGTAGCAGGAAAGATTGAGATTGATAGAAGAGATAGAAAAGATAGACAGAAGAACAGATAGAAGAGATCGATACTCCTGCTTATAGTACTGCTTAGCAAAGTCCTTCACTTGGTCCCTGTGTTCATTCTCCTGCCTGGCGCTGAGAAACCCAACAATTGCAAAGTCACTGAAACATTTCTGTGGATGGCATCAATATTCAGAAGTCAGAATTGTACCTAAGTCTAAGTTGTGTAGAGTAAACAAGATGGAAGCCAGTGCAGTTCCATATGAGGCCAGTGTCAGTCAGTCAGTCATCATCCATCCCGCTATATCCTAACACAGGGTCACGGGGGTCTGTTGAAGCCAATCCCAGCCAACACAGGGTGCAAGGCAGGATCAAACCCCGGGCAGGGCGCCAGCCCACCACAGCGCACATACACACACACATACACACACCAAGCACACACTAGGGACAATTTAGGATCGCCAATACACCTAACCTGTATGTCTTTGGACTGTGGGAGGAAACCGAAGCACCCAGAGGAAACCCACGCAGACACGGGAAGAACATGCAAACTCCATGCAGGAGTGAACCCAAGTCTCCTTACTGCAAGGCAGCAGTTCTACCGCTGCACCACCATGCTGCCCTATGAGGCCAATGTGTTTCTTTTAATAGCTTCTTTTGAAAACTGCATGTGGATCATAATTAAGAGCAAGGATGTTCTTGTAATAACATGAATGTTCAAAATACACTTTTCTTATATGACCCATGTTGATCTGGAAATGGCATCCTTCCCAGTTTATTGTACCCAATGTTTATGCTATTCCACCATTAAACTCTTTAATGGAAAAAATAACTTTTACTTCTTCTTCTTCTTTCGGCTGCCCCCGTTAGGAGTTGTCACAGCAGATCATCTTGTTCCATATTTTTCCTGTCCTCTACATCTTTCTCTGTCACACCCATCACCTGCATGTGACATTTCTCTCTTGCCTGGCAGCTCTATCCTTAGCATCCTTCTCCCGGTTCACCGACAAAAGCGAGATAGACATATGAGCCCCGACAAAACGTGACGTACAAATAAGCGCCAACAAACTTGCTAACTGGTTTTTCGACAAATGCGCGCCGACAAAATCGCGAGAGAGGCCAAGAAAGTGGGACGCATACGTGCGCATTATGTACACATTATGCGCTAGGAAATAACTGTATTCAAAGATGCTAATTGCACTGAGTTTCGTTCCTCCGGAAGATGTTGGGTCCGCTTTCGATGAACTGAGCAAGAGTAGACCCGACAATCTCCAGAATGTTTATGATTACTGGGAGGACAATTAAATTGGTCGATTGAGACACAATCGTATACAAAGCGGAATTACCAGCAGTCAGGCAGCCAGCAAGTCTAAATATGCTCAACTGTCAAGACGTCTTGCTGCAATTCTTCCTACATATGCAGGGCGTGATCTTAAGGACTATCTGTGTGCCGTGTCTCATAATATTGACTTCTAAAATAAACATTATTATTATATATGTTTTAAACTAGTAATTCATATTTAATGAAACTTTTGCGATTTTGTCGGCGCGATTTTGTCGGCGCGATTTTGACGCTGCATTTTAATGGCCGCTATTATGTTGGCGCTTATATGTCTATCACGCAAATGTCGGGTCACTCCTTCGGTTTCCCAATATACCCAGCATCCCTTCTCTGCACATGTCCAAACCAACGCAATCTCGCCTATCTGACTTTGAAAAAACTTTTACAAAATGAAGAAATAGATTTAATTGATACTGTAAACAAATCCTGTATACAAGATCCAGTTTTCCATCCTTATTTATCATGGTTAGATCTGCAGGCACATAAACATTTATTTCTTTTCTGGGTCATAGTGAGCCAGAGCCTACTAGGACAGCACTGAGCTCAAGCACAACTCAACTAGTCCACAGCAATGCATATTGACTATTACCACATAACTATTTTAGGTGAAAACTGGAGAAGACATACACACTCAGCATACACTGTTTATAAGCACTCAAGGTTAAAACATTTAAATGATAATCACAATATATTCAAATATTGTTTGCAGCACTTATACTTCTCAGATTAAAGTATAGATAAGTTGTCAGGAGGTGGTAAGAGATAATAAGTACTTGCCTTATTATTATGCCTTGATTTTAATGTGCGTACCATACAACCTAGTATATTATTTTGCAGAATGAATCTTGTTTCATGATACTTCATCAGTTGCAAAAACCAAACTATAATGCATTTCTGAATACAAAGTATGCAAATAAATAATTATCTGTATTAGTGAAGCATAGCTCAAGCTGTGCAATCATCCTAATTCAATCATTATAATCAAGCACCATTGTTTTGCGTAAACATATTTATGAAATGGGCCAAGTTACCGAGCAATGCTATTCATCCAGCTTGACTTTCATAATTACTTTTAAAAGTGATGTTATTTATAAATGGGTATTTATTCCATCTTTGAGGTTAGAAGGTTGGTTAGAACTGTCTTCATAATTAAAGTTAAGCTCAAGAAGGTAAAAACATTCTTAATGTTTTATTATTCAGACTTTACAAAGGACACAGAAAATATCCTAACATTATTCATTTTGTGAAATAAAGAGTAGCATATTAACAGACTTACACATCAGCAATCCATACACACACACACAAATAATGAATGTCGTACAAGAAACCAATAATAATTAGGACAATACTGGACAAGCAGCAGTGTTTACAGCCGAGGCCCAATATGTCTCACATGGTGTACCTGTTATTTAGAGTGTCATCTCAGGTTTTAATAACATAACAGTTTCCATGACTAAAATCATAATTAGTGGGAAATGGTTTAATTTCCCATTTGGATGAGTTTTACATGTACCCCTCTGTTTTTCCATCTTTACAACTACAGCAGCCACTCTGACTTTCTGGGACATCAGTTTGGCAACTGATGTTCAAATGTTTGTCCTTTCCACACTGATTCAGAATTTATACATCACTAGACACAGTACCTGTTAAAGATGAGTAACAGAATGATGTCAAAATATTTAGTATCTCTTAGCCTACATGTACTTTCAGAGCCTTTCCTCGGTATTCACATGTGTGTGAAGTATTTCTTCACCAGCGTTACCTCTCTCGAGCATTTTCCCATAAATCCTGCTTCTCAGACTCATTATTTTCCAGGTGGCTTTCTTGCATCCTGCCTGCTTTTATACTTGCTGTATTTGAAGGTGACACTTCCATGCCATTTCTCCTCCTCATGTGTCTCACACACACACTTCCTCTCCCATCGCATCACCAAAGCCAAACTGACCAATCACATCAAAGCCAAACTGACCAATCACATCAAAGCCAAACTGACCAATCAGTTTGCTCTGAGGGACTGGACACACAGACCTTAGTGATTTATTCTATATCAGATAAATGTTGAATGTTCTTTGAAGAGGCACAATGTCTATTTTTAATTGTGCTTCTTTACTTAACAGATCAATTAGCTAATATTTTAGTGATAATCAGCTCTTATAATTTGAGAAGAGCTGGTCTTTTCCAGAAGACATGCTGGTATAATGGCTCCAAAGGAGACAACCTAACTTCCAAAGGTTTTGCATTATTGATGAGTAAAACAGGAAAGTTTTGATTTGCATACAATCACATGCAAATTCATTAGGAGCTTTAAAGTTTTTTGGGGGTAAAAACTAAATATTGCTTCCTAAAGCCTTATTCAAATTTCCATCTTTACTTGTAATTTGTTATGTATTTTTGTAATGTGTGTATTTAGGCGTACACCGTGTCAAATCAATTTTATTTGTCCTGGCGCAGCAGGGAAACAGGAGAGTTGAATTTGTGAGTATACAGGGAGAAGCGGCAAATGGCCAAAGCAAAAAGAAAATTAAAATAAACCATAGTGACCATAACCCAGACAAGAGACAAAATCAAAGTCAAATAACAGGAAATAAGTCATACCCAGGCAATATAAGAAAAGAAAGCACACAATTTCAAAATGAAAGTAAGGAACGCAGATCAGACAAGGTGCCTAGAAAAAGGCAGACCTTTAATGCTGGTTGTTGATAAAGTCAAGGTCATGACCCTGGAGACCTCGCCTCTAAAGACGATGGACATGACCCTGACAATGGTACGCAAATGGCTTCTCTTAAACGAAAAGGCTACAAAACATCAGTTTACAGCGCAAATTGTGACAATATTTATGCCTTTCATTCACAACAATCTTTCTCAAACCCCATCGCATTGTTAACCAGCAGCCGCCCTTTGCACTTTTCAAATTCCGTGGACCTTGGAGTTTCTTTTCTGTCTCTGATGTATCTTTAAGATTATGGTTGCCAAGACTGTTATCATAATTAGGAAAATGGTGATTGTACCGGCAGAAAACTTCCGATATCCTTAACAAATTGTCTCTAGTGACAGGAAATTGGTTTTTTTCCATTAGAGATCTTTATTTAAATACTAAACGACAAACCGAAGCATGTAAATGTTTTCAGACAGGAACTAAACAACTTTCTTCTTGTGTCAAAGGAACAAATTTAGCTGGAAATGAAACACCATTTATTTTGTAAATTTCGCTGCAAATTCAGTTTCACACGAATCGTTTTACTCATCACTAGTCTGCATCAAAGCTTGTTAAAGTTTTTCCAGTTTTACTGTATTGGAGTAGTGAGCTTGTAGAATTTCATGGTGGGGTTTGAGAGTAGCTACAACACATTCTCTTAAAGGAATGCAGTGACATAACTCAACACATGGGTGGACATTTCTGTATATGTTTTGAGACTAAATCTAGATGTGTTCTTATGACAAGTGGGGCAGAACACACTTGTTTTTCATTGACCAAAGTGAACACATACAGTAACTGTGCCTTGCCAGTCTCCAATTTCAGAAAGTTTAACAGCATCTCCAAACAGTATTCAACTCTCTTGGCGGTAGAGTCTTAGCCTATGCTCAACATTACAATGCAAATCCCTTTAGATGAATAAGGACAGAGTTCATTTTGAGATTCCAAACCAAGCACTACCAGTATATTATTAGTACCCTCTCCTGCTTGTTCTTTGAGTTCTCTAAAGTTAATTTGAAAGCTGTCCTTCTTCGTAATGGACATAAACTCCTATTTGTACCTATAGAACATGCTACTAACATGGAATAGTCTTTTAAGAACATTAAGTTATGTTTAATAAAGATTCAGTGTCAGAAGAATAAGAATCTATGGAGAGCTAAAGGTGATTGCACTTTTTCTTGGGTATACCAAAAATTGTTGTTTTTTTTGTGGCAGTAGGGCAATATAAACAATAAAAACCAGCATGCTCAGAAAGAGTATATATTATACTTTTTATATATAATAATAAATATTAAAATGGAAAATGAACAACAACCAATCCCCCCTCCACTTCCAAAAACACACATAAGAACTTCTGGATTGGATAATAAGCAAGAGCCGGCTGTGAATAACAGGTTTGTTAGTGCCAGTGAAAATGAACTGATTGTACTAGGGTCTATATTTAATGCCATTAATATTTGAATACAGCAGGACCAGCTTGAAACGTCTGTGAAAAGAACATACTGATTCCTTGTGGGAAGTCACCAGCATTCAGAATAATTCATCATTAAGATATTGGTACAGTGTGAATCATTTCTGTTGCTGAGTCAGCCAGGATAATGTCACTTATGTACCCTGGGCAGAAACATGGACAAAAATACAGTGCACATTTCAATGTCTGGATCAAATATTTACCTTTAATTTTAATGTCCTTGCTTTTTACCACGTTGTCTGTTGAAACCCATCCAGCATTAACATAGAATCTAAAATAAGAGGTTTAAGTCAGTTCTCCCCAGTACCCAAAATATTACATTACCTGAACACCTCTTAACTTGCCATAACATGTAACAGTTTATACAACTTACATACAAGCCATCGCACAGTTCTTATACACGGATGTCAGGTGTAATTCCTTTCCACTTTATATTAATCCTTGCTTTGGATCTTCGCCATTTCTATCATCACATGTGCTGCTCCTCTGATAGGGTGTAAAAAGACTCCTTAAGCATGGTGAAAGAGATTCTACTTGGTCAGCTTTCCAGTTTTTAGTTTCTCTTAGTTTTAATGGTATCCCAAACAAAACCAAAAATATGAAATCAGTATAACTTTGTGGATGCTCATGATAGAATTTGACAAGGCTAAACATTATGTTCCTCTGTGCACATGAAGTATGCTGGGGCAGAGCATGCTGATCAACCCTTGTGAGCCTCAAGAGGTTGTGCTTAATTTATACAACTCAATTGTAAGACCCCTCAGCTGCAGTATTATGAGCCATTTTGTTTTCTGTATTACAAAAAGGGCATAACAGTGTCAGAAGAAATACTTGGAATAGCCATTAGACTCCAAGACTTTTAGATAGATAGATAGATAGATAGATAGATAGATAGATAGATAGATAGATAGATAGATAGATAGATAGATAGATAGATAGATAGATAGATAGATAGTAATTTGTCTCCAGGGGGAATTTGGCTTTTTTCAGAAGCTCTTTAAATAAATAAGTACATAAATAGGTAGATAAGTAAAGGAATCAATAAATACATATTCACACACACTTTGATCTGAACTCACAACAGAATGACTGTAAAGCAAGAAAATTAAAAAGAAACAAAAGTTCTGACTTGGCTGTCCCAGTCACATTGAGGCATTATGCAGACATATTGCCATTGCTATGAAGGAGCCCCAGTAACATTTTCTGACACATCTCTGTTGAATAACTTGTTGGCTGAAAGTCCTCTGTGTTAGTGCGTCAGAAAGAGGATGTGCAGCCTTGTTTACAATGGCACTCAGTATTGCTTTAATTCTCTCCTTTGCTACTACCTTCAGGGGACCCAGAGTGTGTCCTATAATTGAGCTTGCCCTTTTAGTTAGCTGGCTGATTCGGTGGGCCACTCTTGAAGTGATGTTACTAGTGTTGTGGAAAAAAGTTTCCTCTACCTTAAAAGAAGGCAATCATGGAGCCCAGATGAAATGCAGAACATTTCTTTATTTGCACAGTGTCTCAGTCCATGGAGTAAGCAACCAATTAAACAATTCATTTGTTTTTATACATTTCTATTTCTATTACCTCATCTAATACATCACATCTTCTGACTCTTAATATGCTTAATATGCAGAAGTCTTTAAATAGTGTGGTGGGCGGCTGGGGGTCCTCCAGACCACGAGAGGGCGTAGAGGGCTTGGAAGCCCAACCCTGTAGGGGCCCGTGGCCACCGCCAGGGGGCTCCCCGGTGCCTGAAGAACCCTGGACCTCAGTACTTCTGCCACACCAGGAAGTGCTGGGGGGAATAAGACTGGGGACACCCGGAGGGCTTCCGGTTGCGCAGCCGGCACTTCCGCCACATGGGGGTGTGTCCGCAGAGGACTGCCGGGAAGCAGCTGGAGCCCATCCAGGCTTGTATATAAGGTGCCGCCTCCCTGTATACGAGAGCAAGAGTCGGGTGGAAGAGGACGGAGCTCAGAGAGAGGAGTGGAGGCAACCAGAAGGAAGGCATTGGAGACTGTGAGGCCTGGACTTTGGGGGATCAGTGCTGGAGACACTGGGTTGTGCACTGGACTAAATAATTGTAAATAAATATGAGTGTGTTGGGTGCAAAACTGTTGTCCGTCTGTCTGTGTCTGGGTCCCGTTCCACAATAGTTAGAAATAAAAAAAATCTTCTGACTTGGCTGTCACAGTCACAGTGAGGGGTTATGCAAGCATTTTGCTGCTGGTATAAAGGAGCCCGAGTAGCGTTTCTTGACATACTTCTGCTGAATAATTCATTGGCTGAAAGTAATTGATGTTAGTGTTGTTCATAATGGCACTCAGTTTTGTTTTAATTCTACGATCTCTAGGGGGGTCCAAAATGTATCCCATAACTGAGCTTGCCCTTTTGTTTAGCTTGTTGATTCGGCGTGTCTCTTTGAAGTGATGTTACCTGCACACTACAGCATAGAAATTTGCACTGGCCAACACAGAGATGTAAAAGACATTAAGGATGTCACTACCCACATTGAAGGAACACAGTCTCCTAAGAAAAAAAGTGTGTGCTCTGCCCTTTCTTATACTGTATAGTGCCTTTATGTTACGAGATCAACCCAACCTGTTATTTTAATGGACCACCAAACACTTGTAGGAGTGGACCACCTCTACATCCACTCCCTAAATATAAGCGGTTTCCTTGGTTTTACTGATGGTAGGTTGCAGTTCTGCACCAAGAAACAAAAGTTCTCCACCTGACTGCTGTCCTCTTTCTCATCCCAATTATCAATACACCCCTTTGGAGTGCAAGCTGTGAGGAATGATGGAGTCAAATCCTTCAAGGTGTAAGTAAGGTGAAGGCTTAAGTGATGTGATAAGATAGATGTGCTTAAAGCTGTAAAAATTGTAAGTAGAATAGATGCGAGCAGTTGCATTAAAATGATTTTTTAACAAGAAAAACATGGAAAACATGGAATAAGTTAACAAGTTGTGCAGTTGTTAGTATTACTTTTGGAACATTCAAATCTCAACTTCATGACATTTTAGAAATGTTATTTTGAGCTGAATGGTCTGTTTTTATCAAAACATTTCAAATATTATTATAAGATTATTTTGAAAGTAATGCTTACATCAAAATACTGCTCATTCTAAAATGTTTACAGTTCACATTTATGATCCTAAATGTTCCTAATTTGTGTGTCAAAACTGTGAATTTATTAATACTTCTTTATACAATGTACAACCTCAAAATGTACATATGAAGACAGGTACAGCTAATTTGGAGAATCAAAGAAAATCTTCCAGACCCATGGGAAGTATGAAACCTCCACATTGGAAAGTTGGAGCACAGTATTAATAAAGCATAAAGATAGACCTGTTTCCTTTGGGCAGGTTTGAAGATAAAGCCATTATACAGTAGACATTCCAAGAAGAGAGTAAAAGAAGACCTGGCTGTCTTTCTGTAATTATGTTTCTAACAAAACTATCCCATTCATCCTGTGATGTGTACTCTGGCTTATATATTCACTCTTTCAACAGGGTGAAGTGTGGTGAACGTTTGACAGCCATGTTGGTAGCATAGTACTGTCCTCAAAAGGTCTATCAGTTAGCCTTCTCATGACTTTCTATGTCTCTGGATATAGTCATAATTTAAAATGGTGTCTTATTTATAACGATGGCAACACTACAGTGGTGGCTACTCTCTTCTGACATAATAAAAGTTAAACTGCAGCATGTTGTCTTTCCTGTGCCAGCTCATCTAGAGATGTAGGAAACAAAGTTTGAATTCCTTAACAACTTGACTAACTTCCAATCCTTATACATTGTTTGTTGTTGCACATGGCAATTATTTCAAGCTAGCAAAAAGTCTCCCGTGGCTGTCTAAATGAAATAAAACTACGTTGTTCTTTCTCAGTAGCAGGACTGAGTAATAACCAAGCTCATTTTATATCTTCCTTTGGAAAATTTTATGTGTGTGGAATTCTTCAAACTTATATGCTAATGAAAAGAAGGAAATTGTAAAGAGGCAGTGAATTTCACCATTGTACAAGATGGTAAATGCTAAATGTGCTTTTATTACATGGGATAACAGAGTGTTCCCTCACCTACCATAATGAACTCTTACCAGTATGTCTCGTGGTCTGCTTTTATGGCAGTCTCATATTTCTCATGCTCCTACTGTCTGTCCACCCTTTTAGAGTGTGCTGTTTGCTCAGCATGGTGCTCCAAAGCTGATTTTTGCACATAGCAACCAAAAACCTGAAGGATATTGTGGGGAAACGATACCAACCAAATGAAAAATGATGGGTATTGCGAGAAACACTAATTTAATTCTTGAGAACAATATCGACATGCATGACTATAATGAATGTCTTTAAGAGTTTTTTAAGATAAAGTAGGTTCTCTCTAAACAAACTGTTTAGAGCATATAAATAGTCACCTTGGTTACATGATAGCACATTAAATTAGATTAGACTAGAAAAATTGTATTAACCCCAAGGGGAAATTCAGAAGAATACAGCAACAAAAACATAAAAAAAAGATACAGACACACAGGACAAATAACACAGCCAGCCAATCAATCAATCAATCAATTGATGGTATAAATAAATGTGCATTGCGCAGATATTTCAAAATGAGTTTAACGAGTACATCATGTTAGGACCTGAGACTTACAGATTATAAAAATCTTTTGCTCTGGCACATTCTCAATTTTTTGTAGAATTTGCTGTTTCTCTCATCAGATTTAGAGTGTCGAACATGCAGGCATGGTGAGTAATTTACGCTGACTTTTTCTTGGTTCACAAGGGGAGTGGGAATGGTGGAACTTTCTTTTATGCATTTTCCTCCTTAGACTAGAAGAGCAGCATCTGAAAGACGTCTGACGTCACGTGCTCTCTAAGCTCCTCCTCTTCTGCCCAGCCAGGATAAGAGGGACAACTGCCCAGTAGGAGCTGCCATTTCACCAGAGACGCAAAAGATAGAAAAGATGCTCTTGCATTGCTTACTCGTCACTTCCAGAGGGTGCCAAACTGCCAGATTTAGTTTGCATATTTCTCCTTCCTTCTTGTGAAGAAATTGCAATAAACAGTTTGGACCCTAGTTGGAGTACTAATCCTTATCCTGTTTCACCTTGTTATTCTTTATGCAAGAGTCAGAGTCTTCCAGTAGCTTGGCTTTCTCATGGGCTGAGTTCTGAAAGGGGAAGGAAAGTCTACAAACGCAAATCTTCTTTTTCACCACTGCGAACAAGCAATTTATTTTTGACAGGAACATCATTTAAAGGCTTTCAAAAGTTTTAATTTTTGTGTGAACTCCCAAATTCAGACCTCAAAATGTCTGCCAATTTTAGTTGCTTCTCGCTGTTGCACTAGCCATTTCTTCTAAGAGGATTATTGAGGAGGCCATGCTAAGTGGAGCAGGACTGTGTGCTGCAACTCCACATACACCAAACAAAGCTTGCAAACAGATATATAAAAGCCATAAATACTTCAATAAACTGTAAATAAAATTTAAAAAAAGAAAAAGACACTGAAAGTGGCATTCCACATATGACTTTTCTCTTAGCTTTTGCTTCAGGCCTAGATTCTCTCTGGAATGTTAAAATATACAATATAAAAGGGGAATGGAGGATTAAAAAAATAATAAAAAAAGAAACAGAACATACCAAAAACTATGCTCTTCTGGTTCTTAAAATTGAAGTAATCAATTCAAAATATTTTAATGCTACATTAGAAATCAAAAGTAGCTAAAATATACCAACATTAAAACCTATCTGACAATATAATGTGCTCTATTAATCAGCAACTGAGCTTGTACTTCAGATAAGCAGTGGTCAATCGTAATATAATTTGTGATTGTTGGCTTGACTGAAAAAATTTTTCATGACCAAACAATTTAAGCTGGAGAGAAAAAAAAACTCATATTAACATAGCCAAAGATTGAAATATGGTAACAACTGTAAAACTGTGAGGTCAAACCTTGCATTTTTAAAATAATTAAGTCCATATTAAATCATATTTTAAAGGTATGCATGTCATTTGGGGTAATTTTTTTGTAACCGAGACACTAATGGTTATAACAGCGGTGCAAACATTTGGATAAGTTTAAAGGGAAAATTAAAGGGAAGTGCTTAGTTACTGGTTTGGCCAATAAACTCATGAATAAAGAGAAGTAGTGAGCGGCCATACTTGGAGACAGAGTAGGGAAATCCCTCTGTCTCTGCTTCTACATCTATATACAGTACATCTACTTTATATCTATGCTAATACAGTATATTTTGTGATAAAGGCGCTTCGTTGGCGCCAACCCAACACAGACTGAAACAAACAAAAAGTCTTTATTTTCTTCAAATGTGGGACACGTCTTCCCCGTGTCCCACTGGCCCTACACAGTCCCCAAACACAAATTTAAAGTAAATCACACTCTTCTTTCCGCCACTCCTCCTAGGGCAGCTTCATCTTCATCCTCCCGATTCTGGCGCCTTGAGTAGTGGCTGCAGGCTCCTTTTATAGCGGGTGTGACTACAGTCTAGCCCACATGGGCTTGTTAAGCCATGCAGCTCCCCTGGGCAGTGGCCATGGAGCCCAACAGAGATGAGCTGCAGAGGGGCTGCCACCAAGTGTTCCAGGGAACGTAGGGTAAAGCCCATGGGTGTTCCCCTAGATCCAGTGTTGAAGTGGCGTCCCAGCCGGGCATGGGTCCCGGCCGTCCGCCACAATATATATATATATATTATTTACTCAGACCAGATCATCTGGCACCAACAATCATGTCACTGAGATCACATTGTTCCTTTTTTGGTGTTTGATGTGAACATGTGAAGCTCCTGACCTGCATCTGCAACATTTTATGCATTATGCTGCTGCCATATAATATGCTGATAAGATAAGTAAGTAGAAATATAAGTGTGCAGGTGTTCTTAATAATTTTATCAGTGAGTTTAATTTAAAACTAATTTAAAAAAAAACCAAAAGTACACAATAATTAACAGTCTCCCAAAAGCTGTCCTATGCCCAGTATTGCCAAGGTAGGTTTCCGCCCACCTGTGCATGTCATGGGCCACTTTCCCAAAAATGCAATGCTTCGTTTTTACCTTCTACCACGTAACACAAACCTTCTTAGTGCATGGCTGTCATTTCAATAGCTCCTTTTGCTGGTCAAAGCCTAGGCCAGAATATATACTATATATATAATACATATATATGCCTGTACAACTTGAGATCTGCAGGTTTACAATTCGTGAATCTGCCTACTTCTGGTTTGTCATCCATACGAGTTGAATGGAAAGTTTCATGCAAGCTTTGCTACTAGAACACAGTAAAGATCTCATTCCTAAAATGCTATGTATTTGAATTAAAGACAGGTTTCATGACTAATGAATTAGTGGAAGAGGCAAATCTTTAAGTCAAATGCACAACATTTTTGGAATCAAATCGTTCCTATTTATTATAAATTACATCTTTTCTAGAAAGTTACTGTTAATAATATTTTAGCAAAAACTTTACACATTCTTCCACTGTAGACATGAATATTGAACAAGTGGATTATGCAACAGTTTTTTTTTTTTCCTTTATTCATGGGCATTTTTCACATTGCTTTTGTTGCCCAGAATTAGTCACTGTCAGGAACCATTGAGTTTGAATATTAAAATGTACTTTCTCTACGAAAATGTGATTAAAAATTTATTTAAGTTATGAAACATTTAAAAAAATATCAGTTTTGGGTGGAATATTCCTTTAACAAGTTGACAGTAAATCAAGAAAAAAAGAGCAGGAAATCTGTGAAGTCATTGCTACAGCTACACCAGCAGATGCAAAGACTCACTATGTTACTGTTGTAGTACAGTATAATATATAGTGTAATAATTACAGTACATATTTTATAGTGTATTGTCTAGAATTTGTTAAATAATCATGTGTGTTATTTGTAAGGCTTGTGGTCAACAGTGCAGTGTTAGAAAGAGTGTGGCAGGCCTAAAAAGCAGATTTTTGCAGGTGATAACTTCATATATACTGCGATGGGCTGGCGCCCTGCCCAGGGTTTGTTCCTGCCTTGTGCCCTGTGTTGGCTGGGATTGGCTCCAGCAGACCCCCGTGACCCTGTGTTAGGATATAGCAGGTTGGATAATGAATGGATGGATAACTCCATATATATGATGTGTAAAGTTGTGTAAGTAATTTTAAGGCAGATCTATCTAACTTCTATAAATGTTGTTTCTTAAAGTGTATCATCTCAGATAGAAATTAAAATAAATTGTTTCAGGACTTAAAATCAGGGAAAAGGCAAAGTACTATGGTACCCTCAGAGTCAAAATATTGGGTTCTACAGCTGTCTGTTGTCTCTTCCTGACAGAGTAGCATAAATGTATAAAATTTTATTGAGATTGGACCAAGTGTGTAGAATCATATAAAGAACAAACACACAGACACACACACTTCCTCATTGAACATTATATATTTTGTCACACATGCACTTTCTGCGCTCATCAGAGGTTTGTAATACCAATCCAGGAGGAGAGTGGGCACTGTTGCTAATGGTATTATAGTCTCTGTCTTCCCCCACAGCACTTAGAAGACGCCCAGTGAGGCCAACTGATTCTGCACTTCTGGTCTGCGCCATGTAAAGCTCAAGTGTCTGCTGAAGGAGGCGACTCATTTTGAGGCTTCTCATCAATAGATATCATTAAACTCGGTAGAGGAAAGGTCATTAAAGAACTAGCAAAATATTTACAGTCTGTCGACAAAAGACACCAATAATCTCCAGCTGAAACCATCAGGTAATTATATTGCCCCATAAGAAAAGGACATGTCCAAAATTTGAGGCCCATTAGTTTATTATTGGTACTATATAAAACTTTTACTAAAATTGTTTATAACCGCATAGAAAATCTTTAGATTTTAGTGAAGGAAAGGAACAAGCTTGTTTCCACATTGAATTTTGTACTATACACTACATACAATTACTAAAGGATGTTACAGAAAGAAGTCATGAATATAAACTTCTGTTATGTTTCGGTTCAGTCTTACTGACATCATTTTTTAAAGCTCTTTAATGTCAAAGAACAGAAACTTCATGTGGTAACTTATTATAAAATGTCTACTCAAATGCAATATCTATAATCATGTTGCACCAAGACAAGTTTTTAAATTAAAAATGCTTTCATTGGGGTGGTTCAGTATCCACTAAACTTTTCTTTGCATCTTTGGAAGTGGGATGAAGTTGGCATAAATGTTAATCTTAATATGCCACACTGTACAGAGATGAATAACAACTGGTTGGAAGTGGTGCCACTGACCAAAAAACAGGAGACAGAGCTGGAGGTGGCAGAGTTAAAGATGTTGAGATTTGCATTGGGCGTGATGAGGATGGATAGGATTAGAAATGAGTACATTAGAGGGTCAGCTCAAGTTGGACGGTTGGGAGACAAAGTCAGAGAGGCGAGATTGCATTGGTCTGGACATGTGCAGAGGAGAGATGCTGAGTATATTGGGAAATGGATGAGAAGGATAGAGGTGCCAGGGAAGAGAAAAAGAGGAAGGCCTAAGAGAAGGTTTATGGATGTGGTGAGAGGGGACATACAGGTGATAAGTGTAACAGAACAAGATGCAGAGGAAAGAAAGATATGGAACAAGATGATCCACTGTTGTCAAACACTAACAGATGAAGCCGAAAGACAAAGAAGAAGAATAATAAGAAGAAGACTGCTTTATGACCTAATGTGTTATGTTTACATTTGTTGGAAATTATTAAAAAACGTTGAAAACATATTCAGATTCAAAAGATGATTACTAGTGACCCTTTTAATAAGAATGCAAATATTTCAACTATGGCTCAGAAAGACAATTCAAAGAAGCCTCCAATAGGTTCCCTAGTCTTTTTAACTAGAGAAAGCTATACCAAGATGAAGTGTGAAGAAGTAGAGACAAGGTGCAAGTACAGTGACAGAAACAAAGAACACACACACACACAATGAAGCAGTTGAAAGATGGAGGATTTTGTCTTTTCTAAGGAGCTTGTTTTTTTCTCCCAACTCAAATATTCAAAAAAAATGGTTCTTCCAGATTAAATGTTGTTAAGCATTGTAACATGTACAGAGTTGCATGTGTCAAGGTCAGTGGTCAAATTCTACATCATTCTTTACAGTGTTATACTTGAGACTTGAAAAACCAACAAGACAGCTGTGGGAATTTAAAAAGTAAGCTGGGGCAAAATCTCAAAGGCAGAGGTCAGGCTGCTTTTTTTCTGGGGGCCATGTGGCATGTGTTCTGATGTGCGATTATATGAGAAGGTCACGGGTCTTAACAGCAGTTTTACTACTTTGGTCTAAAATATTAGTCGAAAAAACATGTTCGGGATTTTCAGACACTTGCCATTTGAAGAAATTGTGAAAAGTGATTTCATTACTAAGACACTATTGAGAATATGATTAGAATTCCTCATTTCTTTCATAAACACAATAAAAAACAAAAAATATATTAATGTTTAGTTTCCCAAATAACTTTGTGGAATATTAAGGCATCATAAGCTATAAAGAATGTAAAACCCTAAAGATGATTTATCATATTTTAATCACGGAAAGCTTATTCAAATTAAAACTAAATACCAGTTTTCTTAGCATAACATACAGGTGAAGCTGTTCACGGTTCTCTTCGATAGTTAATTCAACAGGTCATCTTGTTTGGATGACTTTATGATGGGTGGTGTAGTTGGCAGTGTTGCTGCCATTGATGCTGGGTTCAAATTCTGGTGTGGGCACACCTTGTTTGCAAATTGTACCCTGGGCACACATCCTGCTGTGTGGGTATGTCTTAATAACATCAGGACCCATGTTTTTTTAATCTTAGCCTAATCTCTAATTGCAAATTCTCCCTGTTCCTATAAGGATGTCCTACAAGCACTCTGGTCTGCTCCCACCTCCTAAGGCTGTGTAGGTTATGCTGAAGCCTTAATGCAAGATTGTTAGAATATACTTTGTGTTTGTTGTGAAGGACTGAGTCGCCTCCACTACTTTTCATACAATGTTGCTAAGATAGTCTGCAATCTATGTGATGGTTATGGGTAATTTATTTAATTGTAAAGTGATTTTGATAAATATCTACGCACCTAATGTGAAAGACAGAGACTTCATCCAAAATGTATTTGCATCCATTCCTAACTTGAACACTTACAAAATTATAATGGCTTTAATTTTGTTTTAAATCTAGACCTGGATGGGTCTTCATCTACAGGGGCGATAACATCTAACACAGCAAAAATAATCACACAGTTTTTAATTGATCATAACTTATCATACCGATGGCGATTTCTAAATTCTAACCTAAGAGCATTTTCCTTCTTCTCACCAATACATCATTGTTACTCAAGAATTATTATTTCTTTATTGGTAGCAATTTCTTACCGACAATCAAATCTTGCAGGTACAACGCTATTGTTTTCTCTGACCATGCCCCTCTGAACATGGAGCTCACATAACTATGCCCCACATACTCTCAGCTGGCGTCTTAACCCCCAGTTATTACCTGACAAAAACTGTGCAGAATTTACAACCAAGCAAATCTATTCTTGTTTAGAGGCAAATGCATTCTCGGAGGTTTCTGTAGAATACTACGGGAAACTCTGAAGGTTTTTTTAGGAGGACAGATTATTTCATATCTCTCCCACAAAAATAAATCGGAAACCAAGAAGGCATTAGAGTTAATCAATGAAATTACCAGAATAGACCAAGAACACGGCAGGTCTCCAAATGAAGTAATTTTTAGGAAAAGACAGGCTTTGTAATCAGAACTCAACCTCTCGACAACATAAGAAATGGAATAACTCATTTTTAAATCTCGACATCAGTACTATGAACACAGAGAGAAGGCTAATAAGATCTACTGTAAGCTCAACAAATCCACAAGTAAAAAGTTTGCAATGCATTATCACTAATCACCAACATCATTGACTATAAAAATATAATGCACACATTTAGAGACTATACTAGAGTCCTTATATTCTATTCAGTTTAAAGAACACAAGACACAGTCACAATTACGGACACCACACCTAGATACTCTCAGTGCAGAGGAATTGGATAAACCTCTGACACTATCAGAATTACTAGACGCTATAAACTCACTTCAGAGGGGAAAGCAGCAGGTCCTGATGGCTACCCTGCTGAATTTTATCAAAAATTAGCAACATTTATAGAAGCCAAAGACAATAAAATTCTACCTCAAACTTTTCGCCAAGCATTAATTACTTTTTTTCCTAAGAAAATTAAGGATGTATTACAATGTGCATTGTACAGACCAGTCTCACTTCTGAATAATGATGTTGAGATAATCTCCAAAGTCCTAACCTGAAGGATTGAGAAACTGCTCCCTTCAGTAATATCACAAGACTAAACCAGATTTATTAAAAGTAGATATTTGGCTTCCAATCTTTGATGTATGTTTAATGTAATATATTCACCCATAAAATCTAACACTCTGGAGATCTTATTATCTTTGAATGCAGAAAAAGCATTCGATACGGTTGAATGAGTCGACCTATTCATCACATTTAATAAATTTGGCTTTGGACGGAACATATGTACATGGATCAAACTACTTGTATACCAGTCCAGGAGCCTCAGTTTGTATTAACAACATTATCTCAGACTACTTCAAACTAGAACGCGGTATTACACAGGGATGCCCCTTGTCACAACTGCTATTTACAATCGCCATTGAGCCACTGGCTGTTCACTTTCAAAATGCATCAGAGATTAAGGGTGTTTCCAGACAAGGACCTGAACAGAAAATATCATTATATGCAGATGATATGGTACTGTATATATTAGACCCACAACACTGTTTGCCTGCAGCCCTAACTGTACTAGCAGAATTTCAAAAGATATCTGGATTTAAAATTAATTTGAACAAAAGTATGCTTTTTCCAGTGAATTTTCTAGCAAACAACATTAGGTTGGATACCTTCCCTTTTATCATTACAAATCAGTTTAAATATCTAGGGGTCAAAATCACAAGTAAATATAAAGTTCTTTTTCAACAAAATGTTTCTGTCTGCATGGAAAAACTTAAACAAGACGTCCATATACAGTCCACCCTCCATCTTACTTTAGCAGGGAGAATTAACACTATCAAGATGAATATCCTCCCTAAACTTCTGTTTCTATTTCAAAACATCCCCATATACATTAACAAAACATTTTTATGAAATTAGATTCAATCATAACTTTGTTTATTTGGAATTCAAAATATCCACACATCCAAAGGGCAACCCTACATTGACCTAATTCAAAAAGCGGCATGGCTCTACCTAATTTTCAATTTTATTGCAAACATACAAGCTGGGCATTGACAAAAACAGATGAACATACACTAGTTTGGCCTGCAATAGAAATGAAATTTTGCAATATTTCTTCATATTCCTTGCTTTGTACACCAGGAAATACAAGGTATCATCAATACACTAACAATCCAATTGTCCTTTATTCACTCAGAATATGGAACCAATGTCGGAAGCACAAATCAGAGAATATTTTATCTGTGGCACCTCTACATGATAACCACATTTTTCCACTCTCTCAAAGTTACACAGTTTTTAATGTTTGGAAAACATATGGGATTAAATCATTTAGAGATTTGTATATAAATAATGTCTTTGCATCCTATGAACAATTATACTCCAAATTTAGTTTCCCATCAACACAATTTCTCCATTATCTCCAAAGTAGAAACTTTGCTAAATGAAATCTGTCAAATTTTCCTTACCTCCCACCTACTTCTATTCCAGAAGAGATATAGATCAGTCCTGAAGACTCAGACAGCATTTCTACAATATATAAAACCATTTTAAAGTCCCTTCCTTTTAAAGAGCCCAGAGTACAGTGGGAAAGGATCTCTTATTCAACATTTCAGAAAAAGAGTGGAAGGCAGACCATGCACAGAATTCACTTTAGCTCCATATGTGCAAAGCATTCAATTATTCAACTTAAATTTTTTATCAAACACATCTATCTTGTTTAAAATTGTCCAAAATGTTTCCAGGGCAAGATTCAACATGTGAATATTGCAGTCGAGCTCCAGCTTCACTGGTCCACATGTTTTGGGTGTGTACCAAATTAACATCAATCTGGACAAAAATCTTTAAACGCCTTTCAGACTGTCTTGGAGTCACAATCCCTCCTAAAACTGTGTTTGGTGTATGCCCAGATGGGCTTAAAGTGGAGAAGGACAAAGAAACTGTAATTGCCTTTACTTCACTATTGGCACCTAGACTTATCTTACTCAACTGGAAGAATCCTAACCCACCTCTGTTAAGTAAGTGGGTAACTGATGTTATTAATATTTGAAATCGGAAAAAATCAAATTCTCACTTAGAGGATCTGTGCAAAACTTTTTAAAACCTGGCAGAACATTTTAGATTAAGCACTTATATTGGGGAGAACTACTCCTTTCCCTCTTTACTGCTCTCAGTAGTTTTACTTGGGCTTTTGTCCTTCCTCTCATTCTCATGGGTGGAGGTTGAATTGAATTTAGTTTTGTTAAGTTTGACTTGATTGTATGGAATGTTACATGCTTTTAATAAATTCAATAAAAGATAAAAAGGAAAAAAAAGTCTGCAATCCCCTATGATCTTGTAATGAAAAAAACAACTTTGGAAAGTAAATCAATGGATGCATTGCTGATTATTTATTTAGATCTGCTTAATCTGACCCATACAATTTGATGGTCTTGTTATTTTGAGTATTGCATCATTCTACTCATATATACAGTAAATGTACTTGGCTTGAATTTCTTCTTCCTTTAAGGCTGTTTTAAATTGCTTTACAATCAATGTTTTTAATGAAGAATGCAAAAAAGACCAAAAATTGATTCTTGTCAATACATCTACAGTGGATTCCCAAAGTATTCAGACCCCTTCAGTTTCTGCACACTTTATTGTATTGTAGATATACTGTAATTGTAAAAGGATACACTTGCCATTTTTGACCATCAGTTGACTCTCAATAACCCATAATGACAAAATGAAAAGATGTTTTCAGAAAGTTTAAAAATTGAAATCTCTCTTTCATTGAAATATTCAGACCCTTTATTGTGGCAATTATTGTCATGTGCTTCCCGCTCACTTTAATTCTTATTGAGATCTATTGAGTTCTGAACTTGATTGAGTCCACCTGTGACAACCAAATTTATTTAGAAAGGCACACATCTGTGTATATTCGGTTCCACAATTCACAATGCTTGTTAGCAATGAAGCCCAAGGATCTCTTTGTAGACCTCCGTGATCAGATTGTGGTGAGGCATACAGTAGATCAGGGCAAGGGGATTAAACCATTTCTAAAGCTTTGGGGTCTCCCAGCAGCACAATGGCCTCAATAATTGTGAAGGAGTAATGGCCAGTTGCCCATTTGGCCAAACTGTGTAACTGGTAAAAAAAAAAAAAACAGATGGTCAATCTAACAGAGCTTTGAAACTCTTCTCCTGAGATGGAAGAACTTGTCAGAAGGACAACCATCTCAGCAGCTCTCCACCTATCAGAAGTTCATGATAGAGTACTTAGACAATAGCCACTCTTAAATAAAAGGCTTATGATAACATTAAAAGACTCTGAGGGCATGAGAAAACAGTGATTCTCTTGTCTGATGAGATACAAATTGAACTCTTTGGGCTAAACTCCAAATATTATGTTAGGTAGAAACCAGGCACTGCTCATCACCTACCTAATATCATCTTGACGGTGAAGTGTGGCGATGGCAGCATTATGCTAGGGGAGTGCTTCTCAATGGCAGGAACAGGGATACTGGTCAGAATTGAGGGAAGAATGAATGCAGCCAAATACAGAGTGATCCTTAAAGAAGACCTGCTCAATAGCACACTCGAAATCAGACTGGGATGACAGTTCCCATTTCAGCACGACAATGACCCAAAGCGTACAGCCAGCGCTGGAACAAGTCTCTGACAGTTCTTGATCAGCCAGCCAAAGCCCAGACGTAAGCCTCATAGAACATCTGTGGAGAGACTTGACGTTGGCAGTTCACAGACACTTCCCATCCAATCCAATAGCACTTGAGAGGAACTGCCAGGAAAAACAGAATAAACTGCTCAAATCTAGGTGTGTAAACCTTGTCAAGTCCGATCCCTGAAGACACAAAGTTGTTACTGCTGCCAAAGGGGCTTCTACAAAGTACTGAATACTTGCATGAATAATAGATTTCAGTTTTTGATTTTTAGTAAATGTGCAATCATTTCAGAGAGCATGTTTTCACTTTGTTATTATCGATTACTGAGTGTAAACTGAGGGACAAAAAAGACAAATATATCTATTTAAAATTAAACCTACAACACAATAATTTGTACAGAGAGTGGAAGGGTCTAAATACTTTCTGAATCCACTGTATTACTCTGTATCTTCATATCATTTATAAATGATCTATCATTTAAAGTAAATAATAAAATGAATAACATCTTTAAATTACATATTAAAAATACCATCTCCTTATAACATGAAATTCATCTAAAGGTACACTCACTTTACACTTGTGTGGGAAGCAGGAATGGATTAAAGCTTTAAGCACATTTAATAGTCATCAAGAAGTAATAGGCTTGATGAGAATCTGGCAGATGGTTTGTCTGGAGATAAAATCATTTCAGCCTGTATAAAATAATGATTATATGACAAATTAACAAACCATTACACAATACATGAAAAACTCATTTGTACTCTATTTTACTAAGACATAGAGGAGTGTAATGATGAAGGAGAAACAGTCATTTGGACTGCTGTGATCACACAGCAAGATGTCTTTAAAGCATTTGCAATGGTAAATGTTAGTTGTAATAGACTCCAGAATGGCCTGGCAAAGCACTTTAATTGCCATTTTTAATTTACACACAGTGATAAGCCAAAATTAAATTTCGTTTTTTATGAACAAAGGCAATGATCTATATATTTCACAAAACAAGTGCAGCACTGATTTTAACATCGATTGTGTCATTGCATCTGGCAACTGCTTTTGCGATATGTCTGCCTGTTCCCTTCACCCTTGCAACAAAAAAAAAAAAAACAATTTAGAAAGCAGGAATGTGTGCCACATCTTGACTAATATTGCTCGTAGGCATTTTCAGTGAAAACGTTTTCTTTGTAGGCATTTTACTTTTCATCAAATAATGTACATTAATGCTAAGAATTAGACAAAATGGAATTGCTACAGTTTTATAGTTTGACACAACTAGCGATTTAGTCCAATAAGTCTGTGGATCATACGTATACAAGATTTTGTCTTGAGTTGGAAGGGTGGGCTTGTGTGCAAGCAGCATGGGTGTTTTGGACCTGGCAAACAGAAGATACACTTATCTGTCTGATGTCATGTGGCTTACATACCACAGCAGAAAGGAAAAATAAGAATTGGAATGGAAAAGATATTCAGATTATCTTGCTATACCTTTAAAGCCTTTTCACCGGCACAGGCTCCATCGGGCAGCGCATTATTGGCTGCTGGAAAAAGGGAAAGCTTGTGAAATTGTGCAGGAAAGTTGTTCTGCATTTATCAAGTCTGACATCCTCTGCAATTTCTAGTCATGAAACATGACATGCTGTGGCAACAAGATGAGCAGCTGAAGTTGTCAAATCTGACATCCTCTCTAACTAGAAGTCATGTAATGTGTCATTAGCTTTAGAAAATGTTGCCGAAAAATTTCGCCACACTTTCTGTACTACAAATTTCCAAATTATTGGGAAATAATTTCAATTTATTCTTCTGTTATCCACCTTAATCAAAGGACAAGTGTCTGTGTTGCTGTGTACCTGTGTGTTTATTCAATGGCTAGTGTTAGCAAGAAATGTTTAAAAATAGACAAAACATGTAGAAGAAAAATCAAACAGTATAACAGCAATACCAAAATTAAGAGCTAAAAATCAGAAAATTGATGTATTCTGTTGTCCAACGTTATACGCTGACAACAGCAGAGAGGTACACCTGCTTGGGCCACATGAATGAGTCATTGTAATTGTAATGCTAATGACTTTTAGCTTCTCGTAGTGCATAATAGATGAGAGAAATAATGATAATAATGATATTTTTTACTTTATAGTTTAAAAATGGAACAAGAATCTGAAAATCCAACAACATCACATTAAAGTTTGATAAATTGTGAAAAGAATGATATCAAACATGTATGTGTAGGTTTTAAAATAAGCCCGATTTAAAGCGTGAAAAAATGTAACATAAAAAGGTCACATAAAATCATTGCAATTTTGGGCTTAGGATTTTATATATATACAGAGTAGATTTAGAAATATTTCTATTTTTTCTAAAGTTATAAATGCTTTACTCTCTTTTGTTGTTTTCCTATTATTTTCCCCTTTTCCTGGGTAGTTTGCTCCCTTCATTTAACCCTAATAGTGACAATTAACAACCAGCACAGCAGACACCCGGGATGATGAAAGCTGCATCGACTTCAGTGTCAGACCCACTTATTAGCCAATAATCAATTAAATAACCAGAACACCTGGAAAAGCAGAATTAAAATTAGGTTGAAAATACTGTTAATGACTTTAACAAACTACATATTCCCCATATAACTGATTATTAGTTATTGCTTAGTTATTACTTAGTTTGCAATTTCTACATTGACTCCAACACACAGAAACTGGAAAATCACTTAATTATGCTAATGAAAAACGAAAGTTGGTTGCAACAAAAACCTGCAGCTTCAGGGGGTCCCCAGGACCGAGTTTGGGAATCAATGCCCTACATGACTAGGTTAGAGTTGCTAAACCAGGCCGTTGTGGTAGCAACCACCACTACTTTTTTCCCAGTAAAACACTTTGACTGCAGTTGTTAAACCCCTTCTCAAGAAAAATCTCGACTCCTCTGTCTTTGTCAGTTTTAGACCAATTTCTAACCTGTCTTTCTTAAGTAAAATTCTAGAAAAGGTAGTTATGTAGCTAAATGATTATGTGATTCAACTTTCTATTCTTTATAAGTTTCAGTCAGGTTTTAGAACAAACCATAATACAGAAACTGCGCTGGTTAAAGTAGTAATTGATTTGCAGGTCAATGTGAGCAAATGCGAAATTTCTGTTCTTGTTTTCTTAGGCTTGAGTGCAGCATTTGACACCCTGGACCACAGTATTCTTATAAATCACTTTAGACAATGGGTGGGCCTTTCTGGCAGTGTCTTAAATTGGTTTCAGTCTTACTTAAAGAGAAGAAAATTCTTTGTTAGTTGTGGTGATTGTACTTCATAGACCCATGATATTTTATGGGGTATCAAAAGGATATATTATGCTTCCACTATGTCAGATTATCTCAAAGCACAAGGTGAGCTACCACAGCTATGCAGACGACACACAACTTTATTTATCAATAGCGCCGGATGACCCTGATGCTGTTGGCTTTCTGATCCAATGCCTTAGCAATATTTCTGAATGGATGAGTAGTAACTTTCTCTAACTAAATAAAGAAAAAACAGAAATCTTGGATATAGCAAGGGCATTAGAAATAAACTTGATCCCTTAGGCTTAAAAGTCCCGTCGGAGGTAAAGAATTTAGGGGCAATCATTGACCTTGTAAAAGCATATTGCCAAAGGTATGAAGGAGCCTCTGTTATGTTTTTCAGCATACTTCTGTTGAATAATTTTTAAACAAATGTTGGATCAAATTGGTTTCATTAACATAATAATAAGTTTAGAGTTCTTCAGTGGCCTTCCCAATCACCAGATCTGAATCCAATAGAACACCTTTAGCATGTGGTGGAATGGGATATTTGCAGCAGGCGAAATCTGCAGGAAGTGCACCACAGTCTCAAAGGAACGTTTTCACCACCTTGTGGAATCCATACCACAAACAAATTAGGCTGTTTTGGGAGCAAGAGTACCGTATTCAGCCTTACCCAATTAGTATGATGTTTCTAATAATTTGCTAACTGAGTGTATATTTGGTCTCTCTTAATACAAAATGAAAAAAGAAGAAACAACAGGTAAACTGATATGGTAAATATTACAGCAGTATAATACTACCACCATAATGAATTTGAAATCGCGCAATCATTATGTGATTGAAGTGTACACTTTCAGCTTTAATTTAAGGTGTTTACAAGAAATATTTTATTAGCAATGACAGCCATTTTTCTGCAATATTGTAACATGAAAATCTACTTGCTGGCAGTACAATTTAATGAGTTATTTTTATTGAATGGAAAAACAACTCATAACTGTAATTATTTGCTTCAGAATAAAGCTTAAGAAATGGCCTGACCTCAAGTCAGTGCAGAACATTTTCATTGGGGTTCTGCAAAAGATTAAAAACAACCATTTTCACATTCACCTCTAACAGCCTTAATTATCATCAAGAGGTTGTTATACAGTTTGATTCCAGTAATCTAAAATATCCTACACTTAATTAGCCTCGAAAAGGTTTAAGATAAATACTACACAGAATTTGAAATTAACAACTGCTTGCTGTAAGATAAAATTGAACTTGGAATGTCAGAGTCACTAATGATGCTAATTAAATCCAAATTAGGCAAACAATAACAAAGAGCCAATGAATCACAACAGAGGGAATCATATTGGAGCTCAGAGTATTCTACATGACTTTGTAGGGGTTAAGAAATGTACATTGATAGATCATAATTTACTTCGATGTAATTATTTGCTGTCTTTAATTATACATTATTAACATAATATATAGCTTAGCGATGACTCCCATACTATATATGCTGAAAACCTGATGCCAAGGTTAAAGAGTTTTTCTTGTTTATGTGCAACTAATGCAATTTCACATTTGCTCTCACACTTTTTCTTTTGTCTCAGTAGGAATATCAAACTTACGTATTGTATAAAATTCAATACATTTCAATGGGAACTACTTGTTGTTCACCAAGCCTAACTGCAGACTGACCAGCTGCAAAGATTTCCTTCAGAATCAAGTGGAAGAAAGCAAAATATTTCAAATGGTAAGCAAGGACCACAAAAGGTGCCACAATATAATAACAAACTAATACTGTAAAAATTGTGAATTTCCATAAGTTACATCATGATGTTCCAAATTAACGTTGTTTTCTATGGTTTATACCAGTGCTTCTCAAATAGTGGTGGCTCCGTCAAGGGGGGCGCGCTTGACCTCGGGGAACATGCTTCAGTATCATATGGTTTGACATGGTCAATCAAAAAATGTTTATAGTTTAATTAAGGATTTAATTTTTTTTTAATTTAGAATGCACTTTAAATCTTTTCTGTAACATTTAATAAAGCTATTCTTTGTTGTAAATTGGTCCATATTTCTTTCTTTTTTTATTCTCTTATACGTTAATAAGGATACAGTGTTATGCAGAGGTGTACTTATAACAATTTTATAGACAAATGATACTATTTATAGTCGCCCGGGGGGCGCGAGATGTTTTCTTCTTCCTAGGGGGGGCATGACAGAAAATAATTGAGAAGCACTGGTTTATATAAATGTGTTGAGGCAGAAAGAATTTATAAACCTAATTTCAAAGCAGTATACTCATGTATCAATCACTAACAATCTCTTACACTACAAGAAAAATATATGTTAGGCATATGTAGTCTTAAGCTACATCCACACTGCTATGTCTTCATTTAAAATCACAAAAATTAATCTCCATTTTCATCCACACTGCTCCATCATTTATAACCTCCAAAAATGAAACTTTTGAAAATCCTCTCTAGAGCTGTGTAGTCCTGAAAATACTGGCTCAGTGTTGCAATGTGAAAAGAAGAAAATATAGACTTTTAAAATCCCAGACTCTAATCTCGCTCTGATTTGTTTGTGCTTATAACGTAGCCCTGTCCTGACTGGATTCTGCTGATTACAATGTGCCATTCCCTCATTGGTCACCCTTCACTGAAGAAAAATAACATTCCTACTCAGCATACATGGAAGAGTTGTTTGCGTTGCTGTAGTGCTACTTACCTTATGCATCTAAATTGTGATTTGTACAATTTTCCAATTGCTACAGTTTCACAATTTACCCCTAGCCGGCGGTGTCACCACCCATTGAAGGATTTTCCACCAATGCGTCCATGCTCAGTGTAGGCGAATGTATTACTAAATCATTTCCATTTTCTTCCACTTCTTGACCTCTGTGATGGCACTGTTTCTACCTTGAAGAGGTAAAACTAAAACTGTTACTATTTGCCTTTGGGGTGATCAAGTTCAGAATACAGATGACCTAAAACCTCTTTAAAAAATCTCACAGAGTGTATAGGCATTGATTGGAATGGCCTACTTTTGCTTTATTTTTTTCTACAGTGTATAATAGAAGACGCCACACCTATTATATGACTGCATATTCAACATATGGGCTGAGTGTTAACTGAAAGCAAAGTCCAAAATACAAACTAGAATTTGTAACATAGCCATAACTTCATCTGTTCCAAAAAGAAAGAAGTTTAAAGAGTCTCCTATTTCTTTTTAGTGCTAGACTTTTTGTTGACCTTGTGCATGTTGAATACATTGCCTTCACTGAATATCTTGAAATGAAAATAAAGATTAATAGACTTTTTGATTAGTTGCCAACTGCCATTTCAAGTGTAATTTTTAACATTACAAACTGAGCAGTTATATCTAAATATGTATACGGGGAAATTGTGAGTTGAGCCAGTGTGATATCACGTAAATCTGCTGTAGCGTTTTTACTAAAATTCCACTATTTTCAATGCTATTTCATTAAATAACTTAACATACACCACACAACAAATGTACATGATGGACCAATATGTTATTTGGATATATTTTTGGCCAAAACATACAGTACATAATTAGTGAACAATTGTACAATCTATTAATCACAACTAAAGCATTTCCTTCATCAAAATACATAAAGCTTCTTGTGGATATTGCAACATATACCTTTTATTTTGATATTTTCATGACCCATTCTGTGTTTATGTATGTACACAATCAAAAGTGTTTTTATACCAGATAACGGTGTACTGCACAATAACATGCAGTGAATACACTTTACTTGACCATACTCCGCACCCCTACACATCTGCCGCCCGCTGCCATGAATTGATTCTACAATAAAATAAAATAAAAACAAAAAGAGTAATAATTCCAAAACTCTTTGCTTTTAGTATAAAGCTGTAGTGCAGAGTTTCAGCGTAGTATATGTGTACCAAATTTCAGGCTACAGGTTATTTGATGTTTGACCTTCACCTTCCTGGGTTGACCTTTGACCTTGGAGGTCAATCATAACCCCAAAAGCAGATCGTAGACGTCACATAGTATATGTGTACCAAATTTCACATCAATAGGTCAAACAGCTTGCAAGTTACAGGTGATTTAAAATCCTAGACAGACAAACAGTAGCATATTATAGAATTTTCATTACCTTTTTTTTTGTTCAGTATATAATAGATGTGTAGTTCAAGGTGACTTGCAAAAGTAACCCTTAAAATAGCAATGATTACAAAATAAAAAATTAACAATTAATAGAAAGCAAAATTAAAATTTAAGCATGGTACCTTAGCAGGAAAAAAACCTTAAATAACGAAACTTGATTGAAGATTAATTAGGTCAGTACAATGGCGGATAGAAACAGGAGAGCAGAGGAGTAAAATACCTCAGCACTTTCAATATGCAGTGTATTCAAAATGTCTGAAATGAGCACATTGGGAGCAGACTGGATGGAAATGAGAAATGCATGCCACTGCTTTGGAGTGAAAACTACAGTGGCACTACAGATCAATTTCATATTTTTTCACTAATTTGTAACATAGATATGATCTTTTTAAGGAAGTGTGAATTGCAAAACAAACAGGATTTTTACTGCTTTGCCCTGTGATGAATTGGCACCACGTCCAGGGTTTTTTTTATGGCATTATGCTCTATTCTAGCTGGGTTATAGACTCCAGCAACCCCCCCATGACCCTGGTCTGGATTAAACGGGTTAGAAAATGACATGACGGTCTGACTGCTTTCATATGCAGTACTACATGTGATACTGATATGCACAATATGAAGGTGACCTGCATTTGAATTGGAAATGCCTGGAAGTGAACTCTTGTCAATTAATTTTGTATCAGTGTTTATGGGACCTTCCTTATATCTCAGTGTGCCAATGAAAAGAAAGAATTGTGAGAAACATAATGACCTTTTGGGGAGACTGTTGATAGCCCGTGCAGTCCAACTGCTAACGTGTTTAGATACTTTGCTAATACATCTTACTTCATTTTTAGTTGCTACTCTGCTATTTATTTGTATATTATCTAATTAGTCTGCATAAGTAAAACTTCTTTCATCTTCATTGTGAAGGATTGGCCACCTTGCCTGACTCACCACATGTCGGACCTTTCAGATAAGGTGCATTTAGACTACAATCAAATGAAACCCTAGACAGGTGATCTCCATTGAAATAATGATGGGACTTCTAAAACCTAGTGGTGATTGAGGTGTGTGTCATAATAAAGGGTGACTTAGGGATCCACATCAATGACAGGTTGAACATAGAGGAACTATATAAGAAAGGGCAGAGCAGGCTCTTCTTCCTTAATAGACTTTTGCTCCTTCAAAGAGGTAACTGACATCCCTCACACCTTTTACAATTATTTGATGGCCGTTTCAATTTTCTATGCTGTGGTGTGCTGAGCTGGTAACATCACTTCAGGAGAGGCCTACCAAATTAACAAGCTAATTAAAAGGGCAAGCTTGGTTATGGGACACACCCTGGACCCCTGGAAGTGACAGTAAATGAGAGAATAAAACATAACTCAGCTATAACTAAGCCATTATGAACAATGCTGCACTTCCTCTGTCTGACTCACTAACACTGAGGACTTTCAGCCAACAAAATATTCAGCAGAAGTGTGTGAAGGAATGCTACATGGGCTCCTTTATACCAACAGCAATACATCCACGATAAAGCTCACTATGACTGGGACAGCCAAGTCAGAACTTCTCTTCCTTTTCAGTCATTTCGGTGTGTGTTCAGACCAAAGTGAATGTATATACAGTATATATAAATTATTTTGTGTTTCTATTTATAATTCATTTAGACAGATTTTCAGATGCACTATCACAATAAAGAGTCTTTTAATTTCAATGCAGGTACTCCAGGACATTAACATTCTTTTTTTATAACTATTCCTGTTTAGTTTTGCTCTTATGTCTTCATGGAAAATCAATCTTCTTCCAAGGTGCAGGTTTCTTGCAGACTGCATTAGGTTTTCCTCCAGGACATTGCTGTATTTTACTTCATTCATTTTACCCTCACAAGCCTTTCAGGGCCTGCTGCAAAGAAGCATTCTCACAGCATGATGCTGCCACCACCATGGTTCCTGGTAAGGATGGTATGTTTTAAACATGCATGTTTTTAGTCTGCATGGACTTGAAATCCAGTGGGGTGTCTGCCAAATACAAACAGATTGTGTCATTTAGTGACTAAGGCATTAGACTTCAAATGTGGTTCAAACTCTGCTACTGACCATGAGTAAGTCACTTCTCCTGCCTATGATCTAATTGGACAAAAAAAAATAATAAAATGTAAATGTAAACAGTTGTATCTCAGATGTTGTAATTTGCCTTGGATAAAACTGTCAGTCAACTGTGTACAGTATATGTTACTCTAATGGCCCAAATACTCAACTTTGGCATCATCAGACCACAGAATCTTCTTCCAGCTGACTTCAGAGTCTCCCATGTGCCATGTGGCAAACTAGCTGAGATTTCATGTGGATTTGTTTCAATTAGCCACTCTTTGATAATGCTGCGGCTAGTGAAGCACCTCAGAAACATTAGTTGTTTGTTTCATTGTACCTTGTAACTCTTGTATTTTAACTTTTAAACTTTTGTATTTTAAATTTGTAATTAATTTAGACCAATCTATTATTACTTTGATAGTAAATGCCGAATTATATCCATTGAGATTCAGTGACATATGAAAATAAAATAAGGAAACCTACAAGGGGGGGAATATTTTTAAAGCCAATACACATGCAGCATTTTGCATTCTAACATGTTAAGGTTCTATAGTCCTGCCTTGGGATATCTGTTTGCTTTAATTTAAAGTGTATTTAATTTATTTTAGAGCTAGCATCTTCTCTATCCAGAGAGTATAAAAAGTCTAATTATAAATATTATTTTGTAAGCTCTACATTTTAATAAACTATGGTTATCTTTAAAAAGTGTCTTCTTTTTTTCATGTATATTCATCTTTTTCCACTTCTAGTGGGTTACTGAAATGGTTCTTTGGCCAGGAAACAAACCTTCAAAGGTGAGACCCCATTAAAAATGTATCCTTCTACATTTCTTCACTTCACATATTCATCACATTGCTGTGCTTTACTTTAAATCCACACGTGAGAACAAAGTGAAATAATAATGTCTTTGTCAGTATATAGGCATAATTAATGTTGTTTTATCATAGTTTCTATTTAGTGACTACTTAAATACTAACTAAACACATTCACAATGTCTTGCTTTCTAGGGATCTCCCTGACTTCTCCCTTTTGTGATATTGTTTCTATCATTTTACGCTATTACTAAATGGACACGCAATAAAACTACCCATGTTATTTAAGGTTGAGCCACCCATCAGACAGATAGTCTGGATTAATCCTGAAAGAAATGTTTATTGATCAACTTACTTTAAGACTTTATGCTTATTAAGTGATATTGATTTTAGTTTTTCTACTTCACATTCAAAAAACTAATGGTTGTCCAGCTGTTTCTGGTGTTTTTTACCTGTGATTTACCACATATTTAGATTCTCTTTCATACCTACTTAATTTTATGACACCAATTAATGCAACAGAACATCTTTGGTTAAGTGAGAAAAAGTTGGACGACCAAGAGAAAATCCACACAGACAATGAAGAAGAAGAAGACTTTGCATTTGTATAGAACTTTTCAAGACACTCAAAGTTCCGTAGAGAGAGTGGAGCCACTTCAGCCACCACCAATGTGCAGTATCCATCTGGATGATGTGACAGAGTCATTTTGTGCCAGGAAGACCACCACACTTTAGCTATTAGGTGGTGAAGGAGTCAGAGAGATAGTTAACCAATTCGAGAAGAGTGATAATTAGGGGGACAGAATGACCAGGCCGTGGCAGACAATTCAACCAGAACATCGAGAAACACCCTACTCTTTACGAAGGATGCCAAGGAATCTTTAATGACCACTGTGAGTCAGGACCTCTGTTTTACGTCTCATCTGAAGGACAGTACCATTTTTGCAGTACAGTATTCCCATCACTGCACTGGAGCACTGGGATCCACACACAGACCATAGGGTAAGGACTTCTTGTTAGATTCATCAACACCTCATCCAGAAACAGCCCTGGTTTTTCCTAGATGGTCTCCTGTGCAAATACTGGTTAGGCCTTAACATTCTTAGCTTCAGAAGGATTACCTGTTCCGGAGTGTATGAGGAATGGCTGCTGCCTACATGGGAGAATGTTCACACACCACATAGACAATTGGCCAGGCTGGAAATTAAATATAGTGTAGGTCTCTGTAATCATGCAGTGTGCAGTGATAGGCTTACAGCACAGAATGTTCTTTTTTAGTTTATTTGATGACATATCCTAAAATTTAAATAACATTTTGAATAGATACAGTATATGAAAATAATATTTTTTACAAAACATTTTTTTACCTGTTGCTTCTTGAAAACAACTGAAATAGTTCATTTAAACTTAAATAGTTCAAATAAAGTACAAGAATATTGGGGAGACATAACACAGGAAAGATAAAAAGAATACTGTTGTGTTTTTCTCTAACTTTGTTTTAACCTAGTAATGTTAAAAGTTATCAAAGATTCATTTGATACAAGTTCAAAGGTTACTTAATTTATTTTAACAAAAAAACAAAAAAAAAATCTCTTTTATATAAAAAAATCTTGGGATGAGACGAGACATTTTCAGAGAGATAATTTCATGTCCCATAAGACGAGACTTTGTGCCAAGAGGGGGTTGGAAATAAAAGACATATAGTAGAAGATGAAAAGACAAAGAGTAGAAGACAAAGTAGAATGTCGTAAAGAGGTTCAAAAACATTGGCGTGATACACATGCAGAGCAAGTTAGAAATAATGAAAGTACTAAAATTTGAAAGTCTCAAAAAACTGATAGTAATGATTGCATAACCCAACCTACATGTCCAATGGATGTGGCAGTAAAACCCATGAAGACGACATAGGGATATATGGGTAGAACGTACTAATTTTACACACATATCTCCAGACAGAACTCCATCTCAGGATAATGGATCCGTGAGGCAAAAGTGTTAACCATTTTGCAAAGGTGTTTTCACCATTTAAAACAGATCTTGAAATATCATTGAAAACCTATGCAGTTATCACTGCAATTCTCCTTTATAATTGCCCAGACCATGGAACATCTGTTACATAGTTGTAGTTACATACCCTAAAGTGTTTTCATTACATTTTGAAAGTACAGATACAATGTAATTATGTAAGTACACTTGTTTTTGGATCAGTGATAAATTGTTACATTGTAATTATATAGACTGTGGAATAACAATGACAACTGAGTAATTAACTGTAGTGTTACTTTGTATTACACAGTATGTACGGAGTAATAACTCGTAGTTACACTGTACTTATACAGGTAATTACATAGTAGTTACAGTGTAATTATGTACATTTAATGTAAAGTGTTACCGTTTATTTTTATTTATTTAATAATTAAATAATAAAATGCATAAATTGTATAAAAGCTGTTGCAAGATACATTTCACTACAAGATACATTTGCTAACTACATAGAGTAAAAAATAAAACATTCATTATTAAGCAGTCCTTCATTGTAGTCTTAGATATTAATATTAGGTAGGGTTCTGGAGCAGAGCACAGCCTCACAAAATAGCTGCAGCTCAGTTGTCCGAGCATGTCTAATCACAGCGTCTAAAGTTGGCAGCCATCTCTGCTGATGCATGTTACCACATAATTCACACAAATCTGGTGCAAATTACTCAATGGTTTTCAGTGTAGCTTCCAAAATAATGTAGCTGGTAGAGAAATGGAGGCAGAGTGAGTCAGATGTGCAGCACCTGGAATCATTCACCGAAAGACTGCCGCACATTTATAGTCACTGCAGTCATCTCCAGAAATAAGGGAGGCAGTGACAGCGTCTGAGCACATGGAATGCATATCAATGCTGAGGCACATTTGCAAGGAATCTAAGGAAAACAATTTCATAACATTGCATATTTCTTTTTTTTACAACGGTTGTCTGCATTAAACTCTTCATTTGATGATGTTAAGGGCCAAGCTGAACAAGAAAACCCAATCTGTAGAGCGTCTCCTTGTTAGATCTGAGAATTTTAAAGCACACTTTCTCCATAACCTTAAGGAAGACTGGGTGATCATATCCATATCGCTAGGGATTGCACGTATATTATAATAATTAATAAGTAGACAAAACATATAAATTAATATTAAAACAAATAACACTGGAGATATACTGTATGACAGAAGATACCATAAACCATACCATGTTATTATTATTATCGTTAATCATATTGTAAGAGCCAATCTTAGAAAGTTAATGCTTTAAGTTAAACTCATATTAGTGCTTGCTTATGTCGAATAGAATATCATTTTCTTTTATTGCCATCGACATGGGTATAGCCTTTTACCCCCAGCAAGGTAATAAGAGATTGAACTTTCTTGCTATAACTAAGATGCAGTGTGTTAAACTGAGTCAGTTGTCGTCTAGAATATGTGGTCCCAGTGCTAGTGGGCACTGAAAGACCCATTTATAGCATAGAAATGGGACAGACATACAATTTTCTGAACTTTAAGAAATGGTTCAACTGTATGACAGAGCTTAAAGAAACAAACAAGAAATAATAAACAGAACCTTTCTTTTTTTGCAATACCAATTTTTTCTTTATTTTTGTGTGAACTGTTTTACTTTGAAATTTTACTAAAGTAATTAAAACAAAGATATTTTGTCTGTGGAATCATTTCAACATGTCAAGCTTTTGCCAGAATCCCATTTTGCATACTAGAGCTGAACTTTGGTAATTTTGAGAAAACGCAGCTACATATAAAATATAAAACAGTAATAATGTGAATAAACATCTAGGGTTGGATCAAGCCTTAAACTCTAGGACAGGATAAAACTGCCTCACTTGAATAATCAAAAAATGGATTTAGAAAACAGATTTATAATTTCCATCATCTTCTGACAAATAAAATAAAAACAATCTTACATTACAAAATCAGTTTCACAACCTGTGACCAAAGACTGGGCAGCCTACATGAGATCAGGGGCAGCATTCAATAAAGTAATAAGCAAACAGAGCCATATGTCATGTCACCAGGCAGTTGACAGGCAGTGTAGGAATTCTGTTTGTAGTGGTGGCACTTGGTATTTCCTGTAGCGGATATGTTGTCACAAATAATGGACCTTCCTTCAAATGTTTTATAAAATAGTTGTTGTTTGCATGTCCAATCTACAGCAGCAGGACAGTACTGCTTCTATTTTATGACTCTCACTCTGCCTTTTGCCTTAATGTCCTCTTCATTTCTTTTTGCTTTTTTTAATTTGATGTTAGATTATTAGTAACTAGAAAAATTTTGCTAGATAGAATTCCAGCCTATAGTAAAAGACAGTCATCCCCCTTTAAATCCAGTCTAATTATTCACAAATACAGATTTTCTTTATGTGTGTAATTTGATCTTTACTTAGTAATTTCTTTGTATAATTTACCTGTGATCAGCCTGCTTGTCTATACGTAATGACTTTGCCCAATCACCTTTTTTATATAATGAGGCAGCAAATTATTTGAGAATTTATGCAAACCTGAATTTGATTAAACCGTTTTGGCAATGTATACATGACTGAAACATTAATAAACACTACTTATTGATAGTTAATTTATAATCCAGGAATGTTTAACTCTGTCCTTGTGCACTGCCTGCAAGTTTTTGGAGTGTGCGACTTCTCTTTATTAAATATATGAAATATATACATTATACTTCATAAGGATGAGACTGAAATAAAGCCAATTCTGTAGATCATCTGTGACCTCCAAGGGGTACAACCAAGCACCAAACCCCAGATACAATCACACAAAGGTCCTGGGTGCAAATAAATGTTTTTTATTATTATTATTATTATTACTATTCACAATATCTTTCTTTTTCAAAGTCCTTACCTCAATATCCAAAGAACACAATACCTCCTTTCGCTCCTCCAGTTGAGTTTTGCCCTCTTCCTCCCAACTCTGGCTTCCTTATATGATAGTCCCAGAAGTACTTCCAGATCCATGGCCTCGCAAAACAGAAGCACTTTGGGTCATGTGGAAGCCTCCCAAACCAGGGAATTGTATTTCCAACAGAACCATCTGGTGGTACTCAGCGACCCTGACAGGGCCACCCTTCTAAACTGCAAGTCTCAGGCAACCCCACAGGTGTCCAGACTGGGGCAAAACCAGAGGGGCACTACCCCCTCTCATACTAGGGGATGAACTGTTCAGAATCCCCCAGTCCATCCATTATTCTTTTGTCCAAACTGGAATAGGAATCAACCATCCCATCCAGGATACTCCTTCTCTCACATTGTCCTTCCATTACGACCTCCTGGGCTGGGCAAAGATTCACCTTCCATTCCAGTCAGGACTCCAGTTCATCCAACGTGGCACTTACACAACATATCCCCCATTTTAACTTTTGTTTGCTTAAGTGGGATGCTTAACGGCTGGCAAATTCTTTACATCCTTATTTTAAACTATTTAAAATCATAGTGCATCTCCATACAATAGTCTGCAACACATGTCATAGTGCAGGAGTGGTATAAACATCGCTGCATATCCGATTATTTTTCTTGTACAGGTTTAACTCGACAACAGAATGACACAAATGGGGCAGCATGCCATATGTAAGTCATTCTAGGCAGAAAACAAGGGCCAGACCAAAACTTTGTCTTTTGTTGTCTAATCAATGGGAACATATTAAATAAATGCATTTCTTGCCTAAAGTGATGAAAATGAAACTTGTTTTCTTCTGTTAAAATACTTGTTGTGATGATCTTGTGTAGCTATCAATGACTGGATTTCTGTTTTATGTAAAAATATAACAAGTTTAATAAATGACAAGAAACCTTTCAGCCCATTAAGATTCTTTGGTCAACTCCCGAATCATTAGATGCTTATTAAAAATTGACAAATTAAGTATTAGATGCAGTACCTTTGGAAAATATTTCACTTTTTATATGTTTTGTTATTTTACAGCCTTGTGCTAAAAACATTTACATTTATTTTTTCAGTCATCAAACAACACTCAATACTTCAGAATTACCAAGTGAAAAAAGGATTTTAGGAACTTTATGTGGTTCTATTAAAAATAAAAATGAAATATTACATTGAAACAAGGATTCAGACCCTTTGCTGTGACTATCTGACTCAGGTGCATGCCATTCTAGTGATCATCGAGATGTTTCTACACCTTGTTTGGAGTCTACTTGTGTTCAGTGCCATTAATTGGACTCGAAAGACACACATACACATGTCTACAGATGGTCCCGCAGGTGACAATGTGTATCAGCAGAAATCAAACCATGTGGCAAAAGGAACTGCCTGCAGAGCTTAGAGACAAGATTGTGTTGAGTCACAGGCCTGAGGAAGGCAACAAAATATTTTTGGAGCATTGAAAGTTGCCAAAAGTACAGTGTCCTGTAGAATTCTATAAATGAACTAATTTATAAAGAACTGCAACTCTTCCAAAACCTCCCTACCAGGTCCAACTGAGCAACTGACAGGTGATCAAGGATCTGATGGTCACTCTGGCTGAGCTCCACAGGGCTAAGTTTCAAAAGGACAACCAAAACTGAAACGTTCCGCTAATTTACACTTTATGGCATAACGGCCTGACAGAGTTTACAAAAAGATACCTTAATGACTCTCAGATTATGAGAAAAAAGATTCTCTGGGGGAAACCAAGCTTGAATGGTTTGGCCTCAGTTGTAAGCGTTATGTCTGGAGGAAACCAGGCACCGCTCATCACGTGTGCAATACCATTCTGGTGGTGGTAGCATTGTGCTGTGGAGTTGTTTTACAGTGACAGGCACTTTGTGACTAGACAGGGTTGATGGAAAGCTGAACAAAACAAAGTATAGGGATATCCTTAATGAAAACCTTCTCTACAGGACCTCAGACTGGGTTAAAGGTTCACCTGACCTTCAGCACAAAGCAAAGACAACAGAGAAGTGTCTTAGGGTTAGCTCTGGGAATGTCCTTGAGTGCTAGAGCCAGAGCCCCGATTGGACTCAATGAAGCATCTCTGGAAAATAACTGTCCACTGATGACCTCCATCCAACCTGGCAGAGCTTGAGCAGATCTGCAGAGAAGAATGGCAGAAAATCTTAAATCGAGGTGTGCAAATCTTGCTGTGTCATAACAAGGACATTTCAGGCTGCCAAAATCAACTAAGTACCGAGTAAAGGATTTGAATACCTGTGTCGATGTAATATATCATTTTTTATTTTTAATAAATTAGCAAAAATTCATAAAATCCTGTATTTTATTTGCCATTCTGAGGTATTGAGGGTTGTTTGACAAGTGAAAAAATAATTTTATATGATTTTAGCACAAAGCTGCAAAATAACAAAATGTGTAAAATGAGAAGGGGTCTGAATAATTTCTGAAAGCACTACAAATATTCTGCGGTGGGCTGGCACCCTGCCCAGGGTTTGTTCCTGCCTTCCGCCCTGTGCTGGTTGGGATTGGCTTCAGTACACCCCCGTGACCCTGTGTTAGGATATAGCAGGTTGGACAATGACTGACTGACTACAAATATTACTTCCTGGTGCCTGGTTTAAAATGCAGAACAACATGTTTGTTATAATTTCAGCCTGCTTACCAATTAAAGAACATACTGTAGATAATATGAAATGCTACCTGTTAAAGTTTGGTGTTTATTTTTTTTTCAGTTCACATCCTAGAATGAAGTCTGTACTCACCAGACCGATGATTGCAATCAAGATTTTTATTTCTGTGGCACATAAATGACCATCTATTAAATATGCAATGCACTGTCGAACCTGTTAGAGCAGAGAGTGGTAAAGTGCATCAGGGACTCATGGCAGTGTGTGATTTGGTTATAAAACCATTGCAGTTCAAGATTTGTATGTATGGGTTCATAACCAATGGAAAGCCGTGTGGCTGTGGAGTGTTCTGTTGGAAACTGGTTGACTGCAAGTTCACGTGTAAGTGCAATCAGCCCAACCATTTTTCATTTTTCATATTAAGGCAGGCATCTACACTTACAGAGTACATAAGGGACCTACTTGTAAGTAGGGTAGTGAAGATAGGCACAAAAACAATTAAAAAGAAAGACAACAAAATGGGAGAAAATCAAGGATATAAGGTCAGTGTGATCAAGGAGTAAAATTGTTACACTGAGCCGATGCGATGGACAGGAGGTATGGTGGTTGGGTGGCACTGAAGAGAGTAAGTGGAATGGCAGGAGCAGCCAAAGGCTTTGAGGGTTGTCTCTCAGATGCCGAGGGATGGTGGTGGGACAATGGAGCCATATTTCAGGCCTACTAGTGGGTTATCACCTGAGGTGGCTCGGATGAAAGCCAAAAGAGTGTTGACTAAACTTGTCAATGTCTTAGACCCAAGAGTATGAGAAGAAGAGACGGAAGAGAGAAACACACTGGTCCTCAGACAGAGAGACAGACAACACAATTTTAACTTTGTTTTAAAGCTTGGTTTTAAGATTCTTTTGGAACTATTTGTTTAATGGATGTTATCTTCCACAAGAGCACTTGTATTTATGCTTTATGCCTCTATTGAAGATATTATCCGCACTTTTATTGAACAGTGGTTTTTTTTATTGCTGTGGAAAAAACTCAGTATATTGTTCTCTGTGTCCATGTTTCACTAGTCCAGTCTTGGTACATAATTATCGATGTCCTGGGAAAAAGGTAATGCCAAGGCTGCAGGCACCTTGGGCATCACATAGGAATGTGTCAGCATGCATCTGCGGAAGTAAAAGTTATTAAAAACTTAATTTCATAATGGTAAAGAAAATCAAAGTTCGGCCCATAGCATTTCATTTGTTCAGCAGCCATGAGACACAGCAATGTTCACAGACATTCACAAAGGCTTTTATCTTTTTCTGTTTTAGTGAAAAGCATGGGAACAAAACAAAAGCAGTCATTTTTATTGACCTCCAGAGATTTAGTTTTCTCCTCATTTCTTTCCATTTTACATGTCATCTGGTTTCCCTTTTTTATGCTTCATTATATAATGAAGAAAAAATTCTGTATTTTTGTGTGTTGCACAATGTTTATTTATGCCTATAAAACACACAATAGCATCTCCACAGCAAGGGTCATTTTATAAACAGAAATGTATCAGTGGCTTTGAAAAGGATAACATTATGGATAATTTCTTGTCTAGAGACGCTTAGGTGCCAGGCTTTTTACGCCCTGTTTCAACTTTGTTTTTTGTATTTGTGTCTCATTCTTTGTTAAAAGCAGGCTGGGCTCTGTCCTATAATGTAAAAGGGATGTTTGCATTAATTGTCTTTTAGATTAATTCTATTTACCCCCGGATCCTGAAAACACAGGCAGCACTATATGGATAGATGGAGTGCTTTCTCCTTATCTGCGTCTCAATGTATTGTTGCAACGTATACTGCATATACTATAAAAATATTCCAGATTTTAATTTCTATACAGACAAATCACTTTCTTTGTTTAAGCCTGAGGAGATATACTTTAATTTTAAAACATAATTCTTTTTTCAATTCTGACAATACCTGATTTAAGATTTAAAATCTAATCATTAACATACTGCTAATAAATAACACATCTGACATTCCAACAACGTATATTTAAAGTTTATGCAGTGAAAGTTTCCCTTCACTGACAGACTTCTAGTTCCCAGTTAGTTGATGTTAATCATAGCTTCTGTAAATAACAAATAATTAATTGTTGTTAAAACAACAAAAAAAATCCTACAATTAATATAGTCACTTCCACATCTGTTAAGATCCCATTTTAGCCAGTAAGCATATGCTTAGCGATATTACATTATTATTATGCATCACGGTGATTAAGTAAATCAGATGAAGGACGAACAAATGCACTGCAACATAAGTTGTAATCACAGACAAAAACAGTCCTGGTGAGTCAGTCACAATCTCAGCCTGATGAGAGCTATTCATTTTCTGAATGCTCTGTTTCCAGTACAGGGTCATGAAGAGATGAACCTAATGTGGGCTTCTTTGGGTAAGTGTTTTTATTAAGTGAGAAAAAGCTTACTTTATTTCAAAGTGAACAAAAATAAATTTAGAAGATCAAATGCAGTAACTGCTAACAACAGTGGCATTTGCTGATACAGCCAGGTGAGTGGTCCTTATTTGCTGTGATATTTTGCGTAGAGCATACTATTTTAAATAGATACAGAACACTAAACTATGGCTGTAAACTCAAATCACGTCAAGTCTAGGAGGATTCTTGAAGATCACACAATATACAGTAACACTTGAGAAATCTTAATTTTAAGATGTTTCCTTTGTATAATTCTATAGTATCCATATATGTTATAGTATTTTGTACTGGTGCATTTCTGTGAAGAGAACTACTTGTGTTCTGTTTTGTGTATTGTATTTACCCCATTTATTGACACGCATTAAACCTCCAACCTATGTGGAAGAGGTCTTCTCTCTCTGAATTGCTCTTCTCAAGATTTCTTTAATTTTTTTTCATCCTACAAGTTTTATTTAGGAGTTTTTTCTTATCTTCTTAGAGAGTCGAGGCTGGGGGTGCGGTCAAAACACAGGGCCTGTTAAAACCAATTGAGGTATTCCTTGTGTGATTTTGGGTTATAGATAGATAGATAGATAGATAGATAGATAGATAGATAGATAGATAGATAGATAGATAGATAGATAGATAGATATGAAAAGCACTATATAATAGATAGATAGATAGATAGATAGATAGATAGATAGATAGATAGATAGATAGATAGATAGATAGATAGATATGAAGGATGTCACTTTCCACATTAAAGGAACACCATTAACTAAGGAAGATGAGCCTGCTCTGCCCTTTCTTAAATAGTTCCTCTGTTTCTGAGACAAGACCAACCTGTCATTAATGTGGATCCCCAAGTACTTCTAGGAGTGGACCACTTCTGCTTCTACTCCATGAATAGTTACCGGACATAAAGGCTCTTTGGAGCAACTAAAGTCAATAACCAGTTCCTTGGTTTTGCTGATGTTTAGTTGCAGACGATTCTCTTTATATCAAGAAACGAAGTCCTCTGCCTGACTACTATACTCTGGCTCATCCCCCTTATCAATACACCACATAAGTGAAGAAACATCTGAGAAGTGACAGGACCTGGTATTATGTTTATAGTCTGAATTATGCAGAGTGAAGAGAAAAAGAGACTGGACTGTTCTTTGTGGTGCTCGAGTGTTGCTCACATAAGTCCTCGAGTCTCACAAACTGCAGTCTGCCTGACAGATAGTCCATTATCCAGGACACCACAGGCTCATTCACCTGCATTTGTCTGAGTTTCCCCTTAACAGGGATGGCTGGGTGGTACTGAAGGCACTGGAGAAACCTTAAAACATAATCCTCACAGTGCTGCCTGCTTTGTCCAGGTGAGAATAAGCCTTGTGGAGCAAATAGATAATTGCATCCTGCACTCCAATCTTTGTCTGATAGGCAAACTGCAGTGGGTCCAGGTGGTCTACCACAAGAGGACTCATATAGACTACAGGTTTTTGTTCCAACCCAGTTTCTTAATGAGAAGTCAGTTATTGCTGATAAAGCACTTATTGCTTAAGTGACATTTTGATTCTTCATTTTAATGGTCTCGCTTGTTAAGGTTCCTTGCCCTTAAATGCCTGTTTCACTCTTAAACAGCTGCCTTCAGTGTTTTTAATGGCTTCTTATTAGCAATAAGATGTAAATGACAAAGCAGCCAGCAGTTCTACATCTAACTTGTTTCCATTTACATCTGTGTGGATTCTTCATGCACTGTTTTACTTAATAAAACACTTAACAGAAAATGTGACAGACTGAAAATTATCCATTTTAGGCCTCAAATCAATTGGATGATATCATTGGAAAGGAAAAAAAAATCTATGACTTAAGAACCTTACATTGCAGACTAACAAGCCATGAAATTAATTAAGGCCTAAGATAGGCAAGGATTGGTTTCTAATTAAGCAATTGGGTTGGAATGAAAACCTGAAGCCACTGTGGCCCTCCAGGACTGACTTTGCCCACCCCTAGTGTGGGTAGACTGGTCAATGGAAGAAGGTGGTAGTGGGAGGGAAAAATCTTTTGAAAAATTGGTTCAAGGCGTAAGCTTTGTCGACATCTCCCTCTAGAACCTGAGCCCTGGATTACTTGAACCCAGTAATTATGCCCAGTCCATTCCAGAAATCCTTTATGTTATTCTGAGTGAGTTTGTTTTCTGTTTTAGTTTTGTAAGCTTCCTTTACCTCACTGAACAGTTTCTTTAGATCACGCTGTATGTTCTTCAGAGCCTCTTTGTCACCAGATTTGAATGCTCTCTTTTTCTCATTCAGGAGATCTTTTAGCTTCTTAGTAATTGAGGACTTGTTGTTTGGAAAGCAATGCATTGTCTTTGTGGGTGCCTCAATATTGTCCCCATATATAAGAAACAAATTGTTGCTGTACAGCTGGCAGATATGTCTTAGTAAATTATATACATTATGTGGATAGGATATAATGCCCTAATGATACACAGTGACCTAAGGAATAACATGCAAAATGAAAATTAAAATATTGTCACACTGTATGAGTGCATCACAGGCTGGGGTCAGCTAGAAAAACAAGATGAAGAAAATAAAATAAAACATGAAAAATTGCAAACTTGGTGCATAAGTATGAGCTTTTCTTTATCATCTATATTATTGAGGAATGAGTTACAGCAAGACCAAATTAACACTGCAGTGTCACTTGCATATAATTACACTCTGTTGACATCACACATAAAAATAAAACAAGCCTAGGGCTCCCCACTTTGACAATGGAGTTTAATGTAGAAGAGTGCAAAGTGCAACACTTGTGCAAAAGAAATGTCAATTATAAATACAAGTTGGGAAGCGCTGTCTTGCAGGATGCAACCTCTTAAAAAGGATTTAGGTGTTTAGGTTGACACATTTTCATCATCTAAATAATATGCAGAAGCAATTAAGAAGGCAAAAAAAATGATAGATTATTTTTAAAAAACTGTTGAATTTCAATTGAGGGATGTTATGCTGAGACTATATAATGCACTAGTGACGCCACATCTCTCTGGAATATTCAAGCTGTGCAGAGAGGAGCAATCAAGTGCATCTCAGGACTTAAGGACATGTCCTGCTGCGACAAACTCAGAGAATTAAACCTATTTAGTCTCAAGCAGAGGAAATTTCATGGGAACATAATCTGGGTCTTCAAAATTCTAAAAGGCATTGATAAAGTAAATCCATCTTAACAGTAAATCACAAATCTGAGGATTCCAAGGGAATTTAAAGGGAATGGCATTTAGGACTGAAGCCAGAAAGCACTTCTTTACACAAAGAGTTGTGGGACTCTGGAGCAAACTACTGTGCCATGTAGTTGAAGCAGAAACCTTGACAACCTTTAAGAAGTACCTGGATGAGATATTGGGACAGCGTAGCTATTAACTAAACAAAAAAACCTTAATGGACTCAATGGTCTCCTCCCATTGGCCAAATTGTTAATGTTCTTATGTCTCCCTTAGAAATTTGAAGGCTTGGCTATTTGTACATTATATCGAGGTTGATATGCAAAGGAAGCAGTGGTAAAGAGATGTTCAGGCAAACATGAATGCAGACGAAAGATGCTGAAGGTATGCAAAGAGCAAGTAATAGCAAATATTTTTGAATTAATCAATCACCTGTCCTTGACAGGTAATGTGGGCTAATAATATTTTAACAAAAAATGCATGTGCTTTGGATATTCTGAGCATACAAATGGGCAAATGTTTCCTAAGGACGTTTTTCATATCATTTGCTATTGTTCAGTGCTGGTCACTGTTGGGTCCCATTCAATTAGCGTCTTTGTTAGGTACTTTCTCCACAAAAACATAAGATTAAAAATTTTTCCCAGCAACCACTACAAAGTACACGAGGTAAGTAACATGTAAAAATATCATGTTCACGTAACAAATTCCTTTAAATAAAGGTTCCTTACTCTATTTTTAACCTTCTATAATGGCCACCCCTTCATTTTCTTTGGCTGTATGCATAATGCAAGTATTCTCCAAAATACTCTTATAAAAAAGGAATAATGCTAAATCCTACCCATGTATCAAAACTACATAAAGGCAAGCAATGGCACAGTGCAAAGAAAATATGGAGTAAAAATAGCAAGCAAGAAGGTCAAAAGTCATAGCAGAGGGGCTTCTTAAGCTGAAGCATATACACCATGTTAATAATAACAGGAAACGTCAGGATTATTAGGCATCTCACACCAGCACCTTGTTCCATTAAGTGGCGATGAGAAACAGACATTGACCTCCAGTGCTTTGCACAAAAATCCTTTGGGTCTTGTGTCAGGATGTAATCTTTTTGTATAGGAAACTCAGAATAGGCACTCTCTCTCAAAAATGCCCACATTATCTGACATTAACTGCAATAAAAGACTTAATCTTTCACCCGTACATTTTCAAAACTTTCTTAGTCCACTACAGAGTTATGAGCAACCAGACCCTTTCTCCACAGTATTTCATACAAGGCAGGAACTAACTGTGAAGTTGAAATATGCACGTGCTCATACTCACACGGCACCAGTTTAAAGATGCTAATCAATTTTGCATGCATGTCTTTGGGATGTGTAAAGAATCAACTGTACATGGGGGAAAACGCAGAAAATGAAGAATGTGAATTCTCCACGTAGACAGTGGTTAGGCTAGGAATGAAACATGGACTGTAGATCTGGGAGGCAGCAGCATTAACCATTTGACATACAGTGCAATATTTTTGTGTATGCCATCTAAAGTACTGTATGCTTCTACAATGACTCCACATTCCTTAGTGTAACTTGATCTAACTTTAACGGTTAAGAAGAAACACATACCCTGTATTTACTACAGTAGGCACATACTTCAAGAGAGCCAAATTTACGGGGAAGCAGCAGGGAGCCTTTTTATTGTGTTTGACGGATCTATAAAAAGTAAAAGGTAAAGAGATACTCCACTGTACATACTTATCTGACTGGGACCTCCAGTTAATGTTCAGCAGATAAAATTAAGTGAATTAGATCCCTTGGGTTCCTGACATTCTTATTTTCTCTCTGTTTATTTTATTTTCTTTTTACGAGTCAATTTATTTTTTAATTTCACTTTTGAAGTTTTCAAGTGGGGTGTGGCCAGATACTCCACTCGTTTAGTGTCAACACCCTAAAAAATACCCTTATGACAATATACAAACATGAGTCTGGTGCATTTCTGAATGAGATGTGCTGTTTACATTTTAAAACAATGTGTGCAAATTACATTTAATACATACGTAGCAATGTAGCAGTGATGGGAAGAATTTTTTATACAACAGGCAGAAGAAGTAGCATTTGGATATAGGAAGGTGGGGACAACCACAAAAGAACTGAATGGTGGTATGAGAATGTGAAAGAAAAATGAAAAAGAAAAAGCATGGAAAAACATCAAAAGAGAAACAAGGGATAAAACAGGAAGGAATACGGTCGAGTCAAAAGATTATTCAGAGCCATTCACTTTTAACACATCTTCTTATGTTTGTCACCTTCTGCTAAAATCATTTAAATTTTTTTTTCACACAGGATTTTAGAATGCTTTTTAATTTATTAACAATTAAAAATTGAAATATCCCATTGACACAAGTACTCAGTACCTTTGGCAGAGATTCCAGCCTAAGAATGACACAACAAGCTTCACAAACCAGGATTTAGGGAATTTCTGGTATTCTTCTCTGAAGATCTTTCATGCTCTGTCAGGTTGGATGGAGACGGTCAATGGACAGCATTACGAACACAAAGGGAAGAATTAAACTAATATCTCCTCTAGGAAGAAATCAAAAAGAAACAACTAAGATGGCTTGGTCATAAGTTAGGAATGGACATTGACAGAATAGAGTGCTGCAAGTGTGACCAGGTGAAGGTAGAAGCAGATGAAGACCAAGGAAGCAACTATAATCAGAGTTTTAAACAAGTACAAACTAAATACAGTATATGAAACACAAAATTCTGGGTTAAAATTGAGAAAATGCTGAACCAGAATAAAATACAAAGTGCTAAAAGACTATAAACAAATAATATTATACACTTTAATGTTGCAAGGACCTGATCAGATGGAGTGAATTTAGAGAAGTGGTGGGAGTGTCAGTTTAATTTAAATGCCTTCCTCTGAGCAGACATGTTTTCAGTTGCCTTTAAAAGAAAACATAGATTACCGTATATACTTGAGTTTAAGTTCTCCCGCAGATTAGTCTGGGCTTGATTTTACAGTATAACGTCCAGTATTTTATAATGTCGGTCATATAAGTCGAATGTGGAAAACTCACGCTGTTGGTCCAAGAGATTATGATATCCTAACAGCCACCTGAGAAAGTGACCACAGACTGCTTTTTTTCAATGTATTGTGACTACGTGACCACATGGTTATACCTGAACTATTCCAAAGCGACATTTGCACTGTTTTGTGTTTTTTGTATCTCACACCCTCATCCACCTTTATCGTAAGAGCATCCCTTATCTACGATGGAGCGTTCGATCAGAAGAAAATATGAAGTTGATTTTAAATTAAAAGTCGTTGAAGTGGCAAAAGATATTGGTAACTTTGCTGCTGCAACAAAGTTTGATGTGTCTGAGAACCTGGTGTGAGATTGGAGGAAGCAAGAAGATGTAAAAAAAAAAATAATGTGTTGTGTTTTTGAACAGGCGTATAAGTTGGGGTCTGATTTTATGATTGATTTTTTGGGTTTTTGAGAACCGACTTATATGCGAGTATATATGGTACTTTACAGATGTCATACCAAAGCCTGGGGGTAATAGAGATGAAGACTTTGTCACCCATAGAGTATAAGTTAGTTTGGCTCGTAACAAGATGGCCAGCATTATTTAAAGAGAGTGATGCAGTTCACTGATGTAATCTGATGTAAGCACATTTAAAACTTTATAGGTTAGCAAAAGTATTTTGTATTCAGTCAGTCAAGACACTGGTACCCAGACAGACTGAAAAGAAGAAACATTATGTGTTCACTGCTACTGCTACAGATTTGAGTGAAGACACTTACAGCAGAGGTTTGGACCAGCAAACAGAATAGAAGAGGACAGTTGCAGAAGTCATTGCACATTTGTGGCCACAATAATTGGTCAGTATAGTCAGCTCATGCTTCTCTAGCCCTCAGGGACACTTAAAATAACACTGCGCTGATCTAATCCACTCAAAACTAGTTCAGTACCCCCACCCCAATTGACTTCAATGCATTTTGCAGAGTATGGTGAAGTTCCCAAACATTTCCTCAGTTTCACCCGCGGGGCTCACTCATCACTAATCATCTGAATGAAAACAGTTCATTTTCTTAAGATAATTTTAAAGAGTTGTGGTCCATTGAACATCTAATTTCTCCAAGACGTCACCCAAATAGTTTCTTGTCATAAAAATGATAACCCCATCCAAACATTATGGCAAAAGTAAAACATGCAAATACAGAAAAATAGAGAAACAAGGACAGATCTTTGAGGAAATTCTTGTGTAACGGGCCTTAAGCTGGACATGCTGTTGCCAAGGCTGGCAAACTCTTGCCTGTGAGCTACAGTAGGTAGGATTCAAACCACTGGAGATATTTGGTAGACTCCATTATGTGTTGAGAGTATCAACTGTTGTATTGAGATTTAATGGAATTATTGTGCTCAACAGTCTGCTACCATAAAAAAAATTATTAGTTAAATAGAGTGGAGATGTTTCAAAGCTTTGCTGCTCATCAAAGCTGGATGGAAATTTTTCCAATCAGATTATTAAAATGTAAATAAATTGTGAGTTGGGATTCCACAACATGTTCAAAAACTTTAGACAGTAAAGGTAAGTGAAAGAGAGAGAGATAGACAAAAAGTTTAGATTATTACACTTTTTAACACTGATATTACAAAAGAAATTTTATACAGAGTCCCATCTATTAATTTATGTATTTGCTGCCAGGACAGTAGGGACAATTACATGAAGACATGATTTGATGAGTGTGATGGGAATAAGGTCTAGTACATAAGTGATAGGCCTGAGTTTTCAGAGTTGGTTATTGATAGATGAAAATTAAATTTTTGAAAATTTGGTGAAGGACCTGGACAGAGAGGGGATGAACTAGAATTAGTGGGATTACTTTGGTATTTCATTTTAATGTAAACAAATATTATGGTTTTCAAATTCTGCAGTGGAAAATGTGGTAATAGAGGAAGGTGCAGGTTCAAGTAGTTTGTTAACCACCCGGGTTAAACTCTTTGGGTTACCATGGCCACTCCTGATCACTCTGCCATAATATACAGTCTTGGCTGCAGTTAGTGCTTCTCTTTGAGTTCATTGATGGCCAGAGAAAAGCCAGGACACACACAGTGAGGCAACACTTTAACCATAGCCATGAGGCATCAGCCGGATACTTTTGTAGTCAGTAATGGAAAATTGTTCCCTAAAGTTGGTGATTTAAGAAAACTTAATAGTGTTTTAAGAACCCAATGAAGCAAGTGACATACTCTGAGAGTTTTTTGTCAACTTTAGAACATATATGTTGTAATCTCCTGACTCATTCTCTCCTGATTAGAGATTTCTGAGTAGAGTGCTGTTAATTTTTTGCCTTTATAATCAGCTTTACCTTTTAACTCTAAGGTTTCCCCTTATAAACACATTATAGTTTAATTTTAGTCTAATTTCACCCCAGTGCCTTTATTTGGAATCTGCAGTCCTGGCACATAATAAAATCAGAACAATTGACCACGAATAGCAAAACAACAGTGAGAGAATAACCTGCTTATTACTAACAAACTTGTAACAATACTGAATAAGCCAAATAATCTCAACCAAAATGTTCAAATCAATTTAAGTAAATACAATTGACAATCCGTATTGGGAATGATTATATTTGTAACATAAAGGAGAAAGAAGAAGAAAAAGAAAAGTAAACAATATAGAACAATGCGATCATACAGCAATATAAACATATCAAGTATATGCATTTTTTTCTTTTTGTTTTTCCTTTATGTTTCAAATTCCATTATTGTCAATGGTGACTGTCAAGTCCCTCTTTTTTTAATTTCTAATTGTGTACTTTGTTATACTGTGTTCTATGTGATAAATATACAAGCTATTTACGTTTTTCTTATTTTCCCTTCGTCATAGTTCTCAGTTAATTTTTGTTACAATTTATTGTTTAAAACCATTTAAACAATAAGCATTTGCTTGCTTATTCTCAGTTTTGACAATGAGATTTTTTTCTTTTACACTTCCATCCATCCATTATCCAACCTGCTAAATCCTAGCTACAGGGTCACAGGGGTCTGCAGGAGCCAATCCCAGCCAACACAGGGCGCAAGGCAGGAACAAATCCCGGGCAGGAAGCCAGCCCACCACAGTCTTTCACACTTTATGTATATAAATGTATATAAATAAGTAAAATTTTGTGGATATACCATCGTTTTGGTTTGCATTTTAATTTGTTAAATATGTTTTGCATATTTTTATTTAAGTTGATTGTATCTTTTGGTTCAGATTTTCTGCTTATTCAATACTAGCAAAATACCCACGCTTCGCAGCGGAGAAGTAGTGTGTTAAAGAAGTAATGAAAAAGAAAGGGAAACATTTTAATAATAATGTAACGTGATTGACAATGTAATTTTTTGTCATTGTCATGAGTGTTGCTGGCATATATATATATATATAGCAAAATACCGCACTTCGCAGCGGCAAAGTACTGCATTCAAATTTTTATTAAGAAGAAAATTTAACCTTTTTAACCTGAGGGAAAATATGCCAATCATTATTTGTTAAGGATCTCTTTGTATACCATGTTCTCAGTTCGGCCCTCCGGTTCTAACATGACCAAGTTGTGCGCTGAGCTTACTCTTGAGCATGCAACTTACAGTTGGCCATGTGAACAGTAATTTTGTCTCAAATCTCACAGCTTGGATTGCTGCTGTCATAATCGGTTTGAGTTTCATGGTTTGTTTCAATTACGACAGTATTTGTAGGACTTGTTTTGAAGAGACATTCTGCATCTGTCAAGCGTTGTAAGCACACAACCAGTTTCATCGATAACTTCACATCCAGCTTTTGAGAGTTTAAACATTCATAAACATCAAAGTGTCCACTACTGAAATCGTCACCTGTGAATCTAAGATGTTTAAGAGGCATTGGCGGTTGTCGAAAGGTGTAAAATATTTGGCCATTTCGGTACACTTGAAAGCGACAACCGAACAATTCAGCGGCAGCCATCAACTCACATGCAGAACCATAGGTGAAGGGCTTAAGCATTTCACTCTTATAGTGCTCCTGTGTACTATAATTATCTCCTGTACCGTCATCAGTCCACACCTTGAACCTGTCCCAGTCATTCAATACATAAGACACAATGTTCCTCCAGATATCAAGAGTGAGCCTGATATGGCCGTGCAATATGTAACAAAGAGAATGGAAAAGGTAGGTGCCATCTCCGGGCATGGAAACCACTCGGTAAGTGACAGTTCTTTGATCGATGGTGATCACCTCGATAGACATGGTAATAGGGGTTGGAATGATAAAGGAAATGGGTACCTGAGCAATGTAAAGTAAGTCTAAAATACCTATGCAATAACTATAATTGTAATAAACAAACAATAAAACAGCGGAGAAGCCGTGGATTAAACAAAAAGGCTGTAGTTATTAGTAGGGAGACGTGAATCCCGTGGCGAAGCAAGGAAGGGAATGTAGAGCGACGGACGATCTTATATAGGCAGGCAGCCAACAACGTGGGCGGCGTTGGGATGGGGGACCCAACGCCACCTCACACAGTGACCGAGCTGCAGGCTATGGACGTATATATGTACGTAAGTAGGATTCAGTTAGCGTTGGGAACCCGTGTACCAAATTTCTTGAAGATGGACCCATAAGTAACAAAGACTGTTGAAAAGTTCAATATGGCGGCCAACAGTGGCATCATACCACCGAAATAAGTACGTACATTGGTTTCGGTTAGTGCAGGGAAGCCGCCTAGCAAATTTCGAGAAGATCGGGCCATAAATAAGAAAGTTCAACATGGTGGATGTTGTTGATCGTTATGACCATTACGCGTAGAATTTCGAAATGAAACCTGCTTAACTTTTGTAAGTAAGCTGTAAGGAATGAGCCTGCCACATTTCAGCCTTCTACCTACAGGGGAAGTTGGAGAATTAGTGACGTTGGAAAGTTCAATATGGCGGCCGACAGTGGTGTCATACCAACGAAATAAGTATGTACATCGGTTTCCATTAAAAGTTTAATATGGCGGCCGACAGTGGCATCATACCACCGAAATAAGTACCAAATTTCAGCCTTCTACCTACACGGGAAGTTGGAGAATTAGTGACATTGGAAAGTTCAATATGGCGGCTGACAGTGGCGTCATACCACCAAAATAAGTATGTACATTGGCTTCGGTTAGCGCAGGGAAGCCGCCTACCAAATTTCGTGAAGATGGGGCCATGAATAAGAATATTATAATATGGCGGACGTTGTTGACAGTTATGACCGTTACGCGTAGAATTTCGAAATGAAACCTGCTTAACTTTTGTAAGTAAGCTGTAAGGAATGGGCCTGCCAAATTTCAGCCTTCTACCTACACGGGAAGTTGGAGAATTAGTAACGTTTGGAAAATTCAATATGGCATCATACCACCGAAATAAGTACGTACATCGGTTTTGGTTAGCGTAGGGAAGCCACCTACCAAATTTCGTGAAGATGGGGTCATACCATCGACATAAGTAAGTACATCGGTTTCGCTTAGCGCAGGGAAGCCGCCTAACAAATTTCGTGAAGATGGGGTCATAAATAAGAAAGTTCAACATGGCGGACATTGTTGAACGTTATCGACCGTTATGACCGTTACATGTAGAATTTCGAAATGAAACCTGCTTAACTTTTGTAAGTAAGCTGTAAGGAATAAGCCTGCCAAATTTCAGCTTTCTACCTACATGGGAAGTTGGAGAATTAGTGATGAGTCAGTCAGTCAGTCAGTCAGTGAGGGCTTTGCCTTTTATTAGTATAGATTATTGTAACATGATAAAATCATCTTTCAAAATTAAATGCTCAAACTTGGACAAAATAATACTGAATAAAATAGCAAAAAGATGTCAACTATTATTGAGTGGCTTTACTCTCTCTTCTGTACTATTTTGTGAAAAGGATTTTTTTTATTTTCATACTTTAAAAACAGTCAATTTCTGCCAATCATTCCATGAAATATACTTGGTCACTTTCTATAACAGAGCAGAAAATAATAAGGTATTGTCAATACAAATCTGAGTAACAAATGTCACGATATCCACAGACAAAAATAAATCTTTTTTTGAGCTGTTAAGATAAACATTCAGTGCCCATAAGACAACTACAGTTTTTCACATTTTGTTGTATCAGTGCTTCAGAGTTTCATGAATTTAAATTGCTATTTTTCCCCTTATCTGCACACTATTCTGTACATTTTTTAGGGAAGATGTTTTCTTCTTTGAGAAAAATGTGCATAGTAAAATGACAAAACTCAAAATGTCTCTACCAACTTGGCAAACCTAGATATGTAAATATGTCACTCTGACACTTTACAAAATCATTCATGAGCCTTGATTTACTGCGCTTTTATTTGACACATTCATTACTGATGTACAACCACTGTTGCTAAACCAGGCAATGCATTTACCATTTTTTGCCAATCCATTGTAGCTTCATTTATGTTTGAGGCTGTTGTCCTGCTGAAATATGGAAAAGGAGGAGGCTTGAATATTTTGAATGATCACTCTTGGCTTTAAAAGCCTCAGGTTCTTTCATTGGAACCTTGGTGGCCCTCTGATCAGCACCCCATGGACATGGTCATCAGTGCTAGAAAGATGGCCTTGGTGACACAATACAATTTGTACTTCTTCATAACCATTCTGATCATCCTCCAAAAGATATTCTAAATTGATTTTCTTCCTCCACTTTCTTCATTTACATGTATTGAGGTGAGGAGCTGGAGCTTACTTTGACTCCAATTTCCACAGGGTAAGATCCGGCTCTGGAAAGAATGCTAGTTAATCTCAGGAACACTCATGCACACAACTACACTGTCTCATATCGAGCCAATTTAGAGCTGCCAATTAACCTAATGAGCACAAATCTGGGATGTGGAAATCAAACTGAGTACCCGGGGAAACCTACACAGATACTTAAAGAATGTAGAAAGTGGCAATGAAGCGCAGATCATTGTACTAGTCCATACGTAGCCATTCATCTTCTGTGAGAGACTGTTTGAGATTCAAAGTCTATCTCAGCAGGAATTCACACAACGTAAAAAATGAATTGCTGTTTAATTGCGTGAAATATTGATGCACACACCAACAACCACTCATACAGAAACAGTTTAAAGACTTCAATTAACCTAACATGCATAGCTTGGGGATGTGGCAGAATAAGTCCATGCAAACACATGAAGACTCGAGAATGAAAAGAATCAAAAACCAGGAGCTGATATACGGCAGCAAAACCATTGCTCTACTCAGTACACATCCAGAACACTGAAATTCTTGTGTTTGTTCTCTGAATAAAAAATAAAAAGGATGTACATAAAAAGGGAAACTGCAACAATATGATGCACAATGTTAAACAGAAGAAATGGAATAGAAAATAGCACACCAGGTTACAATGAGACCTAAAATGCATTACAAATTCAATCATTCAAGGGGTGCTTTTTCATTCACGAGACACACAGTAACACATTACCCCTTTAATGGAATTAAATAAACTAAGGGGCACTTACTTTACCATACAGTGTGGTATTATTGGACTTTATTCATTCAATAAATAACACAGAGTGAGTTAACAAAAAGAGTTGTTTGTCTAATAAGGTGGCATTTATCTAATATTAGATTTTGGTTGAAGATCTGAAAATATCCCATGTCAAAAATGTGCAGTGATGCAGAAAATTAGGAAGGGTCAAATAGTTTTTCACTGTAATGTACTTGAAGAATTGAGCTGTTTGGTGCTTTGACAATGAAGGTGAGAGTACTTTGTGCCAGTATTGGTACCAGGATTTCATAAAACAGTACGCCTAAATTGGTCACAAGTGGGCTTAATGTTATTTGTATTACTGCCAAATACTGTATATGTTGATTTTAAACATCTTTTAGAAGTTCAGTCATTTTTTACTAAAGTAAATGGGGTTATTAGATATTTTTTTTGCATGTCTAGCTTGAATGATCCACTTACAATTGACTCCTTACCAATTAATAAAATGTACAAGATGCGAGCAAATTGCAAGGCATAAAGAGATAGATGAATAGAAAGAACTATATTTGTCTCCAGGGTATTTTTTATAGAAGCTCTTTGGATAAATAAATACATAAGTAGGTAGATACATAAATATATATATACTGTGGTCAGGCAACGGCATAACAGTCTCAAAAATAAAGGATTTTTGGGATGCCAACTGGGTCACCCCTTTTATTCATTGCCAGACGAATTGAGAAGAATAAAAAAAAGAAAGAAAAATGCTTAGCTTTGCACTAATCCCTAAACCAGGTTTACTCATCAACAGTAAGGAAAAAGTATCAGAACAAAATGGTGCTCAGTCCTGCGGCTTGCTCTGGCCTTTAAAAGACATCTCATCATGGGATGCCTGGCTATTATGGTTTCACACCGGAAGGGACAGGGCTAGGTGGATTTATTGGGCATCTTCTTGGCACTCTGAGGCATGAAGACAAAGAGGACAATGTTAGCAGTGCCCCCCCTCGTCTCGGTAGGTTATTGCATACTTGAACTAAGCCTACGGAGGAGTCCTCTGACACTCATGTGTTACAACACACACACACACTAATGTCTGAACACACCAGAATGACTAAAAAATGAGAAAATTAAAAAGAAAGTTTCAGTCCCAGTGAGGCATTATGCAGACATATTACTATTGGTAGAAAGGAGCCCCAGTCACATTTTCTTGACAAAGTTCAACTGAATAATTTGTTGGTTGAAAGTCCTCAGTGTTAGTGAGTCAGAGAGAAGTTGTGCATCATTGTTCATATTGGCAGTCAGTTTGGTTTTAATTCTCTCCTTCGCTATGACCTCCAGGGGGTCCAGAGTGTGTCCTATAACTGCACCTGCCCTTTTACTTAGGGCCTGTGGGCCTCTCTTGAAGTGCTGTTAGCAGCCCATCACACCACAGCATAGAAAATTGCACTGGCCATGACAGAGTTGTAGATGTAAAGAATGTCACTTTCCGCATTAAAGAGTGCAGTCTCCTAAAGTTAAAGAGCCTGCTCTGCCTTTATATTTTCTCTGTGTTTCGTGACCAGTCCAACCTGTCATTAATGTGAACCCCCATGTACTTATAGGAGTGGACCACCTCTGCATCCATTTTTTGAATAGTGACAGGACATAGAGACTCTTTGGTGTGGCAAAAGTCAATAACCAGTTCCTTGATTTTGTTGATGTTTGCACAGAGAAACAAACTTTTCCATCTAACTCCTTTACTCTGTCACCCCATAAATGCCGATTCATTTGAGAATTTCTTCAAGTGACATGACCTGGTGTTAAATTTATATTCTGAAGTGTTCAGAGTAAAGAGAAAAGGAGACAGGACTGATCCTTGTGGTGCTCCAGTGTTGCTTACATCCATATCAGAGAAACAATCCTTGACTCTCACAAACTGTGGTCCATTATCCAGGACACCTGCATATCTCTGAGTTTTTTCCATTAACAGGGATGGCTAGGGGTCAGGGATATTGACATAATCCTCACTTTGCTGGCAGCTTTGTCCAGGTGAGAATAAGCCTTGAGGAGCAGATAGGTAATTGCATTCTGCACTTCAATCTTTGTCCAATAAGCAAACTGCTGAGGTTTCAGGTGGTCTACCACAATTAGAGTTGCACAGTCCTGGACCAGCCTCTCTGAGGTCTATGATTTCATACATAAGTGCCACTGGTCTGTAGTCATTAGGCTCTTTCCACTGCAGTGGAACACTCATGAGCCTTAGAGACTGACTATGCAGTTGACAGAGGATACCACAAAGCTGGTCAGCCCAGGCCTTAAGAAAACGAGGACTGACTATGCCCAAATAACATCTGTTACAATTTTGACCAGCAACATTCTATAACAGGCAACAGATTACTTTTTCGGCATTCCTTGTAGTTTGTGTATTTAAAAAAAGCTACTCTGCAAATACTAAATTTGGAAATCAGACAAAATCTATGACCTTAGCCAATCCTTTGACATTCTGACAATCTTATTGTGCCCCAAACTAACCTGCGCCATGGGTAGATAGAGCCTTCTGCTCCATTGCACCAAGTCTTAAGAAAGACCTTCTGTTGTGATGTAAGATTTTGCATATAACTTGATAAATATTTTGTATGTCTTTATTTGTAATTTAGGCAAAGCAATGTAATTTAGTGTTTATCACCCCTCCCCTTTAGAAATGAGTCTCTTTGTAATTTTACGACAGGATTTGGGGCATGTGCCTTAAACCAGTTTGGCAAGTGTTAAGATGTTCTATTCCCCCATTGGTCTGAGGTATGGCTGTTTGGAACTGGCTTGTCTCAGAGGCCTTTAAGTACCATGATGTCCTATTGGCTCTAGGGTTTGGACAGAGAATCTATAAATCTACTTGCTCAACCACATTCTATCTCTTGCTAACCTGTGATGATGAAGAAGTCTCTCTCTCTCTTACTAACATCTGAAAGAAGCATCTCTTGCGGCCTGTTCTGAAGAAAACTGAGCACCAATGATGCCTTAACTAGAGACATTAAGTAACAAACAAATCTCTGTGCCGCCTGAAACTACACATCACCATTTAATCAGGTTGTATGGTTGCCAATATTCAAATGTAATTTGTATATTGTTATTATTTATGAATATTACTAATAATACATTATTTTAAATTGTAATGTAACTCCTGCTTGTCTTTTTACTACATCTAATTGCCTGAGGTTATAGATGTAGAAGGGAAGGTGGGGAGAAGTTATATACTATAATACCTTATAAACAGTGGTAAGTCTGAGATTTGAGGTTTCCTGACAAAGACTACATCTTAATAATACAAAGGGGAAAGTAGAGCAAAATATATTACTCTACCAAGATAAAACACCTTCCTAAATTAATTAGATCAGCCAACCTAACTTTTTTGTCCATTAATATTACCTTTTAGATGTGACTTGTTGACTATGGAGGAGAGGAAAACAAAAACCCAATTCAGCAGCATCCCTTGAAAAAATAAAGCTCTGTGGAGTGCACAGTCAGTTTTAATGATGAAAGACAATGCCAGTCACAGTTACACTTCTGGAGACCTTGGCCAAATGGCAACCTTCTCCTGCTAAGGAATCCAACCGAATAAGTTAGTGTTGGGCAGTCTAACAAAATGACAGAATTACTCCAGTGCAGGATATCATATATGAGAAATTAAACAAGTATGATGAAAGCAACGCTCAGAATGTGACAACTCTATTACATTACTTTTCGATTAGGATAGACAGCTGACATCTTACATAAACTTGCAAAAAAAAAGCCGTAAAAGCTTACTGTACATTTATATTTTGAAAAATGGTGCATACTTCAATGCAGGTTAAACTTGCATGATTGCAGAATGAACTATAATTGCTCTTGCTTTTCTTGTAACCTTACTGTGACCTTTGAAACAATGTTGAAGAACTTTACCTTAATCAGTTTAATTAACTCGGGTGACTCTGTCTTGACATTTGATTCTTTGGAATATAAAATTATCCTTTATTGGACTGGATGTGCTTTCTTGTACACACTGATGTATTCATAGTCTACACTGACTACCTTAATATCTCAGGGTCACCGGTCATCCTGAATGTGTTTTGTCCTCAGTATAACAACATTAAATTATTTTTTAAAGGAAACAAGAACTAAATCTTCACAATTTCCAGTTGAAACGATTTAATAGCAGATGTGTCATAAAATCAATTAGCTACATAAAGAAATTACAAATGAATTAAGCATTGAACCTTATTTGTATTGCACCTTTTATAGCAAGTCACACTGAAAATGCTTCAGAAACCAAATAGCAATCTGCCCAAATACAATTGCAAAGAATAAAGGTATCCATCTATTAGCAAACAAGATACAGACGTTGCTGGACACATTCACTGCGTACAAAGGTTAAAATAAATTTTCACAGGAGCAGGAATGCCATTTTTTAAAAAATAAAGAGAAAAGGCAGATTCTTGACCATTTTAAAAAAGATTAACAGAGACAGACTGGAGTATTATTCGCATGGGAGACGTAGCCCTGGAGGACAAATGTGGTCTAATTAGTAACAGAGCATGTCGGTGATTCAAGTGTTTGGTTCACATGGGATTAAGATTTGCCATGGGTGTGCTCTTTTATTGCATATTGGTGGAGGTGGTATGGGAGAGTAGGAAAAACACTCGCTCTTTTTGTGAGAAGAGCAATGGTTGGTATCTCTTATTGAAAATTTATAAAATACCTATGGGAGGTGTTTGCTACTGGTCTTAACAAAAACTAAAAGAAGAAATCAAAACACAAATAACTAAGCACAATGTGAGGCTCTTATTTTACTGATAGATAGATAGATAGATAGATAGATAGATAGATAGATAGATAGATAGATAGATAGATAGATAGATAGATAGATAGATAGATAGATCTAGAGGCATCCTAGAGGCAGAGGATGGAGCTTGCGAGTGGAGGAGTCAGGGCAGCAAAGAAGAGAAAGATAGAAAGGAGAAGTAAAGGACTGAGTAGTGTTGGTGGGTTGTGTATTGCGTATGCTGTGCAAAGGACTGTGTAAAGGAAGAACTGAAAATAAATTGTGTGTGATTTTGGACATTGGGTGTCCTGTGTCTATCTGTAGTCAGGCTGATCTTCCACAAGAGATATAGACAGATTGAGTTACTGTCCCTGACACAGTCAAAGCCAAAGCCTCTTAAATTGTTGATCATGTCCATGTCTCTAAATTTTACATTCATTCAATCCTCCAGTACCAGACTATCACAATTAAGTGACTGTATAAATGATTATTGAATTAAAATATTAATTAAAATAGTAACTCAGCATATAATGATGTAGGTTATTGCAGCTCTTTGCCATATGTAGTGCATGCATGCAACAGGACCGTCCAGTTTATTCACTGAGCCACCTTCTCCACATGATGTTGATCCCTCAACTGACCAGCAGTGTAACCGGAATACCACACAGACATGCAATGGGAGAGGCTGCTTTAGACTGCATTGTGATAGAAGTTCACCAGGAGTTGTTGAGGATGTTGGGCCTGTTTCAGTTTCCTAAACAAGTAGAGTCTTTGTTGGGCCTTTTCCCCATGTAATGGTCAGCTGTTTTGTTTTGTAAATCCGAAGGAACTTAATTCTCTGTACACCTTCCACTACTTCTCCATAAATGTGGAGGGGAAGGTGGTCTGTCTTATTACCTCTTCAGAAGTTTACAATGATCGCTTTTGTTTTGGTGTTTTTTGGATCAGGTTGATGTCCTTACATAACTCGGCCAGGTGTTCCACCTCTTTCCTGTAGGCCATGCCACTTCTTCCCTGTCTGAACTTACTCCAAATATTGTAATGTCATGAACAAATTTAATTATAGTATTGGGCATAAATAAAAATCATAAATAAAGTGTAATTATAGTACTGAAAATAAATAACCATGAATTGTATACTCCAATAGACATACTAAAAACTCATCTGTAATTTCAGTTCAAATTAACTTAAAATCTTTGCAATATTCACATAATTTTTTTGCCAGTTGACTGAAGATAATTCTAGACCCAAACTTTCCACCATGTATATGTTCTGTGACACAGATGGGCATACATTTTAATATTTATTTTATGAAAATAAACTTTAGAATATGATTGGTAGTTGCAGTGATCATTTTAAATTCTACACACGGACAGATATTCACGTTTTCTTCATGTTCCTTTTACAAATAATATTTCATTTTCTTTAAGCATGTCTTGAGCCACCTTTCCTCCCAGTCCTATTTTTAAAAATTCAGACGTTTTGTGTCAAATAACACAAATCATCCCATCTATAGGGGTGTAACCTATTTTTGTCTCGTAATGAGCTTTCTTAAATCACAGCTTTTAGTCATGCTTTCCACCCTCTGGTCTCTTTAAACTTGTATGCCATTTCACGGAAGAGGCAGAATTTCCGATACACCCATTACATTTGCTGTAAAGCTGAGCTTAAAATAGACTCTTTAAAACATTCCAGCCGTCTTTTTGTACTTTTACTACAGTACTTTATGCAATTATGCTTTACCTAATGTAGGTGCATCCTGAAGGACCAGAGTGTCTGTATGTTTTCTGTCCAGGCACATGTTTATCCAGAGGCTGACATGGCTGAACTTGTTCTTGCTTTAAGTCTATCCATGTCCTTTTTATTAATGTGTATAAAAACTTTCTATTTCTATTATCACCTGATGTAATGTTTTATCTCATGTTAGACATATTGAATAAATGGTTAGTGGCTATATTTGTTTTTAATATTTCTAAACACAATAATTATTTGATGCCAACTGCCATGTGCTCCTCAGTCTGTACACAAAAGACTGTCAAAAGAATATCAGCTTCTGAAATGAAAAAGAAAAAGGACAACAGCCCAATATTGTCACATGCACAGATAACAGTGAAGCTCTTTACTTGCATATCTGACCAGCATGCAACACATCACCACTCTCTGGTGCCGTAATAAACGAGAAAGAATTAAAATACAAAACGTTATGTTATTGAATCAAATCAGTTTACCCTGTTGTGTAATAACTGATAAAGTGCAAGAAATGTTTACAGTAAATGAGAATTACAGAAAAAAATTTCAATATTGTGTTTTAAACAAATGTGGTTATTCTTGCAAATCTGTACCATGAAAATAAAAAAGATAAAGGATCTTTCTAATCCTTGTGTTATCCTTTTCACATCCCAATCACAGCTATGGGACGTTTTACACTATAAGCAAACTTACACTTCAGCAAATTGTTTCTTATGCAGTAGTATTTCTGAGCAAGAGCATTCATTGCAAAGTAAATTATTGTAAAGAAAGACTAAATAAAAACACATGTGCACTATTTACAATACTAAATCCACTTTAGTGTGGACTAATTCATATGTATTTGCCCTCTACATAGAAAAAATAGACAGTTATTGTGATGGAAACAAAATATGCATATTCACATTAAATATACATGTAGGGTTTATCATTTCTTCATTCAAGTAGAACTGGTAGAGCATCACCTGTCAAATGGAGTAACTAAATTTCCACTGACTGCATAAACATGTATGACAGGTGAAATGCACAAATAAATAAAAAATACATTTAATAAATGTTTTTGTGGGGTTTTCTGCACCATTGCCCATTGTTGACAGCTTTGAACAAGATGGCTGGTGTTGCTATATATACTGAGTTTGTTTCTGTGGCCTGTTATCACATATTTGTATATCTGAGTTTAAATGAAGTGAAACGTGCACATGATTTGTGCCTGCTAAAAAAGATTTTAGTTTTGTCTGTTACAAAATAATATATTGCTCTCATACCAAAAACACTGCCTACTGTTATTAATGCTGCTCTTTCTTACACCTCTTTTGTGTTGTACATCTATCTACATCTTTGGGATGTGACTGGAAAGCACAGTACCTGTATAAAAATTACATGAACACTGGATGAACATGCAAGTCCTGCATGATTAGAGATTGATCCATGAGTAAATATAAATATATTTTGTTCTTAAATAAAAAATAAATAGAATGGCTTAAAATATGAATCTTGAAAATGAACCAATTGAATTACCAAAAAGAAACACAGTGAAATATTTTCCATTGGTTAGTTTGCAGTTACATGGAGATTCAGTTGGCAGATAATCTCAGTTATGTACAGTAGGGCATTTCTCTCTTTTATGCATCGTTCTGTCATAACTTCAAATGACAACCCAAATTGCTTGTGCATCCCTTAAAAACTCAGCATTTCACATAGAGAACTGAGACAACTTAGGTATCGTGCTCATGTAGACAAGCCAAATTCATTTTGGAACCAAGTGCTTTGGACTGTTATTTGGTCATAACAAAAAGCGCTTTGCATGGCGAAAGAAGAACACCACATTCCAAGAAAAACATCTGCTATCTACTGTCAAATTTACTGGAGGTTCCTTCATGCTGTGGGGCTGTGTGGCTAGTTCAGGGACTGGGGCACTTGTTAAAGTCGAGGGTCGGATGAATTCAACCCAGTATCAATAAATTCTTCAGGATAATGTTCAAGCATCAGTGACAAAGTTGAAGTTACACAGGGGTTGGATATTCCAACAAGAAAAAGACCCAAAAAACGAAATCTATAAAGGCATTCATGCAGAGAGAGAAGTACAATGTTCTGGAATGGCCGTCACAGTCCCCTGACTTGAATATCATAAAAAATCTATGGGATGATTTGAAGCAGGCCGTCCATGCTCGTCAGTCATCAAATTTAACTGAACTGGAGAGATTTTGTATGGAAGAATGGTCAAAAACACCTCCATCCAGAATCCAGACACTCATTAAAGGCTATAGGAGGCGTCCAGAGGCTGTTATATTTGCAAGAGGAGACTCCACTAAGTACTGATGTAATATCTCTGTTGGGATGCCCAAATGTATGCACCTGTCTAATTTTGTTATGATGCATATTGTATATTTTCTGTTAATCCAATAAATTTAATGTCACTGCTGAAATACTATTGTTTCCATACAGCATGTCATATTAAAAGGAAGTTGCTACTTTGAAAGCTCAGCCAATGATAAACAAAAATACAAAGAATTAAGAGAAGTTCCCAAACTTTTTCTTATGACTGTAGATATTACTTCGGTCCAGTTATCCATATTTTAGGTAATTGCCTCAGATATATTTGGAACTTTCATGTGGCTCATTTGTATATTGTTCTTTGTTGGGCCCTGCCCATTAGACCAATTTACCATTGATAATGGTGTCAGAAGCAAATATGTCCAGACAATATGACTTTTGGGATCACTGAGACACACAAGTCCCCTCCAATATGCAAAGGTAATAATCTTAAAACATTTCATCCTAACAATGGAATAATAGAGCTTGTCCTTACCCAGATACTTCCAGAATCCTGGGAATTTGCCAAGCCTGTTTTCACCATACATGACAAGCAGTCTCGGAAAAACTCAAAACCATCTGCCCAGTGGCATCTTGTGGAAGGCTTTACATGAGTACAGCATGCCATTTTGTCCTTGTATTTACAGGAGTAGAGATTGGCATTAAGTCAAGTCAGTTTAATGTGGGCATCAAACTCCACCAAGGGTGTGTATGTCTCATCTCCTGTTTTTGTTTTTTTCTGGGCAGATTATCAAGTACAGTGAAGGTTTCGAGAGTATCCACTTGGGGATGACGAAATCTAACCTTAGAGTTGCATTTTTGCCATTTGTCCTCTTGGCCTCATCAGACTGTCATCTCTGGTAGACACTGGAATGGTTTGCAGTGTGTGTTTTCGTGGGATGAGAATTTCTCTGCTGTCAACGTCACAGAAAAACAATAGGTTCATGCAAGTAAAAAATGAGCAGCTGCCCCAAGTGGAGGAATTTAACTGCCTTGTAATGGTAATGGTAGAGGTAATCGTGAGATTGACCAACAAACTAGAGCAGAAAAGAGTTTTATGGACGTTGTACTGCACCGTAGTAGTGAACCAGAAGCAAAGTCCTCAGATAAAGGTTTTAGTTCATTTTTCATACGGTATTTCTGTTCTGACCTATATTTATGAGCTCTGGATTGTGACTAAAAGAATCTGATGAGGAGAACAAACGGCTGAACTGATCTTTGGAGAAGAACAAATTAAACAATAAAATCACAAAAAAATCACTAATATCGTTGTATATTTTTGCTATTCTTAAACAGCAGTGTGGATGAAATTCACGTATCCAAATACAACTGCAGGTTAATGTGTGCACTAAATGAGGAAAAAACGTCAGAATCCATTAGAAATGTACATTCTTTTAAAAGGGTTTACAGATGTGACAGCGCAGTACAGATGTGGAAGCATGTGTTGATAGGTTTGACCTTTTTGTTATGCTATCGCTGAAAAAATATGTTAATAGACTTATTGTTATACTTCATGCCCTGCATACAGCTTCAAGTTTTAAACGTCAGCACTTGGTATTCTGACATTTAGCAGACTGACTGTTTTATGCAAATCCCTCATGTTTCCAAATGAATACTGAAAGAACCCAAAAATGTAATCAATTATCTTTTCTAAAGATAATTTTCAATTAAATCAGCTAAATACATTTCTTAAATTGTGCATAAATAAAATAATGCTTACATCAATTTACATTTTTCTAATATTATACAAATATAACAAAGTGAAACCATTCACTCCTACTGTTTCAGAAGCATTTTAATGCTAACTTATCTATTCAAAAATTCTGGCTTTTTTATTATTTTCAAAAAAAGAAATTGTACAAAGCTCACTTTGAGCAAATACTAATTTCCTTTCTCTGAACTTTTACTACTGCTGCTTTACATAAACTCATTGAGCAAATTATAAGGAACACCTGTACACTTGCTTATTCATGTGATTATCCAATCGGCCAATCATATGGCACCAACACAATACATGAAATCATGCAGCTCAAGGTCATGTTAGTGCTCACATCAAACAACAGAATTGTGAAAAAAGTTGAAGTTGGTGATTTAGACCATGACATGAGTGATGGTGCTAGACAGGCTGGTTTGTGTGTTTCTGTAACTGCTGATCTCCTGGGATTTTCACACACAACAGTCTAGAGTTTATTTAAAATGGTATAAAAAACAAAAAAAAAATCCAGTAAATGTAAATTTTGCAGATGGAAATACCACCTTGATGAGAGATGTCAGAGAACAGTGCTCAGGCTGGTTTAAAAAAGGCTACAGTAACTCAGATATCAACTGTGGTGAGCAGAATGAACAGTTCATCGAACCTTAATGGGCTATGACAGCAGAAGATAACGTTGGGTTCCACTCCTCTCACCCAAGAACAGAAAGCTGAGGGTACAGTGGGCACAGGCTTGCCCAAACTGGACAGATGAATCAATGAACTGGTCCAGGCTGGTGTAGTGTTGCAATGATGTTGGGAATGTTTTCTTGGGAAACTTTGGGCCCATTAGTAACAATCAATTATCCCTCAAATACCACACCCTATTTGACAATTGTTGCTGATCATGTGAATCCCCTAACTGCCACAATTTACTTGACTTTTAATGGCTATTTCCAGCATGATGATGAACAATGTTGCAAAGCATAATTTGTCTCAAACTGGCTTCATGAACATGACAACCAGTTCAGTGTTCTTCAGTTACTTTCCCAGTAAACAGGTTCTCTGCACCAGTGAAAACTGGTGGCACACAGCGTCAAAGCAGTGCTACTGTTCCAGTGTGGTTTCCCTTTAAGATCCACATCCCTGACGCGGCTTTAAAAATACACTGAAATTAACTGCATACTGTTTATTAATTTAATGCATCTGATTATAATTAACTTGTAACAATATAATGGTCCACAGAATGGTCAAACTATTCTAAATACCACAGCTGCTTTAGTGTTGTTACTCCAACTGCACCTTTTTCTTCTTCTTCTTTCAGCTGCTCTCGTTAGGGTTGCCACAGTGGATCATCTTTTTCCATAATACTCTCACTGCACCACTCGGAGTATTTATATCACTGTATCTGAGTGGGGAATCACAGCTCTACAGCAGCTGACTGGAAAGAGAATTATCGATATACAGCCTCAAGCACACGCTGCCTCAGCCATGCTGTCTATTGAACAGCTCTCATACGACAAACGCTTCAGAGCCTTTCCTTGCGCTTCAGAAACAGTTTCATCCCAAGAACTATAAACACACTCAATCAGTCCATCAATTGCTCCTTCTAGATCACTTTGTACTTATAAGTACGATTACCTCACAGCAAACTGTGAGCAAAATATTACAGTTATAATATTGCAAAACCTGAGCCATTTTATAAAGCGCATATTTACATATGATAACGATATCATTTTTAAGATGAAATGCAACAAAATATGTTTATCATATTATGCAGATAAAACTTTAACTTCTTTTAAATAATCTATATTGTTAATAATTGAACATGTGAGGACACGGTGCCGCAGCGCTAGCATGGAGCTGATGTTCCGTTCATGGATTGTTCCTACCTCTCGCTGTATTCTTGCTGGGGCTGACGCGACAAGGGAAGGATAGATGGATGGAATAATTAAATATGTACTACTAAAATATTTCAAAACTTAAAAGTTTTGAAGAATCTGTGTTTTAAGCTTACAGATTGCTTAACGTCTATTACAGAGCTGATTGTGTTGCGATGGGTTACTTGGAGAAAGAAAAGGAAGGACAGGAATTGGCGGTTAGTACGTTTGAAAGAGACAGTACTGCTGTAATAAATTATTTCATCGCAGGTCGCGCATGGTGCAGCAAGCATCTTGTGTGATGCATGAACAGTCACTGCGCCACCGTGTTCCCATGTTTAATAACATGCTTTAAATCCTATCATCATGAAAATGATATCAAGTATACATCTCAGTATTTTAATTATTCAGAGAGCTGTAATATCACGAATGTAATGGATTCTGTGTCTTGCCGGAGGAAGGGAAAGCCCGTTTAAGAAGCACGTAGTGATTCACACACATAGAGCACATAGAAGATCAAATACAAAACAAAGCATTCAATGTGCTACTTTAGTTACGATGGGATTTGAGAAACTAGTAAATTAAATGATTTTAAGATGAAGTTTATGATGTTCTAATTTAATGACAAAATAAACTATGTGATTAAAGTGGAAATTTTGAGATTAAAGTTGACATTTTGTGCTTTTTTCCCACTGTGTGCCTATTTTTTTTCTCTGTACCCTAATAAGCTTTCATATGACACACAGATGGTGGGCTACGACTTGCCATTTCACAGCGACTTTGATATCTGACAACTTCTTGTTTATTTCGCACACTGTGCGACTTTGTGAACTTGAGCTTTCGAGTTTCTCCGACACTCTATGTGACTCGATCAACTTCCTTTTGTTGTTTATACCACTGTTTAAACCAACAAATAGTATGTTTTTCCTTGCCTTCACTTGGTATTCGCTGAAATTCTTCTATTTCCTTTTAACATTGCCTTTTCACAGAATGTTGCGCTTAAGGGCTGTTTATATTGATTTGCATATTCAAAGAGGCATAATTCTGGGAGGAGACGGGGCAGGACAGCAAGCACGTGCACGTGCTTTACTTTTCACGCTGACCGGGATTTATGTAGCGGAAGAACGTGGAAGTTGCCGTTCGCACCGATTTATGCATCTGGATTTTTTTGTGCGTACACACATTTCCGCTTTTGTCCGTACGCCATGTTATAGTGTGAATTCTTTGCATGGGATGTGGTAGAATGGAATGTGCAGCTGACATATCTGGAGAAATTACATGTTGCAGTCATGTCAACATGGACCAGATTCTCAAAGGACTGTTTCATCATCTTGTGGAATCCATACCACAAAGAACTTGGTTTGTTGTGAGAACAAAAGTATGCTCTACCCAATATCAGTATAGTGTTCCTAAGAGAATACATAAAAGCTGTAAAACATATTTTATTATTAAATTGAAAAAACAGTTTTTGTAGACAGCATGATGTCCTTGGACTGTTGAAGGAGACCATAATAAGATGTAAATACTAAACTAAACATCCTACTCAACAACTGAATCAAATGTCTAAGCACTGTGAGGCAACACCGCTGAATGCTGCATTACCACGTCACCGTGTCTATAAATCTGTAATCATGGTGCCAGAAAGCAGTGATTTGTTGCATATTGATTAGCACTTGGTAGTAAGAAATTCTTTTTACTCTGTACGGTGACAATAATGACCCCATAAACCTAAAGGAAACAGCAAAAAGAATCAATGAAATTACCAAACATGAAAATAATTAATAAGCGTATCATCCATTATCATGATAATCATCTTTATGTGTAAATTGTCTACTTAGTGGCATATTAGTCACATCCTGCCACCAAACGCTACACCAGACCCTGTTTTTCTGGCCAACATATTGCATCTAATCATGTCTTTGTATATCTGTAAAGACATCTGACGGTACAGTCGGATTTTCTCCATAAATTACCAGAACAGTGTGCCTTGTAACATCAATGTAAGGAGTTTTATCTTAAAGTAATGCTGCATCTGTAAAACATTTTGAACAAAGAACTTAATGCTCTAAGTTTAAAGTGTGTTCATAAACTTTATAAAAGTTGACATGCATTCCTTAACTTGAAATAGACTGCAATGAATAGAGATTTCTTTCATTTTTTATAAACTGCTTTATAATTACCGCATTAACCTTTGACATACATCTTACAAATTTTAGTTTCAGATAATATTGGAACTGAATAAGTAGAGAATGTATCTGTTGCTGGGGGGAATATCACAAGGAGAACATATGGGATCATAGCTTAATGGTACATTTTTCTCTGTATGCCTAATGAGAGATTTATTCTAAAATCTTGAAATGAAAGGAGAATTAACATATTACAAGGAATGCTTGCATGGGTTTCTTTGTGTGTACATTTACAAAGACATAGCCAATGCAAGCCAAGTCAGTTTTGCTTAAGAAGACAAATCTATGATGGTCAGCATCTGGATCACTTTTTTGCACCTTTACTTGTATAAGAAACCTGGATTTATATAATAAATGAATTAAGGTTGGTTTCATTTCCATACTTAGACATACTGTATATTTGTGTTACCTTTTTGTAATCAAACTGTTATTGAAATAAAATATAATTTTCTATATGCATTTCTGTGTGCTTTTATGTGTAATCAAAGCCTCATGCACTCATCTATTTCCAGGACATTCACCATGGAGAAACCATTGAGATCAAACAAATCACCAGGACCAGATAATATTTACCTTCGAGTTCTTTAGGAGGCTAGAGTACATATATAAACCCTTGACATATATTTTTAGGAAGTCATCCAATTTTATAAAAAGGGTTACAGGGCAGATCCAAGCAACTACAGGCCAGTAAGCTTAGCATGTATCACAGGAAAATTAATGGAAGGAATGATTAAATGATTGAGTAACACCTGGCAAGGACAGGACTTATTCTGAACAGTCAGCATGGGTTCAGGTGTTTTAGTAACATGCTGGAATTCTATTAATTCTGTAACTGAGCAGGAAGTCTTAACTTTAATTTCTAAAATGAAGGCCACCACTTGTTCCCTAGATCCAGTGCCAACAAAACTAGTAAAAAGTTCAATGGATGTTCTTGCAGTGCCTAATCTAAACATTATCAGTAGTTCATTATTGCATGGCACAGTACCTGATGCACTAAAAGTGTCAGTCAATAAACCATTACTTAAAAAGCCAGACCTAGATCCACACATACTAAATAATTATAGGCCTATTTCAAATTTACCCTTTCTCTCTAAAATACTAGAAAAAGTAGTCAGCAATCAGCTTCAGTCACACCTTATGCTTTACAATTTATTTGAGAAATTCCAGTCTGGTTTCCACACTGGTCATAGTACAGAAACGGCACTAACGCGGGTTGTAAACGACATTCTGATATCCTCTGATGAAGGAAACTCCACTGTAGTTATGTTGTTCAACTTAAGTGCAGCATTTGACACCATTGACCATTCTATTTTACTGCACAGGCTTGAAAATGATGTTGGGCTTACAGGCACTGTGCTCTCTTGGTTTAGTTCTTATTTATCAAATCTGTTCCAATATGTACAGAAATGTGCTGACAGTACTCCATCTTTATACACAGAAGTGAGATATGGTGTCTCGCAGGGCTCAGTACTCGGACCTTTACTGTTTTCACTTTACATGCTTCCACTGGGATCTATCATTAGGAAACATAATGTTAATTTTAACTCATATGCAGATGACACCCAGTTATACCTTTCATTTAGATCAAATCAAATCAAAGTTTCTCCAATGTTGTCTTTAATTAGTTGTGTTAGTGACTTAAAGGAGTGGATGGATGAGAACTACTTGTCTTTAAAAACAGATAAAACAGACATGTTAATTGCTGCAGGGAATGATGCTGATCACAATATTCTGTCATCATTTAACTGAGTTGGAATCCAAATTAATTTTACTGAATCAGTCCGCAATCTAGGAGTTTATCTTTGACTCTAGCGTGTCATTTAAAGCACATAATACAAAGTTGTCCAAAACATGTTTCTTCCATCTTAAAAATGTTGGGAAATTAAGGCGCTTTCTAAAAAAAACCAGGATTCGGAGAAATTAATTCATGCATTTATTTCTAGTAGGATTGACTACTAGTGTGGTGTTCACTGGATGTTCAAACTTTTCTTTATACAGCCTCCAGTTAATACAATATGCTGCTGCAAGAATTATTACAGCAACAAGAAAATCCGAACACATAATTCCAGTTCTTAAATCCTTACACTGGCTCCCGGTTAAGTTTAGGGAAGATTTCAAAATTCTAACATATAAAGCATTAAATGGCCAAGGTCCGGCTTACTTGTCTGAACTTATCATGATTTATAAACCAGACCGCACATTAAGATCTCAAGATGCCGGTCTGCTTATGATTCCAAGAATTAATAAAATAACAGGGAGGTCGAGCTTTTAATTACAGGGCCCCTAAACTGTGGAATGGTCTGCCTGCTACTATAAGAGAAGCCCCCTTGGTCTCATCTTTTAAATCCTGGCTGAAGACTCACTACTTCAGTTTAGCATATCCTGACTAGAGCTGCTGATTAACTGTACATACTGCATCTCTGTTGTTAGTCATTAGCACTAAAATAAAAGTAACATGATAGTTATAATTTGTTACTAACTCTCACCTATTCTGTTTCTCTTCTCAGTACTCAAATGTGGCACTTGATGCCACGGCCCACCTACCAAGTTGTTTTGCCGGCCTAAGGTAAAGTCATCCCTGATGGAGGATCACAGGAATCGTGGGAAAGAGGGGTCCTTTCATCGGATTAGCGCTATTTCAGCTGTGGAATGGCCAAATGGCGGAGACAGCTTGCAGAGGGTGATGGTGCGAGGAACCTCATCAGAATTGGCTGATGTTAAGAGTGGTGTTCCAAAGGGGTAAGTGCTAGGGCCACTGCTATTTCTAATATATATAAATGATTTAGATAGGAATATAAGTATCAAGCTGGTTATATTTGCAGATGATACCAAGATAGGTGGATTAGCAGATAATTTGGAATCTGTTATATCATTACAGAAGGACTTGGATAACATACAGGCTTAGACAGATTTGTGGCAGATGAAATTTAATGTCAGTATATGTAAAGTATTACACATAGGAAGTAAAAAAATGTTAGGTTTGAATACACAATGGGCGGTCGTAAAATCGAGAGGACACCTTAAGAGAAGGATTTAGGAGTCAAAGTGGACTCTAAGCTATCGACTTCCCGACAGTGTTCAGAAGCCACTAAGAAGGCAAACAGAATGTTAGGTTATCGTATAGCGCCTTGATGTGTGTAGTACAAGTCACAGGAGGTTCTGCTCAACCTTTATAATGCACTGGTGAGACCTCATCTTGAGTACTGTGTGCAGTTTTGGTCTCCAGGGTACAAAAAAGACATAGCAGTGCTAGAAAAAGTCCAGAGAAGAGCGACTAGGCTGATTCCAGGGCTACAAGGGTTGAATTATGAAAGATTAAAAGAGCTAAGCCTTTACAGTTTAAGCGAAAAAAGATTAAGAGGTGACATGATTGAAGTGTTTAAAACTATAAAGGGAATTAGTACAGTGGGCCGAGACTGTTATTTTAAAATGAGTACATCAATAACATGGGGACACAGAAGGAAACTTGTTATGGGTAAATTTCGCACACACATTAGGAAGTTTTTCTTTATACAAAGAACGATAGACACTTGGAAAAAGCTAGCAAGTAGTGTGGTAGACAGTAAGACGTTAGGGACTTTCAAAACTCGACTTGATGTTTTTTTGGAAAAAATAAGTGGATAGGACTGGCGAGCTTTGTTGGGCTGAATGGCCTGTTCTCATCTAGATTGTTCTAATGGAGATGATGAGATCATATGACATTTAACTTTTATTGTTATTAACTGTTGTGATAATTTATGAGAGGTTCCTATTTAATGATAAGATATTTGCCAAATTTTTAATCTATCTATATATTTGAGGACATTTATATTGTGGCCAGCGGAGAAGAAGCAGTTGGAAGCAAGGAGAAATTTTAGGGTACTACCCTAGTAACCCCGTTTAATCAAATAGTTAATAAAGAAAGAAAAATGGGTACTTAAGTACACAACTAAAAATCCACTAACTTAAGGTCAGTCTTACAGTTTTTTTTCTCTCTGTCTGGTATGAGTCTCAGGCTCTAAGCAGACCCTGCTCCAGGTTTGCCTTAAGATGGCACCTTACTGTTGCCCTGGAAGGGGCAGAACTAGTTCCCAAAATCTTGGTCGGGCAGGAGTACCCACCATTGGATGCCTTCTCTGGGCTGTGCGGAAAGAACAGAATACCGTTAATGACAGCACTTCTTCTTGTCCTGGAGTGGAAGTGCATACCTCCGTCAAGCTTGTCTGGGGACCTCTGGAAGCACATGCATGACAATACTTATACAAAACATAGAATATATGATGGGCTATACTATACTATTCTCTCTGTGTTTATTGTTGCAAACTGATGTATTTTACAGATATGTTATGCAAATTATTCTAGACTTCATCGGATCAAGCAATTTGATATTTCTTCATTTACTTTAACATTTATTTACTTAGCAGATGCTTTTTTCCAAAGTGACTTACAAAAGAGGTCAGTATATTTCAGTAAACATCAGTCTGGGGAACTGTTTGGAAGAAGTGTTACAGGACAAGGTCACAAAATCATCACAAGTGAAGAGCTCAGAACAAAACACATGCTAGTAACAATTCCTAGATTATAAATGACATTCACCAAACTAGGGAGTCGTCAAACACATTGAAGCAGTCAGAATTTTGAATGCGGGTGGGCAGCTCGTTCCACAAGCTGGGAGCTGCACATGAAGAGAGTTTGGATTGAAATGTGATGCCATGTAGAGGTGACATCATCAGATATCTTTCATCAGCAGGCCTGAGTGAGCAAGAAAGAACAGGATCACACAAGTGTCTCCATATACATAATGTAAGTGCTGACCCACTGACTACTCTGTAGGCAAGCATCAAGGATTTGAACTTAATATGTGCCACTACACGAAGCCAATATAATGATCTCAGAAAATGAGTGCTATGTGGCTGACTTGGCTGATTGAACATCAGACATGTTGCTTCTTTTTGAATCATCTGAAGTGGCTTTGCAAAACATACTGGCAATCCTGCCGGCAGAGAGTTGGAGTATTGTCATGGTGGTGTGAACTGTTCACATGACAGGGCTTCCTCAGATCTGTGGTAATACAGGATGTCCGTGAAATCATTGTAGTGGTGATCTGTTATTTAAAGGAAATCTCCCCAACAATAATGCTACATAAAACATTTAACCTGAAACATGATCCATAACCACTTATTCTGAAGGAATAATTATCTCACCTCTGAGACAATTTTCAGACATTTGTGGACTTTATATGTATTTTGAATTTTTAAAGTTAAAATTCCAATTTTGGGCCTAGGCAGACCTAAGCCTACAGGTAGTAGTTGGGGACTGGCTGCTTTAGGGTGAGTCTTATATAAATGTAATGAATTATTATTATTATTATTATCTGGGAAGGCTGGTTATGGTCCTAGCCTGGTTTGTCAAGGATTTTGGAGGTCCCAAACCCCCTTTTGCCATGTCTGTTATTCACAATCATAAAACTATGACATTATTCCCTGTGTCAAAGCATGTGATTTCTTTATGACAAGACTTATTAAGATACTGTTATGCTATTCCCAGCATCCATTTTTGGGGTGTGCAATGAGCAAAATACCTCTCAGCATATTTTGTTCATTTTGACTAAGAGTTGGGTTAGTGTTTGGGGCTTTTTGTATTTTTGGAAGGAGTGACATTTTGGCTCAGACCCTTATAATTTTTTGACATTCAATTAACCAACCAGTACAGAATGAACAGATGAGTGGTTGGATTACCAATTTTTTGTTTGTCCTTTGTTTGCCAAAATTTCATGTAATAACACAACAAACAGTTCATGGGCTAACCCAGGAAATTTGCTGTGGAAATTGCTTTGGTGAATTTCGATGATCAACATTAATGAATAGAATTAGGTAGGATTGAAGGGTAGACATAGCTACAGGAAAATGACGATTAAAGAGTTTTAAAATTATTTGAAGAAGAAGAGAGAAAGATGTACTGTGAATTAGTTGCTAGGTTCCACACAGATCAATATAGATGTACTACTGAAAATGTTGTCTGTAATTTTTTTTCTTCTTTTCAATCATCCAGATGTTAAATAAAAAGCCCTTTTTTTAAAAAATACCGTCTGGCACCATTTCATCCAGGTGCTAAGGAATACAAAGGGATGGTATTCATTTTCTTTGTTAAATTAAAGTCTCTTTAATAACTTACATATTTTTGTCCTTTTAGCTGCACAAATAAAATATTTTAGATAGAACATTAATCAGTTATCAATAAACTATAACAACGAATAAATAATCTTTTGTTATAAAGCAATAGTTTTAAAAAATCTTTAGCAGGCAACTTAGTTCCATTGACTTACAATATCATGGGATAATACTGTAAGGTTATTTTTATTTCTCTGGTTATCCTTTTGCTTTCTATTAGGTTCATATGACAGGAAAGGCTCCTACTGAGGCATAACTTAAGGGGCTGGCTGTTACAATGCGCACCTCAGTAGATATTTTTAAGAAGTATGCAAAGGCTAAATGGCACCCTTGTTAGTTCTAGAAATCAAAAACAGGTCCCTCTTTAAAGCTGCCCTACCATAAAACATCTTGCATAAAAGCATTGCTTTTACATAACCATAGACATCTTGATTGCTCAACCCTGACGTGCAAACAAAGACACCCTGCAGTGTTGTAGCGTGTGAGTGATTGACAGCTACTTTGTCCTGTGCCATTTAGAAAAGCATAACTAACTGTTTACATAACGTGATTGGCAGACTTCGTCTGGAAAGGAAGCCCCATTGTACACTGTTAACCTGCTTATGCTATGTGAAGAGTTCAATTGTAGTTTTGAATAGAGAACAATTCTTATTTATTGGTTCCATATTAGACATAAAAATAATAACTACAGTGGATTTAGAAAGTATTTAGACCCCGTGTACTTTTTAAACATTTTGCTATGTTTCAGCCAAGTCATAAAATTCATTTTTCCCCACATCAAACAACACTCAATGCTCCAGAAGGAAAATTCACAAACAGGATTTTAGAATGTTTAGCAAATTTATTAAAAAGTTAAAAACTAAACTATTTCTTTGTCATGAGATTTTGGTCCCTTTGCTATAAAATTTGTTTCAGGTTCATCCCATTCTATTGATCCTCAATGAGATGTTTCTACACCTTGTAGATAGTCCACCTCTGGTCAATTCATCTGATCAGACTGATTAGTAAAGACATACCACTGCCGATATAAGCTCCTAAGCGAAATCCAAGCCATGAGGTCATAGAAATTGCCTGCAGAGTTTAGAGACAGGATCATGTTGGGGAATGGGTCTGAGGAAGGCCATACAAACAATTCCTACACCACTGAAGGTTCCCAAAAACACAGTTACCTTCATAATTCTTAAATGGAAGACATTAGGAACAACCATGAATCTTTCCAAAGCTGGCCACCCAGCCAAACTAAGCTATCGCGGGAAAAGGACCATAGTAAGAAAGATGACCATAAACCTGATACCCAGAGAACCTGTGTGGAGCAAGGTTATTATAGTTTTGCCTTTTTATATTAGTTTTTATTTCTATATTTTTTCTGAACTTACTTGGAAATTCAGTTTAGTTTTAGTTTTTCTTCATTGTGTATTTTTAGTTTGTTTAGTTTTTATTTTACAATGTCATTTCTATTTTATTTTTATATATATATATTCAGTTTAGTTTTAGTTTTAGTAATTATAGTATGATTAAAGAGCTACTATGGAGTTTAGTTTTTGTGTCACAATGAGACAGAACTGTGCACTTAATGAGTTTGGATATAATATGAGTTTAATGTTAGTGGAAGCTTATTACACTATACGACTCTATTTGGTTTTGTTTTTGTCTGATAAAAACAAGCATAATCAAAACTAGATACTGAATGTGAAAAATTTTACACAATTTTATCATTTTTAAAATATTTTCTATGTCATTTGTGCTGAACAAATCTGTGCTGACTGTTGGCACTTTTTTCTTTTCCTTTTATTGCCAATTTGTAATGAAATTTAGGTGAATTTTAAGGTGTGAGGGTTTTTTACTCTACAGCACACCACATATCCTGCTCCAACAACAAAGTGCTTATAATGAATGCCTTCAATATTGCATTCAAAAATCTCAAATACTGAGCTTTGTTATTTTCTACCAGCCATATTGATCACTGATTCCATCTCAGGCACAAACAACTTATAGACAGAATTTTGCCACCTGCAGGCCTGAAGAGATTAAAAATCAGAAAACAGAATCTACTGTGTTCTGACTGGTGTGATCATGAAAATCATGGGGGTTTAGGAAGAAAAAGGCTCTTAGTCTTGAATCAGTGTGCTGACCTTACCTAGGCGTATTGAGGGAAACAAAGAAAAACACACATGTAGTGTGCAGGTTAGGGGCAGTGAGACTTGAATAGCCCACGATAAGAACAGTAAACCCTTAATGAGCAGAGCAAGAACAGGTAATAAGAGTGTGGACAGGCACAAAACGACAGAGACAGCATCTGAGATTAAGAACAATATATACATTTATCTAAACCTGTTTATCTAGAGCAGGATCATAGGAATCTGGAGCCTACTCAAGCAGGTTTGGATACAATATTGCATATTGGTATGCAATATGTACGTTATGGCTGATGTTAAGAACAAAAAGAATTTTGAAAGAGAGAAACATTGAAAAAATGGGGACCAATATTTTAAAACATAATTCTGCTATTTGTTTCTTTTCACAATATCTGGTATTAATAATGATGAATATTAACTAAAAAGATAAATTAATAAATATAGCATAAATACAAAAACACATTAGTATGTTTAACTTTTCATCACTTGGCAGACTCTTTGCCTACCTACCTGTAGTTCAGTAGAGACATTGCCAACTCAGGAATTTAACAAGGTTTGTATCTCATTCATTGTTCAAAACTCACTGGTCAGCAACAATATGCTGATCTTGTATGGTGACCTTGTCAGTCTCTCGATCAGTGCCGTTTTATTTTCAAAAATTGGGAGTTGTCCCCTCGACTTTCTCATGTACTCAGATATGGGGATGGATATTTGAGGAGTAAACCGCAAGACATGATTATATTTTTATATTATGTACATTAAAGAACCATCAACAACAAATCAAACCAAATTAATAATATATTAAACAATTATTATAAAAGTAAAGTTGATTAAATCGGACTCTGCAGCCGCATGAATAAAAAAAAAAAAAAATCAAGTATGTGTTCAGGTAAAGTACCACTTCCGGTAGATGGATTTGGCCTAAAAGTTAATAGAGATCTACATTTTTGGTGTAACTACTACATGCCAAATTTCTTTCATCTGTCTACACACAGACTTGGGGAGGTCTAAAACGTCAAGATTCATCAAAATCCATCCATCCATTATCCAACCCACTATATCCTCACTACAGGGTCACGGGGGTCTGCTGGAGCCAATCCTAGCCAAAAGAGGGCGCAAGGCAGGAACAAACCCTGGACAGGGTGCCAGCCCATTGCAGGGCACACACACACCCACACACCAAGCACACACTAGGGACAATTTAGAATTGCCAATGCACATAACCTGCATGTCTTTAGACTGTGGGAGGAAACCGGAGTACCCGGAGGAAACCCACACAGACACGAGGAAAACATGCAAACTCCATGCAGGGAGGACCCGGGAAGTGAACCTGTTTAAAAAAATCCTAGTCTAACTTTGTAATTCTGGAGTATTGAGTGTTGCTTGATGTGGTGAAAAAATACATTTAAATGACTTTTGCACTACATATTAATGTTTCTTCTACGAGGATTGTTCCAAATTATTAAAATAATATGTTATGCAAATGAAGCATGACAAGGGTGCCTTTATGGTGGTGCACAAACTGGTTCATGAAGTCAGAACCAAGTAAGCCATGACTGGTTTACGTCATCCATTTTTATCATTGGAGAGAGAGAGAGAGACACAGACACAGACAGACAGACAGACTCTCAAAGACATTTGATGATTGTCTGCTTCTCTATTTATAATAATTGCTGATGATTGTATTCTTGAAAAAGCAGTATACAAAGTGCACTCAAAATAGTTTATTTTCCTAGGGCTGATCACATCAGATTAATTTAACTTTTTCATATTTGAAGAAATTCTATTATATCCTTGCCAATGTTTAGCAAACTTCACTACTGTTGAATGCTGCCATACCACATGCACCTCAGAAGAGGCCATCCACCTGAAGCTAAGCATGTTCGGGAAGGCCAGTGCTTTGATGGGAGACAAATCAGGAAAAGCTTGAGCTGCTGCTGGAAGAGGTGTTGGTGTTGCCAGCAGTGGGTGCTTGGCCTTGAGGTCTGAATGTGGATACCAAAGCCCCAGTGCAGTGACAGGGACACTGTGCTGTAAAAATGGAGCCATCCTTCAGATGAGATGTAAAATCAAAGTCTTGACTCTCTGTGGTAATAAAAGATCACTAGGCACCCTTCAGAAAGAGTAGGGTGTATTCTGATGTCCTGGCTAAATTGCCCATCACGGGCTAGTCATTCTGCCCCTGGAATCATCAGGTCAGGTTGGGGAGCATGCACTGGTACAGCATGTTGCCACAACCACCATGAGACAAAACAACTCGGGATCCCGGTTGGCAACCTTCCGAGGCAGACACACAGTCTGGTCCCACCCTTCAGAAATGACCATCTACTGTATGCACCTCAGCCTGGTGGTACGTGGGCATCCCCTTGGCCTGGTCCAAATGCTCGGGTCCTCAACAATGAGGATCCTGTGAGCAGGATCACCCTTGGGGAATCACACCACATGGCTGTAGTGCCGTAATTAAGAATTCAGGGAATCCTAACAATGCAGGTAATGTGCCTCGTTCAGGACTCCATTAGAAACCGCTTGTTCAACACAAAGTCAAACCAGCAGTACACAAGAATTTTCTGAAGAGATACAGTACCGAAGGAGTCCAGTCTTCATCTCAGGTCACTGGATAATGTCCCCTAATCATCCCTTGTCTCTAATTGGCTAACTATCTCTCACCCCATCTCCACCCTACAGATAATGTGTAGTGAGCATACTGGCGCAGAATGGCTGCCATTGCATCAGATGAATGCTGTACATTAGTGGTGGTTGAAAGATCTCCCCACTCTCTATGTAAAGCACTTTGAATAGCCAAAAATTATTATTATTATTATTATTATTATTATTATTATTATTATTATTATTATTATTAATGCTTACAACTGTTTTCTTTTTTTTTGCTATGTTGAAAGAATAATTTCCTAGTTGAAGAATGTAAATAAACTGAAGCTGGCTCTCACTGAAGTGACTTTTTGTAAACTAACGAAACTAAGCATCCTACATGTTTTCAAATTGGCTGTTAAAGGAACAGTGTATGGTATGTATAACATTTCAGGATTTTTCTTTATTTACCTAAATATAGCCATATCTACTGACCAGCTTTATCCAATTCATGGCCATTAGGGCCAAAGCTTATCCCAGGGGTATTGGCACATGGGAGGAGGCAGATGAGGCATCAGCCAATCACATGTCCACAGAGCCAGGCAAGGGTCACAGAGTAACAGACCCACACATTTCTTTGGGAAGGAGTAGGAAAATCTATAAAGGGCAGAGTATACACGCTCAATGTTAAAAAAAACATTAGGTTTGTGACCTAAACCCTGAATTCTGAATCCATGTCATCCTAATTAACTAAATATAAAACAGAAATGGCAATTAAGTATCATTTCAAGATGAAAAAAAATGTTTATATAGCTAGGAAGTGCAACAAATTGATATTTTCTATATGAAAACTTTTTAACTATCCATCCCTTCAGCCATTTTCCAGATCCAATTACCCAGAGTAGGATTATGGGGAAGCTGTAGCCAAGTCCAGCAAACATCAACTGCAAGGAAGGAACCATTCCTAGACAGGCATCAGACCATCACAGGGTACTTTTTAACTTTTTAACTGTTGCTTGCAAATATATCCTATATCAGTATGACAGAATTACCTAATGAACCAATGCTGTTCCTGATTTGTGCTTTAAATGTCACTTTTTAAAAATACTGTTTTTTTTTTTCCACAGGAGGTAAAGTGGCTTTTGCTTTTGCTAGCTGACTAGTCTAGAGATCTGGGTTCAACTCACAACCTGATCAGTGTCATAATGGAGTTTCCATGCCCTCCAGTGTTCTTGTAGCTTTTCTCCTTTCTCCCTCATTTCAAAGATGTACATATTAAGTTAATTAAGTGACAGATATAAGTGAATGTGTTTGTTCTAGTGTTCCATTCTCAGCAGACTCTGCCTTATATCAAGTAATGCTGAAAAAGGATCAACTCTTATTTGAAAAAGCACATTTATAACACTAATGGATGGATAAGTACATTTGTTTAATATTAAGATTATAACTGCTATATATATGTGGGTGCAGTACCAGTCATATATATTATAATGTTAGACTATATACTGTAAATGGGTTTTGGGAGCTATCGACCATTGACTGGCATAATTGTTCTCTTTAAAGAACATGATGTTCAATCATTTATCTTCAAACACCCACATAACAGGTGATTCTAATCATCTTTATCACACTACTATTACTATTAATTCTTGAAGGGGACACCCCATCACTATTTTAAAAAATCTGAAATGAAATTTATTTGGCCCATGAAAGTCCATTTACATTTCTGAATATCCTTAGTTTAAGATCTTTAGCCAAGCAAGCTTAGACATTGAGTGGCCAGACTGGGAGGTTGCCCTGCCTTTTAAATGAAATAGACTAATAATCAGTGGGATGTTTAAAACAGGTAAATAAATACCAACAGATTTTTTCATTCTGTGTCCAGTTCAAAGGGAGAATAAGCAAGAATAATGATTTTAGTGACTTTGAACACAGTATACAGTAAATATGATTGTCAGACATTCCACCATTAATGAATTTGGGACAAATTCTCACACGTGGCAGTGTCACAACTGAATTAAAAATGGACTATCAAAAATATCCTGCAATGAACACCTGGGGTCAAAACAGAGGGATCAATGGAGGCTGACACAACTTGTGGAGAGTACCAGATAGGATACACACTATCAACTAATAGCTGAAAACAATACTAACAGATAAAGAGGCATATCAGAATGCCTATCAAATTAAATCTTCTCACAGATGGAGTATGGTGGTTGATGACCATAAATATGAAGATCTGGGGCCTCATGTATAAACGGTGCGTACGCACAGAAATGTTGGGTAAGAACTTTTCCACATTCAAATCGCGATGTATAAAACCTACACTTGGCGTAAAGCCACGCACTTTTCCACGGTACCTCATGCCTTGTCGTACGCAAGTTCTCCGCTTGGTTTTGCAGACTGCCGACACCCAGCGTCAAAGCAGTGCTACTGTTCCTGTGTGGTTACTCATTATTTTCCTGACGCGGCTTTATAAATACACTGAAACTAACCGCATATTGTTTATTATTGTAACGCATCTGATTGTAATTAACTTGTAACAATATAATGGTCCAGGGAATAGCCATAGTATTCCAAATACCATAACTGCTTTAGCGTTGTTACTCTCACTGCACCTTCTTCTTTCAGCTGCTCCCGTTAGGAGTTGCCACAGCGGATCATCTTTTTCCATATTACTCTCACTGCAGCACTCGGAGTATTTATATCACTGTATCTGAGTGTGAATCTCAGCAGCAGCTGATCGGAAAGAGAATTATCGGTATACAGCATCAGGCACACGCTACCTCAGCCACGGCAAAACGTTTTAAAGCCTTTCCTGTACGGACCTCGAGGTTCAGAAAAAGTTTCATCCCAAGAACTATAAACGCACTCAATCACTGCTCCTTGTAGAACTGTTTGTACTTATAAGTACAATTACCTCACTGTAAACTTGCAATACAGTTATAATATTGCACAACCTGAGCCACTTTATAAAGTGCGTATTTACATATGATGACAATATCATTTTTAAGATGAAATGCAGCAAAATATGTTTACTATATTATACAGGTAAAACTTTAACTTCATTTAAATAATCTATATTCTTCACTGGGACTGGCGTGAAGGATAGAATAATTAAACATGTACTACGAAGATATTTCAATTTTCCTTAAACTTTTTAAAGAATCAGTGCTCTAAGTTTACAGATGGCTTAACATCTATTACAGAGCTGATTGTGTGGCAATCGGTTACTTGGAGAAAGAAAAGCAAGAACTGCATGGGCGGCCACGTCAATACATATTGAATATAAAACAAAAAGAGAAAATAAAGACACAGCTAAAAATGCAGTGGCAAATTTCGACAAAAGTTAAATGCTTGTGTCATGAGCACGAGGCGGCTAGTGTCTGCAACGGACGTGGCCGTCCGCCGTGCATAAGCTACCTCACTGACATTGGCGGGCGAATGAGCCACCGATTCTTTTTCTGCCCAGTGCCACCACAAACCAGAGCCGCCCCTGATACTGCTGCAATAAATAATTTCATCGATGGTCGTGCACAATCGCTGCGCTGTAAAACCCATGTTTAATAACGTGCTTTAACTCTTAATGATATCACGCATACATCTCAGTATTTTAGTTATTCAGAGAGCTGTAATATCACGAATGTAATGGCTTATATGTACAGTCGGAGGAAGAGAGCCGGTTTAAGAAGCAAGTAGTGATTCACACACATAGATCACATAGAAAATCAAATACAAAACAAACCATTTAACGTGCTACTTTAATTACGATGTGATTTGAGAAACTGGTTAAGTAAATGATTTTAAGATGATGTTTATGATGTTCTACTTTAATGACAAAATAAACTACGTGATTAAAGTGGAAATTTCGAGATTGAAATTGACATTTCGTGCTTTTTTTCCCCACTGTGCCTTTTTTTCTCTGTACCCTAAAAAGCTTTCATATGACACTCAGACGGTAGGCTACGACTCGCTTTTCACGGCGACTGATATCTGAGCTTTCCAGTTTCTCCAACACGCTATGTCACTCGATCAACTTCCTTTTGTTGATTATACCACGGTTTAATTAAAAATAGTATGTTTTTCCTTTCCCTCCACTTAGTATTTGCTGAAATAGTTATATTTTCCCCCGTGCTTTTCCCATTGTCTTTTCACAGAAGACTGAGCTTAAGGGTGATTTATATTGATTTGCATATTCAAAGAGGCGTAATTCTGGGAGGAGTTGGTGCTTTACATAAAGCGCGTGCACGAGCGTTTGTTTTCACGCTGATCGGGATTTATGTAGCGGAAGAACGTGGAAGTTGGAGTACGCACAGATTCCTGCATCTGGATTTTTCTGTGCGTAAGCACATTTCGGCTTTTGTGCTTACGCCATGTTATAGTGCAAGTTCTACGCACGGCGTTATACATGAGGCCCCTGGTCACATTAGAAGAACATCAACTGGCCTGGTAAATTCCAGTCCCATTTGCTTCACGTTGATGGGATGTGGCAAACACCCTGTGCGTCCATGGATTTATCTTGTCAGCTGTGAACAGTGAAGGACTATGGTGGGATAGCACACATTAGTTCCATTGCTATGAGTGGAATATTATGAACATTATAATGAAGGTGTTTTTGTAACTTTGTTGATAATTAATATTGTAACCTTGTCCTGTAACACTTGTTCCCAAACAGTCCCACAGATTGATATTTGCTTGATTATGTTGACCTCTTTTGTAAGTCTCTTTAGAAAAACGCATTTGCTAAATTGATTCATGAACATGTAAAATGTGAATGCATTATGAGATGTTCAAACATTATCACCCATTAGATGCACCCCTTAATGGAAGCGGTTTGTTTCCATTGAGCCTTTTCAGCAGGGAGATGCTCCATGGGATAAAGATATGAGATGCCCTGTAAAGGTTTTTGGATGGGGTGGAGACCTCCTTGGTCATCTTTAAGATGAAAGTGGTGATTTGGAGATCACGAATGTTTACCTGTTGAGCTGAGCTCTTAAATGAAGATGGGTGTGAATTTTATTATTAGTGAATGGATGGCCCCTCAGTGATTGTTAAGTCTTACATATCAATGTCAGACAGTCATTATCCAACCTGCTATATCCTAACACAGTGCCACGGAGGTCTGTTGAAGCCAGTCCCAACCAATACAGGGTGCAAGGCAGGAACAAATCCTGGACAGGGTGCCAGCCCACCGCAGGGCACACACACGCACCCAGTACACAACTAGGGACAATTTAGGATCGCCAATGTACCTAACCTGCATGTCTTTGGTCTGTGGGAGGAAACCGGAGCACCCGGAGGAAACCCACGCAGACACAGGGAGAAAATGCAAACTCCACACAGGGAGGATGAGGGAAGCGAACCCAGGTCTCCTTACTGCAAGGCAGCAGCACTACCACGCCGCCATACATATCAATGTTTCAAAGTGAAACTTAATATAGTGACTGACTTTATACTTCTTTTCCAGTCTTATAGAGGATATCCATCATGTACAGTATATACAACTTTATAAACTACACTCTTTGAGCAGAGCATGCACTGTCAAGTGTAAATTTCTTTTTTCTAATTACTGTATTGATATTGTTTGCAATGTGATATATCTGGAGAATGTCAACTCCAGCATCACATGAAATACAAAATTTCAAAAAATGTCAATCACTGTCTACAGTATAACACTGAGAAAGCAATTTTCAAATACTGTGTCTTTAAATCAGGGAATTCTGGGTAGTGTGTTATTGTTTATATAGTGGAACACTGTTAACTATTCTTGAATTCTCTGCATTGCCTGCTTGCTGGTGCTGCTCTGTGTCTCAGGTCTTGTGTCATATTTTGTAATTAACCACCGAGTTTTGTATAATTCACCAAAGCTGGTGGTCCCTGGTGCGCGGAGTACCTTGTGCTCGTGGTTAATAATTTTTTGATATTGGTTAAAAGTTGTTTCTGTGCTATTTCAAGTTTTATGTGCACTTGAGGTGTATAATGTTGCTTTACTGACAAACGTAATGCCAGGAAGGTGCACTTCTGACTGTGTCTGATACATCTGTAGGTGCTTTGAAGTTGTTGGACTTGCATGTTGCTCTCCAGTTTTGAGTTTTTGTAGTTGTCTGTCTGGTGCTGCTCTGTTCACACCCAGTTTCTGAATTCAGAATGGCTGATGATGATTTGAATAGTGATACCAGTCTCTGTTCAGAGAGTGATACTCCAAGTGATTTTTTGCAGTGTTCTTTTAAAACTGAAAATATGAATAAGAATCCCTTTTTGCGTCCATGTACTGAAGATATACCAGTACGACCTGAAATTTTCATGGCAGAGTGTCTGAATCCATTTAGCATTGAATTTAATATGAACAACCCCTTCATGTCAGATGAAGTGTGCTGTAATAATTATTTGACATCACTACTGAAAAATTTTAAATGTACAAATCCATTTATTACATGTGATCAGCTTTTTGAGCACAATCAGGTTAATGTAAACTCAGTTTCATATCCTTCTTTCACTCAATTTTATGCATGTTGGGCCAATACATATTTTCCAGTCAGTGCTCACTGTTGTCACTGCCAGGGAACACCACAGGAACACGTGGAGATGCCTTTTGAGTCATGCAAATCTCAGATCATCAAGAAACGCTCTCCTAGTAGAGAGTGTGTTGGAAACAGTGATGCACAGATAGAGTTCTCACAACAGCATAAAGATGAAGACTGCAGACAGCATAATGTAGTGAAGTCTTTGTGTGAAGATCTGAGGAAAAGATTATGAAATAGACTAAGCAGTTAATTACTCCTCCCCAAATGAGTGAGAAAACAAAGGCTAAGTACAGGTACATGAAATGAAACAGGCCATCAAGTACAAGGATTATATTTGACAGTTGCTTGCTTTTGAATGAAGGAGAAGATGAAAATTAAGTACAGGTAAAGAGAAGTACTAAACCATGCTGTGTATTATCTAGGATGCTGTATCGGCTGTTGTGTCACAGCACAGCACAGTTCATGTAGAGCTTTAGATGAGCTCCTAACAAGGGCAGCAAGTAAAGTTCTAAAGTAATAACTTACTAAATAATATCAGATAGAAGCGTGTATGGACTCCACTCTTAAGTAACAAATCTTAACTGGAGAGTTCATTTTAATTGTCTAGTTAGGTAGTGAGCGGATTCAAATCAACCATGCTTGGATTTATATTTTTTTTATTCATTATTGCTTATTCAGTATGACTCAGGGTTACTGTGAATTTCTTGTGAGGTCTTTCCACAGCACAAGAAAACTGATACATTTGGTTCTTGCGTCTGTCAGTCTAATGGACTAACTATATCAGGAAAGCTTCTTGCCTACAATATGAAATGCCAAGACGTGTGTGGTGAGTCCATTCATCATCCATTCATTATCAAACATACTATGCAAGCTTAGGCTTGTGCAGTGTGTGCAAGAAAGGAACCAGTCCTGTTTGGGGTGCCACTTTATCACAGGGCACACTCACACACTTGCCACAATCATTGGACAATTTCGTGTTGCATATTAACCTTCAGACCATGGGGAGGAATATCTGTGCATACTCACAGATTGTGCCCAGGTTGCATTTGAATTAAAATTGTTCTTTGCTAACCACTGGGTGAGTCCATCAAATGTTTTATTGAGCAGCTATAAGTTTAAAATAACCAGGCCTCACCATCATCTGTACAGACATATAATTTAGCACCCCTCACCCTGGCTAAACAACCTCTTGTTTGGCCCTCGCCCTATATAACCATTGCCTGGCTGTCCTGGCCCTGTCCTCATTGCTCGATTTCTCTTTCCTGTATCTATCTTCTCTGGCACTCATTCAGAGCTTTCTCTGAACCCAGTTTCCTAGGAGCCTAAAACGTGTCATTTTTAATGTTGCATGTTCAAATGCTAAAGATAAAATTATATTTAAATTCTGCTTTCTTGTGCGCCAAGTGAGCCCTGGTTTTTGTTGAGAAAATGTTTCTTATATCACAAGCGAATTGCCTGAGATGTAACGAATGCAATTTCTCAACACTGTGTAACTATGTCATTACTTTAAAAACAAGGACAGATGTCTCCTTGAATATTACAGACCATGTCCATGCAAATATGAATCGCTTATATTTTCCAATTGTTTTTGCTCAGAAACCTGACTATGAAATAATGGCTGGACTCTCGCCACAGTCTATCCAGTGTAGCTGCACTGTACATTAGAGATGTAGATTGTTCTAAATCACTGGTGCCCAACTCCAGTCCAGCCCAACTTATTTTGAATTAATTTTAATTGACTTGGTTTTTAAGAAATGTTTCCTTGAATTTCTTTTATCATTCCCCTGAATTTTTTCATCTTTCCTTCAGTGGCAGCCAAACAGAAGTGAAATGTGAAATGAGTGAGCCAACAGAAGACCAACTAAGTCAGGGCCTTAAACTCCAACCAGTTGCTTAATGAGGCGCTGATTCTTGCCATTAATTAAACTCGTTCTTTAATTCCATGGCTAGTTGCTGCTCTCATTGTGCAATAGCAGACATTTCCGAAATTATGCATTTTCTATTTTCTAAGAGCAGATCAGCATTCCTGAGACCTTCATCTTTCTTTATTTTCAGATATTGTATGATGGTCACAGTTTGCTGGTCCTGTTTTGGCTCCTTTTGTATCTTCTTATTGTTTGGTTGCTAATTAAGGAAAAAGAAACAATTAAATCTTCAAGAGCAAGTCAAATAAAATGAATTGAAAAGAAGTTAATTAGCAGCAAAAAACAGATCACTAATTAAGAAAATAGTGAAAATGAAAACCTGCAGCCACTGCGGCCCTCCAGGACTGGAGTTGGGCACCCGTGTTCTAAATAAAGAGGGTATCTGTTTTTTCCATCTGTCAGAACATTCCAAACTATTTTCTCTAAACAGTCTCTGAGACTGTCTGTAGGCTTTTGTAAAAACAAAAATCAAGAACTTTAAATATATTCTTTAATTCAGACATGCCATAGGTGATTACACTGCCTAAAACATTCATCCCCTTGAAAGATTTTACATTTTACTGCTATAGCAGTATATGTATTCAATTATGCATTTTGACACTGATCGTCCAAAAAATGTCAAATGTTAAATCAGATCCCTGCAGATTAGTCTAAACGGATTATGCATATAAAACACAAGATAGCTGATTGCATAAGTGGTCATCCTTGTTCAAGTGCATATTTAGTAGATGCACCTTTGGCAGCCATGACAGCCTTGAGTTTGTGTGGACAGATTTCTTTTAGCTTCTTTTTTAGCTGTACATTGACATTTTTCTCCATTCTTGTCTTTAAAAGTACTCTGTCTTGTTGCATGAAGACCATGAATTAACAGGCTTTTTCCATCCCTCCCACAAATTCTCAATTTTATTCAGATCTGGACTCTGATTTGGCCACTCTAGAACATTCACATTATTGTCCTTAAGCCATTCCAGTGTATCGTTGGCTTTATGCTCATTGTCTTGCTGGAAAAGAAATCTTCTCCCATAAGGTGTAGGCGTCTTGAAGACTTTATCAGGTTTTTCTCCAGGATTTCCCTGTTTTTTTACCTTCTACCCTCACAAGTTTTAAAGTGCCTGCTGCAGAGAAGCATCTCCACAGCATGATGCTGCCACCACCTTGCTTTACATTAGGAATGGTGTTTTTCATATTGTGCAGTGTAAGAAGGTGTTTAATCTGATGGCCTAAAAACTTACTTCTGGTGTCATACGTTCATAGAATAAGAATATAGTCCCCTCTGTGCCTTCTGGCAAACTGTAGCTGAGTTTTGTAAAAGTGGTTTTCTCTTTTGCGCTCTATCATAAAAGTGCAACTGATGAAGTACCAGGACAGCAGTTTATAGCTGCACAGCCACTCCCATCTCACCCAGCGCAGCTTGTAATTCCTTCAGAGTTTTCAGAGTCCTCTTTGTGGCCTCCCTCACTCATCTTCTTGCATGATCACTCAGCTTTTGTAAATGGCCCGCTCTGTGCAGATTTCCAGCTGTGTCATACTCTTATTTAACTGGACTCCGTGGGATATTCAGTGACCTGGATATTTTCTTGTTTCCATCCCCCTGACTTGTGTTTATCAATCACATTTTCACAGAGTTGTTCAGAGCGTTCTTTGGTCATGTAGGTTAGCCCACCATACTGACTTGCCACAAGTTGGACCTTCCAGATAAGGAGCATCAAAATAAACTGAAACCCCAGACAGGTTTGAACAAATTATGGGACATCTAAAACCAACTGGTTGCACCATTGATGATTTAGGTACAGTATGTCATACTTATGCAGTCAATTATTTTATGTTTTATATTTATAAGTAATTTAGACCACTATGTAGAGACCTGCTTTCACTTTTATAGTTGATCAGTGTGTGGAAAAAGTTCAATTAAATCCACTTTGATTCAAAATTGTATAACACCACAATGTGAAATCTCCTAAGAGTGTGAATACCTTTTATAAGCACAGTCTAATAATTGCTAATTTGTTCAGGGTAATTTCTTTTTTCTTTTAATAGAGAGTTCTCCACAAAAATAAATTCTTAGAAAGCAGATGAAAAAAATGTCTGATTTACCAGCTTTAAGTCCATTTACTGTATATATAAGGAATGCCTCTCAGGTTGTTGTCTCTTGAGACAGCCACAGGTGAAGCAAATATCCTCCTGTTAAGCCCCCCTTTACTCTTCTTTTATTTACATGACACTGGAACTGGCAGTCCATGTGTCTCTCCTTCACCTCTCTTAGGTTACACAGGATTCCTGTATCATCCCGCTATTCTCCCAAAGGCCAGCCATTATTCTCGAAGGAGAACACATGCTTAGGAACATCTCCCTAAAGGTTTGTAGTGAAAAGCTGTAAAATCCACCACTGAATGGCTCCACCCAAAGGGCTTCTTCCTAAAAACTTGCCCCCAATTTCATCCAGTCTGTGCATTTTAATATGGAAGGGATTGCAGACTTCAATCTTTTACCCATGTGTTAGAAAAATAAATAAAATGACTATGGAAATCCAAGTTGAGAGAATAAGAAACTGAACAAAAGACCTGACACTGAGTGAAAATAGAAAGCTAAACTTTATCAGTTCAGGAGGTCAGTGACATAAGATAACCGAAGTTTATTGATTCATTTGTATATTGATGAGTGCAGCAACAGAAGAGACACAGAGGCACATGTAGACCACAAGTGTCTGACTTCTGGCTGCTATGATATCTTTCTAGCATTCTGACTACTGCATCATTATATGGCTTAACAACAGCAAACAGAGTGCTGCAGCTATATTTTGGCATGACATTTTCCAATTAGTAAACTTAATTTTAGTTATTTGTTTAGATGCCTCATCCATGGTTCAGCAATCTACATCTCTTCTGGCGCTTTGCATATTTTGCAGTTCATATTTTCAGAAACGTAACTGCTAATTTTTTCAGCCTTACATCGGCTCCCAGCACTGTCCTTATAACCATGAACAACAGAAAGGACACAGACCACCTGTGACAACATGTTGTTCACTTTTACTTTTAGTTCATTGAAGCCTTCAACTGCCAAGGTATGATTTAATTTTACAGAAAGGTCTTTTCCTTGCAATCGGATGTCTATTTTTAACACATGCAATGTTAATAGGGGTCTTTTTAGGAGGTTCTTTGCCTATAGATAGTTTATTATAATCAGAAGCTTGCTATCTGTTGGACCCAGTTAACAAGAGCACCTCTACTCTTTGCAGTTCAACATCACAGTGTCTACTTTGAGTGCATTCAATGGTAATAAAGCATTGGATTAGTTTAAAAATGTGACACTCAATGTCTCCACCCACCTTTAGGAAAAAATTCACTCATGGATGTCGCCAGATACTGTACATATATCGTATATCTGGCTCTGTGAAATTACCGGGAGTGATTCTCAGTCTCTTTTTAATGTGCATCCCAATGATGCAATTCTTGCATTATTTCTTTTTTGAACACTCCAAATTATTTTTGAAAGTTATTATTTTGTTTTAAAATGTTCATTTAATTTTAGCATTATTCTAGCAATACCACTTTGTGTTCTGTTTTTTGTATTATCCCATCTACTTTGTTCCTGTCTTTGCATGGACACAGCCATATTGTTTGCAAGTTGCCATGCTTGTTGGATGGGTGTCACACTTAAAAATAAAGGTGCCACAGTGGTTCTTCTGAGCAATGCCATAGAGGAACCATTTTTGGTTCCAAAAAGATCCATCCACATGAAGGTTTCTAGAAGGAACCTTAATTTATTTTGATTCATAACGGGCTCCATACTGTGAAAAACCTCGAACAGATGGTCTTAGATTTGTGAAATACCAATGGCTCATGATTTAAAAAGATTCTTGTTGCATACAATAACACAGGTTAAGTTCAGGTTTTCAGAATCTGTTAATGTCCTTCTAGGTAGCCTGCCCTACATTAAAGATTTCAGTTTTTTCTACATATTAGATACAGATTTTAAAAGCATGAAGAACCAACTTCATATGTAAAGAACGCCTTTCAGAATGAAATGGTACTTTGTCAAGCAATGGAGCAACCAGGAGCCACACAACCCAGTAAAGAACCATAAAGTGCCACAAAAGAACCATTATTTTTAATAATAATACATTATAATTATATAGCGCCTTTCCCATGCTAAAGGCACTTGCAGAATATAAGAAAGAACGGCAGGGTATACAGTATATAGCATTGTACAAACCATATAAATAAATAAAGAAGATTAAGACAGTACATTCAGAGAAAGCCTAGAAGACAACAGAATTGATGATCTAGCACACACACACACACACACACACAGGTTACATGAGCATCTTGACAGAGAGGTAAACTGAGAGAAGGGTAATGAAGTCAAGTAGAGCTAAAAGCCTTCCTGAACAGATGAGTTTTGAATTCATGGAGTCAGCTGATCTGATTAATTTCGGTAGGTCATTCCAGAATCTGGGCGCTATACAGCTGAAGGCCCTGCTGTCACCCATGGAGTGTAGATTAGTGTGGGGCACAACAAGATTGCCAGGATCAGAGGACCTTAGTGAGCGGGCAGGCACATAGTGATGGAGGTCACTGATGTAGTTTGGCGTGAGGTTATTTAAGGCTTTGTAGGTTATTAGTAGGATTTTATATTCAATTCTGTAAGACACCGGGAGCCAGTGAAGACGGAGCAGGATGGGTGTGATGTGCTCACTGCTGCTGGTTTGAGTGAGGACTCTTGTGCCTGAGTTTTGAATAAGAGTTTTAAGAGTTTAAGTTTAAGAGGGCATATGACATATTGTTTTGTCAGATGGTGGTGCACCAGGCTTACAATATGAGTTTTGGGATAAGTAAAACAAACTTCTTTGGATGCCTCATACTTTTTTTGGAATAGTGTTAGTTGTTTTGTTAGTTTGCCCCTTGGACTTGGAAGCTCTCCATCTGACCACCTAGTATTCTGGTTTTGTAAAAAGTACTTTTCCCATTTAAACTTATTAAATCCCTCCCTGGACTTTGAATATGAGTTTTTCCTGCTCCCTTTCACCTTTCATCTCCTTTTCTTTTTCTAGTGTGCATTTTGAATTCCTCAGAATGTTCACAACACCCAGTATATTTCACATTGAGAGTTGGATGCAACTGTGACAATATTATCAACTACCTCTGTATTTGCCTCATACAGTATTACAGTCACTAATATCTCATTTAGTAGCACTGCGGCTTTGAAACTTTCATCTTAATTATTCTGAGGAGAGACTTGGCGGTCATATGTTCATGATGTCCATAAATTTTAATGACTTTCTGGCAAATGCATTGCTCACTTGAGAGTGCTTATTGTACAGACAGACAATTAAAAAGATGAGACTTTATAGCTATGAATTTGTGAGGAAGATATCAAATCTCACTAAAGCTCATCAAAAAAGGTGCATTGATCATAAATGATTCATAGCGGCCACAAACATTGGTGGTGTTGCCAGGAAGAATGAGCTGCATATTAATGACAACAAAGGGTAATGGATCTGAAATCTGAATTGCTATTATAGTCAATATTAGGAAAGTCACAGCTCTGTTGAATTGAGGGTCACAGCGAAACACTATGCCCTTTCATTGTTATTACTAACTTCTGCTGGATATGATGTACATTCTAGAAATTATGCCTGTAACAACAGATCGATACTCTGCCATTTTGAAGTTTGTCCTTTGTGGTATGTTCTCAGAGAGGTTAGCATTTGCACTTATTGACCAATAAAGCAACTTCCTGGATGCATCTTAGTCAGCAGTCTACACATCTTTAGATATTAAAAGAAGCCAACTAAAACAAAGAGAAATACTGTATATAAACATCCATCCATCCATCCATTTACTAACCCGCTGAATCCGAATGCCAACACAGGGCACAAGGCAGGAACCAATCCTGGGCAGGGTGCCAACCCACCGCAGTGTATATAAACACTAAGACTGAAATGTGGTTGTCAAACACTGTTAAGCAACGGTGGATCCCTCTTCAGCATGACACTCATTACACATCATAATTATTTATTTTGTACTCTAGCAGATTTTTTATATTTATTCTTCAAAGGCCTTATAGATTTGTGAAAGAAGTCTGATGACATGAATGAAATTTGCATCGATCGAGTATGCTATGACACTTCCACCATAATAAGGTCCAATGATTTATAGATCCAGTACCATGTGGAATTTCATGGAATAGTAGGCATGAGAATGTTCAAAATGGTGTTTTATATAATTCATTCAAGCGGGGTAGACCCCTTCATAATTTCCATGCATACATCTGCCAGCAGCACGTTTGGAAGATCCATATAGAAGACCACTAAACATGTAAAATGACTGCAGTTGGAATCTCGTGTTCACGTAATTTTCGACAGTTTCAAGTTTAATTTTGTGGAAATTTAAGCACATATGGCTGGCTCATGATGACCTGACCTCCTGGGACATAGTGCTACTCTTTTCTCCCATTCGTGGTTCATAAATCACCTCTAATGACTTAAATCCATTTGAACTATTATTTAGCAGGCAGTCAAAAGGGGTGTTGAACCTGTTTCAGGACAAATAGATGGGGGTTCGCACCCACACTTTTGGGGTGAAATTTGTTGATTGAGTCATTTTGGTCCCAGAAAGAATTCTAAATTGTCATCTATTGCTGTGGAACAGCAGCATCGCAGACTTGCACAAGAGAGAAGAAGGTGAGTCCAGGTTTCAGAGAAAATCTGCTTTATTGTTGTGTGTTAGGAACATTCTCATAGTATTTATTCAAATAGGATTTGTCACTCAAACACACACAGCATGCAAGCAGGGATGATGACATTGTTTTGAATTTGCCCCCTTCTCAGATCAAAAGAACAGAAAGCTTTCCTGCACAAGTGAGAAGACATAAAGTGAGCGCAAGGCAAGGTTAATGGCTGCTTTTAAATATTCCTCGTATCAACCATCGGGTAACAGACATGTTACGCTGGGAGCCTGAAAACTTGCAGTTGAATCAGGGGCGGACAACCATTCCCTGCCTGTCTTAACAGAATTTTGGCACACAGTACAGTTGGGGGGTGGTTGTCTAAGGGGTTGTCGGGGTCTCAAAAATCTTACAATGTAGAGGAGCAAACCACACAATTCAAAAAAAGATGTTCCAAGTAACCCATTCTTGTAATTCTGTTCTGTTACTTTAGTTTACAGGGGCTTTACAGCAGAAGATAAGCTCAGAAGAGGAAAAAGTGTAAAATTCTTACAACAAATGAAGTGAAAAGGTTACAGCTAAAAACAATTATTTTGTTTCTTTCTCAAACTGAAATATGCCAATATAAGGTTGATGGGCGCTTCAGCCCTTCTCAGCAGTACTGGGTGCAATGCATGGCCCCACAATCCACCAGTTAACTTATCCAATAAGAAATTTTGGAACTGAAGCATTTATAATATGCTGGAGCTTAAATACAGGACTTGTGTTTTGATCATTTAGTTGTTTTTGTCTGTCACACAATATTTGTGTACTTCCTGAACCTGCTTAATCTAATATTGTTCATTATTGTACTCATGATTTTTTTTTAATATATGTCGCGGATAATATTATGTATTTACTTGTTGAACTAAGGAGAAGTGAGACATGAATAAGGCAGTTGACTAATTAATCTTAGAATTGTGCATACTGGAGTGTGTCCCAATAGTACCAAGAGTAAGATCTCAGGTGCTTAAGCAATAATAGTCGGCAAGGACGTCACTTAACAACTGCAGTTGCTGATCATCACCAGAGCTTGTCATTTACTTGACTACAAGTAGATATCATACTGTAGGTATAGTATGTCAATTTAAGCCAATGTCACATTGCAGGGCTTCTAGTTAGAGAGGATGCCAAACTTGATGACTACATAAAATCTTGTCACCCGAGTACACCAGTTTTCATGACTATAAATCAGTAATTTTCAAATGACATGAATACACAATGAGTGCTTCATATTTCCACAGTATTGCAAACTTGCCTCTTTTTCTGACAGCAAATAATTTACTACCTAATGGAGTCGATGGCCATGAAAAGAGTTTACCAGTATAACAATTATAACCACCATCTCTGTCCTTTTTTCTCTTTTTTCCACTGCATCATGGTAGATAAAACACGTAATTTCAGACTGACAAATCTCTCTCTTCTGTTTGAAATGTCCAAAAAACACCTGTGTTCCTCATTTTTGCATTGTACTTCCAGGTGCACACACATTGGTAGCCAGTTCTCATGCACACACAGCCTGTCCATACAAGTTAAGACAACTGAAACTTTTTTGGAATGAGTTGGTGGGCATGTCAAACTACACAACTGAGCGTCATGGGAGCATGTTACTGACTGCCTCCAATTTGCTAAGATTATATAAATGAAAGCTGCAACTGAAAACTACTGAAAAAGTTGTGAAATGTGACTTGGCCTTAAAACTATGATACTATACATAATGTGAGCTGACAAAGCTGTAGAAAACTAGTACAAACATGGAGAGCATGCAGGCAATGATCAGATCAGAAAATTAATCTAGGAATTTGGATCACTGAGGCAGAAATACCAACTTCAGTGCCCTGTGCCACCAATATAAAAAGAAATAGCTTTATTCACTCAAATGTATTCAGTGTAATCCAACAAAAATAGCTTTAATATTTATACTATAGTTCAATTGTATCAGCCCCACTCAGTCACAGTGGTGCAATGTTCAACACAGCAGCTTCTCAGATTCTGTTTCAAAGATCTAAATCCTGTGCCTGGTCATTGTCTATGTGGAGTTTAGATGTTCTCACAATGTCTGCGTCAGTTTTCCTGCAGAGATATGCAGGTTAGGTTATGAGTACAAGTGTGGATGTGTGTGAATTCCAGTGATGGATTGGTGCCCCAAACAGGGTTGTTTCCTACCATCTGATCATTGCTGTTAGGAGAGGCCCTCCACTTCCATGACACTCATGCAGATTTAAATGGGTTTGAAGATATACAGTATGTATGTAAATCATAAACAGATTGGTGTAATGGTTAAGACTTTGGACTTCAAATCCTGAGGTGGTGGATTCAAATCCCACTACTGACACTGTTTGACCCTGCCTGTGCTCCAAGTGGAAACCAAAAGGAAAGTAACTAATTGTATCATAAATGTTGTAGGTTGCCTTGGATAAAGGTGTCAGTGAAATAACAAGTAAATGCAAATAACTGTAGCATTACCATTATAATATTTATATTTTCCTTCTGCTCTAGACAAAAGCAGAAGGCATGATGCCATAAGCAGATGGTTCTTTATCTAACAAAAAATGGCAGCATGACCTCTCTCCTCACCAATTTGCCTTCCTGTTTGTGTGACTCAGCGCTTGGTGAATCAATTGGTAATCCCACCACTCCTGAACTTCAGTCAAGCCTTACCTCATAGGCTCTTATCTGTTTCAACTGTTGCTCAGAGTAATCTGATCTTCACTTTGTTTTAAACAACCGGGATATGCAACCAGAGTGGCGCCACCTAGGCCCACGCTCTGGGCTTCAGTGTGCACCATGGTAGCCCACCCACATGTCACTGAGTTGTTCTGACTGCCCTTACAGTACATTTACACAACCAATCTCAACCCAAGTAATAATGAAACCTGATACAGAACTAAAAACCTTTCTTCATGGTTCATCTGTAAAAGTAAACATTTTAATAGAGACATTATACAGGCAAGTATGTAAATATTTAAGATGCACACATTTGGAAACACTAGTTATACTTTCAGATTTGTAAATGTCATGTAATGGTGTGCACTGTGACAGAAGCAAACTTCAGAATTACACAACTCATTTATAATCATGTTATACATTTAGTAGTTATGTGATCTGTTTAAGTATGTGCAAAAACATTGTCCTGTAGGAAAGAAGCAGACCACTTAGACACAACTGAACCCGCCTTTCAAGAAAGTATCAATGTGAAGGTAGTCTTTCAGCATTTTTTAGAGGAGCGTCCGTATCTTCTAAGCAAACAGCCTCTGTGCAAACAGCTCCTCTGCTCACACCCCCTCCGTCAGGAGCAGAGAATGTCAGAGAGAGTGTGAGAGGCAGAGAAAAGCAAACAAGCAAAAATCAATACGTGCTGTTAGAGCTTTTAAGTGTGTGTAGCACCGCGAGGGAAGCATATCGTATATCATTGAGGAGTTTTATTTAATACGTAATACGTGCTCTGATTGGGTAGCTTCTCAGCCATCCGCCAATAGTGTCCCTTGTATGAAATCAACTGGGCAAACAAACTGAGGAAGCATGTACCATAAATTAAAAGACCCATTGTCCGCAGAAACCCGCGAACCAGTGAAAAATCTGTGATATATATTTAGATACTAGGCTCAACCGCCTTTTAAGGCGACCGACTTTTAAGTTCACCACTTCTTAAGGCAATTCAATATGTAGATCAATTTGATATTTTATACAAACTCATTAATTTGGTTATATTGCATTTGAGCGGTATTACTTTAATACTCGTAGTTTCTGTTATTTTTGTGATGAAATTTAAACTTTTTTTCTATATTGAGGTCGCCCTTTTGAACCCCCCTGATATTTACTACGTGGTGAGGCATTTGTACTCCATCAACATTAATTATTTCCAGAGACATCATTTTGTCTATTTTTCCAGCGTATCGCGCACAAAAGCAAGGGAACGATGGGAGCACCAGAACTCTGCACACATCATACCGCAAAGTGCAAGTAGTAAGTCTGTGATAAGCGGAATACCGCTACGCTTTCCACTCACAGGACGGAAGGACAATCCCGACTGCTTTTATATAGTAAGAAAGAAGAAGATAATATCGCACAGTCTGGAGTAGAAAATCATCTTTTACCTGGAAAAACGAAACTACAAATCCCATCGTGCATTGCAAAATGGACGGGGCGTGTGTGAAACTCCGCGCACTCATGAGATGGAAGGACACCCGACCGATTTTATATAGAAGGATGCTTACATTTAAAATCCGCGATGGAGTGAAGCCACGAAAGTTGAAGCGCGATATAGCAAGGGATCACTGTATAACTTCTCTTGCGGGAAATGATTTGGCATTAGTGTAGAAGAATGAAAAATACAGGGTAGATAAAGTCGGGTAGATTTTATGCATACCATTAGCCCTAAAATCAGACTTGTCTATCAAGGATGTTTTTTCTCTTATGCTTGGTTTCTCCCACAGAACAGCATAAGACCTGTCACAATCCCTTAGCTGCATACTCTGCATATGTAGTCTGACCTGAAGGATGACAGGGAGAGGCAGTCCTCTTATCCTATGGGACTTTGTGTTACTGAGAGAACATCACTGAGCCTGGTTTGTGTATACGTCTCTAAATACTATCTAAAATATGTGGGTTTGGTCCTTGACATTGTTTTTGTACTGATAGACTTTAGCATCTGTGGGAATGATAATGATATCTGGGTATGTTTAAATGTGAGTGTGAGTGATACATGGATCTGGCTGCCTTATCTAAATCCATTTTTGTATTATTTATAGATTTTCTATAGGAAATAGCACACAATGTGACATCCAAGTGTGCCAGCTCTTAGTGTAACTTGGGCCAAAAGTCAATCAATCTTATAGTAGTGACATTTTTTCTGAGATTTAATGTTTTCAGCACTAAGGTAAAGAGCAAGGATGAACTGCTAACTGATTGTTGTTAAACTGAATGGAATATCTACAAGATGGAAGGAATGAGAAGGTCTTGACACACACTGAGGGCATCTTTTTAAATGCATATAATTGGAAAGGGATCAGCTCTCAATTTATGAAGAATTTAGCACCTCAGTGAAGATCAGAGTTAAAGAACTTGAGTAGTCCTTAGTCTAGATCTTGGTAGTTGACACATTTGCTGGGAAGTGTGGCCCGAACATTTCTGTTGCCATGTGATGTAGGCAGTCCATGTGAATGCACTAGTGGGAATGCAGTTAAGGTTAAAGAAACAAAGAAATTCTGTGCTATGGCAGCAGGAATATCTCTTATTCTGATACAGAGATACTGGCAGGTCTTGAAGGAAGAAAGTGCAGCAGTAGTCAAAGTTAACGTGTGTAAATTATGTAAGGTCAGGGACAGCTTCAGTCATGACCTGGATGTAGAGTAATATGTTAATATGGAATAGACATATCATTACGTTAGAAAAGATTTTATATTCAGTGGATGCACTCAGACAAAGCTATTAAAATGGTACTTGAAAACACTGTATGATCTTGAAATATCTTGATCAAAACATCTGTGGAAGGCAGTGTCTTTAATTTGAGACTATTAAGAGTCAGCATAGTTCTTTCCCTTTTCAGAAAGGTGGACAGGATGGTACTTTCCATTTACCAGGGTAGAACACACTCGGCCTTTGCTATGAGACTGGAATGTAGAGTTAGTTGAACATCACTTTATATGGTAAAGAGTGCTATGCAAAAGTAAATTGACTAGTTGAACTTCTTATCCAGAAAGCTGAATTTGGATTCTACCCTGGTCATGGAGCAGTGGACTAGTTTTTTGTTTTTTGCAAAGATTTTTGGTGAGTTTCATGCAGTATTTTTAAAGACTTCACACTGTATGTACCTTGATTTATGTTGTAAGACCTGCTACAAGGGTGTGGAGCAGAGGCCTGATGTTAAATGCTATTAACTTTCTGTGTTTATATAGTTAAGAGCTGCATTTCCAACTTTGGTATTATTGGTCAATTTAAAGTGAATGTAGAACAGCCAAAGCTCAAGGAGTACTTAGTTGTGAGGCCTTTGCAATGCACGTAAAATGGTTTCATCTGTGATCAGTGACAAACTGGAAAAGTGTGAGTGTGACACAAAATGAACTCCTCTGAAGGTTTAAGAACGTTGGAGTCTTGATTGTGAGTAGGGTAAAAATATCCATCACTTTGCCTAAGGGCAGTCCATTAAAATCAATACAGAGGATGGTGGCACATTTGGAAGGTAATCCTTGGGCCACATTTTTTAAATGGTCCATACCATCTATCTAAGGTCAAAGACCATAAAAGTAGGTTACACAGAGTTCTTGGGTTCACTTAATATAAAAAAGGATGAGTAAAATGACTGCTGCTTTGGTATGTGTGTCTTCTGAGAATTTTATTCTGGTAATTCTCACAGGATCTTTACCAGGCATGTTATACTAGATGGATATCCACAGGCTTAACTAAAACACACTGCAAATATATCCCTCAGAAGGAACAGGAATGCTTAGAAAATTCCCAGGAATAGTTGTAGACAGTTCCTGAAGTTAGGCAAGTCTGGCCAACTCAGTCTCCTGCCAGTATGACTCTCATCAGGAAAAGCACACAAACATGGAGTGAAAATAGCTTAATGCTATATATAAAATAAATGGTCTGCTAAGCAGTTACAACATTCAGTCAACATGGCCCATGGCAAAATCACTAGACCTTTCAGTGCTGATCCCTGATGTTGGTTCACTTGGTGACTCTGATAAGTAATTAGCCTTCAGGTGTTCACAATGTAGAGATACAGGTTCTAAGCAAGTCAGAAATGCTCCATCCTTTCTGGATATTTTCCAGCCCTACTTTCTCCAGGGCAGCATCGTAGGGAGCAGGAGCCAGTCCCTGTAGCATCAGATTCAATTCAGGAAAAAGTACTGACAAGGCAGGGTGCTCTTACTGATGCCCAGGCTCACACCCATTAAGAAAGCCTAACGCACATGTTACGTGGCTGGCTGGGGCTTGTTTTAATTAAACCACAAAGTCTAGATATGTTAGGGCATTGTTATTGTAACAATTTGCAAAAGTAGAGTATACAGTATACTTATAAGAAATGCTAACAGTCATGAGTCAGTAGGTTTACTAGAATTCATGTAGGTTTCAATTTGATGTTTAAATACCTAGTTTAATTGGCCCAAAATTGCTTCAGTGCAATAAAAATCACATTTTGATTGCACACATATCCCTTTAAACAGCAAAATGAGTAATATCCTTAAATTTTGAAACCTCTAGTGTTTAAATGCTAAGCTAAGTACCATTTATTGGGAGCAGTTAAGAAGTCATGAAATATTTATTAAAATACTGTACCTTAACACAGCTATTTTATGATTGTTCTTGGCAATTTTATGCATTTCATTTCATTCACATTATTAACTTGTAATTATTTAATAAAAATATTATGAGAAGGCTACAAAATTAAAGACAATTTTTTATGTCAAAGGTTAACATTTATACAACTTCAAAAAATACTCAATTGGCTGAAAATTAGAACATTTCAGATAAAAATCAAAAATGTCTATTAAACTGTAATGTCGACTGGAATTTGAGCCTCACACATAAATCTCTTACTCAGTCTCAATGGAGTTTTGTTAATTATTCCACAAGGTGGGTTGAAGAGCACAAGGTCATGTTCTGTAGTGTGTATATCTCGATAAAAACTTGATTCCTTTGAGAAAAATATAATGAAAAAGATTAGGAGAGATAATGGGTGGCTATTTTTCCATAAGGTATATTATGTTTTAGTTGGACTAAAGCTTTTACATCATTTAAGCAAGAAGATGTAATGATAATACATATATCTGGTTTTGAACACATTGGTCTATAAACATGTAACTTACCTTTCTTGTAAGTAACTATTCAAGTAACTATGAATAAGAGTGGATTTTCATTTGCCATGACAGATGTGCAACCTCTTCCCACTAGTTCCTTGTTAAGTTCTTTTGTCATTCATGGAAACCTTGCAAACAGAGTGACAATAAAATGAGAATCTCATACTAGCATAACAATGCAACTATTAAAAATCCCACAAACCTGACGTAACCTTTAAAGCTGACGTTATCTTTACAAACCAAGAGGAAGCGGCTAAAAACTTTGTGATTTGGTTGCCACCCAGGAGCCATGTGGAAACTTTTAAAGCTTTTTTCCCCCTTTAGAAGGGTGTTTTTTTGGCTGCACAGGAGCAAAAGTAGCTGGTGGTTTGGGGGTGCGTTTGGAAAAATTACTTGTTACTTGTACTTGTTACTTGCATTCAAACAAGGTTTGGTGAGGCAGGGCAGTAAGCAGCATAAGCTGACACTGGCATCTCTGTCAGTAAATAACCAGAGTCATTGTAAGAAATGATTCTTTAGCAAAGAAAAAAAGGAACAAAAAAAGGAATCCGAGCAGCACTAAATAACTGTCAGCAGGTTTACAGCAAGGATAAAATATTTAAGAAGGTTTGGACTTACATCCAGGTTATCTTGGTGTTTTCAAATGTTCTGACATTAGTTTCAGCAATAGGCCTCATGCCTGGTATTCTCTGTTTGCCAGCCAGTGTTTTGAGGTTGGCGCTGAGGTTAGGCACAGTTGTGGCTGCCCAGAATCCAGAAAGACAGCCACAGGGAAGCTCATTTTCTTTAGTTGTGAAGGTACATTGTATCAATTTTTTTTCTCTGGTAACCTCAATGTTAGGTGAAATTGTGTTTTGTTATGGTAGTTAAGGATCAGTTATGTTTATTTTGTTTGTGGGTGTTTTGGTTTTTGTTTGAGGTGCATCATTTCCACCCTGCAGGATCGTAATGGTACCTTCTTATATGTAGGCATACCGTACGGGGGAATTGAGACATCTTTATAGGTACATTTGTAGTCAGGGGAGGTTTCCGATTTATCGTGAAGGAGGAGTTGCATTTAGGGCTTGGGCTGATGTAGACGCCAGTTTCAGTAGTTTTTGTTTTTTCTTAAGGTTGCTGATACCTTTTTTCTAGACTGAAACTGACTGAACAGATATCAGAGTAAGAGCTTATGTTTTGTTTTTCTAATTCCATCTTCACTTCACTTTTTTCTCCATTTCCCACATGAAGATCCGTTTTAACTCTGGACTGCATTTTTTTGTTGTTTAGTGGAGCATACATTTTTTTTCTTGTATTTATTTGCACAAAGAACTGAGAGTTTTTGTTAAAAACAAAAGAAAAGCTATCGTGGAATTAAAATCTACATATGTTTTATACATATGCTTCTCTTGTGCCTCTCTTATTATTCTTTAAGTTTATATTATACTCTAGTATATGGCTTGTGACACAGCTGACTTCAAAGTGGTTACGAGAAGGGCTCAAGAGATATGTAGGCAGGTGGCTAGCATTAAGGCGATGATCAGACACAAGCAGCTGTAGGAGCAGACAAGACTGTAACAAATTAACTAGCAGTGGATATTCAGTAAGCAAGTTTTACCAGATTGAACAGTTCTTAGCGGTTGGGAAAGTAGAGCAGTTAAGAGGGTGACAGCACAAGGGTTCATTAATACGAAGGAGTACAGTGTGAGTGGAAAGCTTTTAAGTAAGGAATAAGAGGAGCGCAATGTTAGGAGAGCTGACAGACAAAAGTAAACCTAATCTCATAAAAGGACAACAGCAGGCATTGGGGGAGATTTCAGGAGCTTAGGGTGTGTAAAAAAATAACTGTAGCAGTTCTTTAATCAAATTTCATTGTCTTACATTTTTTTTTTTGTTTTATCATTTATAATAATTTAACTTTAAAAAAAAACAACTTTAAGAACAAGCAGTTTTAGTAATCCAAAATCAAATTTTAATAATAAGGCCAGTGCAATGCAAGTCCTGTCGAATGTTGGACTTTTTTCTACATGAGAGTTACATTTCCAGGAGATGCTAGCTGATCCAGCACCTTGAGCTCAGGATCACTTAACTGGAGGAGGAGTTGGCTGGCCTGCATTATAGTAGAGAATTGGTGGACCTGGCCCAGGTGTCCTATAGAGAGACTAAGTGCACCTCTAAGGTGGCGCGTGAGAAGATTCAAGACCAGAGAGGTAGAAATACGTGGGTCACGGTTACAAGGTTCAAGGCAAAGGGTGCACACTGACCATGGGTATCAACCCCAGAATTGGAAGTGTGAAATTGTTTTCAGGTCTTTGCGATGCTGGATGGTGTCTCTGAAGATTCTGAGGTGGTAGACAGGCTTGAGGAGCCCCAACAGGCCACTTCAAAAACAATTCTCATAAAAAGAGAGGTAGTTATAGTTGGGGTCTCAGTTATTATGGGGACTTTAGAACAGGTTTGATCCAGAAACAGACAGTCTTGCACAATGTGTTTTCCTTCTGGGTGCAAAGGTGATAGACCTCCCTTGAAGAGTTGATGGGCCCTTGGCCACAGTGAGGATAGATCCAGTGGTCATTGTCCATGTGGGAACAAATGACATACATTAGGGGTAGTCTGGCAGTTCTACAAGCCAAATTTAAACAGGGGCCAGGGTGAGGAGCAGAACTGATAATCTAGTCTTCTTTGAAGTTCTGCCTATGCCATGTGTCAGTACTGAGACTGAGCAGAACAGAAAGCGTAATGTGTTGGTGTAATATAGAAGGGAATAGGTTTACAAGGCATTAAGACTTCTTTTGTAACAAATAGGATCTGTATCGCTGCCATGGGTTACATCTGAACCAGAGTGGCACCAATCTGTTGGGACAGCATATGAATAGGTTAGTTGAGGATTGTTTAAACTAGGGTATAGGTTAGCAGGGTGTTTAGGACAGGCCAGCTTCCATTGTAATTTAAATTCTAACCCAACATTTAAATGCATACTAAAATGAGTAACGCATTAAATATTGCTTGTCTTAATGCATGAATTATCAAAAATAAAACTAGCAGTTGGAGATTTATACAGTGGAGTATAATTATTATATTACAGCAATAATGGAAACATGGCTCAATAACAAAGATGGAGATGAGTATAACATAGAGGGATACACATTTTTTAGGAAGGATAGACAGAACAGAAAAGGATGAGGGGTTGTTGTTTATGTTAAACTAAATTTAAATGGAAGTCCTCTTCAGTTGAATGATGAGCCGCGTCTTAATAAGGACTTACAGTATTTTAGGAGTGTGTTATGGACTGCCCAATACAGACAACAACAACAAAGTTTATTTATATAGCACATTTTCATACAAAAAAAAATGTAGCTCAAAGTGCTTTACAAAATGAAGAATAGAAAAATAGAAGACACAATAAAAAATAAAAATAAGTCAACATTAATTAACATAGAATAAGTAAGGTCCGATGGCCAGGGTGGACAGAAAAAACAAAAAAAAAGAAAAACTCCATAGGCTGGAGAAAAAAAATAAAATCTGTAGGGATTCCATAACACAAGACCACCCAGTCCCCTCTGGGCAATCTACCTAACATAAATCAAACAGTCCTCTTTGTATTTAGGGTTCTCATGGAAGCACTCGATGATGATGGTCACGTAGACTTCTGGCATTCAGTCCATCAATGTTGGAGCATCATGATGCTTTGAGTAAGTGGTGGTGGCGCAAGCCGCCATCACAAAGAAACCGGAAAAAGAAACAGAAGAGAGAGTTGGGGTCAGTACGGATTAGGTTAAAGTGAAGTTAGGAGAAGGCCATGTTAATGTAATGTGTTTTCAGCAGTTTTTTAAAGTGCTCTACTGTATTAGCCTGGCGAATTCCTATTGGCAGGCTATTCCAGATTTTAGGTGCATAACAGCAGAAGGCCGCCTCACCACTTCTTTTAAGTTTAGCTTTTGGAATTGTAAGGAGACACTCATTTGAGGATCTAAGGTTACGATTTGGAATATAAGGTGTCAGACATTCCGATATATAAGATGGAGCGAGATTATTTAAGGCTTTATAAAACTGTATTTTAAAGTCAATCCTGAATGACACAGGCAACCAGTGTAGTGACATCAAAACTGGAGAAATGTGTTCGGATTTTCTTTTCCTAGTTAGGATTCTAGCAGCTGCATTCTGCACTCATTGCAAGTGATTTATGTCTTTTTTGGGTAGTCCTGAGAGGAGTGCGTTACAGTAATCTAGTCGACTGAAAACAAAAGCGTGAATTAATTTCTCAGCATCTTCCAAAGATATAAGAGGTCTAACTTTAGCTATGTTTCTTAAGTGAAAAAATGCTGTCCTAGTGGTCTGGTGAATATGCGATTTAAAATTCAGATTACAGTCAACACTTACCCCTAAGTTTTTTTAATTCAGTCTTAACCTTTAATCCTAATGCATCAAGTTTATTTCTGATAACCTCATTGAATCCATTATTGCCAATTACTAAAATTTCAGTTTTCTCTTTATTTAGTTTGAGAAAATTACTATTCATCCATTCAGAAATACCAGTAAGACATTGTGTTAGTGAATCGAGAGAGTCAGAGTCATCAGGTGCTATTGATAAGTACAGCTGTGGTAACTCACGTTGTAACCTGAGATAATCTGACCTAACAGAAGCATGTAGATTGAAAAGAGCAGCGGACCCAGGATAGAGCCTTGTGGAACACCATATTGGATATCATGTGTCTTTGAGATGTGATTACCACAACTCACAAAGAATTTTCTCCCTGCCAGGTAGGATTCAAACCAATTTAAGACACTGCCGGAGAGGCCCACCCATTCACTAAGGCGATTTCTAAGAATATTGTGATCAGATCTAAGAGGATGAGAACAGATAAATGGCCTCTTTCTGCATTTACTCGCAAGTCATTTACTACTTTAACGAGTGCAGTTTCTGTGCTGTGATTTGTTCTGAAGCCTGACTGAAATTTATCAAGAATAGCATGTTTATTGAGGTGGTCATTTAACTGCATAATGACTGCCTTCTCTAGAATTTTACTTTATTATTTTTTAGAAGGGCAGGTTAGAGATGGGTCTAAAATTTTCAAAAGCAGAGGGGTCAAGATTATTTTTCTTGAGCAGGGGTTTAACTACAGTTAATATGTTACAGACAGTAATTTCAATGCACACATCTTTTTAGTAATATTAAAAAGGCAAGTTTACAGGGTGATATTATATTCATGGGGACTTTAACTACCCAAACATTAACTGGAATGATCCTGCAAATAGCGGAACACAAGTGGCTTTATCATATACACTGAAACTAACTGCATATTGCTTATTAGTTTAAGGTATCTGATTGTAATTAACCTGTAACAATATAATGGTCCAGGGAAAGGTCAAAGTATTGCAAATACCATAACTGCTTTAGCATTGTTACTCTCACTGCACCTTCTTCTTCTTCTTTCAGCTGCTCCCATTAGGGGTTGCCACAGCGCTGCCTCAGCCATTCTCTATTTGAACTGCTCTCACACAGCAAACGCTCCAGAGCCATTCCTGTAGGAACATCGCGATTCAGAAACAGTTTCATTCCAAAAACTATAAACACACTCAATCTGTCCATCAAGTGCTCCTTGTAGAACTATTTGTACTTATAAATACAATCACTTCACTGTAAACTTGCACTACAGTTATAATATTGCACAACCTGAGCCACTTTATAAAGTGCGTATTTACTGTACATATGATGACGATATAATTTTTAAGATGAAATGCAGCAAAATCTGTTATATTATACAGATAAAAGTTTAGCTTCATTAAATAATCTATATTGTTAATAATTAAACATGTGAGGACACTGTGTCGCTGCGCTAGCAAGGATCTGCCGCTCCATTCACGAATTGTTCTGCCTCGCACTATATTCTTGCTGGTGCTGGCGTGACACTGGAAGGACAGAATAATGAAACATGTACTACGAAGATATTTCAATGTTCCTTAAAAGTTTTGAAGAATCGCCGTTCTAAGCTTACAGATGGCTTAATGTCTGTGTGACAGATAGGGGGAGCTATTGCTCCCTTGAACCCCTGTCCACAACTCCAGACACCAGGTAAAAGTCCAATAATCGACTTTATTAAATTGCCACAGTGCACAAAGCACCCTCTCCTCCACTATACTTATACAATAATCACAATACTCAATCACAAATACAATCCTCCGACTCCCAGACGCTGTCACGCTTGGGTCACAGATTTGCACAGAGACACAGAAGGTCGTAGAAAAAAAGAAGGATTTTTATTCAGACACCGCAAACACATGAGCTTAAACGTGCTCCATGACAAGTCAGATATAACAGTTCCGCTAGGAGCAGAGAGAGATAAAAGCAAACAATCAATTCCCAAACTGACAGGCGCTGCGCAAGGCTTATAAGTCGGCGGAGTACCGCGCGAGGCTTGTATTACGCGTTATAGTGCAAGGATAAGGAGCAATGTGTAGTCAGTGTTTCAGGGTTTGTGGTTTTCCCAGGGGCGTCTGTCTCTATTTGGGGTGCGATCAGCCCTCCAGCTCACACCCTCCCCCTCAGCTTTATTCACATTCCTGTGAATCAAGCGACTCTCTGTACTAGGTTCATTTAGTCGTGATAATACATCTGCGTTGACGTGTTCAGAACCTGGTCGGTGCTTTACTGTGAAACTGTAAGGTTGTAAACCCAGAAACCATCTCATTAGACGAGAGTTTGTATCTTTCTGTCGGTACAACCACTGGAGTGGAGCATGATCAGTTACCAAAGTGAAGTTTCGTCCCCACAAGTAATAGCGAAGCGCTTCCACAGCCCACTTAATTGCCAAGCATTCTTTCTCAATTGTAGAATAATTGCGTTCCCTAGGAAGTAATTTCCTACTCAAATATGTGATTGGATGTTCTTCTCCATCATAATTTGTGACAGGACTGCGCCCACACCAAATGCACTTGCGTCTGTTTGCAAGATAAAATCTTTTGTGAAATCCGGGTTCCTTAGAACCGGGTAAGAAGACAATGCTTTTTTTAAATCGTTGAAAGAACGTTAGCAATTTTCTGTCCACAGGACAGGTCGGTTTTTCTGCCTCTAGTAAGTTCTGTAAGAGGAGCAGCTCTATGTGCAAAATTTGGAATGAATTTTCTGTAGTAACCAGCGAGTCCCAGAAAGGCGTACTTGTTTCTGTGTCTCAGGTCTCGGGTAAACAAGCATTTCTTCTATTTTCCTTAATTGTGGCCTAAGTAAACCCTTGCCCATAGAATAGCCTAAGTAATGAGTCTCGGACATGCCTAGTTTACATTTCTTAGGGTTAGCAGTAAGGCCAGCCTGTCTCAAGCTTTCAAGAACGGCTTGAAGCCGCTCTAAGTGTGTTTTCCAATCATTGCTAAAAATCACGACATCGTCAAGGTATGCCCCAGCATATTCAGAGTGAGGACGTAGGATCTGATCCATCATACGCTGAAAAGTTAGAGGTGCCCGTGAAGACCAAACGGGAGTCTTGTAAATTCATAGAGTCCGTCAGGAGTCGCAAATGCCGTTTTCTCACAACTGCTAGCCTCTAAAGGCACCTGCCAATAGCCTTTCGTGAGATCTAGCGTGGAGATATAGCTCGCCTGACCCAGTTTTTCCAACAGTTCATCGACACGGGGCATGGGATAAGCATCAATTTAGAGACCTTATTCAAGCGTCTGAAATCGATACAGAACCGAACCGAACCGTCTTGCTTTGGGACTAATACGACTGGGCTGCACCAGTCACTTTTACTTTCACGAATTACACCCAGTGTCAGCATCTTTTTTACCTCTTCACGACAATATTTCGCGCTTCCGGTATCCGAACGGCCGCATCTGTCTGCGAACATCAGGTGCAGTGGTAATTTTATGTTTTGTAATGTTAGTCTTGCCTGGTAAATCTGAAAAGACATCAGTGTTCCGTTCTATCAAAGATAACAGTTCTGTCTTTTGCGTGTCAGTAAGATCGTTACCAATGGTAACATCGGACTGAGAAACAGCAGCCAAGGAAGTGTTAACCTCTTGTCGGTCGTGCCATTCCTTCAAGAGGTTAATGTGTAAAATCTGGAATGGTTTGCGCCGCCGGTATTCTAACCTTGTAATTTACTGGACTCATACGCTCCTCAATAATGGCGGGCCCTGCCATTTAGCTAAGAATTTGTGTGGATCCGAGGGAACCAGTACCAAAACACGATCGCCAGGTTTGAACTCACGGAGCTTGCTGCGCCTATCGTAAAGACGCTTCTGAGTTTCCTGTTCTCGTTGTTGGTGTTCCACAGCAATAGAGGAAAGCATAGAAATTCTGTCTTGCAACGAAATTAGTCGATCTGCAAAGCTTGGACCCTTAGCTGCTCTCTCGTTTCCTATCCATTCCTCACGTACCACATCCAGGATGCCTCGCGGCCGCCTGCCGAATAACAACTCGAAGGGACTCAAGCCAGTGGACGCCTGTGGTGATTCTCGCACGCGTACAAAACAAACGGTAGGACAGTGTTCCATGTTGTGGGATCATTATGAGCAACTCGCCTGATCATCTGTTTCAATGTTTTGTTAAATCGCCGGTTAAACCATTCGTTTGAGGATGGTAAACAGTAGTACTCAATTTCTTAATAGCAAAGCTGTCACACAATTGTTTCATCACGAGAAGTGAAAGGTGTGCCCTGATCAGTTAAGATTTCTCTAGGGATACCAATACGAGTAAAAGTTTCACATAGTGCTTTGCTACAGCGAAGAGTTGGCCTTTTCAGCGATCATTTCTGGATATCGTGTCGCATAATCAACCAACACCAGCAAATATTGGTACCCATCCTTAGTCTTAGGTAATGGTCCCACAATATCTAATCCCACACGCTGAAAGGGAACTTCCAATATGGGCATAGGACAAAGGGGAGCCCGAGGAGGCTTATAAGCAGAGACGATCTGGCAGTCTGGACATGAAGTACAAAATCGTTCAACATCTTTTCCCATATTAAGCCAATAAAATCGTTTTGATAACCGGTCTCTAGTTTTGTCGGCACCGAGGTGCCCCCCCAAGATGTGTGAATGTGCCAGATGCAAAACAGTTTCCCTATGTGCTTCAGGTACCACCAGTTGTTCAATAAATTCCCCCTCCAAATGATCTGAGATCACTCTGAAAAGGCAACCGTCCTTTTCTATAAAGTGTGGGGTTTTCACACCCCCGGAATTACGCTCTTGGTAATAAGAGTCATTAGCAGGGCGAGCCTGTTTAAATGCATATTCTAATGAGCTATCAGTATGCTGCAAACGCACAAAATCTGATTGTTCGTTAACACTCGGTTTGTGTTCGAGGCGTTTGCAATCTGGGAAGATGTAGAAGGAGCAGCCCATTCTGGAAGATTGTCGGGGGTGACCTCCTCCGTCTCGCTGGAGAGATCGGGTTCAATATCTAAGTTGGGCTCTAGATTTTCCCGGCCGCTACCAGTTCTTCGTCTTGGATTTCTTCTTCTTCTCCCCACCAAGTTCATTAGTGGACTGGACTACTGGTCCCTTACATTTATTAATCAGTTTCGGAAAAAGGGCATTTCTCCGTCCTATGAGTAATGGCCAAGGGCACGAGTCCAAACGGCAGACCAAACTTAAAGTGGCCCCTATAAGTTAAAGGAAGAAGTAAAGTCTGATAATCTTTAACATCACCATGTACACAGCGTATTTTTACAGTCTCACAGTCTCTAAGGCATTGTTCATTAAGACAGTCTCGTCTCACAATACAAAGGTCACTTCCGAATCTAACAATGCTGAGATTTCTTTGTGTCCCAATTTCACCGGGATCAACAAGCCATCTTTTCCATCCGGACATGTAATAGTTGAGCAACAAATCTCGCCAGTCCAATCCCATTGAATGAGCTGGAGACAAGCGACAATCTCTTGCCAAATGGCCGAGCTGATCACATCGGAAACATCTACGGTCGGCTCCGTTTCGAAATATCCTCTGACGGCGTCCCACGTCGACGTGCTCTGTAGCCTCCACGGTCTTGTCGACCCGCTGTTGCCGCTGTCTCCCCAGAAACAGGCGTCCCATCTACGACTGGATTTCCCGGGGTCCTACCTGACCCCATTAGATTTTCAGGTCCTGCAGCTTGTCGATCGAAGCGACGAGAATGTCCTGGACGTTCGTTCACAGGTTGCGAAGCAGCACGAAATCCACCGCTCTTTCTCCAAGTGGACTGTGAACCCTCTAATCGTCTGGACATAATCGTTAATGATTTAATATCATGGCGTAGAAATTCATCTCGAAGAACTTCAGGTATGCCGGCCAGTAATATATTCACGACAACTGTTTCCATTACGTCTCCTTCAAACCAACAGTGCACTTTATGTATCAAATCTTGAATTTGCGCACGGATTGGGTCATCCATGTTTAGTTTCCAGTCTTTAAGTGCAAATGTTTTAGACTTCTGAAATAAGTCTTCGGCGGCATCCATCTGTGCAACCACTTCTGGTACCACTTGTCACGCTTGGGTCACAGATTTGCACAGAGACACAGAAGGTCGTAGAAAAAGAAGGATTTTTATTCAGACACCGCAAACACATGAGCTTAAACGTGCTCCATGACAAGTCAGATATAACAGTTCCGCTAGGAGCAGAGAGAGATAAAAGCAAACAATCAATTCCCAAACTGACAGGCGCTGCGCAAGGCTTATAAGTCGGCGGAGTACGCGCGAGGCTTGTATTACGCGTTATAGTGCAAGGATAAGGAGCAATGTGTAGTCAGTGTTTCAGGGTTTGTGGTTTTCCCAGGGGCGTCTGTCTCTATTTGGGGTGCGATCAGCCCTCCAGCTCACAACGCGTTGCCACCCTTCCACCCAGCTCAGCTTGCCGTCTGGGAGCTCCCACAATCCTTTTACATTCCCTGACCCGGAAGTGTTCCCAATCCCCAGTCCATGTGATCTTGTATCACTTCCGGGTCAGGTAAAAAGTCCTTTTCTTCACCCCGGAAGCACGTCATTCCCCTTGTCCATGTGACTTGGACGTACTTCTGGGGCGTAGGGTAAATAACCATTGTTCCCCTCTGCAGCATCTCCTAGTGGCCCCCATGGCATCCAGCAGGGCTGCATATAAAAACTGCAATGTCCATGATGCCCTGCTGGTCTTTGGGGAACCTCCATACTGCAGGGAGGGCTCCACCTGGCGGCTTGGGGGTATTGGCCGGTCAGTCTATTACAGAGCTGATTGTGTGGCGATTGGGTATTTGGAAAAGGAAAAGTAAGGACAGTAAATGGGGGTTAGTACGTTTGAAAGAGACAGTACTGCTGCAATAAATTATTTCATCGAAGGTCGCACATGGCGCAGCAAGCATCTTGTGTGAGACATGAACAATCACTGTGCCACCGTGTTACCAAGTTTAATAACATGCTTTAACTCCTATCATCATGAAAATATCATGTATACATCTCAGTATTTTAATTATTCAGAGAGCTGTATTATCACAAATGTAATGGATTCTGTGTCCTGTCGGAGGAAGAGAAAGCCTGTTTAAGAAGCATGTAGTGCACATAGAAGATCAAATGCAAAACAAAGCATTTAACGTGCTACTTTAGTTATGATGGGATTTGAGAAACTAGTAAATTGAACGATTTTAAGATGAAATTTATGATGTTCTACTTTAATTACAAAATAAACTACGTGATTAAAGTGGGAATTTTGAGATTAAAGTTGACATTTCATGCTTTTTTCCCACTGTGTGTCTATTTTTTTTTCTCTGTACCCTAATAAGCTTTCATATGACACTCAGATGGCGGGCTACAACTCGCCTTTTTATGGCAACTTTGACATATGACAACTTCTTTTTTATTTCGGGCACTGTGCAACTTTGTGAACTTGAGCTTTTGAGTTTTTCCGACACTCTATGTCACTCGATTAACTTCCTTTTGTTGTTTATACCACTGTTTAAACCAACAAATAGTACGTTTTTCCTTGCCTCCACTTGGTATTTGCTGAAATTCTTCTATTTTTTCCACGTTTAAGGGCTATTTATATTGATTTGCATATTCAAAGAGGCGTAATTCTGGGAGGAGCTGGGGAGGGACAGTAGGCATGTGCACGTGCATTACTTTTCACGCTGACCAGGATTTATGTAGCAGAAGAACGTGAAAGTTGGCGTACACACAGATGTATGCATCTGGATTTTTTTATGCGTACGCACATTTCCGCTTTTGTCCGCACGCCATATTAAAGTGTGAATTCTATGCACGGCGTTAAACAGATAATATTTACCCTCTTGTACTTAAAGAGGTTAGAAAATCTATACTAATAAAAGGCAAAGCCCTCACTCACTCACTCACTCACTCACTGACTCACTCACTCACTGACTCATCACTAATTCTCCAACTTCCCGTGTGGGTGGAAGGCTGAAATTTGGCAGGTTCATTACTTACAGCTTCCTTACAAAAGTTGGGCAGGTTTTATATCGAAATTCTACGCGTAATGGTCATAACTGGAAGCTGTTTTTCTCCATTTACTGTAATGGAGATGAGCTTGAACGCCGTGGGGGCGGAGTTTCGTGTGACATCATCACGCCTTCCACGTAATCACGCAGTACATAGAAAACCAGGAAGACCTCCAAAAAGCGCTGAAGAAAACATGCATTATATAATTGAGAAGGCAGCGAAACAATAAGAAGCGAGCGAGTGACATATACAACCATATTCATGAGTTCTGCTACTTGAAACAAAGCACGATGTAAACCTACACTTTAAATTAAGTTCATAGACAGGCTGCGCTGGCGTTTGTAATTTAGTGCCTGCCCATATAAGGCCGTCCGTCAGCGGCAATCCAATAGCAAACTCCCACTAAATATTCACGGGTGAAGGACTGTGTTTATGGAGAGGAAGATGAGATGGTCAGGGTGGTGTTTGACACAAACTCAGCGAAACTGCGAGAGAAAGTTTTAAGTGCCAGGACTAAGGTAACATTAAATACAGCCATGGACATAGCACGAGATGGCACCAGCACAGCTGGGAACCTTCGATGCATGTACACTGAGCGGCTCACGTGAACTGATGCAGTGCACAGATAGAAAGCAACAGTTCCAAAGAGCGCTGAACAAAAACCGAATTACACAATTGAAAAGGCAGCAAAAAATATGAAGCGTCTAATACATACAAGCATATTCATAAATGCAGCTACTGCGGAAACAAAGCACACGTTGGAAAAAGTCAATGTCCCGCTAAAAGAAGACAGTGTAAAAAAAAACCCGTGCATGCAGTGTGTCAGGTCTCAGATAAAGAAGAAGACGAGCTGTTTATTGATGCGGTAAGAAACGAATCGATGAAAGAAACCTGTCATCTTTACAACGATTGACAAACACGGAATGTAACTTGAACACAACACATCCTACAAATACGAGCCTGATTGAAAGAAATAATGATAATCAAATCCTTGATGACAGCAACACTCAGTAACACTCACAAAACAAATACTGTATATTGACAGTCATGTTACGTTATTTTTAAAATGTTCCCTTTTCTAGCTTTTTTAACACACTACTTCTCCGCTGCGATACGCGGGTATATATATATTGTAATAGAATAAGATGCTTCTCGCACCCTTGTACCCTCAGACTATACGTCAGACACCAGGTAAAATCCAATGATGATATTTTATTATAATAATAAAGTGCACAAAGCACGCTCCTCTCCACAATTCTTCAATAACAACAACTATAACAATAAACCAATCCTCCACTCCCAGACGCTTAGCCACCCTGCCTCCCAACTCAGCTCATCGTCTGGGAGCTCCCACAGTCCTTTTATATTCCCTGACCCGGAAGTGTTCCTTCCCAACAGTCCACAAGTCCTTATTCCTTCCGGGTCAGGGTAAATAATGTTTTTTCTCACCCCGGAAGCCCGTCGCTCTTCCTATGACGAACTTCCGGGTCATAGGGCATGAAGAACTCTTCGGTCCTCCCTGCAGCTCCCTCCCGTGGCCCCCATGGCATCCAGCAGGGCGGTGCATAACAACTACATGGTCCATAATGCCCTGCTGGTCTTCTGGGGACCTCCATGCTGCAAGGAGGGCTCCATCTGGCGGCTTGGGGGTATTGGCCGGGGTACATGGCTGGCCATATCTTACAATATATATGTATATATATATCCCGATCTACATACTCGAATAATGGATACTTTATTCGCCATCAATGATTGTTTTGGTAAAGCCATACTCAGTGTATTCATTAGATGAACAGTAAAAAAGTAAGAGCGAGGGGAGGATGCAGGCTGTAGTGCGCGTCAACTCTATCTGAATTGCGCGATCACATTTCAAAAATATATCTTTTCAAGTTCTATTTAGTCCATATGTGTCAAACTCAAGGGCCACGGGCCACATCCGGCCCGGTGTGTAATTATATCCGCCCTTGAGATCATTTTATATACTGTATTATTGTTATTAATGGCCCAGGTATATGAAGCGCTGGTAACACAATAAACTACAGATCCCATAATGCAGCGCTTCAGCTGCCTTGCCGAACACTTACCGCGTTAATCAAGTCTAGCTTATGATGCTGCAAGTTATTGCGAAGCTAGCTCACACGATGCTGGAGAGAAAAGTTCATTCTGAAAATAGAGCCTTTAAAAACCGATGGGAGGCTGAGTATATGTTTACTGAACCCGTGTGTCTCATTTGTGGAGCTAATGTGGCTGTAATTACAGAATTTAATCTAAGACGGCACTATGACACAAAACATCAGGGTAACCTGAATGCAATGCAGAAGATACAGAAAGCAGAATAATTCAATAAGAACCTGACACTTCAGCGGATGTTTTTACCCGTGCACAATCACAAAGTGATTTCAAGTGAAGCTGCTTTTATGGGAGACACAAATGCACCAGTACACCTTGCCCCACTTTCCCTGTTGCCAAGTAATGCTAAACCAAGTCGTCACTACGATGTTCCCAAATACGCACTTTGCTGATAAACTGAGCGCACTGAGTTTGCACGGCGCTTTGGTGACTTTGAAGAACAAAAAAAGTCCTTCTACATGCGGCTCGAACCTTGTGCATGTTTGGTAGCACATATCTGTGTGAGAAGCTCTTCTCAGTGATAAAGACTAACAAAACAGCACACAGGAGTCGCCTCACTGATGAGCACCTGCAATCCATCCTGAGAATCTCCACAACACAGAACCTCACACCAAACATAAACGAACCTGTGGCCAAAAAAAGATGCCAGGCGTCCAGCTCTAAAATGACATATGAGCAAAGACAACTGAATGATTTGATTTGTTATTGCTGAAAGGAACACATTTTATTTATATTTCCAAGTTTTGTTATGCAGCATGTTCATATTTGAATTTGTATAATTTTGACAGGATATATTTTTATGGAGAGCAAAATCTTTTGGGATATTTAAAATCTAAGTTTATTTTTTATATAAAATTACATAAGAGTAAAGAAATTTGAATGTTTGTTCTTTTAATGTTTACTTTATTTCTAACTTGTATAATTTAGACAGGATATATTTTTATGGAGAGCAAAATATTATAAGTTGTGTAATGATTGAGTTGATTTATTCAGGAATAATATTCCTGTCTGTTTTTACCATTCCTACCAAAGATATTTCTGTCGACTAAATAAAAATTCCTTCTATTTAAAATTTAAATAGAACTTGAACAAATACTATAGTTCATAATATCCCGCAGACTTGCACGTAAGAGCGGGAGTTATCCATTTTAACAAGCAGCGCATTGCACTGATACGAAATAGCTGTGTGTGTATATATGTAGATATGTATGTATACTGTATATATATGTTTATATATGTGTGTGTGTATGTATGTATGTGTTTATTTATATGTATGTGTATATATGTAGATATATATATGTATGTATATATGTGTATATATATGTGTATATGTATAGATATGTATATATATATGTGTTTATGTGTGTGTGTAAATATATATATATATATATATATATATATATATATATATGACAACAACACTCATCACTCACAACAGTGACAAAACAATTACATTGACAATCATGTTACGTTATTTTCAAAATGTTTCCTTTTCTTTTTCATTGCTTCTTTAACACACTACTTCTCCGCTGCGAAGCGCGGGTATTTTGCTAGTATATATATAAACCCTTGACGCATATTTTTAGGAAGTCACTGCACACTGGTGAAATTTTGAAGGTCTGGAAAATGGCAAATATTATCCCATTATAAAAAAGGCAGGTAGACAGATCCAAGCAGATGTAGGCCAGTAAGCTTAATGTACATCACAGGTAAATTAATGGAAGGAATTATTAAGGATAAGATTAAGCAGCACATGGCAAGAACTGGAGTTTTACGGAACAGTCAGCATGAGTTCCGAAGATGGAGATTAAGTTTTACCAACATGCTGGAATTCTATGATGTAGCAACGAAAGAACACAGTCAGAGTGGTGCATGTATTTTGACTTTCAGAAGGCATTTGATAAGGTGCCACATGAGAGGTTGGGCATCAAACTAAAAGAAGTGAGAGATCAGGGTGTAGTGTGTAGGTTAGTGCAAAATTGTCTAAAACACAGTTAGCAGAGGGTTATAGTACATGGAACTTTTTCAGAATTGTGTGATTTTAAAAGTGGTGTCACTCAGGGGTCAGTGCTAGGGTCGCTGCTATTTTTAATATAAATAAATAATTTCAATAGCAACATAACAATCTACTTAAGTTTGCAGATGATACCAAACTAGGTGAACTGGCACATACTCAAGAATCCATTAAATCATTACAGAGGAACTTGGACAACATACAGTCTTGATTGCGGCATATGCAATTTAATGTAAGTATAAATGTAAAGTATGACATGTAGGAAGTAAAAATGTAAGGTCTGAATTGACAATAGGAGGTCTGAAACTTGAATGTATGCCTCATGAGTAGTTATAGTGGTCTCGTCACTATGAACTTCCAGACAGTGTTCAGAAGCCATTAGGAAGGCTAACAGAGTGTCAGGCTATATAGTGCCTTGATGTGTGGAGTACAAGTCCAAGGAGGTTATGCTTAACATTTATAATGCAGTGATGAGGCCTCATCTGGAGTACTGTGTACAGTTTTGGTCTCCAGGCTACAAAAAGGACATAGCAGCACTAGAAAAGGTCCAGAGAAGTGTGACTCGGCTGATTCCAGGGCTACAGGGTATGAGTTGTCAACAAGAACACGGGGGCACAGTTGGAAACTTCTTAAGGGTAAATTTTGCACAAACGTTAGGAGTTTTTTTTCACATAGAGAAATTTTGACACATAAAATAAGATACCAATTAATGTGGTAGACAGTAAGTCGATGTTGTTTTGGAGGAATTAGGTGGATAGGATTGGATTGGAGACCTTTGTTGGATTGAATGGCCTGTTCTTGTCAAAAGTTTTTCAAATGTTCTAATGTTTCAACCAAAAAGGTTGAATTTATAATGACAATACTTAAAGAAATAGTTGGCTTAATCTTAAATATGAGAGTGAATATAATAACAAAATGAATGGATAATTATAGTGAAAAGATGTGAGATAGGGCAAGTTGGAGACATCATTTGAGATCAAGAGAAACTGAACTTGTAAAGAGCAATCCTGCCGAATACTGATGAAATTCTTAAAATCACCAAGATTGCCATGGATGTAATATTAGTTTTCATTTTCTTTTTTTTAGCAATTTATGGTATTATGTTTTTGATGGACACGAGCACCATTTTGTGTTTCTGTTGCTCCAACATGACACTAAATGATGTCTAGACACTGGGAGGTTAGCATTGTGAGCAATTTCAGTGGTTTTTGATCACTATTCTGAATTTAGTGCCTACTGACCCAGCTACTTTAACTGTCTTTCAGAACTCCCCTTGAAAGTCACTTTTAAATGAATAATTATATGTTCTTAAAATACTTTACTTATCTAAAGAAAAAATGGTCAAAGTTTAATAAGTTTAGAAGTTTTGGGGTAATTACAGAATTCCACCTAAGTGCTTATACCTTTGCTTGAAATAAATCCACATTATATCAACATTAATTTTTGTCTTATTTTTGTTTTCTAAGAGAAAACTTGTAAGTGATGTTGGACTGGACACATCAAGACATCATAGTACAGAAACTGAAAAAGCACAATTATGTGGAGTTGAGTTATTTGGTATGCCAGCATGTAGTATCTGAGTATTACATGCTAAAATAATATAAAAAATTATTCACCAAATTTGCTTTTTTATTGAAATGATAATTAGTTTTGTTACTTGGAATATCTGGAGCCTTGTAATTTTCAACTGGGAGACTAACATTAGATTACTTGCCACTAGCAAGTCACTAATATGTTTATTTTTCAAGGAGTGGAGGAGCATTTGCCTGCTGAGCTCAGCATCTTTGCCAGTTAATCCTTAGCACTCACTACAGCTGTGATATTAAATGAGAACTATTTGTTTAGGTATATTGAAGTATTAAAATGTATATTGTAAAATGTGAATTTATTACTAATGACTTGTTGCCATTTCATTAGACCATAGGAGTGTGCAGATATGATTCTGTGACTAGTTGTTTTTATGATATATAAAAAATTCTACTTTTGATTCAATAAAAAATGCCTTTAAAAATTATAAGTAAAGTCTAGATCCAGAATTGGTGACATCTACATTTTTTCCTGATTAACAAGTCAAACAGAGCATGTAAGGAAAATACATAAAATTTTTTCAAAGGTTTCTATTGGAATATCACTAAATCTCTGTACTAGCTTAATATTAGGCATTTTATGGCTTATGTCAGCCAGTCTTTACTTTATACGCCTCCTTTCTTAATATCCAGGAATCCCAAACCACTTCAAATCGAAATTGAAGCCATATTTGTATTCAGGCCATCCGTGGTGCATTTCTAGTCATTTTTAATTCTGCACTGAGATGGAGCTAGCTTGGGGTTGAGGGGGTCACTCACCCCAGGTTCCACTCAAATGAGGGGCCCATGAACTACTAGCAAGACCTTCCCATAAGCCATCTACCATGACCAATCAACACTCTCCTCTCCTAAAAGCATCGATTGCAACCAATCACTACACCTAAACCATCTACCACAATCAATTGGCACCCTCTCCCGGAACAACCAAATACATTAATATACTGCGGTAGGGGGCTAGAGAGGCGGGCCCACTTCTGAGTCAAAACCCTTGCCCCACCCTGATTCTCCATGTATTACTGAAGTTTTGCAGTAGTTTTCATTGTGAAAGGTGTTAAGAAATAAAAATAATCAATTAAAAATAAGTAAAATAAAAAAATAAATTAAACAATTAAAATAAGTAAAATTACATCTTAAATTGAATTTGTTCTTTATAACAATATATAGATTGAAACTATGAATGTAACAAAAACAAACAAAAGCGCAGATGTAATTTTGTAATCAAATTTCATTTTGACTCCATAATGTAATGATGATACAGAGAAAGACGCTTGTAGACACACATTTCTATTAATAGAACTGACTGCATCTTAAAGCATCATCTTGGAATGTAACATTTCACAATTCAAATTAGTCAAGAATTCCTTTATATGTACATACACTGAGAATTACATCTGAAAACATGACATAAGCTGAAAGGTATTTTGTAGTTGCCAAGATGTATGTAATGTATTGTAAGTTAATGGAAATGTTTTTACAAAGCCAACAGATGTTACAGAAAGTGTGAGAAACAAAAATTGAATCAAATGGAACTGCTGGCTTACCCATATTGGGTTACCCATAATTAATCTGGCAAAGCTTAGTTCATTTGGCCAATCAAGAATAGTATTTTAAGGGTGCATTAAAGTAAAAATATATATGGTGGTCAAATGCTTTGAGCCTAAAGAAACACAAAACAAAACACATTTCAAGGTAATCCCCATGAACACAATAACATTTTCTAAATTTGCTTATGAACCATTTCTCTATAGCAGACTCCAATGGAAGTCTGGAGAACAGTGTGAACGTGACATCTGTACAAATCCACAGTGATTAGAGTGAGCAGAGTCATTGTCGTGAAGCAGAAGGGGTTTCATCCACCTGCCTTTAATGCCTGAATGACTACTGCAAATGTCAAAGCAAATTAATGTGTAATATTGACTGACTTGATGGGCCCTTTGGGGCATGGAATCTGTATGGACTTCACTATCAGCATACTAAAATATTGTGTACATGATCCTGCCGGCAGTGGCTTGGATTGTGATATTCTTTGGTTTTGGAAACCTTGCTTTTCATTCAAGTTTTACCCCAGTTAAATAATTCTTCTTGAATTTCTTTCAGCACAAATTCATTAGCTCAAGATTCTCCTTGGAACTTTGGATGCAGTAACACTTCATTTCTGGAGTCAACATTTTGGGTACCCAGGAGGCACACAAACCTTGCTCATGTATAATTTTTCACCAAAAATGGACAAACCATGACTAATTCCAACAGTGTCTGCTGTCTCATACTCCTCCACTCTTTGATATCATTCTCATTACGATTCACTCTGCTGTGACAAGATTTCCTTTTGACATTAATCCTAAATGCCTAATAGACCTTGGGTCCTCTTTAAAACACATCCTCGCATCCTGTCATGATGCAGTTAATCTCTTAACTGTGGTATACTCTGGGATGTTTTGACCTGGTGAGAATGAATCTTGCTTTAGGCCACGTCCACACTACTACAATTTCATTTAAAAATACAAACACTATCCTTCATTTCTGCTATTCAATTCACACTACTCCAATGTTTTTAACCCACATAAATAAACACTTTAGAAAACACTCTCGAGAGCCATATATTTCTGAAAACTACTGTCCATCATTGGGGTGTGGATGGGTGAAAACAGAGAATTTTGGAAAAGCAGACTCTAATTGAACTTTGATTTGTTAATGCTTAGTAGCTGGCCCTTCCCTGATTACATCCAGCTTATTACAATATTTCCTTAATGCTGACCCTTCATAGAAGAAAACCATATTCTAACATGGCGGACCTAGAGGATTTGCTTCTAATGGCATTTGTTGTGTTGTTTATCTGCATCTAAATATTTGTAGTCACCATTGCTGCTCTTCATGTGTATACCTAAGCTTAAAATAAATGTCTAGCATGGAGGACACTTTCCCTTCCTTTTTCCTTTAAATCTCGCATGCCCAATATAGGCTAACAGCTACATCCCAAGTGTGTTGGTTGTTTTTAGTGAGGTCAGTGATAAGAACCTGGTGTGGACGGAGATCGTTTTCATTTTAAATGAAAACATATTAGTGTGGATGTAGCCTTAGAAGTCCAATTCAATTCAGGTTATTTTTGTATAGTGCTCTTCACTGAGTGCGGTCATGGAATGCTGTGACAAGTTCTCAGGTAAAATGCAATTTCAAACTTTATTAAATGGTTACATAAACATACAAAGTAGTTGGAAACTGATTAACATAAATAGAGCCCAGCAAAATCTATCCATTAATTAATTGCTGAACTACAGTCAGTTGACAATGGAGGAGAGGAAAACCAAAACTCCTGTCAATAGCATTGCTGAAGAAAATAAACCTCTGGTGGATAAACGGTCAGTTATAAAAAGTGAGAGCACAATACTAAATTTCTTTAGTCTTGGCATCCATATTGACTAGAAACATTTATTTCACATATTTTTTAGATTAGAAACAGAATCTGTTATTATGAAGGGCAAGGTAATATTTGTTTGATTTTTGAACTTTTAGACTATTGCCATTTAATTGAACATAATCAATTTTCTTCTTTGAAAGTTTTTGGAAATATAAATATCATTCAGTCCCTCTCTAAAATTCAAACAGCTTATTCCCCCTTGCCCGATGGGACTTCTCCTAGATATAAAATGCATTGCAGTATAAAATTAGTGCTTTCCTCACTTCTTTACCAATTTATTGTTTAATTTGAAATGCTTTCCATTCCATTAAAAATTCAGATACTACCAAGCTTAATGTCCTCAAGAAATCATTTATTATTAAGCAATTTTCTTATGGCACTATTTTATTTTTCTTTACTTCTGTCTCCTTTGCTAGTTTCATAAGAATATATTACAATTAGTATGCACATAAAAACCGAGTATACAATACATGATGCAGTATTTATTTTCAATTAAATTTAAGACCATCATATATCCATCTGAAGAGCTATGAAAGAAATTGAATTATCTGGATTATTAACAAAGTGACAGCATGATTACTTAAGAACAACATTAATGCACTCCTAACAAATTTTAGAGAACTTTTCTATATTTAGAACAAATGGAAAATGTTATTTTTCGAGTTTTATATAAGAGCAGAAATTCCTTTCCCAATGTACAGTATTGTAATACATAGGGATTTTTTTCACTTAGAGCAATATGAGGTGATGAGTGAATGATGGAGAAAAATATATTACAACACGTTTACTACTACATAATATTGTCCCATCTTGTAAATACTGTTGTAGGAGGACTGGAACTAACAGTGGTTCCAACTACTGCCAGACAGGTAGGCAAAGATTATATTATGGTGGGTCTTAAAAAACGAAGTAATGCCACAACTGCCCTATGTGTTGTAAAATACAAATCACTAAAGCAATCTATTTAAACAACTTTAATAAAAGTGTAGCAGGTGCTTAGTGGGTGAGGAGGGCAACACAGCGCTCTCTTGCCACCACAACCACCATTCACCAAGCAGGACTTTAAAATTTTACTCTAGGTTCGGTTAATGGAGGCATGAAAGACAGAGCAACAAATCTCACTATAATACCTTGTAATAAAAAAAATCCTGGGACAAGACGAGACCTTTTAGCCTGGGACAAGACATGACTTTTTCAGAGAGATACTTTAATGTCCTGCAAGACGAGACATTGTGCCAAGAGATTTAACCATGCCAAGGGCTGGAAATAAAAGACAAAGAGTAGATGACAAAGTAGAAAGTTGTGAAGAATTCAAAAACGTTGGCGTGATACACATGCAGAGCAGGTTAAAGATATGAAAGCACTAAAATTCGAAAGTCTCAAAAAAATTATAGTAAAGATCGCATTAGTGCAAAGAAATGGAAATTATTACTCGGTGAAATAACGGAACAGCGAAAAGTGATTGAATATATTGTTTGGATTTAAACTTTAAGTCAGAGACTTGTAGATCGTCTAATTCGTGTTGCCATCATAGAAAAGTAGTGGTTCTTCCCAATGTAGGGGTGTATCCACAAGAATTAATAGATTGTTGTTTGGTGAAAGTGAAATCCACATATGTGAGCAGCAGAGAAGCGGGGCGGCTGGTGCGTAGCGCAAGTGGGGGGGTTGGCAACTGAAGCAAGCAGGGGGCAAAGCCCCCTAGTATGTACAAAAATCATTAGCAGATTTATTAAAGTAACAACAATGGTTACATTGGGATATTTCTAAGCCAATAGCTACATTTATTTACCAAGTTTTTTTAGCTTCTTTTTTCAATTACTTTATATTTCCATTCTATTTTTGCCAGTGTTGTTGCTTTGCCAGCTCATCTACCCATCTCCACCCTCCTCCCCCATAACCTATCGTCTATTATGGAAGAGCAAAAGCTTTAGATTTATCAAAAATTCTGATCTCCGGTTTTCAGTGGATCTTGATGTTTTAGGGTCCTCTGATACCGAAAACATTGATATCTCAATGACGGGTGTGTGTCTGTGTGTCACAGTTTCTTGAGGATGGTCTAGAGCTAAAACAGCTGGATGGAAAAATACCAAACTCGAAACTTAAGCCCGTTTTGAGATGACGATGTACTGATTAGTATTTGAAGCAAATTGTGCAAGAGAAAGAGCCACCTCAAATACTGTAATTCTGCAAATAATTATGAATTCTTCTCATCAATTGCTATCATAATTACCTATTTTATGATCAGAAAGATCAGCATCAAATCAGTAAATAATTACTGAAATATTATAGAATAGTTCGGGTAAATTGGTTTTAAGCCGCAAAGCCTCCTGACGCTCACGTCTGAATTTTTTCAGTTTAGTTCGATAAACGTTTGACTATTTCTGTTTTGGTTTTATTATTGGAGACTTACCTTAATAGCCTTATAGATACACCTGATCCTAAGCATTTGTTAAGAAGTTCCCTTCATTGTCTTGAAAGCTATCTTCTCCACTAAGGAACCAAATTGAAAAGCTACTCGAGCACAGGATATTTCTTGAAATACACTCTAAATATTTGTCTTTTTAAAACTGAAATGATTCTAAGATGTATTGTAGTGTATTTTTTGTTTTATGTACAAAGTTAGCTACAGCAATATGAACCATCACAAAGGCCAGGATCATATGCAGGCTATGACCTGGGCTGTCTTCCCTGATGAAATCATAACTCCTCCATCGTAATTAACAATGATTATATTCTATTGCATGGCTCATTTTGCCTCACATGCACTTCCCCCAAGCTGTGTCACCTTTCTTTGAGTCATCCAGGGGATAGTCCAAGTCAGGGACTTTCTGTGACTACACTGTTTGTCCCGTTTCTGCCATTATTGGCTTTTGATTGTCTCACCTCTTACTGTGCTGATTCTAGATGCCAACCTCATTACTTAAGTGTATCCCCTTTGTAGGCAGACCTGTTGGCAACATTTACTTGATGTGAAGTAGCCGATTCTAATTTGTAGAAAGTGATATCAATCTGTTGACTTCTGTGATTGACCAGAATTGCCAATTTTCTATCCTTGGGTACTATCATAGGTCTATCATCACCCCCATCCACCCTTGTGTGGGGCACTGCTTCTGTCAAAAGTCAAACCACACCAGGTCTGACTTTTGATGTTTTCCGTTATCTTGATTATTGACCTCTCAGTCTAAGTAGCTTGTAGTTATAGACAGGATTTGGTAGTTTTTATTTCAAACAATACTACATTACATTCCGCAAAGTTAAGGGAAATAGAATCACTAAAGTTTCCATTATTTAGTTTTGGCTGACAAAGAATCAGAAAAGCTGTTCAGTTATACATAAGTCTATACATGTGGTACATATTTATTTTGAGTATTTATTTGGCGGTAACAACTTGAAAATATTCCACACCCACCTGAAAAATTATCTGTTGAAAAGAGAGAATCGCTTCACTTATTTGCAATCAAGCAGGCTTTGGTGAAGTTATTTAGTAACACATTCCTTAAGTAGCCTCTGAGTTCAAACATGTAACTTCATTTAGACAAATGGGGGAAAAATGCTCAATGATCTGACAAAAAAGAATTTCTGCATGATCACTTACTGGTTATTTGCAACAGCATTTTACTTCTAGAGGTCTGTCATATTATTACCTTAATTAAGGATGATCAAAGTTAAATGCATGATTGAGTCTTTGATACAGCTTGCATTTTCAGTCTGTAATTAGACAGACACCATCAGATCAGAATCAGGTGCCATCAGATTGGCACTGGTGAATGTGGTGACATAAAGAAAGCAGCAGAATCATGGAGTACAAAAGCAGACTTACAAGCTGAAAGTCTTTTTTTCACAGAGAGCTGTAGGCAATAGAATAGGATACTGGGTACTGTAGTAGAAGTAGGGCTTCAGGGTGCTTGGAAACTCATTCATATTTTGAAGAAATTAAATGGATAGGATTAATGATCTTTATTGGGCTGAGTCACCTGTTCTTGTCAAAATTCTTCTAACATTCTAATGTTCGACTGGCATGGTGGTGCAATATTAGTGCTGCTGCCTTGAAGTAAGGAGACCTTTTTTAATGTCCCAGTATGGAGTTTGCATGTTCTCAGTGTGTCTATGTGGATTTCTTCTGGGTGATCCCATGGACATGCAAGTTAGGTGGATTGATGATACAAAATGACAAGTGCTTCAATGCAAGAAGCAAAAAGCAGAAGATGGTAACTAAAAGTGTAAGAATAATATAATGGGACACTGAAAAACATTCCAGAAGTGGTCAAAGCTAAACGTCAGAGCCAGTAGTTCACTGGTGAGGTGAAACGAGGCTGGGGGAGATGTGTCTGTCGGTACTTTTAAATGGGAAAAGTTGGCTTTACAGTCTGGGAACCCATTCAATTACTGTATGGCCAGAGAGGCAAAGCTGTTTGTTATCTTGACTTATTTTGTAGTTTGAAGTACCCTTTGCTTTATGCTTTCTTTGTGCATGTTATTTCTACAAAAAACTTGACTTTTTGAAATGTGTTTGGACTAGTAGTTCCAATCTGGATTCAGAGAGAGTTTGTGTGTACTCTGTACAGTCAACATGCTACACAAAATAATATATGACCAAACTTGCTTAATATTATATAGCTCTTAAAGTCATATACAATCAAGCCATATTGCAACTTTATTTCTGCTTTTGCTCTTGAATTATAATTTAGAATGATTCTCCAGTAAGGTAATGTTTTCAACTTAAGGTCTAGGTGCCTGGTGGTGGTGGTGCAATGGTGTGGGGAATGTTTTCTTGGCACACTTTGGACTAGTAAATACCAAGTAAACACTTGAATGACAGGGCCTGTTTGAGTATTGTTATTGATCATGTTCATGGCCACAATTTACCTATCTGTCTACTTGCAGCATGATAACGCACCATGTCACAAAGCAAAAGTCATCTCAAACTGGTTTCATGGGCATGACAATGAGTTCAGTGCTCTTCAGTGGCTTTCTCAGTCAATGGATCTGAATCCAATAGAACACTTTTGGGATGTGGTAGAACAGGAGATTCACAAAATCCCTCTTATGAATAAAGATAATAAAGATGGATTCAGAGTGGAGAAGGGAATGCCTTCATCCAAAAAACAACAATAACACACATTAATGTTATCTCGTTAAGCGAGAGTACTTAGTATTCTCTAAACTATTGGCATCAATTAACATGCTAATAACCTCTTCTAGTGTAATATTAAAAGACTTAAAATTTTTTATTCATTAAAAATTAAGAAGTGTCTTTAACTTCATTAAAGAAGTACAGTGTATATACTTTTAAATTAATGTGTTGGAGTCTTTGCTTTTTATTCATTAGGAAATTGCTCATACTTGTTTTTGGTCAAATAATTTTGAAAGTGGATTAAGAAGAAATGAGGCAGATTGCCATAGACTAATGTGCAGGGTATTATATTAGAATTCTGACTGGCAAGCTGCTATTGAATATTAAAATATGTCATCATATTCTGAAAGTGTAATATGAATCACATGCTATAAAACAAATATAATGTAAATATCTTATTGTGGTCAGTGCTGATATCACACAGCTCATGTTCTTCTCATGTCACCAAGGTTTTTCTCCACTGTGATAAAACATTAGGCAGCAGACAGAAAAAGATTTGGGGATGGTCACCCTGTATACTGAAAAATCAGCAAAAGTAAAGGAAACATAGTTAATATAAGTGGAGTTCACAACTGAACTAACTAACAGGTCATATACTGGTCTTAAATATGGTGGAAAAAAGGAAGAGGTGCAGTCAGGGTGGACGAAACAGGAATTGATGTGGTGGTAAGATGGATTCTGGGTACCAGAAATGACATCATCAGAGGTTGGCCAAATTGGCGTTAGCAGTGGGTGGACCATTGGTGATGTCATCGAGGATCTTTGGCTGATCTGTAGAGGAACAAGAGGACAGAGGATCAGGTGAGAGTGCCAACCCTGGCTGACAAATAACACTATTTGAACCTGTAAATTGTCCCCCATGCGCACATATGTAACATCATGTACTTTGGTTTCCTCCCATATCCCAAACAAATGCATGTTAACATAACTGATGAATCAAATTTAACCATGTATGACTAAACATGGGTGAGGATGGATGGACATTCTATGTACTGTTAGTTCTGCCTTGACCCTATCGGTCTACAACAATGTTTGCTTATTAGGACTGAAGTAGATTTAAAGACAAGGTAGAAATGAAGTCAATTATCAGATGTAAATCAAGTAATGCGTACAGAAATATATTATTTCTCTAGAAATTGTTTAATTTTAATAAAGTTTAGATGAGAAGTTAGCTTTTTAAAAATGTCTGGTGTGCATTGCTATGCCAGTGTACATACACATTTATTCAGCAACACCAGCTGGATCCACAGTAACTACTGCAAAAGCACAACAACCAGATATTCACATGTGTGATGTCCCATGTGCAAAATACAAACAACAGACAGAAAAACGTACTTTCTGAATAAATAACAAACAGAAACTGAAGTAAACATAGAACTTATGTTTAGTATTAGTGAATTACTAATACTGTAGGTATACAGTAGGCATAAATGTAATGAAAAAAAACAGATTGTTGTCAATAATAATGATAGGGCATTTTTACAGGTGAGTGTTCAGAACTGAACTGATTCAAAAAGGTGGTGGTAGTGGTTTTAAATGATTTCGGCAGGAAAGGGTGGGTCCAGGAGGGTGGACTATAGAAGTGACGTCAGTGGTCAGTCTTCCGTTCTGCAGAGGGAGGAGGAGAGAAGGCAATATTGAACAGCGTCATCCCTGGCTTGTGCATTATTACTGTCATCAGAGCCCTTAAGCTGCTTCCAATGTGCATGTATGTATCTCTCTATTATAAAAAAAAATCTTGGGAAATTTTGGGAGGGAGACGAGACGTGATCTTCTCGGAAGACAATTTGATGTCCCGTGAGAGACACGTGAGACAAGGCAGTGAGACAAAAGGACAGCTGCTGTATAGTCTTTTAAATGATCGACGCACAGCATGACAAGCAGAACACGCGCCTCGGCAGCAGTAGCACAAAGCCAGTAGCTGATCCGTCCACATCTCCTTAGCAAGCGTTCAGCTCTCCACCTTCACAACGTTACTGGAGCGTAGCGTGCCTCCGGGGTTGAGCAAAACGATTGAGATGTAATCATCTCGGAGAGACACTTTGACGTCACACGAGACTAGACATTACAACCTTAGGAAGCAAAACACTTGAGACGGTGACTTTTGCACGTTATACCCTACTACAAACAATTTAAAACAAGTTCACGGACATCTAACCTAGCAGTTGTTGGAATGCTTTTGGCAGACACACTTCATGTGTTCCCAGCTCTTAAAACAACAACAAGCGACAAACAAAACACACAGCTCGCCAGCAGCAGCAGCAAGCCAGCTGATGATCCGACCGCATCTCCTTAGCATGCGTTGAGCCTAACCCCCTCACAACACTAGCAGCACAGATGCGAAGTGGCAAAAGAACAACTGTTGTACAGGCTTTTAAATGATAGACGTGCAGTGCAACAAGCAGAGCTGGCAGCAAGGCAGCAGCTGTTCTGACTGCATCATCTTAGTGTGTTCAGCCCCTTCACAACTCGAGCAGTGTTATATGTCCCATGAGAAAGAAATTTAACCACGCCCATGCTTGCCTTTACACACACACATGAACTTTAATGACATCCCATTCTTAATACATAGGCTTTAATATGGAGTTGGCCCATCCTTTGCAGTCATAACAGCTTCAACTCTTCTGGGAAGTCTTTCCACAAGGTATAGGAATGTGTTTATGGGAATTTTGGACCATTCTTCCAGGAGAGCATTTATGAGGTCAGACACTGATGTTGGATAAGTAGGCCTGGCCTGCAGTCTCCAGACTAATTCATCCCAAAGGTGTTCTGTCGGGATGAGGTCAGGTCTCTGTGCAGGCCGGTCAAGTTCCTCCACACCAAACTCGCTTATCCATTTCTTCATAGATTTTGCATTGGGCACTGATGTGCAGTCATTTTGGAACAGGAAGAGACCATTCCCAAATTCTTCCCACAAAGTTGGGAGCATAAAATTGTCCAAAATGGCTTTGTATGATGAAGCATTAAGAGTTCCTTTCATTGGAACTAAGGGGCCAAGCCCAACCCTTGAAAAACACCCCACACCATAATCCCCCCTCCACTAAACTTTACAGTTGGCACAATGCAGTCAGGCAAGTACCGTTCTACCAGCAGCCAAACCTAGACTCGTCCATTGGATTGCCAGACAGTGAAGCATGATTTGTCACTACAGCGGACATGTCTCCACTGCTCTAGAGTCCAGTGGCAGTGTGCTTTACACCACTGCATCCAACGCTTTGCATTGCACCTTGTGCACCATTGCAGGCTTAGATGAGTTCTCTGTACTGGGTTTTGTTTCTAGGATCCAGAATCATATTTACAAATGACTCAGGGAAGGAAAAGTTCAAGAGAGGTGCAAAAGCTGTGCTTTACTAGCTAAACATGGATACATTCTTAGAAAACACAGTTTGATCATATGAAACTTGTTAGAAATACAGAACAAAAGAAAGTAAAAAACCTGTGTGAATAGAAAATGCTGAAGTGCTTAAACCTTGGAGCAAAGTAGACATACACTTGTCCACTTTAGGAGGAAAAATAATGTGTAACGCCTATTATTCTTATTCCCCAAAGATGGTATTAATGAAACCAACCAAAGCCCTGAAAGTCATAACCCATATCAATGCAATTTCTACACATCATAGCATCCCCTGATGTGGTAATGACAGATAATGGTCTACAGTTTATCTGTGCAGAGTTCAAGGAATTTTTGAAAACTTAAGAGTATGAGCTCAGGCATGTGACATTCAGTCCAAATTATCTACAGCCAAAGGGGCTAATAGAGAACAGGGTGAAAATAATAAAACCACAGATGAAGAAAGCAGCTGATTCATGAACAGATTCTTACCTTGCCCTGTTAAACTGTAGGTCAACACCTTTATCAAATGGCTCATCTCCAGCTGAACTTGGGCCTAATTGGATGCTGAAACACACAGTACTGCAACTTGCAGAATGTCTGAAGGAGCAGAACAAAAATATAATAGAGAAAAAACACAAAGAAAAGTTCTTGAATTATTATGATAAAGGTGCAAAAGCTTAAAGATAGACTACATTTTAACAATGGCAAACAGTAGAGTATTGAAGCTTGGTTTTTAAAGAATATTTCACAAAGATCTTAACTGTTTCAAACACCTAAAAGGATTACATATAGGAGGTACAGGAGACAGCTAATGTGTGCGTGTTCCTGAAAAGGAACAAATGAGCTATGGTTGAGTGAACACTTCAGTGAGGCAGAATCTGGGATTATACCACCTGAATTAAAAGGAAGCACAGGCAGTAATTAAAAGGCCTGGTAAAACAATGGATACAAATGTGAGAAAATGTACAAATAAATGAGATCTTATTTGAAGGCAAAAACTAAAAACATATATGGCTGAGTTACTTTTAACAATGAAGTTTCCTGAGTTAAAATTTTTTCTGACAAGGGCTGCTCATTATTTAAATGTCATATAGTGTGTGCATGATGTATGACTCTAAATTTGGTTTGTTAAATAAATAGTACAAAATATTTTAAAGCATGTCCTGGCTGTTCCTTATAAAAGGCAAGAACATGGCAGAGCGTAATCCTTGCAGCATCAGATGACAGGTAGGAACCAATGCTGGACAGTGTCACTGGCTATAAGTGTGCACCATAAACTTTATTAATTCTTTAGTCTTTATTTTCTCTTTTTTTATTGAAGACTTGATTGATTTTCTAGATGAGGAGGTCACTAATCCACTATATATTTCTGAAAATAAATGTAATGACAAAACAGAGTTTACTTGAGAATTATTTTCTATCATCATCGTCTATGTTATTTATGTTACACTTCAATGGTCAACTGCCTGTTTAAAGGGGCCTCATCACTGGCACATTCAATATTGTTGGCATTATTGAGCAGGAAGGGCAATCTTATCGTTCTTCATCTGTGAATCTAATGTAGCCAACACACACATCACTGAGTAAAATCATTGCTAACAAACTGTGTTTAAATTTGACCATGGGATTGTGCTCCAGACCAGTTTGGACTCCGCTACACCTACTTAGATAAAACAAACCTCATGCTCACATGTGTACCTACTGCGGCACCTAACACTATAAAAAAGGTAAAATATCATCGCAGATACTTTTTGACATACTCTTGTAATATTACTGTCATCTACACTAGCTTCATAGGTCTAAAGGCAGTTTAAAACTTCACTTATATTTTAAGCAGGTGTGAGAAACTTTATGGTATGTGGCTTGTGATAGCACTGAGAGTCCAATGTGTTCCTATTAAAAGCATTAAAGGGATGGTTTGAATGAAAACCAAGACTTTTTACTATTCCACCTATTAGTCAGAATTTAGACTTTTAAAAGCATAATCATATACAGTATGTGGATCAAGGTGCATTATTGTATATTACGCAGATATTTTATAGAAGTTCTCTTTAAGCAAGGAATTAATAAAGCAAATTGCCAATATTACTATTATTTCTGTTCACAGTAGTTGTAGGCTGGTTCGTCTCAGTTTACAATTCAGGAGCTATATGACTTCTAACCCTTAGATCCCTCTGGAACACCAGTTGGGGGAAAAAAGATGACAGCAATTTAGTGGGCGAAAACAGGAACTGACATTTAAGAATTTGAACTCATATCAGATGTGCAGACGCCAAAAACCACAGTGTACTGAATAAACATATCACAAACAATTACAATAACAAACAAGAACAAAAGGCACACTGAGAATGAAGAAAATGTTTTTGATCCAAGTCTGACCCAACAATGTTCATCGTCCACATCCCTGGGGAGCCTATTTAACTGTTTCTTGAATGACCCCCAGTGGTTTAGCCTTTGTGACCTTACCCAAGTGAATATTCCATGCCTTTTTTTCTCTCCCTAAGTAAAAGAGTGCTTCCTAAGTTCTGTTCTGAATTTATTTTTCAATAACTTCCTCCTATGCCCCCTGGTACTATCCTTAATACTTGAGTTCAAAGTAAAAACTTGGGAGATTAACATTTTCTACACCATTAAAGATTTTGTATACTTTAAATAAATCCCTTTTAGCAATTTTTTTTTTCCCCCGGAACATTGTTATTATCTCTGCAGGGGAAAAAAAAGTGTTGTTGAGCATATAGTCAGTCATAATTATAACTCAGGAAAGCATATTGTGGATGTAAATAGTAGGCTGCATGGATTTAGCAAATACAAATAACACCATTGTGTTGTTCAAATTAGCACATTATAAAATATAGGTTTCTTACATATGCATGGAGAAATGTCTCTGAATATTTTCTCTTAAACTTCTCAGGTTATATCATTTTAACAATAACAGTTCTCACCATCATCCATCATTCCATTTTATTTTCCTTTTAATTCAGCTGGTCCTTCAGGAAGCCACAGCCAATCCAGCAGATCTGTATGAATGGCAGAAAGAAACCCTGGACAGAATGCCATTCCAATCCAGGGTACGCTAACATAACACACGTAGGTCTGGCCAACAGAGTTATTTTGGGATGTGGAAAAAAAAAAGGAAAATGTGAACCCAGGAGCTGTGAGACAGCAAGACTGACCACTGTGCCATTGTGCCACTCACCATTAGTTATCATTTTATTCATTCTCAATCCAACTTAAACCAGTTTAGGAGAAAGAGGTCTAGAGAGCATCCCTAGCAGCAGCAACAGAAACAGCTTATTTCTTATAAAGCCCAAAATCACAGTTCAATGGGCTTTAACAGGCCCTGTTTTTGATAGCCCCCCGGCCTTGAGTCCCTAAGAACACAAGAACCCCCGAAAAAAAAAAAACCTTTGTACGAAAAAAAAAGGAAATCTTAGGAAAGGCAGTTCTGCGGGAGACCCCTTCCAGGTATGTTGGGTGTGCAATGGGTATCAAAAAACTGGGTACTTACAATACACAAAACAGAACACAAGTAATCCTCTTTACAGAATTAGATAGCCGGTTTATCACTGCTGTAGAAAAGAATATTCTTAAAATTGACGATTTGCATATACTCCAGGAGAATCATATTATATATGAAAATAAGTATTATATTGTAATGCACGTTAGAACAGTAAGTGTTAAACCATAAAAAACTCTCGTCTGCATGTTTGATTATTTTTCTCTTTTCAGTTGCAAACCACCAATATTGTTGCTAAGCTCAAAACCTTTAGTCAAGGACACTGTGTACTTAAAGTAGGTTCAGCAGACCATTGTTTTAAAAATACAGCTGCTCAAAACTTCAACCTTGAGAGATGCTTGGATGTCAAGTAACTTTCATTTGAACAGCACAGTGTCTCATATGTGGGTCTTCCTGGTTTCGACTTAAGTTGTGTACTTGATTGATGAATACGTTTTGGACACCTGGACAAGGTATGAAGTAAAGATGGCAGTTTCAGTCAAGTGATGGACATTAGGCACTGGTGGGTTTGGACATTAGGTAATGATGGGAAGAACTAGAAGGAGGAGAGGATTTTGCATAAGTGATAAGAATTGAAATAAATGTAAGCTTGCTGAATTTGCTAATTGCTCATCTCACTTGATTTGAGTCCGTGTACGCATCACGCAATAAAGACTGATTTTGCTGCCTTCCTGAGACTCTGTGTGCCTTCTTTGAGCAGTGTGTTTCTGCCACAACACTGCCACTTCAGAAATATAATACAATAGTACAAACTACAAGGCAAAATTCTGTAGTAGATTATATCATTCACTAAATACAAACTATAGTATATAAGCATACAGATTTATTCAAACACATTAAAACTAAATTACAAACAACAATAGCCATCCATTAGCAATTGGCAATGAAAGAAGAACACCCTGGAGAGGCTACAAATTCATCACAGGACATTATTATTTATTGATTTAGTCATTAATTCATTTTCAGAAACAAATTATTCCAAAGCAGGATCATAATTACGATAATGTTTTCATTGAAAACATTTTTAAAGTATAGCCTGGTAAGCTGTTTTACAGGTTGTAAAAGGAAACCAAGAGAAAGTACACATCCATCCATCCATTATCCAACCTGCTATATCCTAACTACAGGGTCACGGGGGTCTGCTAGAGCCAATCCCAGCCAACTCAGGGCGCAAGGCAGGAAACAAACCCTGGACAGGGCGCCAGCCCACCGCAGAGAAAGTACACATGAATAGTATAAATGTACAAGATTGGAACTAAAACTTGCAAATTTACCATTCAGATGAGGTAGATTACTTACAATGGGGGTCCTGACTAAAACATACATTTGTTATTTTCTTTTCAAGTTGGGAAGTTATTTCTTTAGAATCACATTAAAAAATGTGTTCTGCAGTGAAACATTTTTATAAATTAAAAAAAAAAAATCTAGTCTGTTCTTGCATTTTAAAATAGAAGTGATAGGGGTTAGGTTTCAAATGATAAAACCAACAATTATTAGAGATCTGTTTTCACTTTGATATTTTTTTGTTGTTCAGTGTCAAAAACACCAATTAAATATACTGTGATTCAGTGTTCTCTAACAATAAAATGTGAAAAGTTTTGAGGAGTGGAATTTTTTTTAGGCCCTGTGCTAATGAAGTTCTGGAAGTTCTGTTTCTCAAGGCGAGCGAGTGTTCAGTTTAGTGTGTTCATGGCTGCACATGAGCTTACAGCTTAGTGATACTTCTTGCCCTCAGAACTGCCTAACAGTCTATGTATGTTAGGCGATTCTATAGACTTGTGCACATACTTTTAGCATTTACTTCTACAGTGTTATCTTCACATTCAGAGTAATTATTACATGTCTGAAATATTTTCATTTGAAACTAGCGATGAGTTTTTGACAGCCCATTTTCTATCACCCTGTGCCGGCAGTGACTCACTTCTGAATAAACACTGATTTGGTTGGCGATGTAAAGTAATTCTGTTGCTGCTTGACTCTGTAAAAGTCTGTATTCACATCTTTTATTAAACATCATGCTGAGTTTGCCAAGAGTGTTTAGGATATGAATTGTGCATTCCAAAAATAATATTCAATTTTGAGACATATTTATTGAAGACATATCTAGGGTTATGGCTAGATTGTTCTTTGTTCTAAAATTATCTGCAGACACATGTTTTTTACATTCCTGTTTAAATATTCTCATAGCACTAATTGGCTGAAGAGATACTTCACGTATTTTATTTTTAAACAATAATATAATTTACAGAATTAACTCTAATATAACTAATATTATATTTGCTTTTATCATTTAATAATTTGTTTTAAATAATGCTCACTTTATAATACATCATAGTCTGCTAAGATTTGCACTGGGTGTGACAAGGATGGACAGGATTAGAAATGAGTGCCTTAGAGGGTCAGCTCAAGTTTGGATGGTTTGGAGACAAAGTCAGAGAGGTGAGATTGTGTTGGTTTGGACATGTGCAGAGGAGAGATGCTGGGTATATTGGGAGAAGGATGCTAAGGATAGAACTGTCAGGTAAGGGGAACCGAGGAAGGCCTAAGAGAAGGTTTATGGATGTGGTGAGAGAAGGTGATGGGTGTAACAGAGAAAGATGCAGAGGACAGAAAGATATGGAAGAAGATGATCCGCTGTGGCGACCCCTAACGGGAGCAGCTGAAAGAAGGAGAAGAAGAAGTCTGCTATAGTAGTGCATATCCACCACAAATTAATCCTGCTGTGTACTTACATTTATACAACTACTAGCAGAATACCCGCGCTTCGCAGCGGAGAAGTAGTGTTTTAAAGAAGGTACGAAAAAGAAAAGGAAAAATTTTTAAAATAAAGTAACATGATTGTTAATGTAATTGTTTTGTCATTGATATGAGTGTTGTTCTCATATCTATCTATCTATCTATCTATGTTGTTCTCATATCTATCTATATATATATATACCTCTATCTATCTATCTATCTATATATATCTCTATCTATCTATCTATCTATCTATATATATATCTCTATCTATCTATATATATCTCTATCTATCTATATATATATAGCAGAATACCCGCGCTTCGCAGCGGAGAAGTAGTGTGTTAAAGAAGGTACGAAAAAGAAAAGGAAAAATTTTAAAACTAACGTAACATGATTGTTAATGTAATTGTTTTGTCATTGATATGAGTGTTGTTCTCATATCTATCTATATATATATTTCTCTATCTATATATATATATACCCGCGCTTGGCAGCGGAGAAGTAGTGTGTTAAAGAAAGAAAGAGAAAGAAAAGGAAACATTTTAAAAATAATGTAACATGATTGTCAAAGTAATTGTTTTGTGTATTTGGCGGCAGCGTCACGAAGTTGTTTTCGTCTAGCTGCATCAGAAAATGTACCACGACGTCTGACACGCGTCCTTTTTACTGTTTTCTCACAGCTTGGATTGCTGCTGTCATATATATACACACACACACACATACATACATACATACATACACACACACAAATTATATACATGTGTGTATGTATGTATCTATGTATGTATGTATGTATGTATGTATGTGTGTGTGTGTGTGTGTGTGTGTGTATATATATATACACATACATATACTTGTGTATATGTTTGTATGTGTCTATATGTGTGTGTATAGGTTTGGTCACTGAGTGCAAGGGAAAAATAATAAATTATAGTCTATAAGTTATTAAACAGTAAAACATTAACGTTTTAAGAAGTACAGGTACATTGAAATTACATTTTCTATGTGAACATTCAAATTTGTGCCTCTGGTAATGTGCCTTACCGGCATTTAAAGAAAATTAGTTTTGTGTCCTCTGCAGTGTTAAGAGAGAAAGGCTTTGGTTTGGGATAAAAGGAAAAAAGGTGTAAAGAAAGGAAAGTTGCCTTTTTCTTTATATAGTATAATAAAATACCAGCTTAGCGGAGAAGTAGTGTGTTAAAGAAGCAATGAAAAGAAAAGGAAACATTTTGAAAATAACGTAACCTGGTTGTCAATGTAATTGTTTTGTCACTGTTGTGAGTGTTGAGTGTTGTTGTCATATATATATATATATATATATATATATATATATATATATATATATATTTACACACACACACATAAACATATATATATATACATATCTATACATATACACATATATACATACATATATATATCTACATATATACACACACATATATACACACACATACATACATACACACACATATATACACACATATATACATATACATACATATCTACATATATACACACACAGCTATTTCGTATCAGTGCAATACGCTGTTTGTTAAACGTTGACTCCGCTCTTACGTGCAATAACAAATCAAATCATTCAGTTGTCTTTGCTCATATGTCATTTTAGAGCTGGACGCCTGGCATCTTTTTTTGGCCACAAGTTCGTTTCTGTTTGGTGTGAGGTTCTGTGTTGTGGAGATTCTCAGGATGGATTGCAGGTGCTCATCAGTGAGGCGACTCCTGTGTGCTGTTTTGTTAGTCTTTATCACTGAGAAGAGCTTCTCACACAGATATGTGCTACCAAACATGCACAAGGTTCGAGCCGCATGTAGAAGGACTTTTTTTGTTCTTCAAAGTCACCAAAGCGCCGTGCAAACTCAGTGCGCAATAACTGTAGCCGCAATAACTTGCAGCATCATAAGGTAGACTTGATTAACGTGGTAAGTGTTAGGCAAGGCAGCTGAAGCGCTGCATTATGGGATCTGTAGTTTATTGTGTTACCAGCGCTTCATATACCCGGACTTTAATAACAATAATACAGTATATAAAATGATCTCGGGCGGATATAATTACGCCGGGCGGATGTGGCCCGCCCTTGAGTTTGACACATATGGACTAAATAGAACTTGAAAAGATATATTTTTCAAATGTGATCGCGCAATTCAGATAGAGTTGGCGCAAGACTACAGCCTGCATGCCTCAATGAGTCATCCTCCCTCGCTCTTACTTTTTACAGTTCATCTAATGAATACACTGAGTATGGCTTTACCAAAACAATCATTGATGGCGAATAAAGTATCCATTATTCGAGTATGTAGAGCGGGATATATATATATACATATATATATATACCCGCGTGTATCGCAGCGAGAAGTAGTGTGTTAAAAAGGTAGAAAAGAAAAGGGAACATTTTAAAAATAACGTAACATGACTGTCAATATACAGTATTTGTTTTGTGAGTGTTACTGAGTGTTGCTGTCATCAAGGATTTGATTATCATTATTTCTTTCAATCAGGTTCGTATTTGTAGGATGTATTGTGTTCAAGTTACATTCCGTGTTTGTCAATCGTTGTAAAGATGACAGGTTTCATTCATCGATTCGTTTCTTACTGCATCAATAAACAGCTCGTCTTCTTCTTTATCTGAGACCTGACACACTGCATGCACGGGTTTTTACACTGTCTTCCTTTAGCGGGACATTGACTTTTTCCACCGTGTGCTTTGTTTCCACAGTAGCTGCATTTATGAATATGCTTATCAGACGCTTCATATTTTTGCTGCCTTTTCAATTGTGTAATTCGGTTTTGTTCAGCTCTTTGGAACTGTTGCTTTTTATCTGTGCACTGCGCCAGTTCACGTGAGCCACTCGGTGTACTTGCATCGAAGGTTCCCAGCTGTGCTGGTGCCATCTCGTGCTATGTCCATAGCTTTATTTAATGTTACCTTAGTCCTGGCACTTAAAACTTTCTCTCGCAGTTTCGCTGAGTTTGTGCCAAACACCACGCTGACCATCTCATCTTCCTCTGCATAAGCACAGTCCTTAACCCGTGAATATTTAGTGGAGTTTGCTATTGGATTGCCGCTGACGGATGGCCTTATATGGGCAGGCACTAAATTACAAACGCCAGCGCAGCCTGTCTATGAACTTAATTTAAAGTGTAGGTTTACATCGTGCTTTGTTTCCGAAGTAGCAGAACTCATCAATATGGTTGTATATGTCACTCGCTCGCTTCTTATTGTTTCGCTGCCTTTTCAATTATATGTTTTCTTCAGCGCTTTTTTGAGGTCTTCCTGATTTTCTATGTGCTGCGTGATTACGTGGGAGGCGTGATGATGTCACACGAAACTCCGCCCCCACGGCGTTGAAGCTCATCTCCATTACAGTAAATGGAGAAAAACTGCTTCCAGTTACAACCATTACGCGTAGAATTTCGATATAAAACCTGCCCAACTTTTGTAAGGAAGCTGTAAGGAATGAACCTGCCAAATTTCAGCCTTCCACCCACACGGGAGGTTGGAGAATTAGTGATGAGTCAGTGAGTGAGTCAGTGAGTCAGTGAGTGAGTGAGTGAGTGAGTGAGTGAGTGAGTGAATGAGTGAGTGAGGGCTTTGCCTTTTATTAGTATAGATTAATCAAAAAACACCATTTGAGTCCTTTTATATTCTAAAAGTAAAACTTCATCTAACGCTCATTTAATATCATTACTGGAGACTGTGGTGTAGCGGGTCCACAGCTCATTGTGCAAAGGCCATTCGTTTTAAATAAATGATCGCGGCTTAGTGAGGGGACGTTGGGCCATAGTGAGCCGCGGGGCGATCCGTAGGGTGTGGGCGTTTCTCACCTAGTGCACAGGTGAGGAACTGCCCACATTCATGATTGTCCCGTGGCTAATGCTACAGCTGTAATGGCCCCTCACATTTTAAAAAGAAGCGCGAGTCGGTTTTAAAGGGGGGTGAAAAAAAACGATCGGAGAGAAAGGAAAGAGAGGACAGAGGTTACCGGGAGCAGGAGAGGAAGCAGACGGTGCGTGAGTGTGGTGGCCGCGATCGGCCGTGGACAGCTGCATGGAAGCTGGGTGTTAGGCCGACACCCACGTGTTGGTGTTGATGTCGCTCCGCTGAGCGATCAGGTAGCGGGAGTGACCAGGGAAGGCGACTGGCCGCGGAGAGGCCATTGAAAGGCAGCGGAAGTCGGGAGGCTTGGTGGTGGAATCCCCAACGTGAGCGACCTGGCCGTTGTGGGAAACCAAGTTCTCCGGGACTGGGATGAGTGCCATACCGAAGCCAGGGATCGGGAGGTCTCCAGTCTCGTGCGTGTGTTTCAGGAAGGCAGCTGCAGAGAGCGTCTTGCCTGCTGCGATGCCCAAACGGGATTAGCAGGTGAGACGCTAACAAAAGAACACCGGATTTGTTTGTTGTTGTTTTTAAAGACTGCTTCCACAAGAAGATTTTAACCTCTCGTTTTTAAAGGATTGTTTTTTCCAATGGTTTTAACCTCCACGTGTTCTTTTTATGGGTTATTTATTTAATGAACTATGAAGAACTGCACTATTTATTGGAACACTGTTTTTGTTTTTGTTGACTGTTTTAATAAAAGCACTTTTGCACTTTTGTATACCTTCCCCTTGCTGGAATCATTTGCCTCCATTGACTAGCTCACTCGGTTACATTATCGACGGTGTTGGGTTCGAGTGCTTCCAATAGCAAAGGGAGTGTGGAGCCAGAACCCACATCGTCACAGAGACCTTTATTCTGAAGTAAAGAAAAATAACTTTCATTATGATAAGAATTAATGTATGTATTATAGACATTGGTTAATAATTTCCTGTAAGGTATCACATACTTGAATTATATGATTTTTGTACTTTATCTTCTTGTTTTGAATTGTAATACCATGTTCTTTTGACTTGGCTTATAATGGTGTTGCATAAAGTTAATATTGATTAACTAGCTGTGTAAGCCCGTGCTGTAAAAAGCACAGGGTCCTAGAAACTATTGAAATTGTCAGAAAGAAAATTGAAATGTACAGATGTCAGGTAATTGAAAGGAAATACTCTGGGCATCTCCCTCCAAGGAGGATTTGTTTTGCCAACGTGCTGGCACCTCTTGTGCATTAGCGGCTAAGTGACTTTGTCTTTCTTCAGAGGTTTCGTTTTGCCGACATGCTGGCCTTGCTTGTGTATCCTTGGAGGTGGAACCCTTACCCCGACTCTACCTCTCACTGCCGGGCCGGACAGACATACACACACACACTTCCATGTGTAGGCGTTTATATATAAGATAAATAGATGTATTTTTGAATTTCTCTTAATTTCTAAGTGGACTGATATTTATGCAGATTTTTTTTTATGAGTTTTTTGTTTTCATTGCCTTTCACTGTGTCTTATATGCTTGGCAAGGCAGTGCTGTGGTGAGAGTTGCTTCCAAACAGCTCTTATACCCTGGGCTTGATTTCCAATCTAGTCATTTGCTAAATCTTCCTGGCTGGAAGTGGGATTTCCCCATTTTTTCCAGTTTCATCCTGCGTTCCATAGATAGTAGCTGTATATTTGCTTATGTGATTCCCCCATTCAATAGCACCTTATACGTAGCTTTGACTCTAGGCATGTGGAGTCACACTTTAGTGCTCAGAGTGAGAGGATTGAGAGACACAGACCAATGTTATAGAAAAAGTACAGAAATATTTATCCTATGTGTGCCAAGTCACACTCTTGTGCCATGAATACAGGTTTGTCCATGTAAAACAGTTATGGTGCACAGACAAAATCTAACATAAGGTGTACTTAATGAAAATGATTATCATAATAGACCAAATCAATTACTTATCTTCCCCTTTTTCTCTTGTTATGAAAGCTACATAGGGCAAATTACGTCATCCATGCCCATGCACTATGCAAAAAACAGTTGACAACGACGACCAACTTATATATGCTTTGAAGCTATGATGAACGGCTTATCACACAGGATCAGCATTCAACTCATCTTGACAGCACAGATGAACGATGACACACCTCTCTAGCCTCCACAGCATCATTATATATATATATATATATATATATATATATATAATTGTTGGATTGCTGTAGCCTGTCCCAGTGGATTCCACTCTTATCTTCATTTATAGGCTTGCATGCTGTGAAACACACAATGCTGCATTCAATCACCTAATTACACCTCCTATAATCTGAAACAAACAAATCCATAAACATGTGTAAACTAACATGAAAAATTGGATATGGGATGCAGTCACCTTTCCTGAACCCCGTTCAGGAAATTCTATCCTGAAAACCCTCTCTGGGCTATTGCATGGCTTTCTCCTATCCAGGACCCAACTTAACGCTTTAGCTCATGCCAGCATATTGGTACCTCCTCCCAAAGACATGCACATGTAGCCTAATATCCATTTAGGGACTGCATGCTTGTCCACAACCTTCACCCATGGGGTAACATGGTACAGCTGTCCTTCACCGGCACCCCTGCTGTTCCTTGACCTACACTCACAGACAAGTATTTAAATTTAATTGGGCACAGAAGACTTTTGAATAACCAATACCCAAGAGAGGCAGCTGAAGAAAAAACAGAAAAAGCAGTCAGTGGACAATTGTTCAAGTTATAGGTGCCTGGAAATGGAAAAGAAGCAGTCAAGAGCGGCATTTGGGGGTGGCAAGTGGTGCAACCGCCCCAGGCCCCACGTCTAAGGGGGCCCCACTTTTGAGGTCCGCGTGTTCCATTTGAGTGGATTTGTCAATTTATATTCTCCAGTATATACAGTAAATATCTGAGATGCTTCTAAGAGGAACCCTGTTAAAATCCCTCTTCAACGTCAAATTCCGTGCATGTACATCATTGAAAACATTCCATAGTCTGAATATTAGTGCACAAAAACATGTATCGCTAATGATAACCGGCTGTCATGAGATCAACGTGAGTTATGACTATGACATCCTGCGTATCGAGACTCAGAGTATATTTGCAATTTGGGTACTTTTCTAGTAGAGGCCCTGCTAATTTCTGCATAACACCGCATCGCATTTCGCACAGTCGTGCTATTGTCATGAATTCCGAATTGCACTTTTTTAATAGATTATATTGTTATATTTTGATAAAGTCTGCATGTCATCTTGCAGAAATTTAGCTGAATACTGTAATGAGAAAATCCAGTGTATACTAACATTTTTTTTATTAAGTTCACACGCAAGTTTATACAGCCCACACATACTGGTAACACCGTTTGACCTAACCAGCCCCGCGTGTGGTTGGTCAGCCCTAAGCCCCCCTCACACCCCAAAGCCTGCCTCTGGATGCAGTCAATAAGACAGATTAAGAAAATTAATTTTGTAGACCTTGCAGTATGTTTAAGGAGCAACTGCTCTATTTTGTTGTTCTACTCCTGCCTCATAGACTGAAGTAGCATATTTGCTGATTTTGCCAGTTAGCTGTTAGATGTTTGTCATGTCTTACTGAAAACACACACTGTGTATAGAAGATTATACCATGCTTTTGAAACTGTGGAGAATGTGCAGAGGTAGGGGTTCGGTGTGTCAGTAGTAGCCAAAAGTGTCAGTAAAAACTGTAATTCTATCATGGCAACCAAAGGAGTGCTGCTAATCATAACAATTTCAACATTTTGAAAGGCTTTAAGATGTCTAAGATGTTATTAAAATCTAAATATTTTTGAAGTGGTTGTGGATATTTCAGATTCATTAAATCTGTGTATGAGCCATGCTGTGATTAAAGCTCAGGAGAGACATAAAGGATTCATTTGCAACAATGGAATTTAAGAATTAGCAACATAGACATTGATGTGAAGGGCTAATCACCTGATTTATGTTATCCATTAACCTCAAAAATTACCCTTACTAAAAAAACAATATTAAAAATTTGCCTTTTGTAGCCATGGCATGATCTTCATGATTTGTCTTTGGAACATATTGCTATATTTGTTATGCAGCATTCACTTAAGTACTTTCTTATTATGTTTACCTTTTTAAACAAAATACAATTTATATAAAAAACAAATTCAAACAGTTATACTGTACATGTTTTTTACTATTATGTGCAATTTCTGTAATTTATTAATGTTATTTTATTTGGCTGATTGTTCCCTGATATCCAAGATGGCTGCAACATCATAATGTCATGCAGTGGATATAATTTCATGACAAAGTGGGTGAGGCCATTCATGCCAATGTGCAGCTTCGTAGTAACCACTATCATAAAAAAGAGGACCAGAATGTTTATTTTTAAGGAATAGTGTGAGTTGCAGAGACATATTAATGCATGTTTTGTAGAAAAATGCTTAAGAGTGGCTACAAGATGTTAGAGCAACCGTACCAGTTTAAATTGAAATACAAAAGGGAACTCAAACTAACTGAAGTAACTGAAAAAAGAAAACAATAGCCTTTCCTTAATGATTTATTTCTTCCTTAAACAAGTCTTTTACATAGGCTTTGATTTAAGATTTTATTTTAAAGATCAAGTGAAATGTAATACATACAGTATATACATATACATACATATATACATATATATACACATATACAAATATATACATATATATATACATATATACAGATATATATACATATACATGTCTACATATATACTGTATATACACACATATATATATATATATATACAAATCTACATATATATATCTACATATATATATTAAGGGTGGGACTCGATTAAAAAAATTAATCTAATTAATTAGAGGCTGTGTAATAATTAATCTTGATTAATCGTATGTAATCACACATGAAAATTTGCCCCAAATCGCAATTTTATTTTTTAATTTAAAAGGGTTTTAGTGGGCGACAGAATCAAATAATAGACATGGACATGAATATTGTAAACTCAAGCTCTTTTAATTTCTGAAAAAAAAAATGTTTTTAAACTGCATTTCAATTCAAAACAGAAACAAAAATATCATCTCTGGCTAAAATTGGGCAGACTTAAAAATAAAGTGGTACTCTACATTTTCAGAATGGTATTGTCTTTAAATAATAATAACCAAAATTTCAACATAAATTGCAGTTTTTCTTCTTAAAAAAATGTCAGAAACATAAAATGTAATTTGACCAACTTAATCTTTAAACTCTGAGTAACATTAGCCAAAATTATTTTGTACACTAGGCTAAAACAGTGTGATCATTGAACATTTTGTAATTAGATGTAATTAGAATTACTAACGGTCATGGAAGTCCAATGATCCCCAGTAAGAGCCACAAAGTCCGCTTTCTGTAATGCATCTGTAAAGATCCTCATTGTTGGGGATCCAAGTGGCTGGACCAGGCCAAGGGGTCGCTCATGTAACACCTGGCTGAGGCTGATAGAGGGTCATTTCCGGAGGATGGGACTGGACCGCGTGTCTGCCTGGGGGGTTGCAAACCAGGATCCCGAGTTGTTTCGTTGTGTAGTGGGTGTGGCAATGCACTGTACCAGAGCATGCTCCCCCACGTGATTTGACTTGACTTGACAAGGGCACAACTTGAAATTTAGGTGTTGGTGTTGCAACTGCACTGCTACAAATTTACATCATATTTCAATGTGATTATCATTGTTTGTAATATATAGTGACAATGTGAAGTCTCACATTAATACATTTAATACCTCAAAATAATGAAAAAGTACACAATATTTAAATGACAGAGACATTGCTTTTTTTGGTTTGTTATTCAACTGATAATAACTGTGACAAAGTAAGCACTTTGCTATTTTTAAACAAATTAGAAAATGCAGGAAAGCTGTAACATTTGGGTGCATTTGGGGATTGGATTAACTGTTTTGAAACTTGGAGCACTTTAAATTTTTTATTTACTTCAACAAAGAAACATTTTTATTAAACATTTTGTCAAAGTGGTGTATGTGATCATGCAATATTCAACAAAAATAACAACCATTTTCCACTCTTTCCTGTGAATAATGTTTCAGCTCTAGAATCCACTTTGACTTGCATAAAAACACATCTTCCCTGTACTTTCTACCCTTGCTTTGTCTTTTTAAATAATCACCAAGCAGTAACATGATATAGGATCTTGTGTACTGAGGCATGAATCATTCATGATATCAGTGTTTGTTCATAAAACCGTCAACCTTTAAGGAAGCCTTTGCCTTTTAATACTTTGGAATTGTGAAATTGGTACCTTTGAGTCTCTTTTGCTATCTGTTCTTTACCTGTTTTGTCAGGTCTGTGTTTCAGTAACTCTTACAGCCTACTTTCTCTTTTGTAAAAAAATCTATTTACCTTTTATTTGATCTCTCTCCTGGCTCCTGGCCTCTGCTTCTTACTATGTTTGTGTTGCTGATGAAGTTTAATCCCCTGATCCTCCTTTAACATGAGTAATGAATAGCATCTGCTCCTTCTAAATCTGTCACTTCATTCTCTGACCATGAAGAAAGCTTCCCTCTTGCCAAGATGCCAGCTCCATGCTGCAGCAAACTTGTGCAATGGCCTCGGAGGAGAAACAAGCTTACTATCACTGTATATAACAGGCAACATTTGAAAACAGATTACCAATAGTGGTGATTTTGCAATTAGAGAATGGCTAGTCTTTCACAAAGTCTATTAAGAGCTGCTGCGGTGGGTTGGCACCCTGCCCAGGATTGGTTCCTGCCTTGTGCCCTGTGTTGGCTGGGATTGGCTCCGGCAGACCCCCGTGACCCTGTATTCGGATTCAGCGTGTTAGAAAATGGATGGATGGATGGATGGATATTAAGAGCTGTGACCATGGTCCTTTTGGAATTGGTGGGTATACAAATGACTTATTGACTATTGAATCCATTAGATGTGTAACAATTACATGCTCTCATATAATGCATGATATCCTTTGACAAAGCTGGGCACTAGGAATAGTTCTTGAGTGTGGGTGCAGTTAATAGGGTGGATGGGGGCGACCTGGCCCATTCTGCTGTATGTGTTTAGGTGGCACAGATTTCCTTCTTCAAATTCAAATTAGTGTCCACAGTTTATTTCAAAATGTATAAACATTTCTTCTTCTGTTCTATATATATATCACTTCAGTCCAAAACTGAACCAAATGATCTTTATGCTGTATATAATACGCTACCATGGCTGTTCATTTGTCTGTCCAGGATTTTAAATCACCTGTAACTCGCAAACCATTTGACCTATTGCCCTGAAGTTTGGTACACATATACTACGTGATGGCTACTATCTGCTTTTGAGGTGATGATTGACCTCCAAGGTTATTCCTCTTTTAATTTCTATTTTTATAGTAGAATCAATTCTTGGCAGCGGCCAGCTTAGGTGGCCGTGCACAGGCGCCATTCTCATCCCTACCACCATCGCCGTCACTTCCCCCTACCTCTTCATATCTTAAATCATTCTTGAGGCAGATTGAAGACTTACTGTAAGTGCCAGCTTAAGTTAAAAATTACAGAAAAAGTACTAAGTAATTGCAACACAAACACTGACTTAATCAGTTTTAACATGAAAAGATGCCAACAAAAGAAGAGAAGAAGCGGGCCGCTAGGGTAGAGAAAAGAAGAGCTACTCAGGAAGCAGCAAGCGCATCAGCCTCTGAGCAAACGAATGCTAAACGTACAAATAATGAGTATGAAAACTATGAACGCTCAAGGCAAGTGAATTCACTGCACATTATCATGCAGTGCTCGTTACTGGTTGAGCAAATAAGGATCTATATTTTGATACCTTTGCCTTCCAAGATGACTAAATCAATTTTCTGGACTGGATGAAAAGTTTTCCAGAGGTGTTTCACAGATATTTACACTTTTTAATATTTTTTAGGGTGTTGATTTGCTATTTCTTCTTTATTCAGTCCTTAATCTTAACCTGAAGTCAGTGCTGCAACCATTCTATTGGAATAATATAGACCCATTTGTGGGGAACAGAGGAACAGGTTGTGACCAAAGTAGTGAGCAATCTATCTGTGTGTTTTCCTCATAGTGAAAGAGACACACGACTCATTGGAGGAACTGTAACTTTCAGCTTTCCTCACCTCCACCTCCAAATGAAATGCTATCAGGCAGCCATTTGTGCTCTGATGAAAACATCTATTCTACAATTAAAATTTGTCCAGTATAACAGCCACTGTTGAAATTATACTTACAAAATAACACTCTCATGGACATGAACCTTGGCATCTCAAACCCTTCATTAGGTTTATGTTTTGTTTTTCTCTTTTCAAAGTGGATTGAACAAACTAGGAGGAAATTTAAAACATATAAAAGCTGTTTTGACAGAAGGAAGACATTAGCAGTATTTTTGAGACAAGGACTGGAAGATGACATGTAGATGAAAAATGCACTTGTAGTTCATTAACAGAAAACAAAGAATACAAAGTGGAAAACCAACGATTCTGAACTGCAAACTGAAGAACAGAAGGAGTTATTGGCAGAGCCCCCTCTTTGCTCGGAGTGGCATTGCCTGCATTAAATAGATAGATAGATACTGGAGTTTGAAGCTGTCCCAGAGGAGCACACACCAGACAGCATACTTTTTGTCATTGGTTTCCAGGAAAGTATAAAAACAACTTTTGGAGAAAGCAATATGAGATTCGACTTTCATTTTGAACTTTAATTTTACCCTTTATTTTAAGGAATTAGGCCTAAACTGTTTTTTGCTTAATGTTGTCACACACGTGCGCATGGGAGGCAGCTAAAGGGCTTGAGTGAAGGCAGTTCGGAGGCATGCCGGGATGTGGCAGAGTACACTGACTCTTTTTCTCCTTCGCCTGTAAACCATTCCCGGGGGATTCCACCTGGCTCTCCTGACATCACTTCCGGGACCGAGCCAATGGAAGCCAACCACACCAGCTCTGGCCCCTCTGATGTCACGTCCGGCTGTGATCCAACGGTTGAAGACCACGTGCTCGATCTTTATGACGTCACTTCCTGTCTTCCCCTTTAAAAACCTGCCCCTTTTCCCTTTTTCCTCAGTCTTGTTTTGGACTCCGTTGTATGCACTTCAGTGCTGGTTATTTTGAGTAAAACGACTTTTGCAGCCAGGATACCAGATTACACGGGTGGCTGCCCCAAACCTTTATCTGTCTATGTCTCGTTTTTTGTGACAATGTGTAAAATTGTGCAAGATACCCGAATAATCGGCTTTTGAAAGTACATGTGTAAGAACTGTCTACTCACTGTTTGAGAACCATTTGCTAAAATATTGCTTCCAGTTAACTGAGAAGTTGCAAACAGCATGAGGAAGCTGAAGCTTGAGGATAGTATGTGGAAACTAATCCACAAACTAACAGAGCCATAAGAGGGGACACAGTGTAATCTGTCCTGGCAATCTGGAGCATTGTGCTAACCCCAGACCATATGATTTTATGTTACCGCAACAAGAAGAAAAGCAGTTATTACTGATGAAGAATGGCCTTTGTTTCCCAACATTACTGCCGAATGAAGGGTGAAGATGCCTTCAATTAACAGTAGATGGTGCTTACAGTTTCTCACAAGGCCTAACCAATAGAGTAATTGTGAGCAGTTGCTTGAATGCCTCTGTTATTATAACTATGAGTACTTAATCCTTTCCAGGATAAGAATAATCCATAGCCTGATGTGGCAGGCATAGGGCAAATTGTAAAATGACATTCCATGTGCAATACCAATTCCAGATATAGCAATTTAAAGCCACAAGAAAATTTCAGGCCAGTTCCACTCAAAAATGTTGGCAAATTACTGCCAATGAAATACCGACCGAGCTCAGTGACACTTTTTAACAGCTAATATGAGCAAATGCTAACTGTCTGCCAAAAACGCTTTTTCAATTAAGTTAAAGACATCAAAACAAATGCAACAGGCTTTCTTTATATTCACAAATTGTTCACCTTTTCTGAATAATATTTCATATTTACAGTATTTAAAGTCATAAACCAAAGCATTGAAATATTTGTATTTTAATTATGTTTCCATAAAAGGTGCATTTGATTTTTGTGTAAATAATATTGGCTATAAGATTTTATTAAAGTTAAAAAGCATCTGTTATGCTAAACATTTACATCAACAAAACCTCAAATTTCAATAAAAAAAATCAGACTTTAGATATCTCCTATATACAGTACATAAATTAGAAGGATCTTCATTAGACAATCTCTCTGGCCGATTAGACTGTATGATTCAAGCTTTTCTCATTTCTACAGCCTTCAACATTTTAGTAAATAGTAACACACTGAAGCTCTAATGATCTTCTTTCTTCTTCTTCTTCTTTCGGCTGCTCCTGTAAGGGGTTGGCCACAGCGGATCATCTTCTTCCATATCTTTCTGTCCTCTGCAACTTGTTCTGTCACACCCATCACCTGCATGTCCTTTCTCACCACATCCATAAATCTTCTCTTAGGCCTTCCTCTTTTTCTCTTCCCTGGCAGCTCTATCCTTATTAACCTTCTCCCAATATACTCATCATCTCTCCTCTGCACATGTCCAAACCAATGCAATCTCGCCTCTCTGACTTTGTCTCCCAACTGCCCAACTTGAGCCGACCCTCTAACGTACTCATTTCTAATCCTGTACATCCTCGTCACTGAAGCTCTAAGTATGTGACTATTCAAGTTAATTATGATAATTATATGTGTGGCTTAACCTGATTTACATTAAAGGACACAAACCTTTGGAGTAATTAAGAGAAAGAGAAAGAAATCCTAAAATTGTGACACAGTATATGCACCTCTGTTTTCCCCTTAATTTCCTCCTATTTATACACCTTAATACAGGTATAATTGTCTATGTGTATGTCTGTGTGTTCGTCTGGTTGCTATGTCTCTGTCATTCCAAAATATGGCACATCACTTAGTAATAAACTGCACTGCATTTGTTATTCCAATAGATGGAGCACTGCAAAGGTTAATGCTGAGCTCGGATTACTTAGATTTCAACCTGTCTTAAATTGGTAGCACATGCAGAGGGCAGCCACCCGTATTCTTGAATAAAGGCTGCAAACGTGAAAATTGAAGGCACAGTAGTGTACAGATTGAGTCCAAAACAGAAGTGATTCACAAAAGGAAGTTGCCTGGGTTTTAAGGCAGGTCAGTGAAAGTGATGTCAGTGGGCCCAGAACCAAAAGTGATGTCAGTGGTCCCAAGCAGAGTCTCCCATATTTGGTTTCAGGGATAAAAGAGAAAGTGTTATTGCACCCCGCCATCCCCTGGCCTGGTACGGAATTACCTTCTTTTGGTCCTTCTAGCTGCTTCCCATGTGCATGTGTGCGACTGTGTATATATATATATATATATATATATATATATATATATATATATATATATATATATAGTGGTGGACCACTATATATATATATATATATATATAGTGGTGGACCACCAGGGCTCTTACTTACCTAACCGGAAAGCTTATACAGTATAATGATAGATCAGGGAAGAGAACTTCCACAAGGTATTATCCCCCCGAAGAACAAGATGGCAGCCCCCCTAGGTTGCAGTGGTGCCTCAGACTCATGCAGGGCTGCATGGGATTTGGAGTTCAGCACAATCCTATTGGGTTCCGTGGTGCCACCAGGTGCTGCTGCAGGAACTGCTGAACCCTGTACTGCAACACTTTCACCACACCCAGAAGTGCTGCCAGAAGCACATTACAGGACATCTAGAGCACTTCCAGGTGCTCTATAAAAGTAGCCAGAGTCAGGATTAAGGGGGACGAAGTTTGCCAGGAGGAGTGGAGGTGGAGGGAGACAAAGAGAAAGAAGAAAAGTGTATTTTTATGCTGTGTCAAAGTGCTATTTGTGCTTGCTGTACTGTGCTGAGCAGGTGGGAAACGAGGGAAAGTATTTGCTGAACTTATGCCCAGTGCCTGCTTGTGTTGAGTTTGGGGAGATTTATGCCCCCTGCAGGCCACAATATATATATAGGGGTGTGCAATATTGGCAAAAAGTTATATCTCGATATTTTCTGGGACTTTGATGATAACGATAATTATACTATATAGAGTCTAATTGATCTAGCTTGGTCTTGAAATAGGATATTAATTGTATATTACTACACAGATTAATGGAAACAACAGTTAAGGAAACAAGTCTTATTTATTTACTTAAAACTATTTAAATAACACAAAAACATTAAAATCTTTAGTCAAAATATTACTGAGATCAAACAGTGCAAGTGTGAGTAAACAATCTCAAAGTGGCCTACAGGAGTTACATAAAAAATTGCAGTAAGACCAACAAAACTATTACAATGAGAGCATTTTCAAAGACACTTACACTTAATGTAAACATGATATGAATCCAAAGGGAATAAAATACTAATCATAATTGAACTACAGGGCATAAACATTACAGTATGGATAAACAAACTGCTCTGCTGTAAGATGAATTGCCCAGCATGCAAGTAAGAGCAAAAATTTAACATACTGTACTATAGTGTAAAAATTCAGTTCTGTCAAATACTGCACATGAAAAAAACTATAGCATTTGTAAACAAGTTCTTTCATATACTGCACAAAGATACAAAAAAAAATTCCAACCTATAACATTTTTAAACAAATTGCTAACTTCAAGTTCTGTTCAGTCTGTCTATAGCATCCGGCTTCAGAGCTGTGCTGAAATCCGGCTGAGAAGGGCTGTTTGTGGAAGGGATGCACTGGTATTTTTTTTGCAAGTTTCTCAAATTTGATGAAGTGTGCAGAGACTCAGGTCTCTGAGACTCTGACATTTTTTTTGCTCCCTCCCTTGTGTCATCATCTGTTACAACTTCTGCATCCATAGGGGAGGATGCAGCGGGGTGAGTAGGTGGGGATCTGTGAGGGTGTTTTAAATAATGAAAGAAAAAAAATGTGCTTTGGAATCGAAAACCCCCAACCAAAACAGCTAGCGAAATAAAATAATCAGTTTGAACTAATTGCATAATTTGTCTGAACAGATTAATAATGCGTTCAAACTGATTTTTTTTTTTTGCCTGTCATCTACCGGTCTCATACTAGATCATCCCATTGCAGATGGTGAAACAAGTTAGTGGTTGAGCTCACTTTAACGGCAAACGATTCTGACATAGTTGGCTGATTGCCACTTTTTAAGCAGCATCAGTCTTAAAGCCAAACCAACTCCACGCGAGTGAAGATGATCCATATTTTGCAATTAAATATAATGACGTAGATTGTGAGACTTTTATTCTCTGGAGCTGTTTGCTTACTCAGTTTTAGGCAGCTACGCTATCTTCACTTGTGGTGTGCTGACCATGCACGCATGCACAGTCGTCTGTCCTGTTAGGTTACATGAGACAGTGAATGCGAAGACTCTCAAGCAGCGTTTTTGATTGTATTTTGCAAACTGAGTGACATGCTTGATAATTTCAGCTTGCTTATATTATTAAAACAATAATTAAGATGTTATTGGAGACAATACTTATCTATATATTTATATATATATATATATATATATTGTGGTGGATTGCCAGCATTTTACTCCGGCCCTCACCCCCAGGCCGCCAGAAGGAGCTCTCCCGACAGCATGATCATGCCCCAAGTTCCAGCAAGGCATCATGGACTATGTAGTGTTTGTACACAGCCCTGCTGGATACCTTGGGGGCCACCAGGCGTCGCTGTAGGGGAGCTCGTAAGCTCTTATGTGCCCTATGACCCGGAAGTGCGTCACGGTCATGTGACAGGAAGAAACGACGTGCTCCTGGGTTGAAGAAAAGGACTATTTACCCTGACCCGGAAGGAATAAGGACTTGTGGACTGTTGGGCAGGAACACCTCCGGGTCAGGGAGTATAAAAGGATCATGGGAACTCCCAGACAATGAGCTGAGTTGGGAGGCAGGGTGGCTAAGCGTCTCGGAGAGGAGGATTGTTATGGTGTTTTGTTTATTGGAGAACTGTGGAGAGGAGCGTGCTTTGTGCACCTTATTATTATAATAAATATTATTGGACTTTTATCTGGTGTCTGACGTGTGATCTGAGGGTACAAGGGTGCGAGAAAACCCTAATCTGTCACAAATATATATATATATATATATATATATATATATATATTATACATACACTAGGGGGCTCTGCCCCCTGCTCATTTCGCACGCCAACCCGGTGCTGGTGCTTCACGCTAGCCACTTTGTGGCCATGTCACTCACGTATGAGGAAGCGGATGTACAATTTAAACAGATTGTTATTTTATTGTTAGATATGCATAATAGACCTAACTATTTTACATTGCAGTGAGTAATTAACCATAGTAAAAAACAGTAAAATGTAATACATTGTGTGACATCTCCTTGAACCCTCGGACCAAACACCAGACAACTGATAAAAGTACAAATATTAATTTTGCTAATACAAATAAGTGCACAAAGCACCTCCACCTCCACTATACTTCAATAATCACAATAATAATAATAACAATAATCAATTCTCCACACCTCCAGCAGCTCAGTCACCCTTCCTCCCAACTCGGCCCACCGCTGGAATCTCCCACAGTCCTTTTTAAAGTCCTCGACCCGGAGGTGTTTCTGTCCCTCAGTCCATGTGACTTTGTAACACTTCTGGGTCGGGTGAAAACTCCTTTTTCTTCAGCCCAGAAGTACTTCATTTCCTCTGTCCCCTCGACTGGGAAGTACTTCCGGGCTATAAGGCAAACAGAAGTCCTTGAGCCTCCCTGCAGTGTCCTTTATCGGCCCCCACGTTACAGGGAGGGCTCCATCTGGCGGCTTGGGGGTATTAGCCAGGAGAAGCTGCCGGCCATATTCCACAATTGAAAAAAAATTATGTTTCATGTTGTGTTAGAGGTATTCATTGCATTATACGTTTTCATTCTCTTTGGCTTTGAAATTAACATGCAAATACTTTTTAAACTTACACTTTTACTGTAAAACTTCAGTAAAAACAATATTTGGAATTAACTTTTCATCAATATCGCTTTGAATTTTGATTACGTGTTTGGATTTACATCATGACACACAATGTATAACTGCCCGTTAGTGAATATTATTTCTATTTCTCTAATAAATAAACCGAATTTTTCTAAAGTTTGTCGCTGTGATTTGTTAACTGTCATAGCATATAAAAGCTATTCTAACGGGAAACTGTAAATGTTTTAATACGAATGGCATATCAAGATCTCCTTTGGTGTCTAATGTTATCCGCAGATGATATACAACATTACCTTTCTTGTCGCCTGTTAAAATTTTACATGTCAAAATTGTTCGACCAATTTTGAATACAACTAATCTTGTCATATTGCATAGCCTATCACTCATACATATATTACGCAATAACATTACGATACAGCCTTCGTTCAACATTAATTCGGCCGGTGTAAGACCAGACAGTGTTAATGGTTGCAGATATTCTATGGGATATTGTATGTTGATGTTTTCATCTTCTGCACAATCACCACCAACTGTTTTAGCATAGTCTATTGATACGCTTTTAACCAATTTGCAATTTCGGCAACTTTTTCATTAATTCATTTGACTTCATCATTTCTCAGTGCTAGGACTGACCATTTACTCATTTCTTCTGTTGATAACCCTTCAAGATTAAATTCTTCAATAAGATTTGGACATAATAAGTCATCTTTTATTGGGAACTTAAAGTGAGGAAAACATATAAATTTATAAGAACTGAGAGTGCAGGAACTGTGTCTGACAAAAGCATTCACACGAATGAGGAGTGAGAGGACCGTGGGCGTGGGCCGTTAACCGTAAATGGTTGAGAGAAGGGCTGGACTCTTGGCAATAGTCTTGTCTCGCAGGACTTACAAAAAAAATCTCTTGGAAATTTTTTCGTCTTGTCTCAAGATTTTATTTTATATATATATATATATATATATATATATATATATATATATATATACCCAGAACTGGTCAATAGCACAGGAGCACAGTGTAGTTATCAAATATGAGACTAGGTATCATATGCCTATATTCTGGTTTATCAGTCCACCAAATGTTGAATTGACCAAATGCATACTTCTAGAATTTATTCTACATTCATTCAGATGACTTCAGCAATTTTTTTCAAGAGACAATGACGATCACATTTTTCAACATTGGCAGGCTTGTTCATTAACACCTTGTTTGCCTGTAAACAGAATGTTAACGGTGACATTAAAGTGGACTGCTTGAAGTGTCAGGGAAAATTGGAGGAGGATGTAGACATTGGAAAAAAAGGTGAGTACAGGAAATGTTAACAAAAATGGGAGAAGTGTATTGCACCTCAAAGAGAGTATTTTGAAGGTGACTATAATTGAATTTCTAAAAATTTTATAATAAAGTTTTTATAACAATTCCCAGAATTTTGGGGTCTGTATTGTAGGAAGAAATCTGCAGGACAAGTAATGTCATTACCTTTTCTGACACAGAAGCTCCACCGCTCCTGTTCTAGTCACAATATAAGAACAATCAAACTAAAAGTTAGTGGTCCCTGTCAAACGTCCCTTTGATGGTGATGGTCAGACATTCCCATCAGAAGCAAACTCTCAGGTGAAAAAGCTGTACTTTGTATTTGCTGCACTTTCTAAATTCAAAATCAAAATTTTTAAATACATTCAGCACATAAAAGTTTGTTTTAAAAGATACCTCAGTCTTAAAAGCAGCATTTGAGGAAGACTGAGAATTACATAATCTGGGTGATTTACATTTAGTGTGCAAGATAAAAAGGAATTCTGCATTGGATGTCCTTAGATTGAGACAATGTGTATAGAATTTTAGCATGTTTGAAATACAGAGAGCACTATTGCCATGAAGAGCTAACAATGGAATCTTATAAGAGAACTAATGCAGCCAGTGCAATGAAATTAGTTAAGTGATTATATATCCAAAGTTTAGAATGTGTTAACATTCTGGCTGCAAAATTTATTGACAAAAGCATAAATAATTATCTGAGCTGCTCATATGAGACCTCCAGAGCACAGAGTTCCTGCTGGTGCCACTGTAGGAATGAATACATGGTTCTCTAAGGAGTGGTGAAACCCAGTCTATATATTAAAAGCAATGAAAAGGAATAGGCAGGTACACCAGCAAAAAGAAATGAGAGAGATATGCAACCTAGGCAGCAGCATGACATGCTTCACCAGAACTTAAGAGGGTAGGTGACTTAATAGGAGGAAAGGGATGGCTACGTCTCTCTCTGGCAGTTTGCTAGGATTGACAGGCACGAGTTGATGTAAAAGAACAATAAGCTCTTACAGAAAATCATTGAAAGTTATTACTGCTGGTTTTACAAACTATTGAATCATGAGGTGTTATTAGTTTTTCACACATTGTTTTAGGATCTGCTGTTGTTTAAGATAATTTGACGAGTCTGGCAATATTTTTCTTTTGTTTTATTAAAATGTATTTTTATTTCTCACTTTCTTCTCATTGTGGATTTTTTTATATATTATTTACCCCATGTAGTTTGTAGTGATGGCTGAGAAAAAATCTTGAGTCTCATTTTTTTTTATAAAAAGCAGACATAAAAAATGTTTCTGATGCAAAAGAAAAAATGGGCAAGAAAAAAAAAATCATGTTTCACGTGTCACATGATCCATCCAGTCATATGCTCACAATGTCTCAAACACATGTATTTTTACTAAAATATTGTTAAATAAACTACTTCTGGAAAACAAAAGTGGTTTATCTAACAATATTTTAAAATACTAACAGGATGAAATGAATTTCCATAGAAAGTAGACAAGAAGTCCCATTGAAAGCATGGGCAATTTTCTAAAAATTCACTCTGAGATATGTTGAATAGCTTTTCACATACACTGTATGGACCAAAAGTATGTAGACATACCTCCAAATTACTGAGTTCAGGTGATTCAGCTGCACCCATTGAGAGGTGCTATTATTGAGAAGTGAAAGCTTCAAAGAACAACAACAGATTAGCATGAGGTGCAGGGTCATCAAGTGTTGAAGAGCATAGCCTGAAAAAATTACCTATCCTATGTGGCATCCCTCATAACAGAGTTCCAAAGTGCCTCCGGAAGCAACATCAGTACAAGATCTGTGTGTCAGGAGCTTCATGGGTTCCATGGTGACTAATACACAACAAGAGCAAAAACTATCAAAAACATCCATGAAACATCTCACATTACTGGTGTTGCAAAATCCATATATCAAGTCATGCAGTGGTATGCACACAGAGTCCCAAACGCATATGTTTTCATTAATATATTGTTAAGTATGTCACTTCCCGGAAAGCATTCTTTACTCTCGTATGTGAACGAGCATATGAGATTTAGACCAACCTTCCTTTGTTACATTTATATTCATATCCACAACTGGGGTACCTCAGGATTATTTAGGGGCAGGCTGTTAAACTGCAAGGGTAAACTGACCTTGTGCTTGTTGAAGCATCTCAAATATGTACAAGTATGAGGCATATTCTCTTCATGGTAATGTTTTCACTTGCTTTTCTTTAACTTTAATCTTTAGTTGCACTTAACTCTTAGTGCACTTTGTACTGTTGATATCATGTGAAAGGCAATGTGAAAAAGCTGTTACATGGCTGGGCTTTTGACCAATGAATTAGGAGGGGAGGCCTGTCTTCATCTGAGTGTGTTCCATTTCTGGGGAAGTGATTTATTTAACAATATTTTAGTAATAATACATACATTTGGGAGGTTTTGAGCATACAACTGGATCAATTCACATGTGGATTTTACAACACAAGTAATGCAAGATTTTATCATGGACATTTTGATATTCTTTTCTGTTGTCCAGTGTTACTCACCATAGACTTTTGTTGTATCAGAATCTTTTTTTTATCTCTGTTCTGCATGAAAACATAACATTAAAAAGCATGGAAAGAAATCAAACAAGATGTGAACAGATTATTTACGCTCCATCTCACATTAACAGGGAGAATCAGTACTGTGAAGATGAACATCCTTTCTAAGCTTATATATCTATTTCTTATTTAATGTATATCCTTATATACATTAACAAATAATTCCTTTAGAAAATAGACTCAATTATAACCTAATTTATCTGGAATTCAGAATGTCCACACATTCAAAAGACGACTCCACAAAGTACTAAAGCAGAAGGTGGCATGGCACTACCTAACTTTCAGTTTTATACAAGCTATAAAACCTTTTCTCTGCCATCACTCTAAACTACACAGGGTAAATACAGTAACATTAAAAAAATATAATTTTTGGTTGAAATAATCCTTTAAATGTGTGTGTATATGCATTTTTACATAACTGTCTACCCCTCAGTGCATATTTCCATTACACGATTCAAATTTCCATAAAAAATAAACCTACTTTAAATGGCTGAGCCTTTGACTAAGGGCCATGGAAACCAAAAATGACACCCTCACCTCAATACTAAAATTATTCCTCCTGTTTTAATATTGAGATAAATGTTCAGCATTTTAGAATAGCAGCTGCAGAAGCAAAAATGTAGATACATTTTTTAAAAGTATTTTCATTTTGTGCTTTTGACACCAACAAACCCTAAATTTCTAAGTTAAATACAGTGCCACAAAATTTCCCACATCCATAGGAACAGGCAAAGGGTTAAAGGTCCCTGCTCAAATATCTTTAAATAATGATAACAAATGGTGACTTCAAGATTTGTTTATTCAAAAAATTTCCTACTTAAGAGAAATGTGAAATAAAAAACACAAACACAGATGTTAAAACCTTTTATTAATTAAGATTGTTTTCAGTGGAAAAAATAAACAAACAAATCAGAACATTCGGTTATAATTGTAGCCACAGGCGGTTGCCTCTAATCCAAAGACAAATACACATGAACTAATCTCCACTTGGGGAAGCGAGCATTCTGCGTTGATGTTTGGGCACAGCAAAGAGGATTACAACAAATCTAAAGAACCAGAAAGAGGTCTTATAAATCATTAGACATAATAATTCTAAACAAATATTCTTGCCGTGAAACTGTATATCTTCGTCCGAGTTGAAAATGGCTTGTGGCCGCTGCCTGCTTTTGTAAATCTGTTAAATTTAATAAAAAGGTTTCTTAAACATACACTGTTCAATTTTGCACTCAGATTCAAAAAGATACATTGTTTATTCTAAGTCACCTCAGTGTTAATCCACACCTGATCCAAGCACTACCTGTTTTTCATTAATGCATGTGGTCTGCCTTGAGGTTGAGGGCTTTCATCTGTGGAATCTGGGGCTTCAGATACTGACTGGAATCAAAGTAACCCAAATCATTACAGCCTGACAGCTGTGGAAGGTCACAGGGGAGCTAGGTTCATGAAATTTCAAGGCAGCTTATTATTTATGAGATTACATGCCTGAAAAACTACCAGAAATTGGTAATAGTTAAGGCGCCTACAGGCATGGGGAGGCCACTGGAGAAATTAACTAACTGTGACTAAAACTTTTAGTCGGGAATATGAACACAGGAATCAATTTAGTTTGGCAAAAGAGAATGAGCATCAGCAATTTTCTTTACTTTTCCTCAAAACTAAGTATTGTGTCACAGCTTTCCAGATTCATAAGGCAGATGTTGAAAAGAGAGTAACAGATGTCTGAATGTTACGATCTGAGCATTTCAGGTGAAACCGAGTGAATATCCATATATCAAAAACGCTATTAAATGATAAAACTTCATCTTTTTTTCATGTCAGTTTGAAGGCTCACATTATTTCATTTTTTTTACAAAATTATTACTACCTGATGTTGAATTGTTTGGACTATGCTAAAGCATCGTGATTTTCTCACGTGGATACAAATCTGAGGATTATATTCAAAGTAAAAATGAAGGAATGGCATAATCAGCAGATACATCATAAGACGTAGACAACAAATGAACTGAAATGAAGAAATGTTGCAGCTGAATAAGAGACAATGTTTTCTTGTTTCTAATATTTATGTCTTTTATGACTTGCTTCATCCAAAATAGGTAATCTCTTTCAACATGTCACTTACATTGATTGGTAAGATATTAAAGACTTAAAAACTTAATTTAATTTCAGTTCATGTACTCCCAATTTTTTCGTTAAAAACTGTTCACTGTGTGTAATTCAATGTTATGTCAGCAGATGGTGCTGCACTGATTCCTACACTGATTTATTCTATGGTTTAGCCAAGGTTTGTCCCTTGCCCAAGTAAAGTTTTCTTTAAAGCAATTTTTGTTGGTTTTTGAATATGTTGATATTAGTTTTGTCTTTTATTTTGTATTTATATCAATTTTTTGGACTTTTGTATGTAGATTGTACTTTTCTAGGTTTTTCTGAGTGCTATTCATGATACAAATTCAAGAAAAGATGAATTAATTACTTAAATGTCTATCTGCCACTGCCCCTGTAGCCTCATCTATCTTCAGATGTTGTTTGAAGGTTTTCAATAATATTCACCTATTATGAGTACCAGCTGGCATCACAATTCACCTCAAAGAAAGTTCACGTAGTTTTACTTCACTCTTCTATACTGATTGTCAGATTATTGTAGAGCTCGAGGTCTTCTAACTCCAAAGACTCTGCATCTAATTGTAGTCAACCTGCAAATTGTGTTTCAATGCATGCTGAGTATAGAGAAGAACTTAAAGTTAAAAGCTCACTCATTTGTTTAAATGCCAAGGAAGATTTTAAAATCAATCCTCATCTTAAATGAAAGCCAATATCGAGGCATGAGACCTGCATTTACATAGTCACACTTCTTAATTGTGCAGTAATTATGATGCTGGCTGCAACATTTTTAACCAGTTGTAGAGTAGAAATTGAATCACTTAAAGAAAAACAGTTATTCCTTTGAATTTAAATAAATTATGCCTTTTAGTAAATCACCTCTATTTTATATATATACTCTGGGGAAATTAGATTCAAAGATAAGCACCTATATTTTGTTTTGATTCATCCAAGCTAAAGATGAAATCCATCAAAGTAAGTGATAATAGAATTGTCTGTTTATTGGAAATATGTTTCCCTCCATTAATTTTTTTTTCAAAATGTACAAGAAAACTAATATTCACACATGTACTATTTTACAGTACCTCACTAAAACAGATAAGGAATAAATGATCACTATTAAATACAGCTGAGTGCCATCTGCATACAAATATCTTGCTCGCCATGTTGTCGCTCATAATCCAGTGGTGTAGCTAGAGTTCGTGCCACTCGGGGCAGGGCGGTGCTTCAATTTGCTGTCCTCCAACATATCTGAACATGTAATCTATTTAAATAGAAAATTACATATAGAGAAAAATCAAGATAACTTTTGCATAGATGTATTCATATATAGAGAAACCACAATAATTATCACATATAATTATTTATAAGCATCAATTAGACAAGAATATAGTATAGATGCACTGATAAGCCATGTTCTGATTATTAGTTTAATACTATACCCCCTGATATTTACTACGCGGTGAGGCATTTGTACTCCATCAACATTAATTATTTCCAGAGACATAATTTTGGCTATTTTTCCAGCACATCGTGCACAAAAGCAAGGGAATGATGGGAGCACCAGAACTCTGCTCACATCATGTCGCTTCGTACCGCAAGCTGCAAGTAGTAAGTCTGTGATAAGCGGAATACCGCTACGCTTTCCACTCACGGGACGGAAGGACAATCCCGACCGCTTTTATATAGTAAGAAAGAAGAAGAAGATATTGCACAGTCTGAGGTAGAAAATCATCTTTTACCTGGAAAAACGAAACTACAAATCCCATCATGCATTGCAAAATGGACAGGGCGTGTGTGAAACTCCGCGCCTGCGTAGCACTCACGGGATGGAAGGACAATCCCGACCGCTTTTATATAGGAGGATAATTATGCTGCAAAAACCAGAACCAGTGTAGTGTACAAGTGATGGGAGGGGATGTTTGCTGCACAGAGGAAGAATGCATTCAGATTGATAATGAAACAAAATTATAAATTGTAAATTAGTTTTTTATCTTCCTAGAAATTATCGGTGTAATGTTTATGTTTATTTTTGTTATTGCCTCATAAATTTCAACTGCTGTGTCTGATGCCATCACAGAAGGACAATCTGAAATTTATTTGTGAAACATTTGTGGATAAAAATCAGAGAATTTTACTTTTTTCATTAATGAGTGATATTTTTCTGAACCCTGCTGCTTGCACAGAAATTGTACTGAGCCTTTTGGACAATAATGCCGGCCCCAAAAATTTGCCACCCAGGGCGGACCGCCCCCTCCGCCCTTCTCTAGCTACACCACAGTCATAATCACTTCCACAATTGTAAATGTAATACACATTTTTTCTTTATCTTTGATGTTAGCTGTCACTTGTTCACATTTCAAGTCTCTAGTGAAGGTCTGTCTTCACACCTCTTTGGGTGCACCACCGTCATTTATGCCTTGCCAACTTCATATGTTGCATGCATCATTGACAGAATAGAGAAAGAAAATGGGAGCATGTGCTGATTTAATGGCCCATTGTCACACCCACCACACGATGAGCCACCTGGGCTGGGACCCAAGTGCAAATGTGCAACAGGTGACACCTCAGCACCACACTGGAACAGTGTGAGGCTTTTTACAGTGGCTGGACTGCCAATCCTGTCACCAACCCCCAAGTTTTCCCAGTAACTTATAAGACCTGCTTGCAAGGTTGGATGGAGATTAACTTCCTACCCAGGATAAAACAATTGCAGGTTAAAGGTCAGAGTAGAGTAGAGTCACTTCTGGTGTTTATGGGATTTGAATCAGCAATTTTCCGAAAGCTGGCACAGATCCCTAGCCTCATGGCCACCACTCTGCCCCATATTGACAAAAAGATTAAAAAAAAAGTAAAATTTTATAAAAATCAAAACAAAAGGAATACATTATGAGCAGCTGTCCCAAGTTTCAGAAGCAGATGTACCTTGAGTTCTTCTTCGTGAGTGATGTTAACAAGGATAAGAGGACTGACTAATTAATCGGTGAAGTGACAACAGATGTTGTGCTGGATTGTGGTGTTGAAGCAGGAGAAAAGTCCACAAAATAAGCTGTTAATTTATATGTCAGTTTACTATGGGTAGCCACTAAAAAAATAAAGATTGTGAATACAAGCAGCCAATCATAGGTTCTTATTCAAGATTTGCTGTACTCATTCTCCATGACAATGTGGGTTGCTGAGCTATATCAAGAAGAGCTTAGAGCAGAATTGCTGCTTCTTCAGTTGAGGTAGTTTTAGGCACATAGCTAGGAAGTCCACTCTGCATCGCCAATAGAAAGTACACAAGGCTGTCCCACTCGGAGAATATCCAGTTTCAAATCACCATCAGATCTTCCTTATCATGCAGCTAAACAATGAACAGAGTCATTTTTCACACACTTGCAATTTCATTGTCTGATCTCCAGATTTTCCTAACATACCCGATTGCATTTTTGTTAATTTGTGACTGATCTACTTTTTTTGGTATGCATGTGCCAATTGAAATCATTCTGAACAATATGACAAGCATCTTTATATGGTTTGTGTAGGCACAAAAATAAACGCAGATTATTGAGTTTAGTGTTCTGTATACTTTTGTCAGCTCTGTGGACTTCAGGCTTACATCACAACACGTTTTCCTTGTCATTCACTGGGAGATTCTGAAGTGTGCGAAGAGAGAAGTAGTAATATTTGAAAATAATTTGAATTGTTAAATATATTAATGTATTTTTTTTACATGTGCAGACCTGCATAGGTTTACTTTGCTGGGCAGCTTGTCTTTAAAGAAGCTGTGTAGTGAGTTTGCCATTCTAAATGAAGTGTTAACATTTATTTCCATTCTGAGTGAACAGAGTTAGAGTTGGGCTACAGACTAACGACAAACAACTAAGTCCAGGCTGAAAGCTTTGCTTCAGTGAGCCATTCCCATAATAGCTCTTTGTGTTACTGTTAAGAGATGAAATGAGTCACACCTGAATGTTGGCATTTCTGTGGTAAAACTTTAATTTTGTCAAGTATCTCTTTTCTTTTTTCCTTAAAACCCATTAAGTTAACACTGCATTATTGTTATAATGGGTTTCTATGAAACAAATAACTTTGTTTTAATGTTGTCTTCTCTCAACAATATGGTTGCTACAAACATGACATTATGAGAATAATTATGAATAATTTTTCATATTCTTGCTTTTTCATGTAAAAATATTGGTTTAAGTAAGAAATTCACAAAGTATGTGTTGTCCCATAAATTCAGTACTAAAGAATGACTTTTGTTTGAACTACATCTATTATTGAAGAAAAAAGAAAAGAGACAACTGACATAGCTACACAAAGAAAAAGCTGAGAGACCAGAGAGTCAGTCCTTGAGTTCTTAAGGCCTGTGCTGATCAACTTTCTGGTGTCCTCTGTCACTTCTTCAGTCTGTTGCTAAGACTCCAGAAAGTGCAGATGATGGAAGACAATCTGCATAGTTGCAGTTCCAAAGAAGGCAGGCGCCAATTCACCTAATGACTACGGACCGGTGGGATTTTTGTATTGCATCATGAAGACCTTTGAGAGTTCGGTCCTGGATTATTTGAGTCCTCTCGTAGTAGACCAACTGCAGTTTGTCTATTGGTCAAAGGTTGGAGTGGAAGATGCAATTATCTTTCTGCTCCACAAGGACATTTCTCACCTGGACAAAGCTGGCAGCACTGTGAGGATTATGTTTTTTGATTTCTTCAGTGCATTCAATACCATCCAGTCATTCCAGTTAATTCCTTGATAATGCAGTCTGTTGGGCACATTGCAGTTTGTGAAACTCAAGGACTGTGTTTCTGATACAGATGTGAGCAACAATTGAGCACCACAAGAACAGTCTTCTCTCTTGGAGGTCCACATTAATGACAAGGTGGATTGGTCTCGGAACACAGAGGAAATATATAAGAAAGGCCAGAGCAGGCTCTTATTGTTTAAGAAACTGTGTTCCTTTAACGTGGTAAATGACATCCTTCACATCTTCTATAACTCTGTGATGGCCAGTGTTATTTTCTACACTGTGGTGTGATGGGCTGGTAACATCACTTCAAGAGAGGCGCATCCAATCAACAGGCTAATTAAAATGGCAGGCTCAGTTATGGGATGCTCGCTGGACCCCCTGGAGGTAGTAGTAAAGGAGAAAATGAAAACATAACTGAGTGCCATTATGAACAATGCTGCACGTCATCTCTCTGACTCCCTAAAAACTGAGGACTTTCAGCCAACAAATTATTCAACAGAAGTGTGTGAAGAATCTCCACAGGGGGCTCCTTTATACCAACAGCAATACACACAACTGCATAATGACTGCCAAGCCAGAAATTTTCTTCCTTTTTAGTCATTCTGGTGTGCTTCCCCACCATAGTGTGTGTTATATGTATTGTGGAGCCGACCTGGACACAGACAGGCTGACATATTGTTTGTCACCACCACATGTTTATTATATATACAATATTTACAAATATAAAGTCCAGTGCACAAACCCCAACTCAATCCTGGCCACTCAATGCCTTTCTTCGGGCCGCCTCCACTCTCTCTTCTCTTGCCTCGTCCTGCTTCCACCCGACTCCAGCCCTGAATGAAGGGAGACGGCCCCTTTTATATTCTCCCGGATGAGCTCCAGGTGATTCCCGACACTCCTTCATTGGCCACGCCCCAGCGTGGCGGAAGTGCCGGCAGCTCTCCGGGCACCCTTTTAATTCTTCCCCCCAGCACTTCCTGGTGTGGCGTAAGTGCTGAGGTAACAGGTCCCCAAGGCATTGGGGCGCCTCCTGGCGGTGACCACGGGCCCCTACAGGGTGGGGCTTCAATGCCCTCAACCCATGGCCCCCAAAGCAACCAGGAAGGCGGCCCCCATGTGATCCAGGGTGGGCGTGGACCCATATCTGGTCCCTCACGGCGTCCCAGCTGAATCGTTGCCCCTGGCATCCTTGACAGTATTTATTTATCTACCTGTTTATGTATTTATTTTTTTAAGCACTTCTGTAAAAAGCCACTCTTCCCTTCCTTACGGGTCTTGATTTTTTTTTCTTTTTTGAAAATAATAAAGAAGCCAGAATTTTTGAATAGATAAGATAGAATTTAAATGCTTCTGAAACAGTAGGATTAAATGGTTTCTCTTTGTTATATTCTTATAATATTAGAAAAATGTTAAGTTATGTAAGCATTAGTGTATTATTTAACAAATGTATTTAGCTGATTTATTTGAAAATTATCTTTAGAAAAGATAACTGATTACATTTCTGGGTTTTTTCAATAATCATTTTGAAAGAATCACAATGCATTAAAAAGTCAGACTGCTGAATGTCAGAATACCAAGTGCTGACGTTTAAAAACTTGAAACTGTATGCAGGGCATGAAGTATAACTATAAGTCTATTAACATATTTCTCCAGCGATAGCATAACAAAAAGGTCAAACCTATCAACACATGCTTCCACATCTGTACTACACTGTCACATCTGTAAATCCTTTTAAAAGAATGTACATTTCAAATAGATTCTGACATTTTTTTCCTCGTTTAGAACACACATTAACCTGCAGTTGCATTTGGATCCCCGAATATCATCTGCACTGCTGTTGAAAAGTAGCAAAATATACAATGACTCAGTTATTAAAATTATTGATTTTTTTATGATTTTATTATTTAATCCCTTCTTCTCCAAAAGCTTCCTCTGAACTCTCCTGGGAAATTCCCAGATGCTTCCAGGCAAGTCAGGAGATATAACCCCTCTAGCATGTTCTATTGTGAGGTCTTTCTCAATTGTCTCAATTTCTCGTCCTTTCAAAGTTGAGCAGGAGGCTCAGTTTAGCCATTTGTTCTCCTGATCTCATTTTTTCAGTCACAATCTAGAACTCATATATTTAGTTCAGAACAGAAATACTGTATGAAAAGTGAACTAAAACCTTTATCTGAGAGTTTTACAGTTCCATACAATGTCCATAAAACTCTTTTTTTTGCCTCCAGTGTGTTGGTCAATCTCATGATCACCTCTACCATTACTTGTAAACAAGACCACAAGGCCTCCACTTGGGTCAGCTGCTCATTCTATACTTGCTGGGAACAAGCCATTATTTTTCTAGGAGAAGACCGAAATTCTCATCCCACCAAAACACACACTGCAAACCATTCCAGTGTGCACCAGAGATGACAGTCTGATGAGGCCTAAAGGACAAACAGCAAAAATCCAACTCTTAAGGTTTGATTTAGTTATCCCCAAATGGATACTCTCCAAGCCTTCACTGTGCTTGATGATCTGAGCATAAAAACCATGAACAGAAGACGAGACAGACACATCTTTGATGGAGTTTGATGCCCATTTTAAACTGACTTGACTTAATGCGAGAAACGACTCCGGTAAATACAAGGACCAAATGGCATGCTGTATTCATGTAAAGCCTTTCACAAGATGCTACTGGGCACATGGTTATAAGCTTTTCTGAGACTACTGGACATGTACAGTGAAAACAGGCTTGGCAAATTTCTAGGATGACCCGCATGAAATTTTCAAATATATTTCAGGTAAACACTTAAAATATGGATACCTGTACCATGCCTGGGTTTAGTTTTTCTTGATAAATTAAAGTTGCTTGGGTGCTCACTACCTGTAAGACAAAAAAGTCACATACATTGCTAATCAGGTGACAGGCAAGATTAGAACAGATCCAAACTTAACAGACTATCTATCTATCTATCTATCTATCTATCTATCTATCTATCTATCTAATAGGTAAAGTATGTTAATACACCCAAAGTGATATCATTTTAAAGAGTAAGATTTGTATGTTTAAACGAACTTGAAAATGGTGCAAGGTAATCAAGTTTCCCAGTTTTAGTAGCTAGTTTAAACCAAATCACTGAATATTAGAGGACTATTCAGCTATATAGATCCTTAAGGCTGCTGAATTGTTTTTTGTGCAATGTTGTGAAGATTTCAGCTGGTTTGCAGATTTACACAGTGTAGTCATCTTAGGCTTACTTAATAGCTGAGTCTTGAAGAGGAGCCTAAAATGCACAAGAAGCCAATGAAGTTTTGCCAGCTTATGATTTTTATGTGTATGGCATTTGGTACATGCCAGATCACTTTAAATTAGTTAAAGTCTGTTAATATTTAGCATTGGAATGTGAGTTGCAGTAATCCAAGAGGTATTCAATGCATGCCAAATTTCTTCTTCATACAGGGAAAGACTTTTAATTATTGAAATGTTTGATGGGGCAAGGCTCAAGTTCTAATTTATGAAATGTGACAAACTTAATGCCACTGTCAGATTTGACTCCAAGACTCCAAGGCTGCTCATATTAAATAAGTGAAGTAAATAATATGTTTTGAAATTTGTATTTTAAAATTAGTCATGTTTCTTAGGCTATACTGGAGATTGGCCACCCCAATATACATTCATTTTATGCATTGTGTACTAGAATGAATAAAATGACAGACTCAGGATTTATTTGTTACCACCTAGCAAGGCAAAATGACATTTGGGGCAATAGCATGATTTGACATTCTTCTGGAAAGACAATCTTTTAATCCATATCTTCTTTTAATCTACCATCTCAATTTGAAATGTATCTTTTCATTTTAAACTCATTTACACTTCACTATTTAGCAACTGTTAGGAGCTCATTACTTGATTTTATGTTGTGTCTCTTTATTTCAGAGTTACTGTAGGGCTGTGTCAATGTGCATCTGGAAAGGAAAAAAGATTAAACTTTAATTCCATGCTGAAAGGGAAAGAAGGTAACAGACATAATGTTTTGTCTGTACAAGTGTACAACTGAAAATTAAAAAGCAGGTAACATATCGTCACACACGAGAGAGTAGGGGGCAGCCAATGGGCTCGACATAGCGTGGATAACTGCAGGAGGGAACTACTAGATAGCGCATTAACGCCTTTCTCTCTTTTTCAGCAGGAAAAACGAAGATGCAAAGCCAAACAAAACATAAACAGATGACTTACCAACAACGCACTTCCGCATCAGTCTACAGTCCCCTGGGGTGACTTAATTTCCAGTCCCTCATTGATTCCCTCACTTCCGGCTTCCCATGCTGACGTCACCTTCATCACACCTCACTTCTGTCACCCTCATTTCTCCTACTTCTTCTGCTTCCATTCCATAAAACCTCCCTCTGGCAACTGTTTCTCTGTCTGACATGTACTTTGTATACATACGACTGGTACCTCAGTGCTACTGCTTGGCCTGAGTTGTACACACTATATGGGGACAGTTTTCCCAACCCTTAATCAATTCTCTGTGTCTTTTTATACTTTACAATATGTAGGAAGGGAAGGAGGGAGCAAATCAAGGGCAGATGAAAGGAGAAAAGGTAAGAGTATGTGAAAGAATTCTGCCATTAGAGAAGATAAAGGGATAAATATGTTCAAATATAAGATAATATGTCATTAAAACTTGGAGAATATGTGATCACAGGGTGAGAATGAACTTTGCTTCTTTTGACTTTCTTTGAAAAGTGTCTTTGAAGCCCTTTGAAAGAACACAAACATAGAGATCTATATGGCTGTAATCAAGGGATATTAAGTGTTTTTCCATAGGGTTAGCAAGGACTTAACGCCTTGAACATGCTCCTTGAAACGGTCTGCTAGCCGTCTCTCTGTCTCACCTATGTAGATAGTGGGACACTTGCAACAAGAAATGCAGTAAATAATGTTTTTAGATTTGCAAGTGACCCATTGTTTAATATTGAATTTATCAGAAGGACGAGATGCAAGAGTGTTTTTGGTGACACAGCCGCTCCTTTTACAGCTCAAGGTGCTTACTGAGAAATGTGGTGTTTGGTGGTGTTACGATATTTGTTATTCTTTTTTCCTTCAGTTTTTTGACATTATTGTGTCACCAATTTGTTTAACGGGCACCTCCATTTTGTGCTTTGTTTTCCATGGACACCACAATTTTGTTGAAGACGCTACAAATAATGGTTTTATTACCTGTAGAATTTGATTTGGACACTTTTTAATTTTTTATGTACTTGAGTTTGTGATTATTTTTAATCATTTGTCAAGTGATGTCACCGTGGCACGATTTTGAACCCATTATCAAGATGGTTGCTATGCTGGTTACCATTGCTAAGTGCTTGTTGGACACCAGCATTGTGTGTGATGTCATAACACCAATTTGTTTTTATCTGGCAGTAGACATTGCAGAGTGTTGAAGCATTTGGATAAAAAAAATGTTGTTGTGTTTTACTGAAGTAAGTGAAGGTATTTGTTAGTTGTCTTAGAACCATTTTCCCTTGAAGTTTTGACTTTAATGTTTTGAATTCCATTTGTTTTTGGTGATCAATCATTTTGATCTCCAATTTCAGCCTGTTATTAATGACTACTATTTTTTGTGTCCCACAAAGGTTTTCGTCTTCTGGTTCACCTCAAAACGAAATCTTTGGTTTATTTTTCCCAGTTGAACATAATTATAGCAATAGCACCCATGGCTAGTTATGTGACATTAGAAACATTAAAACATTAGAAAAACCTTGAAAAAACAGGCCATTCAGATCAACAAAACTTACAAGTCCTATCCGCCTAATTTCTCCAAAATAACATCAAGTGGAGTTTTGAAAGTCCCTAAAATCCTACTCTCCACCACACGATTTGGTAACTTAATCCATGTGTCTATGGTTCTCTGTGCAAAGAAAAATTTTTTAATGTTTTTGCAAATGTACCCTTGGCAAGTTTCCTGTGCCCCTGTGTTCTTGTTTAATTCATTTGAAGGAAAGAGTGTGTATTCACTGTACTAGTTCTTTATAGAATTATAAAAACATCCAAGAGTCCCCTCCTACTCGCTATTTGCTAAAACCAAAATCATTCCACTCCTTTAATCTTGCCTCATATATCATTCTTTGCAGTCCTGCAATCAGCCTAGTTACTTTTCTCTGGACTTTTTCTAGTACTGTTATGTTTTTTAAGTAGCCCAGAGACCAAGCCTACACACAGTGAGGTCTTACCAGCGTGCTATAAAGGTTAAATATAATCTCCTTTGACTTGCATGTTACACATGGTGCTATATTACCCAACATTCTTTATGGCAGAAGACTGATAGTGGGTAGCCCAGTGTTCCAAGTTGCAAAAAGTGAAATTATGTTTCCCTTTAAATGGTAAATCTGGTCAGGAGACCAATTGTATCTCTAAAGCAGATTAGTTCAGAACACATAGTCTCAGAATGGAAAGACTGCGAACATGTTAATCTTTCAAATGAAGCAACTGTGAAGCTGGCCAGAGTCTGGGGAAAAGAATAGTAAATATACAAAAAAAATATAGTCTAAGAATGACTCTTCCTCTCTGCCATTTGAAACTATAGGCTAAATGGGTCAACATTAACGCATTGAAAGTAACCTACAGTATTAACAGGAATTAATGACTTACAGCTTAATGCTGATTCAAATAGTCTTTCAGTTCTTGTCCTGTTAGAGTTGATTACATCATTTGATACCATTGACCATAGCATTCTTATTCACCACATTAGACAATGGGTTGGTCTTTCTGGCAGTGCCTTAAGTTGGTTTCCCTCTTATATCACAAGAAAAAAATTCTTTATCAGTTGTGGTGATTATACATCAGAGATCAACACTAGATAGATAGATAGATAGATAGATAGATAGATAGATAGATAGATAGATAGATAGATAGATAGATAGATAGATAGATACTTTATTAATCCCAAGGGGAAATTATTATGCATGGTATCTATCTATTTAGGACCCTTATTATTCCCAAACCTGCATTGTATTGTATAGCACTAGAGGAAGTGGGGTGAAGTTGGAAGAATGGAGGAGGCCTTTGGTAGATTGAGGTTTAAGATAAATAAGAAGACAGAATATTTGAGGTTTAATTATGTTCAAGATTCAGAAGACAGCCTGCAGGGAGAGCTATTGAAAACAACTGAAAAATGTATATATCTAGGATATGTGGTAGCACAAGATGGAAAATTAGATGTAGAGATAACCCCCATAGCGCCATATAGATGGGACAATTGGAAGAAGGTATCAGGAGTATTATGTGATTGAAGAATTAAGGTGAAGGTTAAAGGTAATGTTTTTAAGATAGTGGTAAGACCATCGGTGATGTATGGAGCTGAGACATGGGCAGTAAAGGGAGTGCAAGAGAAGAAGATGGATGTGGTAGAAATGAGAATGTTGAGGTGTATGAGTGGAGTAACACAAAAGGACAGAATAAAAAATGAGATCAGAGGTAAAACAAAAGTGGTAGAGATATCTAACAAAGTGCAAGAAAGTAGGTTGAAGTGGTATGGATATGTGATGAGGAGACACAATGAATATGTAATGAAAAAAAGAGTGATGGGAATAGAAGTATGGAGAAGTGAAAGTGAGGGAGGCCAAAGCAGAGGTGGATGGATAAAGTAAAAAAAGATCTGAAGGAAGAGGGTTTGACTAGAGAGAAGGTGCAGGACTGAGCTGTTGGGAGAAGGTTGATCAAGCACATCAACCCCACATAGAAGTGAAAGATGAAGAGAAACAAGATTATTCTTAATCAACATTCTCCCATTAGGCCTAATCATTTTAAAACATAAATTGAATTACCACAGCTATGCAGGCAGCACACCAATTTATCTGTCGATAGCACCAGATGACCCTGAGGATTTAAATCCTCTGACCCAGTCTCTTACTAGCCTCATTGAATGGATGAGTAATAATTTCCTTAAACTTAAGGAAAAAACATAAATTTTAATTGTTGGAAGCAAACAAAATAGTGAGGACTTTAGAAATTAGATACGCCATCTGACTTTGAAATAAGGCAATAAACAAAGAAATTCTGCATCATTTTAGACTCAAAGTTAAATTTCAAATCACAAATTAAGCATATTACTAAGACTAGATTATTTCACTTAAGAAACATTGCACGACTCAGATCTCTTATATCTTTGTAAGATGCTGAAAAGTTAATACTGTGCATATTTTTGTCTTTACCTGTCCAGATTGTTGCAAGCATTCCTAGCAGGATTACCAAAAAGATATAACTTAGCCGCAATCAGTTCAAAATGCAGCAGCAAGAATTTTAACTAAAAAAAGAAATCTGAGCATATCTCACCAATCTTAACATCATTATAATGGCTGCCTGTGGTTTAAAATACTTTAATTGTATATAAGGCTCTAAACAGTCTATCACCATCTTACATTTTAGGTTCTGTCCTCTTACATTCCTTATCGTAATCTTAGGTCCTCTAATGCCAGATTGTTCAGTATTCCGAGAGCATGAAAGAACTGGCGAGGCATTTTCTGTTTCTATGCACCAAAAATCTAGAATACCTTATTGTTAGAGATACGCCAGACCAGTAAAGACAAACACTTCATGGAACTACTAAATTTTTATTTCTTACTCAATTATTTATTTTTCTTACACCCACTAGTTTGGGTTGCATTTATTATGATCTTTGACAGTCATAAAAATAGATACAGTCATCGGTCAGTCAGCTATTTGACTTCACATTTGCTGAATCAGCTAGACCAAGTAAGATCCTTCATAAAACAATGACAACATCAGTGCTTAACAATTTGAAGACCAGAGCATCCCAACCACTGTTGCCCGCTGTCCTACTAGCCAATGTACAGTTAATGGAGAATAAGCTGGACGACATTAGAGCATGAATAGAGTTCTAGTGAGGTACTTAATTATGTAACATCCTTTTCCACACAGAAACATAGCTAACTCTAATGGTGCCAACCTGTGGAACCACTTTCTGTTTACTGTATCGACAGAACAGAGGAGTCCAGCAAATCCAAAGATGGAGGTGTGTGCCTGATGTGAGAGCAGAAACGCAATGGTCTTATCATGCTATTGCTCCCCTGATCTGGAGCTCCTGATGATGAAATGCATGCCATTTTATGTTCGGCGGGAGTTTATGTCAGTCATTGTCACAGCCTCATATATTCCACCTCAAGTGGAGGTAGACAATGCCCAAATGGAGCTACATGGAACACTTACAGTAGACCCTCTGGAGGTTTATTTTCATTAACATTGTTCCAGCTGAAATTTTTATTTTCCTGATCTCACTGGCCATCTGACCATAATGTCCATCTGTTTTGTTATTACGGTGGACATTATGATTCTCTACTTTTACATATAACCAACTTTTAGTTTTTACTTTCTTTTGTAACTCTGTTTAGCCTTTATAATTGTAAAGTACTTTGAGCTACTGTAATTTATGTAAATGTGCTGTGTGAATGAATATTGTCGTTCAACCCATTATTAATACAACAGTCCACCTTAACCTCAATACCAGTGAACTTTGCAGCTGAGCTTAGCTTTCAGTGCCATTTTTAAATGGTTCTCAGCTGTAATGAACTGAAATCAACATCTGCTGCCCTATACAGGTGATTTTAGTAGCAGATTACTTGGGATCCCAAATGTAGTTAAAATAATATCAGTTCTACATAAAATCCATCCATCCATCCATCCTCTTCCGCTTATCCGAGGTCGGGTCGTGGGGGTAGCAGCTTAAGCAGAGAGGCCCAGACTTCCCTCTCCCTGGCCACTTCTTCCAGCTCTTCCGGGAGAATCCCAAGGCGTTCCCAGGCCAGCCGGGAGGCATAGTCCCTCCAGCGCGTCCTGGGTCTTCCCCGGGGCCTCCTCCCGGTTGGACGTGGCCGGAACACCTCACCAGGGAGGTGTCCAGGAGGCATCCTGATCAGATGCCCAAGCTACCTCATCTGGCTCCTCTCGATGCGGAGGAGCAGCGACTCTACTCTGAGCCCCTCCCGGATGACTGAGCTTCTCACCCTATCTTTAAGGGAAAGCCCAGACACCCTGCGGAGGAAACTCATTTCAGCCGCTTGTATTCGCGATCTCGTTCTTTTGGTCACTACCCATAGCTCATGACCATAGGTGAGGGTAGGAGCGTAGATCGACTGGTAAATTGAGAGCTTTGCCTTACGGCTCAGCTCCTTTTTCACCACGACAGACCGATGCAGAGCCCGCATCACTGCGGATGCTGCACCGATCCGCCTGTCAATCTCACGCTCCATTCTTCCCTCACTCGTAAACAAGACCCCGAGATACTTGAACTCCTCCACTTGGGGCAAGATCTCTCCCCCAACCCTGAGAGGCCACTCCACCCTTTTCCAGCTGAGGACCATGCTCTCGGATTTGGAGGTGCTGATTCTCATCCCAGCCGCTTCACACTCAGCTGCGAACCGATCCAGAGAGAGCTGAAGATCACGGCCTGATGAAGCAAACAGGACAACATCATCTGCAAAAAGCAGTGACCCAATCCTGAGTCCACCAAACCGGATCCCTTCAACACCCTGGCTGTGCCTAGAAATTCTGTCCATAAAAGTTATGAACAGAATCGGTGACAAAGGGCAGCCCTGGCGGAGTCCAACTCTCACTGGAAATCACTCTACATAAAATTAAACTAAAATTTCTTAAGAGTGCTACCTCATTTATTAGTAATGATGTTTATTAATTTGTATGGATTAATAGTGGATCTGATACTCTTGGTGTTCTATTATTCCTAAATCAACATCAATGTTGTCCCAGGACATTAATTCAACTTCAACCAATCAGCTTCAAAAGAAGCCTATTACATCATAAAGCAAGGACTGTATTCTTGAAGCTAATGCTTTCACATTTTTTTGTACTAACGGACTATAATTAAATGGACTACTAACACACTGTTTACCTTGTGTTTTACATGACAACAGATTTTTTTTGTTGAAATTTAAATGATTCTACAGGTGCTCTTGTGAATGAGAAAGAAAGGATGTTTTTTCTTCCTATGAGGAATTTTATGAAATTTTTCAAGCATTTCTTGGTTTTTAATGTTAGAGAGTGAAATTAAAGCTGATTGCATGAAGGCCAATGACTGTACAGTGTCAGGGATGCCAGGGGCAACGACCCGGCCGGGACACCGTGAGGGATCGGAAGAGGGTCAGAGCCCACCCTGGATCACGTGGGGGCCACCTTCCTGGTTGTTCTGGGGGCCACGGGTACAGGGCATGGAAGCTCCACCCTGTAGGGGCCTGTGGTCACCGCCAGGAGGCGCCCCAATGCCTTGGGGACTTGTTACTCCAGCACGTCCGCCACACCAGGAAGTGCTGGGGGGAAGAATTAGGACGGCGCCCAGAGAGCAGCCGGGAGGACAGCCGGAACTTCCGCCACGCTGGGGCGTGACCAGAGGAGGGATGCCGGGAACACCTGGGGCTCATCTGGGGACTGTTTAAAAGGGGCCGTCTCCATTCATTCAGGGCTAGAGTCGGGTGGAAGGTGGACAAGGCAGAAGAGAGTGGAGGCGGCCCGAAGAAAGACATATTGTGGCCAGGACTGTGTGTGTTTGGGGTTTGTGCACTAATTTGGGGTCTTAGTGACCATTACTGGGTCTGTGTGACCATTGAAAACATTTGTAAATATTGTAAATAAACGTGTGGTGGTTAAGAAACAACATGTCCGCCTGGCTGTGTCCGGGCCGCGTCCACAACAGGAATAACAACTTTGATGAAATCAGACAATGTCAGATTGAACATGTAATAATAAAGTATCATTGATAAATAATATTTAGTCTAAATAATGCTTTACTTAGTAAAGTATAATCTCAACATTTATTAGTAGCCATGAATTTATGCCAAGGAGTGAAGAGTACAGAATTTAATCTCCTTGGTGTTTAAAGTCAAGTGTGACTTGGGCTCAGAATTCTGTTAATTACAGTTAATCCTGAGTTAGACTCAGGGTGATGTTTATTGATCCGCTTTCATTTTTAAGCCCAAATTACACTTAGGACAGCATTCTGATCCCATCTAGGGGATGAAATTACATAATGCTGCAAAAAATCATAATATTTCTATGGATTTTGCCACTCTAAAGTAATTCATTAAAAGTCATGGGTGGGTCAGAAACTTCTGACCAAATCACAAAGGCATGTAAATGAGAGACTATAAAGTCAGTTTTAGAACCAACTGAAACTGAACTATTAGTTGAGTCAAACAATATTGATGACAATATGACCTGGTCACTGGAAGTTAACATGGATATTGAAACTGATGCATATGGCATGATAGATAGATAGATAGATAGATAGATAGATAGATAGATAGATAGATAGATAGATAGATAGATAGATAGATAGATAGATAGATAGATAGATACTTTATTAATCCCAAGTGGAAGTTCACACCAAGGGGAAATTCACTGTATGTCCAAACCACCATGATATACCTGATGACTTCAGTCATTTAACGCTGTACACGGTACAGTGTCTACATGACAAAAAGGCAAAATGTAAAATAAAAAGTACAATGACAAGGAAGATGTTAGCCCTCTAACCACTGTTCACAATGCAGAAACTGTCAATGTCTGTGTCAGAGAAATGGGGAGGTTACTAAGCTTTGCACTGTGGTGACATACTTGTTTAATAACATAAGAGTGTGCTGCTGATATAGATCAGGCATTGACATTCTGCCATCTCATGTGCAACAACAGAAAACATATTATAAGAAGAGTAAAAGAAAGCACGCTTCTAATGTCCCAATTGTGACACACGACTCTGCGTTGGTGACTGTTACAAAACATATCACACGAAGGACGTGTACTAAACCTACATCAGTACCACAATGAACAGTAGACATACCTGTACCTTTCCTATTGTATTTATGCTGACACTTAGATATTTACATGTTTCTGTTAACGTAATAACATTTTTTTATTGATGATAAAAAAAAAGTTTTTGACTCGTTTTTCTGAGGGTAAACACAATGCTAAGGAGGCCACTACAGTGGTTATGTAATTATAGTATGACTTGAAAAGATCACACTGGGTCTACACCAAAAAAATATATGCAGCTTATAGATGTAGATATGCTGAATCCATTTCTGAAATCGGAATTTCTTTAACAAAAATGTTTCTGCAAGATATGTGAAAAATGCAATTTTGGGAAAAAAAAGTGTTGATTTTTTTTTAAAATAAATTACTATTGTTTTATGGCATAACTATATTTTTCCTGGTCAAAATGTTATTTGAAGTATACTTTGAGCTACAAAAATGTCAATCTTACTCGTTCTTAACATTAGATGAGGTGAAAACAACCAAGAATCAATTGCTTGCTACACATATTTTACTCTCAGTCATTTATTTTTGTCTTCTAATTTTATTACTTTGTTTCTATTTCTATTTCTTAAAATTAACCAGAAATTTATATTTAGAAGGTTAAGAAAGATGTGTTCTTTTGGAGAAGAGAGAAAGTTGTTGTTTAAATGGTTTTTTAGAAACATGCAAGGTCAGGTTGATCAATCCACTGTCTTGACCAGGTACAAAGTAAGAAAATTATAAAAGAACACGCACCTTTTCTTCATCAAAAAAAAAAAAATAAAAATTGTGTGCCACAGTTTTGTTGCCTATACAAAGGTGGAAAAGTCAGGAAATAGTTAAAGGGCTTCTCAATTCCTACCTAGCACTTGGGTGCAACATGTCTTTAACAATTCATTTCCCACACTCTCATTTAGATTTTGCCCTTAGTCTGGGATGAACGTGGGAAGAAATTTCTTCAGAAATTGTTAGATGTTGTAGTGGAAAGTGGAGTGAGACCATGTTAGCATTTGTGGATCATCCCACTGTGAAACAACTTCAGAAATTTATAAGAGGGAAACAAACTACCAGGTGACTATTTTTTAAGTAATAATTATTTTTAAAACAGTCATATATGTAATTGATCATTACAATATATTTTTTTTGCATATATTATTTTTTTTTCTTTAAAATAGTGAGTTTTTCTTTTTTCATTTTAAAGCTTCCTCTCTCAAAAACTGGATGTGCAATTCTGTTGCCAGATTAGGATTCAGCACCCAAATACATAAAGAACACGTTAAATGTTTGACATGAGATCTTTTTTTTTTTTTAAGACTAGTGTTATTGTCTACTTTATTGTGTTAGGTCTCCATATTTGTTTTTATCAGAGGAAAGCATAAAGAAATGTGAGTTAAAAAAATTATCTGCACAGGCAAATTCAAACATCCGTTAAAGAAAAACACTGGTGAGCTTTATTTTTTTGAAAACTCTCTCTACTTTGTCCTGTTGCTGTGGTTCACTAATAACTGTTGTGATAAGAATTAGACAAAGACATCATAAAGATTTGGGGAAGTCACCTGTATATTGTTTTCCTGGCTTTAAAAGTTGAGTTTTTAGGAGCATGATGTGCATAGAACAGAGTCCAAAACAGAAGTGATTATCATAGACGAAAATGGAGGCCTTAAAGGCCCATACAGGAAATGACATCAGCAAAAAGGCCAGAATCAGAAGTGATGTCTTCTGGACCAGATGTGACGTCAGCAAAGGGTCCGGCACCAGAGGTGACATCATTGGGACCAGATGTGATGTCAGCAAAGGGCCTGTCACTGGAAGCGATATCTTCTGGTTCAGAAGTGATGTCAGCAAAGTGGTTGGCACCGGAAGTGATGTCTTCTGAGGTGCTGGAACCTTGCAGGATTTCCCAGGAATGGTCTGTAGGGAACAAAAAAAGACAGCGAACTCCGCCACCCCCTGGTCAGATATTTTATCACAATTACTCAGGCCCTTTAGCTACCTCCTACTCGCACGTGTGTGACACCGTGCAAAAATGGCCAGAATGTGCTGAATGCCTTGCCAAATTTATTTAAAGAGAAAATGTATCTTTTCAAAGTAAGAAAAAGGCATGTCATGCTAAAGAAATATATTAACTTTCAAAAAACAGTAATGTTTAGATATTTGTTTTCCCTAGCATTATTTCAGATGGTCTATTTCCAATTCTGTTAAAAATAAAGTATTACCTGTCATTAGATGGCATCTTGTGTAACAAGTTAGCAATAATAATGTGTTTGTTGCTCATCTTGACTCACTTGTCAAACAAATAAAATAAAATCCACAATATTATGGTAGTGTTCCATTTCAAACCTGCCAATGTCTTTCTTGTTTTTTCCTTGACCAATTGCAATGGAGTATCTCACTGATTACTAGCTAACTCCATCTCCATCTTATTTTAAACCTAAATTAAGTTCTTAAGTTAACATCAATTTATCAGGAAAAGTATGTTAAAAATATACCATTAAAAATTATTTTATATTAACAGAGCACAGTTTCAACTTTCTAATTGGATTAAATGAACACTGCTATTACAGAGTCCTTTGCAGTTCATGTTAATAAGTACAACAACAATATTAAGCTGTTGAACCAGAACTAAGCACAAGTTCAGCTCAATCCCAACTTTGTGACACATGCTTTTTGCTGCAATTGCACTCTTAACTGGAATATCGAACTAAGTAGTCCACAACATACTGTGCTACTGCAGTCTGAGTCTGGAGGTGAGGGGTAACAACTTAAAGCAATCATGAAATTAATAGAATAAATCATAAAATAGATTTAGCAATGGTAAGTGGATAACATATATTTAACAGCACTGCCTAATGGCATTTTTGGATTGTCTTAAGCGTGATTCATTATTTAAGAAAAATAGGTGTACTCTATCTTTTGGGCTGGATGAGTTTGTTAGTAAAAAAAATGTTTATAGAATAGAATTTAACACAGTAGTGAAAAAAAAACATAAAATGTAGCTTCTCGCTGAAACTACTGCAAAGCAGCAATGTGTAAGACAACTTTTTTCTGTACTTGGAAGGCATTGAAACCAATAAAGGCTAATCTTACCCTAGAGCTATAGGATGAAGAATGCTGTTTGAAAGCATTAGTTGCATTTTACATTTATAAGAAAACAAAACAGAAATCAAATATGTTTCTGAAGCTCTAAATAATGTTTATGAAAGAATAATCGCACCAGTTAATCTCGGCATTAAGTGATGCCCTGTAGCCACAGAAATGTATCTTGACACTGTGTGCGGGCCTCACAGACGCTTTGACATTTAATACAAAGTGGCAATGAAAACAATGATGTTGCTCAAGATGTATCATCAAGTTTCTGACAATGGGGATTTAAACATGGTAAAAACAGCTGGTTTCATGCACACAGATGGCTGCTTTAAATAACAAGATGTGCTTGTTTATGTTTTCAACTGAAAGAACAAAATAAATAAAAATTTCATATTGTTATAGGAGCTTAGTCTGTGTTTTTCACCAAGATGGTGAAAGTTTCTAATGGTTACACCTCATGCTAAGCAAACTTTTCATTCTCACCTCTTGGGAATGGATGGACTGAGCACCATTTTGGAATAAATATTTTGCAATGGAGAGCACCTGAAAATGTGAAGAAGTCCACCGAACATGGGTCTCCAGAGGAGACACAAAAACTGAATGAGCCTTTTCATTCGTGCTTTAAATCTATTTGCTGAGTCTTCATGTATTAAGACAAATTACATTTTTAGTTCTCCCAAAATAATAAATCTAAACATTTCTTGCCTTCATGTTTCCAAAGGAAGCAGTTACCTAATGTATGTATCATCCCTGATCCTCAAAGTGGACATTCCTTTCAATGATTCTTTCTGTGTATTTAGCCTGCATGTTTCCTTTGTCCTGTCACAAGAAGTAAATCCAGCAACCCAGCAGAAATTCTTTTCCACAGTTCCATCATTCCATCATTAAAAACCTCATTACTGTGTTCTCTGGAGTGATAAATCATGCTTCACTGTTCGGTTGTTTAATGGATGCCAGGACAATGCCACCTTCGGGACAGCATGGTGTCTACTGTAAAGTTTGGCACAGGAGGAACAATGGTCCAGGCTGCTTTTCACAGTTTGGGCTAGTCCCTCTGGTCCCAGGTAAAGGCGCTGTTAATGCCACAACATAAGACATTTTAAACAATCGTGCGCTTCCAACTTTGTTACAACAATTTTAGGAAGGCCCTTTTCTGTTCCACCATGACTGTGCCCCTGGGCATGACACCAGTTCCATAAAGCCACGTAGGAACTTGAGTGGCCTACACACAGTCCTGACTTCTACCCCTTTAAACACCTTTGGCATGAGCAAACATCAGTACCTGACTTCACAAATGCTGTTTTGGCTGAATGGGCACAAATTCCCACTGACAAGCTCCAAAATCTTGTGGCAAGTCTCTTCTGCAGAGTGTAGGCTGTTATAGCTGCACAGGGGGAGCCAACTCTATAGTAATGCCCATGGTTTTGGAATGGGATATCCAACAAGCTTATATAGGTGTGATAGTCAGGTGTCCTCAAACCTTTGGGCAAATAGAGAATCTCAAATTAGCTACAGGACTATGACATCTCTCCATGTATATGAGATATCTTAAAATGAACAAAAACTGATGTGAAGTTATCTTGAAATCTTCTTGCAATACCTCAAAGTGTAAAACATCTGAAAGTGCATTTAAGATATCTTTAAATAGATATATGTAATTAATTTTAAGATATATTAAATGCATTTCTAGATATCCTACCATGCATTTTGCGATATCTATAAAGGTTCTTTTTACTTACACCATGTCACAAAGCAATATGCTGGAGGATTCTTGGCTTTTGCTGACCAAAAACTGTTGAAACTCACCTCTAACAAAAATGTTTCTGCTGTCATTGACTTTATGTATAATTATTTGAAGTGTCTTTTTTCAGTGCAGAGTCACTCTACCGAGATTCATTTGGGAGAATTTATTTACATGATTAATTAGGCCACCAGCCGATAGCAGGAACACTAACATTAGTTTCTTTGCATCCCTCAGCAAAATTGTTTGTCCTTTTTTTCTCTCTCACTCTCAGTGTTACAGTATATGCATTACATTTCCTTATATTTCAAATCAAATCAAATTTCATTTGTCACATACAAATTATACATACAGCACAATATGTACTGAAATACTTAGAATAGCTTTGCCTTTAAGAAGAATATAAATAACAATAACACATGACTTTATAAATATCAAAAATTATTAATAGAAGTATAAATATGTGATAAATAATAAATGTTAACTAAATAAAAACTTAACCACTTAATGTAAGAGAGTTAACAATAAGGTATCATGAATTTTCTGTATTTGAGTACAGACAAATGTTTTTAAAATTATTTTTCTCTAATTTTGTACTTAAAATTCGACATAACAACATTCTAAGCCAACAATCAAATGCAAGGTCACTGGGGGGCAGTCAAAGGCAATCCCAGCATCACTAAACATAAGGAAGGATTCAGTACTGGACAAGGCCACAGTGCTTTACAGGGCACCCCCTGTAATTTAATTATTACGTGCATCTTGTGCCCTGTACATGAAAACAGTAACAGCAATAGACAATTGCAGTGTCATTTCCATACTCTGTTTTGTATTTATATGTAAATATATTTCAAACAAAACCATGTGTAATCATTCCATTTGCACATTAGTTACTCAAGTCTCTCCATCCAAATACATCCTGCCTCTCCACCTAAAACTTATGAATTAACTTGCTGTCTGAATCTTTGTAAAGCTGTATTACATGCTCAGCTATTCAAACGTCTCCGGTATTTACCTTTGTTAAGTACAGTGTCAGAAGTTTGTCGTATACCCCAGCAACAAGAGGTGAAGAGCAGGAACCAACCCTAATCACAATGCCAGGCCACCACACAGCTCACTTACAGTTGACAGTCCAAGAAAGTAATGTACAGTAATAGGTTTTTGGAACCAGAGGGTAACATCATTCATTGGTGTTTGGTAAGGAACAACAACAAGAACATTTATTTATATAGCACATTTTCATACAAACAGTAGCTCAAAGTGCTTTACATATTAAAGAATAGAAAAATGAAAGACACAATTATAAAACAAAATAAATAAACATTAATTAACATCGAATAAGAGTAAGGTTCAATGGCCAAGGGGGACAGAAAAAACAAAAAAGCTCCAGATGGCTGGAGAAAAAATAAAATCTGTAGGGATTCCAGACCAAGGAAGAGGTGTAATTGCAAAAGCTGGTGCCCCTTCTTCAGTAGTCCATTATAGACTTACTCCAGGTTGTGTTAGTGGCTGGGTTTAAGGACTGAGAACCAGAAGAGATGGGCACGGTTATAGTCAGGCCAAACTATTCTTCTGTTTATTGCCATTCCTAGCTGGATGTAGAAGGAAGAAATGTTACGTGGACACGTTATGCCTTTATACTTTCTCAGCACCCTTTTAACAACACCTTTAATTCAAAGACACAGGGACAGTCACAGCGACTGCGTGTTTTTGGACTGATGCAGTGAGGCTGCAATAACTTCAAGTTTAAATAGACATTTATTTTTGTTGTGACGGGGCTATCCTTTTTGTGCGCTGCTCTTATGTATTGTATGATCTTTCACCTTCAGTCTTCATTTTAACTGAAGTACTTAAACTGCCTGCAATCTCCTGTTTTACCAGGTCTCAAGAGTATTGTATTGTATTTTTAAAACTTTTAAGCTGCCTTGAGTAAATATGTTTGCTAAATATATAACAATAGTAGTAGTATCATTAGTAGTAGTACTAGTAATAGTAATAAAATTCACATTCTACAAAGCATTTGAAGACATTAATTACTAATGGTTTTATTCAACTTCACATCACAAGACAGTTTTTAAATATTTCACTTTTTAAAGTCTCTTATTTTATTTATGCGTGCAAGGGACTAACCAATAATAATAATGACTATAAACTTATTTCATAATCATGACAAAAGTCTCCAGGCTTGTGCTGTCAACGAAAAAAATCTTTCTGCCCTTGTGCTGGGAGTTGAACTGACCATGCAGAGGTTTTTAGCATAAACAATTACAAAATAGAGCTTTCTGTCTATTACTGTAGTTAACTTTAATTAAAGCTGGACCCCTAAACTCTGAAACACCTTACACTTTGTATACTGAAATGTACTTCATAATGCAGTGTGCTGTTTTTAATGTCCTCCTGTTCTAAACAAGGGTACAGCCACCTTGTTTAAAATGCAGAGAGATTATGCAGGTTCACTAATTGAATGGATTGACACGTAACAACTAATGAATAATAACATTTTGACAATTTTTCTCCTCATATCAGCATTCATTTGATCAGACAGATGTTGTTTTATACTGCTAGTAACTCCCTGTACCAATCTAACGTGTTTTTACAGGGCCTAATAGTGTAGCAATGCAATATTAGAGTTAAAAGTCAAACAATAAGATAACACATGTTTCTCGAGGGATGCTGTGTGGGAGAGTATGGGGTTCCGAGGTACCTAATTAGGGCTATTCAGTCCTTGTATAATCAGACACATGGGAAAACATAAGCACTGTTTTCAGTGGATGTGGGACTCAGCTAAGGCTATGCTTTGTCTCCTATTCTGTTCATGATTTTCATGGACAGGATATCAAAGCATAGCTGGGAAGGGAAGGGGGTCCAGTTCTGTGTCACTGATTTTTGCAGAAGATGTGGCCCTGTTGGCTTCATTGGGCTGTGAACGCCAGCATGCATTGGGATGGTTTACGACCAATTGTGAAGTGGCAGGGATGAGAATAAGCACATCAAAATTATAGGCCATGGTCCTCAGTAGGAAGAAGGTGGACTGTTTTCTCCAGGTGGGAGTTGACTAGGTGTACTAGTTGAAGGAGTTTAACTACCCTGGGGTTTTGTTCACAAGAGAGGAGAAAAGGTATGGTAAGACTGACAGACAGATAGAGGTGGCAAGCACAGTTATGTGGCCAATAAACTGAGTCAGAAGTCAGTCGACATCCCTACCCTCACCTATGGTCATGAACTTTGGATAATAACTGAAAGAATGAGATCAAAGGAAAACGAGGCCAAAGGTACCCTCTGCATTGAGAGGAGCCAATTGAAGTGGTTCGGGAATCTCATATGGGCGTGACCTGCTGGCAGGAGACACCAGGAAAGACCCAGGGCATGCTGGGAGGATTATATCTCTCAGGTGACCTGAGAACACCTTGGGATCCTACAGTATGAATTAGCAAGTGTGGCTGGGAAAAGTGACATATAGACCTCATTCCGAAGACTGTTGCCCCCTGATTCAGCTTTAGATAAGCAGTGGAAAATTAATGAAATGATGATGACAATGGGATATTAGGAATAAACATACAAGTAAGGCATTAAATGTTTAATTGTAAAACAATTCAAATAATAGCCATTACATTAAAATGGATTGATACATATATACAGTATGCATATATACTGTATATAATTGTAGAAATAAGTCAACAACCGATCATAAAGAGTTGGGGCACTAATTGGTGGAAAAGGCAAAAAAAATAGCATGGAAGTTTTGGCAAAAGATATGAAAATTTGTGAGTCTTTCATTTGACTGAATCCAGATGACAGTGGAGCCGGCCATAGGATTGAGCAGGGGGGAAAGGACAGAAACCGGAAGTGATGTCAATGGTTTCGGCCATCAGTCTTCCGCTTTGCAAAGTGAGGAAGAGGAAGGCAACTAGATACAGTACCATCCCGCGACTCGGTGTAGAATTACCATTCAACAGGCTCTGATGTTGTCCTCCACATGTATGTGTATGATAATATGACACAAGCATAGATAATGGAGATTCATTTAATAATTTACACCTGTAAAAAGAATCCAAATAACACATTGGATTGAAAAATCCCTTAATCATTAATAAGAGTAAGAATAATCATCCTAAAAATTGATGGATGGAAATTTACTTTGCTTAGTATTGGAAAGTGAATTCTTAACATTTCCAGTGGGTGCTGCTAAACAACCTTTTCCAATGTAGACGACTGAATGTATAAGTTCCTTAGAGCCACATGTATGTTAATGTTTTATATTTGGTAGTTTTTATATATTGCTATGCATGTAAGCCTAGGGAAAGTCTGACAGGCATGTCTGTACCTGAAAATATGGGTAAGGGTTTGGGTGTGTGACACCATTACTAGCTACTTTTCTGTTTCTTTTAAAATTGAGGAGAATGCCCCAGAAGACAAGTGACATCACTTCTCCTTCTGCCATCATTAATCTTATTTTTTCTGCTTCCACCACTATCAAGACTTAACTAAACATGAAGTCCCCTTCAGGTTGAAACTAGCTTACAAGGCAGACACAAGTCTTCAAAGAGTGAAGCAATTCACACAGCTTGTGGAGTTGATAAGATACCAATTATTCAACAATCAACAACAGTTTTACTTTTCTCTCATTTTTCAATCCAGACATTAAATGGAGTAAATATACAGTACACGAGCAGGAAAAGTGTCATGATGTTGGGCAACCAATGCAGAAGCCTTTGTGAAAGATATAGCCGGACATACAACAAAGGTTTGGGGCAGCCGCTTGTATAGTTTCCCTGGCTGCAAAAGGCTTAAATTTCTGTACAAGGAGTTAAGGTTAGAATCCGAAACAGAACTGTTTAAGTATGGAGGTTAAGAGTTTTTATAGGCAGTTCACAGGAAGTGACATCCTCATTGCCAGGACAGGAAATGACGTCCTCGGGGCCGGGACAGGAGGGTTTTCTTCTGGTTGGCCTGCGGAGAGAAAAGAGAGAAGCTTAGTGCACCCCACCGCCCCCTGGCCTGGCATGGAATCGGCGTTTCCTGCTCCCTTTGGTTGACTCACATGGGCACGTTTGTGACTCCTTATTTAATTAACTAAAAGTTTCTTTGATGAAAAAATGCACAAAAAAGAAATGGATGGACTGATGGTCATTCAAATATTTGGCATCTTAGCCTTTTTGCCAGTAGGCAGTAGGAGATCAGAGTCCGAAATGGGTCCCAAATGACTGCTGACTTCTGGTCGCTACTTGGGTTATATAGAAGATGGAGCAGAAGGGGCAAAGCTGGGCAGAAGTGAGGTTTATGTTCACCTGTAAAGTCTTCTCCCATTCTAACTTAGAAGTGGTTAGTACTTGTAGCTGTGTTTCACTGTCAACCTTCCCTGTCCATTTTACTTGCTCAAAGTCAGAAAGCTCATCCTGCGGCTTGCATGTGTGACTATATGTAATATGTGTTTGTGTCGGTGTGTGTGTACATATATATTGTGTTGGGTATAACACTCTAAATATGTATTTAGTTACTGAATACTGAATATACAGTCCTTAATATACAGTGCATCCGGAAAGTATTCACAGCGCATCACTTTTTCCACATTTTGTTATGTTACAGTCTTATTCCAAAATGGATTAAATTCATTTTTTTCCTCAGAATTATACACACAACACCCCATAATGACAATGTGAAAAAAGTTTACTTGAGGTTTTTGTCAATTTATTAAAAATAAAAAAACTGAGGGCGGCACGGTGGCGCAGTGGTAGCGCTGCTGCCTCGCAGTTAGGAGACCCGGGTTCGCTTCCTGGGTCCTCCCTGCGTGGAGTTTGCATGTTCTCCCCGTGTCTGCGTGGGTTTCCTCTGGGCACTCCGGTTTCCTCCCACAATCCAAAGACATGCAGGTTAGGTGGATTGGCGATTCTAAATTGGCCCTAGTGTGTGCTTGGTGTGTGGGTGTGTTTGTGTGTGTCCTGCGGTGGGTTGGCACCCTGCCCAGGATTGGTTCCTGCCTTGTGCCCTGTGTTGGCTGGGATTGGCTCCAGCAGACCCCCGTGAACATGCAAGCTCCACGCAGGGAGGACCTGGGGAGCAAACCCGGGTCTCCTAACTGTGAGGCAGCAGTGCTACCACTGCACCACCGTGCTGCCACAGACCCACACATTTATGTATTAATGTTTTTGCCAAATGGCACAACTGAATGACTATAATAAGTCCCTCTTTCCTCTTACAACTTTAAGAAAGAAATAGAACCCTGAGGAATAATGTAACTAAAGCATTCTCAAGAGTAGGAATATAATGCCAATCAAAGTCTAACAGGTAGAAGAAATCCCCTGCATAGCCAATTATAGGTCCTAATCTGAGATCCGTGTGCTGAAAGGTTTGGAAAATGGCATAGATGATTGAGGCCAGAGATAGTTGTCAGCTTTGCAGTTGTGCCCAGATAATGGATTTACTGTTTCAAATTGCCTTTTTTTTCCATTTTTATACAATAGCCACAACATATACAGTTTCCACTGAGGATAGATAAGAAAAAATCTTCTTGTTAAGCATGGAGTTTTTGAGTTGTTTTGGCAGTCTCTTTATAATACCTAAAATTGCATTTTATGCACAAAATGTAAAAAATGTCAGTTTCTTTAATATAGTTTTGGTAACCACAGATTCTTACATATGTACTCACAATATAGTACTATGTCATTTTAAATGCAATATTTTGAAAAATATTTTTACTAAATTCAGTTGTTTTTATCTTAATTTAACTTAATGGTTTCCACACATCAGAATACTGAACGGAAGAGCAGAATCTATGAGCACAGCTCAGCATGTGGCTGAGGAGTTCTTTGGTGAAGCTTGGTAAGCAGCTTCTTGTTTACCAGTTCCAGTAAAGAAAAACAGAAGACATGCTTCACATACTTTCTACTCAGCTCCCTTCACATCGAGACTGCAAAGTGGGTTGTGCGACTGTCAGACTGTACAGAGATTAAGGCCTGGACACATTTGGTTTACCTCAGCTCTAGGAAGAGGTCACCCCCTCCTTCCCAGGGCAACCAATATCAAGCTCTCAACTCTTCTACCTTGCTAGAAGGCTCCCAAGACATGCTTGTCATTGGAGAAGTCACAGTCACCAGAACTTTCTGGTGTTTACCTTTTGGACATTTCAAGAATGTCCTGACATTTGTCGAGAAGTACAGGTAGGAATGTTGGGACTGTCATACAGCATATAGGAGTCCACCAGTCAGAGGTACTGAAGAAGAACTTCACATCACTCCTGCAGGTCATAAAAGAAAGAGGACCACCGCCAAAAGGATCATAATGACAGTGTCCCTGCCAATAATTAAATGATCAGTCTTAGCTTTAGCAGACTCTGTTCTCTGAACACCTGGCTGTAATCCTTCCTCAAGAGGCCAAGTTTTGGCTATGTAATCAGCTGGGACCTCTTTTGGGCATGACTATGTTTCTTTAGATGGGGTGCCATGCACTGCAGTAGGCAAAGGTCCAGGGTTCTCACAAGCAATTTAAGCAAACATATATATGTATGACTACTTACCTATTGTGACCAGCACATATTAAAATATGAAGCAGTTGTAGAGGTGTCTTAAGTAAAGAGGTGCATAGTATTGATGTTTAATAGCCAATTATATATGCCTTAAACAATAAGAGTGTCAGGTATAAATATAAACAACTTGGTTCCTTTAGTAAGCCTTTACACTAGATTTAAAGCAGCCATGTCGTTCTAAACCTTCTAAAATTGATTACTTAATATCAGAGCATTAATTGTAAGACATTCTGTTTAATGATCTTATTACTGATTAAATTTCCAAGAAGTAAAACACGACTTTTGCAATAATGGAGTTGCTGTGCTAAATGAAAAGGCCCCTCCAAGTTTTAATTTTATTCATTCTACCTGCCAAGGAAGGAGAAGTGGTGGCTTGGCAAATATTTTCTAAAGCCAGTTACCAGTTAAAGATACCAGCCTAGATTGTTGTCCTTTTGAATATCTAGCTGTTATTATGTAAGGAGTAACACCTGCTCTTATATTAAATATCTATCATTCAGCTATTGTCTCCTCAGCCAATAAATTTTCAGGTTTGCTATCTATCATACAGTAATTACTAATAATGACAAACTCACAATGGTAGGTGATTTTAATCTTCATCTAGATATTCAAAGTGACCTCAGACCAAGAGAGTTTATGAACTTGCATATTTCTTCAATCTTAGTCAGCATGTTACCCAGCCAACACATAAAGGTCAGCATGCATTAAATTTATTAATATCCAAAGGACACAGATCTTAGACATCAGCATTTCTGATAAAGTCTCCATTTTCTTTGACATAACAATATCTGCAACTAAAATGAAAAAGGAGCATATTTTGATGCTGCAGCTGCTTCCATGTTTTCTTCTTTTACCAAATAATCAGCAGCCTCTCATCCTGTTACATAAAGTTGTTGAAGCATCTTGGATATGCACAAGAACAGCATGAGGCACAATCTCTTCTTGATAGGTCCTCATAACACTTATAAAACATCAGCAAATAGCTTATTCATCAGTGTGGCATACTGACATGAGGATAAAATTATTTGTTAAAATATGAAGGAGTCACAGAGAAACGAGTCTCAGTTAAGTTACCTCAAACCACCCTAAAGTGGAGTTTTATTGGTAGGTTACATTGCGAGATGAATAAACATTGTACTGATGCTTTCTAAGTGATATGAAAACGCAAAGAAGCCTTTGCTAAGGTTTTGCTATTGTGAAATAAATGCCAATGACACTGGAATATACAAGAAGAGTTGGGTGAAAAAAAAGGCAAAAGGTTTAAGCAATGGTCTTCACAGACTTTAAGCGAAAACACAACTAGTGAGACAGACAAAACATGGTGGTTTTAAAGTCGGGCAGGGGAAATGACATCATCGAACCCAAAAGCAGAAGTGATGTCAGTGGGCCCAGGCGGAACTTCCCGTGGTTAGTCTGCAGAGGAAAAAGAGAAAGGATTAGTGCACTCTGCCACCCCCTGGTCCAGCATGGAATTCTCCTTTTTTGAACCCTTTGGCTGCCTCCCATGCACAAGTGTGTGACACTATATAATACTAAATGAGTATTTGATGCAATTTTGCAGTGCCTAAAATAAAATATTACCCTTTAACTTTTAATTTTTAGTTGTACTTATCTCTAAAGTGAACTTTGCAATGTTAATATTATGTGAAGAGCAATTTTAGCCAATGAGTAAGTGGTTACTGGGCTGGACTCCTTTGCAACAAATGGGAGGTATTGGGTCTTCAATGCAAAACCCAGTAACCTTTGAGCATTTTCTGCAAGTAGTTTATTTTACAATATGTTAGTAATATCTGAGGGCGGCACGGTGGCGCAGTGGTAGCGCTGCTGCCTCGCAGTTAGGAGACCTGGGTTCGCTTCCCGGGTCCTCCCTGCGTGGAGTTTGCCTGTTCTCCCCGTGTCTGCGTGGGTTTCCTCCGGGCGCTCCGGTTTCCTCCCACAGTCCAAAGACATGCCGGTTAGGTGGATTGGTGATTCTAAATTGGCCCTAGTGTGTGCTTGGTGTGTGGGTGTGTTTGTGTGTGTCCTGCGGTGGGTTGGCACCCTGCCCAGGATTGGTTCCTGCCTTGTGCCCTGTGTTGGCTGGGATTGGCTCCAGCAGACCCCCGTGACCCTGTGTTCGGATTCAGCGGGTTAGAAAATGGATGGATGGATAGTAATATCTGGTGAAGTTGTGAGCATATGACTGGATGATTTGATGTAGAGTATAGCATGTGGAGAAGAGTTTGAGAAAGTTAAGCAATACAGGTACAGTTTGATTTCCTTTTACTTTCTTCCATAGTCTAAAAGTATTTGAATTACAGTATATCCGTGATTCAGTAATAAAAATGAAATTTGGGTAGTTGCTATGCCCCATTTTGCTTCAGGTTTTTGCAGATTAACTTTTTACATTTTAAATTGATGATGTTTAAATTTTATCTAGTTTTGTAAGGATTTGTTGATATACAATACATGAAAAAGAGTCATTATCACATCTAAAAGAGATAATATAAATCTTCTTATATAATATGCTACCGAGGCTGTTTGTTTGTCTGTCCAGGATTTTAAATCACCTGTAGCTCGCAAACCGTTTGACCTTAAATTTGGTACACATATACTACATGACGTCCACTATCTGCTTTCAGGGTAATGATTGACCTCCAAGGTTAATCCTCTTTTTACTTTTATTTTATTTTATTGTAGAATCAACTCTTGGCAGCAGCCAACAGGGCAGCCATGTGGCGCATGCGTACGGGCTTTGTTCTCATCCCTACCACCTTCGCCGCCACTTCCCCTATCTCTTTATATCTAAATCATTCTTGAGGCAGATTGAAGACTTAAGTGCCAGCTTAAAACATACTAAGTAATTGCAACACAAAAACTTACTTAATCAGTTTTAATGTGATAAGATGCCAAGAAAAGAAGAAAAAAAGCGGGCCGCTAGGGTGGAGAAAAGAAGAGCTGCTCAGGAAAGCAGCAAGGGCATCAACCACTGAGCAAATGAATGCTAAATGTACAGAGAAACAGTATGAAAACTATGAATGCTCAAGTCAAGTGTATTCTCTGTACGTTATCGTGCAGTATGCCATTACTGGTGTTAAAATATTGTCTGAAATTTCCAACTAATTTGAAAATTTAATTTGAATATACTTTTTTTTTATAGTAATAGCTCTTAGGTATATGATCTGTAGTGAAGAAATTAAATACACTTATCTAGTTGAAGTAAATATACAAAACAATTTACTGGGAATATTTGTGTAAATGATCTTATTACTTTATTCTAAGTAAAATGTAGCTAAATTCAATACATGTGCTAGTGATTAATATGAATGGGCAAAACAGAGCACAATACTGTGTCATTAGCATAAAGAGGGACTTTTTTGTTGAAATCCTTCCTCTTAATGGTTATTTTAGTTATTTTGAATGATCAAGATCCATTAGAAAATAGTAATGGTGTTAATGAGCAGGCCTAACTGGTTCCTCGCTAGATAGATAGATAGATAGATAGATAGATAGATAGATAGATAGATAGATAGATAGATAGATAGATAGATAGATAGATAGATATGAAAGGCATTATATGTATGATAGATAGATAGATAGATAGATAGATAGATAGATAGATAGATAGATAGATAGATAGATAGATAGATAGATAGATAGATAGATCTGCCTAGTGCAGTAAACTAACATCAAAACTGTTTCAAATGGTTTCCCTGAATCCTATGATAACAAAGCCTTTGGAAGCTCAGATGGTATTGGGATATACTGTAGATTACAACGAATGATTGTGAAACATTTGTCAGTAAATATCTACATTTAGTATTTGGTCTACAAATTAATGGATTAGTACAGTTACTCTTTTTGTATTTATTTTACTACTAGCTGAAATACCCAACATTGCCTGGGAAGAAAATAAAGTGTTTTTTGTTTTTAATTGCTTGAGAAAAATATAATTTAAAAAACACAACTTTAAAAATAAATTAACAAACAATAAAGACTCACTAATGTGCCTGTCTTGAGGTCTTGCATGTATGTTATCATCCAGATGCTCGGAATCAGCCATCTCTATTTAATTTGAAAAGCAACAAGCTCGCAGAGGTGCTCAAACATAAATAATGCTGGCAGTCACCTCCAGTTCGCCCTCCGGTGGTTGTTTCGAGTGTCAACTGGATGATAACATGCATATAAGACCGCAAGATCATCCCCACCCTACTCAGAAGAGGGTGGATTAGGGTTTATTTCATTCTTCAGTATTTTTAGTCGGCCAATGAGAAACATGTGTACCAAGTTTCATGAAAATCACTCTATCCGTTCAGAAGTGGTGCTGGAACATACTGTACATACATACATACACACATACATTGACTTTTATATATAGATATATTATTATTTTATTTTTTTTATATAGCTTTTGCCAAATCCTTAATATTGCCATTCAGTAAAGAAATTGGTCTATAGAAAGCACACTTTACTTCTAATAAAATAATTGACACCTGGGGTAGCATTCTTGGTAATATTTTTTCTTCTTTAGCATCCTTAAGTGTGGATTGCAAGTTTACTTTTACAGATAGCTTTTTATAGAATCCAGATAGTAGATGGTAAGGTAATACATATAATAAAAATAAACTAATAAAGAATGAAAAAAGAAATTGGTTGGAAATCAAGAAAATATTAACAAGTCAACAATGAACAAAATGGAATACAGGATATTGATGTGCAGTTCATGTAATGCTTATTACTTACAATAATAAGTATATTATTCATTAGCTAGTTGGCTAGACTTTAGCTTACTGTTTCTTACATTTTTCTCATAATAGAGTAGTAATGTCTATTGCTTATTTCCAGATGTCCTTTAGTTTATTCAGTCCTTCCCTTCACGTTATTTCAGATTTGTAAGATGTTTCGAAGGAATGTTTTCAAGTTCTTCTCTGTCTCTTCTGGTGATTTATCTAGATTAATGTAACCTCTAATCACCACCTTTAATCTTGCTGAGTAAATAACCCTGTATTGGATTCCTGAGAGGAACAAGTGTATCTGAATTCTGTTACATGCAGTTAGCTTCTCAGTGGTTGACCCAGAGAAGGCTTGAAAGAAACAGATCCGATTGTTCTTATAAAGAGTCTTTTTCTGGCAAAGAGTAGCACCTTTATCTTTTCCTGGCATTTGATGAAAATAATAAGAAATCATTGTGAGGATTGTTTATAAGTTAAGCAATGATCTCTTTAAATTGCTTGGTTTTCCTTTGAGGCATTTCCCAGAATCATAGTAAAAAAAATCAAACACAAATTTAGTAGGATTCTAAGCATCTGCCCTTTGAGCAATGTCACATATTCTCAGGTTTTTCTATCTACCTTTTTCCTCAGAATCTGTTAATTTATTTAAAGAATTTTACATTTATTTGCAGTTACCCCATCATGTTGTTTTCAGTGTGGGATGTTAGCATTTATTTCATTGTATTAAGCTGGGCACCAATCATACTAATTTCATTCTTTATTTTTCATTTTAGTTCAGAATGTTTACTTAGGCATTTCACTCCCTTTCTTTTAATAAAGCATGGTTGCTATGGAGGTTTCTTAGAAATATGGGTTAGTTTATTACAATATTGCTTTGCTTTGCTTTTCGAGTCCCACTGTGTCCAATAAAGCATCAACACTCATAAGAAGAAAGATTAATAGTACTTGTGGTCCATGGTTCAGACCATACTGGAGGTGTAATTTGGTGTGTTGGAGGAACATCTTGTAGAGGCTTCACTGGTCTGATTAAAAACACACAATGAGCCAGATGGCAATTGATGAATCACCCTGCTTTAGGTAAAAAATATCTTCTAAGTTAATGTCTATTGTATTTATGCTCTATTTTTAGCTGAACAAAATTATTTTAATTTGTTTTCAATGTTTGGCTGTATTTTGAATTAGCTGTGGAACAGAAAATGAGCAACTTAGACAGCCTAACTATGGCATTACAATCATTAATTATACCATAACATACTATTTTCTAAACCTGTTTAACCCTAAGCAGGGTCATGGAGGGCTGGAGCCAGCCACAGCAAGCATAGTGTGACGCGCAGGAACAATCCTCTGGTGTGAACGCACACAAAAACACACTGTAGAGTCAATTTGGAATCGACAGTCCACCTAACCTGCATGTCTTTGGACTGTGGAAGGAAACCCACAAGGACACAAGAAGAACATGCAAACTCCATGCAGGGAGGACATAGGACATAAACCCTGGCCTCTTTACTACGAGGCAGCTGCACTACCACTATCCCACCATGCTGGCCAATAGCCAGTTATATTTGAGACAAATACATTAATTTTAGTGATGGAATACAGACCACCTCACAGCAAATTCAGACTCCTCTGTAGGAATGTGAAACTCCACCATATGCGCTGAGGACTGGCACAAATGCTAAGACTGCAATGACTTTTGATAAAGAAAATATTTATAATTACCTACAACAGAACCATACAAAACTGTTTTTAATAGGTTGGCACTCAATGCTACATACAGTACTAAATATGCCTGTACAGTATTCATAATAAATATGCCAACTATATTTGATTTCTTCACAGTAAAATCTTCAGTGTTAAATTAAATTAAATTAAACTTTAAGTACTATAACTAACTCTTTTACTGTAAGTGTTAACTTGATCCATATAATCAAAGTGTTGACTTAACACTAGTGATCAAATAATGGGTAGCTACCCCTCTTATCTAAAAATATAATAATTTAAAATAATGCTATGCTCTGAAACACCTTTTCTAATAGAAATGTTCTCAAAATGGCCCTTATTTCAAGAATGCAACTGTGCTGACTCTGCAAAGTATTTAAATAAAAATGGAATCAGGAGAAGGATTGGCTGTTAACAGACAAAGGTTGATACTGGGAAAACAATACTCTAATAAACAAACCCTAGATGTACAACCAAGATCATCAATCAATTAAAGAGAGTAGCGAAGAAAGCCAAAATCATTTAAATTGGCCAAAATGTAATGTAGCCAACCTGATTTCCAAAAAAATCACTAATTCTTTGTTGTATTCACAAACTTTGACAAACCAGGAAGGGCATGTTGCTGACCCTTATAACCTTGACTTGGTGATGTTATTTGCCACACATTTCCAGTTGACCTTGCCCAGCAGCTTCTTGGCAACCAGAATACACAGACTGCACAAAATGGCAGCACCAGTATCACAAACAAATCGTGAAAAATGTTTCCAGCTACTAACGATATTAAAAACATATCTTAAACGAAAAACTATTGAACTCATTTTGTTCTTTGCCCTCCCAAACCCCAAAAACAATGCTTTGATTTTAAAGGCCAAGGAACAACTGCAAAGAATTAAAATACAACTCCGATCATGACAGCCACAGAGACGTTATTCCTCTCAACTTGGCGCTCTAACACTAATGATGTTTCTTGGGGGTTCCTAGCTATGGGTTTAATGACATAAAAGGCCACACTTCAGAGTCTGTCTTGTAACATCTGCCCCGTTTTCATAATTAACAGGCCTCCAGTACTTTATGGTTTGGCACCTCAGCTCCACCAAACATGAGTCTTTTAATCCTTAACACAACCTCGTCTATTCTCTATTGCAAACAGACCTCTTTCATGAGAACTGATTTACCACCCTGCAGAAGTTGCACATTCCTTTGCTACTCTTTATGGACTTCTATTCTTCCATTGGCACTGGGCTCCGTAACATCCATAACACAAAAGGCATCCCAGCTGACATTTAAAGCCTCGTAATAAGATAATGTGAGTTGCTAGCAAGAAACAGTTTAAGCATTTATATTTTTAATCTATTAATTCCAAGAAAATTTAACTGTTACACCCAAACAACATATTTAACCAATAAGAGGGATATTTCCTTTCATTCTTTTCATAATGCCAGGTTGTCGTAGAGGTTTTCTGAGAAAACTGGGTGTGTTTATTATACTTTATTTTTCTGGGCTTGAAGTGTCCAATAAAGTGTCAACACCCATAAGGTGAAGAGATAATAGAATTTGTGGTCCATGGCGCAGTCCAGAGTGGGAATATAACTTGGTCTGCTAGAGGAACACCTAAAAGAGGCCCCACCGGAAAGGAATAAGTAGCAGACTCACCCTGCCTTAGGTACCATTTTGAACATTAAAATGTGTTGAGCGGATTCTCATTTTGTAACAGAGCAAACATATTTTCTTTCTTTCCCAATGTTTAATAAAATTGTAGCATCTTAAAATTCAAATGGATGTTCTACCAATAGTGTTTCTTTCAGAGACCAATACAGCTATTCGATTTCAATTACCCCAAACAAAGAATACAAATTTGTTTTTTCCAAAAGGTCTCACATCTCCAAAATGTTCATTCAGCTTCCATTGAACAAATGGCAGGAAATGAAACAGAGACAAGAATCATTTTGACAGCTAATGAGAACAAATCTGCTGTGACACAAAAGGATGTAATATAAACTTAGTAAAAAAGAACAAAGAAGCAGTTCAATTAACTGAGGTATGTTTTTCAATAGCAGTCACACAATACGAAAACACTTTTTTTTAGGAAAATGTGGGGTCCACTCACACATTGATTCAAGAATAAGTCTGTTGAACATTAAACTGCATTTAAAATGAGAGCCTGTGTTTTCTTTGGCTTTATATTGTTAAAACATACCGTGGATTGAATTTTTATTCTTGGAGGACTACTGAATAGAATGACAGCAAAAGGCAGTTTGGTGATAGTAAGCCTAAAATCAGATGTAAGGAAATATGGAAGCAATTGCATTATTAACTGCATTTACTCAATTATGTGATATATTGAATATATCAGCAATTTCTGTGTGAGATTATAGGACTTAATTTTAAAATTTCCTTTCTTTTCAAACGGTTAACTTGAAACATTCTGACTCCTCAGCATGAGTATGAGTAAAGTACTTTTAATAAATAGCACATGTTACAAAATGTAAGAAGCCATATTTAGATTATGGAGTTTATATGTTGCAGACAATTAAGTTGGACCTCGGACAATGTGCAGGAGTTGTTATCAAAGCAAAAACCTCCTTCTGCTTTCACCATTTTAAAAGGACATATTGACAAACATCAATCACTTAACGTAACTTCACGTAATGGCTGGCTCTAGAATAAGTTAAATTTTAGTCTGATTACAATATATTATGTACGTTGGAGCTCTTGGTAAAATGCCCATTTAATTCACAAAGTGACTCTGTTATTAGCAGATGGTGACCCTGTTAAACTCATATTATCACCATTTTACTGAAACAGGCTGTGCCCCATATACATCTGCTACACCTCTTTAGGACATTTTAAGGGTTTATATTTTGGAACCAAGTGATGCGATGTAAAACTTCAGATAAATTAAAATTAATGGATCTTATTTTAAACTTGATAAGGGATATGCACAATCATCTAATCTAGATGTTTAGAATACAAGACTAGCTCTCTCTCTTGACTGTAAGATAAATTAAATAATTATTATTTAAATCACATCATTCATATTATAAACATGATAAAAAGGTATATTGGATATTCCCTTATTGAATACAAAAAAAATCTAGGAAAAAATTTTTGCAAAGATCAATATTTCAGTAGGTTAAAAAGCTACAGAGCAGGGAGAGATAACAACATACAGTATAAAGTATACAGAGTACTAAGAAATGTAATAAATAAAATATTGAACTTACTTATTAATCTAGATATAGAACAAGCTCCAGGACTGGATGAACCAACAGCACTTTCTGAATCTCAGATACCTTTAATTATGTCAAACTGTAAAAACTGTAGCTCCGGAATGCCAGTAAGAATTTTAAAAAACATTGTCTGATAAACTATTAGTCTTAATGTTATTTGTTTCGTGAATAACATAACATTTCTCCTAACTTAGATTATCCAAACTCTACTTAAAATTAGATTATGCCACTAAGAGATATCACCCGATTCCCTCAGTCACATATTCTTCTACTTAAAACTTTTTGTAAAGTGACTTTTATTTACTTTTTGATCAAAAGTGAATCGTTTCTGTTGCCGAGTCTGCCAGAATGATGTACTGTGATTTACTTTTCTGGGCAGTGACCAGGATGAATTCATTCAGCATTTCAATGTCTTGATCACAAATTTAGTTTAAATTGTAAAGTGCAGTCTTTTTCAGTCCCCCTCCACTGCCTTTTCCACTCTGATGTTTGATGAAGCAGTAAAATATTGTGTGAAATGTGAGGTGTAAGCCAGCTCTCCACAGTACCCAAAATGTCATAGTACCTGAATTTGCTGTAACTCACTTTGAAATGTAACAGCTCAAACAACTTATATGAAAGCAATAGAAGATTTGAATCCTTTCCACATTACTATTAACCTTCTTTCGGATCTTTGCTTCTTCCATCCAGACAAGCTTGTAATTTTTATCCTTGCCTTGGATATTCACGCTTTCATCCTCTTCATTTTCAGATGAGCACCTCCTGTGATTGGGTGTAACAGGGCATTTTAGGCAGCAGTGATCGCATTACTATCAGGTGAATATGAAAATGTTTAACATATCTCATTTTACAATCCTCAAACTCTCTTAGATTCTGAGATGCTAAACATGTAGGCAGCCATCACATCTTTTATGCTCACCATGTGACATTTCTCAAGTTCGCAACTTGTCTATGAGACAGTTAAGGCGGATAGAGCACAGGTCTGCATTGACAGCAGCATCTCTTCAGTATAATTTAAAAATTCACTTAAATTCAATTTATGGTGACAAGATAGAGGCCAAATCGTAATATGACTAAGTAATGTCAGTAATTACATTAAAAACATTAATAATTCTAAAAAGGGAAGAAAGAGAGCTCCTGTAAAGGCTGCTGCATGGCACAGTGCCTGGAAGCAGATGTGGTGTAATACTGGACAGAGAACCACTGCTTTTTGAACAATCGATCATAATAACCTTAACAACATGACAAGTTCATCAACACATTCTTCATAATTGGAGGAATCTGAACTGCTCATAGTAATAAAAATAATACACATAACACTATGAGGGAGATTCAAAAAGCTTCCACACTTCTTTTTAAATCTATTTATTAAGAATTTCCAAAACAATTTACATCACTTTTCTACATAGCCACTTTCGTTTGCAATGTCATGCCAACTTTTTAATGCCCAATTACTACACCTCCTGCTTTCATCATTTCCATCGAAAATATAAAAGTGCGGAAACTTTCTGAGCGTCCCTCGTACAATATGGAAAGAACATCCTGTTTTACTTAAAAATAGAGAAAAAAAACGAGAATGTTATGTAATTTTATGTTAAACTTATTTTACAAGGAAAATTAAAAAAAATCTATATATCAAAATAATTCTGTCAGAAAGAACCTTTTGTAGTCAAACTAATTATGAACAATTCTTTGAAGGTGCCTTCTGCATACTTTATATGTAATTGTGAGTTTCTTATTGACTTACAATGTTTGTGTTTAATTGGTACTTTCTATTAACAAATCAATTCACTTTCTATTAATACATCCTGGTCAATATCTTTTTGAGACGTACATGTTTTTGCAGTGTTGCTCTCTAGGTGGCCTGGGTTGCTCTATGACATCCCAAAGACATAAAGGTTAAATTACTTAGTTTTGAAATTTGGCCCTATATGTTCAAAAGTTTATTTGAACTGAGTGTGTCTAATAGTGATGTGGCACCTAATTCATGGTTGATTCCTGATTTGTGTCCAGTTCTGCTTGAATTATCTTTGAAAAACTGCATCCTTAAATTTAGATTAACTGGATTAACTGGGCTTAGCAAATAAATTGGTGGATAGCTGGGTGACGTAATTGGTAGGTTTTACCTTCATTTTGTCACTCCAACACAGTTTATGTGTTTTGTGTTTGTATTAGAATCAGCAAGTATGACTTTTTTTGCTTGTTAAAATGACTTACTTTCAAATGTCTTGCTTATTTCAGCCATTACTTGTTAAAATAACACTAAAGAATTTGCATTTCTTTAACATTCATTATTGTTTACACCTGTGTCATCCCTTTTAAATGCTAATATCTGGATACAAGTAGTGATTACTGCTTCTAATTAACCTTCTTGTTTAATTAGATGACCTTTGCTGTTCTCATTTTGTAGTCGGAGAAATGCTGCAATTAGTGATTTATATTTTTTTCAACAGAGATTTTTCTTTTTGGTTTTTTCAGTCATTTTTTCAAGCAAACGTATTCCAATAACTGCAATTAGCTGAGAGTGGAGCAGAGACAGGTGCAAACAACAAAAACACACAAGTGGAGCAACTTATTTGTGCTATTTCCATTTCTGTAACATAACACAGCAAAACGCTTTCAGACACACGTCAGGATCTATCCTGGCACTACTTGGAATAAGGCAGCAACCGGCTCTGGTCATGTCACGTTTACAGTATTGTTTGCTGTCATGTGTATATAATACAATGACGGTAAAATACAAGTACACATAGCATGCAACATATTTTTTTCTATTTTAACATTTATGGATATAAAGATTTTATCTTAATTTAAACAGTATTTATAGTGTGGCAGACAGCCAGGACACCCCTTCACTCTGTATTCAGGGGGAGCAGCCCTGGACGGTGCAATACCTCCCTCTAGACGCTAGATGGCCGCCCCCCTGGGTTGGAGCGGTGCCTCCTGAGCCCTTATGGGCAGTGTTTTCACCACACCCGGAAGTGCAGCTGGAACTTGGCAATCAAGAACCTAGAGCACTTCCAGGTGAACTATAAAAGGGGCCAGCAGCCACCACTCCGAGGGCCAGAGTCGAGAGGTGGATGACGAAGCTTGGAGGAGGAGTGGTGGAAGAAGAAGAAGAAAGTGTGTGGTGTGTTTTGGTCGTGTTTTATTTGTACTGGGGACTGTGTTGTGCCTGTGGGGATTACAGGGAAGACATGCACCATAGGTGAAGAAAAATTAAAGTTGATTTATTTTAACATTCCTCTGGTGTGAGTCTGTGTCAGGTCAGGTGCCCATATAGCTCCTTTTGTTACAATAGACAAAGATGTTATAACATACAATCATCATACCACATTTGTATTATGTAGTTAATTTTTTAATTTAAATAAACAGTAATGTAAATTTTGCAGTGTGAAAAGTAAGTAAGTGCACCATTACATTTATCAGCATCTTGACCACATAAAATTAGTGGCAGGCGCAAATGGAGATCTTAAAAGAACCTGTCTCATTTAAACCTCAGACACAGTGTGTGTTATCACCATGCTAAGATTGAGGAAGCTCACTGAGGCCTTGAGAAAGATGAGTATAGATAATTATGAGTCTGAGAAGGGATTTATGAAGATCTCCAAACAATTGGAAATCAAGCATTCCAATATCTGGAAGATCATCTGTAAGTGGGAGAAATTTAAAAACTGCCAATTTGGCCAGGCCACAATGCAAAATGTAGAAAGAAGTGTTTAAGAAGCCCAGTATTTTGTCAAGGGACCTCGAGCTAGCTCTTACTACTGCTGATGTCAAATCGCAAGACTCTGCCATTAGGAAGGAGCAGCACAAATTAGATCTACTTGGGAGGTGGGTCAGGAGGAAACCACTGCTGTCCTGAAAGAACATTAGGGCAAGACTGAAGTTTGCCCATGAACACTTAGGCAAAAACCAGGACTTTTGGAATAAGGTGTGTGAAGGATGGCGGGCCGTTTATCCCGGCCAATACCCCCAAGCCGCCAGGTGGAGCCCTCCTTGTAGCATAGAGGTCTCCAGAAGACCAGCAGGGCATCATGGACAATGTGATTTTTATGCACAGCCCTGCTGGATGCCATGGGGGACACAAGTGGGAGCTACAGGGAGGACCGAGGACTTCTTTGTGCCCTATGACCCGGAAGCTCGTCGTAGGAAGAGCGACGGGCTTCCGGGGTGAAGAAAACAACTTTTACCTGACCCGGAAGTGATTGAGGATCGCATGGACTGGGGATATAAAAGGACTGTGGGAGCTCCCAGACGGCGAGCTGAGCTGGGTGGAAGGGTGGCAACGCGTCTGGGAGCTGGAGGATGGATTTATTGATTAGTGATTGTGATTTTTGAGTATTGTGGAGGAGAGTGTGCTTTGTACACTGTGGAAGTTAAATAAAGTCAATTGGAGGACTTTTACCTGGTGTCTGGAGTCGTGCACAGGGGTTCAAGGGTGCGAGAGCGCCCCTATCTACCACAGGTGCTATACACAGAGGAGGCAAAAAAAGATATGTGTCTACAGATTCAGAAGATGTCTGGTGCAAACCTTAGATAGTTTTTTATCAGAAGAACCTGATACCAACTGTTAAGCATGGTGGTGAAAATGTTATGGTTTGGGGCAGTATGGATTCTTAATTATACTCGACAGTACACATATGTTAAAAAGAAAAAACATTTCATAGTTGTAGCTCCTTTTTCATATGACTGTGCATACACACACACACACACACACATATATACAGTATATATAGTGTGAACGGTACCCGGGCACAGACAGGCGGACATGTTGTTTTGACACCACCACACGTTTATTTACAAATTATTTACAATTATATTGGTCACCAAGACCCCAGTTCATCGGTCACAAAGACCTAGTCACGTGCACAAAAACCCCAAACACCCAATGTCCTGGCCACAATGCCTTTCTTCGGGCCGCCTCCACTCTCCACAGCTTCGTCCTACCTCCACCCGACTCCAGCCCTGAATGACGGGAGACGGCCCCCTTTTATGGAGGACCCGGATGAGCCCCAGGTGTTCCCGGCAATCTTCTGGCCACGCCCCAGCGTGGCGGAAGTGTCGACTGTCCTCCCGGCTGCTCCCCGGGCACCGTCCAAAGTCTTCCCCCCAGCACTTCCTGGTGTGGCAGGAGTGCTGGGGAAACAAATCCCAAGGCATTGGGGCGCCTCCTGGCGGTGGCCACGGGCCCCTACAGGGAAGAGCTTCCAAGCCCTTGACCCGTGGCTCCCAAAGCAACCCGGAAGGCGAACCCCACGTGGTCCAGGCCGGGCTCTGACCCTCTTCCGGTCCCTCCTGGCGTCCCGGCCGGGTCATAGCCCCTGGCATCCCTGACAATAGTTACAGACCACCAGGAGCACTGCCCAGCCAGGACGCTAATATTGTGGAAGGACCAGGAGAGAGAGCGTGATCAGGGCATTATCTCCTCCGGGGTGCTAGAGGACAGCTCCCCTAGGTTGTTGTGGCACCAAGATTCCCTCTGGAAACTGGAGTTCGCTGTAGACCTGTTGGGTTCCATTGATACTGCCAGGGGGAGCTGTGGAAGCTGCAGAGCCCTACTTTGGGCTTTTACCACACATGGGAGTAATTCCATACATTCGCTAATGAGCCACCTGGAGCAACCCCCAGGAACAACTTAAAAGGAGCCGCCTGTCTTCATTCCAGGTGCCAGGGTCAGGAGGAGAAGGACAAGGACAAGGATGAGGATGACAGCAACGACGTTTGCCGGAAAAGCAGGAGAAGTGGAGTGGAGGGGGGAGAGAGAGAGAAAGAAGAAGGCAAAGAAAGTACTGTGATTTGTACTTATTGAAGTTTTTGCTTGTTATACTGTGCTGCTGTGGTGAGCGAGGGAGAAGCGCTTCCCCAGAGAAATAAACATGTGTGTTGAGTTTGAGTAACTGGTGCGCACCCTGAATATATATATATGCCAGCAACAGCAATGTGGTAGTGACTTTTTGCACATGCTCGGGCCACATAAATGAGGTTTATAGCTGTAATCAGAGCCAGTCAATACATTAGGCAACATAGGCAGTTCCCTAGGGTGCCATAATCTGAGAGGTACTGTTTATGAAAGTTAAGGGGCACACACTCCAGGCACTGAGGGTGAAACCCCAGTCATTGAACTCTGATGATATTGAATTGGTGCTAGGCACAGCTTATGAAAGTAAAAGTGAGCATGCTCCATACTCGAAGAGGTGTATGCTCCTTCAAATTCGCGGTATATACACAAAGGGGTTCCGTTTGTGCGGCTGAAGGGGGCATGCACTCTGGATGTTCATCCACCCTGCTTAGAGCTTCAAATGGGCTTCAACTGGCACTGGCTGTAGTGACAATGACTGGTAACTACTCATGGTGAATGATTGATTAATAAAAATAATAAATCGATGTGCACATTGGGAAATCAAAGCTTATGACTAAGCTAGAGTTGCTAAACCAAGCCAATCTGGTACCAACCATTGCCACATTTTCCCAGAAAAACTATAAGAATGGTCAGTTCCACAAGTGACGCAAAGAGTAAGCAGCTGTATCAGAGGACGGAAAGGGATCAGGTGTGTATTATACCAGACCAAATTGACATTTCTCAAATAAAAACGTGTTCTATGATGTTCAGCTAGTTACATATATTAATACACATTGTTTGATATTTTACAATATTTAATCTTATTACTTATGGTTTAGCAATCTTACACCTTGTGGTTGAAACTGTCCCTTAATCTACTGGTGCGAGTGCTAATGGTCCTATACCATTTTATCAGAAGGCAGGACAAGTAAGGTGCTCCTGCTTCCACTACAGTGAATGTGAGACACTTGTGTTAATGTTTTGTCACTTTCTGTGTCTCCAATAGCTACATTTAGGTGAGAAGTTAAACTAGCAATAACAATGCCCTTCTCTTTTGGATTAGTTTCAGTGTCTTTCTGTTGCCTTGTGGGTGGAAGGCATAAGATTGTGGTTATTAGTTTCAAGGCTGTTGTTGTGAGTTGTCCTTATGCTTAAAAAGGAAAAAGGAAAACAAAAAAGTATATAAATCAGGTGGTTTCATTATCTAAACCTAAGCCACACCAGAAAGGATTAAATTAAAATCAAACCTAGTAATAATTGTTATAAACTGGAGTCTAAGACATGGTGATATTGTGCTTGACACCTCCAAAAACACCAATTAAGAGGTTGTGGACTTTCTCGAGCCAGCTAAGAAGAGGCTCACTCAGTCCAGCTCATTTCTAAGCACTGATAGTAGGCTTAGACCAAGCTAAGCATTAAAATATAACTAAATTCTCCAGAATGCATTATGAGAAGAAGAAACCATAAAGGCAACAAGGATTTTTTTCTGAATGAAAATATTTATTAATAAACAAAAAGTATAACAGAAGGGTGCTTAAAAGAGCAAAAAAGGAGTTACTTAATGCTAGGCAAACTCTGCCATTTTTAGATATTGAGATCAAGTAACTACTCACACTGCACAATAGAATCGGTAGTGGTACATGTGCTCAAACTGTGTGAGCACTTTCAGTTCAATTGATATGCCACGATGAAGGTGTGATGTTGGGAGGGTCATAAAAATACACAGAAGGGATTGATTGTCGATTTGCTCTTGTGACAATTGGAGGATGTGCACTGTAAGAAAATGTGAGTTAGTAAAAAGTTTGGAGAAGCAACTGGTCTTGTGTGTTTTTTCCATAGCAGACAACAATTTGGCGACGAGGATGGGATACTTTTTATTACCACCCCTGGCACCTTTTCTTGCCCTGCCTGGTGACCCCCCTTTTCCGTGGAGGGCTTGGAAACAAAGTTTTGAAACATATTTGGAGGTGTTGAACCTTGGGGAGATCTCCGACGCTTGCAAACGTGCTATGCTGCTCCACTGCTTTGCTGTAGAAGATCAATGCGTCTTCACTACACTAAGTTCTAACACCAACTACATGGAAGTGGTTGCCGCTTTAGATGCTCATTTTTCAGACTCGTGCAGTGTCCTTTTGCGCCTATTCATCTTTTGTCAACATGCACAGTTACCTGGTGAGTCAGTCTCACAGTATGTAGCAGACCTTCACGGTTTAGCTGGGAAGTTCAGATTCGGCAGTTTACAAGACAAGATAATCCAAGATCTATTGATCGAAAAGACTAATAACCCTTGGATTTGGGACAGACTACCTCTGGAGGCAGATGACCTCGCATTAAATCGCGCAGTTGAGATAACAGTCACGAAGCTGGAGTAAACAATCCTCTGGCCACATCATCGTCATTAAACGTGCAAGCAGGATCTGCCGACTTTGATGCCGTTTTCCCAGTTAAGTACATGCGACTGGAAGGAAATAATACACAGTCTAGTTGTGGTAACTGTGGTGCAAATACACACAGGACAAGAACGCCTGTCTGTCCAGCACGAGGTCAGAGGTTTAGAAAATGTCAGAAAATTAATCACTTCTCCAGATGCTGCCATTCTGCACCTGCATCATAGCAAACAATTCAGCATGCTCAACCAGTCAGCCTTCTACAGTAATCCACACAGTCAACTGCAAACATAATAATTTCAAAGTATGCCATGTTTATTTGGAAAACATCTGCCTGCCTTTGCTAATTGACACTGGTGCTAAAGTTTCTTTATTAAACTAGGATACATATCAGACCTTTTTCTCACATCTTTCTCTTCAGCCCCCAACCATGCCACTCCGAGGATATAGGAACACTGATATTGTAGTTCGTTGAATTCTTCATTTGACTGTACACTATGGCACTAAGTCCCTTGCCTCTTTTCCATTTCACATCTCTGCTACTGGTTTCAACCTTATGGGCTTGGATCTATCTTTGGGCCTTGGTTTTTCACTTGTTGACAGCACAGGCACTGACATTCTGTTGGTCTCTATCCTGGGCACAAAAAAGCTTGCTGTTTTCAATGGCTTCGGCTGTCTGTTCTCCTTTACACACCAGCCATTAATTAGTTCTTCTGTTCCTCCTGTTATACAGCCACTGCGCAGGGTGACTTAATCACTTCATGGGGATGTGCTTTCAGAACTGAAGCAGATGTTGGAGGCTGGCATAATAGAACCTGTGGATGCATCTCCATGGGTCTCAAATCTAGTCATTGCAAAAAAGAAATCTGGCGGCCTTTGTGTCAATGTGGATCATTGAGCTGTGAACAAAGTTGTGGTGCCAGATAAATGTCCATTGCTGAGTACAGAGGAACTTACTACAGATTTTAACGGTTCTACAGTGTTTTCCAAGTTTGATTTATGTCAAGGTTACCTACAGGTACCTCTGCATCCGGACAGCAGGAATTTAACTGCTTTTGTGACCCACATGGGCATTTACCGTAATATGAGGATGCCTTTTGGACTCTCTTTAGCACCTAGCTGTTTTAAAAAAATTATGCACACCATCTTGCAAAACATTCCTGGTGTTGTAGTGTACCTGGATGACATATTAGTGCATGGCTCAGATAGTGCAACTCATGATAGAAGCCTCAATTTAGTGTTTGCTGCTTTGGCCCGGAATGGACTCACTATGAATGCAGAAAAGTGATTTTTGCTGCCTCACAGGTAGACTTTGTTGGTTTTCGCCTGTTAGTTCATGGAATCTCACCATTACAGTCAAACGTAGATGCTATACACAATATGCCTGAACCATCCATTGCATCCTAGTTGGCTTCATTCCTGGCTTCATTCCTGGGAAAGATGGCATACTACCTCCATTTTTTTCCCAACTACTCTTCAACAACTGTGCCACTATGACGACTACTGCAGAAAGGTACACTGTGGGACTGGTCCCCTTCCTACCACCAAGCAGTTCATTCACTTAAGCAACAACTCACATCACCCCCAGTGCTGGCACACTTCGATATTAACAACCCCAAATTTGTGACATGTGATGCCTCTTCTATTGTTGCCGTGCTCTCACAAGTACAAGATGGACATGAACGTCCTGTTGCTTTTGCTTCTCGTGCTCTGACACCCACAGAGCAAAGGTATTCAGTAGGGGAGCGGGAAGCCTTACCATGTGTCTGGGCCTGTGAGCATTGGTATGTTTATTTGTATGGCAGACACTTCACACTTTGTACTGACCATCAGGCTCTTACAACTTTGCTGACCACCAGTGGCACTGGCCACCGTCCCTTGCGGATTTTTTGATGGGCAGATTGTCTGCACCATTACTACTTCACTCTCCAGTTTATCCCAGGAAGAGAAAATGCAGTCACTGACATGCTGTTATGCACAATGACTGTGCAAACAGTTGTAGAATTACACCAAGACATGGAGGCAGATCTGATACAGCTGCTGCACTCTCCCCTTCAAGATATTGTGTCCCTTCAGGAACTGCAAGAAATCTCCAAAAATGATCCCCTTTTCACAACTCTTCATGTCTACATCACTAATGGATGGCCATCCAGAGTGTCCTCTTAACTGGAGCCTTACTTTAGAGTGAAAAATGAGTTGTCTATTTGTAATGATCACTACATTGCAAGAGGAAACATTGCTGTCATGCCAGATTCACTCCGGGGCCATGTCTTGTCAGTGGCACATGAGGGTTATTTTGGCATTGTCAAATTAAAGCAGCGATGTCGTGTACGGGTATGGTGGCCAGGTAATGATCGGGACTTTGAAGCCCTTGTCCGTGACTGTGAAACCTGCCTTTAATGTGGTAAGACAGGTTCGCCACCCACCCCTCCTCTTTAGCCTTTGCTTTAGCCTTCTTATCCATGGAAACATCTCCAGCTTGACATTTGTGGAGAACTGCATGATGTTCCACATCACCAGAGGTTTCTGATTGTGGTCTATGATTTACATTCGAAGTGGCCTGAAGTTTTTCCTTTGGGCTCCATTACATCAAAAGTTGTAATAGATATTCTATGTAATTTGTTTGCTCGATGGGGACTGCCTCGTGTTATCACTACAGATAATGGCCCACAGTTTACCTTACATGAGTTTCAATCATTTCTATCAGAAAGAGGATTGAAACATATTTGTACTGCTTACTATTACCCCCAGGTGAATGGTGGTGTAGAACGCTTCAATCAGACTCAGTGGTTTCCCTTCCACACAGCACTGCTGGAAACTCTTCTTCATTATCGAGCAACCCAACATTCTACCACAGGTGTTTCCCCATCTTTTCTGAAGCTAGGACGGGAGTTGCAACTTCCTTTGGACACATTGAGCCCTTGCACCATGTCCAACCTTCCCTCAGCTTTACAAGCTTCAGTTAACAGTAAACAAGCCAGAATGAAACAGAGTGGATAAAACTCGCTGTGCCCATTCTCAACACATACAATTGCATGACTGGGTACATGTTAGAACACCCCAATGTCATAGTAAATTGTTGCCCTTTTGGTCGACACCAATTTGTGTTATGCGCTATTTAGGACTTTCAAGTTTTTTACTGGAGGATGGTTCCAGATGGCATGCTAGCTGCCTTTAGGAAAGTTCTTCTTCCCATGCCACCATCATCACAAACAGCCATTTCAACTTTTCAGCCACGTCTGGAGGGCAGAAATATGATTACTCAAAATCTAAATCTACCCGAGTCTAAAAACCCAAGCCTTACCAAGAGGTACCATTACCCTCTACTGTTTTTGCTCCTCCTTCACCTGGCTATGTGACTACCTTTAGTACATAGATACTTGTTTTCTCTTTTTTGGGAATGTGATGCTGGAAGGTCATTAAAATACACAGAGGGGATTGGTTGTTGATTTGCTCTTGTGACAATTGGAGGATGCTCACTGTAAGAAAACATCAGTTAGCAAAGAGATTGGAGAAGCAACTGGTCTTGTGTGTTTTTTCTGTAGCAGACACAACAGAAGGTGCTTAGACTATACAGTATGTGTTCATGGTCCCTGACAGACAAAAACACAATATGGTCACAAGCCTCTCAAAATGTCAACAACTGAAGAGCTGTGTTGCTGACTTTTGCTGTGCTATGCTCTGAAAAAAAAGGAAAGAAAAGGCATAACTGGACACACAGACATGGACAATATCTTCTATTTTGTAGAGAAAACTGGAGGTATGTAATCTATGTAATTCGTGTGTGTTTATTTTGGGTTCTTCCAGTAAACATTTTTTAACATACTTTTCTCATTGTCCATTTAGTTGTATTTTTTAGTATTGTAATAAATAAATCAGATTCAGGAAACAATATAATGTCCGTCAGACATGATGAAAAATGAATGAAATATGATCAAAAACCAAAGCATTTGACAGAATACAGTGTTGGAAATGAGGATTTATGTACACAAAACGGCAACAGGATGTGATTTGGCAGTAAGTGACATCAATACAGAAAGCCAGAGGTGATGTCATCATGGTGGAAACGGAAGTGATGTCATCCATGGGAGCCAGAAAGTGACATCATCATGGTGGAGCTGGAAGTGACATCATCATTAGGAGCCAGTAAGTGACGTCATCTCAGTGGGACAAGAAGTGACATCATCCATGGGAGCCGGAAGTGGAATTGGTGTGGAGTGGCCATTTTGAGAAACTGGAAGTGCTGAAGATAGGTGAGATCACTCACCTTAGGGCTTGTTGGCTGCCTCCTAAGAGCACGTGAGCGACACAATATAATAGTTACCTTTTTTGAAATCAAATGAGCATGAGAACAGCAACAACCAAAGAACAATGTCCAGCTACTATACTAAAACATACTAATATACTGTACAATACCAGTCCTTTCTCACTGCTGTTATAATTGTTCTCTTCAATTCAATATGTCATCTGGCTGACCTGTTTTAAATAATTATCATTTTTAATAATGGTGTTCATTTCTTTTCATGTGGTAATATAAATGAATGAAAGGAAGGGGTTTCCTCAAGTTGTCCACATTTGGTTATTATTGTTATTTCTGAAATTTGCACTCTCACAGCACTGGCTACACAAAGAATTTTATGGCAACATCAGAAAAACAACACACACAACCACTCAACACAAAACAGCAAAGTGAAATTTGTGACATGACAGAAATTCTTCTGATTGTACAACAGCCCAATTTGAAGATGCAACCCCTTTCATAATGGCCGGCGAAGCTGAAATTTGGTCCGACTCAGACAATCAATCTGCGACTGCAAATCGTGCTTAAAATTGGGCCAAAATAGCACCATGTATACTTAAAAGGCAATCCTAAAGCAAAGAGTCTCAATCCAAAAATATTTGAAATCCAAAGACAGAAGCAAAAAAAGATTAAAACAAAAATGTCAAAGATAAGAAAGGACAACTTTCACATAAATTCCAAGGTAACTTCAATGAAATGCTACTGATAAATATTCCCAGGTAATATCAGGGCAGAACTACCCGCAAACTACATTGAATTTTAGAATATTTAACGTGAAAGTACTTAATAAATGTTAATTCATAAGCAGACATTACATGAAAATTTAAAATAATAATTCAAAAATGACAAACAACAATAATAAAAGTAGAAATAAATATAAGCCACAGAAAAAACTCTGGCAGAAACACAACAATAATGCATTTTTCATTGACTGCAAAGTCTTTTTGCACTTCTTCGCCCTACTAACCTTTGGCTAAGTGTGGAATTTTAGTACTTTCAACAGGCAATTTGTAAAGCTATTTCAGAATGAAGCCAAATCTATCTCAGTTTAATTTTTAATTCTACCACTAGTATGTGTGACCCAATGGAAAAGTAAACACATGGCAAGGAACAACACTTCTTTATTGAAAAACACCCTATATTTAAATAATTACCTCTTAAACGTACCCCCTGCTTTTTACATTTGATTCAGAAAGTAAATTATTACTGTAATTGCAGACAATCTTCTGAACAGAACTGCTTTCAGTGTAATTGACGGGAAATATTATAGTACTATTTTGAGAAATATGAAACATTTGTGGGAAAATTAGTGAAATACTCATTTGCAAATTGTCATAGCAGATAAGCAAACCCTATAAAATTAATTGCCACATGCTGGCAAAGTAAGTGCCTAAAGAAACACATGTTGGGGAAGTTCAGATGGACTTGTACTAAAAAAATCTTTAGTCTATTTCTAGAAAGGAAAGCAGAAGGACTGAATTGGAAGAACTGTCATCACTGAAAGTGTTCCTACTTCACCTTCCATACACTGGCAACATATGAGCTTTCATCAGCTTTTTCTACTTTGAAAAGAAAGAATTTCTAGTAGTTTTACTTGAAAATGAAAAAAGAAGATGTGTTGGTAGAATCTCAATAAAGCGCATAAAGCTGTATTTAAAAAAAGCATTGAATTAATGTTTTAGTGTATATGTTTATCCATCCATGTTTTAAATAAAATAGTCATAGGATACAAAAGCCTGTCACAGCAAATCTGTGCCCATATTTATGAAGCATGTCAGAATTACTCTGAGAACCTGCACTAAAAGTCTGACTAGAATAAGAATTTGTTCAGAGTAGGACATGAGAAGTCTTAAACCCACTTTGAGGGAGGAGTAGATGTTCACGTTTGAGGAACATCACAATTTCATGGCACCTCGAGCTGCCAAATAGCACTCATAAAAGCGTTTTGCCCTTTCCTTGGTCCAGAGGGGACTGGGCGGTCTCATGGTCTGGAATCCCTACAGATTTTATTTTTTCTCCAGCTGTCTGGAGTTTTTTTTGTTTTTTCTGTCCCCCCTGGCCATTGAACCTTACTCTTATTCGATGTTAATTAATGTTGATTTATTTTGTTTTATAATTATGTCTTTCATTTTTCTATTCTTTAATATGTAAAGCAATTTGAGCTACTGTTTGTATTAAAATGTGCTATATAAATAAATGTTGTTGTTGTTGTTGTATTATGATGATGTTTTGTAGTATTCTGATACAAACGCTAAGGCATAACCACAATTATTATAATAATAACAAATACATTCAAAGGGACATGAACATGTTAAAATAAAAAGTAAATGCCACTGTCATATATTACTTTAGAGTCATATGTTAAACTTTGCCACTTCGCAACAACGTCAAGAATAATACTGTAATGTGCACCAAAATGGAAAGACCCAGGCATACACACTGAATGAGCGTTAAGAGTTAAGCCAGATAACAGGCATGTTTATTTAACAATAAATGATTAATTTCCAAAAGAATCACATTCCCGCTGTTTAGACCTCAGGAAATCCCTTGTAAAGTAACAGTTACTGTATGCTGAAACTAGCCACGGCTTTTCTTACACTGTTTCTGAAGTCACGTTCATTTTTCCAGTGTTCCTCAATTTTCTTCCAGGCTTGCACAACGTGTTTGTCTATCTCTGTGATTCTTCTCTTACCTTCAACAAGACTCTATTTATCCAATGCCCCAGGAGTCTCTGCCTGCCTTCTAGAACTTTTTTGGGCATGTAAAGTGTAACACAACTATTCCAGGGGTTCATAGGATACAAAGCTCAGCATAGCTGTGTGGCATTTCACTGTCTATCACCCATCCAGCCCAGGTTATCTTCAGGGTAATAGGCAGGCTACTACAAAATAGTTTGCATTTATGACCACCTCTGTGTTGATATTGTGATATCGTTTACAATTTACATATGCATGCTCATTAATACTTGGAGTGATAATCTTTATGTTCATGCTGCCAATCACATTGTTCTGCCGAGGCACAATGATTTTTATTACAGGATCAAAAGATGAAATGAGAACAAAACAGAGAATGCGCAAGGGTCAAAACCGAAGATGATGCGGGCAATTATCAAACCAGACGGGTGTGTCACAAAGATCAGAACGACACGAGAATGTTATGCAACCTTGCACTGCTGCTGATGGAAACCACTTTCAGTACAGCCTTTACAATGGTCAGTTACATATATCAATATCATTCTATAATAAAATCACATAATACCTTTTCAAGAATAGTATACCATTCTTTAATTACTAACAAACCTCTTAATAACATTGGCTGCTCTTCATGTACCTCTCATGTAAATAGAACACATTGTGACACACACAAGGCAGTCCAAAATGGAAAATGTTTCATACGGTATTTTGATGTAGTGTATATTCTTGTCAAAATCATTTCTGTACTTGTGTTTTATGTACATGTAAATAGAGTCAGGATTTTTTCCACAACGTTTCAGGTGATGGAAGCAAAGAGATCCTCAGGTAGCTGATTTTTGTTTTTTTTTAAATATTAATTACAATATATTCTTTATTTTATTACATTCTTATATAGCTTGGTTCAGGATAATGGAGGACATGCAAGTAGAAATCTGATGGTACTCTGTACACCTGACAGTTCTACTACTACTACTACCACTAGTACTACAGCTACTACTTCTTTTCCTTAACAAGCATACAAACTTAAGAAATTTGATAAATTGGAGGAGACCATTCAGTCTTCAAGCTCATTAGTTTAGCTAATAGTTAACTTGTCCCAGTTTCTCCTCCAGATATATCTAAGAGGTTGTCAAGATTTCTGCTCCCTCTTCATGACTTGGTAGCTTTTCTAGATTCCTTCTTCACATAAAGAAATGTTTCCTTAGTTTCATTTTTAAATGTCTCTAAACTTAAATTTCACTGGTGTCCATAGGTATGTGATTTGCCATTTAGTAGAAAGACAAAAGCAAATCCACAGTATGTTTCAACAGTACATCATAACATCAAGAGTAAAGGTTAACCCTTTTTTCAACTTAAAACTAAGATGGTTGAATGCTTCTGCTCTTCACTGTTATGCCATTAGATCTGAACCTATGGGAAACATTCAAGTATGTCTTAATTAATTTAATATGTGCAACCAGTTTTTTAAAATGTGGTCTCATGGGGCCTGTGTGATCATTACATGTGTTTAGGAGTAACTTACAATGTCAAGAAATAATGCTAAAAAAACTTTCAAGTGTTTAAAGTGGTTTATTCAATAATAAAAATGATTATCTTTTGGAAATTATTGCATACTGTTCCATTATATTTTGAACAGAAACCACTGGCTTGCGTGAAGCTTATTTATCTATTTAAGGAGCATCTTTTTTCAGTAAGTGCTCTGTATGAGGTTAGTTCACGATGACTCAAGTGACTTTTCTTTTGCCAGCTAGTTTACTGGATTCATTCATTCATACTAACTTTAATGAGGAATTCTTTCTGGAATTATGATTAATGGCACATTAAAGTCACATATTTTTTATTTTTACTTTATATACTGTATTATAACTATGTGATTGAAAATAGTGTACGAGATCTCAGCCTGCACGTGAACATTTATTCAGTATTGCATGATATTACATTTAGATAAAAAGTACAGTATACAACGACATATTGCAGATTAGCTGATTAAATATGATTCTTCATATATTTGAAATGAATTTTTCATACAAAGCATTAATCCTGTTCTCATAGATTTACCCCTGGCTTTGTGCATGAAGATCACGACTCCCTCTGTTTTATTAAAAATTACAGTTTAAGTTATACCCAAATCATCTTCTCCTACTTTATGTAAGTCTGCATGGAACTTGAAGGCACATTAATGTCTCCAGGCCTCACTGATCTGATAGATCACCTTGTATCTTTTTAATTTAGAATCAAGTATCTTCATTTTCCAGTTAAGAAATTTTTGGTGGGCAGCCAGAAATATCAAATGTTGTGTTCTTGGAAGTTATGTTTGCTTGTTGTGTTACAGTATAATATGAATACTTCCACCGTAATTTATTAAGAAAAAAACAGCATTAAAGTGTGGAGTATATCGTGTTCAAACCATCCATCCATCCCGCTATATCCTAACTACAGGGTCACGGGGGTCTGCTGAAGCCAATCCCGGCCAACATAGGGAGCAAGACAAGAAACAAACCCCAGGCAGGGTGCCAACCCACCGGAGGGCACACACTAGGGGCAATTCAAAATCACCAATGCACCTAACCTGCATGTCTTTGGACTGTGGGAGGGAACTGGAGCACCCGGAGGAAACCCACGCAGACACGGGGAGAACATGCAGACTCCATGCAGAGAGGACCTGGAAAGTGAACCTGGGTCTCCTAACTGTGAGGCAGTAGCGCTACCCACTGTGCCACCATGCCACCCCTGTTCAAACCAAATGCTTGAAAAAAATGATGCTTCATTTATATAAGAAAAGAAATGAAAAAGGTCTTACATAATGATCTATTGAGAAATTTGATTTGATTAAAAAGTAAGCATGACTTTAAAGTTTAAATATTTAACAACCTTCGATTCAGTCCTCTCTTCTTTCCATACACCTTGCCTCAACAAATGCAAACAACCAGCATGTCAGAACCACAAAAATGTAACGTTAATGATTTTAGATTAACATTTCATAAGGTATTTACTGCATAAATTATCTCTATTAATTCTTGTGTGTGTTTTTACTGTCCTTTCCCATTCACTGTCTTTCTTTTTCATACTTAGACTAGTATGTGTTTCAAGGTTTTTATTTAGTCCTGTTTACTCAAGAAAAATATGAAACTTCCCTTCTTGGTTGCATCAAAAAACAAACAGAAATACAATACAAAAAAAAAAAAAGAAAAAACAAATAGAGGCAAGACAGGTTAAAACTTACAAAGAAATTCAAGAATATCTGGATCATTTGAAAACAAATTCTTTGCTAATTACCTCCAGCAGATTGATGGCACCCTTTACCTAAATGGTTACTTGACACATATGAAAAACTCTTCAATATTCAATATTCCTTATTAAAAAGACAAAGGGCACTGGGAAGAAAGGAATTTCTGGAGTGGTCTTTGTTGCTCTTGAAAGCAACTTTTCTCCCTGATTTATTGAACTTGCGTAGTGAGTGTCTTTTATCAGTTAAAATGATTTCCAGTTGTTTCAACTTTGCCCTCTGACACACACCAAATTATCTCTGTCAGTCTCTATTTATCAAAGCACTAAACTAGGCAATGAAGTCGAAAGTCTGTAGTGTTGACAGACTGGATCACCCTGCCATAAATAGACAACTTGGTGATTTCAACCGTGGCATGATTGTTGGTACCAGACTGGCTGGTTGAAATATTTCTCTAACTGCGGATTTGCTGGAAGTTTCACACACAACAGTCTCTAGAGGTTATTCCTAATGGTGCAAAAAACAAATAAACAACAAGTGAGCAGCAAATCTGCAGACACAACTGCCTCCTCGATGAGAGAAATCGGAGGAGAATGGCCAAACTGACAGAAGGGCTATGGTAACTAAGGTAACAACTCTCTACAACTGAGGTGAGCACTAAAGTATCGCAGAATGCACAACATTTAGGGCAAAAGGGATACAACAATAGAAGACCACATCTGGTTCCACTCCCATAACCAAGAACAGAAACGTACAAGCTCACTAAAACTGGACAGTTAAAGACTGGGAAAGCCAAATCTTGTCTAATACAGTAACTGCTGATTTCTACTGAGACACATAGATGGTAAGGTCAGACTTTGGTGCCAACAGCATTAATTCAGTTCTCTAGAAAGGTGATGGTGGTGTAATGGTGTGGGAATATTTTCTTGGCACATTTTGGGCCTGTTAATACCAATCAATCATCATTGAAATGCCAAGGTCTATTTGAGTATCGCTACTGACCAGGTGCATCCCTTCACAGCTACAGTTTACCCATCTTCTAATGGCTACTTCCAGCATAATAATGTACCATGTCACGAAGCAATCATCTCCAACTGGGGTTTCAGGAGTTAAGCATTCTTTAGTGGCCTTCCCAGTCAGTAAATCTGAATCAATTAGAACATTTTTTGGATGTGGTTCAACAAAATGTGCAGCTCACAAACCTGCAGAAATTGTTTGAACATAGAGCAGAGTCTTAAAGGGATGTTGCCAAAATCTTGTAGAGTTCATGCCACTAAGAACTGAGGCTGTTTTGAGAGCAAAAGGAGGCCCTACCCAGTATCAGTATAGTTTTCCTCAAAATTTCCTCATGGACTTTATATTCAGATAATAACTTTATAACCCTAAAAATAAGCAAAATCAATATATAATTAAAAAGAATATAATACATTGAAGCACCTGAAATACATTGCAGATACACTGTTCTCCCAACGTATGAAAGGTGTGCATGTTAGGCTGATTGTCATCTGAGTGTGGGTTTGACTGTGGCCTGTGATGGCTGGCTTCCCGTCCATTCTGGATAGACAACAACCTGCCTGCTACCATGTACTGGCAGAAACAGATCAGAAAATGGATCGATATATGATCCTCTTAACGTTATTAGTATCATTCTGAGGAACTTGTTCAATAAAACACTTGACTACAAATTGACCAGCCATCTTACAGAATTAACTGAAATGGACCGCAATAGAGTACCTCCTGTAAAACGTGCCTCAGTAACATTCATTTGGTTACTGAGAACCAAATTTGAAATTTAATCACCTTCCCAAAATTAACTATTTGTTTCTTAAAGTATATTGCACAAATACTATCTTTAAAGCCTAATGACCTTTAAACACTAATTCAAACAGACAAGAAGAGAAGTTATTGTAGTAGGCAGATATTTGGCTGATAGAACAGAAATTTTGTCAGCTCACTATTTTGGTGGACTTAAACTTTAGTTTTGCTAAGTCTGTAGGTTTAGGCATCATTTGTGTCTGAGATCTGCCTTTGAATACTTTGTTAATTAAACTTAATAGATCTGCTTTCTCCAGCTTTGTAATATAACAACGAATTTAATTTTTATTCCAAGGTCCAAAAATAAATTAATATATTGGTTCCAAGCTGAACTGTTGGGGCAGTCTGGCTGCCTCCAGAAGTGTGTGTACGACTCACAGCTTTTTGAAAGAAGACCTTGGGGCTCTTGGAAATTCCTCTCGTGTACCTACAAACTGTTATGGGGGATAAGAGTGGACTGGTCTGTCCATCTCAGCATGATGCCCTTATAACCTTCACAAGAATATGAAGCATGAGATTAATATTTTTTTTAAATCACTTGAGATAATTGTTTGAAGTTTTTTTGCTGTGTATTTTTCTTAATGTTGGATTTTACTTAATTGAAAAAGAAAATTGACAGGTTACCTTTTCCAATTATTTTTCCTTCAGTTGCTGAAATGTTGCTTCTGCATGGGTCTGTCCTCAGGTACAAAACATTAATCAAAATCTAAGACCTTAATACCAAAAGTTAGTACATTACCCAGAAAACGTTTTTGTCCCAAGAATCACACACCAGCATTTGTTTTTAACCTAATCTTGGACACCCCAACCTTTATACCATCACTCCAATGATGTCTTATGTCACACTTTCCTGGGAAGGTTGTTGCCATCATTTCAAAATGGCAGTGCCTGTAACTAAATAAAACAGTATTGCGGCATAGTAGTAAATTTAAACTATTTCAGGAACTTTCTTTATGAAGACAAAGGCCAGAATTGAGTTCTTTAGGTAATAAAACCCCCAAAAAGATGCATATGTTGCTCAAAACACTTTAGGAAATCTCATAAAATTAAATGGAAAAAATCAATTGTAACACTATCTGCTTATGAATTTAATTTTTAAAAAGCTGCTAGAGTTTTCTCTCTCCTTTTCTCCAACTATCAAACAAAAGGGTTCCATTTTTATGTTTCCAAAAATTCAAAAATATCCTGCAGCTAAAATAAGCACAACTTTCCCAGTTAGCAGAGTGGTGTCCTTTTTTATATCATAATGGTGGCTTTTAGATGTCTCTCACTGGAGCTATAAGTTAAGTGAACATCCTCCTTCCTGCTTCCCTTTATGCTTTCCAGATTTTGTAGCCAGCAAGGACTGTCCTTATTCTTGTTTCCATTGTTTCTTGAGCTGATTTGGTTTCCTAGCACTTCTACTTGACATTCAGAGGTATTGAACTGTCTGTTGTACTACTAAAAACAAGCACAATAAGCTCTGAGGAACCTAGTGCTTCTGTGTTCCAATTCAATTAATTTTATTTCAAATAAAACATATAAATAAATATAATATTATATATATATATATATATATATATATAAACTGCTCAAAAAAATTAAAGGAACACTTTGAAAACACATCAGATCTTAATGGGAAAAGGATGCCACATCGTTTGATGGAAATGAAAATGATCAACCTACAGAGCCCTGAATTCAAAGACGCCCCAAAAATCAGAGTGAAAAAATTATGTGGCAGGCTAGTCCATTTTGCCAAAATTTAATTGCAGCAACTCAAAATTGTACGCAGCACTTTGTATGGCCCCTGTGTTCTTGTATACATGCCTGACAACATCGGTGCATGCTTCTAATGAGATGACAGATGGTGTTGTGGGGGGATCTCCTCCCAGATCTGGACCAGGGCATCACTGAGCTCCTGGACAGTCTGAGGTGCAACCTGGTGGCATTGGATGGACCAAAACATAATGTCCTAGAGGTGTTCTATTGGATTTAGGTCAGGAAAGTGTGGTGGCCAGTCAATGGTATCAATTCCTTCAACCTCCAGGAACTGCCTGCATACTCTCACCACATGAGGCCAGGAATTGTCGTGCACCAGGAGCCACTGTACCAGCATAGGGTCTGACAATGGGTCCAAGGATTTCATCCTGATACCTAATGGCAGCCAAGGTGCCTTTGTCAAGCCTGTAGCGGTCTGTGTGACCCTCCATGGATATGCCTCCCCAGACAATCATTAACCCACCACCAAACTGCTCATGCTGAATGATGTTACAGGCAGCATAATGTTCTCCATGGCTTCTCCAGACCCTTTCACTTCTCTCACGTGCTCAGGGTGAACCTGCTCTCATCTGTAAAGCACAGGGCACCAGTGGTGCATCTGCCAATTCTGGTATTCTATCCAATCGAGCTGCATGCTGCTGGGCAGTGAGCTCAGGGCCCATTAGAGGACATGGGGCCCTTGGGTCACCCTCATGAAGTCTTTCTGGTTGTTTGGTCAGAGACATTCACACCAGTGGCCTGCTGGAGGTCATTTTGTAGGGCTCTGGCAGTGCTCATCCTGTTCCTCCTTGCCCAAAGGAGCAGATACTGGTCCTGCTGATGGGTTATGGACCTTCTATGGCCCTCTCCAGCTCTCCTAGAGAAACTGCTTGTCTCCTAGAATCTCCTCCATGCCCTTGAGACTGTGCAGGGAGACACAGCAAACCTTCTGGCAATGACACGTATTGATGTGCCATCCTGGAGAAGTTGGACTACCTGTGCAACCTCTGTATGGTCCAGGTATCGCCTCATGCTACCAGTAGTGACACTGACTGTAGCCAAATGCAAAACTAGTGAAGAAACAGTCAGAAAAGATGAGGAGGGAAAAATGTCAGTGGCCTCCACCTGTTAAGCCATTTCTGTTTTGGTGGTCATCTCATTGTTGCCCCTCTAGTGCATCTGTTGTTAATTTCATTAACACCACAGCAGCTTAAACTGATTAACAACCCCCTCTGCTACTTAACTGACCAGATTAATATCCCATAAGTTTCATTGACTTTATGCTATACTCTGATTAAAAAGTGTTCCTTTAATTCTTTTGAGCAGTATATATATATATATATATATATATATATATATATACAGTCATATGAAAAAGAAGTTTGGGAACCAATCTTAATTCTTTGGATTTTTGTTTATCATTGGCTGAGCTGAGGTGCATTACATCAATACTTAGCTGAGCCTCCTTTTGTAAATATAACAGCCTCTAGACACCTCCTATAGCCTTTGATGAGTGTTTGGATTCTGGATGGAGGTATTTTTGACCATTCTTCCAAACAAAATCTCTCCAGTTCAGTTAAATTTGATGGCTGCCAAGCATGGACAGCCTGCTTTAAATCATCCCATAGATTTTCGATGATATTCAAGTCTGGGGACTGTGACAGCCATCCCAGAACATTGTACTTCTACCTCTGCATGAAGGCCTATGTAGATTTTGAACTGTATTATGGTTAATTTTCTTGTTGGAATATCCAACCTTTGGATAACTTCAACTTTGTGACTGATAATTGAACATTATCCTGAAGAATTTGTTGATATTGGGTGGAATTCATCTGACCCTCGACTGTAACAAGGGCCCCAGTCGCTGAACTAGCCACAGAGCCCCACAGCATGATAGAACCTCCACCAAATTTGACAGTAGGTAGCAGATATTTTTCTTGGAATGCGGTGTTCTTCTTCCGCCATGCAAAGTACTTTTTGTTATGACCAAATAACTCAGTTTTTGTCTCATCAGTCCAAAGCACTTTGTCCCAAAATGAATCTGGCTTGTCTAAAAGAGCATTTGCATACAACAAGCGACTCTGTTTGTGGCGTGAGTGCAGAAAGGGCTTCTTTTTCATCACCCTGCCATACAGATGTTCTTTGTACAAATTGCGCTGAATTGTAGAACGATGTACAGATACACCAACTGCAGCAAGATGTTCTTGCAGGTCAGATCTTTTGAGAGTTGCTTTGAGGATCCCATGCTGTCACTCTTCAAAGGAGAGTCAAAGGGAAGCACAACTTGTAACTGACCACCTTAAATACCTTTTCTCATGATTGGACACACCTGTCTATGAAGTTCAAGGCTTAACGAGCTAATCCAACCAATTTGGTGTTGCAAGTAATCAGTATTGAGCAAGTACATGCATTCAAATCAGCAGAATCACAAGGGGGCCCAAATTTTTGCACAGCCAGTTTTTCACATTTGATTTAATTTCATACAACTAAATAATACTGCTTCACTAAAAATCTTTGTTCAGGAAAACACCCCAGTACTCAGTAGAAAATGAAAGACATACTACTGTTATCTTTTTTGTTGAGAGTAGAATGCATTATTATGCAGGCTGAAACATGTTTATAATAATGAAAAATAATAAAACTGGAGTTTGCATGTTCAACCCGTGTCTGTGTAGGTTTCCTTGGGGTGCTCCGGTTTCCTCCCACAGTCCAAAGACATGCAGGTTAGGTGCATTGGTGATCCTAAATTGTCCCTAGTCTGTGCTTGATGTGTGTGTGCCCTGCAGTGGGCTGGCACCTTGCCCAGGGTTTGTTTCCTGCCTAGAGCCCTGTGTTGGCTGGGATTGGCTCCAGCAGACTCCTGTGACCCTGTGGTTGGGATATAGCGGGTTGGATAATGGATGGATGGAAATTGTCCTGCTTCAGCACAAAAAAATTACAATATATTTAAGATGCATAATTAAAATAAGATGTTATGTTACTAATCACAAGTGAATGAGAATCATGTGACGAAAAATTACAATACATTTAAGATGTATAATTAAAATAAGATGTTATGTTACTAACCACAAGTGAATGAGAATCATATGACTCATGTGACTTTGTGGGTCATGATTGAATCAGATGAAGAAGAATTGTGTGACTCCTTCTTGGGTAAAGATTTATTCCTGAATCAAATGGATTGTACAAATCATTGTCAGGTAATGATTCAGTTGAATCTAAAAAGAATCATTAAATGATATATGGCCAGTGTCAGCAATGAGCCATAAAAAAGTGTGCACTAAAATAAAGTTGAAAGCAAATAATTGTTAGAAATTAGAATGTCATTTTTGTGTGACTACTTTGTTGATTTTACAAAGGGGTATAAATGTATTAGTTGTTTATAGAGTGAGTTCAAAACAATTCCAATAATGCATTGTGCAAAATAAAGCAACAAATACATTCTAATATAATAAAGCAGAGAATCATCAGTAACAGTTTTCATTCATTAATATTGATATAGTTTGAACTCAAAAGAGTCATAAGTAAAGCAAGTCCAAACTCATGATGCAGATATTCAGGTGGTTCTTGTGTTCAATTGGTTCTTCCAGTGTCAGAAAAACAAAAGGTGCCAATGACATCACACAGGACACACGAGCACTCCCATTGACCGCCACTGAATTGAATCACTCATGCTCAGACACAGTCACAGTCCTGGAGACCTCAGCCAACTGGTCACCATAACTCCTCCTGGGCATTCCATAGCAGACTGACCAATCTGATGAACGTATCTTCCTGTCCAATTATTCCAAGGTTTCCAGTAATTGAGATGAAGTTTCCAGGGGCAGAAGAACAGAATTGTTGGGCAGTAGCACCAAATGTCACGTCCAGATACTAAGAAGAGAAACAGAATATAGGATTGTTAGTAACAGTCTGTAATTATTGTATTACTCATATTTTTGTACAAATGAGTAACGAACAGAGACACAGTAGGTACAGGTAATCAGCAGCTTTAGTCACGGTTTGCTAAACTGAAGTAAATACTCTTCAGCCTGGAATTAAAAGCTGAGACTGAAGGGGCATCTCTTAAATTAGCAAGTAGATCATTCCACAGCTTCAGGAGTCCTGTAACTAAAAGCTTGACATCCCAATGTTATTTTATTAATCTTTTGAAATAAAAGTAGGTTGGCCTCCTGACATCTTCATGTGTGGTTTGGTTTAATGTTAGGTTCCATACACATCTAATACAGGGTAGCTGTGAATTTACTGTATGTCTGTTTCTTAAATATTTCATTTTTGTCTTTAATTAATACAATTTTAATTTAATTATTTATTTATTTTATATCCTGAACATGTTTATTGAAAATACATTTAAGTGAATTTAATTTGAGTAACATGTAATGAATAAAAGTGGAAAATAACAATATTTCTAAATCCCTGATATATAAATGTACCTTCCTTTGGAAAAAAAAACATAATCCTGTTCTTCTTAGACACAATTAACAGTGCAATCGTAAGGAAACACATGAAACTTTACATTGACATATTACTGTATATAAGCTTTTCTTATATAAACTGAGCTCTACAAATGGTTAACAAGCCAAAAATCCTAATGCCTTAGAGTGAAGTTTTGCACAGTGCAGTATCTGTGCTTATGCAGAAAACAAGAACGACAGCGATCACTAGGCATTTTGAAGATATACGTGCACCTTTCACCACAAAACCACTGACAGTCAAGTTTTACACAATGGTTTTTGACTTGATCTTCGTCTTTTTGCCCTCCAGCGCATTACCCGTTGTAACTGGTTGACAAAGCTTTAATTTCAAATGTCTCAATTTGAGGAGGAAATGGATATGTTTTAAAGTTTGAAATCAGTGAAATGGTGGTGTAGACATAACTGGTAGCCTAGTGGTGAACCACAGTAAATATTTTAGGTTTTCCACACTATAAGTGGATAATGTCCAAACAATGTGGACCAAGCCACAAATTGTGTGTTGGCACAGTTACTGATGTAGGTTTTCAACTACGCATGTACGTTTCACTTTCTGACTACTGAGCTATTTAATCTGAGTGATGCTGGTGGGAATACACAGCCTGCCCCACCGCTTGGCCTTGTACCATTGATGTATGCACTTATCCAGCAGCAGAGACACTGACTTGAAAGAGAGTCAAAGTACCAAATTCTCACTTTGTTCTGTGTATTGGATGGTTTGTGCAATTTCCACTGTCTAGACACATATTTCCACTGTGTTGGAGAAGGCATCACAGTTTCACAGTTTCTGTTTTCTGAACTGGATAAATGAGTACAGAAAATGGATGGATGTTTTTAGGATACCATAACTGTCATCTTGATAACATATATTTCCCTTTTATCATACCACATTTAACTTTTTTATAACCAAATAGTTATTAATATCCAAAGACCAAATATTCCTAAAATTGACAAGTTTAAGTTGCAACGGTAAAAAAATAAAATATAAAGCACCAACTAAAATAAAAAAAAAACTGGAAATTAAGGAGGAATACTTGGATCTCGGTTTCATTGCTGACTCATGTGTCTTATGTGCTGAGTTTGCATATTCTCCCTTGATTCAGGGCCACCTTCAGGTTTTTTTGTTGCCCTAAGCAGAAGTGAAAAATATTGTATCCAAACTCCGAAGGCTTGAAGGTAATTGCAATAACCTTGGAGGTAATGGTTAGGGAAGGTTCCTTTTGGGGTTTTCTGTAATTTGCACACAGATGAATGATTGAAGAGTGTAGAGTGGGAAGGGAGACCTGTTTAGAGATACATGTAAGTCGCACACAGGTGAATGATTGAAGAGTGGGCAAAGTGAGGGCGTATTTGGGGCTTCCTGTAAGTTGCACATAGATGTTTGATCGAAGAGTGTGTGTAATTCACACAATCTGCACAAAGATGTGAGATCGAATAATGGGGTTGTCAAATGAGGGGAAGATTACTTGAAGCCACCACCTCTCAAAACCAATGGCTATGTCTATTATAGTTAATAAATGCCAGCCCCCTGAACATTTTACTCCCATAGGGGGGTAGCTGCCTAGTTAAACTTTATGGTAGCTCTGCTCTGACTCACTCCTTGTGCTCCAACTTTCTTCCCAAACCAATAACTGGTTCACTGCTGGCTCTAAGTAAGGCAGGAAGTGTCTACCTACATTCCCTTATAGGGCTTTGTTTCCAATCTCATTAATAACTAAGTTTACATGGAGGAAAAGTCACCTTTGAACTAGGTTATGTGGAGAAACGATCTGAATGGCCTAAATAACAAAAAATGCAAAAAAAAAATAAATGTATTGTAAAATGTGAGAATAAATAAATAAATAAATAAATACATAAAAGCACAATACTATAGGGCCTTGAGCATGAGAAAGGTGCTATAATAACGGGTATTATTATTATATGAGTAAAAATAATTACATTGTCATAAAATATGTTGTTGCTTGTTCCTTCTTGTATTTATTTAATTATTTTATTATATTTTAACATATTTTTGTGACATTTCACTAAACAGGAAATACTGTATGCAATGAAATGAAAACAGACATTTTACCAATCAAATTTGAGAGGGTGGGCTCTAGCAAGTGCTGTGTTTTGATTGGTGAATATTCGGTAGAGAGGTTGTTAATCCTCAGCCACCAAGGACCACATTTTCAGTAAACATTTCAGATGTTGACTCCGGCAGATGAAATCACTGTTTCTTTATTCGGTAATTGTGAGTAACTTTTTCTTGCACTCATATCCAACATGGACACACACAGTCAAAGCTTTGATCACTCGCATTTCTCCAATCAAAAGTCTTTTTTTACTGATTGACTGATAAAAGTACTCACAGATTTCAAACAAATATTGAAAACGGGTAGAAAGGGAAAAAAAAGTGTGCAAGTGACCACTTCCCTGCCTAATGCTCCATAGCCAAACCCTGAAAAACACACTGGAGGAAGATGTAAGTTGGTCTGCAAGATAACAGAGAGAGAGACATGCCCTGTGGAAAAAAATAAATTGCAAATATTTTAAAGAAAGAAAATTGTTCCACTTTAAGTTAGAAACCAGGCTGGAGGAAGTTTGTTCATTGCGTCTTTTAATTTCTCTTCATCCCAGCAGTCTGTGATGGAATGGTCACTGAGCAAACGTACAAGCCCATATTTATAGACAACAGAGTTTATATTGACAGTGCTAGATTAATGCTTGTGTCATACCTGACATATACTCTGATTGGTTAAAAGACATGAGATGTTTTCAGCAGAGAGCACAGTCTGCTTACATACCCAAAATAAAAGTCCCCTTCCACTACATTCTTGCCCTTCTGAAACATTTCTTAAGTTCTTCTTTTCTTTAATTTTCTGTGTATGTGACAACTGTCAAGTTTTACTGGGTACATGACACATTCAGCTACATCCTTCATCTGCTTTCCTAATAAGTTTGCTTAACCCTTTGTGCTAATTCTGAGATAAATGCTATATTTAATTTGGAAAGCATATCAAAGTCCTTCATACACAATAACTACAATGTTTATGATTTTCATATTTTGAAGATAGAATAACACTGAATTCCATAAAGTGTTGAGAAGATCTTGTTGCCAGATTGACTAAATTGTTAAAGAAGGCTAGAAACCCAGCATAACAACACATATTGGGCAGATACTGGTCTTAAAGTAGGAGTTAATGAAGAGATAAATCGACAATTTTGAAAAAATGGATGTGAGTAAGACAGAGTAACACCATAGGCTTTACAAACGGATCTGATTTGAAAAAAGGGGAAGAAGGAATATCAAATCAGAACTTCAAAGCCTGGAATGCTGGGAGTCCATTATTATCACAGATGTCCCCAAGAATGCATGTGGCCCTATTCATGTTCTTTTAACTTAAAGAAGTGGCAGTTCAAGGCACAGTGTGTCATTGGGTGCAAAAAAGAATTCAAACACAGGAAAAAATCGTTTTAGTGAGGAGAACGTTTTCAGAATTAAGTGATGTTAAAGTGTTGACCTTCAGGGATCAGTGCTGGGGCTGCTGCTCTTTTTAATATACATAAATGATCTGGACAGAGAATATAATAACCTGGTTAGGTTTGCAGATGATATCAAAATACGTGGAAGGGCAGATAATGTAGAATCAGCCAAATTGTTACAGAGATTCTGGCAGCAAACTGGCTTGGGCAGATCTGGAGCAGATGAAAGTTAATGTAAGTAAATGGAAAATATTACATGAAGGGAGTAGAACTGTCAGATTTGAATACACAGTGGGAGGTCTGACACCTATGAGTACCCCTCATGAGGAGGTCTAATCACTGTCTACATACAGATGGTGCGCAGAAGTGTTCAAGAAAGCAAACAGAATGTTATGTTATACAGTATAACATGATGTGTGGAGTACAAGTCAAAGGAGGTTATGCTTAAGTTATAGCACACTATTATGGCCTTATCTGAAGTATTGTGTTCAGTTTCAGATTCCCATCTTACAAAAAACACATAACTGAAGTAGAGAAATTCCAAGGAAAAGCAACAAGGCTGATTCCAGGACTGAGGCGTTAGTTATGATGAGAAATTAAAGGAGCTGAACCTTCTCAGTTTTACCAAACAGAGGTTAAGAGGTGACATGATTGAAGAGTTGGAAATTATGAAAGGAATTTGTACTGTGGATTCCAATGGCTACTTTGAAATAAATTCTGCAACAAAACCTGGAAACTTGTTAAGGGCAGATTTCACTCAACCTTTACGAAGTTTTGCTTCATGCAAAGAACCATTGACACATGGAATAAATTATCAAGCAGTGTGGTAGAGTGAAGGACTTTAGGGACCTTCAAATCTTGACTTGATGTCACTTTAGACAAGCCAAGTAAATAGGGAGAGTATTGTGCTGAATGGCCTGTTCCCATCATATCTACTGTAATGTTCTTTTTAATAATCTAGCAGAAACACGCCCATGGAAAATTGTAAAAGAAAAAAAATTGAACGTACACTATATTAGTGTGATAAGCAGGAAGGTAGAAAATTAATAAATGATTTAGAGTGGAACTCAAAATGCTTTTTCCTGCAGTTAGCTCCAAGACTAGATGAAAAACTAGCAGTTTATTTTTTTGCACAATGTATGTAAATAAAAAAATTGAAACTTGAGCTTATAACAAATGCCCTGTTCAGCAATATTTTTGTTTCATTCTGCCAAAAAGGTTTGATACAACTTGGAATACATTTTTTTACTAGCTGTGTGTACTCATCTCCTATGATGAATTTCAATCGATTTTTGTAAATTCGTGAGATTATTGAAAGGCAAAGTTGTGTTAAGTATTTAATACAAGGAGAACGGGTTTAAGGTTTCTTTATTAATTAACAGTATATACAGTTTCTAAAATGAAAAATATGATGTAAAATAACAATAAAATCTATTTACAATTCAATTTTTACAAAATGTCTTTACAAGAAGTTTCTGTAAAAAACAAAAAGACAACAAGAATGGGCCAAAATGCACACAGACAAAAATTCTGTAACACATCCATAAATAAATATTGACTCATAATAACTGCAAAGTAAGCAAGATTTCTACAGCCAGTTTAGCAAATACATAAATTTGTCATTTTCACACTAAATTATCATTCCATTATTACAGTCAACAATTTTTTGTCATAGACTCCTCTGATACTGATTCTGTAAAATTGACATTTTGTTAATATTTTCAGAAGAGGTAACAAGACCTTTGTGTTTCATGCTCTAGAACAGAACACTGTGTTTTGTCATGCAAAACCATAAATGATTCAATCTGCAGAGATTAATTTACAGTTTAAATTAAATGGATTGCTACATGCAATATCCTAATTACTGTCGTAACTTCAGTTAAACTACACACACTTTAGTAACATTATACATCAATATCATGTACTATTAAGCGCCACTTACAATTACTTATTGAAAGGTAATAAATAGATTCATCCAAAGCCATTATTACAGGTGGTAGCTGTTGTACACAAACTTTATGGCACTTGTTATCTCAGTATTATATAGACTCTTGAGTTCCTTTTTCAACATACTATCATAAAAATACACCTTCTTCTGAATAATTAAGAAAAAAGTCTTATTAGGATTGTTTTTATCTTTTTTTCTATACTACTTTAAAAGACTATACTGTAATAATTGACTCATTTTTTAAAGCAAATGAAATATATTGTCTGTTTTGGGGAGAAAGACAGAAAGGTCACACCTTTTAAAGGAACAATTGGTCCTCGAGTCTTCAAATTGCTGGAGCCATTCGTCATTCATGGCAGGAAAAAAAAAATGTTTGATCAAAATGATCGAGAATTACGGGTGCCAAAACATATTTTATAGGTGTCACACAGCAGAAGGGGATGTGTGCCTTTACAAGAAGGAAACACTTTGGGAGAGATTATGCAAGAAGCACACCCATTCCCTCATGTATAATATAATACAGTCTTGGTATTTTTTTATATTTCATTTCATTTTTATTTTTTTGTGGCGGGCGCTATTAGTAAAGCACCATTTGTCATCCCAGGAGGTTGAATTACACGTCAGTATTTTTCTGCCGATGGCTTGTTATGATGCTGATGATGGTGGTGTTTTAATCTTGGTCCTATAAACAAACAAACAAATACAAAATCAGTGAGTATCTTCAAAAACTTAAAAATGGCAAGTAGTACAAATGGCATTTTATGCCTAAATGGTATCCCACTATAATTTATCATTTACACTAAATTCATCTGCAGTGTTCACATCACATCTGGATGCTGAGTCAATGTCACTTTTTCCACACAAAATTCAAATCAGCTTCTGATTAAACTTTTGTTATATGCTGAAAGAACATGTATATTTGCATTTATTTATTTGTGTTAAACGTTTTCACTCTTTGATTATTTTATACCTCTGAATGTAGCTTAAGTGATCGAATCGCTGCTGTTCACAAGTTCATTCCCCTGGTTTTTAAAGAGCGCAGTTGCTATCTGATCGTGATTGTATTACCAAAAACAACATGCTACTGCTAGGCATACAAGGGGACTGAATATACAATAATATGCTTTATGGCACTTTGATCTGCAGATTAGTTTCAACAGACAACACATTTTTTCAAAAGTTTTGCTTCCTGAAAATGTTTGGGTGATTATGATGGATACCTTCAAGCTGAGCTCCAATATAATTTCAGATTGACTGTATCATGTAGGATTTCATTTTTATGGAATTTAGCGTGTTTAACTACTTAATGATGTTGACACATTGCTTAAGTCCAATTAAATTAAAATGATTTGCTTCTGATTATTGTTGGTATTTAGTGCTTCTTACGTTGCATTTCAGTTGGCCAGCATGGACGGATTTCACTTGCCTTGATACTGCTTTTTATATCATTGCAATGCCCTGGTGAAACTTTTCACCATGTTTATCACTGACTGCACCAAGATTAGCAGGAAGGAAGTCCAAGTGTGAATTTAGAAAATTAATCTTCAGCGACATGTTGCACTTCATGGTTTTGTATGCTTGAAGAATGTTGTCAACCATCTAGGCGTAGTTTAATGCTCTGTAGTCCATCCATCCATCCTCTTCTGCTTATCTGAGGTTGGGTCATGGGGGCAGCAGATTGAGCAGGGATGCCCAGACTTCCCTCTCCCCGGCCACTTCTTCTAGCTCTTCCGGGGGAATCCCGAGGCGTTCCCAGGCCAGTCGGGAGACATAGTCCCTCCAGCGTGTCCTGGGTCTTCCCCGGGGCCTCCTCCCAGTTGGACGTGCTCGGAACACCTCGCCAGGGAGACGTCCAGGAGACATCCTGATCAGATGCCCGAGCCACCTCATCTGACTCTTCTCGATGTGGAGGAGTAGCGGCTCTACTCTGAACCCATCCCAGATGACTGAGCTTCTCACCCTATCTTTAAGGGAAAGCCCAGACACCCTGTGGAGGAAACTCATTTCAGCCGCTTGTATTCGCGATCTCGTTCTTTCCGTCACTACCCATAGCTCATGACCAGAGGTGAGGGTAGGAACACAGATCGACTGGCAAATTGAGAGCTTTGCCTTACAGCTAAGCTCCTTTTTTAGCACGACAGACCGATGCAGAGCCCACATCACTTTGGACGCCGCAATGATCTGCCTGTTGATCTTACGCTCCATTCTTCCCTCACTCGTGAACAAGACCCTGTGATACTTGAACTCCTCCTCTCGCTCCCAACCCTGAGAGGGCACTCCACCCTTTTCCGCCTGAGGACCATGGTCTCGGAAATTTGAGGTGCTGATTCCCATCCCAGCCGCTTCACACTCAGCTGTGAACCGATTCAGAGAGAGCTGAAGATCACAGCCTGAAAAAGCAAACAGGACAACATCATCTGCAAAAAGCAGTGACCCAATCCTGAGTTCACCAAACCGGACCCCCTCAACACCCTGGCTGTGCCTAGAAATTCTATCCATGCTCTGTAGTTGCCAAGAACATTCTCAACAACATTCTCAAATGCTTTCTGTGCAATTTCTTAAGGCCCCACTAATAGATCTTCAAACTGCTTGTCATTAATGATGTGTCTGATATGTGGAGCACCAAAATTGCCTTCATTAATCTTAGCATCAATCATTTGTGGGAACATTTGTCTCAAATATAGAAATTCTTCACCTTGCTTTCACAAGATTTTTCATCATTTGAGGTGTCATATGAGGAGGAGGCAAAAAAAATCTTCGTCGACAAGTGGTTTATGTGTCACACTCTTCTGCCCTGGAACCAAATGCTGATAGAGTGGCCTTAAGACTATCCCATTCTCAAATTAAATAAAAGTACTTGCAAAATTCAAGCTGTATTCCCAGTAGCAGTGCCACTACTTCTAGATCACCACAGATGCTCCAGGTGTAGTTGTACCCTTGTAACTAGTCCTCTGTTAAATTCCAAATTTTCTAACAATTTCTTGTAGGAATGGTCCAGTCATCTACATAGGTGAAACAGGGAGATGGCTAGCAGAACAGCGCAAGTTCAAGCTGTTAAGATCAAAGTCCTCACAAAGCCTATTGTAAAACACTTCACATCCCTTGATCACAGCCACAGTGATCTCTCTGTTTGTGTCCATTCACTGATCATCAAAGATACTTTGCACAGAGAAATAGAAGAAGCTAAGTTCATTCTCAAATTGGGATCAGATATTTCTCCAGGTCTGAATGACTTACTTTTCAACCTTTCTCTTCATTGCCTCTAATGGCAGCTTTTTCTCACCAACTCTCACCTTTTTATCTATCCCTGCTTTGTTCCCTCCTTCCCCTCCTATACTTGGTAGCTGTGTTTTCCTTTTCAGTTACACACCAGATGAAGGCTCTATGGATGAAACATTGTGTCTTTATCCTTCTTTGTTTTTCAGTGTGGAAATTACCTCGAACATTTCTTTCCTATGTACAGTATATGCATGTTGACATAGCCCTACACTCACTCTGTTGTTGAAATGTATAGGTAAAGTAATATGAGAGGAAATCACAAAAAAGGGCAATTGCAATAAAATGGTGCAGAATAAGAAAAGAAAAGCAAAAAGATACACCCAAAAGTGTTCAGGAAGGAAAATATTTGCCATTCAGTGTCACCGTTCTCTTGGAGAATTATCTTACTAAAGGAAACCTAATTTATTTTTATTTTTAAAGTTGTGTTTTTTCTTAATTATATATTTCTCAAGCAATTAAAAAAAAATAAAAAACTTATTTTCAGCTATACTAGTTTGCTATAATGCTTTTAGCATAGGTGACCCAAAGCTTGCCTCATCTCTTAGTAGTTGGGCTCCTCAAGCAATAAATCAAAACTATTGTTTAAACAAGTCTGACATAAGCTGGATGAGCAGGTTATAAAGTGAAAAGGAGCACAATAAACCCATTTCTGATTGGTAAGCATAGGTTTAAGACTCTCACCTGAGGCATAGAAATATAGATGCAGTTATTCTTCTCATGTCAATTAGCTTTACTAAACGGCTTTTCATTTTGTTACAGCAGTTAACTCCAGCGTACGAAAATCCTGAGGCAAGTCGTAATTAATTACCACAGTGTTCTATCGCCATAGTGTAACTGAAAGCTTTGTCACATGTTAGTATCAACAGGGATGAGTAAACTTTAGAAAAACATCAGGCAATGCACTCTCCATTTGGTTGGGCAGAAGAAAATTTCATTTCGTTTTCTGTTTCAGGCTTTATCACTTAAGGCTTTCACATGGTGTTATATGAGGCGGTTTTATTCTGGTCAATTCACGATTAGACATTTGAGATGCACAATGATAGGAGAGTCATATTCTAAATGAGACAGGAGTAAGTGAAACTGAATATATTAGACAAAGCATGAGGTTTGTTTAGAATGATTGCTTGGAAAAGCCCAATCAAGACATTGACTAATAGGGATGAAAAATTATTGATGGTGGGCAGATCAAAATGACTATATGCTGTGTTACTGGTCCAATTTGAAACAATGTAATGATGGTCTCTGATTATAACATTTACAGTAAAGATATATGATGGCGTTAAATATGCTCAGTTTTGCTGATAATTCAGAGTAATGACTTTCATTCTGATGAACATCTAACTAAAATCATGAATGGTTGGCACACTGGGTAGTACTGCAGCTACTCAGTGCCAAAATATCACCTGGACTGTGTACGTTTTTCATGTGTTTACGTATAGTTATGCTAAATATACTGAATGTTTTATACAGTATGTGGGAGATGACGTGGGAGATGACCATGGACCTTGCCCCACCGGGACACCCCTTGGATGAAAGAATTGGGGAAGAAGATATATTTGGGATAATGCCTCCCCCGGAACATGAGAGGGTGACCCCCTTGGATTACATTGGGATTACATGGTCACCGCCAGGGGGCACCTGAACGATTCTGGAGCCCTGGACTGCAGCACTTCCAGCACACCAGTAAGTGCTGCCAGAAGAGAATCTGGGCGCACCTGGAGTGCTTCTGGGTACCCATGCACCACTTCTGCCATACCTGGAAGGGCTGCAGGAGGATCATCAGGGAGCACCTGGCGCGCATCTGGTTGTGATAAAAAAGAGGTTGCCTCACTTCATAGAGCCTAGGTCGGGAGGAGGAGGACTAAGCTTGTGAGGGGAGGAGAGAGGAGGCGGCTGAAGAAGGGAGAAGAAAAGGAAATAAAGAAAGAAAGAAAGAAAGAAAGAAAGAAAGAAAGAAAGAAAGGACTGAGTACTTGTAGGTGGTTTGTGTACTGTGTGCAGTGCTGTCAGAAGAAAATAAAATAAAAATGTATGTGCTTATTGGACTTGTGTCTCTGTGTCTGTCTGTGTCAGGGCTGATCTTCCACAAGTGATATAACTGAAGAAAAATTTCCGCTAGTAAGGAAAAAGTAACTGGAGTATTTTAATATTTTGTGAAAGTTACTTTTTAAAATTTCTATAACCATTAATAATATTTTTTATGTAAAGGCTGGAGATTCTCAGTGTACTGTGTGGGGGAGTTAGTTGTTTTAAGAAGCTTAGTGAGGGGAAATAAAAAAATAACATTTCTTAGGACTTTCTTCATGAAAAATAACAGATTTTCAAGCTTTTCAAAGGAAAACTATAATGCTTTTGTAAAGTTGTTCATTGTTTAATATAAAAAATGAATTTAAAAATGAATGTAAATAAAAAAACTCAAAAATAAAGTCATGGTGCATGTATTTTGCGCATATCACATATTTTGTATTCACTTACTGTGAGAGAGTGCCGGCAGAATGTCTGGAGTCTGAAAAGTTTTAACAGTTGCTGGACCTTCTCCTGCTGTTGTTAGAACTTGCACTTCCAGCCGGTAAAATGTTGAAGGCCTCAGATTAGACACCGTGAGGAGATGGTGATCCTAAAAGAATAATGCACCATATTAACAACTAGAAAAATACCCGTGCTTTGCAGCGGTAAAGTACTACCTTAAATTTTTTATTAAGAAGAAAAGTAAACCTTTCTAAACTGAGGGAAAATATACCAATGATTATTTATTAAGGATCTCTTTGTATACCACATTGTGAGTTCGGCCCTCCAGTTGTAATATGACCAAGCTGTGCGCTGAGCTTACTCTTGAGCATGCAACGTACAGTTGGCCATGTGAACAGTAATCTTGTTTCAAATCTCACAGCTTGGATTGCAGCTGTCATAATCGATTTGAGTTTCATGGTTTGTTTCAATTACGACAGTATTTGCAGGACTTGTGTTGAAATGACATTCGGCATCTGTCAATTGTTGTAAGCATACAACCGGTTTCATTGATAACTTCACATCTAGCTTTTGAGAGTTTAAACATTCATAAACATCAAAGTGTCCACTACTCAAATCGTCACCTGTCAATCTAAGATGTTTAAGAGGCATTGGCGGTTGTCGAAAGGTGTAAAATATTTGGCCATTTCAGTACACTTGAAAGTGACAACCGAACAATTCAGCAGTAGCCATCAACTCACATGCAGAACCATAGGTGAAGGGCTTAAGCATTTCACTCTTATAGTGCTCCAGTGTAGTATAATTATCGTCTGTACTGTCATCAGTCCACACCTTGAACCTGTCCCAGCCATTCAATACATAAGACACAATGTTCCTCCGGATATCAAGAGTGAGCCTGATATGGCCATGCAATATGTAACACAGAGAATGGAAAAGGCAGGCGCCATCTCCGGGCATGGAAACCACTCGGTAAGTGACAGTTCTTTGATTGAGGGTGATCACCTTGATAGACATGTTAATGGGGGTACGGTTGGAATGATAAAGTAAATCTAAAATACCTACACAATAACTATAATCATAATAAACGAAGAATAAAACAGCGGAGAAGCCGTGGATTAAATAAAAAGGCTGCAGTTATCAGCAGGGAGACGTGAATACCGTGGCAAAGCAAGGAGCGACGGATGGCCGTATATAGGCAGGCAGCCAACAACGTGGGAGGCGCGGGGATGGGGGACCCAACGCCACTTAACACGGTGACCGAGCTGCAGGCTATGGACGTATATATGTACGTAAGTAGGATTCAGTTAACGTTGGGAACCTGCGTACCAAATTTCTTTTAGATGGGCCCATAAGTAACAAAGACTGTTAGAAAGTTCCAATATGGCGGCCGACAGTGGTGTCATACCACCGAAATAAGTACGTACATTGGTTTCGGTTAGCGCAGGGAAGCCACCTACCAAATTTCGTGAAGATGGGGCCATAAATAAGAAAGTTTAACATGGCAGACGTTGTCGACCGTTATGACCGTTACGCGTAGAATTTCGAAATGAAACCTGCTTAACTTTTGTAAGTAAGCTGTAAGGAATGAGCCTGCCAAATTTCAGCCTTCTACCTACACGGGAAGTTGGAGAATTAGTGATTAGTGAGTGAGTGAGTGAGTGAGTGAGTGAGTGAGTGAGTCAGTGAGGGCTTTGCCTTTTATTAGTATAGATAATCATAATTATGTGAAATTTTGTGTTCTGATATGAATTATTTATTCACAAGGATGGCTTGAAACATCACAAGTTGTGAATGACAATGTCTTCCTAAGAGCCAATGATGTCATTATATCAGACATTCTTCGGATTTAGATGTACAGTAACTTCCCCCAAAACATGACCCTTTCAGTTTGTAGCAGTGAGAATATGTTACCACTTTTTAAAAAGAGTGGTGCATTGCTAATTGACATAAGAAGATGATTATTTTTTTCTCAGCAGCAAAGAAGAGAAACTAATCTTGTCCTTTGGAATGTTTTTAGATACCCATGTTGTCTGAATCTCCCTAGAAATTAATGTTGAGTATAATTAAAATTAGCACAAAGACACTGTCCTTTAGATTAAAAACGTAAAAAGACCATATGAGGGGGGACCCAAATTTTCCGCCATTAGCAGAGGAGTAGAGTGCAATTATAGAATATGCTATTAGGTAAGTCTTGTTAATTGTGCATGTGATTTCAGTGACATTTTTCTCCAAACTACCAGGGCAGATATTAAAGAGACAATGATGATCGCGTTTTGACATTCACAGATTGTTCATAGAGAGTTTGTTCCCTGAGCATGTAGAAGCAGGTCAGTAAAAATTTTTCATGATTTAAAATCGAATGGCACAATATTTAGACCTATTATCACTACGTTCCATAATAATATATTAGGAACCTGCTCTTTATTTGTAGCTGATACATACTGTCTTTTGAATGTAATGAGGGGGTACACAAAAATAACTTTAGTCTCCTTCAAAGTACTCTTCATGTAAATGAAAGTACTTGTCTCAACGGTTTTCCCACTGGTGGAACCATTTTTGGAATCGCTGAAGAGGAACGTTGCCCAACGTCTGCAGCAATTTTTCTTTGACTTCCTCCACGGTAGGGACAAGAACGTTCATTTACATGAAGAGTACATTGAAGGAGACTAAAGTTTCATTAAGTAAAAATTATTAAAACTATTTCTTTCCAATTCCGGTTATTTTTGTGTACCACCTCGTAAAATGTCATTTAAGCTCACATGAACACTGTTCTGTGACAATATTCTACATGAAAGATAATTTTACTCAACAAGAAAGTATAAGTGATTTCACCAAATATCTAACTCACATCTTATTTATTTACAAATCCTAAAGGTGAATGAGATATTAAAACTTCATTCAATAGTCCCTGATGTTACCATTTACCTGTTAACATACAATGGGAGGAGAATATTCATTTCTTCACACTTATTTGATTGATCAAATGCTACAATCATATTAGAGTAAAACAAAAAAAAAAACAAAAGTAGATGTTTTTCCATTTTTTCACTTATTTACTACTGGTGGGTATGCTGCTGTTCTAATTTTTAGTAGCCCTATATACCTTAAACAGTTTTCTTCTTTATGCGACTCCCGGTTTTCTCCAGGTATAATAAATACATTTTAGGTCTCTGCAATTTACTTTAAAGAATTGCTTAAAAAATTTTCCAGTATGTACTTATGAGCATGGGTGAGTGAAGTACTCTATGATGATCAACTGCGCCATTAACTGAGTCTAGTTCTTGTTCTTGTTGCTTACAGATGGAACTAGTGTTGCATAACTGAGAAGTCTTTCCGACAAACATACTGGTAAGAAGGAGGCCTTACCGGAGGTAGAATCTGAGACTGGGAGATGATGCTGTTTGGTAAGCTGTTCTGCCTGCTTTCTGTGGTGACCTCTGCCCAAGTAACCTGGAAACCTGTTACTGGCTGCTGTAAAGTTGCTCTTGATATTCTCCAAAAGAAGTTTCCGGTAATGTTTCCATCTTGAATGAGGAACGTTGCAGACAGATTTTCAGGTTTTGCTAAAACTTTTGAGACAGCTGTAATGGGAAACACAGAGAATGTTATGTATAAAAAGTAATCTTACTTAAAAAGCAAAGTAAAAGTAAAAAGAATTAGGTAGTTGCTATCCTTTACTCTCGGATCACAGTTTCCTTCCTACTTTTTTGTGCAGTTCACACATTTTTTTTTCTGTATCTTGTAGCTTACTTTGAGGTCTCTGGATTCTCCTCACAGTCAAATAAAATGATGGTAGCTTAGATGAAGACTACATTAAGTGCATAATGACCTACTAATAACATATCCAGGGTTAGTTTCTTCTCAGGGGATTCTTACTATCAGTGACATAATGGATATGACTATGCCTTGATAAATGAATATGTGCAAAAAAAGATGAACCAACAATTATATGAAATTACCTAAACTGTAAGGCCCATAAGAAGAAGAAAGAAGAAGAATGTAAGATTTACTGATTTCAGATTTAAAATTGTACTATGGGTATAATATTAGTTATATTGCTCTGTGAATTACTTAATTTTTGGTATCCTATTAAGGTAATACATCCATCCATTTCAGGGTCATGAGGGGCCACCGCCTAACCTAGTAGCATTGGCTGCAAGGCAGAAACTAAAATTGAATATGAATATGATTGGATATGATGGTACATCAAAAAGTAAAGGCAATTTGAAAATTTTGCAGTAACTGCAATGGACAGAAACTGATGCAATACTGCACAGTTTCCATGGCTTATATGTATGTATAGTTAAAACATTCAGAGTGCAACACTGTGCCATTAGTCTAGTTGAAGCCAAGGTCAAATGAACATGGATGCTCCACTGCAGGATTGCACCATTGTTGAACAATGCACCATAGTGAGATTTCTTTGGGCAGAGAGAGTGAAACCTGCTGAAATTCACCCATGGATGTTGGCGTATACAGTTCAGTAAGCTGTTTGGATTCCCATCTTCAAAGTCATCATGCATGTGCAGATCCATAGATCCTATCCAAATGTGCAGGAATAATGGACAACGTAGTCTGTCGGTCTTCTTTATTGAAGTCATTTGCCATGTTGATGGTGGCTTGTGCGCATGATGTTGATGGTCAACTAGATCAAGCTTTGTGGGTTACACTCGTTTTTCTTGCTTTGAACCTTTCTACCCATTAGTAAACTATTCCTTGAGTCATGCTGTTTTTATTTCCATACTGTGCCAACATCCTTTGGTGAATTTCTTCAGGTTTCACTCCTTCTGCCCAAAGAAATCTCAGTGCAGCACATTGTCCAACAATGGTGCAATAGTGCAATGTTTATTTGATCTTGGCATAGGCTGTGTTGTGAGTTTTTGAAGTACCCATAAGCCATCATGAAAGCATTTTATTGTGTTGGCTTCTATTACAGTCATGGTGTCATTTTAAAATTACTTTTACTTTAAGATTTACCCATGTAAATCCCAGATGTAAATCCTGTCCTTTCCTGACAAATACAGTCATTCATACCAAGCTAAAACAGAGTTGACAAAAAACCTAACAGGCCATAAGAGGAAAACTGGAGTTACCAGAAGAAAAATGCAGCTAGTGACATGCACAATATGTACAGATAGCAAAGGGACCAGGATTCAAACTCGATTCTTCTGGAGCTGGGTGGCAGAGCACAAACTATTGTACCACCATGTCATTTTTAGAGGCGATCATTGACAAAATGACTATGAATCAATAAATCTATAATGCTGTTTAGTTTTCTTCCACTGGCATAATCATACATACACTATATAACACAATAAAATATAGCATGTGAGATATTTAAAGTAAAATGTTCAGCACATTCAAACTCAATATCATTACAATTTCTGTACACCCTAGTTTAAATAACTTGCTCATTATTTCTTAATGATTTCTTTGGTCCTCTGAAGTTGAGCATGCACTATTTCTGTACGGTGTATCCTTAATTTCTTTACAGAAAACCACTAATGAATCAAAGGCAGCTTTCTGAGTCCTAGCAGTGGAACACTAATCTGTCTACTATTTTTTTTTTTTGTTTTCAAGGAGGTTTCAGTCTCTGAGAATCCCCTATTAGAATAATGAGGCTTAAATAGACAAAGACAACTGATAATCTCTGCTTAGTGCATCAGCCACAAAATGGGGGGAATTGAAAATTGGGATTCTGTACTGGAAGATTTTCAAAGTCAGAGGTGAACTCCATACATGTTTGCTTCAGGATTTTCAGAACAAACAGGATATCTGGGTTTGATTCCAGTCTTGTACCCATTTATACTGGGATGTGTGCCAGCTCCCTGTAACTCTAAAATGTAGTGGGCTCAAAAAATGTATGGATAGCATTCCGTAAAAAGATTTTCTCAACCCTTTTTTTCTAATAGTGTAGTTGCCCCTGGCAGCAAGAATGCATACTTGGATAGGATTGCGTTTCTTCACAGGACACATTCATGCATACGTACTATCAATTACAATGAGCACTTCTGGGAATGAAGAAATTGGAATCACTAGGAAAAAAAAGAGAGATTGTAGGGAGAAGGCACCCCAGATGGGAATTCAGCTAAATTCAAAACATCTCAGTTAAAGTGAAACCCAGCCAATGTTAACAGTTCCACTGTGAATGTATACATGCATCCAACAATGTATTAAATGTGCTTAATCAGATTTACAAGCACAGGGAGCCTGACCCTATCCTGGGCAGAAACAGAAGCAAGGAAGAAACCAACCCCAGATGGGACGTCAGCACTGTAGGTTCAACTAAGCCATTTAATCAGAAGTACAAGAATACCTCAGGTCAGTTATTTAATCCCCAGCAATAACCCATAACATCTTCATTCCAAACATCACACACACAGAAAATGTAAATACAATAAGGCTAAATGGCACTTAGATAAGTGCTTATATAAATGCCAGCTGCAATGGTGAACACAACTCCCTAAAGACAATAAAGCAAACAGTCATAAAGATTATTTTAAGCAATATTGCATGTGCCCTGAAACCCACTACGAGACCTTGTCTGAACTTACTACCTTCCATGGGACAGTTGATATGCTTGAGGTTTTTCCCTTTGAGAGCTGAACACGGGGGTGTAGTAAAGCTCATGGTTTCGGCTTTTGAACGACCTTTAGCTTTGATGCCCTGGACTGTCACTTTATACTTGCAGGAAAACAGAAGTCCTTGTAGATTAATGTAGTTTTCCTGTGGAAAAAAACCCAACAAATTCAATGTTTGATGGTTTGAGGAACAATTTAAAATGCTTATGACAAGCTACTGTAAAAAGAGAATGGCTCAACATTTATAATGAAATGTAACAGAGCAAAGAAGGTTGATTTAAGAAAGAAGAAAAATGCTAGTACTTATCGAAAAAAAGCATGAGATATTAAATAGAAAATGAACACACTACATGATAATAAAATATCTTTAATTTACAACATGATTGAGTCTCTAAATAAAGGTCGATGAGTTTTGTGTTAATGTAAAAAGGTGAGCACTGGTGATTTCATCTTTTGACCTCACGGACCAACAGATTGCGATGTTGTACAATTTGTATTTAAAGTTAACGCCATCAATTGTGACAATACTATTCATTTCCAGTATATAGTTACTAGATTCTATTATGTATATTGTATTATGTATATATTTATTATGTTAGATATTTTATTTTCATTTTTGATATTTTGATTGACAGTCTCATGTTGGCAATGTTAAATTAGCTGACATCAATTCTATTATATTTGACAGCTGATTTCCATCTCAGTGCAAAAGAGTCAAACTCCTGGTTATCTAGAGTTGTGCTGCAAGCAATCTGGGATTTCTGCCTCATAATCTCATGCATTAAGTGACACATCTTTTAAACAATGCACACAGGAGGCAGGGGCAATTTTTCTACGCCTCAAAAGTATCTAGTGCAGTGGGAGACTTTTTGGATATAACGTATGTTGGTTTTGTCCTGCATATTACATGTCCATATAATGATTGGGAAAAAAAGTAATTACATAAATGAAGCAAATAATCTGGTAGAAGATTTGTGTTGAAATTCAGGCAGACTTCCACGATCAGGTCATGCTGGGTGAGCACAAAGAAGGCAGGAAGCTCGCCATAATCATTTGCTTCATTGAGCTGAGCAGCACAGAGTGACTGCCTACTGAGAGTGCAGCACAATGTTGGAGAGTAGTGCAAATATTATATCGGCATTAGAAAATGCTTTTTTGCTTACACTGATCCTAATTACTTGATGGCTGAGCTGTATTTCACCACATTCAGTTTAATGAAAACCAAACAGATATTTGTGTCCTTCTTACTTTATACTTTTGATTATCAACAGGCAGGCATTTTGTAGTACATTCACAACAAGGCATTTCAGAATAGCATTGCAGGGTGTCGGTGCTAGTCTCAGTTTATTGACATATCTTAGATTTTGATTTCATAAGTTCTCACATGTACAGCTCAATGCAACAGTCTATCCTGTGGTAAAGCTGAATATTCTCAATCACCTGTGTACTTTTAATAAGAACACTAGCAAGGCCTTGGCAATGGAGAGTGCTAATCAAAGCCACCCCTTTGGTAAACCCATATTGAAGTTTGATGTAAAGAAACATTCAAAAGTTTCTCTCCTCTCTTTTCTTAAGTGCGGTGATTGTGGCAAACACTTCAGTGCCTACTGCAGAACACATATTAGTCCTCCTATCAATTTTTTTTTTCATCCACATTTATCAATACATAATCATGGGGTTCCAAAGCTTATCCAAAACATTACTGACACATTAAAGGAACACAATGCAGACTATTAAACAACACACTAAAAGCACATCAATTTAATTTGCCTTCACAACGAACGAAGCAAGCACAGTAAGCTAAAGTTATTCAGATACAATGCCTACAAAGAGTGTTCTCCTCCTTGGAGCTTTGCACATTTTATTGTTACACGACATTGTATCACAGTGGCTTTAATTTGGCTTTGTCTAAACTGATCAATAGAGAAAAGATTTTAACGTCAAAATGAAAATAGATCTCTGCAGCAATGTGGTCTAAATTAATTACAGATATAAAACACAAAATAATTGATCACATAAGTATTCACCCTCCTAATTGCATGTATTTAGTAGAAGCCCCTTTGCCAGTCATGACAGCCTGTGGGCACAGGTCTTTATCAGCTCTGCACACTGCCATTTTTCCTCAGATCAGGACTCCGACTTGCCCACTCCATTAACAATGTTGTTTTAAGCCATTCTTATTCTTAAGCTTTGGCTTAATGCTTGTGTGTGGTGTTGTCTTGATAGAAAATGAAGCTTCTAAGGTTTAGGTTTCTTGCAGGCTGCATCAGGTTTTCCTCTTGGATTTCCCTATATTTGGTCGCATTCACTTTACCCTCTACCCTCACAAGCCTTCCAGGCTCTGCTGCGGAGAAGCATCTCCACGGAGTAATGCTGCCACCACTATACTATGTGAATGGTGTGTTTTTGATAATGTCCAATCATTGATTTATGCCAAACACGGTGTTTAGCCTGATGGCCAAAAATGTCAGTGTTGGTCTCATAGAGCCTTTTCCAGTCTCCCATGTTCCTTCTGGCAAACTCTAGCTAAGACATCATTTTGTTTAAAAGGGACTTTCTCTATACTATTTGTCCATAAGGGTGTGACTGGTGAAGCTCCCAGGTAACAATTGTTGTCTGCTCAGCCTCTCCTATCTCAGACACCGTAGCTTGTGACTCTTTCAGCGTTCTCAAAGGGTTCTTTTTGTGGCCTCCCTCACTGGCCTTCTTCTTGCACAATCAATCCATTTTTGTGGATGGCCTGCAGATTTACAGCTGTGCCATTCCCTTTCCATCTCTTCATGACTGATATAACTGGGTATTCAGTGACTTGGATATTTTCTTGTCTCCATCCCCTAACTTGTGTGTTCAATCACTTTTTCATGGAGTTGCTTGGTCTGGTCTTTTGTCTTCATCGTATAGGTGAGGTCACCACCAAAACTCACCACAAGTTGGACCTTCTAGATAAAATGCATTTGTACTACAATCAACTGAAGCCCCAGACAGGTGATCCCTACTGAACCAATTCTGGGAGGACTAAAACCAACCAGCTCATATTAAAGGAGTGAATATTTATGTAATACGTTATTTTGTTCTTAATATTTGTACTTAGGGCAGCACTGTGGCATGGTGCCTTACAGTAAGGAGACCTGGGTTCACGTCCTGGGCCCTCCCTGCATGGTGTTTGATGGAGCGTGCACGTTCTCCCAGTGTTGGCGTGGGTTTCCTCTCGTAGTTCAAAGATATGATGGTTTGGTGGATAGGCAATGGTGAACAGAGCCAAGTGTTTGTGTGTGTGTGTGTGTGTGTTCACCCTGTGATGAACAGGTGCCCTGTCCAGCGGATTGTTCCTGCCTTGCACCCTATGCTTGCTGGGATTGTCTCCAGCCCCGCTTGACCCTGCTTACGATTGAGCTGACTTTGATAATGTATGGTATAATTGTATTTCATTCTGGCCACTTTGATGAGATCTGTTTTCACTTCTTTGACATTAAAGAGTCATTTTCTGCTGATCAATGTTAAAAAAGTCAAATGAAACCCACTGTGATTCAATGTTGTACAAGAGGCTGAGCATTTTAATAGGCACTGTATTCAACATACACCATACTGCAAAATTATCTTTTGCTCTTTATAGCCAGATGGAAAAATATGTTTGCATTGCACTAACTTGTATTTTCACGTTTCTCTCAATGCTCCAAACAATATAGTATTAACGAAAAACATTCTAAGTAGTTAATTCTAGTATATAAGTAGACTAAACATTCTTCTTTTAAATTGTGAAGACAGGGTGCTAGGGTCCAAAGCCAATAATGAGAACTGATGCCCAAGGATAAAATTCCAATCACATCCTAGTAATATTTAATTCATCTCTTTGAAAGTGGAAGGTGGTGGGGGTGCTACACAGGTCTACTCCAAAGCGAATAGAATGAAAATCGAAAGGGAATTGTTTCAAAAGAAAATATTTCATATAAATCTAGCAATGTTGTATGCGGCTGAAGTTTTTTTCTTTTCATCTTTCCATTATCAACTGTACGGATGCTACTGTGTCAACTCTGGAGCCCAAAAAATGAAAATGCAACTGCCCACTGTAACACCCCAAATCCCCCCAATCAGTTTTGGCCACAATTGCCACATACTGTATATCTTACACATTATGTATGAAAATACAATTCCCGACTGTGGCTCAGATTTAACATTTGACCAACAGTCCACACAGTGCGCTTACCATGACAACTACTATCCAGAATGTCAGCAGCTCTTATAGTTCATTATTTGCCGATTTCACTAAACTCCCACAGGACGAGAGAAACTAATTCATTTTTCTCTAAATGGATGTATTGCATATTGTAATATAAAGGAAAAAAATATATAAATCCTCAACAAACACCGCTGATGAAACCTTGGCAAGTCATGGTTTATTTTATATGGCAGATGTCTTCTCAACAAGCCTGCGTTCATTTGAAACATATTTTCTGAAATGTTGAAATTTCAGTTATAAAGCACGTCTGCCAGTGTTGCTTGGCTGGGGGCTTTTTGAAAAGCTATTTAAATGATTGTTGCATTGTTCATTGCATTTAGCTTCTCCTCTGTTGGAGGGATCTTTTACAATGTAAAACAATTCTTAAGATATATTTATTTTGTAAAGTTCAAATGATATTCACAAAAATTGAGTATTTTTTCCGGCGGCATGGTGGAGCAGTGGGTAGCACTGCTGCTTCGCAATAAGGAGGCCTGGGTTTGCTTCCCGAGTTCTCCCTGCGTGGAGTTTGCATGTTCTCCTCATGTCTGCGTGAGTTTCCTCCCACAGTCCAAGGACATGCAGGTTAGTTGCATTGTCTATTCTAAATTGTGCTTGGTGTGTGTGCCCAGCAGTGGGCTGGCGCCCTGCCTGGGGTTTGTTTCCTGCCTTGCACCCTGGGATTGGCTCCAGGAGACCCCTGTGTTAGGCTATAGTGGGTTGGATGATGGATGGAGCATTTTTTCCAGATTTTTGTATTATGAAATGTATTACGGGAGTGATGACTTGATACTATCTGCAGGAGCTTTACGAATATAGAGGATTTGTGGAGCAAATACCAGTTTTCGTATACACTTGCCTGATCATGAAACTAAATCTTCCTTTGGGAAAGCAACAAGTGATATTAAAGCATTAATAAAATGATCATAAATTATTTAGGCAGACATTACCTTTGACCACAGTAATATTTAATCATAATGATTTAGTCTTGTATTAATTAACGAATGTGTCAATCATATTTCCCCTTATATTACTTGGAATGTATTCATTTTTAGTAAATTTCTGCCTACAATGTTAATTGTTAAGCTGATAAAATGCATTTAATTTACTGTAGATACTCAAAAGGTGGTCATATATAATCTTCATTAATATCAATAATTACACTGTTAACAGAATAAGATACAAAGAGCAAAACAAACGACGCAGGTCAAGTTTTTCAGCACCTACCTGTGTTGTAGTCTTCTCGGGTTCCTTCGTTTCATTGTGAATGCAGGATTCTGGCATCCACTGGACGTGGTAACGGCCAATGCTGGCATCTAATAAAAGACAACATGAGCAAGCTCCTTAGGGAAAGTTTGCCTATTTACCCCACATGTTTGTAAGATGTTGCCAGAATTTCGAAGAAAATTCTGACATAAGTTTGGATCACATTCCCTGGCCTGAAGGTAAAAACATTTGAAAAATGATGAAATGGAATCTGTCACTGACTGTTCAAACACAGAATTGAATACATTTACAGCATACAGGGGAGTGCAGTTTGTAAGCATTAGGAGCCTACCCAAAAAATACACACACTTACAGCTTTCCACAAGTTTTTCTAATGGTCTAAGGAATACATTCTCCTTTTTATCAATATCACAAGGCTACAAACTCATCTAAATCACAGTGTTGTGCAATATGCGGCCACCGCCCTCATTACTGAAAATTGTTTGCACTGACCCTCTGTGCCTCTGGGTTGTTTGATAGGGTCAGAGGTGCTTTGAAGAGCATAGGAAAAAAACAACTAAATGTGGATGTAATTTAGGATCTATACCAAAACATCTGGAGCATATGTACAGATTTCCCTGTCTCTGCATAATTTCTATATCATGACACACCCCACTGTATTCAGTAACAAGCTCAGCTTGATTATACAGGATACCGTATTATTAAAAAGCTGGTACATACATACTATTACATTTGTAGCAGTGAAAATACATGCATGTCTTCCAAAATTATACTTGTAAATGCAATTGAACCTTATCAGTCTCTCAACATTTAACCTGTACTTACATAAAGGATGCTAAAATGATTAGCATTGGGTTCAAACCCCATCTTAGACAATGAATACATCCACATGTGCTTTAAAAACCCACGTATTCACAGAAATCCAGTTTCAAAAATAAGAGGCATTAGGATATTGGTCTTTGAGAAACCAGGTTACTACATGTAGATTTTTCCACGAATAACCCAGTTATGTGGCCAAGTAAACACTTAACCGGACTGCATTTAAGGATTTTGTCATTTGTGCATGTCCGTTGCATTCAGTTATCCTGCACACGTCCGTGAAAATGGAGAAAGCATTCAAAAAGATACATTTCCTGAAAGGCAAATGCTCACGTGATCGCATTATTCCTTCTTTTTGTTGAAAGAATCTTTCTCAATATTTCAGAAATTGGTTAAATTTATGTTGAAGAGCTAAATGTACAGTGCGAAGTGCAAAGCTCAACTGCATAACCTCGGGAGACACAGGCACCATGTTTGAAGCTCATTTTAAATCAATGGTGCCCACTTTATCTTCTAACTGTAAAGCCAAAGAAATTCACAATTGCTACTAGGTTTGAGAGGCATGTTTCATATCTTCCATCCTGTACAGAAAAAGTTTGAAGGAGGACACCAAACACTTTGAGTCCTGGATAGAATACCGTATTTTCCACTCTTTAGCAAGCAATACCCAAGTACTGAAGGTACTTACAGTCTTTTATGAAGTTTTACTTCCAAATTTTTGAAAGATAAGGAACAGCCATACATAAATTTTATGAGAATAGCTAATGTTCATTTTATCCATTGACTGCGTATTGATGTCATTAAAACAGTTTCCAAAAACTAATGTTGAACTTGCCTCCTGTTCAGTATGGTGCCATTTCATTACAATTAACATTCCAGACCACTTCATTTATATAATAAAATAAAAATGGTTCTATATTTCTACAAATGGCCTGTTATTATAATGCAATTAAACTAGCAATTTTTGAAATTTGCATTTGAATGACACAATATCAAAGTGAGCACTATGACGTTTGATTTTTTTTTAAATAAAGGAAAGAAAAACTTTCACCAATTTGAATAAAAAGCCAAAAAAGGAAGAAAGAACACCCCGCCAGCCCCCGTGCCAGTGAGTGGTAGATTGTTAATGATGATAATGACAGAACTTTGTCTCTAGGGGGAAATTTGCCTTTTTACAGAAGCTCTTTAGATAGATAGATAGATGTATAGCTAGATAGATAGCTAGATAGATAGATAGATAGATAGATAGATAGATAGATAGATAGATAGATAGATAGATAGATAGATAGATAGATAGATAGATAGATAGATAGATAGATAGATAGATAGATAGATAGATAGATAGATAGATAGTTCATAATGGCACTAAGCTTGTATGGTGTCTATGTCCCTTTGTAATAGTTTAGATGATTCTACATTATCTGCCCTTCACCATTTTTGCCATCATCTGCAAACTTAATCAGCTTATTGATTCAATTCTTGTTCAGATCTTTTATGCATTTCAAAGAAGCCAGTGACCCCAGCACACCATAACTCTTTGCTTTCTGTGTTTGAGCCAGTGTTATACCCACCATGCCATGAATTCTCACTTATTTTGTTTTGATGCCCAACCTCTCTTGTGGGACCTTATGAAATTCCTTCTGAAAATCAGCCATATACTTTTGTAGTTTCTTCATAGTATTCCAGAATATTAGTTAAACACAGACCTTGTCTGAGCCCATGCTGACTGTTAATTAAAACTCCTGTTCTTGCCATTTCTTGCTCTTTTCCTTAATAACTCCTTGCATTAATCTACCTCTGATGCATGTTAGGCTTACAGGCCCATAGTTACTCAGATCTGCCACATCATTCTCTTTATTTAAATAATAATATTTTCCATTTTCCAGTCTTTACACAATACACAGTGATTTTATAAACATATGCATCCAGGGTTTATATATTGTCACACATGCACACATGGGAGACAGCTTAGGGTTTGAATAACTGTGATTACCTGCCGAACAAGGGGTTGGTGTTGTCCTCTAATGCTTTCTCTCTTTCTCCCTCTGCAGACCAGTAGACTGACCTTAATACTGCTGATGTCACTTCATTAATTCATTAATTCATGCATTTATCTCTAGTAGGATTGACTACTGCAATGTGTTCACTGGCTGTTCAAACTGTCCTTTATACAGCCTCCAGTTAATACAAAATGCGGCTGCAAGAATTATTACAAGAACAAGAAAATATGAACACATAACTCCAGTTCTTAAATCCTTACACTGGCTCCTGGTTAAGTTTAGGGCAGATTTCAAAATCCTCCTTTTAACATATAAAGCATTTAATGGCCGAGGTCCGGCTTATTTGTCTGAACTTATCATGACTTACAAACCTGAGCGCAAATTAAGATCTCAAGATGCTGGTCTGCTTAGGATTCCAAGGATTAATAAAATAACAGTGGGAGGTCGAGGGCCCCTAAACTGTGGAATGGTCTTCCTGCTTCCATAAGAGATGCCCCTTCAGTCTCAGCCTTTAAATCTCGGCGGAAGACTCACTACTTCAGTTTAGCATATCCTGACTAGAGCTGCTGATTAACTGTACAAACTGCATCTCTGTTGTTAGTCATTAGCACTAAAACATAAGTAACATGATTGTTATAATTTGTTACTAACCCTCACCTATTCTGTTTCTGTTCTCGGTACTCAAATGTGGCAATTGGTGCCACGGCCCACCTGCCAAGTTGTTTGCCTGCCTGTGGTAAAGTCATCCCTGATGGAGGATCACAGGAATCATGGGAAAGAGGGGTCCTTTCATTGGATTGGTTTCAGCCGTGGAATGGCCAAATGGGGAGGCAGCTTGATGGATGAGGTCTCCAGGACTCTAAAAATATCCAAATCTTATTATGTGATATCATCTACTGTTAAATTCTGCTCCGTACTTCTAGAATCTTGTGAGGATTTGTTCTGTTCTGTGTATTGTGTTGTATTGACCCCCTTCTTTTGACACCCACTGCACGCCCAACCTACCTGGAAAGGGGTCTCTCTTTGAACTGCCTTTCCCAAGGTTTATTCCATTTTTCCCTACACGGTTTTTTTTTTGGGAGTTGTTCCTTGTCTTCTTAGAGAGTCAAGGCTGGGGGGCTGTCAAGAGGCAGGGCCTGTTAAAGCCCATTGCGGCAGTTCCTGTGTGATTTTGGGCTATACAAAAAAATAAACTGTACTGTACTGTACTTCCATTTCCCATTCCCCTGCAACTGCCCCTTCCTGTCTTCTGGCCATATAATCTGCCATCTTTCTCATTGTTATCAGTTCTGTTTTGAGTTCTTGTGTTGTCTTTTTTTTATTTTTTTGCTGCACAACTCCAAGTGCACAGGAAACCCAACTCTTTATCCTTTTCTTGTGCTTTATTCACAATATACATCACTAACCTCTTTAAGAACTCAAAAATAAATTTTAAAAGAAGATGAGAAAGACAGCAGATTCTTTGTGTCACTGACCACCAGCCACCCTCTTAATATAACACCTCTAACTTTCAATGTTCAGGCCCTTTGATTGTCAACATTAGCAATATATTTTAAAAAGAGGACTTCCATGAGTAAAGAAAGAGCTTTTCAGTTTGAACCCAGTTCTGCTTTTATAGGCAAGAGGTTTGTTGAATTATTGGCATCCTTTCTTTTCTTCATAATAAACTAAAATGAGGGATGGCCTCTTTAAGAGGTAAAGGATGCTGTGCTCTAAGTGTCTCTGTAGTTACATTCAGCTCTGTCACTTAAAAGGCATCTGAGATTTTGAGGTGCATTATAGGATGGGTTTGTGGTTTTATGATTCTTTTGTGGTTGCTTTGTTAACTGTGCTTCAATGAAGCCTTTTGTTTTATGTCTGGTGCTCCTTTTCTGTTTGTTTTAGGTCCAGGATGGTCTTAGTTGGTATCTGCCTTGTAGGCAGTGGATCACTCATATTAACTCACATAAAGACCCTCACAAACAGATAAATGTAATTATTTTTTAAATTAATAATGGTTTTAACCTAATATAAAGTCAGTGAAACATATGAAAGAAAACTAAAAGGGTAAAAATACCATTCATACCACTGTAAGAGGGAAATCTTAACATATAATTAGAGATACATCCAATGTGAAGAGCAATTTTTAAATAAATTCAGCTTTGCCTAAATAGAAATAAAAATCTGGAATTATGCTATTAAATTAATATAAGATGTAGCATCTTTAAAATTAAAAGTAAACAGAGTAAGACAGTCTCATGAAAGAATGTAAATGAAAACATAGAACAGAGAGCTGTCAAATTGCTAATTTAGTGCTATATTTGAGAATGAGCCGAGTTTCATAAAAAGTTCCAAGTGTTAATTAATGTAACAATACAGACATAATTACAATGAATATGAGAAATTCAACAAATTATAATGTGTTTTGTTCCTGGGGTAGGTGAATATACCCTTTGTTTTATGCACAGATATGGGATAAGATACATGTCTGGGGCTCCACTTGAACAATCAAAGATTAAGATTCATGAGCATTGTTCATCGGTGGAATTTCCCTTGCTTGTTCACTTGCTAAGTTATTCAGCCGTCCACATAATGTAGCTTGAATGTGAAGTTTAACTGCTAATATTAATAACTGAGACAAAATGCCACAGGAGCTCATGCCAACAGCACGGATGGTGGCTGGGAGATGAAAGAAATTCTTTGATGGCTTAAAGAGGGCTCTGACAGAAAAGTGCTTTAGGCAATTTGGAAGCAGAAGAGAAAGATTAACAGCTGAACAAGTAAAGAAGATCCAAATGCTTACACAAATGAGGCTCAAAGGTAAAGCATGGAATCGGCTGGTGGTTTGCGTTTATTGGGCTTGGAGGCCTCTAACAGTGCTAGTTACAAAAAACATTCATTTTAATATAACATAAAGTGCACTCATAGCTACTCAACAAATAAAACTGATTAAACTTGCAGTTTAGTTTTCAAAAATTGTGACTTTCATATTTGGTAATATACAGTCTGCTTTTTATGTACGTATAGTTATTTAAACTCTCATCGAATCTCCTCTAAAAACAACAATATGATGTTCTCTTTTGTTAAAGCTTCTGCACAAAGGCTACCCATCATGAATTATGAAAGTTATCATCTCTTTTAACTTAATGATTGCAACCATCTGCTCATGGCTGTAAAGTAAACTGTGAGGCAACATGTTCTGTTGTAGCCTGGAGGAACCTGGGCTTTCTCGACTACCTATAACTTACACCAGGGAGGACTAGTTTACTTGATACACCATAACGATACACTACAATAATTTACTGCGCATATTTAAACCGTACTTTATATATATATGGTTTATATTGTGTGCATATTTATGTATATGTGCAATGAATTATAAGACTTTCTTCTATTCAAGGTTTTATATTTTGTGAAAGGGTTAGAAATTTTTGGTGTTCTATAATATTGTTGGAAATCATAATGTATACTAGTTATACTAATATCTTGATCAATATAGTTCTTTTTCCTGTCTTGTGCAGATTGCTGCCGGGAAAGGACCTAACCATCGTCATCCTGAAAAAGATTAGGCAAGTCTGAGGATGTTATGTGTTTTTATGCAAAAATAGAGTTAGATACATTGTGACCAAAAGTGCAATTATCTTTCCAACTTCTCAAACGGATGCTAAGCTGTGCAGAATAAACCTCAATGGACAATCCGGTGCTTCTATTAACATAATGTCTGCTGAATCAACTACAGTTTCTACCCACTTAGCCCAGGAGTTCCTGTCATAATGTGGAAAGCAACTTGTTAAACTTTACGATTAGAAAGAATATTGCAGAACAGGTGAAATTTTTAAGCTAGCAACCTTTCACAAGAAATTAAAACTTAAAAAGAGAAATTCCCTCATACAGTATATAGTGAAGGGCTGTGTCAGTGTGCATCAAGACAGGAACAAAGATAAAATTTATTTCCATGCTGAAAAGGAAAGAAAGCTGAAGACACAGCTTGTTGGCTGTAGTTGCTTCATCAGGTGTGCAACTGAAAAGGAAAGAGCAAGTAATACATTTTGGAAGGAGTAAAGCCAGGGCAGATGAAAGCAGACAAGGTGAGAGTAGGTGAGAAAAAGCTGCCATTACAGAAGATAAAGGAATAGATTGAAATTGGTTATTAACATATGTGAAATATGTGATCCCAGTCTGAGAATGAGCTAAGCTTCATCTGTTACATATATGTTCATTTTATATGAACATATACAGTGAAACCTGCCCAGGGTTTGTTTCCTGCCTTGCGCCCTGTGTTGGTTGGGATTGGCAGACCTCCATGACCATGTAGTTAGGATATAGTGGGTTGGAAAAAGGATGGATTAGACCAGAAAAGAACAAGGTTTCATAAGCAAGAGCCCTAACACTATATATACCCACCCTCAAAAAGAGGAACAAAATAAGTCAGATAGGTCAGATCTCACTTCAGGTTTAAAAGGACAAGCTGATGAAAAGTGAATTACTAGAATAAGCCATTCATGAATAAGAACAGAATACCAAGAATTAATGGAATGCTACTACCTGTATAACAGCTAACCAATGAGAAGAATGATGTGAGAACTAAATAAACAACCATCCTCCAGACTAACTGAGGAACTACTAGTCACCAAGTGTCAAAACACAGTGAAATAGAAGCTGTTGTTACAACTGGAGGCTGACTCACTACAAAGGACACTTCACCAGCAATATGACCCGTAGGAAGCACGGGAAGCACATTTAGCGCCCAGAGTGAAATGTGATAAGAGACCAACCTATACGCTTGACTACTTACAGGCACAACTTTTAATATGAGGGGAATGATTGTTAATAAACAAAGCACCCTTACCTAGGCTAAGGAAAAAAACAGATAAAATAGGGTGCTGGCAGATACACTAACTATAAAATGTATTCCCTCTTACTGAAAAACATTTAATCACTCTTTATTTAATTTGGCTTTTTTGACACTGATCAACAAAAAAAAGACTCTCTAATGCCAGTGTGAGAAGAAGGTCTCTGAAAAGTGGATGAAAATAATTATTTGCATATGTATTCATTCCTTTCAATTCAGCATATCAATGAGTGATCAAGCAAAAAGAAGACTAGTGAGGGAGACCGACAGGAGTCCTATGAGATCTCTGAAGAACCAATAAGCTACAGTGGCTTAGATGGCAGAGACTGTGCAAACAACAACTGTCACCGAGGTAGTATACCAGTCACACCATTATGGAGGAAAAAAAAAACACACAGAAGGCACATGGGAGATTCAGAAGTCTTCTGGAAGATGGTTGTATGGTCTAATGAGGCCAAAATTAAACTATTTGGCCATCAGACTAAACACCATATCTGGTGTAAGCCCAACACTGCACATCCACAAAAACACTCTGTAAACCATGATGGTGGCAGTGGGCCATGGAAGGCTTTTGAGAGTACTGAAGATGACAAGATGAATGCAGCAAAATAACCAGGGAAATCCTGGAGGAAACCCTGATGTAGGCTACAAGAAACCTAGGATTTGTTTACCAGCAAGACAAGAATACAGCTAAAACTACCCAGGAATGGCTTAAAAACAACATTAATGTCCTGGAGTGACTGAGACAGAGTTTAGATCCAACTGAGAATTTGTAACTGGACTTAAAAAAAAGTCTATTTGCTTATGATTCCTGTGCAACCTGATGGAGTTTTGAGAAGTTTTGCAAAGTGAAAAAAGAACGGGAAAATGGCAGTGTTTATGAAAACCTGTGCACACTGACTCAAGGTTGCAAAGGCAGTCAAAGGGAGGGCAGAGTGGTGGCTCTGAGGCTAGAGATAAGCACTGGCAATTGGAAGGTTGCCGGTTTGAATCCCGTAAATGCCAAAAAGGGACTCTGCTCTGTTGGGCCCTTGAGCAAGGCCCTTAACCTGCAATTACTCAGTGCTTTGAGTAGTGAGAAAAGCGCTATATAAATGCAAAAAATTATTATTAAAGGTGCATCTACTAAATATTTTTCATTTGTAATTCATTTTGCAGAGATCTGTATTCACTTTGTTTTTAAGGACTCTTTTTCTCTTGATCAGTGCCAAACAACACCAAATCCATTTTGATTCAATGTTATACAGCATAATATTAAAATGTGAAAACTTCTAAGGGGGTGAATAGCAGGGTACCAGTACAGTACTACTCACAATTCCCACTACCGTCATAACTGAAACCAATGACTAAATACAGCATATACTATCTCATGTGTGATCCTAGAAATGCTTGACTACAAGAGCAAGAAAAGGGAGCGGCCGACAGTGTCCATTCTGGAGGCTAAGACTGCAAACTAAGATACAGATGACACACAGGGGTTCAGTAAGTTTGCCCAACTGTAGAATAGTGTAATGATCAACACTCTAGTTACTAAAGTTAATAAATGGCCATCTTCTCCAAAGAGCTATCTATGATGCAATATAATAATAACAACACCACATCAAGAGCCGATCCCCCACAAGATGAAGCCCAAGAGTACTGGAAGAACATACAGGATGAAGAATCAGCACGTAACAGCAATGTGCAGAGGCAAATAGATCTCAAAACAGACCCTTGTGAAATCCTAAAACAGCATCTACTCAGCATTACCATAACAGACACTCAAGAATGGGTACCGACATAAAGAGCTGGACAGTACCAGTCCTTGAAATGACAGGCCTACTGTTTAAAGAAAACAGCAAATACATTATTGTTTATACAGTAAAACTGCTAGTATTAAATTAACACTTTTGTGTTTATATGGTCCTGCTCTATAAATATAATTAGTGCTCATTTTACTCATTTTTGTCATGGTAGGGTTACTAAGGTGACCCTGTTTTCCCTTTTAGATTCTTTATTACGTAGACCATAACAGAATGCCCAAAATCCCACACTCTTACTGCACTGTTAGGGTTGACTTCTACTGTAGTTCAGTACTTCTCCCTTTCTTTTACATTTGCAACCACAGGCAAGCAGACAGAGTACCACAACAGGCAGGAGAAAAAGGTACAAATTTATTCATAAATTAACTTAAGGCTTTCAATACTGCCCAAACAACAACAACAATTAATTTCTTGTATAGGCCAAAATCATTAAATGAATGCCTCAATGGGTTTTAACAGCCCCTGTTTTTGACAGCCCCCCCCAAACCTTGACTCCCTAAGAAGACAAGAAGGCAATTCAGAGAGAGACCCCCTTCCTTGTAGGTTGGGTGTGCATTGGGTGTCAAAAAATGGAGTAAATATAATACACAAAACAGAACACGAGTAATCCTTTTCACGGAGCTAGACGGCCAATCTATCATTGCCACGTCAGAAATACAATACAATGTATAAACAGATTGACAATGCGTGTTAGCAAAATAATACAACTTGGATAACAGTCTACCAGGTGTTTCTCTGTCTATTTTGGGCTCTGGCCCAACGTGGTTCGGCATGGCCCTTGGATGGAATGGCAGAAACAGGAAGCACGGCCTATCTGCATAGGGTAGCCAAAAGCAAGTGCTCAGTTGATGTCACCAGGAAGCTCCCCGCTTACAGTGTTCAGAAGCAGTCTCTGCACGATTGAGACAATTGGTTCTCTTATTAGCTCACACTGTAAGGAGACGCTTCTAAACCAGACAATGCAAGTTCAAAAACTGATCACTGGCGATCCTCTACAGTGCAAATCTTTAAACTGAGATGTTTCTTGGTATGAATTCACAGCAATACAACTTGTACCAGCACAGATGAACCGATTACTAACTAAAAGCTTCCACTCTGACTTGTTAGTACATGACAGGAAAATCCTAATTATGAAAGACCTCCACAATGGAACTGTACCATCTACAGTAATTATCGACAAATCACATGCTGATCACAATGTCTAGAGTCATAGCCATCAAGGCGCTGTGGTCTATGGCCGGCTTGTCATCACGGTCAATACCCCCAGGCCGCCAGATGGAGCTCTCCCTGCAGCATGGAGGTGCCCCAGATGCCAGCAGGGAATCATGGACTATGGAGTTTTCCCTTACAAACCTGCTGGATACCCCAGGGGCCAACAGAGGACACTGCAGGGATGCATAGAGAGTCATATGTGCCCTATAACCCGGAAGTGCATCATAGGCAGAGCGACAGCAGAAGTGACTTACTTCTGGGATGAAGAAAAGGACCTTTTATCTGACCCGGAAGTGATAAGGATCACATGGACTGGGGATTGGAACACTTCCAGGTCAGGGACTATAAAAAGGCTGTGACAACTCCCAGACGGCGAGCTGAGCTGGGTGGAAGGGTGGCAACGCGTCTGGGAGTTGGAGGATTGGTTTATTGTATTTGTGATTAGTGATTATTGATTTGTTTATGAGTATTGGGGAGAAGAGGGTGCTTTGTGCACTTTATTGTCCTAATAAATCAAGTATTTGGACTTTTACCTGGTGTCTGATGAGTGGTCTGAGGGTTCAAGAGGACGGCAAAGCCTCAATCTGTCACAGCGCATAGTTGTATGTGTCAATACATGAGCACAGCGTTCAAAGCATCAGTTCCTGACAGACAGAACAGTCACCTACTGTGCTACTGTAGACTCATAAAGACCAATGTAAGCACAGTCAGGACTAAATACAAGACACACACATTTGTTCTTGAATGTCTGTAACTATACAATGAACATAAAAATCAGAGATTAAAGCTGAAAAATGTATTCTAGAATTACGAAGTAAAGCAAGTAGCAACTTTTCAACATAAAAAGGAAAATTAAGCTCAGATTCCAAAATCAAGCATACCCTAAGCTCAAAGATCACACAATTGCTATTTCTCTTTTATTTTTTTCCAAAAATGATATCAGAATCTTCACTAGCTGAAGTAAAGGTCCAACATGGAGGCTTTCCATTCCACATGCCTTTGTTCAAAATGATGCCCATGAGTCACACACAGATATAGCAATGAATCATTTGAGCAAATAATATTTCAAATAATGAGACAAGAATTTGGATTCATAATTTTGCAGATGGGTTATTTTTCACATGACACAGATGCTTTACATGTTTAATACACATGCGGAAGGCTATTTTTTCACAATATACTATTGGAATATCTAAATTTTGATTCAGTGTCGACAACTTCTACAGAAACTGGCAAAAAATAAAAATACATTAGTGTAAATAACTGTAGAACATAAGGGATATGTTTTAGCTAATTGCAGTATTTATAGGAAACAGCCATACCTCCACCCTTCTTCCAGTAGACTTTCACTTGCAACAGGCCATCTTGGTAGAAAGGTGCCCCAATTTCAAGAGGATTTGTCAGTCTTTTGCCTGGATTAGAACTTAAAGCATGCTCACTTTTCCTCATTTTTGGCAATCCAAGAGAATGATCTTCTAAAAAGTAAGAAACAAAAAATATGTTCAATTTATCTTAATAAAATGAAACCATATTACTTTCAGGTCAACATGGAAACAGCAACATTTTGTGTACTTAACTGTTCCTTTAGGGTGCGATAGCTCCCTAGTTGGAATAAGTTCTTTTGTAATTGTAGCATTTTAAGTAACCGAAAACTTTACTAATATAAAGGCGATACCTCTCCCATAGTGATACGGCGGTAAAAATCACATAAGAGAAAATAACTTTATAATATCTTTACTGACGATTTATGCGGCATTACACATGAAGGAAGCCATAGCAAGACAATTACCCAGGTGGGAACTCAGTGTATACAGTCTGCCATTTTTCATCACTGCGCTGGAAGGCTTTTCAGGACGGATGACGATATCACCCATCCGTCCATCAGCTTCAAAGTATTTGGCTGCTGTCCTAGCCTTTTATACTGATTCCTCCACATGCAGGCCCCCACGTCGGCAAATAGTCCTTTTCCAAACAAGGAATAAAGATCTTGTGCTGACTTTTAACAGAAGACAAAATGGCATACACCTATCTTTAGGCTGACTATACATTCCTCCAGCTGTCTTTGTCTATCTTGTCCTATGCTTGGCCCAGCAATTCGAAATGCTGAGAGCCCCTGTGTTCGAACTTTGGCCTGGCCTGTACATGTGAGTGGATTTATAAAATAATTTTTGTACAGAGCACAGTGACATTAAACTTATATTCTGATTAAATTAACCCCAAGTATCATTTTGTGCAGCATAAGGAGAGTATGACACATAAGAAGTAAAACAGTTAGATCTGATTATAGAATGGGAGGTGTGAAACTTGAAAGTACTGCTTATGAGAAGGACTTGTAGTGGACTCATCACTATCTACATCTAGACAGTGTACAGAAGCCATTAAGAAGGCTAACAGAATGTCAGGTTATATAGTTCCTTGATGTGTGGCGTACAAGTCCAAGGAGGTTATTCCGAAGCTTTATAACACACTGGTGAGGCCTCATCTGGAGTACTGTTTGCAATTTTGGTTTCCTGGCTACAAAAATGACATAGCAGCCTAGAAAGGTCCAGAGAAGAGCGACTAGGCTGATTCCAGGGCTACAGGGGATGAGTTATGAATAAAGATTAAAAGTTTAAAAAAAGATTAATTTTAGTTTAAGCAACCAGAGATTATGAGGTGACATGGTTGAAGGGTTTCAAAGGGAAGAGAATTAGCAGAGTGGACCGAGACAGCTAGTTTAAAATTAAACAATAACACGGGGGCACCATTGGAAACTTGTTAGGGGTAAATTGTACACAAACATTAGGAAGTTTTTCTTCACAAAGAGAAATATTGAAACATGGAATAAGTCAAGTAGTGTGGTAGGCAGTAGGGCTTTATTCTAGGGACATTCAAAACTTGATGTTATTCTAGAGGAGTTAGGTGAAAATAGAATCAGTTAGCTTTGTTGGGCTTAATGGCCTGTTCTCATCTCATTTTGTTCTAATGCTCTAATGTGACAGTGAATTTCTGATATTCTCTGGCTAATGGGCCAGTTCTTGCCTTGTGCCCAAAGCGTGCTGTAGTTAGACACCAGCTTTCCTATGACCCTCCCCAGGAAAAGTGGGTTTGAAAATAGATGGGTGGATGCGTAGCTTTCTGATCAGTCAGATGTACTATTATGTATATTTTCTGTTTTACTGTACTTGTATCATAATATCCCTGTAAATGTACACATTGGATAAAGCAATATTAATTGTATCATTATCCTATGAAAATTGTAGTGATAATTAATCTGTGTATCACTACTCATTGATGAGTGTGAAGCAATTTAAAAAGGAACAATTTTAAGCTGAAATATTGATTTTAATAAGTTGCCTTGAGTAAAGTAATACAGCATAAAAATAAAGAAGACTATTTAACTGTGCAGCATTTACATATTATGCATACATACAATAACTATATAAAATGAAAGGAAGTCAAGTAATCTACTGCATAAAAATGAATTCTAGCCAGATTACAACAGGAGAGAACAAAACAAAAACTCTGGTTAAAAGTGTTCCTGGAGATAATGAACCGCTGGGGATTTATCACCAGACACAATGAGTTACCTTTCCGGTTGATTAGCGCAAATGGACCCTCTTTCCCTTTCCGAGTTTGTGATAATATAACACACTACAAGCTGAAGTTCATAAATATAGTGCATAATTAATGATGGTCTGATGCTTTGTCTATGGTCATCTCTGACATCCAGATATTGTAGTTCTGTTAAAGTAGCAGTAGAACTAAGTGAGGTAAGTAAAACAAACTCACATCACTACCACCAGTTATGCTAATGCTACTGTTATAATGGCAGTTTTTATTAAAAACAGGTTTAGAAAGGCACCAGAACTTTCTTTCCAGCTGAATCTGATTTTTCTTTTTCTTTTCTGGAGCCTCCAGTTGCTACGGCACACATTGCATTCTCTTCTACTGCTTTCCATTAGTAATATTGCTGTAAACGGCTCTGTATAAGACACTATATAAAAGGTATTAAAAGATGATTGGCATACTTTATGGAAAGTATCAGTCTGCAGGTCTTACTTGTATTATTTGCTCTCATTGTGTTGAACTGGAGAGAGACTTTGGCACTTTTCAGTCGCACTTGTCCCCAGTATGTTACTGCTTGCAGTTCCACCATATAGCTGTTGTTGGGCTGGAGACCCTCCAGATCCACATAGTTTTGGGACTGTAATGGGATAAAATAAGAAAAAGAAAAAAAGTTACAGTGTGATGCAGATTCATAATGAATATATCTTATTAGACACAGGCATGTGGTCTGTCAGTGTCACCCAACTGTTATTCTGTGGAATGCTCCTTTGGCACTTCTAGAATATTCTGACAAATGGGTGGAAAGAGAGAAAAATGGAGATATAATGCCACAGCATCTGTTTGCCTTCCTCTGTTGGCCAAGCTGCCACGTTAGGGCCTGTTTACTTTTTATGGATCTTGGCAAAAAATTTTAAATTATGCATAATCAGAAAATGATTAAATTGTGCCATCAAACTTGCTTGGTGATAAGCCATTACAAATCCACATGTGTTTTAAACCAGGAAAATGTAATAAAGTCACATATAGGATATTTATACTAAGTGGCTATTACATTGGGTCCACCTTCTGGATAACCTGTAGCTTGAAGACACTCGAAACGTTTACTTTTGGTTTGACCAAAGGATACAATGGCCAACACATGCAATGTAAAGTATTTTGACCACCATGGTTTGATTGTTGGTGTAAGATGTGGAGGTTCCAGCATCACAGAAACAAATATCCTCCAGGGATTTTCACATACTGTGTCTCTAGAGTATACAAAGCATTGTAAGATACACAAAAGACAACCAGTGAATGGGAGTTTGGTGTTCGAAAACATCTTCTACAAGCTATAGCTGTCCTCTGTTGGCAATCACATTGCAAAAATGTTTTGTAAAAGAAAAGACACAACAATGCCAGAAGTCAGAGGAGAAAAGTCCAGGAATGGATCATTCACAAGGAAGAAGGCTTAGATAAGATCAGGAACATAGAACAGGTCAGGTCACCAAGGACAAGTCAGTGTATCAGTCGTCAAAGCAGAACAGGATTCAAAGTCAAAAAAGCACAGTCTTGACGTTAACTTCGATCGAGCAATGCTAACTAACACTAAAGCAAAAGTTTCTTTTCAGATCAAAATTAGGACATAAAACCTTGCACAAGCACAACCTTGTCATCTTATGTAGGTGAGCCATGATGACATATGATTTCACATGACTCATGTGTCATGTGACCCAAACAGGCAGCGGTAAACAATGGTCAAAAAAAAAAAAAAACTGAAAATGTTACAGTCCAGGAAGCCAAATGTAGTGTGTCGGGGTGATGCCACTGAACACAATGATAAAGAAATATTAATAACATTTTAACAGCTTACAACACAAAAATGAGAAATATAGACACACACACCAATTTTTGCAACAGTGGCCTGATCTAAAAAATCACAACTTTTGCAACAAAATGCTGATGAGGAGTCAGAGTTGGGTAGAAACAGCATGACTCCCTGGTTTTGTCCTTCCTTGTGACAATGTTCTCAAAGAACTCATGTTTTGTTTGGAGGTCCTTCCCAGGGCTGTACCAACTAATGTGGCCAGTGAGTGTATAAAAATAATAAAACAGTAGCATTTCCACACATAATATATTTTAAATAAGGCTTTATATGTAAATATTCAGTGCACAGACCTAGAGCACTAGCCCATTCAGACTCTTTTTAAAATAAAATTTGGAAAACAAATTGTAATGTTTTTGTTTCCTTGTAGTTTAAAAATGCCTCAAATGATAGCTCTAGAAGTTTGCAAACTCATAAATCTGTTAAAGCTTTAAGATTCAGGAACAATGATACAAACAGGGCTGCATGATGCACACTGTCTGCCATTCAGTTCATTTCAATTTATTGTAATAGAGCATTCTTTTGGGTGTGCAAGTTTAGAACACTGCAAATTTACAAATTAAACAAAGCATTAATAATCTCTAAAACATCATGCTGCGAGTTCAACTTTAATAATAATATGTATAAAGCTATGAAACATGTTTTAATGTTTCTAGAGGTAACACAGTCTAAGCACCCTAATTAGTACTAAAGATGAAAACACAAATGATCTGTGTACACAAACACACTCTTACTTAAGAAAAGTCAGCAATATCTACTCAAGCTGTTGCTGCTTTTTCTTTCAAAAGTAATCACCCTACCCCTGCAGTTGTCTTTCTCCTTTTTTTCTTGGCTGGCACCATGGATTTCCCACTGACAGTCCAGCTCCAGAAGACTTTATAATGGTGCACAGGAATATCTGGCTCTTCTGGCAGATCCCAGGTGATTCTTGCTGTCAGAGAGCCATCTGCAGTGGTGCTTATGTTGCTGATCCTCAAACTGGAAGGTGTAGGGGGAGCAGAGGGATCTGCATACAAAGAAGAGAAAGAAGGGTGGGAAATGAAATAATAGCAATTGTTAGAGACAACTTTACCAATTCCTCGGGCCTTGGGGGTGGATGAGATGCGCCCGGAGTTCCTCAAGGCTCTGGATGTTATAGGACTGTCCTGGTTGACATGCCTCTGAAACACTGCAATGCATGGACATCAGGTACAGTGCCTCTGGATTGGCAGACCAGGGTGGTGGTCCCCCTCTTTAAGATGGGGGACCGGAGGGTGTGTTCCAACTACAGAGCGATCACACTTCTCAGCCTCCCTGGAAAAGTCTATTCGGGGGTCCTGGAGAGGAGGGTCCGTCGGATGGTCGAACCTCGGATTCGGGGGGAACAGTGTGGTTTTCGCCTGGATAATGGATGGATGGATGGAATATAATCCTAAGCATAACAGTGCAATGATTTTGTGCAATGATTTTATGCCGCATTTTTTGTCACCCTTTAAATTGGGATTATTTTAAAACCTGCATAATATATGTTTGGTATCATTCTTTTCAGATTTTATCAAACTTTAATGTGATGTTGTTATATTTTCAGATTCTTATTTTGTTTTTAAATTATAAACTAAAATATGAAGAAAGTCATGGTTTTTAATATCAAGAAAGTTGTGGTGTTTATTTTTGATTGAGTAAACTTTCTTTCACAGGAACAAACTATTAAAAAAAATGATCTATTCATAACATCAATGTTTGTATTTTGGTGATTTAGTTAGCTGAAGGTCGAGTTATGATGACCCATTGCATACCACTTTAGTTTTCACTAAGTGATTTTTCCTGTTATTTAAATGAGTCATTTTTTTTAAAAAAGTGTTTTTATCTATAAGAATGCCAGTTAAAATGAATGGATCATTTATTTAGTCTCTTATAAATACTCATTGAGCATAGTGGACCTCAGTTTAATGGGAATACTCCAATCGGTAAAAGAGTCAATATTTTATTCTCATTTCATGATTTTTACTAAAGTAAATTTTTACTTTACTAAATAATACTTAATTTTTCTTTAACATATGTGTAGAATTTCGTGATTTTTGACTCCAATAAATAATAATTTTTCTTTTGTACATTTACAGATTTTACTAATATGCTTGTCGTAACTGGGGGTTGGGTGCCAAAGGTGCCAGGGGGTTTGGCCCCCATGGTATAATATAATATAATATAATATAATATAATATAATATAATATAATATAATATAATAATACTGTATAATCATTGGCATTCGATATTACCACGATAGACTCCTGTCCCCATAACTATAATCTGGAGAAAGCAGGGTAAAAAGTATAAGGATGAATAATATAATATAATATAATATAATATAATATAATATAATATAATATAATATAATATAATATAATATTCTGCCTCCCTAATCCTGATCATGACTGTAAGTGGCGGCAATCTGTCCTGATGGCAACAGTCAGAATGCAGAAATCAGCGCTGGACAGGACAGATGTCTAGTACACAGATGGCTAATGCACATACCCATGACTAAATATTGGCAAATGAAGACAAGCACATCTTTTTTGGATGTGAAAATAAGCAGACTTCACACAGGCTACAAACAAATACAAGATTTGTACCTATGACATGACACTGGATTGCTGTTTTACCGCTTTGTATTGCATTATATTACACTAGAGGAACACAAGGATCTTCGGTTCTTAAATAAATGTATAGAGCAAGCAGTACGCAGGATCCCAGGTTACTCTGCCGACAGTGGGACTTTGTCTTGCTTTCAGAGTGTGTATTTTATACGTGTGATAAACATGATCAGTCGGCCTGTGCAACACAATTCACTGTGAGCAGCTGTTGCCATGTTTCTTTCCCTGACAGCTATGTCACACGAACGCATATCTGGTAGGTGGTGCAAGCACTTCTCACGAATCACAGCACCAGCAATCTCTCCGCTAAAGTTATTGTAATGTTTTTCACCGCCATCTGACAGACAAGAACATGATGTCAAAAGTGTGATTTCTTCCTTCCTATGGAGAAGAGTGCAACTTTGAGGTAATAAATGAGTAAAGGGAAAATAAGTAATCTTAGGGCTCTTATTGGTGCAAGTAATTTAAAGTAAGTAGCTGAGCCCATGAACTGGCTTGAGGAGGACTATGAGATGTCAGATGAACAGTTATTTATCTGTAATAAAAACAATGATCAAAACGGATTTGAAACAAGCCTATTCATTTTGCTAATTTCCACCTGAAACCCATTTTAGGTGGTTAAGAACACAGCTGATTGTTCCTCAATCAGGAAACTGAAGATTGTAACCTCAGAATGACAAATGAGCATCCCTTTCTTTTCTTTCAAGCTTAGAAAAAGATGATAAGGTTACAGGTAAAGTTAAAATGATATTTTAGTGTTATGTAAATGGCCCCAGACAGCTGATTTATTAGATGTACACATTCCTTCATTGGGTGGCTCTCATTTGTTTCCAAAAAATAATAACAATCTAATGAAGAACTCTTTGTCCATCTGATAAAGGTTATGAAAGTGCCATGGCTTTAGGCAGATGGATAATTTTCATTTTTTTTTCTACCTTCAACTACAAAAACAATATATTGTGTCAAAGAAGTATTTTTTATGGGAAGTTTTGGAAGCTTCATTTTGAATGGATGGCCTTTTGCTACAGTATATCATCTTCAGTTGTTAGTAGATAAAAAATAATTTTTAGTTGTTTTGTTTAAAATTTTAGTGCTATACACATATTACAAACCAGTAAAGCAAAGAATGTTGCAAATGTTATAAAATGGCATCTCAAACTTATAGACAGATAGATTTAGAAATTAAGCTTTGTTGTTTACTCAAGAGTATAAAAAGGAAGGCACTGTAATTTTTACATTTTTGTTTTAAAAAAATCATTATTTAAGTCAAAACACAAAACTTTTTAGTTATGTGGGGCTAATAGAAAGACTGCTGCACAAAATGATGATTTGACTGGTTTCTTATGTCCAGCTCTACCCTTAGTGGGCAGAGTAGAGCTAAATATATTTACCCTGTTCATTCCTCAATTTTCTGAACCTGATTTTTTATTATTTACTTGCAACAGGCATATCATCCTAGCAGCACAAGGAACAAAGCAGGAACAAGCTCTAGAAGGAATGCCACTCCATCAAGGACCACACTTACACAATTAAAACCACTCCTACCATGTCAGTTCAGACATACCTAGGAACCACATATGCACATCTTTGAGACATTCAAGGAAACTGACATAGCTGGAGAAAATGAAGTGATATTCTTCATGTAAACGTTACCTTCACAAGTAATACATAAGTGCAAACACCCCTTAATGCATGTGCTAAACATACAGAGAACCCTTTCACTTTCTATACACTTTACTGTGTTGTAGATTTAATTTTAGATTGAGAAATTGGCTGTTTTTGGTCATCAATCTACACTCAATATCCTATAATGATAAAGTGAAAATATGTTTTCAGAAAGGTTTGCAACATTATTAAAAATCAAAAACTCATAAATTTGTGTTCAACACCAGCCATAGTATTTGGAGTTCTACTCAAAGGGTTTAACTTTTGTCTCATCAGATCATAGAATCTTTTCCCTCACGCTCTCAGAGTCCTTTAAAAACTGTCAAATGTTTATTTTCTCAAGAGTGGCTTCTGTTGAGCTACAAACACCGGATTAACAGAGTGCTGCTGAGATAGTTGTCCTTTCAACAAGTTCTACCTTCACAGAAGATGACTTCTAAAGGTCTGTTAGAGTGACCATTCAGTTTTTGATTAACTTCCTGACTAAGGGCTCTCTTTGCCCAGTTACCCAGTTTGGCCAGAGGGACAACTCTAGGAAGAATCCCGGTGACTTGAAACTTTTTCCATTTCATAATTTTTGAGGCCACTGTATTCCTGTGAACATTCAAAACTTCAGAAACGTTTTTATACCCTCACACTGATCTATGCTTACCTGTGCCATTCAGGATTGAGTTTAAAATTCTGCTTATGGTTTATAAAGCCTTAAATAATCTCGCCCCATCTTATATATCGCAATGTCTGACACCTTATATTCCAAATCGTAACCTTAGATCCTCAAATGAGTGTCTCCTTAGAATTCCAAGAACAAAACTTAAAAGAAGTGGTGAGGCGGCCTTCTGCTGCTATGCACCTAAAATCTGGAATAGCCTGCCAATAGGAATTCTCCAGGCTGATACAGTAGAGCACTTTAAAACACTGCTGAAAACACATTACTTTAACATGGCCTTTTCATAACTTCATTTTAACTTAATACTGATACTCTGTATGTTCAATTCTTCATAATAACTATTCATGGTGGCTCTAAAATCTGTACTGACCCCTACTCTCTTTCTGTTTCTTTTTCCGGTTTCTTTGTGGTGGTGGCCTGCGCCACCTCCACCTACTCAAAGCTTCATGATGCTCCAACAATGATGGATGGATTAAAAGGCAGAACTTTACGTGACCATCTTCATCAAGCCCTTCAGTGAGAACCCTAAATCCAAAGTGGACTGTTTCATTTATGTTAGGTAGAATGCCCCGAGGGGACTGGGCGGTCTCATGGTCTGGAATCCCTACAGATTTTATTTTTTCTCCAGCCATCTGGAGTTTTTTTGTTTTTTCTGTCCCCCCTGGCCATTGTACCTTACTATTATTCGATGTTAATTAATGTTGATTTATTTTGTTTTCTTATTGTGTCTTTTATTTTTCTATTCTTTATTATGTAAAGCACTTTGAGCTACTGTTTGTATGAAAATGTGCTATATAAATAAATGTTGTTGTTGTTATGCCTTATCACAGTTTGATCACAGTGGTCTGCACAGAGTTCATTAGACTTAATAAACTGGATTTTTTCTTGACATACTTTGTGAAATGTGGGACCATATATACACAGGTGTGTGCCTTCCTAAATGATGTCCAATCAATTCAGTTTGCCACAGGAGAATTCCATTCAAGTTCTAGACACATCTCAAGTAGAACTAAACCAAAGAGGATACACAGACAGAAAAGAACCTGAATATTTATAGAATGAGAGATTTCCATTTTTGCTACTTTAATAAATTTGCAAATTGCCATTATAGGTTACTGAGTGTAGAATGACAAGCAAAAACTGCATTATGTATCCAAAATCATGTGCAGAAAACAAAGGAGTTAGAATACTTTCTGAATTCACTGTCCCAGTTGTATAATTATGGGGAGTCAGAGCCAATGCCTGATTCATGACCAGCACAAGACCAGCATAGGTGCACAGCAATGGACACAAATGGTACGTAGTGTGACCGCACTACTAAAATAACAATAAAAATTTTCAACAACTTAAAATACAAAGGTGACGTACACAAAAGTTGATAAACACAGGCCTGATAGCTTGCTTTTTCCAAATATGTATAAGGTATAAAGACAATTTCTGTTATGCCAGTCACATTGCAAGCTGGCAAGAGGGACTGTAGCCAGCTCCCAAGGATAGGGTTAACCCAACCAGGACTTGTGCACATGGTCAAGAAACCATAGTGAGGGTGATAACAGAAAGCAGAAAAACCATTATCAATACTAAAGTGTTGAATTATAAATTATGTTGAAAGAAAAATAGCCAGAAGTTGATAACCAAATGATCTACTATCATCAACACCTAAACTGTTAATGGAGTTAGGAGGAGAATAGCTAAGAGGCAATGTGCAAATGACACTGTCCACTAAGATCTCACACACTGAACATGTTCAAGGGAAGAATCCTTAATCTCAGATGCTACACTGAATGTGAAAAAGCATAGCATCAGTGTTGTGGTTCTTTGTGACTTCTGGGAATAATCACCCTAGCAATAGTGTTAAAGCTGTCAAAATGGTGACATGGCAAAGTTGAAGGAAGAATACATTTACCACAAAGCGGAATAGTGCGCCAAAAATGTGGAGCAAAAAAATTTGCAAGATGTACAAAATCACCACATCACAACAATTTCATATTAAAAACAACTAGCCAGCACCTCCATTAAAAAAAGGCCCCCTAACATTGAATGGCTGCATCAGCATCAATGATTAACTTACCATCAGACCTCTGTCATATTTTGCTACAGCCATCAGTGTCTACTTCTTTTGTGATGCACTGTACGAAGGCTGGATGACTGGAGTAGAAGCTAAACAACCAATATGTTATGGGCCTGAATGTTGTATGTGTTGTATATACAGATGGTGTCAAAAACACGGAGACAAGTGACATTACTCCTCCAATAAAAGCCACAAAGCAGGCCAGTACCTTCACCAGCCTGTCCAGATAAGGCTACATCCCAGACAGATGGTTCCAACTACTACCTACAGGTTTCAGCTTGCCCAAGCCCGTAAAAGGGAAATGGACAATAATAGCCCCAGAATATGCAAAAATGCCCTACAAGGGAGAGGGAACCACAAACCTCTGTGGTGCTGAGACAACCCAGACAAAGTATTTTTATAAATGAAGAATGTATTTAGAAAAAGAGCAAAAAAGTCCACAGGCAAAAAATAGAAGGAAACAATGATTTGCCTAAAAAGCAATCCATAACAAAATAGTTTCGAATACAAAATTCAGACATCAGAATTCAAAAATAGATGTAATAATCCACAAAAAAACACAAAATCACAAGGAAAGCAACTACTTGCAAACTCTTCACACAAACCTCAATGACTCCACTGCAGCAGAAGTGATGTCTGGGTGGCCCCGCCTCTTATGGTACCACCCACAATACACAAGGAATGGAGGAGCATTTAAAAAGACAGAACATAAATACTAAAAAATAAATAAACATCAGTATATTTACAAACCAAATTAAAACCTGTAAAATAATTCAAACTCAATAACAGAAAGGCAAATAAACACAAGTCAGGGAATAAGCCTTATGTGTGTAAACTCACAGTAACTGGGCTAGGATGTGAGCTCAGTCTGCTGGAGCTATAAATCAGAGGGGGTAGCCAATCCATTGGTTACTGTTTATAAATGTCCAATTATCTTCTTAGCTTACGTAGCTCAACTTAGGGTAACATTAGGCTGGAACCAACCCTAAAGGTGATGCCAATACACTCCTGTGTCCCTCGGTTATATCAGGCTAATTAACCCAAGTCACTTTTATATCGTGATGTGAAATAACCATGCAGATACACGCAGAACATACAAACCCCATACCAAAACAGAAGAGTTTTCAAACTTTGTCTTCTGCAACCACAGGGCAATATCATTTACCAACGTGCTAAAGTGCCTCCTAATGGATAATAAAAGGGCACTAAAGCAGAAAGTATATGAACTGAAAAGAAATGATCTACAAGGCCAACATTCTGTTACAATAAATATATTTACGAGGGCCCCACTGAAAGTGCAGGGTATCTGCTCCTTCAAATAATGTCCACAGAAAAGCTACTATTCACTTTAGAACAGCATCTTCTTCAAGGGTATTATGACTTCTGTTTTATTGTATATATAGTTTTAACTTTGATTCAAACGAGGACACAGAGACCAACAGGCAATAATGTGGCAGGTTTGCAGTAAATCTAAATTCTACAGACCATGACTGTGTCTAATCTCTGATTACGCAGTTTTATGAGCTGTTACATCTTGCAAGGGCACCTTCTTTAAATCACTCCAGCCTGGGCTGCAAGAGGATCAGCTGTTTTATTTTACAAATGGAGATAATGGGGAAATTAATAGTTATTAATTGCATACAGTATGTAGAAGTGGTGCTTTTCATGAATATAATAGAAGAAATATCTGTTGCGTTAAAGTTCTGCTCGAGGGTCGAGTCTTATAAATTCAATTCACATATAATATACAATAATATGGATAATAATTGAATTCCATCCAGGCCTTAAGTCTATCACTGGTAATGTAGTCCCCACCCAAGAAGAACCACAAATACCCACAGTGTTGTGGAGGTGTGTGTGTATGTGTGCAGTTTGGGTTTAAATCTCGTCCTCATCACCTGTCTATAGGGAGTTGGCTCTTGCCTTGTGCCAAGGGATCCTGGGATGGGTTCTAGCACCCCATGGCCCTAAACATTTTTTTAAATGGGTTTAGTTAATGGAAGTATTGTGGAAAAAGCTGCCCAACTGACAGGGTTTAAGTGGAAGCAGTGAGGTACAGGGCAGAGGCAAAGTCACAATGACAGTGGAAATGTAAATTTATTAGCCAATGAGATTTAAAACTGTGGTGGGCTGGCACCCTATCTGGGGATTGTTTCCTTCCTTGCACCCTGTGTTGGCTGGGATTGGACCCCTGTGACCCTGTAGTTAGGGTATAGCGGGTTGGATAATGGATGGATGGATCATATTTAAAAAGCATAACAAGGGGATTAAACTCTACAATTACACTAGATACAGTTAAGCCCATAAATATTTGGACAGTGACACAATTTTCATAATTTTCACACAATACACCACCACAATAGATTTGAAATGAAAAAATATGGACACGATTGAAGTGTGGGCTTTCAGCATTAATTCAAAGGGTTTAAAGGAAATGTCATATGAGTCATTTAGGAATGACAGCCATTTTTATACATGGTTCCTCCTATTTTCGGGTGCTTAAAAGTTGACTGACAAGCTGTTCCATAGCCAGGTGTGAGAAGGTCCTTCATTATATTATTAACTGCTAAGCAGGTAGAAGGTCTGGACATTAGTTACTTCTCCGCTACTTCTGCCCATTGATAATTATTTATTTTTTTTGTTCTTTATTTCGCCTTATACAATTTCTCATGTTAGTTTTCGCATACCCCTTGGGGTCAGAGCGCAGGGTCTGCCATTGTACATCGCCCCTGGAGCAATTGAAGGTTAAGGGCTTTGCTCAAGGGCCCAGCAGAGTAGGATCTCTTTTGGCAGAGACAGGGATTCGAACCGGCAACCTTCAGGATACCAACGCAAATCCTTAGGCTCAGAGCCACCACTCTTCCCTTAAATTTAAAGGTAACATCTTTTTATATGTCAACTGTGTATAATATGTGAGCCTATCCCTTTAACAGTATTACCCAGAGTGCTGTGCAGTTGATGCAAACAAGAAGGAGTGAAGAATCTATATACAGTAGGTTAGGATCCCAAAGTGACACCATTCCTGGAAAAATACTATAAAAACAAATTAAGAAGATAACCACACAAAATACAAAGACACATGCTTACAAAAGAAAAAAGGAATGAAACATAACATATAAAGGGTAACTCAGTTATAATCCCATTTCTTTAAATAATTATTTAAATAGGAAACAATGTATATGCATCCAATGAATGTTAATATATATATTAACCCACCCCCTTCTGGGTAGGGTGGGGGGTGAATATGCAGAACTGCCAGCATTCTTTATGTTTGAACACCCTGTTGCTTTTGAGATTAAATAGAGTTGACCGGTTCTAAGCGTCAACTGGATGATAACATACATAGAAGACCACAAGACAAGCACATTAGTGAAACTTCATTGTTTGTTAATTTATTTTTATTTTAATGAGTGTCTACTTAGAATTCCAACAGCTAAACTTAAAAGAAGTGGTGAGACGGCCTTCTGCTGTTATGCACCTAAAATCTGGAATAGCCTGCCAATAGGAATTCGCCAGGCTGATACGGTGGAGCATTTTAAAACACTGCTGAAAACACATTACTTTAACATGGCTTCCTCATAGATTAATCTTAGTTTAATCCTGATGCTCTGTATATTCAATTAATTATCATTATTATTCATGGTGGCTCCACAATACATACTAACCCCTACTATTTTCTGCTGTTCTTTTTCCGGTTTTCTGTGGTGCTGATCAGCGCCACCACCACCTAATTAAAGCACCGTGGTGTTCCTACATTGATAGATTAAAAGAAAGAAGTCCACATGTCCGTCATCATCAAATTCTTCCATGAGAACCCTGAATATAATGAGGACTGATTGAGGTCATTTATGTTAGGTACAGTAGAATGCCTAGAGGGGGCTCTAACTATAAGAGTGGTCAGTTTGATAAGCTATGTCAAGAGGAATGGACGGCTCTATCCGATGAGGAAAAGGCCACTGTGAGGGAAGGGGATCGGGTGTGTTTTATTATACCAGGCCGAATGCACAACCCATTAATCAAATAAAAAACTTCAGGTCTATGGTGATTACTTAAGATTTCATCCCATCTTAGACAAGTAGCACAGCTAGTAAATAAAATAAAACAACACATTCAAATTAATAAACTGAGTCTGTACAGAATAAACAAAACCTATGACTGCTTAAGGAAAATATTTATAGGCACATGTAGTGCTTTCTGGAACATACAGAAGAACTCATCCAATCATGAAATTGAAATGAAAATATTAATTAACTATTGATAATGAAGTAAGCCAAGACCAAGAAAAACATGTACAGGGTGCCCCGGGACACAACACAATTCACTTAAACAACGACCTTAAGAAAACAACAAATAGGTTTTTAACATGCAAACTGGAGCAGGATGGAATGATGTGCTCCGGAGCAACTAGATACCATAGATGAGAGGATACTTTCAGAGTGGATACGCAGCAGAGTTGCTTGTTTAATCTGAAATCACACGGTGAGGCTGACAAGCATGGAATATAGTCAACCTTATGGGCAGAACACGAAGAACGCTGATTTCTTTTTTTTTTCCTGGAAAGTTAAACTGAAATGTCACACTGTTTCTGTGATTATGCTTTACTTTCTCATATACCAAAATGATCTTCATAGCTGAAATTTTTAGGCCGCTTTATATGTAAGGTATATAATTAGTGACTTACTGTAAAATGTGCCATATTCGCCTTTAACAAGCTAGCTGTTGGCTGAGTTCCCAGAGTTCCCTACTATCAGAGACATCAAGCAGACGAGGCTCTGTTTGCAGATTTTTCATTTCACCACTGAAGAGGACCTCAATTATAATTTAAACAAATCAAAAAGCCTTTTATTGAGGCATCTTGACATTAATCGAATTAAAATGATAAACCATCACCAGGAACTTGAACTTTACACAAAGTCAAAAGAGTTCTGAGGTTTCCTGCTCTAATGCTATTGGTGTAATCTTCCTAAAAGTGGTGGTGTCCCAGGTTCTAAAGCCAAGAGAACTGACAAGCCATGAAATGGTACATAGGAAACAGCTGCAAAGCATAGCCTAAAAAATCTTACTAAAACTTCAAAAAGGATTTTATTATAGGGGTTGTTGTCAGCTCTAGTTTTACTAACACTGCCTTGGTATTTACAGCTTGAAAACCTCAATAATTGTGACCTCTGTGTAAATGAGACATGAATGTGCACATGGCAGCTTAAAAATATTATGGCGATTTAAACATACTCTTTCAGATGCTTCTTTCAACTCGTTGTAAACGCGGGCTGAAAATGGACTTAGCAGATGCTGCTAAATATTTTCTGCATTTAGTCAGCTAATTTTATTTAATGGGCTCCAACAGTTCCATTTATATATGTAATTTGTTCAAAGAATAACTAAACAACTCCATAAAAACCTGAGAGTATATTGCAAGTCGATTTTATACCATAAAAGATCAGTTTCATTTCCAATTAAAATGAAATAAGTTATGTTTCCATTTAGCTACTATTGGAGCTCACTAAATTAGGTAATCCTAGCTAATCTGTAACTCGATTTTGCAATATCCAAAGACTGACTGCTCTTAAAATGGCTGCATACAGGCTGATCCTATCTCTGCATCACTGAGTACAAGGTCAGAATCAAGACGAAGTAAGCAGTATGTCAGCCCACCACAGGTCACACTTACAAGTACATTCGCACTTATTCATACAGTGTTACTTTACAGTCCCATATGAATTCCTCCATGTGAAGCCTGTAATCCATGAGGGCTGATTTAGACCATTAATGTTAGGTGGAAGGCCCACCAGGGGCTGGGGTGTCTTTTGACCTGGGAACCCCTGCAGATTTGTTTCTTTCTCCAGCCTAACAGGAGTTTTTTAGTGTTTTTTTTCTCTCCTGCTGGCCATTCCGACAGTACCTTTTCTTTGTTACATTCCTCTATTATAAAAAAAAATCTTAGAAAGATACAAGATGTGATTGTCTCAGAGACATTTTCACGTCCCACAAGACGAGTCTTCGTGCCAAGTGATGTAACCACACCCGGGGCCGGAAGCCCCGCAAGACAAGAGCTTATGCAAAGAGGTTTGGAAAAGTCCTGCGCGATTATGTCAGACACATTTCAGAGTTCAATGCGATATTGATGAAAAGGTAAAAGTGAAAAGAGATCAAATATATGGACACAGGTGATATGACAGAAGTGCGTCACGTGAGATGCAGATCACGCAGCATGGCAGCAGGAGCAGCAAGCCAGCAGCTGATCGAGCAAAGAGGAGGTAAAAAAAAACTGTATGTGTTTCCCATTGTATCACCGTTTAAGAGGAGGAGTGATTTTGTCTCCTTGGGGTGCGTTCAGCCTTTTCACAACGCGAGTGGCTGAGACGCAAAGTGGTTGGTGCGTAGTGCTGGCGGGGGGTTTAGGGATTGCGAGTGAAGCCCCCTAGTACTGTAAAATATTGTTGCCTAATCTTATTTATGTTTTATATATTAACTTCCTTTTATTTCATCTTGTAAAGCACTTTGAGCTGCACTGTTTGTATGAAAATGTGTTCTATATATAAATGTTGTTGTTGTTATAGAGTTGCCAAATATGAAGAGAAGAACATGAAAGATGCTTGCAGAATCCACGTTCTCAGGGTCCAGGTCAGAATTTGTACCAGATTGTTCTAGCTACAACACTAGTCACTACACCAGCCAAAACAAATACGATTACAATTAATCTGATTATTAAATTATTAAACATAATGTGCTGGATACTAAAATACTAAGAAGTTTAATTTCAATTTGGGTTTGCCTACTTACACTCCATCAGAGATCAGAGATCAAGATATGGTGTTATTAGAAAACCTTGTTATTGGGAACCGTGCAGAAAAGAATCTGAATTGCAGAATTTTAATATTAAATTAATTAATAAAATAAAATAGGCACCAAACAGGATTCGTTTGACATCCATGCTCCGTCCACTGGTGGCTATGAAATTGCAGTATGTAAATAACTTGAGCAACGCTGCATCAGGACCAGGCCAAATGTAGCAGAATGACACTGGATTTTCACGGCTGATCTGTGATTACAATCCAAAAAAATCCACTTTATTTATGATTATTTATGGACTGACAGAAATACGCTCTGGCACTCTGAACTGGATTAAGATGATTTGATAATGGACTGCTTATTATTCTACATGGAATATTTCATTTTGTGTCATTACGTGCTAACAAGTAGAAACTCAAATGACAGGAGAACATCATAAACTTTTACTTCCCTAAAGGCTGTGAGAGAAATGAACTTAACAGACTTTAGAGCCTTCTACTCTGATGAGTCTGTCCAAGTGTGTTTGTGTTAGATGGCTGAGTCATGATTACTGCAGCCTTCAAGCTGTATATCTGATTAAATGAAAGCAAACTAAAGCAAGAATTACTGACACATGCATGTCATGCTTCATCAACGCTTGAAATATTTTTAATAAATTCTTATGGAAAAATGTAAGTGTGTTTCCAGAAAGAACAGTGTATAAATAAAGATCCAAGTTAACGTATAAAATGATGAAATAAGAAGTTATTTTTTCTGTTTATTCTGTGTTCATGATAAATAAATAAACCAGAAACATGGATTAAAATTAGCAACAAAAACTATAAAAAATGAAAATGTGACAAAGAGTCAATAAACTATTATTTTTCAAGTAGAAGTTTTTTTGGTGAACAATCCTGAATTACTTGTTAAGCTTTTATATTGAAAATACTGCCTTGGATAATGTGAAGACAGGAAGGACATTTATTTTTAAACAAGAAGTAGAAGAAAAAACAAGAAAGTAAAAACTGTAAAATAGAAGCCACTGGGGAGAAGAAGGTAGATCTTCCATGTTTGTAAACAGGCCTGTAATGCGTTATATTCAGAAATACCTGGGAAATTAAACCTTTTGGACTTTTATTGACAATTATAATGTGTTTGTGGATTTTAATTGGAATGAAGAAGCTTCAGGATAATTCATCTAATTGATTATTTTCACTGGATATTTATAACAAAAATAAGCAACCAGCAATATTTATGAAGAAAAAATCCCACTGGATGGTTGGGTGAGGTAAATCTTACTTCATAAACAAAAAATATATTTCTTTGCATTGTGGAGGTGTTAAAATAACAAACATATTTTCTCTTTAGTTTATTCAAATATAGTTTTTTGTTTAGATATTCCTGTATATGTATCTGTTTTGAATTTAAATTCTCAGTATATCTGGATTTATTGCATGGTATTAAGGGTTTATAGCTACTTCTTTTCCTTTTAGCATCCTAGAGTTCAACCTTGGTTGTTTTACAGCTCAGTTTGACGGAAGTGGGGATAGTTGATTGTTGAAACTGCCAAAAAAATAATAACATTTAAATAAAGGCTCCAAAGTAAAGAAAAAATACTCCTTTATTTTTGTATTGAAGATGCAAGTTAAATATTAAACAAACCTTTTGAGGAACGGAAATGTTTGCTAGGTGCAGTGAATCCTCTAGTCCCATGGACATTGACGGCAGCCACTCGAAACTGATACCATCTGCTGGCTCGGGTGTCTGACAGGAGAACATGCTCATCTGTAGTCTGGTCAAAAAAAACAAAAAACAAAATAACAAAAATTGTGTCACAATTAAAACAAAACAATTTTTTTTATCATCAGTATCTTCATTCATTCAATCATTGTACCTGAAACCTGCATCCATTTCACTACTTAAATCAAGCAGAGTTTACTTTTTTAATGCACATCACTTTACTCGCTCTTGGGCGCATCAGACAGCACAAACTAAACATTTTAAATTATCATCTCTCAAACGTAATCTTCTAGAAGCCCATGTCTTCTATTACATGAAAGTCATACATTTAGCAAAAAGGTTCTTTCCAGGCTCCCCAAATTATCCCTTCACATTAGTGATAAAATGTATGCCGTCTTTCAGTAATGACATAAACAATTTATTTACACTCTTCCAATCTCTTTTAAATGGTTCCACCTTTGATGATTCGAGGGAAGGAACTTTCAATCAGAATGTTACATAAACAATGAAAATCATTTATTGACATAAAACAATCCTCATCAATTTGTTCAACGCATAGTGTAATCTACCTAAAAATCACAAATACACACATTTTTCTCAGCTTAGGTTATCTAAAGCAGTATTTCTCAATGTTTTCGTGTTGAGACGCACTTTTCATGTGTTAGTTTTTTCGCAACCCACCTGGGTATCCATTGGTGATTCAAATGCAATCGTCATAACCAGTGGGGTGTTCCCTTGGTAATTTGAGTACGAATGTCACATTTCTCCCTTGGTAATTCAAGTGTGATTATTGGTGCGGCAACTATCTGCGACCCACTCGAGACCTACCCTGACCCACTTCCATTTCAAAATATAGCAACTTGTGACACAAGTTGAAAAAGTCCTTCTGGTACCATACTGCAAGACAAGATTTGTCTTCATCTCTGACATTATGTGTAGTTTTGGTTCCAGTAATCTGCTTTCAGCAGTGTTCAGAATATTACTGAGTAGTGAAAAGTCTCTTGTCATGTTGTACACTAACCCTAATCCTAATTCAATTGCAAAATTCATAGTCTTTTCATTATAACACAGTGTGAAAAAGATGTCCTACTCTATTTATGAATTGAAAAAATCTAATTTTCCATTCTGAGAACTATCTAGAGCTTCTTCAGAATTTGAAAATTTGTATTAATGTCATCCTTAAGTGAGCACACTGGGCCTTTGTTAACTCTCTAGATGCCTCTGTATCTTTGACTGACAACTCCATAATGGGTTATCTGATTTCAAAATTCACCAAAAGGGTTGTGCTGAAGATAAATTTAAAATGGATATGAAATATTGTATTACTTAAGGTATGCTCAATTGTTCTGAACCCTTATTATAATGTATTCTCGCAAAATAAAAAAAGAAGAGAAAAAAGAAAGCTAATACAAAGGGGCTTAACTGTGGCCACACATTTTCAGCAGCTTGCCACACACATCACAAGACCCAAGTCTCCTGCGAATGTAGAGTCTACTCTGAACCTTTTCATACAAAGTATGGTAAATTTAACTCAATTAATCAAAATCCAGTTCAGCATCTCTGTAGCTACAGCCTATCCTTGCAGCATCAGGAATTATCATGAAATGGGATGTCAGCGCAAGACACTCATACTGTGTTGGCTGGGATTGGCTCCAGCAGACCCCTGTGACCCACTAGTTGGGATATAGCGGGTTGGATAATGGATGGATGGATGGATGATGTAAGTTCCAAAGCAACCTGTAACAAAATATGAATCATCACAGTAGTGCTTGAAGTGAGCCATAATGGCACCTCTTCCAACTTCAAAAAGGCGAAATAGGCAGCTGCCTACGGTGCCATCGTCTGAGGGGTATCATTTATGGAAGTTAAGGGGCACATGCTATGGACACCAGGATGGACCAACCCCCCCCAGTTGCAGAACTCTAATGATACAGAGTGGGGGCTGTTTATGAAAGGAAAAGTGTGCAGGCTCCCTACACTAAGGGGGCATGTGCTCCTTAAAGTCTGTGGTATATGTACAAAGGGGCATGCTCCCCGAGGTTGTTGAAGTCTAATAATACCAGCTACCTGCTATAGACAATGAGGGGCAACATCTAGCAGTCCCTCCTAGAGCCCCAAATGGGCTTTGACTGGCAATGAATTTCAGCATAGAGTGCTGGCACCGATTTGCTAATGTGCAGTGTACTGTTGTTAACAGAATACCACCAGTAATTTGGTTTCACTTCAAATGCTGCACCACAGTGAATTTACATAATGTTACATGCCAAGTTTATTCTTTTAAGTTAAGAGGTCAAATGGTGGTTATATACGTTTGACTTCTAGTTTCCCAATAAAAAATTATGGTAAATATAATTTTACTGTGACAGCCGACTTAAAAATAATGTAGTATAACAGGTATAAGCCTCAGGCTTCATAAGGGCCCACAGCAGCCCCCAAAGGTACCAATACCTGCATACTTTCTAATAGGACAATACAGGACTCTATAGAACTGTACAATGACAATGACACAAGATGATTTTGACATCATGTGTTGGAAAACAGAACTTTGAGGACGGAAATTCGTCAGTCTGAACTCTAAGAAATTAAAGAAAAGTACCTACCACAGGACAAGAATCATATACAAATCTTCAGGCTCTGAAATGTTTGAATTAAGTTGCAATTACAGCTAGGTTTGCTAGGAGGCAGCAGTGTAACATATGACAACCTAACCCTCACCGGTCACAAGGCATTGCAAACAATAAGAAAGTTCACTCAGTTCAAGGCACATGAAAAAGAGCAACAGTCACCACCCGACTGGCAGAAGAAAGCCTATGCCATAAGCAACAGACGAAACACAGTCAGGACAATGCTCTTTACTGTCAATTTAATAGGCATAGAGAATATATTGCTACAAAACTGTGACCCAAAAATTACAAATGGAACAGAAGTAACAGTTGATATACTTAATAGATTATTCCTTAATCACTTACACAAGAGTCAACACACATATACATTGTGATAAAATAAAAACTAGATAAAAACATGCAAAAAAGTGCTACAAGTTATGTAACTGTATTCGTAACCAAAATCTTTAACTGAAGAAACACATGGGACTGTGCTCTTTACTTATTTGTTTATTAACCCACACATACACATGTCTACAAAAGAATAACTCAGCACTTGAGGGGTAATCGCCATTTAATTATGAGTCGGTTATGATAACATACATGACATTGCTAACATGCTGTCTTTTCTTACACAACTAGAAGAATCCTAACCTATAAACAACAACACAATGGGAAAAAGATGTCACATTTTCCTTAAAAATTATAAAAGATATAATCACTTTATGAGGAACACTCCAAATCTTTTTTAGAATAGTGTAGATTCTTATTCATATTGTCCTCAATTATATGAACACACCGAAGCGCTGATATTCTTCTGGATATTTCAGTATCTCTGAATGAGGCACATTCTCATACACACAACTAATAAGCCACCAAATAACCTCACACACACACACACAAATCAAACACATTCACCCACACATTGAGAAAGCTCAGAATTCTAAACCTGTGGACTACTGAATACTGTGATGGGTTTTATCACTTAAGGTTGTTGTGTGACCCCAGTCAACTCACTCAAGCTGTCTTTGCTGAAATTAATAAAGAAAAATGTTAACATTTAGTAACCAAAAGCATGTAAGAATATAGTACAGGCTTCATTTGAAAGATGCTGCATTCTGTGTTTATTTATTACAATTATCTGCAATTTTTTTATTCCTTTGCTCATTATTGCCCTCATGCTGCTCTTAATGTACCATCCAATTTGAACATCACAAAAGCACATGTTTAACAGTTTTCAAAGAGAACTTTCATTATACAATATAAGGATAAGAGGAGCAAAAGAATAATCCAGTCAACCAGGTGATGAATATTTGTAAAAGTGAACACATTTCTGGAGTTGTAAAAAGCAAAACGTCCCAGGCCAAATATGCATAATATAACACAGCCATGAGAATTTCAATTTTTTTCAGATTAATCATAATCGCCATATTGTTATTAGGGCATGCTGGCTTAGCACCTCCAAAAGCTGAAAAGAAACTTTTGAAACTGTTACACCCTTTTTGAATTTCTACTCAGAAGTTCTATATATTGGGGTGTCCAGTTCCGATTCTGGAGGGCCACAGTGGCTGCAGGTTTTCATTCTAATCCTTTTCTTAAGTAGCGACCAGAGTTTGCTGTTAATGAACTTCTTTTGAAACACCAATAAGCCATGAAAACAAATTACAGGTTTAATTAACAACATGAATTGGAGTCTAATTAAAAAAAACTAGTAGTTGGAGTTGAACTGGCTGGAGTTTAAGGCCCCAACTTATATGGTCATATCTCATTTTTGTTTGTCTGCCACTGATTCAGAGGACTAAGTCTTAAAAACAAGGAAATGAAAATAAAGGAAAAAGAAGGCAATTGAGAGCAGAAACTGGTCACCGATTTAGGAAAATGGCAGAAAGAAAAACCTGCAGCCACTGTAGCCCTCCATGATTGGAGTTGGACACCCCTGCTATGTATTCACAAATCTTTTTTTAAGTTAGATAGTACTAGGGCGTTGTACCGTGTTAGCCATTATGAATGTCGAAAAAAGCCAAGCAAAATGAAACATTTTATTGGCTAGCTAAAAAGATTACAATATGCAACCTTTCGAGCTTGCATATTGTAATCTTTTTAGTTAGCCAATAAAAGGTGTCATTTTGCTTGGTTTTTCTTTAAGTTAGATACAATTGTAACTTTTTTCATTTAGACTACATATAGAAAATCTGAACTTGAGAAACCTGAAGCAGAGGGGGATTGGCGCCACTTACTTCCAATTTTATTACTAGATTGCGATTGTATGAACTTTGAGACAATAGATGAAAGTGAGTAATGAATTTGTCCGAGTTTAGATAGCTAAGGAAAGGAAGTCCAATTTAATCACTACACTGTATGCCTTACTCTGTATGCCTTGACTAATTATTTCCAGTTTATCAGCAAAATGGTGGTTGATCACTCACTCAGAATAGTAACAATTCTGGATATCTTCAAGGCTGATATAATGATTTAAATAATAATCATATATTCCAGCCATCCTTAACCTGCACAGTTCATGGAAATTACTTGATATCTGCACCTTTAAAGACCTCCATAGAGACAATACGGATGCATCCTTTGAACTGTCTCAAATACAACCTTCCAGTATCACACTCGTTTTACTATGTGCAAGTTTTTATATAAAAGAAAATTCTACAGCTTTGAATAACTATGGCTATTAAGTAAACTGTTTAGTTGGGATGAAGATATAGGAAGCACTTCCAAACTCTACCAAAATATTTCAAACAATGCACCTCCAAATGATCTAAGGCAAAACTGGAAATGGGACTGTTTTATGACAATTTCAGCCATGAACAAGACACATTATTCATCAATTTGTGCAAAACGTGATCACTTAAAAATGTACATCACACATGTCTAACTTGACTAAGAATTTCCAAAATATATTATATTTGATACCTTATTTGTGAATGAGGTCATCAAGTGCCTACCCCTGAAGATTATATGTTTTGGGAATGCCCTTGGCTCAAAGCACATGGGGGAAAAACAATCCTTTGGGCATTTGTCAGATAGGTTTGGATTTATAATTACACAAAATCCTCTAATAGCATTATCTGGAGTAACACCAGATGACACGACATTTGGTGACAAAAAAATCTGTGTCTACACTGCTTGTCAACAATTTACTCCTTTGTAACAATCCCAATGCACTATCCATAACTCAATGGGAAAAGCAAGACTAATTTGACTTAAAACTGGGAAAAGCCTCCTGTATTAAGAATGGTCCAATGCTTCTGCAGAATTTGGGAAGGAGTTGCGACTGCTGTGCTAAAATAAGAAAGCTGGGCCTCTGTCAACCTGTCTTATGTCTCAGTGTCCATGAGAGACCACTTCATTTTGGTTCTCTGTTCACAAAGCTCTCTGATCTGGACAGGTAAGGTGTATGTATGGGACATACTATTGATTGTATCTGTGTAAATGGTTGTTTGAAGTAAATGGATTGTAAATGGTGTTTGAACTAATTAATAACACAGGAAATGCGCACTTGTCCTAAATCTTATAAGCATAGGACAGTTTTAAAAATGGACAACGGCGTCGGGAGGTGGGAGGCATCTCTAGCACCCAGCCCCTGGTCTTTCAGTCCCAGATATACAAGCGGCAAGCCCCTGAACTTCTATCCATCATGTATCTTTTGCAGTCCTGTCATACAATAAATCAGTCCCTTTCCAAGTTCTGACTTATTTAAATGAGTTAACAATTCGCTCTGTTTTAGCTACTCTAGATAGGGAACTTTTTTCAGCTGCTTTTCTCTTTTCAAATCATGATATTTACAATGATTTTATGCTAGTGTATTAGTCATTTTGTATTAATAGTTATTCTCAATTGCTAGTTTTTGGATACTACTCTGTCAGGTATACTTTGAAAAATGTTACATTTATGAAAACTGAACAGTCCCTCAACCAATAACACACATCAATCAATGCCATTTTCACATCACTTGAATTGGACTGTGCTGTGTATGAAAGCTACTGAGCCATCACAGGCCTATTTGTGCTCCGTTTTTATATCCATTGTAGTCTTGTTAAGAAGATCACATTTAATGTAGTCTACTAACACATTCTGTTATTGATGTTACTTGTGAATATAACTCATTATTACAAAACTATTTAAGAAACAAAAATATAACTGGTAACAACTGGATGAAGTAAATAAAAAATGTGAAACGCTCCAACTTTTATATCCGTTGGCTTAGTCGCTAAACACACCTGAGTGTTACGCCATTGTCTAATTTGATTGTTTCTGCACTTCTCACTTCTGTGTATTTGTGGGACTTGAACTGTACTTATTAATATAAAATGCACTGTAAAGAATTGTCACTTTAAGAATCGTCCTTTACTGTTCAATAAAATCAACTTTCTATTTTCTTAAATCAGCTCCCACCACTGTGCCATTCTTTTTTTTATTTTCTTCCAGTTGTCACTATACCTTTGGTCCTGGTCGGTCCCAAACTACCAGGCAGTACGCCCCACAGTTGGCCTTTAACACAAAGTACAGTAAAGCATAGGAAATTGTATCATTAAGACTGCCATTGTTAATTGTGGTAGGATAAAATTAAAATGTCAATACATACTGTATTGTCTTATATGAATTTTAAGCCTATATGTATGACAGATATATAGCAGTTACGGCTCCTCTAATTGTGTCTGTGTGAGCGTGAGCAGTTTTTTCATGTGATTTATTGTATGCTTGTAGTGTGTGTTTCCTCTTCATCGATGACATACTTTCACTTACTTGTACTGCTCGGGACCAAATTCATTTTCACGACATGTAATAATAAAAGTTACCTTGACCTTGAACTTTGCCTCTGCAGCACAATATATTCTAAATGTCTTTAAGTAATTACAATAAAGATGCAGGTGATTATCACCTTTCTAGAAAACAAAGCAGTACTGAAGTATAAATGTTCAAAGCTAAATAATATTTAAATAAGGTTAGTGAAACAGAAGGAAAAATACAAAAGATGTAGTTGGTACAAGGAAGAAGAAACAACCGCTTTGGACGGCTGCAGATCATTCACACATGCGAGTGATGCCCAGACTGCTCAAAATAATTAATAATTCATTCAGCTGACTTCAACCTTTTCTGTTCTTGCTCTGGGTATTCGGATGTATCAAGTTCACCTTGATATCAGGATTTTCGCCAATGGTATGTATGACTTTGGAACCGCTAAAACAAAGGCATACTTTTTCAGCAAAGTGACCAATATAATTTTACAACTTTCTTTTGAAAAGAACATCTGTGTTTCAGATTGACATAAGAGGTAAGTGTGTGTCTGTTGATCAGCCAGAACAAATAATGGGCGTCAAGAGAATTGATCTAAGGGAAATTAGACAATTGAAAAACCAATGCTTTATTAGGAAACAGTCCTAGCCAATATAGCTGAACCAAAATGACAAATAACCTTACAGTCAGATCAGTTTAACAACCTACACATTTTTTTAATAAAATGCAGAAATGTTACTTTAATTTCTGAAATGCATCTCTTTAGTTGAGACATCCAAAACATCAAACCCACACACTGGCCTTTCCATCAGGACGACTGTACAGAAGTCTGCTTTATGATGAAAAACTGAGTTGTTACTTTACACTACATCTCTCACCAGGACAAGTGGCTTCCAAGAGACAAATCAATTTATTTTTTTTTTTCAGTATTAATGCTGCGTAAAAATGAACACGCACACTAAGTATTGTAACAAAAGGAGATTACAAGATGGAAATTTACAATGGATTCAGAACGTATTCCTCATAAAACCTCATAATGACAAAGAAAAAACAGCATTTTAGAAATTTTTTTGCAAGTTTATTAAAAACAAAAAAACTGAAATATCACATTCACACACATATTTAGATTCTTTGCTCAGTACTTAGTTGGCAGCGATTGTAGCCTCAAGCCTTCTTGGGTTTGATGCCACAAGCTTCGCACACCATGAGTTTGGGATTTTCTACCATTCTTCTCTAAAGATCCTCTTTATCTTTGTCAGGTTGGATGGAGACCATCTGTGGAATCTCCAGAAATGTTCAATTGGGTTCAAATTCAGGCTCTGGCTGGCCACTCAATGACATTCCCAGAATGGTCCTTATGCCATTCCTGTGTTATCAGTGCTTTGTGTTTAGTGTCACAGTCTTGTTGGAAGGTGAAATTCAGCCCAGTTGGTAGGCCAAAGCACTCTGGAACAAGTTTTCATTAAGGATATCTCTATATTCTACTCCATTCAGCTTTCCTTCAACCCTGTTAAGTCTCCCAGATCCATTGGAATAGTATTGCACTGGTAATGAGTGGTGCCTACTTTCCACCAGACATTACCCTAATCTGGGGTTCATTCAATGAGAAAGAATTTTCTTTTTCATTTTTAAGAGTCCTTTAGGTACCTTTCTGCAAACCTCAAATGGGTCTCCATGATTCTTTTACTGAGGAGCAGTTTCTGTTTGATCATTCTGTCATAAAGCCCAGATTGGTGGAGTTTGGTGTGGTTGTCCTTTTGGAAGTTTCTCCTACTTCTACACAGATTCTTTGGGGCTCAGCTAGAGTGAGAATCAAGTTCCTGATCACCTCTCTTAACATGGCACTTCTCCAACAATTGCTCAGTTTGTCTGAGCAGCCAGCTCTAGAAAGAGTTGTGGTTCTTTCACTAAAGAATTATGAAGGTAGCTTTGTTGTTAAGAACGTTTATCGCTGCACAATTTTGTATTGTAGCCTTCCCCAGATCTGTGCCTCGACACAATCCTGTCTCTAAGGTCTGCAGGCAATTCCTACGACTTCATGACTTTCATTTTGCTCTGATACATATAGTCATACAATAGGACTTTTTCTAAACAGATGTGTGTCTTTACTAATGGCATGCAATCACTTGAATTGACCACAAGTGGACTCCAGTCAAGGTGTAGAAACATCTCAACGATGATCAAAAGATTGGGATGCACCTGAGCCAGATTTCACGTGTCAAAGAAAAACGTTTAAATACTTGTGTCAGTATGTTTTTTTTAGTTTTTTTTGTTTTTAATAAATTAGCAAAAAATGTTATCAATCTGTGGTACAGAGTGTTGCTTGATGGAGGGAATAATGACTTTAAATAATTTTGGAATAATTGTGCAGCATAAAAAATCTGAAAAAAGTGAAGGAGTTTGAATACTGACTGAATCCATAATAGAATAACTAATTTTGTTTTGGCGAATCTATATAATTATATATAAAGAACAGAATTTTCAAACCTGTGCAACAGTAGTCCAGTCGGTGGCGTCATCCTCACTGGGATGTATTCCATAGTTATATCGTCTTTGGACAACATAAATTACTGGTTCCACAGATATGTTAAACTTTGATGACCACTTTATGTCTAAATGTCCAGAGGGAAGTTCCGTGAAGCTTAATTCCTTTCTGGGCTTCAGTGGAGCACCTATAATGAAAAAGACATTCATTTAAGAAGGATAAAGCTAAATTTCACATTGTTTCTCCTCTTCTTAGATTAAATCAAGTTTTCCTGCATCCTTTCACACATATGTGCAATGGAATAGTCCACATACAAGGATATAATAATCAGGAAATGCGACACCAATCTCTTGGCAATTGTTGCCTTGTACAGGATCAGGCAAAAACAGCAAAACAGAGTTATGGAATGAACAAATTTATCGAACAGTTATATGACCAATCCATGCTAATCGAGAGTGACTGTAGGATTTTTTGTTTTGTTTTTTATGCTTTGTGTTTCGGCTGCATGGTGTGAGTTTTCAGTTTTAAGTTCTAAAAAAGACAAACTTGGGATAAGTGTGACCCAAACATGTTAGTGTCAGGTGTCCGGTGTAGGATATCCTTCACAGTAAACTTCAGGTTTAAGTAACACCAAGTATAACTAACAGCTCAATAAAGCACTTTCATCATAACAACTATTCATGGTGGCTCTAAAATCGGTACTGACCCCTACTCTCTTTTCTGTTTCTTTTTCCGGTTTCTTTGTGGTGGTGGCCTGCGCCACCTCCACCTACTCAAAGCTTCATGATGCTCCAACAATGATGGACGGATTAAAAGGAAGAAGTCTACGTGACCATCATCATCATCAAGCCCTTCCGTGAGAATCCTAAATCCAAAGAGGACTGTTTCATTTATGTTAGGTAGAATGCCCAGAGGGGACTGGGCGGTCTCATGGTCTGGAATCCCTACAGATTTTATTTTTCTCCAGCCGTCTGGAGTTTTTTTTGTTTTTTCTGTCCCCCCTGGCCATTGAACCTTACTCTTATTCGATGTTAATGTTGATTTATTTTTTATAATTATGTCTTTCATTTTTCTATTCTTTAATATGTAAAGCACTTTGAGCTACTGTTTGTATGAAAATGTGCTATATAAATAAATGTTGTTGTTGTTGTTGTTGACGTGTGTCATTTCAAAGAAGCAATAACTGCTCAGCACAAAAGAAGAATGGTTGTAGGTTTGTCGGCTCCCGAATCACCCATTTAGCTCAGCAGGTTATGGACTAATTAAAGCAAGGTCTTAGGTTAAGCTTTACAGGAACAACTGGCTTAAAGAGGGCAAGGAAAAAACGTGCTCCGTTTTTTAAATTGTAAAATATTCAGATATTATTATGAACATGTGCAATCCAAGGAATGTAAATCAACATTAGGTTGCCTTTGGCATGAAGTTTGCACATTCTCTTCAAGAATTTAGTCTTAAAATTTTAAAGTAACTGTTTAGTCTAAAAATTTTAAAGTTAAGCTGTCTCATTTTGTATACAGGACATGGATATGTAAAACTATGCATGTCATGCTGAGATCATGTCTCAAACCAACTGGTGTCTGGAAATGTATAAAGCACCACTAAGTATGTTTGTACTCGGTGAATATTTCAGAGTAGATAATAAAAAAAAAAGGTGACAATGTTTAATACCAGCAAAGATCCCACAGTTACAAATGCACCTATCCCGAATGCTCCATTGCAGTCAGTGGAAACAACCCCTCAGCTTTGACTATGAAATGTGGAGATCAAATTTAGTCATATAAAAATGTACTTATTATCACTACGCTTGGAATCAGCATGTTAGCACTATTGTCACCATTATCTTGGTGACACAATTTCTTTAACATTTTGTGTGTATGTTTTTTATGGGTTCTGCTATTTTGTGTATTTATTTATTTCCATGGACGCCACCATTGTGTATGTCTTGTCTCTATGATGCAGTGTGGGTGCTGGTCTTGCGATGCATGTGGCCTCTTACCTGTGACATAATGGCTGCCATGTTATTTAAGATAGCTGTACACGTAAAGTAGTTCTTTAAGTTTTTACCAAAGCTTCCTTAAAAACAACATACTTTATATAAATTGCTCATGCTAACTGCTTTTCTCTTTTCAACGCAGCCTCAGGGAGCCATGAGGAGAGGGCAACTGACCTGACTGCAGTGCCCAGAGCAGGACCTGTCCTTCTGGTGGGTGCTCTGTGAAACCTGAAAAGTCCCCAGGAGAGGTTGTCTTTTCTTTTTAACTCTACACTTCCTAAAAAGAACTCTTTTCTTTTGAGAAGGCCAATGTGCCATAGTTTTCTGCTGTTTTGTGCCAATTAAACAGGGATACCCAATTGGTGCCCCAATAATGTGAAGCAGGCTCATGCTGTTCTGTCTTCCCAGTCACATATTTACTGTATATATTTGTCTGTGAGGACTCTTTCAATAGGAAAATGTTAGTTTTGGCTGTGGGCGGCATGGTGGCACAGTGGGTAGCGCTGCTGCCTCGCAGTAAGGAGACCTGGGTTCGTTTTGTGGGTTCTCCCTGCGTGGAGTTTGCATGTTTTCCCTTTGTCTGCGTGGGTTTCCTCCGAGTTCTCCAGTTTCCTCCCACATTCCTCAGGTTAGGTGCATTGGCAATTTTAAATTGTCCCTAGTGTGTGCTTGGTGTGTGTGTGTGTGCCCTGCGGTGGGTTGGCACCCTGCCCAGGGTTTGTTTCCTGCCTTGTGCCCTGTGCTAGCTGGGATTGGCTCCAGCTGACCCCTGTGACCCTGTAGTTAGGATATATTAGGGTTGGATAATGGATGGATGGATAGTTTGGGTGTAGTTTCATTTTCAATTTAGTGTAATTGAATTTTGAATTTGATGACTGATCTTTTGTCTAATTCTGTTTTGGCATTGGCACCTGAGAATCCTTTAAATTTCTGCCATTAAAATTAAAAAAAAATTAGTCCATCTTGACTATATATGACAATTTTGGCAGTCATGACAGCACATTTAGACAGGTGGAGTCAAAGATCAGTATCACTATACTTAGACCCAGCTGGTTTTTGGAACAATCTGCCACATTTTGAAAGTGAAGAACTTGGCAGGATGAGTGTGTGCAACAAAATGGGCCAAATCAAAATATGATTTAGCGTTTATTAAAGGGTTTGCTTATCATAAGAGTCTACAGCATTGGACATTTATTGTGCTTTGTCAATTTGTTTCCAATCATAACTGCGAACAGAGTTAAATTTTCGAGGGTTTTGGCTTAACTTGAAGATGGAGAAGGGAGGGCTAAATTAGAAGATTCTGTTACTTTTGTGAAGGTTGACGAGGACCATCTAAAGAATGGTGAGGAGCATATAAACATAAGAAATTTGAAAAATAAGAGGAGGGCACCTTGAGGCTCATTTGTTTAGCTAATAGCTAAGCTGTCCCAATGTCTCATTCAGATTCTTTTTAAAGGCTCTAAAGGTTTCTGCTTCAACTACATGTCTCAGAAGTTTGTTCCAGATTCCCACAACTCTTTGAGCAAAGAAGAGCTTCCTAGCTTCAGTCCAAAATACACTTCCTCTTAATTTCCACTGGTGTCCTTCAGTACGGGATTTTCAGCTAAGTTGAAAGAACTTTTCTAGGTCTACTTTATTGATGCTTTGAGAATTTTGAAGACCTGTGTTAGGTCTCCATGTAGTCTCCTCTGCTAGAGACTAAAAAGTTTTAATTATCTAAGCTGGTCACAGTAGTCCTGGGATGCATTTGATTATTCTCCTCCGCACAGCTAAGTCCCTTTTGTAGCATGGTGAACAGAATTGCACATATAGTGCATTATATAGTCAGAGCATAATGTCCCTTGATTTTTATTCAACAATTTTTGCAATATAACCTAACATTTGATTTGCCTTTTTAATAGCTTCTGCTTAAATGTTTAATGTGTTGGATCTTACATTTAACCATAAATTATGTAATACTAGCCAGCCCGCGACATACCATACGCCGCATAATTTTTTTTTTAACAATTTTTAAGCACTGGGAGAAAATTAACATTTGAAAAATCGGTAATGTAATAAATCAGCAAGAAAAGCAACATTGTAACAATGCACGGAACGAACCAACACACAATCGTCCGTGACTGACAACTGGCAGACCGCAATCGCACCTTCTCTTGCCAGATGGCGGGATGGGGGTGCACGGCGCGGAGTGTGGAACGGGAGGAGAGGAGAAGGACGTCCATTCAGCTCCCTCCATCATGCTAGTCTGCTGAATTCTCGTTCAGTATGTACTGCCCGCTCATGTGCCCACCTCCAACTCGTCACTTGAGTCGTTGGCTGCTTTTCTAAATATAATTCACCAAGACACCCGACCATGGTGGTAGCGAAGTGGGAGGGGGGTGTGCACAAAGGGTAGAGACGCAAGCAGTGGGAGTGTATGAGTCGCACTTAGTGGGAATTCCACGGTTTGCAGCCCGAATGGGGTTCAACGGCTTACCTATGCCTCTCTGTGCCAGGTAGACACACGCTCAGTGTCATGCATAATTATTTATTGAATGCTAAACACTTCTGGAAAGACATGGTTGTCTAAAACGGGTTGGTATGAGAATACAACAGTAAGTGAATGAAAAGATGGAACTCTGGAGAGAGCAAAATACAACACAATAGTGAACCCGCGGCATAACAAACACCGCATAATTATTTATTGATGGTTGAAAACTTCTGGAAATACACATTTGTCTAAAAATTATTTAAAACAGTTATATGTGTAATTTATCATTTCTTGAGTCGAAAAAAAAATTTATTAATTTTTTTTTTGCTTAAAATGGTGCTTTTTTCTCTTTAAAACTTCATTTCTCAAAAACTGGATGTTATAGACCAATTATGTTGCTAGATTTGGATTTAGCCCCCTTGAATCTTAAAAAGAACACTTAAAAGTTTGGATATGAGTGCAAAACTTTTTTTTACACTAGTGTTATTTGTCAAAAGTGGACTTTTCCTTGATATCTCTGGATTCTTTCCCTTCCAAATATCACTTTACAAATAAAACTTGCAGTCAAAACTTTGCACAGTTTAACTACAAAATTAACAATCTCAATGACTGGACCTGCAACAAGCCAGTCAATCAACTGGAGGAAATGGCATCCACTAGATTAATGGAAGCTAAATTAACAATTAATAACCAACTGCATGAACTTCAGACAAAACAAACATTTCAGTTGTATTTTAGCTTGAGGCCACAATATGGAAATATTTCCACATAATGGTGCATGGAAACTCGGCACTTACCCCCCAAAAAAAAGAAAGTTTTATGAAAGTTTTGCCACAGGGTTACGCCACAAAATTGCTAATTTAATTTATTATAAAATAAATACTTCAATTATCTATTAGTGAACCTCCTATTTTAAAGATCTCTAGGCACACTTTCCATAGAGATAAATGTTGCATTGTTTATAAAGCTTCCTCCTTGAATTAACAAGTTCTGGAGAAATCGTATTTACATAAGTCCAAAATGAACTTATTGCAATATAGCAGAAATTTATATTGCCAAAAAAAACATATGTATTGATGCATCCTGACAAATGCCACGGAGTGTATGTGGGGGGCATTGTGTTATTAAAATCTCACTCATGTCAACACTAATGCACTCTTAATTTTGTTGCCAACTGTTTGCCACTTCATGAAAGCCTTCAGTGTCTTGTAACGGACTGCTTATGGTCCCCAGGTTCACAGTTTGCCCCAAACAGCAGTAAAGAAACTGGAAGCAACAAAGACTATGAAAATCATTTCACCGGAAAATATTATCCCCAAACCACATGTTCTGAGGTTCTCCAGGGCCACCTCTTGAATAACCACAGGAAGCCAAATTATAAAGGTAGCCTGCAAAATTCATTTGGTAGCCTCTGTGGAAAGGAAGAAATAATTTTCATAAAAATATTTTGTTATAAGAAGCTAATGGATCTCGGAAAAGTTTATATTATGCTCAAGAGTCATTTCCATGTCTGACCTTTCCTCTGTTTGGAATTCCCAAATTGAACTATTAGAGAAAAATGCAGTATCTAACTTACTGAGTCACACAGAGGTTATGGCTTGAACCCAATCACGAATCCTCGTGTATTCTGCATGTTCTCACCTCTGACCACATGGGTTTTCTCTGTGTTTCCTCTCATATTCCAAAGATGGGTTGACTGCTGACTGTAAAGTGGTTAATTGCTTCTGTGTTGTGTGCCCAACACTGGACTGATGTCTCATCAAGTGCAAGATGCTAACAGAGCAGACCTTTCTACCCCACCTTCTGAACATGAGTCAACCTCAGCTTCTTATGCATAAGACTGAAATCCTGTCTCACATTTCTCATGTTGTATATTTAACATTTAAGTAATTCATTCAAAAAACATGTAAAATGAATGATTTCTTGCTAAAATATTTTTAAATACTTACTTCTAGAGTAATCTGCAAATGTCTTAAACGCAAAACTAAAACCTCATGGGGAGTCACTTCATAATTAATGACAGGACTCTTAACCAACAAAAGAGGGGCAGAGGTGAGTCTTTAATTTGAAAAGTCACTCCCATGAGGCTTTAGTTTCAGGGTTATAATTTACAAAGAATATTATGTTAATCCTTTAAATGGGTTTGGGAAATGGATGTATGGATCAATTGAACTCATGATATGACAGACATATCCTGAATGTCAGGTAACCTGGAGTGAAATCAACACAATGTCTTTGCTTTTGGTTAGGCACTCAGTCACCATCATTTTGGATCAAAGGACTATTCTACCCCAAAATTATTTTTAATTTGCCACTTACCCCATGAACTTTGAAGTGGAGGTAAAGAAAGAAAAATAATTTCATGTTTTAATGCAGAATAGAGACAAAAAAAAGTTAATGAGATAACAGAAGGCAATAGTGACCAATGCTGTACAACAAAAAACGATGTGAAAAATGTCCATGGAAAAAAGTCTCTTGTTACTCAAGTTGCATAATTCAAACATAAGTTATTCATTCAAATGTTCAAAACAGGTAAAATGAATGCTTTCTTGCTAAAATATTATTAAATAGTTACTTCCAGAATAACCTGCAAACGTCATAAACACAAAACTAAAGCCATCTGGGAGTCACTTTATAATTGAAGACAGGACTCTTAACCAACAAATGAGGGGAAGAGGTGAGTCTTTAATTTGAAAAGTCACTCCCATGATGCTTTAGTTTCATTGGTTATGAACTGCATGGAATATTATGTTAATACTTTAAATGGGTTTGGAAAATGGATGTATGGATCAATTGAGCTCAGGATATGACAGACATATCTTGAAAATCAGATAACTTGGAATGAAACCAACACAATGTCTTTTCTTTTGGTATAGAAAAAAGAAACATGTTAATATTCTCCTAAAAAAAGGATCAACATGTCAAAATGTCACAGATGCTGGTGATGACACAGGAAGTAGCACTTCTGTCTTGTACCTCGACAGCCTTTGTATGTGGAGTTTGCTTGGTCTCACAGTGCCTGTATGGGGTTTTTCTCAATTTTCCTTTCAAAGAGGTGCAAATAAGGATAACAGATGTCTTCAAATTTCTATGATAATAATGAATAAAACATGAATTGTAATTTTTTGAATAGTACAGTATTCTAAAGTAACTAGCAACTATCTAAAGGTGTCAAAGTAAATCATATATTAGGTTGGACGGTCAGACTGTAGCATCTGAACTTCGTAAATGATATTTCAGCTTGTTGTGTGTACAGTAATCTAAAGGCATTGAATGAGTTAAATATAGAAAGCACATAATTCACACTTTCACAGTAGTATTTTTATGGCTTATTCATCCTTTAACCTACTGAAGGAATTTTGCACTTTATTGGAGGTGGCATACTGCTGCATATTTGATTTTATATAAAAGCTCAGGGGACAAATCGGCTAACAAGGCATTTCTGAAGACGTTTCAGAAAAAAAAGAAAACTAAAATGACAACTTTTACATTTTTAGATCCACGATACATACTGTAAATCCTTTTCTTATGCTTTTATGTTTCTGTAATCAAGTTGTTAAAGCTGTACTTTGTTACCTCTCAATTATTCATTCCTTTACTCATTCTTTAGCCCTGCATGTTGCAAAATATGCCTGTACGGCAAAATCACCTATTCTGGCAGCACTGGGTGCAAAACAAATGAATCCTAGCTAGAAGGTGCACTAGTCCAGCTGACTCTCTTTCAAACACCCATAATCAGACATGTAAGTCCAGTTTAGAGCCTCAAGACAACCTAACAGGGATATCTGTGGGAAACATGAATACTCAGAGACAGACCAAGTGAATGAGTGGAGGACATATCATAGTGATAGCCTGGGATTTTAAGCATTGTCCTTAAAGAAGACAGCTTTCAGTTGGTGTGATGCTTTACTGCTGGAAAATGCATGATGAAATAACACATAATAACTACAAAATGCATTTTCCATCTTGAACTTTAATATTTCAAGGCACGGTGTCCCCTGTAGTGTACAACTGAATACTGTATATAGGCCCTGCGATGGACTGAAACATGGCTGCCTTGTGCCATGTCCTGTTGGGATAGGCTGCAGTCTCCTCCAGTCCTGAACTGGATTTGATTAAGTGGTTATGAGAATGTTTTATTTAGTTCAAGTAAGGGACTTACTTCTTCAGGGCTTAGGGTTAGGGTTATGTCACGTAAGTAATATCATTCCAAGATCACAGAAGGCTTTGTTCCTAAGTGAGTCTCCCCTTCCCTCTGCAGTTCTGAAGGACAATGCCAGAAGACGAATGACATCATTTCCTCGCCATAATCGGAAGCCCCACCCCTCTTGGAAGTCTCCAAATAAATCTGAAACGACCATGAAAAGTGGATGTTCAACAGAGCTCCTCATCTTAAGTGTCTTTCTTGTGATCATTTTTTGTGACTGGCAGAGGGAGTAGTTTTAAATCTCTAACAAGCTTTTTTTTCCTTATTTCATCTACGTATTTCGCCATCATTAAATGTGGCTTGCCCGTTTTTTTTATTAACTACCACATTAAGCCTAAGAGGTGAGTCCTGAAACGGTTCATTGTGGTTGTGGCTGTTCTTTAATAATTGCAATTTGATATTCTGGTTACTTAACTTGTGCAATCATCGTTTGTTTTTTTTGCTTTTGGATTACACTTTGAATTTTTTGCTCACTTTTTTAGAATGCAAAAGGGTGGAAAGGTGAAAATTCTCAAAATCACAGCCTCAACATGAAAAAGGATCAAACTCTGGCATATGCTGCACAAATCTATTGTTTATAACTTCAAATAATAATCCATTACCAAACTCATGTAATCCAGTTTAGGGATGCAGAAGCCAAGGCCTATCCTACCTGTATCTGGTTCAGGGTTGAAACCAGTCCTGGAAAGTAAGCAAGCTCAAAGCAGGGCAAAATCTTGTACACTTCCACACTCACTCATGCTGGAATTTTAGAGTTGCCAATTAACCTGCACATGTCTGGGGTGTGAGAGCTAAACCAGGGAACCATAAGGAAAAACCCATGAGGAGAATGTAATAACTCTTCACTGAACAATGCGCAAGTTTAAACCCATTCTTCTGGGGATGTGAGGCACTGGTGCAAAATAAATACTTTTTTATCATAATTTCAAAGTGGGTGTTTAGTGTCACTCATAAATTCCACTGCTTAACAGGAACAATGCATTGCTTTTATAATAACGCTTTATAAGAGCACTTCACTGGAGCAAAGCGACTTCTTCAGAATGTGTCATTCTATCCTTTGTTTTTGTAGTCTTTGAAACATCCCAGATTTGTGAGCTTTTATCTTGCATAAAGCATGCCAGCATGTCTTGCTGTTTCATCTTCATAATGATGTGTAATATTTTCCTCAGTTTTGCATGTTAACATTTTCCCTTGTGCTTTCTGTTAGAAGCCGCTGGACTTGCAAAAGGCTCAAAGAGCTGCAAAGCCTAAAATATACACAGTTTGTGCTGACAAACGCACACGGCACACACAATGGACCAAGGCAGAAGCAACACACCAATCCATTTTTTTTTTGAGTAAGGGAATGATTTGCTTCTTTCATGTGCCCTGAAGAAATTAGTGAGTGGAAATCCTAAATGAAAACCCTGTGTGTCTCTGTATAACAATAAATTGAGTCAGGAGACTGTGGCTTGTGTCTTAATAATCAGAAGATATGACCTTGAGAATTTAACGTACTGTATTCATGTCTGATTAGTTTGATTCAAAATGTAAGATTCGGCTATATTCTCAAAAGACAAATTACAGAAGATGTAACTGTTACCAATTGAAATGAGAAGACTTAAATAAACAGTACACTTTTGCTATGAGCAACTCAGTAAGCCTAAAATTAACTACTCATTTCAACAGAAAGGAATTAAAGAAGGATTTTTCAGAGGTTTTATGGTAGCACGGTGGTTGGCACCGCTGCCTCATGGATTTAGTATACTAGACCAACATCCCAGAATTTGCATTTTCTCCCTTTATGTGCATGGATTTACCTCACAGGTCTCCAGTTTTCATTCCACGTCCCTTAAGACAAGCAGATAAGATTAATTGATGACTCTAAAGAGACATGAGTGCTTGTGTGAGTGAGTGAGTCCCGCTCTGGACTGGCATCTAGTCCAAGGCTATTTGTGGACAGACAGACAGATAGATAGATAGATAGATAGATAGATAGATAGATAGATAGATAGATAGATAGATAGATAGATAGATAGATAGATAGATAGATAGATAGATAGATAGATAGATAGATAGATTCAATTCATGGCACGGTGTGTTGGTGGGTATAACACTGGCTCAAACACAGAAAGCAAAGAGTTATGGTGTGCTGGGGTCACTGGCTTCTTTGAAATGCATAAAAGATCTGAACAAGAATTTAATCAATAAGCTGAATACGTTTGCGGAGGATGCCAAATTAGGTTGAATGGCAGATAATGTAGAATCATCTAAACTATTACAAAGGGACATAGACACCATACAAGCTTAGTGCCATTATGAACAATGTTGCACATCCTCTCTCTGACACACTAATACTGAGGACTTTCAGACAACCAACCATCTATCTATCTATCTATCTATCTATCTATCTATCTATCTATCTATCTATCTATCTATCTATTGTGATGGACAGTCGGGGATCTTGCGCAACGGGACCCCCCTTTTAGGAGAAGACCGGGGGAATGGGCATACTCCCCCAGGACACGAGAGGGCAGCCCCCTTGAGTTACAAAGGGGCCACGGAATTGGAGCTTAGAATCTCAACCCGGTGCGGGTCCGTGGCCACCGCCAGGGCGCACCTGGACAGCTCCAGAGCATGGACATGCAGCACATCCGCCACACTCCGAAGTGCTACCAGATGTTAATCAATGGGCACCTGGAGCATTTCTGGGTACACTATAAAGGAGGCCATCTCACTCCACTCAGAAGCCAGAGTCGAGAGGAGGAGGACAAAGCTTGGGAAGAAAGGAGTAGAGGAGACTCGGAAAGGAAGAGAAGGTCAGAGTAGAAGGACTGAGTACTGTTGTGCGCAGGACTTCATAAATAAAATGAGTGTGTGTTTTGGACATACGGTGTCTGTCTGTCTGTGCAACGGGCCCATCTTCTACACTATCTATCAATCTATCTATCAGTCTATCTATCTATCTATCTATCTATCCACAGTGGACAACAAATTCTTTTCAAAGGTTTTACTTTCTATGATATCTTCAGGCTGTACATAAAAATAACTTCAGATTGAGTGTATCACATATGAATTTGGAGAAAAATTGAAATGAACTTTTATCGAATGTACCACATTTTTAACAATTCATTGGTTCAATTGATAAAAAAATGTTTACAGCTGATTTTCATTTGTAATGCTTCTCATTTCAGTGTCCAACTACACTCTACTTGTACGGGTGGATTCCATTGGCCTTCATACTGCTTTACTATCATTGCAATGTTCCGTTGAAACCTTTCACCACGTTTGTCACTGACTGCACCAGCAGGGAAGAAGTCAAAGTGTGAATGCAGAAAATTAATCTTTAGCGACACATTGAACTTCATGGTTTTGTACGATTGAAGCATGTTGTCAACTAGCTGAATGGACTTTGGTGCTCTGTACTTGCGAAGACAATTCTCAACAACATTCTTGAATGCTTTCCAAGCAGTTTCCTCTGGCTCCACTAGTAGATCTTCAAACTATTTGTCATTGGTGATGTGTTGGATTTGTAGACAAACAAAATGCCTTCCTTAATCTTGGTATTTGTGTCTCAAATACTGCACTCCTTTGGCTTTCTTGTTCATCACTTTAACAAGACAAAAATATCTTTGTTGGGTTGACAAGTGGTTGATATGAAACAGTTTTCTGCCCTGGAACCCAATGCTTACAGAGCAGCCAAGTCTTTTTAATGTAATTATACTCTTCGCATGGCTGGCTGTCCCATTCTAAAATGAAACAACAGGACTTGGAATATTTGACCTGCATTCCTGCTATGTTTAGGCGGCTACAGATGTTCCAATTGAAATGGCTGTACTGCATATGAATACTTATAATATGAGACTAAAATCAGATAATTGGGTGACGGTATTTCACCTAATGTTTAAAGGTATTTTGTGATCAGCAACCCAAAATTTATAACCTACACGCAAAAGAGTTCAGGAACCAAAATCTTCATGGACCATTGTCATCTATCTATCTTCTTGTGCAGTATTTTGTTTTGTGTTTATTTCCAGACTTTTCTATCAAAATGTCTTGTTTTTAAAAGAAAAAAATGTCATCAATCTCGTCCGATACCTCTTTGTACTATGGCCCCAAAAACGGAGCATTAGAAGTGTCTGCTCATCGGAGGCCACTCTCCTCCCCCATTAAGCACACCGTTTTTACATCTGAATAACATTATTAATCCCCCAAAGGATTCCTAAAGAACTTGACAGAGAAAGAGGGCCGCACCATGCATCAGTAACAAGCTGTGGAGTCACTTACAACAGGACCTCCATTTTCCCATCCTTTGCAAAGGAAAGAGCACAAGGAGGTGAAGTGGGTTGCTCAGGGTCATGATAGAAAGCAAGAACTGGGACAGAGCTTTCCTTTCATACCAGAATATCTTAGTAGAGCAAATTTTATAGGAGATGCAGTAATCATCAATTAAACATTTGTTATGCTTGCCAGCGTAGTCCCTCCAAAAACAGGTAGAGCACAAAAACAATTATCGGCTAAAGGAAAAAGGACACTTAAGGTTCTGCTTCTTTATAGCACAAACTTACTCATTTTACAAAAAAAAAATAAGTGGACTAGAAACTGTCAGCATTTTTGAGTTTAAACATGAAGTCAAATTATTACAAATAGGCATTCACGTGGCATTAACATACTGGACCTCAACAATGACTGTGTGCTCTGCACTGCAAAGCATTATACAGATGACATCTTTGCCACTATTTAATATCATTTAAATCTCACAGTGATTATTCAGATTATTTTATTTTGATGTTCAGTGTTTCCTTTCACACAAGAAGAGACACAAATGAACAAAGCACTTATAGTATCTATCTATCTATCTATCTATCTATCTATCTATCTATCTATCTATCTATCTATCTATCTATCTATCTATCTATCTATCTATCTATCTCCATCTAATCACTGATAATCATTCCACTTTTTCCAGGATATGAATGTTTCACGTAAATCTCTGCAGATACTTTAATATCAACATTTAAAAAATGAGCGAGGGGTACCAGCAAAGTAGAAACTGCAGTTACTCTGTTTAAGAGGCGAGAACACTGAGCCTATTGATTCTGTGGGAAAGCAACAGTGAAGATGTAATCTCTGATCAATTAACCTTTCATCTGGGATTCAGGACACTAAAGGGAAGAATAGTGGAAAAACTGAGAAGAATCAGACTGTCAAGGGATGATAAAGAACACAACGTTTCAGGAAGAAGGAAGACATTTATGATCCTAATTCTGAATGCACTACATGTATATTCATTTTTGCTTTGTATGGAATTATATAGAACATTGTGCATTTTATAACAGTTCTGCATTTTCAGTGTTTTTTGTTTAACATACATCAAATTATTATTTATTTAGCTAATTAGGCATATTCTGTGAAATCCTACACATAATTTTGAGATATTACAGTTTCGCAGAACAGTTTATTTGCCACTCTTTCTGCATCCATCACAATGCTTCTAAACTGTAACACCTGTCTTCTTGTAGTTTTATTTATTAGACACTGTCTAATTTTATTTAAAACTACATATGCTATAAAGGGTAACACTTCTGCCCCACTGATTTGATGTCATGGATTCAAACCCATCATCCTGTTGTTGACTGTTTTGAGTTTGCACATTTTCACACATTTCTGTGTGGGGTTTTCTCTGGAGTGCAGAACACAGAAGGCCAGGGAGCGAGTGGTAATATCTCCTTTCTGTGCCACAACATGGAAGTGGAAGGATTTTACAGGGGATACATCGGTACATGGCATCCTAACAGCCACTGAGTGACACCAGAGATGAATTGGGAAAGTCAGCACAGTAGCTGACTGCCTGCTATGGGCAGAGCGTCCCCCCGTGCACTGGATGGCAGCACCCTATTTGGCAACCCCCAGTGTGGACGTCCACAAGGCAGCATGGGAGTTGTAGTTCTGTTTGGAGTCTGCAGGGATCTTTAGGTGGATATCAATACAAGGACTGTGGTGGTCCTACCTGACTCAGAAGTGCTTCCCAGGAGCAATAGATTAAGCACTGGAAGTACTTCAGGGTCTGGATTTAAAAGACATCCCACCAGTTGATTTGGGGGAGATGGAGCCGGATGTGGAGGAAGGACAAAGCTCACCTGGGAGGAGTGGAGGTGGAGAAAAAGAAAAGGAAGAAAACAAAAAGTGTTTTGCTGTGTTTTGAGTAAAAGAAGCCTGCATGAGGGTATTGTTTCAATTAAAAGTAATTTAGTTGAACTAGGACTGGTGTGGTGAAATTGTGTCCTGTGATTTGGGGCTATAGGCCACATTGGGCACTTCAGTTTTCTCTGAAATCTCCTGAGCAACCTCCAAACTTCGACTTTATGTGATTTTGGACAATCAAGGTGGATAGGAAGGATAAGCTTGTTGGGCTGAATAGCCGGTTTTTGTCACAATTGTTCTAATGTTCTAATAGTAAGATAACCGGTGTTTCCAAATTATACAGTTGCATGAATGGGCTCTGTGTCTTATGCCCAGTGCTCCCTGCAACCCTGAATTGGATTAAGGGGATTTAATAATGCTTTGTGGATGTTACAAAAACATACTAAAAAACCAGGGATGCAGTAATTAGCAACACCTTATGTTAATTTTCATTTTCTGGTGCCGCATATTATTATTATAAAGAGTAATTACATTTGGTATTCTTTTTTGAGCATAGGTAAGTCAATTCATCTGCCTATCCACTTTTTCAGTCACAAGATTACTAGGAGTTGAAGTCTATCCCATGCAGCATTAAGTGCAAGGCAGGGGACTCACACGCTCTAGATTATGGCTGACAATTAATCAATTCATCTAACAAAAATGCATTTTGGATATTATAGGAAGCCATTGTCCACTTACATCAGCGTATCTGTAGACTTCACACTGTGAACGGTGGCAACTACTTTGCCACAAACAGATGTATGTAGTTCATATTATTTGATTACAATCGGCTAGAAAAGTAACGATTCAGTTACGTCTGCACCACTAACAACGTAAAGGGCTGCACAACTGGCAGTAGTAATGATGCCACTCAGAGAGTAGGATATTAGTACAGCGCTTCCTCTAATGGTGGTCATGATGACAAGCATGGGTCTCAGAATATTTGCTGCTAGATTAAAGTCTTAATGCAATAGAGAGATACAACAAGAAAAAAATAATACAATTTAAGAATGCCTGCTGAATACCAGTCTGACAAAGGAGGTTGAAAATGACAGCCCTATTGTTAAGCCCACAATGGTTTGCTTTGCGTACTTGACCTAAACAGGTTTATTAAATACCTTCTCACTTAAAATTATAAGTGCACGCCAAACACCTAGTGCTAAAATAAATATAATGCCAAAACTAGTGCATATATGCCCAAAAGAATCAAAGACCAAAATTCTGACACACAACAAACTTTTTTTCTTTTAAGAGATGTCATTTAAATACGAGGTGAGACATAAAAATAACCGGACTGGGCCTGGTGCTTTCCTGGAAAACCGTCTGGAGGTCAGTCGGACGTGAATCATAGAACTATATCCCCTCCTACATGCCCTCTCAAACCGCCAACCAGCTAGGCATATCCTGTAAATAGCCCAGTCAATATCTGCACAACAATTGCTAAACAACTTACCACGATAATAGATTTTCGGGTGAAAAAATCGAACAGCGAATCAACTTCAAATTTCTCACGAATTTTCTCTTTTCCCGTAAAGCAGCTGTTGACTGACAAATACATTCCTGTCCTCGATCATCCTCCCTATTCACCTGATTTAGCTCCCTGTGATTTTTACTTACTCCTGAAAATCAAAAGTGACCTGAAGGGAACACATTTTTCTTCAATGGATGAAATGAAGAAAAAAACGTCAAGCCTGTTGAACAGTCTCAAGCAAGAAGACTTCCAGCACTGTTTCAATCAATGGAAGATACGTATGGAGCAGTGTAGAGATCGGGAGGGGGAGTATATGGAAGGTGGCAATGTTTAGAATGCGGTAATTCATCAATAAATATTTTTTTTTACCAATTTGTTTATTTTTGTGTTTCTTGTATACCAGCTTTCAAAAAAATGGCAAAAGAAATGGAAAGAGTGAAATAACTGTCTGAAGCAGCTGACACAACTGATAGGGAGAATTTGATTATTAACTGGGGCAAGTAGAACCATATTGGCCTTTGGATTAAAAAAGGCAGACCTGTCCTTATTTTAGATAAGAGGGAGTGCTGGAGATTTTGTCTTGTAGCTTTAGAGGAGTCAAGGCCATCACAGAAATAATTGTGACTGTGTTCTTAAAAACTGCAACCAATGGCCGTGCCACAAATCTGTATTTTGTTAGGCAAAGTAGTTGGCTGCAGCACCACTGGCCTACACACACTCACCAGATTGGTTTTAATTCAGCCAACTTGTCAATGTTATGATTTGGATTCTTTTTGGCTTTCTTATGGTACTTGGGTTTACTTTTTTGGATTTAGTTTTGGTTTTGGAACATGTATAGGGTGGTCCAGATCTAATAATGCAATTTTCATTACGTTGTAACTTATTAAGTTTATGACATAGAAAATCACCCGAAAAATCCCGGACCATTGAGAAGTGTGCGAACTGACGACATGAAGAATCGTCTTTGCGCTGAACTGGAATCGTCCCTGCATAAATCAAAGTCATCCAGAAGATCTGGATCTGCATAATTAGATCTCGACCACCCTGTACATTCCAGGTCTGATAATGGTTTCCCTAACAGAAATTTATTTAACTCGGTTGAACAATTGTTGCATCTTTTTGACACCATTTTGCTTTTTCATGTACACAGTTAAAATGTGGAGCGGTCATAGGAAATGAGCCAGAAGTGTGGGGCACACGATGTCTTATTCTTGTTGGTATAAATTTTACCCCATGCACTTCCTAAACCGTCCAAGTTCACCTATTGAAGACCAAGAGACTTGGTCATTTTACTTTTGATTGCGTGTTTGGTAATGAATCCTTGCAAATGAACTATTGACTACAATTAAGAAGCCTGATTTTTGGACTGAAAGTAATTTTTAAAAATTTCTTTCTACCTCATTCTTCCTGCAAGAACAACCAAAGGAAAAATACTAACTATGTCATCAAAGTTTCAAAGTGACCAGTGCTAACTTATATGAAAAAGAAAGAAAAATATTCTAAATTCAAGTACAAGTAACGAACTGCTGCGGCATAAGTGAGTGAACTCAGGAGTGCGACTGTAAAGCTCACTCTCAGGCTTACAGCTAATGCTGTCTTGTTCTAAAAGAAATATATAAACATGGGAACAAACTCAAAATCAGTTTCTCAAATCGCTTGCATTTATCTGCACTGTAAATTGCAATAGATATTCATTTTTTCTTACTAGATGGTGTTTAAAACAGTTAACAGGCTTTATTCTATCTTTTTCTGCTGAAAATGCTTAAACGTTTGGGAGTCCTTGATCATACCTTTATTCCTTTTTTAAAATCATTGTACTTTAAAGTGCACTGTTCGTAAAACTCCCAGAGAAACTCATTTAGAAAAGACAGGGGCAAAATGAATTTCTGTTTGCAACAATAACACAACCATCCCTTTCCGGGAACGCTGGAAAAGACTCCCAATATATTTGACTTCAGAGACTTTGTACAAGTTTAAATGAACAAATGAATGTCACTAATGTCAGCGAAGGTTCAGCAAACCAATATATTCAAACAGCTGCTAAGCTTTCTTTAGGACCATGAAATGCAAGTATTTCCTCTAATCCATCATTTCAACAAGGTTTGAAAATCAGCCGAAAACACAGAATAAAAAAAGAAGACTTCTAATAAAAAAGGAAAATGATTTTCCTTTTATCTACAGCTTTTTTTAACATAATCATTATTAGAGTTATAATAAATAGTATAGAAAAAAATAAAAATAAATGTAAACTTTGTTGCTCAGTAATTGAAAATCAAAATATACATCAGTGTGTTTAAAAGAAATGTTCAGATGAGCGCAGGGCCATTCTGCCTAGTAAAGCTTTTTCATTTCAATTCTCCTAATCACTCATTCACAGTGGATTCAGACCCCTTCACTTTCTGCCCACTCTGTATTACAAATTTCATTTTAAATGAATACAAGTACAAGTTGACCCATCAACCTACACTCAATAACCCATAATGAGAAAGTGAAAAAAATGTTTTCAGAAAGGTTTGTAAATTTGTTAAAAATCAAAACCAGAAATTTCTCATTCACACAAGCCTGCAGACCCTTAATTCAGTACTTTGTAGAATCCCCTTTGGCAGCAATTACTGCTTTGTGACTTCTTGGGTACATCTCTACAAGCTTTACACACCAGAATTTGGGAAGATTATCTCATTCTTTCTGTTGGTTCCCCTCAGGCTCCATTAGATTGGGTGGGACTGCCAGGTTCAGGTCTCTCCACCAATGTCCCATGGGGTTTAAATCTGGGCTTTGGATGAGACACTCAAGGACAGTGAGAGACTTGGCCCAAAGACACTCCAGCACTGTCTTGGCTTGTCATTGTCATACCGAAAGCTGCAATGTCACCTCAGTACGATGTTGTGTGCACTCTGGAGCAGGTTTCCTTCAAGGAATTCTCTGTATTTGGCTACATTCATCCTTCCCTGAATTCTGATCAGTCTCCCTATCCTTACCACTGAGAAGCAACTCCATGCCACCCCTCCTGCCATCACCATGCTTCACTGTAGTATTCACTGGTATTAGTCAGGTGATTCATGGTATTCACCAGACAAAGTGCTTTCCCTTCTCCCCAAAGATTTTGATTTTTGTCTCATCAGACCAGAAAATCTTTATCCTCATGAACTGAGAGTTCTTTAAATGCCATTTAGGAGTCTCCTAGCAGGAGTCAGCCACTCTGTCATAAACAACTAATTGATTGAGTACTGCTGAGATGATTAGCCTTCCAAAAGATTCTCCCATTTCAGCAGCAGAGGATTTCTAAAGTTCTGTTAGATTGAAAATTGGGTTCACAGTTATCTCCCTGACCACGGGCCTTCTTGCCCAGATTGTCAGCTTGGCCAGACAGACTCATGTTTTTTACAAACATACTTCCTTTTCACAATTATTGAGGCCACTGTTATCTTGAAAACATTCAAAGTTTACAAATGGGTTTATACCCTTGCCCTGCTCTATGTTTCACCACAGTTTGCAACGGTCTATGAGAGTTTCTTAAACTTCATGGCTTGCTTTTTGACCTCATATGCAATGTAAATTGTGGGGCCACATATTGTATACACAGGTGTGCCTTTCTAAATGATGTCCAATAAAATCAATTTGCCACTGGTGGACTCCAATCAAGATCTTGATCAAGGATCATTAAAGCAAACAGTATGCACCTGACCACAACTTGGAGCGCCACAGCAAAGGTTACTTATATGAATGGGAGATTTCAGTTTTAGTTTTTTAATTAAATTTGCAAACTTTTTTGAAAACATGTTTTCATTTAGTCATTAATGGTTATTGATTGTAGACTGATGGGCAAAACTAGCAAGATATCCATTTAAAATCAAATCTACAACACAATAAAGCAGTGGCCACAGGTTTTCATTCTAACCCTTTTCTTAATTAGTGACCTGTTTTTGCTGTTTATTAACTTCTTTTGAATTCATTTTAATTGACTTGTTTTTTAAGACTTGTCCCCCTGATTGTTCCTCTGAATTGCTTCATTTCTTTCCTTAAATGGCACCCAAACAGAAATGAAATGTGAAACGAGTGAGCCAACAGAATACCAACCAAGTCAGGGCCTCAAACTCCAACTAATTTCACTCCAAGCAGTTGCTTAATTAGGCACAGAGTTTTGTCGTTAATTAAACTCGTTCTTTAATTCCATGGCTTGTTGCTGCTCTCAAAATGCAATAGCATACATTTCCAAAATTGTCGATTTTCTCTTTTCTAAGAGCACTGTTAAAATGTTTTGTGAACCTCAGCAGATCAGCATTCCTGAGGCCTTCACCTTTCTTTATTTTCAGATACTGCATGATCAACAATGTTGGTCATGTTTTGGTTCATTTTGTATCTCATTATTATTTGGCTCCTAATTAAGGAAAAATAAATAATTAAGGGGTCTGAGTGTTTGAGAGCAAGTCAATTAAAATGAATTCAAAAGAAGTTAATTAGGAGCATATACAAGTCACTAATTAAGAAAAGTAACAATGGTTACAATTAAAACCTGCAGCCACTGTGACCCTCCAGGACGGGAGTTGGGGACCCCTGCAATAAAGTGTGCAGAAAGTGAAGGGTTCTGAATATTTTCTGTATCCACTGTATACAGTATACATTAGCTAAACTGAAGTTCTAGCTACAACTGGTTGATGCAGTGGTTTGCAGAGTCTTCAGATCAGATTTTGGCTGTCACATGTGAATGGCAAAGAACAGTTGGATACTGAGGGATTATTGTAATAATGAATAAAAGAACAGAAGGAATTTGACAAATGAGAGGTGATGCAATTTGTACATGTTTGGCATATGCTGTGACTATTTTTGAGAATGTTCCTCTTCAAAATTGAAATAATTTTGCAGTTTCTGTGACTGATTTAGCTTCATGAACTCTGCTAGCTGCCTCATGATGCTTGTAAAACTCACATATCACACTGCTATTTGTCAGACGTCTTTCATTCTGTAGTTGGGATACACTGCTAATTGTCAATCAACCTAATGTGATCCTCTGCACCTGCATTTGCAATGATGATTTAGTTATTTCAAAGTTAAATTTCTTTTTCATGTGGTGTTTCTGTTATTTTATCTACCCTGCATACAACCAAATGGACTAGTGTTCCAGATTTTCAAAAAGCCTTTGATGCAGTCCTACACCAAAGATTAATTATGAAACAAGACGCTTTAGGCATCAGAGGTAACCTACAAAACTGGATATCTAGTTGGTTAACTGGCAACTGGCTTTAGACAAAGAGTACAGATAAGAGGAGAATGCTCCATGTAGGGTGAGGTCATCAGTGGAGACCCCCAAGGGTCTATCCTGGACCATTACTTTTTCTGATTTAGATTAATGACATTGATTCTGGTATAGTTAGATAGATAGATAGATAGATAGATAGATACTTTATTAATCCCCAAGGGGAAATTCACATACTCCAGCAGCATACTGATAAAAACAATATTAATTAAAAAGCAATAAAAAAAAAAGCAGTGCAAGTTAAAAAATGCATGGTGAAGAGTGCTAGGCAGGTGTAACAGTCTATCTATAACTTTGTATAATGTTAACGTTTACCCCCCCGGGTGGAATTGAAGAGTCGCATAGTGTGGGGGAGGAATGATCTCCTCAGTCTGTCAGTGGAGCAGGACAGTCACAGCAGTCTGTCACTGAAGCTGCTCCTCTGTCTGGAGATGATACTGTTCAGTGGATGCAGTGGATTCTCCATGACTGACAGGAGCCTGCTCAGCGCCCATCTCTCTGCCACAGATGTCAAACTGTCCAGCTCCGTGCCTACAACAAGCTAATAAACCTGTGAAATTTGCAGATGACACTAAAATTGCAGGAATGGTTAAAAACTGAGCAGGCAGCAAAAAGAATTCGAAAAGATCTGGACGACCTTCAGAACTGGGCAAACACCTTGAATCTGTAGTTTAATACAGAAAAGTGCAAAGTACTAATGTGTGCAAAAGGAACATCAATTAGAAATACAAGATGGGAGACACTGTCCTACAAGAAGCAACCTCCAATTTAGGTGTTTATGTTGACATAGCATTTTCATTGACTAAGCAATGCAGAGAAGTGGTTATAAAGGCAAATAAAATGTTAAGTTATATCATAAAAACTGTTAAATATAAGTCAAGGGACATAATGTTCAAACTTTATAATGCACTAGTGAGTCCGTGTCTGGAGTATTGTGTGCACTTCTGGTCATTACGATACCAAAATGAAACAGCAGCACTTGAAGCTGTGCAAAGGAAAACAACCAGGTGCACCCCAGGACTTAAAGTCAAGTCCTACTATGACACACTCTGACTGGTGTCGAGAAGAAGATTCGAGATGGGGATCTACACCAGGTCTTCATACAAAGGCATTGATAAAGCAGATCCAGAAACATTCTGTCAGCTTAAGGTTTAATGACATACTCAGAAACATCAGTGGAAATTAAGGGGAAGTGAATTTACGACTGAATCCAGGAAGCACTTCTTTACACAAAGAGTTGTGGGTCTCTGGAACAAACTACCAAGACAGTTGACACAGATACCTGGACAACCTTTATGACAAATCTGGGTGAGCTACTGGGACAGCTTAGCTATTACCTAAACAAATGGGCTTGATGGACTGAATGGACCCCTCTTGTTTGTCACATTCCTTATGTTTCTTATGCCCCATCCAAGGTTAACTTCTGCCATGTGACTAATACTTCCAAGTTAGCTGTCAGTCATTCACAACTCAAAACCAATTTTGGGAAAGTTTAGTTAAGTTATCTGTTAAAATGAACAGCAATAGACAGCGAACATACCTCTTTACCTTGGAATTTAGGAAATAAAATTGAGTAGATGAAGCCAACTGAAATATTTAAACTGCTTAAGAAATTTAAAGGGAGGTTAAAGAAACAGAACATTCCCTAATTAGGCAACCTCTTTTTGATACCAAGTTTTTATCTGTGTTGTCAGTTATTCATCTCAATTGGCCACAGATTTTTATAAATGTCCCCTGTGGTGGATGTGTCTTTTACAAAGAGTTCACAGATATCATCTATAATATTCTGTTCCTCGATTTACCACTCTTTGACTGGACATTTGAGGTTCAGTCTAATGATTACTTGTTCAAATAAAATAAATACTATGAGAATTTGAATCTCAGAGGATTCAATGATGCTTTGTAAATCGCCAATTCCATTCTTTCCCATATTTTTGAGATGATTTTAACATTCAGAGACTAAGCTGAGTGTCCCTTGTTAGTTTAAAGGGCTCACATTCATAATAGATTTGCTTTTAGATCACACAAAGGCTTTCTTTACATTCAGGAGCATATTTAATCCCAAAAGCCCTCAATCCCATTTTGATTCTTATTTCACACATCTGGTTTCCATTTATCAACATTAATGAAGCTTTTTATGGAAACTTAATAAGAAATGTTAAATAAACTTAAATGGGAAGACGCTAGTTTGAAGTGAATGAATCCTCAGTACATTTTGTCTATGGCTTTCTTATGACTTCATCATACTTGTAAAACCAATCCAAAAGAGTGAGAATATAATATTAGCCCACAAAAAAAATGTTGAAATACAAGAGCAAGAGCATGCCAAATATTAATGAAGGGTTTGTGGACTGGAATATTGCTACAGTATAATATAAATGGATTTTGTCCTGAACAGTATCAATGAAAGTTAGAATCATGCCGTGTTGGATGTGGTCAGCGCTAGTGCATGGATAGAAGTGTGTTGCAAAGGACTTATAATTTGGGGTGGTTCTCCATTTCTGGAAATTCTAGAACAGTAGTTCTAAAATCCGGTTGCTGTGGTTAGGTGTTTTCATTCCACCCGATTCTTGCTTTAAACTGGATTGTGGTTAAACATGCTTTTATTTGCCAGATTCTGCCTTTAATGTGTCGACCTATAAATATCCAATAGGGCTAGTTCAGTCTTCTACAACAATGACAGGTAGTGTAGTGTAGTTTTTAGGACTTTTAGGCCCCAGCTGGTTCTGTCCTTCCTACAAGCTCACTGTGTGACTTTAATCAAGTTTTTTAACTTGTGTGATCATCAGTCTGTTCAAACAACATGATATTCTGATATTGTAAGTAAGCATAGCTAGGGCATCCACCAAATATATAAAAATGAGTATGGGGATGAATACATTTCCTGATTGTTCCTTATTATTTATTCATTCATTTCCAAATCTGCAGAGGGAAGTGGGGCAGTGACAATTCCAACAGCACATAGTAGTTAACTGACAAATGCTTTCTACATTATGCACTGCCAGGTTTTTATGATTACAGAGTGAATTTTGTTACTGCACATTTTTGCACAAGTCTGTATTCATTGACCACAATAATCAACAATTGTTTTTAAATTTACATCAAAATACTATAGTTATCTACAAAAGAGAGAGTAGATATGCTTAATGATATATGATCAAACAACACTAACAAAGACAACACTTACATTGCCAACTTTACAAACAAATGGATGAGCATTCAGTCATACCAGATGATAACTCAAATCAGCCGCCGGGAATAGAATATCCTAGGTTAATGGAAACGTCCAGCTCAAAACAGAAGATATCTCAGGGGGACACAGTTAGTGTAGAGTCAGTGGAGCTCGTAGTAAGGGCAGTCACTACAGTCAAACTGTCAGAAATGGATGCAGAAGTCTCAGACTTGACCGGGGCACATTCCACGTTTAAGCTTCTGCAATAATGTGCTATAAGGCGATCAGATCATCCTTAATAATGCCTGTTTCACTTTAAAATAACAATATGATTGAAGCAATAAAGATGCAATATATGTGTTTGTTTGCCCATGCCAACATTTTTATGTTGGAAAAACATTGAGACCTGTCAGAAACAGAATCATGAAGCTCAAAAGCAGCATTCTCACTGGCTCCATTCAGCATCCTGTATTAAGGCATTTTGTGGAAAACGAGCACTTGGTATCCCAACTTAAATATTCAGTTTTGCAAATAGTTAAACTAAGCACTGGGATGGAGAATATAATACTCGTTTGTTGTGAACTAGATGAAGTACCCGGTTTTGCCCAGGTGTATTTGTATAATGGTTTATTTTAAGAAAGCAAATATTGATGTGCTTTTAAATGTTGACCCTTTTGTCATTGCCTGCTGAAATGCAGATGTCTCATTCATCATCTATACTGCCACGCTTTTACTCTTCTCTGCTTGCATGTGTCAAGAATTCGTTGCATTCCATAATTGCAGTAACTACTTGTTAGGTTGGAACAATGGGTGCTATTTGAATGTCTTTTTGTATTTCCTTATTAACTGTGTGTTTCAAAAAGAGATGCTTAATCCCCATTATTAACCTATATTCATTAAATATATTTTGAAGCTCAATGAAGTTCATATGTTAACTTGGGTAATAAATACATAAGCAACATTTCATGAGTCCAGCCATGATGGGTGGCACGGTGGAGCAGTGGTAGCGCTGCTGCCTCGCAGTAAGGAGGCCTGGGTTTGCTTCCCGGGTCCTCCCTCCGTGGAGTTTGCATGTTCTCCTCATGTCTGCGTGAGTTTCCTCCGGGTTCTCTGGTTTCCTCCCACAGTCCAAACACATGCAGGTTAGGTGCATTGGGGATACTAAATTGTCCCTAGTATGTGCTTGGGGTGTGTGTGTGTGTGAGCTCTGCGGTGGGCTGGCACCCTGCCTGGGGATTTGTTTCCTGCCTTGCGCCCTGTGTTTGCTGGGATTGGCTCCAGCAGACCCCAGTGACCCTGTAGTTAGGATATAGCTGGTTGGACAATGGATGCATGGATGGATGGATGGATGGTTCAGCCATGATTCCTGAACAAATAAATAGACAAACAGACAAGATGCATTCAATGAGATCCTTGGTGTGCAAAAAGGATAAATAACACCAAACAAAGCTAAAAGATTTCACAGACAGAAGGAATTACATTGTATCTCTAATGATTGAAGCAGCTTGAATCTTTAAATGTAAGAGATCAATGAACTAACCTGTTTTTTATAATTAGGTAAAAAAATGAACTGATTCACAGTATGCTGATGTTTCTCATTGTAGAACATCTTGTCTTGTCTTTAGGTATATCATTTAAAGGTAATGGCCCTTTTCTCTTCTTGTCTATTTCAGCTTTGTTTTCCTTGACAAACTGCTGGCCTAAAAACGTTTCCTTAATTGTGGTGTTTAAGCAATACACATGTATCACACTTTTAAAGTATTTTAAAGTACTATTTTGTACAAGAAATGGTATGATAGATGTAATAAATTGTGAGATATTTTGTTAAAATATTAATGCAGTTTGTTGTAGATATATAGATTACTAGCCAAAGTATCTGTTGTTGTTCCGACATAAATAAACTAGGAAATATGTTCTTTTTCAAATTCATCATGACTAACACAAACCATGATGACACACAATGGCATACTCTTACAGAAAGGCTGTAATCAACGAGGCAATGAAACTACTGTTCAAATAAGCTGAGAAGAAAACACTTTTCCTGTGGACCTTAATGAGATTTTTCTTTGGCCACTACAAGACTTGATGACAGTGTCTGTCCATTAGCCCAGCACTTTCCTGCTGCCTGATAGGAAATGAAGTCCTGGTTTCAGTGCAGGTTTTTGGGTTGGTCCTTCCCATTATATCCCTTCTCACAAATGTGACCCATAGCTTATACCCAGGGCCGTCTTAACAGCATTATAGGCCCCCAATCAAAGCAATGCACTGGGCCCCTACCAACACAACCACTCAGCAAGTCACAACATACATACATTAGAATGGGGCACCTATGCTCGTGGGAACTGCGTTAAGACAGCCCTGCTTATACCTCAAGTTAATGTCAACGCACACTCAAAACGTTGTTAAGATTGGTTGAGCCGTTTTTGTGCGATTGGTGAACAAAAAGAAGCAGACTCCTAAACAGCTTGTAATTTTATTTATATAGATTTTTATTATTTATCATTTATTATTTCTTGTGAGAAATGTGTGTTGAAATCTTGATGCATTTTCACAGAAATCCTTCTTCTTCCTCTTCATCTTTTCCCACTTCTAAGTGAGGTTGATGTTTTATAGATTTAATTATTATTATTTACTGTTTATTTTTCTTATTCCAGTTTTTATGCTTTACTTGGTTGTTCACTTATTTGCAGCACCACAATTCTTTGTCCTGAAGGAGGAACAGTTGTTCCTTAAACACATGTCTGTTCGATTTCAGTGGTTGCCCTTCACCTCCAGACTTTTGAGGTATCTTTTGGCTGTTTGGCCGTAGTGGCTGCCTTTACTACAATTCCACTAGCTCAAGATTGAGCATCTAAATGAGTGATTGTTTGTTCATTTGTTTATATGCAGTCATTTTCAATATATGAAGGCCTTTTCAGTATTTTATCATTTATTGTTAAGCACATTTGCCCACTCTTTTTTGTAGATAACTAAGTTTTTACCTAAGGCAACTTTAATAAATAGGGTACATACAATATATATTATATATATATAATATATATAATATATATAATATATATACTCAGCAAAAAAAGAAACATCCCTTTTTCAGGACTGTGTATTTCAACAATAATGTTTTAAAAATCCAAATAACTTTACAGATCTTCATTGTAAAGGGTTTAAACAATGTTTTCCATGCATGTTCAATTAACCATAATCAATTAATTAACATGCACCTGTGGAATGGTCGTTAAGACCTTAACAGCTTACAGAAAGTAGGCATTTAAGGTCACAGTTCTAAAACGCAGGACACTAAAGAGACTTGTCTACCGACTGTGAAAAACACCCAAAGAAAGATGCCCAGGGTCCCTGCTCATCTGCGTGAACGTGCATTAGGCATGCTGCAGGGAGGCATGAGGACTGCTGATGTGGCTAGGGCAATAAATTGCCATATCCGCACTGTGAGACGCCTAAGACAGCACTACAGGGAGACAGGAAGGACAGCTGATCATCCTCGCAGTGGAAGAGCCCGGATCTCAATCCCATTGAGCACGTCTGGGACCTGTTGGATCACAGGGTGAGGGCTAGGGCCATTCCCCCCAGAAATGTCCAGGAACTTGCAGGTGCCTTGGTGGAAGAGTGGGGTAACATCTCACAGCAAGAACTGACAAATCTGGTCCAGTCCATGAGGAGGAGATGCACTGCAGTACTTCAAGCAGCTGGTGGCCACACCAGATACTGACTGGTACTTTTGATTTTGAGCCTCCCTTCATTCAGGGACACATTGTGAAACATTTTTAGTTTATGTCTTATGGTGTTGACTCTTTTAGTGTTCATACAAATATTTACACATTAAGTTTACTGAAAGTAAAAACAGTTGAGAGTCAGAGGACGTTTCTTTTTTTGCTGAGTATATATATATATATAATATATGTTTATGTATGTAACTTTTAAATTGTAGAGGAGGCTCATTAAACTATTTTCTCAATGTCATCCAAACGTCAGAGGCACACTTGTGTTTAGCCCAATGCGCTGGCCAGAATGCTACATACCCACTTAATGAATTATTATTAGAAATAGGACACAAAAATGATGATGTTTTCTGGAATGAAATCATGCAGTCAGTGATTCCATTAGGTTCCGCTGTAAAGACCTTTTACAATTCTCTCCTTCAGATGTCAGAAGTCTTTTGATTTTTGTTACACTAAAGTATGAAACATTACTAAAGCTCATGAACATCATCCAGGCCTGTCTTCAGCCTAATGCTCATTTCAGATGGGTTACTTTATGGATCCATAAGAACTGATTAACTGCCAAGTTGAAGAGCTCAACATGTATTTTTCAATATTATACAGACATTCTAATCTGGTTCTAAAGTAAATTTATTTTCATAATGAAAACACACACAAAATTACCAGATTTATTTGATGTGTTCCTTGACCCCAAAATTTTCCCTGATTCCCTGCTGAATTAGTTTAATTAAAGTCAGTCACATTATTTTTTATAATGTAAAATTAAAAAAAACTGCATGAAAGCATTTGTTTACTCACTGCTATCATTAATATAAAGCGTTTTGCAGTTTAAATGGCGTGTTGTATGTTCTGATACCATGTTGGAATTTGTATTTTTGTTCCTTCAAAGATGGCCGAACCGTTGCATCACAAAAACACTTAACCTCAGATGTCCTGAATATTCTGATTCAATTGCATACAATTTGAAATTTATCTACTAAATGAGAGGGTTATTTCAGCTTCCAAATACACCCCCTTGCACTTCTATGTTTTCTACTTTCTATAGTTCAGAAAATCAGAAGCATCAGTCTGAATTTACACAAACATTGGAAAACAGCGTAAATTGCAAAGGAATTAGGAGAAGGGGCTTATCAAGGAACTTGGAAAAAGAGGCAAATCCACACTTCGACAATGACAGGACACTTCCACAAGTCAGCCTGAACAGATTACAACAACCAGAGGACAGTAAGCCATGCATGTTGTATGTGTGTTCCAGAAATTGCTCTCCTGATGGTGCCAGTTGATTTGGAGCAATGTGGATGGATGACAAATTAGGGTCTGAAAATAGGCACAGGTTGAAAACTTGAATGACAATAATTAACCATAAAAATAAATACCGTATATACTCGCGTTTAAGTTCTCCCACAGATAAGTCGGAGCTTGATTTCACCGTATAATTTCTGGTATTTTATAATGTTGGTCAAGTTGAATGTGGAAAACTCATGCTATTGGTCCAAGAAATTATGATATGCTAACACCCACCTGAGACAGTAACCATGGAGCCTACACTGCCTTTTTTCCCCATGTATTGTGCCTACATGACCACACAGTAAAACCCAAACTATTCCAAAGTGACGTTTGCACTGTTTTGTGTTTTTTGAATATGACACTCTCATAAACCTTTATAATAAGAGCATCCCTTATCTACAATTGAGAGTTTGATCAGAAGAAAATATAAAGCTGATTTTAAATTAGTCGTTGAAGTGGTGAAAGAAATTGATAACTGTGCTGCTGCAGCAAAATTCGCTGTTTCTGAGAAACTGGTGCGAGATTGGAAGAAGTAAGAAGATGTAAAAAAAAAAAAATTAAATGTATTTATAAGTCGGGGTCTGATTTTATGATTGGTTTTTCGGGTTTCAAGACCTGACTTACTGTATACACGAGTATATACGGTAAATAAAAACAAAACCAGGCAGCAAAACAGAACAAGAGACGTGTATCAAGTCAAAGAAGGAACAGGAAGGTCCTGATGTTAAATCTTTTGGGAAGCATTTTAGATTGCACTCATACTGAAAAGATGGAGTTGAAAATAGTTTTTGAGAGCTCTTCAGTCTCATACAGGGATGTATTTACTGGTGCACTGCCATTTTATATAAGGGTGCTGAAATGATGTCATGTGATGGGGCAACATCCAAACATGAATGGACATCATAGCTACCAAAACCATGGCCATGGTCACATAAAACTGTTAAAAAAAAAACGTGGCAGCGACCAAAGTACAAAAAGTCAAAAGTAGCACTGTGGTGACATTACTGTGATAGAGACAACATTATTAAAGATACCAAAGTAACGGACTGCAACAAATGTAGGAATCAAATGTTAATAAAAGGTCTGAAGTATTGGCAAGACAGAATACAATCTTCACCATTTTGGTTTCACATTGGAGCAAAAGGTAGACTTCTACTTCCAACTGGTAGCAGGAAGCCAAGTTAGCTGCTTTGGTGTCTTACACCTTAGATCCACTCAGGCCTCAAGGGTGCAGGAACAGCAGGAACAGGATGAGGGCATTCTGACCTTGTAGGCCTTTAGTTTTATAGTGCAGACCACCCTTGATATGAAAGTGATTGTGGAGCTGGAACCCTTGCATTTAGAGCTTCAGGAAGGATTCTCACATTTTTTTAATTGTTATGGACTTAATATTTGCTATTTTTGAACATGTTCCTGACACCACCTGAAAATATCGAGCATCTGCCGTATCATAACAAAATAAAAAATGTCCATTTATGTAACAATACCCTTATAAAACCTGTTCAATCCAGACTGGTGGACTGGGGTCATTTGCTGTAGCATTGGCTAGTGTTATGCAAAATAATGAATTAGCACAAAAGAAAATGGACCAGAAGAAGAGACATAGTTGTTAATCAACACAAAGATCATTACCAAGAATTCAAAAGAACTGTCATCCTACATCTCTGCATTACCCGAGTGCATATTGATTTATTTTTTACTATTTCTGGCATTTTGTTTATTTATTCATATACTTATTTATTTCTAATTTGATGTTTTTCTTCCATATTTTTCTTTGACATCTTTTAAAGCACTACATGTCTTGGGTGAAAATGTGCTATAGAAAACAATGTTGCTGTTGTTGTGTTGCCCCAAAACCTCAACAAGAAATCAAAGTCAAAAAATACAGTAATGTAGACAAGAGTCTTTAGCCATGAAAAGTTAATGCGGGCAAACTCTTAGGATATCTGTGGTGGAGGTTACATACTGGTGGTGGTTGAAGTGGCTCCCCACTCACTATGTAAAAGCGCTTTGAGTAATGAGAAAAGCGGTATATAAATGTGACGAATTATATTCTCATTATTATTACCTGCATAGCTACTACATGGAATGGTGGCCATTTATCTCATCACTAGCGCTGCCAGGTCAAAATCAAGGCAACAAAACAACTAATGGCAGAGTGAAAATAAACAAGCTGTAGAAGACAGTACAGAATCATTTTAAGCCATTGACATAGCTGTCAGTATGAACAACCACTGATTGACTATTCAAAACCACAGCGGGATGTAAAAAATAGTGGTGTAGCATGACAATATTTCCACTACAAATTGCAGACGAAAACAATTCACAACAGCTAGAAGGCAGGAGTCGACTCTGAATGGAATACCAATCCACCATACAGGGCAGCCTCACACAGAAGAATACATAAACTTCACCTCATGTCTCCTGGAGCCGAGGGAACGGGACTAACCACCACACCACCACGCTACCAATAAAAACTGTCAGAAATAGGAAATGGAAAATAAACAAGAGTGGAGTGGCCTCTAAAAACACAGAGTCGAGTTCGAAGAGGTCACCAGTGATGTAATTAGTATCACCAAACAAAAAACAGATGTGTGAAATCAAAACGAGGACCTCTGAAAAATAAATAAATGACTACGGTATGAACTATCTCTTAGAACATGTCAGTCTCAAGTTTATCCCGAAAACATTTTTTTTTCTTATTCCTTTAACACAGTTTCCTTTGTTTTCCTTCATGTACATAGTGGAGTCTTTCAAGAATTATGAAGCAAAAAAGCAATAGCCAGACTTGAGCTCAACAGCCCGGTCGCCTTGTTCATTTATGCTCTCTGTTGTGATTTCAGCAGACACAGCATTTAATATCCGCTTCTCTCCGTTGTGTCATATATTTACCTTTGTCACAGAAGCTTAATATGCTGACTTTTCACATTTCTTAATCTCTGAAGAACAACTACACTCACGGCTCCTAAACAGAATACAAAGACCATATTTATCTACTTGCTGTTGAGAATCTTTCATTTCTAATGTCCTAATTGGGAACAGCAACTCATGAAAAATGAACCGCCTTACTTTCTAAAGGTTATGAAAACCTACTATGTCTGGATTTAGGTTTTCTACATCATTACGGATGCTCCCAAAATATTTGCATTCCCACCCTTTCCATGCGACAAAGTTTACGTAACAAGACTTTTTCCTTCCCATGCTCATTGACTGCAGTCTGGATATTGTTTGCGGATGAAACCATCAAACTCATCCTTTTTTTGAGCTATTGCTAAAGTCTGTCTCCTGATCTCTTAAAACACTACCAAATATTTCTGAAACGACTTAATCCACTGGGCCTTGTGGGGGAAGCTCCAGCCACTCCCAGCCTTATTGTGTATATAATGGCAAGTGCGTGAGGACTAAATTATCCTAACTAGTTCATATGACAGCATGCAAGCTTTGCTACAAATAATGACATTCAGGCTTTCTAGTGTTGCAAGGCACCAACATGAAATTAGTATGTGACGCTGCGCAATGCATGAAAAATGCATGAAATAAATGGCAACAATCAAAAAGCTGCTCATTCACATCAGAAGTACAGTAATGAAAAAAACAAAATACATCGCCCATATAAAATGTCAAAGGAGGGTTATCTAAAACCAATGCGTATTTAGGCACATCATCGACTCGCCTCAATCATAAATATTACAAATAACAGCAAATAAGCACTCCAAATTATAAGATAAATAATTGGCCATAAGGAAGCCATTTTACTCAACAGCATCTTCATAAGTGTGTTTTCAGAAACATCTGATTTACATTTAATTTGGCAATTATTCCAAGAGCTCAACAGGCACCATTCCAAATGTCAGGCACCAGGGCGAATTTGTCTGAAAGGGGGTGCGCATTTTTCATTATTGCAAATCAAAGTGAGCAGACCGCTGGAGAGCTGGCTTCATAATCACTGCAGACTGTGCAACTGTCCAAGCTGATGTGCTTCCTGCTGTTCTGTAATAAATACCCCTGTGCAAATATGAGGGGAACAACAGAAGACATGACACACTGTAGCCATTAAACTGGACAGCACGCTACGGTCTGAGGCACATGGTCAGGTACTATGTTCCATTAGCACAACTCAGTTGAGGGGCATGTCTTTAAGAGATTTAATAATGCTTTACGGTACATACATTGACCTGATTTAGCAGTGTTTTATTATGCATTTTTTATTTTATGCTATAGAATTGACCAGTACTTCATTGCATCCAATTCAATTTACTATTGTATAGCACTGTTCATGGATTGGCGATTCTAAATTGGCCCTAGTGTGTGCTTGGTGTGTGGGTGTGTTTGTGTGTGTCCTGCGGTGGGTTGGCACCCTGCCCAGGATTGGTTCCTGCCTTGTGCCCTGTGTTGGCTGGGATTGGCTCCAGCAGACCCCCGTGACCCTGTATTCGGATTCAGCGGGTTAGACAATGGATGGATGGATAGCACTGTTCATCGTTGAGCACAGGTTAGCACTGGTTTACAGCTATAAAACATGACTAAACCATACATCACTTACATGAAAGAAATTGAAAGATAGAATACACAAGATGTCAACACTCATCCATCTGTCTTCAGAACCCAACGTTTTCAGCACTGTAGCAATACATTACCCTCTAAATGAGGAACCAACCCTAGACTGGACGGCAGTCTAACAGTGGGCTCACACTTTCACCTGAAGTAACTAGTTAACCGTGGAGTCATGGGAGAAAATGAGTAGAAAGGAATTAAACCACAGGATCCATAAAAAAACATGCACACTTCATAGGGTGATGGGAACTGAACCTAGGTGCCTGGAGTGGTGAGAGAACATCAATTTACATATGGATACTGGGATACTTGTTCTCTAAATTGAAAAGACTTATATCACTAACAAATGCATGCCCTAAAATGGATTGTTATTTGGCCCTGAATTTGCTCCTTAGATAAGGCAAATATTGCCATGACAAGCATCAATTCCTAACTCTCCTGTACTGTAAAATGTGGATTCACAAAATAGATGGGTCAATGAATATACGTGAATATTAATATAGGATGCCACAGAAATGCACTACTTAGTACATTCACCTCTCAGATCTAGGCATACTATCTTAAAATCCACTTCCTGGCTGGTTTATGTATGAATTGTAGATGTTCTGTCCATGGCAGTGAGGACTTCCCTTCCAAATCTCCAGATATATGCAGATTAAAGTAACTGTTGACTCAAAACAAAATGTAGGAAAGTGCAAAGTGCTAATGTGGGCAAAAAGAACATCAATTATAAATGGAAGATGGGAGACACTGTCATATAGGAATCAAACTCTGAAAAAGATTTAGGTGTTTATGTTGGTGCAACATTATCATTGTCTAAGCAATACACTGAAGCAATTAAAATGGTAAATAAAATGTTAGGTCCTATCATAAAAACTGCTGAATTTAAGCATAGAAACTATATGATGCGCTAGTAGGACCACATCTGGAGTATTGTGTGCAGGGCTGGTCACCACTCTACAAGAAAGACATACTGTAGAAGCATTTGAAACTGTGCTGAGAACAACCGAGTGCATCCCAGGACGTAAGGACATGTCCTACTCTGACAGACTTGGTGAATTAAACTCATTTAGTCTCGAGCAGAGAAGACTGCGTAGGGGCCTCATCCAGGTATTTAGAATCCTCATAGGCACTGCTAAAGCAGATCCTGTAACATTCTTTCAGCTTAGGGCGAATAACGTACTCAAGGACATCAGTGGAAATTACGGGGAAGTACATTTAAAACGGAAACTAGGAAGCATTTCTTTATGAAAAGAGTTGTTGGACTCTGGAACAAACTACATGTAGACATGTAGATAAAGCAGAAACTGACAACCTTCAAGAACAAGAGATTGGGACAGTTTAGTTTTTAGCAACTGAATGGTCTCCTCTTGTTTGTCAAATTTCTTATGTTCTTATATGAACTTCATGTCAGTGTAGACATGTACATAAGAAGAAGTGATCGACAGGTCCCCCACTGCAGAGCTGGTTCCTAGGCTCAAATCATTATGCATAAAATTTACTTCAATGATTAGAAAAGTGCAAAGCTGACATGCAACCGAGAACTAAGTTTAAAGTCAAGAACAAAAACAAAAGTGCAACAACAGTTAGTCATTCTCAAAAACCAAAGCTTTGTGAAACTTAATTTGGTCAGTATCCAGGAATGAAGCAGAGGCAGAAAGCCTAAGCAGTCCCAACAGGATGCCTTGATCTCTAAGGTGACCTATAATTAGGAAAACTAGATCCTTTCAGATGGTCATGGCATGCTAAGTCCAGAGCTTGAGGGTGAAGAACCGAGAAAAATCAAAATCTCTTTCTGAAGGAGGCACAGTCAACAGATAGGAGAAAGCAGATCGAAATTCTCAACTCTGAAGTGAATTTCACACTCTAGCTCAGTGTTTAGTGCTGCTGCCTCCTAGATCCAAACACTGGCCCTGTTCTTCTAGTGTGGAGCTTATGTGCTTCTCACCAACTCTTCTCCTGACATGCTGATGCCTTGCAGAACCAAAAGCTTTAAATTTAAACTCATCACGTCCTAGAACTTACGTCTACTGGTTGTTGTTCCATGCTTTACGGTGTTTTACATCCTGAGATATCTTTTATTTGTTGCCTTTCCACCGGAATGCTTTCTTTAGGTGCCTCATGATTCTTCCAGATGTGGACCTTTAAGTAATGTTCATGAGATGCAAACAACCTTTTGGATCTCCCACTGCAATTTCTTTCTCTAATGTTCACAGTTTCCTTCAGAATTTTGTTATGACAACTTGAACCCTTGAGTCCTAAAAATCCAACCTGATGTGTTATTATTGTTATTGTTCTCTGATGATAGTCTTGCTGGTACTATGGCTTTATCTCTGTCAAAGTGTGGTAACTTAGCCATTTCAATTCCAAACCTTCAAAAAGAAACACAGTCAACAGATAAGAGTAACCAAAACAAAATTCTGACGTTTACAGTGAACTTCACAGGCTAGCACGGCGGTAAGTGTTGGTTCCTCACAGGTCCTAATACTCGCCTCATTACTTCTTGTGTGGTGCTTGAATATTCTCCTCATGTCTGTGTGAGATTTTTTCTGCAGATACTTTGTTTTGTTTCACACATACACAAAGAAGTATGTGCTACCTGCTGAATCTAAATTGGCTCCATATGAGTGCATTAATGTGCTAACAACAACCACAAAAGTGATTATGTACTGCTTATAAATACAATAAAGAATAGAACAATAAACCGAGCCAACTATTTAAAGACAGCATGAAAATGATACTTCAAAAAGAGATGGGAAAATCAAATAAAGCAGATGATTTACTTCATAAAAAGGCAAGAGAGTAGGATAGAAAATTAAAAATCACAAACCACAGATACAAAAAAAAAACTGCATAAACTTTCAACACAACAAAACCTCATTAAAATGATCGGTGAGGAGCGCATTCACTCAGGTCAGTTGTAGTTGTGTTAATATCCCAGCTTCGGCTTCCTGGTCAACAGGATGATAAGTATTCTAGAAGTCATAAGTATACTGAATGCATTTCTAACTGACCACAATTGCTTATGTCTAATGTAACAATGAATAGGAAATGACTTCATATTTCACTGATTTTCAATTGGCTGAATTAATGTTGGAGAACATTTAAAGAAAAGTCTGCATAAGAATTACAATAAAGTATGTTTGTAATTAAATATAATACTTGTGAAATTGTCCTGAATAATACACCATCATTATAATTTCAGAGAAGGTTCCAAATTGTAATTACTGTTGTTTTAGACTTCAGGAAAGTAAATTTCTAGTGATAGGCAATTTAAAGTAGTAGGATGTTTTAAGGGAAACACTTCCCTTTTTTTTATTTATTAATGGCTCATTTCATGAGTGAATGAATGTAAATTAATCATATGTGGTGTCAGTGTCCTTTTCTCTTCCACCACTAACTGGTACACTGATTCAATTAGATGGTTATTAATAAATCACAAATAATAAAAGGTAGGCCAGTGTTACCATATTATACTGAAGTTCTACCCAACTAGGATGGGTTGAAATCTAAGTGATCAACATGGACCACAGTGTTAACATTTGAAGTGCACCAGCTATTGGAATGTATTTTGTAATGCATGAAGTAACAGAATGCATCACATTTGTCATTCTTACAGATGGTGCTTCACAAACATTTGTAGTAATAAAATGCATTACTACAAATGTTTGTGATGTGCCATCTGTTGAAACGACACAGAAACCAGACAGATATAAAGATCCAAAAACACTTATCCTTTTGGGGTTAGATTTGGTTAGATTAGATTAATCCCAAAGGACAATTCACATGCATACAGCAGCAGAAACATAAAAAAACAAGGATACTGACTCAACGAACAGATAATGCAGCTAATCAATCAATCAACCAATAAATAAATGAATAAATAAAAATAAATAAATGTGTATTGTACAGAAAAGTTATTCAGGTAGATCTGCAGCCTTAAACAATTCCAGTACTTTGACAGAATGTCATGTTGAGTATCAGTATACTTCCATCCATTTCTAAACTCATCCCAGAGCAGAGTTGTATCAGGCACGAGGCAGGAATAATCTCAGCACAGAGTGAACATCTCAGAGTGAACACACACACACATATCAGGGGACAATTTAGCATTGGCAATCCACCTAACCTACATTTCTTTGGGAGGAAATTGGAAATCATGGAGAACATGCAGCCTTATCAATATACAGAAGGTGCAAGTCATAGGCTTCTCAAGAAACTTATTTTTAAAACTTGTTATGTGGGTAGTATTTCCTTGTGAAAAGACCATATAACATTAGCGATTAAACAAAAATAACCATTGGTATAACAACAAGTAATATGACAGAATTCTGTCTCTGTTTTATGTCCGTGCCACAAATCTAAAAGTTAAGAATTCTCTTTGGTATAGCAGTGTATTTTTTTTCTAGTAGTACTTTAATAAATTCTTTCAAGCTTCTTTCGGGACTTTAAATGTCTCCTTTTTGTCTTGTTCTTGTTCCTGTCGATATGATCCTACACAGATTTAGCTGTGTTAATATCAGGTGGTCAATCTAATGCTGTTTGTGTTCAAGTTCTGGATTTCTGCTTAATTGTGTTTGCAGTGTGTTCAGAATCATAATTCCGTTGAACAAGGAAAGTTTTTCTAACACCTTCATTTCCAAAAGGTATGACAAGATGAATAAAAATCAGTTTATAATTCTCAGCACTCACCATTTCATTGATTTAGAGCTGATTGCCTACCATGTAGACTAAAATGCACTCCCAGCCCATGACAGAGCAGTGAGTGTGCTTCACAGAAAGCCGCAGACAGCCATCTGTGTACTTCTTACTAACTCATCTTCTGACATACTGGTGTCTTACAGAACCAAAAGTTTCATAGTTTGATTTAGTACTCCATATAACTAATCTTTTTACAACAACAACAATTGATTTCTTGTGCAGCCCAAAATCACACAAGGAATTCCTCAATGTACTTTAACAGGCTCTGTTTTTTGACAGTGCCCTCCAGCCTTGACTTTATAAGAAGACAAGAAAAAACCTATAGGGAAGAAATGGATGAAATTTTGTTAATTGCAATTAAGAGAGAGACTGCACTTCCGTGTAAGTTGGGCATGCATTGGGTGTCAAAAAATGGGGTAAATACACCACACAAAACAGAACAAAAGTAATCCTCTTCACAGAGCTAGACAGCAAATCCCATCTCAGGAATTTAAAAGAACAGTACAGACTTAACTTTGTTCTTGCACAGCAGTCCTCACCAAGATCTTCCGTAACCTGCGACCTCTTCTGTTTCCACAAGAATGCTTTCATAGCTGCTTGACCCTACATGATCATTTTTTAAGACCTCTACACAAATTAAAAGCATGCACTTAGGTGCCAGATGAATCTGCCAGATGTGGACCTTGATGTACTGTTCACCAGATGCAAACAGCCTTTTGGATCTTCCACTGCATTTTTACTCATCAGCTTACTAGAGTTTCTCAAAAAGTTGTCATGAAAGCTTAATAATCTCCAGTCTGACGTGTTACTGCTTTCTGACTAGAGTGCCTTGTTGACACAACCTATGACTTTATGTTTGTCAAAGTGTGTTAACTTAGCCATTTTCAAACTTCTCCTTGAAGCGCCCCCACCCAATACCCCCATTTATTTATTAAATTGCACCACAAGCTCACCTGGGCTGGTTAATTACTACCTCGGTAATTTGAGTCAGGTGTATTAGAAATAGTATTGGCAGAAAATAATAAAGCTAAATATGTAATGGCTGGGTTGCCATGAGGAGAGGTTTGGGAAGCACACCCATGTTGATCTGGCCATCTCAGAAGATATCAACAGGCTCTTCGTAAAACAGTTCTTGTTGCTTTTTATTGTGTCAATGTTCATCTGTGTGAATCTTAATGTTTGATATTGTTTTCACAAGTAAATAAACAGTTTCTGTCCAGATTAACCTATTATTTATGAATGTGTTTATTTATTTATAGTATAGTATAGTATACCATAGTATAGTATATAAACATCTACGTGTGGAAGTGTGTGTGTCTGTCTGTCCAGCCCGGAATTCCAAGTCTAGGCGGCAAGGTGGCCTCAAGTTAATGAGTCGGAAGAAGAATTAAGTATGAGACTACAGCATGAAGCTGAAAGAAAGCGACTCCGTCGCCAAAGTGAAATTCGATTAGCTGCTGATAGACAACGGGGGTGAGCACGTCCGCAAAACGAAACTGCCGCCTCTGCATTTCAATTTTTTTTTTGACAATTTCAGTAGTTTCTAGGACCTCGGGCTTTTGCAGCAGGGGCTTACACAGCTAGTGTAGTATAGTTCTTTACTTGTCTTGCACTTGTCCTATGTTTATGTACAGTATATGTTGCATCGTGGTCCTAGGGAACACTATGTCATGCCACGGTATGCTGCAATACTGTGTACGCATAAGGACACTTGATTTAGCTTTATAAATAATTTTTTTCGGTGTCCTAAAGTTTTATCTTGATAGATCACATGTAGCAACAAAGGTGACAATTAGGTATTAATTTACAGCAAACTTTTTTTTGAAGTCCTCAGGACTTGGAATGGATTACTTGATTTAATTTAATCAGTTCGCTTATACTGGTGAAATTCACCATGGCAATATTCCAACCTAAACTGACCAGGCTACCCTCCTGTCAACAATATTTTCCAGCTTCTTCTGAAATTTCCAGATATTCCCAGGCCAGGCAAGAGATATAATCTTTCCAGTTTATCTTGGATCACCCCCAAATAGGAATGCCAGTTATACTCTCCATGGATGGTGATGGCGGGCATCCAAAATACATGCCCAAGCAACCCCAATTGGCTTGACTTGATTCAGAGAAGCAGCATTTTTACTTTGACATCCTTGAATTATGAATGGACACACAGAATATTCTAAGGCAAATATGGTTCCAGCATCGTCTGCACTTACCTCCCATCCCCTTTATAAACTTTTCGGTTTTGTATCTCCAAACTTAAAGCCAGTATCATCCTTATATGCAAGGCATCTGCCACAACTCTGTGTTTACTTTCAGTTTGGTAATGTGACCTCCTTTCTTCTTTCTATCCTTAACAATATTTTGACATCTTCTAAAAACACCAACTATCAGCATACACAATTTAAATGTGTATATTGCTGGTGCCTCACTTGGAAACTTTATGTTATGCATTTGGCTGCCGACCCCATTTACCATTCATGTCCTTTAAATGTTCCTGCCACTTTTCTCCATATGTTTTGGACCTGCTCTCCAGTTTATACTTTTGGATGAATGTTTCCAACTGTCTATCAAATATTTACTCCATTAACATTCCTCTTTTGCTTCATATATATTCTTCTCCTGGACCCCTCTTTTCTTACGGTGATTTCTATCCAGCAAAGGTTATTCCATTTGGGTACCATCTAAGTTAAGCTCATTTTAGCCTCTTGCTGGACATCTCCTAACTCACTCTTCTGGAAACTTCTGGAAATCCAATTTCTTTAAACTAACTCTGCTTGAACGTTTGGTGGTGCGAATCAATGAATCGTTTGGCTCCAATATAGGGGAGTAGCAACCCGCTTTCCACTTAGTTTGGAGCTGTCTGGCAAAGGGATCCGTGTCATGCCACTAATCTTAATCCTTAATTTCCCTTTTTCTCTTCTGTGTCTGTCTGGCCTCTCTCGACAGTCTACGTGGGCTTCAATAGTTCTTAATTCAATTTGGAACCCTTCCTACAGGGCAATTTCAAGACTCATGTGCCTTTGGTGTATATGTTGCTGATAATTTGTTTCTCCTTCAACAACTCCTAGATGAAATTTTTGGGATGACTGACCTTAAAATAAAAAAAAAAATTATCCCAAAATTAAACTGAATGGACACAGAGCTCAGGGTTGTTGTTGATAATTTGTTCCTCTATCAATAATTCCTGAATGCGTTTTCTGTGATTACTGAATATAAAATTAAAAATTCAGACGTGAGCATCAGTAGGCTTTGTTACCCAAACAATTCTATAACATTTCAGTAATTATTTACCACTTTGATGCTGATATTTCTAATCATAAAATAGGTCATTACTATAGCAATTGACGAGGAGAATTCATAATTAATTGCCAAGGGTTCCTCTAGAGTGCCTCTTTCTCTTGCCTCAAAAACTAATCAGCACATCATCATCTCATAACAGGCTTAACTTTCGAGTTTGGTATTTTTCCGCCCACCCGTTTTAGCTCTAGTCTGTCCTCAAGAAACTGTGATACACAGAAACACACACATACATGCAGAGACGCATCCAGCATCAAGATATTAATGTTTTCAGTAGCAGGAGACACTAACATTGTGATCCATTGAAAACAGGAGATCAAAATGTTTGATGAATCTAAAGCTTACGCTCCTTGCCCAAATTTGATAAGTTATGGTGGGGTGGGATGGTGCAAAGCAAAAAATTTGATTACAAAGTAAAAATGAATGGACTGGGAACTCCATGCAAGACCCTCGTTTCGACAATTTGTGCTTATTGGTTTGCTCAAAGCACAGAGCTTATTATCATGGGAATGCAGACTGGTTCATTAATCACAAGCTAGTGGGCATATTTGTGGGCTTAAATGCCACTGCAGCAATATTGGCTGGTACAATATACAATATAAAATGGCCACTGTTGACTTGTTGGACAATCTCCCTGGGAATAAATTTCAAATACAAATACAAAAAGATGACTCGATACAATAATTTAGAAGGGATCATCACTGAATTTTATTTTACTGTCAGGCAGGATCCAGAAGCAGAGCACAGGCTCACATGCAACAGCTCAGATCCTTGAACTCTAATAAGAGTGGCCAGAAGTGCCCAGCCACCTCATGTGGTGAAAATTAAGCAGCTACTAAAGTGTCGTGACATTCAACGACACCAGGCAGAGCCATGTATGAGGTGCACCTTATGAGATTCCCAGAATGACAACTGCAACATATTGAGTTCATCCAACATCCTAGTCAACAATAACAGAAAGTAGCAACTGAGAGGTTGGAATAAAACTTATCTTATCTAAGCAGGATGCCTGAGAATCCAAAGAAACATCTTCCTTCACTGCTTTCATATCATGATGTGTCTTTCTTTTTCACCAATTCCCTTATCTGAAATCACTTGTGGTTAAACAAAATGAGGTGCAGAGACTTCACTTTGATGAAAGCAAATAACAGCTTTCGCAGAGATCAGCACATTAATTTTAATCAAAATGGTGAATTTACAAAGCAAAAGTTTAAAAAGTCATGAAACATTGTCATCATAAATCATCTATCTCAGCCTGACTGAAGCACAGGTAAAGTGAGATCTTTGTTTATATTCTGACAAATCTGAAGGAACAATAAAAGCACAACAGCTTCATGGAAACAACTAGAAAATACTTATGTTTAGGAAAAGAGTATTAAAATAGACAAAATGTATCAACTGGAAGGCTGGAAAGAAGAAGGAATGCCAGGCTGAACTTTAAAAATCCTTTCGTTTAAACCTTTTAGTGTTTGGTTTTGACCTTGTTGCATTCCTAACCTTGAGCTCGGTGCTGTTTCTGGTAAAACGTCTTGGTTTACATAGAGATTTTTGGCTTTGATCTTGCTTTAAAATCTGCAATTATGAGTTTACCTAGCGGACAGGCTGCTTAACTCCCGTCACTCAAAAAATTAATAGCAATCTAGGGACTCTAAAAGAATGTCTTTTCGGCCTTCTAGATTGTGAGTTAATCCAGAAATGCCGTGAAGAATAAATCACAATTAAAACTGCTTCATGTTATGTTTGTAATTGTAAAACAGTCAACTTTCCAAATGTATTTGTTGCTCTGAGAATATTTTTGATTGTATTCATGATGAACTGTAACAGGGAATGCTCATTTCCCTGATGTCAAAAATAAAAAATGAACTTGGAGCTGCTATATGTCAGAAACGCCTTAGTGGACTTTGTCTGTTGAATTGGAACTTGTCAGGAAGCTACATGTCAATGACAACATAATGAAATTCACAAGGACAAAGGCAAGATATAAGCTGATTTTTTAAGGTAGTATGCTGATTTAGAGCTTTAAGAATTTATTATTAAAAAAAAAGTAATATATTTTGGATAAGGGCAGCACAGTAGCACAGTGGTAGCGCTGCTGCCTCGCAGTTAGGAGATGTGGGTTCACTTCCCGGGTCCTCCCTGCATGGAGTTTGCATGTTCTCCCTGTGTCTGTGTGGGTTTCCGCCATTTGCTCCAGTTTCCTTGCACAGTTCAAAGACATGCAGGTTAGGTGCATTGGCGATCCTAAATTGTCCTTAGTGTGTGTGCCCTGTGGTGGGCTGGTGTGCCCTGTGTTGGCTGGTATTGGCTCCAGCAGACCCCTGTGACCCTGTAGTTAGGATATAGCAGGTTGGATAATGGATGGATATGCTATTTCAGTAAGATAGTTTTTTTTTTCTAAGTAAGCTGAATACTGGTCATCTTTTGCTTGTAACTTGTTTAGAATCCTAGATTCTAAACTTCAGTTCAAGGTTGTGAAGTCACTAAAACATTTCAAGCTTAAAGCTGCCTATGAAAAAAATTGGTATTGGAAATTTGTTGTATAGATAGTTGTTATGCTGTTCATTTAAACTTTTCTATTTCTGAAATACTGTAGAGCACCTGAATATTAAATGTTATGGTGAATCATTTCTTATTGCGGGCATGACTACAGGAACTATTTGTTTTTAAAGTCAAGGGCCTATTTTTACCAAGGTCGCTTAGAATTCATGCACGGAACTATTCCGTTGCAATGTCCTCAGTCTCTAGACCAAGCAATCCATTTCATTTTGATCATATATTATATTTGAGAGCAGCATTATGATGCAGTGGCAAGCACTGGGGCCTCACTTGGTTGAATCTCAGCTTGGTCACTCTTGTTTAAGTCCTCTATGTAAGTGTTTCTCTGGGTGCTCCAGTTTTCCATCTTATCCTGATATGCACATTAGTCTTCAACTCTAAATAGGATAAACAACAAGCTAGTCAAGTTTAAAGATGATATAAACCAGAATTAAGATAATGTAGAATCACCCAAATCATTATACAGGGACCTGGACAGAATACAGGCTTGGGCAAGCATGCAGCTGACTAAATATTCTGTGATTAAATGTAAGGTAATACATGTATGAAGTAAAGATGTTAGATTTTGAATGCACAATGGGAGGTTTGAAGCTTAAACGTACCTTATGAGAAAAACCTTGGCGTCACAGTCACTAATCTACATTGAGACAATGTACAGAAGGCTAATAGGACGTTCGGTTATATATCAAACTGAGTAGAGTACAAGTCAAGGGAGGTTATGCTTAAGTTATAAAACGCACTGGTGAGGCCTCATCTGGAGTACTCTTTACAATTTCGGTCTCCATAGTACAAAAAAGACATTTAAGCGCTAGAGAAAAAAATCCAGAGGAGAGTGACTAGGCTGATTTTTGCATAGAATGAAGAGAGATTTAAGAATTTGAGAATTTTCAGTTTAAGTAAATAGAGATTAAGATGACCATGACTTAGTGCTTAATAATGTAAGGAAAATTAGTACAAGAAATTTTTCCATAAGAACACGGGAACACATTTGGAAACTTCACCTCATCTCATGTTCTTGTCCACTTTGCCTAGTAAGGACTGCAACAGCAGCAGTGTAAACAGGTCAGCCCAGACTTTACTGATCCAATCTACAGATTCCAGTTCTTCCAGGGGAATTTCCAAGCATTCCCAAGCCAACCAAGACATATAATCTCACCAGCATATCCTTGGTCTGTTCAAGGGTCTCTGCCCAGTAGGACATGCCTAGAGTAGCTTATGGGAAATTAAATAAGGGCATTCTTACCTCGTTTGATTCCTGTTGATCCAGAGAGTAGCAATTCTACTGTGAGGCTCTCCCAAATTGCTGAGCTTCACACCCTATCATGGAGAGTAAGCCCAGTTATTCTACAAAGAGACGTCCTTTCTGCTGCTTGTACTTGTGATTTCATTCTTTTGGTCATTTACTCACAGCTCATGACCACAGCTGAGGATAGGGAGGTACTGTAGATCACCTGGCAACCTGACAGTTTTGTCTTTAGACTTAGCTTCTGCTTCACCACCACAGATTGGCACAATGCCTAAAGAACCACTGCCATTCAAATCTGCTTATGGATCTCATGTTACCTTCTTTTCTTACTTGTGACCAAATCCTGAGATATTTGAACTCCTACACTAAGAGCAATTGTTCTCCCATCACTTACAGAGAGAACCATGAACTCAGACTTAGAGGTGGTGATCCTGATCCCTGCCACATCCCTTGCTCAAGTGTGTGCCAAAGGTCACAGTCAGATGAGGAAAATAGGACAATATCATCTGCCTAATCCAATGATGCTAGCCCTAGCTTCGCTAGGGGGACACCTTCATATCCTAGGCTGCATGCAAAAGTTGTTGCCATTTTCTTAATATTTTTGTGTAGCTAGAGGTATGCTCTTTGTAATGACAACAGTCACATCATATCCATATTGTTGCAATGCTTGATGTAATCATATTACCCTTATTTAAGTTGGTAGCAAATTAGTACTTATATTTCAGATCACAGACAAAAGCTTTTTTTACATTAGAAATCAGGATTATTTTTTGCTTTAATTTTGGATTATGTTTGCAGTTTAGGTGTTTTTTCTAATCTTTTTTGGTATTCGACCTCTGCCTGTCCTATAACTGTTTTTTGTTGCTTCCCTTAAAAGCCATGGCGCCATTAGCATGACAGTGTTGCTCGATGAGATGAAATGCTTCACTGATGGATTTTCAAAATGTGCTTACCTTTGTACAGATTCTTTGGAAGCTGGCATGTGTGCCCACACCCATTGGAACAGCACTTCTTCACCCCTGAGCACTCGCTGTCATCTTCACAACTCTCCACACAAGCTGCAGCAAAGCCACTGGCCTTCTCAGGTGCTGGGCAGTCCCCTTGCTTCACTGACTGGATGGATTTCAGGAACTCACAGCTTGTTAAACACTCATAATGTTTCTTAGGAAAGAGAGGCTGGGTGGAAAATAGAAGAAAGATACAAGTGAGTAGCTTGTTTTTAGCATGCAGTAATTCATTACACCAAAACACAGATGTAAGCAGCAGAAAGGGAGTTAATTGGAATATATACAGTATATTATCAATCGGTTCAATTGTGAAAATCCCCATTAAGGAAACATAATGTTGTAGATAAAGAGTGCTTACAAGTAAGAGGTGACACCTAAAAATAAAACACCATTATGACAGTCAAACAAACAAGAGCCTTTAAGGTTTATTGGCATCCTAAGACGAGTGGAGACATAATAACCATCAAGACACTTCACCTGCTATCGTTATAGTTTGTACAACTGACAAAGGGGCATATAGAGCACTGACATAACATAGGACAAGAGAAGAGCCCAAGAGGAGCAGCAGTGGGGACAAAAAACTCTTGAGAAGACATGATCTGCTATTGGCGCAGTGAGTCCTGTAGCAGGAGACGTGTGACCCTGTGGTCCAATAAAGAGTGTAGGTGGCCCCAAGGATGCTGTTCTGCAATAAGAGAATTTGTTTTTGGGAATTAGTGGTCCCTGGGATGTTATCAGGTCATCCCTGAACCCTTAAGTAATCCCAGGGATTATCCTGAAGGAAACTCAGTGTTTGTTTTCAAAGTGTCTCCATGCCAGAATCACTATACGTTAACAGCTAGAACAAAGGCTTAACTGACAGAGAAAGAAAAGAGGCCAAATGTATTGAGTAGACAGAAAAAGACTGTAAGGTGAGAAGGGGTGAGAAAGGAATAGAGTCATGCCATTAGTCCAGGCCAGTGGTGCAGTAGAGTTCAATTTATTACTTCTTACTTTAAAATGACTTCCGTTAGTCATCCCTTCTTTATTAAAACCAAATCCTCTATTAAACTCTGGAGTTTTTTTTTTGTTGTTCTACAGATTACTGATACTTCCCCAGTATATTGTAAAATAAACATTTTTGTGTCTGAATTACTGTTCATGCATCATTAAAACAATCCTCCTGACAACAGTTATTGACAAACTTAGGCATCAATGGTGACAGATGCTACATTATACCTAGCATCTATTCAAACTATATCGTAGACGGTCCTGGATAGGATAGACAGTATAAACTAGGTCACACAGATATCGATTTTACTTAGCCCAAAGGATTCTAAAGTACCCCAGTGATTAATTTTCTATAGTAAGACTGCAAAATGAAGGTTTTGCTTTTTTGCCCTTCATTGCCAAATAGCCTTGTATTATTTTGCCTTAACTTCTCTGATATTATCAAAATTTTGCTACTAATATTACAACCATAAACCCACTGAGCTTTATTTGCATTAACCCTGAGTATTAAGCTCAGAATTCTATGTAATTACGTTTGTTCCCACAGAGTCAGATTCAGGGTAACAATAATAGTCAATTTTTACACTTTTAAGCCCAAATAACTATTGGGACAGTATTCTGCTTCCATCTTGTACATAAAATAATGTAGTGCTGCAAAGAATCATGAATATTTGCATGCATTTTGACACTTTGAGGTAACTCGTCAATACTTATTAGTGGGGCTGAGCTGTCAAGCAAAACACAGTGGTGTGTAAACAAGTAGCTTTTAAATGAAACTTATACAGACCCATTAGTTCAATTGAACGATAGAGAAGACAATGTGAACTGGTCATCAGATATTGATTCTGATAGTGAAACTGGGAACTGATGCATATGGCACTATAGAAACAAACTGCCATGATATGCATGGTGGCTTCAGTCACGTAAAGCAGTGTGGTGGAAGTGGGTTTGTGGCTTCCATCTAGCCACCTAGGAACACGCAAAGCTTTAGAAATGTTATTATACCATTTTCCTGATCTAAGCCTCATCACAATATGATCATGGAGATCTACAGAGAGTCCCTTGAGCTTTATGGCTTGGTTTTTGTCCTGATAAAATGAGTGAATTACACAGGTGTGTGCCTTTCTACACTATGTCCAATCAGTTCAGTTTGCCACAGGTGGACAAAAATCTAATTCTAGACACATCCATCCAACCATCCATTTTCTAACCCGCTGAATCCGAATACAGGGTCACGGGGGTCTGCTGGAGCCAATCCCAGCTAACACAGGGCACAAGGCAGGAACCAATCCTGGGCAGGGTGCCAACCCACCGCAGGACACACACAAACACACCCGGGCCAATTTTAGAATCGCCAATCCACCTAACCTGCATGTCTTTGGATTGTGGAAGGAAACTGGAGCGCCCGGAGGAAACCCATGCAGACACGGGGAGAACATGCAAACTCCACGCAGGGAGGACCCGGGAAGCGAACCCGGGTCTCCTAACTGCGAGGCAGCAGCGCTACCACTGCGCCACCGTGCCACCCATTCTAGACACATCTCAAGGAAAATTAAAGCAAACATGATGTACGACTGCAACTTGTAGTGCAACAGCAAAGGGTCTGAAGACTTATATAAATGAGGGATTTCAGTTTTTGAGTTTTGAATGAATTTGCAGACCCTTCTGATAACGTGTTTTCATTTTGTCAATATGGGCATTGAGTGTAGATTGATGGGCAAAAATGGCAAATTTATCCATTTAAAATCAAATTTGGATCACAACAAAATGTGCAGGTGCAGAAAGTAAAGGAGTCTGAATACTTTCTGAATCCTCTGTAAATGAAAACAGAATCAAAAATAAGAAAATATTACTTCTGTAAACATATGTACATCTTACATCTTTTATTAGACATAAAAACCTGTTTATTTCAAAAGAAGTATTGTACCTCAGAAGGGAAAGTTCTGTGTGACACAAAGTGAATTAGAAAGCAGGAGTTTCTGTTCACTTGTTGACAAAATTACTAAATCGAAACCCAATAAGATTTAAAAGAAAAAAAGATCATCTTGAGGATCGAATCTAAATCTGTGTCATCGCTGCTGAAGTTTATTTTTTTTATTATTATTTTCTTTATTAGGTATATTTTAACTGTATTACAGAAGCTTATAGAAAAACCATGCAACAATTGAAAGCATTATATTAGATGTTTGCATTCAATCTTTTATCTTTGGATTTTATTTTCTGTTTAAATCAATTTGTATTAATATGGTCTAGCTTCTTACATTTTTCTGGACACGAAGGTTCAGCTGCGGGTTGTCAATTTAGGGGCTTCAGGGTTTAGGGATGTCAAATACAGGTTTTTGAGACAATAGCCTACAACAGGTAGACCAAACTGGATAAAGCTTCATTATCAGGTGTTAGGACCAGACATCTGGAGCTGCAGGTGGACCTTAAGGGGCCTAAGCCCAACCCAATAGTTTTATATTACCCAAACCATTAATACTGTACGTCCTGTACTGTGTCATAAACACTGTTCAGCCAAATCCTACTGCAGAACTGGCTTTTATTTCATTTGAACATTGCATAACTACGAAGTGTATCAGAAAGAGCCTGAAGGCTGACATACATACTTCACATAAATTCTGGCACTGATTCTCCTTCAGATCCCAGGCTTCTCTGCATGGCTTCAGGCACTGGAAAATAATAAAAAAAAAAAAAATGTAAGTACCTCAAAATACGTCAATTCAAAGAAACCAAAAAGGCACAAGTCTATGCCTGAGGCATGACTACGTCAAATGGCTCACAACATAGCAGGATAAAAATCTAACAGAGGAGGTGAATATAAAACTGTGTGCAAATGATTAATGATTAATTACATTTAGGAACGTAAAGATGAACGTTGTCACTTTTCTGCCAGGAAACATTATCTTGTTACATTTTTGCACATTCTATTATGAGTGGTATACAGTTTAATGGGAATTTAAGATGGATAACTGGAAACAGAGGTGGCTAATGGACTGGAACAAAATGTCAAAAACATTTTGCTGAACTGGATGTTCTAGCTATTTTTGATTTGGATCAATTTGTCTAGATGAACCTGTTAGGCTAAACTCCTTTTGTATCTACTGTACATGTTCTTATTTCAAGTTACTCATACATGCAATTGTAATTGCATTTACTTATGACCATGTTACAGAACTCTGAGTCTGGTCAAAAATAAACTGAAGTGAACTGATAGTGAACTTCAACTTGCATTTTCTTAAATATTCAACGTCTACACGTGGAAGTGTATGTGTTTGTCCGGCCCGAAAGTGAGAGGTGGAGTCGGGGTAAGAGCTCCACCTCCGAGGAAACAGAAAACTCGCTTAGCCGCAAATAACACAAGCGAGGTCAGCACGTCAGCAGAAACGAAACCTCAGAAGAAAGACGTCGCTTAGCTACTAACATCAGCAAAACAGTATTCCTTTTACTTTTCCTCCCGCCACTAATACACAAGCGAGGCGAGCACGTCAGCAAAATAAAACCTCTGAAGAAAGACAGGGAAAGTCGCTTAGCCACTAATGCACAAGCGATACAAGCACATTGGCAAAACGAAACCTCCTAGGTAGTTGCTTTCAATTACCTCACATCTCTACATTTCAGTTTATTTTCTGATGATTTCAATAGTTTCTAAGACCCCGGGCTTTATACAGCACGGGGTTACACAGCTAATATATAATAATAATATAATAAACTAATATTTTATATATTACCTTTACGTAGTGAAACAATATTCTAAGCCACTTTACATGTACAACACTATAAAAGTAGTAAACTAAACCCTGCCTTTCACTCCCAAGGTTCAGTATCACCTCATCTGTCTGACAGGGAATATCATTTAATTTTTAAAGTTATGCTGTTTTTGGAAGTGGAATATGTCACCTGCTTGTGTGAACAAGCCATACGCTTTTTGTTACATTTGTGGGGAATTTACCTTGGTAGCAAAAACAAAAAAACAAAACAAAACAAAAAAAAAAACACCATCTTTATTTCAGCAGCAAATTTGGCTAAGTTTGGACTCCTGGATTTAAAAAAAATGTTGTTTTTTTTCTAAAATAGTGTTTTTTTTATTTTTAAACCTTCTTCTTTCAAAAACTGAACCTAAAAGAACACTCCAGTTGCCACATTTAGATTCAGCACCATCAGACCCATACAGAACACCTACATTTTTTTGCAAACCAGTGCATTTCAAGGGCCGAGGTAACTAACTCGTCACTCTAAATTGTCCTGCGTATGATAAGGACGTGTTCTGGGGTTCTCTCTGAAATATGTTGGGTCCACCTTATGCCCAGATTAGATCTTAATTAGTAAACTTGGTATGTATAAAATTAAGTTTATGACATGCAGTATATATCGTTTTGTCTATTTACGATTCATTTATAAAACTCTGCAAAATGTTTTTTTGACTCTGATGTTATAGGCAAACATTTGATATGAGATATCTGAAGATTGAGCATTGGAAAAAATGTAAATGTTAAAAAATCTGGGGGGCCTACCACTTTTTATAAATTAAGAAAGTAACCAAAACAAATTTTACTGCAGTATTACACAGAGATTAACAGAATTTGCATTAGTACAATATCAGTCATTATATTTGGGTTACCAGCAATCTGTTGTATAAACATCTTTAATATGGTGACTGCAAATTATTTCTCTGGAATCTGATCAAATACCTTGGCAACCAGAGTTACGGCTCATATAGACCATAACTGTGAAATATTATATTGCACATTCCTGGAGGGGTTCTTTGATTTTTTAAAAGCATCTCAGTGACGGGCTACCCGAAAAGTCACCAGCATCAGCAAGCTTGGCATTAACTAAAAGTTAGACATGAAGAAGAAAAAAAGGGGATTTAAACAAGGTGTGTATGCCAAAATATAAAACACTGCAACATTAAAAAACAATGTGCATAGCAAAACCAATTGGTCCCAATTATACAATATGGACATGTTCCAAAAAATCAGTTCTGCAACAAAAAGGAAAGAGAAATAAAACCATTGGTGTGGGGTTTACATAGGCAAAATATGAATTGAGCTACAGTACGATATGAATCATACTTTCCACTCATCAGGAAAAAGGGATCTAATTATTTGCCAACACTAGATCTTAGGCTGTGTTAATTATGGGTTGATTGTGTGCTATTAAATCATGAATTGGAAACCACAAGAGCAATTGTTAGCAGAAGAATACTTAATCCCAGAAGTGAACAGCAAATTACTTACAGTAGTTGGTTTACTCAGTGTTTATTTAATGGTATCAAGCAAGGATTTACTGGTAATAAAAAGCAATTCAGCATAGAGTGTACCTTACCTCCACTACTACCAGTTCCCTGTCTTCAATGCTTGCCTGTCGGTGAGCCTTTGCCCAAGTCCACCTCTTGACTCTAAACATAACGAGACCTGGCAGGCAACAGCCAATTATGCTCCATCTCAAGGCCACTTAGAGACAATTTCATGGGCTGTTTTACAGAATTCACAGGTCATCAGAGTACAGTACACTCTAGTGGCCTTCAGATGTATTGCACCCCTAACTGCTTACCATAAGTTTTAAAGTGGAAGCAGTTGCTACGTGCCCTGTGGCTGCCTAACAAATTAGATATCCAACAGGATCCTGATTTTATTTGTTCCAAGCATGTCCCACAATACCATAAACTCGCTTAAGGTGATGCCTCTTGGGAATTCATTTTCATGGATTTATTTTAGCTTATACATGACCATCCTACTTAATCCAATAAAGGTTTATATGGAATTGGAACCTACGCATGCAGCAATAGGTACAATGGAGAATCCAAGTCTGGATAGGCTGGAAATCTTTTTTCTGAGCCCACTTGAAGCCAATTTTGTAACCAATTAAGCTAATATTAAATATCAGGGGAATGTTTCTATCTATCTATCTATCTATCTATCTATCTATCTATCTATCTATCTATCTATCTATCTATCTATCTATCTATCTATCTATCTATCTATCTATCTATCTATCTATCTATAGCCTTGGACTAGATGCCAGTCCAGAGCAGGACTCAATCACACAGGCACTCATGCCACTTTAGAGTCATCAGTTAACTTCACGAGCTATTCTTAAGAGATGTGGAAGAAATATTGGAGTCCTGTGAGGAAAATCCATGCACACGGGATACTGGAACCAAGAGGCAGCAGTGCCAACCACTGTTGGCTACCATAAAACCTGTGAAAAATCCTAATTTAATTCCTTTCTGTTGAATGGAGTAGTCTATTTTAGGCTCACTTAGTTGCTCAGCAAAAATGTACTGTTTTATTTATTTAAGTCTTCTCTTTTCATTTGGTTACAGTTATATCTTCTATATTTTGTCTTTTGAGAATATAGCCGAATCTTACATTTTTCAATCAAACTAATCTGACATGAATACAGTATGTTAAATTCTCAAGGTCATATCTTCTGATTATTAAGAAACAAGCCAGAGAGTCCTGATTCGATTTATTGGTATACAGAGACACATAGGGTTTTCATTTAAGGCTTTCCACTCGCTAATTTCTTCAAGGCACATGAAAGAATCTATATAGAGTGGATGGTCATTGCAAAAATCAAAAAGAAGTAGAGCTGAAATCCACCTGTCTTTTCATTTAAAGCTAGTTAGGTGACAAAAAATAAATACCAACTGTGAAGTCTGATGTCTCTCTGTTTCTCACAGATAGATATATAGATAGATATCTGGGCATTTAGTGTTGAAATCACTGGAGCTGCAGGATTTTGTGTATTGCGCTGCTGCCACTTGACTGGCTAATTAGATAAGTGCATGAATGTGCAGATATTCCTCATAATTTGCTCAGTGAGTCTATACAATGTCAGACATGTGTGCTTAGGGGGAGTCTTGAGGGTTTTAATTCCATGAGCAATGCAACTCTGAAGAGTGAGGCGGTGCTTTCGATAACATCTTCTCCATTTTTGCCCATAGACAGCAAGACATCCAGCAAGAGGACGAATGGCATCACTTCCACCTTCTGCTCCTTTTGCCATGAACAGTATATAAAATCCCACAATGGCAATTGCTCGACACCAGAAGCACTTTTACAATTCTTGACCTAAACAGTGATCTTTGGTTTGAATTTTCTTTTCTTTTCTTTTGGCCTGGCCAGCCATGCATTAAATGGGGTTTGCTATAAGGTGCCCCAAATCTTTATCTTTACAATACACTAGTATTAGGGAATTTCTTCATAAAAAATGACAAATTAAAAGTTTCATAGATGTTTATTTTAACTTCTGTGAATATTTTTGAAAGAAAAAAACTTTAACAACCAAGTGCCTAGTGACAGCTTTATGTGTATGATTATTATTATGGTATAATTAAGAAGGTTTTATGGCCACAGGTGCAGATCATCAAAATAGATAGCCACATATACAAACATTCAAATCCAATCTTCTATCTGCCAGATCCAAAAAATATTGTAAATGAATAAATCAAATAACTTTGGTGTGAAAATGACTGCAGCCAAGCTAATGTAAAAGACGATTGTGCCACTTGTTCTAATTGAAGATTTGGGATTTTACTGCACATGTTTTATTGCTGTACATAAATAGAAATTTCTGGTTATCTGGTTTTCTGAAATAATTATTCTTATGGCAGTATAATTTTAAACTTGCATATCATTTACAGCAGCATAATGTAAACCCAATGCTGCAATAAAATCAGCCAAGAAAAAAATAAGTATTACAAGATTTACGAGAAATAAATATAGTTGCCAAAGCTTTTGCTCTTAAAGCAGCTTGATCTGTTTAAGCTGTATGAAAGGTCAAAGGGCTGTGCATCTTCAATTACTAAGTGCAAGACCTTCAATGAACACCACATAATCTCTGAAGTGGTACTCATAATCATACCAGCAAGCTTTGAAATATCAGTTGTGACATGATATTGAGCTAAGCACAAGAACCCTCTACCCTCTTTGAGAATCTCAAAATTAAAAAAAGAATATTGGTTCGGACAACTCAGACATTTAACACTGCATGACCCCATGTCCATAGCAGCCCTTAGCTGGCCTGAAGCATTGATTTCCTGGTTCATTACTGTGATCACCACTGACTGAACTGCTCTCCACTTACTAACATGCGAGATAACCAAGATCGTCAGAAGCCAAGTCCACCCATTCATCGTTGTGCTGTTCTTTCCAATAGAGACATTTCTCTATCATCAACTTTCTGAGCTAACTCAAAGACTCATTTCTCTGTTTTATTAAAAAAAGTAGAATTCTTAGCAATATCTGATATTTTCCCTTTGTACTGTCCAGCATAATTCAAGGGTACTATACTTGTGGCAACTTCATCTGCTTGATATCAGAAAAAACAAAGCCACATTCACAAGGATAACAGCAAAGATCAGACTCTCTGCTGTGAAGAACAAGGAGTTCCCTACATGTCATTGATTATTCGGAAGAAGTAACAGTTTATCAGAAAATATGAATTATATTCAAAGTTATGTCCACCGTATGGATGCAAAGAATCACTCACATATAAACACCTCTCTGATGGGTTTTGAAGAGCTGCTCCCTGATATACAAAACATTCCCTAAAGCTTCTTTACAAGAACTAAATTTGTCATTGGCCAGTCTAGATCCAAGTTAAAAGCTAGATCAGTTTGAAGCTGGATCTATACATTATTATTAAAACCAGTAAATATGGTAAGTTTTTGATGGCTTTCACGTTATATTTTCTTGGCAACTACAGGCTTAATCAGTCATAATTCAATATGGTTGCCCGCCCTTATGTCACATCTGAGTCATGAATGAATGAAAGGTATTTTCAAGTCAAGTCCACAGTGTCAGTCAACATACAACAATGAGATTGTTACTAAGTCAAATCCTGAAGATTCATCTTCCACTCTAAATATTCCATGTCATAAAAAGTTGTTTACAGAATTAACTTTGAAATCTACACTTCAAGCTCGGGGCCAGGCTCCCTGTGGTGAGGCAGAGCTGTGGAGTCTTGGGGTCTCATTTATAAAACATTGTATGGATTTGAGTGTGAAATTATGCATATGCAAAAAAAAAAAAGGAAAATGGGTACAGCAAAAAAAAAAAAACTGGTTTATGAAACCTTGCATGTGCACATTTCTACGCAATTAACTCTTTATAAATCACAAACATCTTATAAATGCTCATATGTGTATAGGCCTAAAATCCTACCATGTTGCCACTCTGAAACATCCACATATGGAGCAAGCTAATCAATCTCATGCTTATACAATCATGACAGTGAAGACCTTCATTGGCTGCTACAGCAGCTTCTCACTTAATGCATCGAGACACAACCACCCTGCATTTGAGGAGTCTTATGATGTGCTCCTCACATACAAAATTTTAGCGCCTCTGTTCTGCACTGTGATGTTGGGGAAAGGTGTAAGGCACCAGAGTTTGAGCATGTAGCCACTATCACCTGACACGTATAACGACAAGACTGCTGCTACAATGAATAGTACAGGCCATATGAAATATTGAGGATCCAGACATCATGTACAGTACAATCAGAACAATGTCTTCCATTGCTGCTTTGCCTCAAAATAAATGAATCATGGGTGACCTAGGCTACTGTCCAACATATTTGTTAATCTTCTCTTGGTATCACAAATGACTTATCGTTTATGGAATGTCACTGCTTACAGTTAACAAAAGCAGCTTCACCCTTATTAAATATGAGTATCATCAATTGCTCTGATTACAGTAGGAAAACTGGACACTGCTACAAATTTCCTTTTTATGTTGGTGTAAACATGTTATGTTTTATATTAGTACACCCATAACATACAGAAGCTGACCTCATCAGTTGTTCAGTTTCTTCCAGCACAGTAGGTAGGATGGATCTGAAGCTTGGCCAAGATATTCCTGACTTGTCAGCCAGTGACAACAGGTAGCCAATATATACTAATGAAAAAAGTTCTTCAGCATTAGCCCTCTGAAAGGGGAACTAAAATAGAGTCTATACACCATATTTATCCCTTTTTAAGGTTTAATATGTTTTTCATGTCAATGCACATTATAATAATGGCTTAGCAATATAAATGTTTATCCCCATGAGTCATCATTAAGCTGGTTTGGCTGCATTTCCTACTTTATCAAGGGTGTCGTAATTTCCCAGTTCCTCTGGAATGTTCCATACGCATGGGTAAGAGTTGTTGCAAATACAGTATACTTAAGTTCTCCCGTTGAGTATTTTTTTTTTTGTTACATCCTGTCTTTTGCGTGGAAAGTTGCATACGTACATTTTGGACCTCTTTTTGTGTGTATGCATGTTCTGACACTGCCAGTTAAAGTGTAATTACTGCTGCTCCTCTGTCTGGAGATGATACTGTTCAGTGGATGCAGTGGATTCTCCATGATTGACAGGAACCTGCTCAGCACTCATTGCTCTGCCACAGATGTTAAGCTGTCCAGCTAAGTGCCTACAATAGAGCCTGCCATCCTCACCAGTTTGTCCAGGCGTGAGGCATCCCTCTTCTTTATGCTGCCTCTCCAGCACAGAGAAGAGGGTGCTCACCACAACCGTCTGATAGAACATCTACAGCATCTTATTGCAGATGTGGAAGGACGCCAGTCTTCTAAGTAAGTATAGTCGGCTCTGTCCTCTCTTGTACATAGCATCAGTATTGGCAGTCCAGTCCAATTTATCATCCAGCTGCACTCCCAGGCATTTATAGGTCTGCACCCTCTGCACATAGTCACCGCTGATGGTCACGGGGTCCATGAGGGGCCTGGGCCTCCTAAAATCCACCACCAGCTCCTTGGTTTTGCTGGTGTTCAGTTGTAGGTGGTTTGAGTCGCACCATTTAACAAAGTCATTGATTAGGTTCCTACACTCCTCCTCCTACCCACTCCTGATGCAGCCCACGATAGCAGTGTTGTCAGCGAAATTTTGCATGTGGCAGGACCTTGAGTTGTATTGGAAGTCCAATGTATATAGGCTGAACAGGACCGGAGAAAGTACAGTCCCCTGTAGCGCTCCTGTGCTGCTGACCACAAAGTCAGACCTGCAGTTCCTGAGATGCACATACTGAGGTCTGTCTGTAAGATAGTTCACGATCCATGCCACCAGGTATCTGCTCCCATCTCTGTCAGCTTGTCCCTAAGGAGCAGAAGTTGGATGGTGTTGAAGGCGCTAGAGAAGTCTAGAAACATAATTCTTACTGCACCACTGCCTCTGTCCAAGTGGGAGAGGAATCGGGTGTAGCATGTAGATGATGGCATCCTCCGCTCCCACTTTCCCCTGGTATGCGAACTGCAGAGAATCGAGTGGCGTGGCGGACCTGTGGCCTCAGGTGGTGAAGCAGCAGCCGCTCCATGGTCTTCATCATTCTGGGTGGGATAGTTAGTGCAAAAGTGTTCCCTTCTTAACACAATAGCTTTTAGACATTTTGAGAGGAAACATTAATTTATATATTCTTTTACAATTAAGAACTTTTTTTCCTAGAAAAAGTAGATTTCAGTGTTGTTACAATACTTCCTAAATTGGTGAGAGGAATTCCAAATGAAATGAACCTAATCGTATGTAGTCATAGTTCCATTGTCTTCTTAATCATGTCATAACATTGACGCACTCGGCAGCAGTCATTACCAAGTAGATAAGTGTGGGGATAATATATACTCTTGCTTCCTTTAGGCAGTTTAAATGTTTCCGCAGTCAATTACCTTGTTAGCAAGGCTTGTTGTGTCACATACTGACGTCTAATTAACATCTTCATGCAATAATTATTGGAGGAGCTCTGAAAAAAGGTTTTGTGCCTTTATGTGCATTCATATCCATTTAAGTCTTGATGTACTTTATGATCTACAGTTATCTCTACCATAACAAGTTTTTGACAGCTCAAACAATATCATATAATTGAGAGTGCCACCAATGGCCATTGTCTAGGTCAAAGGCTGTACCCAGTCTGCAGTAAAATCCTAAAATTCTGCATCTCAGAAAACCTAGAGAGCCAAGTCTTGGGATTTGGTCTCACTCCAACAGAACAGTGAGTGAGCGACCAAATCATCCAAATCCACAAAACGAAGCACAAGCCAACAGTAAGGAAGGCTTTACTGAAGAAAAAAAAAACACTGCTTGGTTGTCAGAAAAACCCAGACAGCCCCCATTCTGCTATATTTAAGCCATTAGTGGTTTCTCTGATGGTAATATGATAAGGACTGTATAACATTAAAAAAGTAAAACAAAATTAAAATGATTTTGTTTGGGAGCGTAAAGCAAAAATCAGTCTAATAATTGGCCTGAATCCTTCATTTAATAGTAAGGGCTGTATTTCACTTTGTACAGCTGAGTATATCGTTTAATAAGTGTTTTTTTTTTATCTAAATAACCATTTCGTTTTATTAGCCTTTTTGATTGCTCCTCTACATTGCCAGGAGGCTGTGAATGTTGTGTCAACATAAACCCCTAAATCATTCTAAGAGTAGGTAAGCATCTCACCATCTTGTATTTATACTTAATCTGTCATCACTATTAATTTGCTTTATACAACACTCTTCAAGCAGAAACAAACTGCTTTTAACTTTCCCAGCAGGATTTTCTTTACTTGTCTCTCAATCTTCATAACCAGTTTCTCTTCCTTTGTCTCTCATCTTTTCTTTCTGCCCTGTACTTGCTTGTTTTAATGCCATACCATTAAAGCCACTGTTCCAGTAATCAGGTTATGATTGTCTCCTAATTTGCTTCCATTAATTCAATTCAGTTCAATTTCTTTCAATACAGTACAGTATTTGTTGGCAATCCCAATGATGTACTAACAAGCACTGAATATACCACACTATGATAAAGCAAAAAAGCAGGCAAATTTGCAATGAAAGTAATAACAATAAAACTGCAAAAAAATACTGAATAATAAACAAACATATGTAAGATGTACACATGAAATGTATATCTAGGCAGATCATAGTAAGGACAAGTAGCAAAACTGAATTAATAACAAGGTGCTTCCATAACACAAGTCAAACAGCTTAAGAAACCAAGGATGAAAACTGATTGTGAGTGTGCTTGTTAGGGAGTCTGATATTATTATTATTAGTCTGTTTTTTGTTATAAATATTTTGTTTAATTTGCGTTGACTTACTTGAGGTATGAGTATATACAGTACAGGCCAAAAGTTTGGACACACCTCCTCATTCAATGTGTTTTCTTTATTTTCATGGCCATTTACATTGGTAGATTCTCACTGAAGGCATCAAAACTATGAATGAACACATGTGGAGTTATGTACTTAACAAAAAAAGGTGAAATAACTGAAAACATGTTTTATATTCTAGTTTCTTCAAAATAGCCACCCTTTGCTCTGATTACTGCTTTGCACACTCTTGGCATTCTCTCGATGAGCTTCAACAGGTAGTCACCTGAAATGGTTTTCACTTCACAGGTTATCAGGGTTATTTGGTGGAATTTCTTGTTTTATCAATGGGGTTGGGACCAGCAGTTGTGTTGTGCAGAAGTCAGGTTAGTTGGACGATCATTTATTTTTCAACAGGACAATGACCCCAAACACACCTCCAGGCTTTGTAAGGGCTATTTGACCAAGTAGATTTGATGCCTTCAGTGAGAATGAAATATGAGGTTTTGGACTGCAAGGGTTATGATTTTTACATTTGTTTCTTGCATCATCCAATATTTGATTCATTTTGATAACTTATCACAAAACCATATTTCTTATAGTGGAGTGTCAACTGTTGCCAGAATGTTGGCTGTTGGGAGAATCTCAGGTGTGACATCATTAAGCCTCCTGTTTAAAATATATAGGGTGTGAATTGACCACTTGTATCTTTTGATAAGTTTGATAAAATAAGAACTGGTTGGAACGAACAGATTAAATTAAATGCTTGCTTGGCGCTCGCTGCTCAGTACATATGCACGCTTTGTTGCATAAGCATTAAATATGTCAATTAAGTAGTGGCACTAACAAACTTTAAATGTCAGGCGCACAGCATGGACCCAAATGGGTCATAATATTTTCATAAATGGAGATAATACACAGTCTCAAAGGCGGAACAGCACCTTAGGACAGAGAAGAATGCAGTCACCAGGGGCCTCATGTATAAACGGTGTGTACGCGCAGAAATGTTGCGTAAGAACGTTTCCACGTTCAAATCACAATGTATAAAACCTAAACTTAGCGTAAATCCACGCTCATTTCCATGGTACCTCATACCCTGTCATACACAAGTCATCCACTCTGTTTTGCAGACTGGTGGCACCCAGCGTCAAAGCAGTGCTACTGTTCCTGTGTGGTTTATCTTTATTTTTCAGATCCACGTCCCTGACGTGGCTTTATAAATACACTGAAATTAACTGCATGTTGCTTATTAGTATAAGGCATCTGATTGTAATTAAGCTGTAACAATATAATGGTCCACAGAATGGTCAAACTATTCTAAATACCATAACTGCTTTAGCATTGTTACTCTCACTGCACCTTCTTCTTCTTCTTCTTTCAGCTGCTCACGTTAGGGGTTACCATATCGGATCATCTTTTTCCATATTACTCTCAATGCACCACTCGGAGTATTTATATCACTGTATCTGAGTGTGAATCACAGCTGTACTGCAGCTGATTTGAAAGAGAATTATCGGTATACGGCATCAAACACATGCTGCCTCAGCCATTCGCTATTTGAACTGCTCTCATCCGACAAACGTTTCAGAGTCTTTCCTGTACTGACCTCACGATTCAGAAACAGTTTCATCCCAAGAACTATAAACGCACTCCATTAGTCCATCAAGTTATCCTAGTAGAACTGTCCGTACTTTAAGTACAATCACCTCACTGTAAACTTGTGATACAGTTATAATATTGCACAACCTGAGCCACTTTATAAAGCATTTATTTACATAAGATGACAATATCGTTTTTTAAGATGAAATGCAGCAAGATATGTTTATTATATTATACAGATAAAACTTTAACTACATGGTGCCGCAGTGCTAGCCAGGAGCTGGAACGGATTGTTCCTGTCTTGCGCTGTATTCTTGCTGTGGCTGGTGTGACACTGGAAGGATAGATGGATAGAATAATTAAACATTATGAAGATATTTCAATGTTCCTTAAAAGTTTTGAAGAATCTGCGTTCTAAGCTTACAGATGACTTAACATCTATTACAGAGCTGATTGTGTGGCAATTAGGTATTTGGAGAAAGAAAAGGAAGAACAGGAATTGGAGGTTAGTACGTTTGAAAGAGACTGCTACAATAAAGTATTTAATTGAAGGTCGAGGATGGCACAGCAAGCATCTTAAAGAGTGTATCTCCTTTGATTGCGCAAATCCATTTTTTTACTGTGTTTCTCAAGGGGAAAGCTGTGGAAACACACGCAAAGGACACTACAGAAGCTCTAGTTTTGGAATTCTACCATTGTCTACAAAAACCAGAAAAGACTTTACCTGTCCATTATGCCTTTCAGAAGAAAAAATATGCAAGTGTGAAAAGGGCTGATTGGCTCCAAGGTGGATGGTGGGATGGATGTGTATTCTAATTATTGTATTTGTGTAACTGACATAGGATCATTCTGGTGACCATTAATGTGGCATATCAGATTTTTTTGTTCTTGCAGTCTTAGTATTGTTTCCTTTTGCTGGCAGCACTTATACCAAAGAAAAAAGAAAAAAGTAACATCTTTCAATAAAAAAAAATCTAAGACAAACAATTACTCTAGATACTACATTTTATCACTAATTATACAATAAAAAATAGCCATTTCATGAAGCCGCCCAACAATGTGAAATATGCCTCTTTATTACTGGGTATAAAACCAAAATGAATCTTCAGTCTGCTAAAGCATCTGTTATAAACTAGAGTTTTCCAGTCCTTAAGGGACGTAGCTGGTAAAATAAGATTGACTGCCCTTGGCCGCTCCACCAAGACCACACAACCCTGAACCTCTGCTTTATCTGCCCTTAAGGCAAACACACACTCACACACATGTTCAAAGACACCTGTCAAAAATATCTCCAAGTGCTAACATGTGGATCAGTTTTAATCACTGGCATACTTCATCACAGTAAACTGTGGAACGTGAACATCAACATATTCATATGCAGTTCCTTGCGTGTAGGGTGTTTTATTTTAAACTTTCAAAACCTGTAACGATGCTGTACCATAGTGAAACTGTTTATTTGATCTGCTTAGAAGAGCTGGTTGTCATGGTGTATGGCCTGCATATGTTTTAAAGTAAACTGTTGGATAGCTTCTCACAAGCCTTCATTTTCTTAATTAGCACTTGTCTGTTTCCTGTCACTGGCTTATTACTGACACTGTGCAACAACGTGCATGTAAATGCAAAATGGTGATGTGAGTAGTTAATTGGAGGTCTAATGCTGCTGGTCTTGATGCTAACTAACTACCATCCAGCCATCCGTGTTAAGTGATAAACTCTGACAAATGCAGGTGGATGAGCCTATGGTGTCCAGGATAATGAGTCCAGTCAGGCAGACTGCAATGTGTTACTGATAAAGATGTGAGCAACACTGGGCCACCACAAGGAGCATTTCTGTCTCAGGTTCTCTTCACTCTGAACAACTCAGAAAATATAACACCAGGGCATGTCACTTGCTGAAATTCTCAGATGATTCTGCACTTATGGGGGGTATTGATTGTCTGCATCTTCACATCAGCTAAACCAAGGAACTGCATCAAAGAACCTCTATGTCTGGTCACTATTCAAGGAGTGGATGTAGAGGTGGTGCAGCACTCCTACAATACTTGGGGGTCCACATCATTAACAAGTTGGAGTAGTACCGGAACGCAGAGGAACTACTGTATATATGAAAGGGCAAAGCTTTCTCTTTATTTTTAGAAGACTGTGTTTCTTTAACGATGGAAGTGACATTCTTCACATCTTCTACAACTATGTGATGGCCAGTATGATTTTCCAGGCTGTGGCCTACTGGACTGGTAGCATCATTTTGAGAGGGGACCACCAAATTAACAAGTTAATTTAATGGGAATGCTCAGTTATGGGACACACTCTTGATCCCTGGAGGTAGCAGGAAAGGAGGGAATTAAAACAAACTGGAGTGCCAATATGAACAATGCTGCACATCGTCTCTGTGACACACTAATATGGAGGACTTTCAGCCAAAGAATTATTCAGCAGAAGTGTGTCAAGAAACATGATTGGGGCTCCTTTATACCAACGGCAGTATGACTGCATAACGTCTGATTATGACTGGGATTGCCAACTCAAGACATTTGCTTTTCTTTTTAAAATGTCTTTCTTTTTAATCATTCTGGCATGTGTTCATACCATAGTGTATTTATTTATCTATTTATTTACATACTCATCTATTTAAGAAGCCTCTATAAAAAGCTAAATTTCCCCCTGTGGCAATGAAAGAAAGAAAGAATAAGTAAGTTATTCGTTCATTCATTTGTTTGTTTGTTCATTTGTTCTGTCTGTCTGTCTAACTGCAAGACAAAGTATCTTGGAGATTATGAATGTTTTATAAATGGTTCAGTCAAAATTCATCTTGTTAATGGGAAGAAAAGTGACATATAAGAGTTCTGATATAAAAGTATAAAAGCTGAACTTTTATTGAATATCAATACAAAATCAAATATGAGATTCTCACTCATTAAGTGCAAATTTAAATTCACCAATAAAGGTAACACCCGCATGCCCACCAAGACAGTGTCTGGAGCTTTGGGGAAGCAGCACTAACCACTGTGTCAACTAGTATTCCAGACCAGTATGGCTGGATGGGGCACCACCCACAAAATAACCATCAAATACCATCAAGTATTGAAAAAACTTTGGGAAGTAGAGACAGCATAAAAGAAATTAGTGTAGATAGAAGGACCACATGGAATTAACAATAAAGATTTATAGGATGGCACTGTCAAAAGAAGACAGAGAAAAAGACATTTCCAGGAGGGTGATGATGGACCACAGTCAGGAACATTGGAGTTTTACTAAAAAGAACCAAGAGCAAACAAAACAGGCAGTGCATTAAAAGAGAGCGCCTTCACAAACATATCAAAAGGCATCTTTTGATCATGTTACCCTACTGTTATATGTTCATTTTTGCTGATCTTCAATGCCCTTCAGCTACACATCACATCATAAAACAAAATAAAACAGAATGAGATTCAAATGAAAATATCATGCAGAGCAGAGGGTTAGATTTAAAAGTGACAGGCTGGAAAGAATTGGAAATATGTACATGCACATATTTGCTGCCCATGTGTAATTTATACACTTGAACAATTTTGAATTTGTGTGACTGATCAGAGACATCCGGTCCACGGCTAAGCTTGCTTTTACCAAATCAGCACATATGCATCTATGTAATCTCTTTTCCCTAAATGGTGCACGTCTTTACTGCAAGATGACCCAGATTATTAAAATACTGTATATGAATTAGATGATTTACTGATTAATTCACTGCTTACAGTATAAACGGCACGTTGGGAATTGGAGCTGCTTATGTGGCATCCTGGTATTTGATGTGGCTTCAGTGTGGTTCATTTGTAAGAGTGCTCTTTGGATCATGTACAGATCTTAGAATGGGGCAATCAAATGATATTTCTGTGTGTGGTGCATTTCATAAACTTAACATTCTGAAACCCACTTGAACTATTTCTGGATGACAGGGGGCCACAGCCCCCTGACAGAATCTAAATACAAGTGCCAGTCAAAAACAGTGACCTCTCCTGCATTCATCCACAGTCACTTGCTTAAGGTTCAATGTGTTGGACATTCTGAGATGCTTTTCTTCTCACCACAGTTGCACAGAGTAGTTATCTGAGTTACTGTAGCCTTTCCATCTGCTCGAACCTGCCCATGCTCCTCTGACCTCCCTCATCAACAAGGACATTCTGCCCATAGAACTGTGGCTTATTGGATGTTTTTACAGAAATATTTAAGCTAGCACGTCGGGTACCAACAATCATGGCACAGTTGAAATCCCTGAGGTCACATTTTGTTCCCATTTGATGTTTCTTGTGAACATTAACTGAAACCCCTGGCCTGTATCTACATGATTTCATGCAGTGTGCTCCTGCCACGTGATTGGCTGATTAGATATGCAGATATAAAGGTATTCCTAATAATTTGCATAGTGAGTGTATATTATTTCATTTTTCATTTATGTTTGCATAATTGTTGTTTGATCAAGATGGCTTTAAAGATTTGAACCCGTCATTTTAGAACAGTTCGATTTTACCTTTCAGCATAATTCTTAATAATATAGTTTCTTCAAGCGTTGGTATGCAGCACTGGATGTAGGTCAGTAATAGGACTTGGAATCCGGTATAGAATGAAATTTCATTAGATTGACAATTCAGAGTAACCCATACACTTGACATAGAGCTGTTTATAATGCAGGAGGAAATGGAATACCTGCAGCTTACAGACAGCTTACAAACAACACATGGACAAGTGACCAGGAGGAAAACTGAACCCAGGATCCTGGAGCCAAGTGGCATTACTGTTGTCCACTGTGCTGCTTAAACAAATTACTGTTGAATTGTGCTTTAACATTTCCTTTATCGTTGCATCCATTTATTTTCAAACCCAAGTAATCCAGTTTGGGGCCACAGGGTCCACAGCCTAACCTGACACTACTTGGTACAAAGTAGGAACCAACCTTGGATAGTGCACTGCAGGGAACAGTCATACACAGATCTACACTCATTTGCACTGGAGCCAGTTTAGCGTCACCAAATTACCAAAGTGGTAGCCTGAGATGGAAAATAATGTAGATCAAGAGATAACCCATAGAGTGCAGTGTGGATGGAACAACTGGAAGATGTGTGATCAAAGAATTAAGGTGAAGGTTAAAGGTAAGATTTATATGACAGTGGTAAGACCAGCAAAGATGTATGGAGCTAAGACATGGGCTGTAAATGGAAGAAGTTAGATGTTGCAGAAAGGAGAATGTTGAGATGGATGTGTGGAGTTACAAACAATGATAGAATAAGAAATGAGACAATCAGACGTACATCAATCTAACAAAGTACTGGAAAGTAGGTTGAATTGGTATTGAAATATGATGAGGAGGCACAATAAATGTGGGCAAAAGAGTGATGTGAATAGAAGTATGGGGAAGAGAAAGTAAAAGTGGCCAAAGCAGCGATGGATGGATAAAGTAAAAGAACATCTGAAGAAAAAGGGCTTGACTGAGGAGCAGAACCGAGCTGTAAGGAAAAGGTTGATCAAGCACATTGACCCCAAAAAGAAGTGAGTAAAGAAGAAGAAGAAATTATCAAACATGCACATTTTTGAGATTTTTGTGAGGAGAAACCTGGAGAAAAACCCATGTAGAGACATGGAAAACATGCAATGTGCGCACAGACACAAGCAGGTGCAGACACGGATTCAAACACAACACTCAAGCTGTGAGGCAGCACCACTAACCTCTGCACTTCCATGCTGCCCACTCTTTCTTTACCTACTTCTCAAAGTTGGGTATTCCAATTCAATGGGACTCAACCTATCTCAGTAGTCTTAGGGGATAGGCTGGATTCAACTCTGGATGGAGTACCGGCCCATCACGGGCCCTGCTCATGGACAAAGCTGCACCCACAGAGTGACAATGTGTATGTCAAATGGAAATCAAAACTCTTTAACTAAACCTCCTTTCCAAACCATGTGCACTGGTGTTGATTAAGCAACCATATCATGAACAGGCAGCAAGGCTCGATTAAAATTAATGTTGCTCAAAGTCAATGTGTAAATAAATCAGACTTTATTAACTGATGCAGATTTGCTTATTTTTAATGCCAAGTGTGTAAAGTCTGCTCTGGGAATCATTTTGTATGCTATCCAGCAACAGCAGCTGCAAAAATAAACATATCTGTGGACAATTCTACTAGCAGCCAAGCTGCAAACCTTTGACAGCATGCAGACCTTTCACAAATATTTCAGAGGAAGGCTCCTTTTAGCACCTCGTACATGACCTAATACATACTCATGTATGTACAGAACGTACAAGTTAGAAAAGGACAAGCATACAATTCAAGATGAGTTAAATGTATCATTCAGTAAACATAATTTGGACAATCGACTTAAGAAACCAGATGTTCCATTTCTTTATCTGTGTTTTGATTCTTCTAAAAAAGACAATAGTAGATGATGACTTTCTTATGTACATTTCTTTTCCTGTAGAGTATTATCGCTAAGCCTTTTAAAACATTCTATATCTTACCATTATCCAAGCTGATTATTATTTATGGAATGTTTGAAATGCCCATGGATTTTTTTTTTACATTGGACAGACAGTGAACAGTTTTGAGATTGTGAGGACAAAACAATGTCCAAAAGTAGAGGAACATATACAATGTAGAGAAGGGTATATGAGAAGAACCTGCTATGCCACCTGTCTTTATGAAATCCATTCACTTTCTAATCAGCTTATCCAGTTGAGTGCAATCTTTTAAAAAAAGCCAGAGTGGTTCTTCAGAGCATAGGGGAACCATTTTTGGTTACCCATCCACATGAAGGTTCCAGAAAGAACCTTTATTTATTTAGACCCATAAAGGCTCCATACAGTAAATAGCCATGACTAGATGGTAGCAGATTTGTGAAATACCAATGGGTCATGATTTTAGAAGGACTCTTTTGCTACATACAATAACACAGGCCAGATTCAGGTTTTTCTTAATCTGTTAGTGTCCTGCTAGGTTGCCTACCGCATTTAAAAATTTTAGGCTTCTTCTGAATATTAGGAAATTTTTCAAAATACAAAGAACCATCTTCATATGCAGAGAACCCTTCCCAGAATTAAATGGTGCTTTGTCAAGAAATGGTTCAACAAGGAATCACACAACCCAGTAAAGAAGCACAAAATGCCCTTGAAGAACTGTTATTTTTAAGAGTGTGTGGTGAGAAGTAATGTGCAAACTAATAAACAAGTGTATAATACACTGTGTATTTAATGGGGAATGCTCAATATTGCTCCAATATCCTTGGGTCTTTTAGAACTGATTATTTTAGGAGAGGCACAATGGAAAGAGGCATTATACATTCTGCTGGCTATAGGAAAAAAAATGAACTACAATTGGGCTTTATACACCTTGGTGAAATGAACTGGTGGTGCTCTAGGAGAGTGGCAGTCCAAGTGTTATGGACGGAAGAGGAAATTGCTAAAATAAAAACTAACGGTGGAATATGTGGATCTGAAAGTCACCTGAGTTATTAAAGCTTCCAAACTCATTTTATGAATGACATTTGTTTGAAAAATACTAAGATTCAGAACCCATGTTGTTGGATTTGGGTTTCAAAGTCACCAATTTCAGGCAGTGATCTATAATAACCCCTTAGCCAGGAAGATTAATTAGCAGCAGGCAACCTGTCAGTACTGATGCATGACTAGAGTAAAAGGACTGCCTTGACCAGACCTTGACTAGGGCTCCCTTGGCTGACATCAAAATAAGTTTTTAGAAGAAAGATCTGCATAATGACCAAGATCAGCCAGACTGGAGAGACTGAGGTTGACAAAATGCTGCATGTAGGAGAGAGAGAAGGAGAGATAGGGAGTTGGGCAACCACAACAAGCAAACAAAAGTGGAGTGGGAAGGTATGGAATTTGGCTTTACAAGTTCAAGAACAAGAGACAGAAGGTGTTGACTGTCTACAAGGATTACATTTTTTGTATTGGTGAAATAGCTTAACAGCAGTACAGTTGTTGACATCCACAAGAAACTTAGGCAGTGTGTCCAGTGGTGGTAGTTTTAGGCTTTATTTCTCATGAATCTAAGGTGAGGAGAATTCAGGATGAGCTAAATGTATTATTCAGTAGTCATAATTTGGACAATCCACTTAAGAACCCACTGTGTTTTAATTTTTCTGAAAATGAAAATGGTAGATGATGACTTTCTTATATACAATTCTTTTCCTGTAGAGTATTATCTGTATCATATTGATATAGTGGTGCTGACAGCTAGCAGCCTCAGTTGTTACAAATAAAAGCTTAAGTAAGGACATAACAGACTAATGTATCAGAGCAACTTAAAAGGCACTTTGCACTTATGACTTTCAGCTTGCACAGCACTTGACTCACACTTGGCGGGTGACACTTTATACCACTTCTGTAGGAAATCACGCCATAGAAAGAACGTGTAGCATTAGCCAAGTATGCCTCTAGTTTTACCATTAAGATATTGTCTGTCATGGCATCCATTTGGCCTAGCGTCAGTCCAATAATACAGGTGGCCGTTCTGTTCAGTTCATTTTGGCATCTATTATCCTTTGATCAGGAGTTACGCACACATTTGACCACAGATAAGTACATGTTATCACACATATTAACAGCCAGACTACCCTATATATATTGCAGAATGGCCAGAACAGTATTGTTGGCCAGATGGGCTAAGTCTTTAGAACTATGACTATGTGAGATTTGTCTATGATTTTGCATTATAACTGACCATCGACCCTAACCCCCAGTGGTGTGCTTTCTTCAGGGATGTTGCTGACTGGACCTTTTGTTTTCTTCCCGTCAGTTTGCAAATGGCCATAGCTCAAAGACAATATGAATGGAATTGTATTGTAGGGATTCTCACACATCAATCAGTTTGAAATGTCTTCATTTAAACAAAACTATGTATATTTTTATGTAATTTTTAAAGTTTTCAGATGCAGTTTACCTGTACACTTGTTGCAATTCTCTAAGATTGCACTCAGTGAACAGGGCTATACAGAAATGAACTGAAACTGAGTATGAATCTCCTCATAAAGCTTTTCCAGTTCTGACCATTTTTGTGTAGCACATCTATGTTACCAGTACAGTCCAGATATAGACCTGTGGGTGTTTGTCATGCTGCACCACCACTTCCTCCCTCATAATGATGACTGATCTCAGAGGCTCAATAGCACACCAGAATTTCTCCACCATCTATACAACTCTACTTCATAGCTGAGTCAGCCAACACTGGAGGAATCACGTGAGAACTTCTGCACACGGCATTAAACACAGGTTTAAAAAAATTAGAACATTGAAACAAAATTTGACATGTTGCAGTCCACATGGGCATGGCTAGCTGAAATCAGAATTGGTTTTGAAGGATCCAGGTGCCCCATAGCTGTCACACTAAAGAAAACATTGCATTTATATCTTTCTGATTCAGTACGGCTGGCAAGTCAGTTTGGCTTTGCAAGTTCAACATCAAGAGAGAGAAGAAGCTGACACTATCTTCGAGGATTATATTTTTTGTGTTGGTGAAATAGCTTCACTGCAGTACAGTCATAAATTTGTCAGACCAACAATGACATTCTGTTGAACTTTTTTACGTTTCTCTAAATAATATATTTTCAATCTGGAATAAGGAAACCATAATTATGGGGATATGTGTTACTTTCTTAATTGACCAACAAAGTGTAGCTTTCCCATTTGATTCTTAAGAAGAGAACACTCAGTTAAGAAAAACAGTCCTGCCTCACAGATCCCCCAGAAAAATAAAGTTGCCTCACGTTACGGAAAGAAAAATCTCTTGGAAAAAAAAAAAAACTCTTCATAATCGGTATATTGGGGGGAGTCCAATTGTTTGAAGACCAGCCAGAAAATACAGAATGGAGTTTAGCCATGCTGTAATGGTCATTGTCACACAAATACATACTACTAATTCCATTAATCATAAAACGCCGCTTGTCTGCATTTGGAGAAATACAAAAGGCTACGGGTTAGAAGTTCATTCCACTTGAATCATTCAGCAAAGAAACAGGCAGAGAAGGCATTTGAGAAAAAGCGTATTGTTTCTTAACCCCAAAGCATAACATCACTTTTGGAGAGTCCAGGGCCAATGACTCCAGCTGAGTAACTAAACTACACATTCATTTTAACCAAAGACTGACCAAATATGATTACTATTCTGGGCATAACGACCCAAAAAAGTCACATAATTATTAAGAAAACTAAAAAGAAATATATTTTAAAAAATGACAATGGAAACTGTCATCATTTTGATCCAGCTCTTATAACAGTACAACTGAGCAACAATACAAGTGACACCAGGTGCTACAAGATTTGAACATGGAGGTAAGAAGTGCCTGATGTGAGTCTTCAGTATTTGCGTAATTTTTATACAGTCATGTAGGACAAAATAAATGGTCATCAGCAATCACAAGCTCATCATGTGGGCATCTCAGTAGACCTTCTAAGGTGTCTGGATAAACCCCTGGCCAGATAGGTAGCACTAAGTAAATAAAAGTATGACAGAATATAACTTACTCATTTACAGTAACATACAGATTTCACATGGGCAACAGCCAGGTGTGATGCCCTGAGGCATCTGTGCCACCGGTAAATAAATAAATGTAATATAATAAGATAGGCAAGCTTGAAAAGAGAGCAGTGGCTATATAAGGCCATATCCATAAAGAAGAGGAAAGCAATCAGTATATTTGAATCATTTCATTAGCTCATAGATATGCTTTTCATTTTTAAAACTGGTGTAGATTTCCATTACCCTTTGCCTAGATTGAATTTCAAATGCTTTTCTCTTTTATATTTAGGGGGCTCCTTCAAGTAAGAGAAGAGTAAAATCTGAGTGATAATTACAACATTGGAACATTAGAGCAATTTAAAAGAGAACAGGCCATTCAGACCAATAAAGCTTGCTGTTCTTATCCACTTAATTCTTCTAAAATAACATGAGTCTAGCTTTGAAATTCCCTAAAATCTTACTGTCTACCACACTGCGTGGTAGCTTATTTTGTCTTTATGGCTCTCTGTGTAAAGAAGAACTTCATTTAACCTTAACAAGTTTCTAATTGTGTCCCCATGTTCTTGAACTCATTTTAAAGTAACAGTCTCAATCAATTGTAGTAATAGCCTTCATAATTTTAAATCAATTCAGTTCAATCATGTCACTTCTTAATCACAGTACTCCATATGAGGTATCACCGGTGCGTCATAAAACTCATGGTGCTATATAGCATGACATTCTGTTGGCCTTCTTAACAGCTTCTGAACACTGTCTGGAAATTGATAACGTCAAGTCCACTACAACTCCTAAATCTTTCTCATAAGGTGTACTTTCGATTTTCAGACCTCTCATTGTGTATTCAAGCCTCACATTTTTACTTCATATGTGTAATACATTACATTTCCTTACATTAGATTTCTTTTACTACTAAAATACGAAAAAAAATCTCATTGTGTCATCTTTCACGTTATCTGCGATATTCCTCTCTAACCACCTTTAAGTCTTCCTAAGATCCTTCTTAACGGTTGTCTTTATGTTCTCATACACATATGATTCACATTAGAGATATTAGTCTTCTATGCCTTATACAGCTGTTTTTTCCTTTGCATCTTCTTTTTTAACTCTTTATTAACCCACTGTGTATTTTTTTTTTATTTCCTACTAATTCCAATTTGCCACATCTGCTCAAAATATGCGTTACCAAAGTTAAACTTAACAGTTTTAATCTTAGCATCCACACTGTTCCAGAACACTGATTACTGTATTATAATATGGTCACTTGACTCTAGTGGTTCAATCACCTCTACACCATTAATTCTATCCTAATTATTATAATATACTAAATCTAGACAAGCTTCACCCCGTGTTAATGTTTTAACATAACAGTGTTAAAAAAACAATCACTGATTACGTCTAAAAACCGCTGCTCTTGTTCTCCGTTATTTGCAATCCCAGGTAATATTCATGTAGTTAAAGTCCCCCATGACTATAATATCCCCCTGGAAATTGCCTTTTTTACATTACCAAAAAGATGTGCACTGAAATTATTGTCTGCACAGAGTGGTCTATAACACAACCCTAAAATAGGACATCTTTTCATAATGTTTTCCAGATGAATAATGTATACTTAATACTTCCTTAATAACAGAAAGCTACAAATACAGGTTAGGGACAGGCTCTATAAATTATATATATATGGCAGAAAACAAAGCAATCCTAGGTCATTTGCATTATTAAAAGCAACTTTTGAACTTTTGCCAATTACCGTAAATAAAGAAATTAACTTAGAAGCAGAGAACCTAACAGATCTTCTCGGTGGATGAGTCTAATGGTAGAATTTACTGAAATAAAGTGAGCTTTGTAACCTACACCAGAAATAACTGAAGGTGTTATTAAAAGTAGCACACTGATAGACAGGATTATTGTTAATATTTGCATAAATAAAACAAATAATTTTTTTTACCATTTTAGCTGTCGAGATCAAATAAAGGGGAAGGTAGAGCACACTGAGAAAAGCCACTCATTCTCAAACATGGTTAATCCAATTAAAGAATGTTGCCAGGCATAGCTGTTAGAAAGGGAAGTTTAACACCTACTTAATCTATTTTTAAAAAAATTGCACAGGACAAAAAAAGCCTATAAAGAAAACTATTTAAAAACTTTGCTCTGTAGGCTATAACTTTTGGTGGAGCACATATGACAGACCACAATGGTTCTCATATCATCCATTCAGAAAAATACTTTCACAATACAACTGCCGAGTTTCGTCTCCTTGTGAAAATTAAGTACCAATTGCCGAATTAGAAGAGTTACGTTCAAGGAAGTTTGCAGCTTGAAGGGTTTATGATTGGTTTGGTTGGAAATTTGTTTTCCTTGAAATTAACTAACCAACATTGGGTTAATTTTGTAGAATTGGGTGGGATTTTGACTGTGAAAGGGCATTAGCCACAAGGTGAGAACCAAACCTTGGTCATCAATTCATCATATGACATTCACATATCATACATACACACAGTGGGGTAATTTAGAGTCACTAATTAACCTGGCAGGCACATCTTTGGGAATGGGAGGAAGAAATGCAGGAGAACATGTAAAATCTACACACACAGTGCTCAGAGAAGGGCTGGAACCCAGTCATGTGGAAATGTGAGGCAGCCACACCATAATGCCACCCAGAATACAGAATAGTAAGAAGACAATAATTTATACAACAAAACCTATAATATTCTCAAATAAGAATAATCCAAATCAAGGTAACAGATTGTTGAAGATTATACTAGGAGCATCAGGCACAAGATAGAAATCAACTCCACCATTCAAAAAGCTTTGGAATAGCGTTCCAGAAGTGTATTTTGAAGATGTGATAGGCTGGATGCTAGCTGATACTTTAAGATTTGTTCTTCAACAAGAACATGGCAAGATTGATGGAAGCTGACCAGGGTTACATTTAACACTTGAATTAGGAAGTTAATAAAAAGGAACTGAAAAGCTCTGTCCGACTAATTGATCTGTTCACTTTCCAAAATTTTGTTAAGTTCTAAGGCAGCTCTGTGCTGAAAAGTTAATCATTTGTAAGTTTCACTCTTCTTTGGCAAATTAGTCATTTGCCAGAGAAGACCACTCTTAGCTTTTGTTCTGTTTTCTGTTATCTTTCATATCAGGTTTCAGCCCTGCTTATAAGTCTTTTGAGTTGTTCTCTTCATAGTCAGTCAGTTTCAGCAACTTAAGTGATGACATCTGATGACTGTTCCAGGCAGAACAGTATACTACAAATACCAGAAAACTCCAAATCGGAACAGTCTAGTTTGAACAATGCTTAATGACTTTGACGATTTGTAGATTTCCCTGTAAATATTTGTTGAGCCTTATGCCTCATGGATTAAAACCGGGATGTAATATTAGAGTCATCCATCTATTTAACCAAATATCATCTTAACCCACTCACTCCATTCCTGGAATGTATTGAGTTGGAGCCTATCCAATATGCACCAATGCCATGGAACAGATTAACTCTAAATGAGATTCCAGTGCATAGCAATCTATAATAATGCAGATATCTACACATATCAAGGTAACTTACTGCTGCCATAACTTCACTGCAACTTTTTGTTAGGATGTAGGAGAATGCTATTGAGGATTAAAAAAAAACATTTTCATTAATGGAATTCGTAAACAGTTACTGTGTTACAATATGAACTGTTAACATCTTTGCTGCCAAGCTGCAGTCAGATCAGGTTGGGGAGCTTGCACTGGTACAGCACGTTGCTGCACCTACCAAATGAAGAAACAGCTCAGGATCCCAGATGTCAACCACCCAGGCAGACCCAGTCCACTCCCACCCTCCAGAAATGATCATCTATCTACCACAGCCAGGTATTACGTGGGTGTCCCCTTGGCATAGTCTTGCCACTTGGGTCCTCAGCAATGCCAATCCTGTGAGCTGGATCACCCTCATGTCACACGGCCATAATGCCATAACTGATATTCCCTCACAATACAGATAATGCGCCTCATTCGGGTCTCTGTGAGCAACTGCTCGTTGGACACAAAGTCAAACCAATGATACCCAAAGATTCTCCAAGGAGATAAAGTACCAGGTCACTGCATGACATCCATGTCGAACAACCATATAGCAAAACAGGGAGAACCAGAACTGTAAAGACTTAGACCTTCATCCTTTTGCAAAGTTGCTGCCCTAGAGCTAAATGTACTTCCCAGTACAGTGCATCACTGTACATTTTGTGATTTATTTCTGTCATTTACAATATGTTTAGCATGTTCAAAAAATTTAATCTGGTTGGCCAAAGATGCAAGTAACATCTATCTATCATGTATTTAAATGAGATACAAACAGGCCTTCTTAGTGTTTTTCAAATCCAAATCAGGAAGACACTAACAATTAAAAGTAATCAAGTGCTTAACAGCTGGTTTGACAACATTATCATGAAGTTAACTTGTATTAAATTGTTATTTTAATAAAGCTGGTAATGCAGGCAACTCATCATTTTCAGAAAGACAAAATGTCAATATTTCCCCTACAATAGTCCCTCACATTGGTAACAGTAGACGTTCTGTTGGTCACAGCATGGACACTCTGCTTTGTGCAGTTTTTTGGGTTCGTCTTAACTGAAAAGATATTTTCAAAATGTCAAGATGTCATTTTAGATTAAAGTTAATTACTGTTACAGCAAATGACGTCCATGGAGGCCATGACTTCAAGCTGTGAACGACATTTACAATAACACACTTGCAGCAAATATATTCATTCTACTGCAACATGATAATTTACAGTACAAAAACTGTCTTTTAACTTATATTACTTGTATAAGTTGAAAATGTACCGTGTAGTCATCACTATACTTTGTTAAGTTATTCTGGGATATGTCATGAAATAATGTTGTGGCTTCTCTGAATCCTCCATGTTTTATTTTTGGATGCTTTTTAAACTGTGCTTATGGGCATTTGTTTACTTTTATTTTATCATCATTGCTATTACTATCATTACTATTACTTTATTATCATTATTATGATCATAGTCATTGCCCATTTTCGTCACAAGACATGGAGGTCACCTGATATATTCTCTTCCTGTATAAGATGGCGGTGCATCTGTTGGTTTTGTATTGCTGGATCAAAGATTAACAAAAAGTACCCACTTCACTTGGGTGGTAAGAGGAAAGGCAGGAATCAAGTCTGGATGGGACACTAGTTCACTGTGGGCACACTGATGCATGCAATCACACATGACTTGTTTAAAGGCACTGAATAGCCTGATGCACACATCTTCCTGGTTTTGGAAGAAACCTCTGAACCCTTGAATGTGAACCTTAGTGCTTCGAGCTGAGAGGCATAGGTGCTACTCACTTTGACACCATATTGCTCATTTTTCAGTTACGTTAGCAACCAAACTTGACATTTCACAGATATAATTATTTCTTACTTTCTGTGATGTTTGTTGTCACCCATGAATGCTCTTTGGTGGCAGATTAAGATGTCCGACTGAAGCTTGTTACCAGATAAGACTAGATTTGTTTATTTACGGAAGGCCAGCTCTTAATGTTTCAGATTCCAGTGAAAGAAACTACACATGAAAACAGAGAGAGAGAAGCGCCTGAAAGACCCGTATCAGAAATCGGTATTGTTGACCACAGCCTCATGATAGCTCTCTTTAGAAGCTACGAGGATGGTGCAGCCAGGAGTTTTGCATCTCATAACCACTTTTAGACAAAAGCATTTGTGTGGGGACCAACTTTTTTTCTTTACTCTTTTTTGTTTGGTTGCTCCCCAAGAGTGACATATTCTGCATTACTAAGCAGCCACAGCCATGAGGGTCTTTCTCTTGGATTTCACGCCATAATAAAATGCAGCAGTTGTTACTCTGGGGGAAACCTGAAAGGCTTTTTTGTGAACCCAATTTGACGGTCAGGTTAAGCAGTGGGTTCTGGCAGCAGGCATCTGTGCTTCTTCTCAGAGTAATGGCACCAAAAAGAAAGGGAAGCCGCCTCGGAGCAAACTTCCCAGGAGGACACAATTATCCACTGCCACTCGAGCGAGAATCTGGAAACTGTAAAAGTCGATCTTTTTTTTCCCCACTTTTTTTCTTTACTTACTCTGAATGGCTCAGCAAGAGAAAAAGTAAAAGCTGCTGAATATGACTTTCCTGTACTGTACAAAATATTACAAAGATTTATCAACTTTAGCTAAAGGTACATAACATGTGAAAACTATTCTTTTTAGTGAAATGCACGTTTTTAATGTTAAAGGCATTAACTCATTATGTGCAAAAATACTGTGACTTGTGAATGTTCAATGTGATAGTGATGAGCGATGCATATCCTGGATGAGACGAGAAGCTGCGAACATCATGGAAACAGTGCTAGAAAATCGACATGTACTGCAAAATACGGGATACTGCATCACAGGTGTCAAAAAATCACTTCCACAGAGGTCAGTATTGCCACACAATACAAATAATATGTTGTGGTTAATATAGCCAGGAAATAACTGATATTAAACATTTGCTTATTCTTCTGCCGCTTTTACATCTCAGTGGTCCAATTGTTTCCATAATTCTTCAGCTGAAGCTCAGCAGACAAAGTAAATTATTTTGGGTAACCTGCGGGTTCTGAACTTGCGATATTTTACCTTAGCCACCGAGAAGGAATGGACCTTATGTCTGGAATTCAATGAGGAAACTGACATGTCATAAATGGGGTTATTTAGAGTGTGTAACAGTGCAGGAGCCACACTGACTATTCAACAGTAAGAATTCTTAGAAGACATATGTAATATAATAATGAAGCATCATAAAGGTGTTATGTAATGGCACCCTACAAATTCTTGAAGTTAGGTGAATTGTTTTTTACCTGGCATAGTGTACATGAGAGGGTCCTACAATCAATACCATAACATGACCAATGGTGTCACAGTAGACTACAGGCTCTCAAAACCATGTACTGGTTAACAAGGATGAAAAAACAGATGGAAGACCATATTGGTAGGAGGAAGTCAGTAAACAGGTATGAATACATGGGACTAGGTATTGATGGTTGGATGGATTACATATTATTGTAGGAAACCTGCAATCAGGATGATTGGTGGCTTTAAATTCCTCTACCTTAGCTTGTTCATCCTATTCATCTGAATCGTCCAAAATACCATCAAGTCGAGATTTGAAGGTCCTTAGAGTCCTACTCACCACCACACTACCTGATTTATTCCATGAGCATTTGGTTCTTTGCATGAAGAAAAACTGTTCACTAAGATTAGAAGGCTCACTGGACTGAATGTCAAAAGTTCATCATTGATTTTGGAATATTACTACTACAATTGAAACGGTGAATACTACTATTATGGTAGTCACATGCATGGGGATAAAGTCTTATCTGCTACAATGCAAACTGCTAAGTGAACTGGAAAAACAGTAAATTGGCCTAGTGTAGTTCTGGTAGTGAGTGTATTTTTTAATGGAAAAGCTGTGAACTAAAAATGGAAATATGGAATGCATTGAATTTGTATTGGAAACAGGACAAGTAGGTTGCTGCATATTAAGTATGCTTTTTTTATTTTTCACTTTTTACTGGTTGTAGAATGTCCAGGAATAGAAAAGAGTATTGAAAGCAGGAAAAAAAAATCCTCATAAAGTAAGTTGTCTATAATGCTTGTGTGTTGTATGTGTGTGTGTGTGTGTGTGTGCGTGTGTGTGCGTGTGTGTGTGTCTGTACTATATGTGTGATGTCCCATCAAAGGCTAGGATTTTCCTTGTATCTGCTGTTGGGACACCTATGACAGGAAACCTGAGTTAGGCATAGTCATAAAATGTATAGATGAATGGAGATTAGATGCACCTAGTAATTTTAGAGCAAGTACCAGAATTTGCTTCAGTGCTGGAAACAAAGGATGATTATCCAAGGATCTGTCATTGTTCATTTAAAGTGCTGATCTGCTGGCTTTTCTTTACTTCCTGCTAGATAATACTTTCTGTGTATACAGATTATTAGTATTAATATAAACTATAACAGTTCTGTTGGTGTGTCATCCTGGATATGTTCCCGCCTGGCACTTAATGCTGCCAAGAAAAGTAATTTGGCATTCAAATGCTTGGTGTGCTAATATTATAGATTATATTATACTGCTGAACATTATATTATCCAACTCTTTTTATCCAAGTATAGGGTCTGGGGTGGGGCCCATTGCAGAAGACTTTGGCACTAGGGAGGTACGAGGCCTGTCCAGCAAAAAATTCCATTACAAGTACCACTCATACATAAACACACACACAGTAATGTAGAGTTGCCAATTAGCCTGACCAGCATATTTTTTCTAATGTGGGAGGAAAACCTAAAATATTCAGAACAAAAAATTGGAAGAATGTGCAGTCCCCACTGATACTAGCTGGGTGACCCTGCTTAGTCCATATTATATTATATTATATTATATTATATTATATTATATTATATTATATTATATTATATTATATTATATGTGGTGGGTTGGCACCCTGCCCAGGATTGGTTCCTGCCTTGTGCTCTGTGTTGTCTGGGATTGGCTCCAGCAGACCCCTGTGACCCTGTGTTCGGATTCAGCGGTTTGGAAAATGGATATTATATTATATTATATTATATTATATTATATTAAAGACATGCAGGTTAGGTGCCTTGGCGATTCTAAATTGTCCTTAGTGTGTGTTTGGTGTGTGGGTGTGTGTGTGTACTGTATGTGTGTGTGCACCCTGTGGTGGGCTGGCACCCTGACCGGGGTTTGTTTCCTGCCTTGCACCCTGTGTTGGCTGGGTTTGGCTCCAGCAGACCCCCGTGACCCTGTAGTTAGGATATAGCGGGTTGGAAAATGGATGGATGGATGGATATATTATTCTTATTTACATATTTTCAATAATTGGATGAATGGATGGAAGGCAGGACATTTATTATTTATTATTATCATATAGCTGTTTTAAGATTCTACATAGAACTCCACTGAAACTTTTCACATGGCAATAATCATACTAATAAAAACAATAGTAAAAGGACTCGTCAACACCTGAGTGGGACTTAACTTTTTGAATCCTCACCTGACAAATTCCTGAGCTCCAGTAAATACTAGAATCACACATTTACACACTATTGTGACCTGAGGATTCAATCAGCAGAACATATACAAATATATTAATAGGAGAAGATCATCTGTCAACCTGTCAAGCTTTTTAAGGTAGCTGCAGTGGATTCAGAAAGCATTTAGATCATTTCACTTTTTTGCATTTTGCTTTTGCAATCTTTTGCTAGATTTATATAAAATCACTCTAATATCCCAGAATGGCAAAGCAAAAAAAACAGGAATTTAGAAAATTTCACAAATTTATTAAAACAATAATGCAAACATCACACTTAGTTCATACCCTTTACTGGGACACTTGAAATTTAGCTCAGGTGCATCCCACTCTACTTACCATAACTAAGATGTTTCTGCACTTTGTTTGGGCATAATTAGGACAGGCACTCACCACTCTATAGATGTTCCCACAGTTGACAAAAAACAAAAAACAAGCCATGAGATGAAACCACCTGCAGAGCTTAAAGACAGGATTGTATCAAAGCTCAGATCTGGAGAAGGCTATAAAACGTGCCTGCAGCACTACAGAGCATAGTGGCCTCCATAGTTCTCAAAAGTAAGACGTTTGCAACACCCACAATTCTTCCTAGAGGTGGCCACCAAGGTAAACTGAGCAATCATGGGAGAAGAGCCATGGTTTAAGAGGTGATCAAAAACCCAATGGTCACTCTGGATGAGCTCCAGAGAACATGTGTAAGGAAAAACAAAATTTTCTGGTCAGAAGAAACCAAGATTAGCATCTTATCTGGAGTAAACCAAGCACCGCTCATCACCTGTGCAAAACTATTTCAACAGTAAAGCATGATGGTGCCAGAACCATGCTATGGGGTTGTTTTCCAGAAACAGGGACTAGGAGACTAGGTAAGGTTGAAGAAACGTCCAGAGTTATCTTTAATGAAAGCTTACTCCAGAGCACTCTGGATCTCAGACTGAGCTGAGGGTTTATTTTCCAACAGGACAATGACCCTAAGCAAAAAACAAATACAACACAGGAGCAGCTTAGCGAAAACTCCAAGAATGTTCTTCAGCGGCACAACCAAAGCCCAGACTTGAACCCAATCAAACCTGAAAATAACTGTCCACCAATTGTCACCACCAAATCCTCAAAATCCAGGTGTACACAGCTTGTCGTGTCATACCCACAAATATGTAATCCCTGCCAAAGTGGATTCAGCTAAGTAAAGGGTCTGAAAACTTGTGTCAATGTGATATTATACTTTGTTAATTTTAATACTTTTGTAAAAAGTTGTAAAATCCTGTTTTTGTTTTGTCATTCTGAGCTATTTCTTGTGGCTTGATGTGTGGATGTGTAAATGATTTTAACAACAGGCTGCTACACAGCAAAATATGAAAAAGTAAAGGGGCCTGAAAACTTTCTGAATCCACTGCAATGGCTACCTCATTCCAGTATTTCACTCAGATGTGTTTTTAAAGCTGTCAGGATCTCTTTAACATCATGTCTTGATCATTTGTCCCACAGTTTTTTTTTTCTTGAAAGCTCTTACTTGTAATTTCTCCCAATGCCCTTGATTATGCAAGTGACCATCTTCTGCAAGTATTCAAATAGATCACCATTAATGATGTTCTCAAGAATTCTGAAAAATTTAATTAGGTCCCCACATTGTCCCCTTTCTTTTGGACTGAAGTGGTTCAATCCTCTTAGCCTGGCCAGATTAAATCAGTTTTATTTCCCCCCAAGGCTGCACTGCTTCTGGCTTGCCTTCTAAGATGGTATGGTATTAAACTGGTATTATATATTACATTTTTAAGAGAATGTGGTACAAATATGAGGCCTTGATATCATTCTCCCTGTCAAAGATAAGATAGCTTTCTTTGTCTCGACAGATTCCTTTCATATGATGTGTAAAGTTTGCTTTGTTCAGACTAACTAGTGAATGTAAAACTTCAACATTGCCTTCCCAGCATAAAAACTGTAGGCATGTTAGCACAAATGTACGTGGAGGCTTACAGAGTCTGGATATGGTTAAAAAACGTGAAGCAATGAAAAGCTAAGTAAGGTATGGCTACTTATAAGATTGTTATGGCATTGTAGCAGCAGCTCGGGAGAATAAAAATGATCTCTAGAAAGTACAAAAGCATCATGAACAGAGAGGAAAACATCGATAATAAATAAATGAACTGAAAGAAAGCTCAAGAAGCTGATGTAGGCTGGGTAGGCTGTCTAAAAGTTTCCTGGGGGAGCTTGGAAGTGTAGAGGAAAAGCACCCAGCATTTGGACCCTAGTTTGATTTGTATGTGAAGAGCCTTCTGTGTGCTCACATGGATTATTATGGCAACACTGGTCTCCTCCCAAGGCCTGAAAATGTGAAGTCTGGCTGACTGCTACAACTAATTTGGATTACCTACGTGATAGTGGATATGAGGTTGTGAGCATGTCCTATCTAATGGCGACACCAATTAGGAGAATTCAAAAAATAGATGAATGAACTCTTTCACATTACATCAGTTTAACACCACCAGTTAATCTAACCACATTTGTGAGAGGTGAGAGAAACAAATCAGAGGAACCTAAGAAAAACACATGCAGATACAGGGTGAATGTCTTGGCGGGGTTTAGGCCTCACATAATACAGTATGTGGATCAGGGCAGGCCATCAACACTCCACAGAGACACTGAACAGATTATGAGTGCCAACTCCTGTGCCATCTTTTAATAAATCTGATAACATAGTTGGTGGTGGAGTTTAATAAACTTTCAATTGAAAGACCAGTTTTTTGAAAAAGTGTACCACTATGCCGTCCACACAGAAAGTTTTGACAAACAGAAAGCGTTTATTTAAATTAACTGAACTGAAAATGGGTAGGAAACAAGTTATAAATATGGAGTTAAACAGGAAGTTGTCTGTTCAGACCTTCCAAAAGAAGTGGCGTGACCCCTGTCTGTCAGTTTTCCCCTTAAGATTCTTTCTTTCTTTCTTTCTTTCTTTCTTTCTTTCTTTCTTTCTTTCTTTCTTTCTTTCTTTCTTTCCATGACCATTCTGTCTTGTCTTGACTCCTAGACTTGCACGTTCTTGTTAAGGGTTGGCCACTAATATTCTACACTGTAGTCACTATATTGGGCATGGATCAAATTAGTATCCCTGCATGGCGACACTGCATTCTAACATGTCAGATGTTTAGATGTCCCTTCTTTATGCACTGCAATGTGTTGTTTATCTTTTCTAAACACTCCTTTAGTAATCTGTGCTCTACAAGTCTGTAGCTGTGGATCAACCTCTTTGTCACAGACAAGGACCTTCAGACCTTGAAATTCTTTGGCACATGAAACATTTGTTTAGTACTTCCATAATTTATTTGGCAATTGCAAGAGTTATTTACTCTCCTAAGCATTAAATCTACATCTTCTGTGCTACTCTACCTTTCTAATGTTGTAGGGTCTTGGGTATAAATCAGAGATTAAATATTAGGGAACAATGTTGATAAATGTCCTCCTCTAACCTACTATATGTTACAGCAGTACCACCCTAGACCAGAATTTCCATGTTCCTTACCGTGCTAGGTTCTTTTACTCTGGGCTTTTCTTGGCTTTCATAACATCTTCAACGACTGTATTGTATGACTACATTTCAGGTTATGTTTTATGTTATTTGCTTGTTATAATTTACCACATAGAATTCTTGTTCCACAAAGAAAGGCTTTAAGAAACATTCAGCTCAATTACCACTTGTATCCTGAGGCATATACGAGGGGGAGTTAAACTAAAGTTAGAAAATGGGATTTTTTTTGGAAATGGAACACACCTTAACAAAACTGATAACGTCATTTCTCAAGGTAGTCTCCACCATTCTCAATTCACTTACTCCACCTGACTGGAAGTGCTGGGATTCCAGCAGAATAAAAAGTTTTGACTTGTCCTTGCAACCACTCGTGCACCTGAGTTATTGCCGAACACTACATGCCGAGGGGTACTACAGTCACTAGTGCAAGTTAATGTAACTTGCTGGAGACCAATGTGAAGCCTGCTATTCGATCTGCTGCTGTCTCAAGGTGTCCTTTTGCTGCAAGACAATAAACACACTGCTAAGAACAACAAGGCTTGACTGGAGAAACTGAAGTTTTAGGAATTGCCACATCCTCCTTATTCGCCAGATTTGGCACTGTCTTCACTTCCACCTTTTCGGACCGCTAGAAAAACATCTGTGTGGTCATCGATTCAAGACAGATAACAACATGAAGAAAGTGGTGCACGAGTGTTGGTGAGGACAAGACAAATCCTTTTATTCTGCTGAAATCCAGGCACTTCCTGGCAGGTTGCGCAAGTGCATTGAGAAGGATGGAGACTTCATGGAGAAATGACACTCTCAGTTTTGTTAAGGTTCGTTCCATTTTCTAATAAATCCCATTTTCTAACTTTAGCTTGACTCCTCCTCGTAGAACGCCATGTTTTACTGACTTCAGATCTGATGAACAGCATGGATAATAACAGGTCATTTGTATATAGGATGTAATATATACACATACACAAATCTATCTATCCATCAAGTAAGCAGGGATCTGAGTCCAGGAGCAAATGTGGAATAGTGGAGCTGAGCACAGCGCCATAATAAAGAAAATGTTTGTGTTAAAAAGACAAAGAAGAGGAAGAAGAAATATAAAGATATCCACCAGGTTTCTAGACATAAACATTGTTGACATCTTTCAGATTTAGTTATAATTTTGAGTCCTAATTAGTAAGGATAAGTATCCCAGAAGAATTCCTTCAGAATTATTCCCTCTGGACAAGTGATTAAAACACCTCTCTTTGATCACGGGCTGTTGAAACATTACAATTTAAGGCGAAAATAGGAAGAGTGAAGCAATTGACAAAGGCCTTCATTATTATTACTATTTTAAAAAGGCTTGTCTAAAATTATGGAGAAATTTCCTTATCCTCAAGGCTCCACATAATGCCTTAACTGCCTCCTGTCAGAGCGCTGTGCCTCAAGTGTTGTCAGCATGAATGGCACTAATGGAGATGAAATACTCCACATTACAACTCCCACCTCATGCATTTGTTTTCCTAAGCATTGACCTATTGTCCAAATATTTAGCTTCCGCTCAGCCTTACCAGTTTAGACGAAGCACATCTAAGAAATGAAGCATCTGTTTTTGTTCAGCTAGACCTTTCTGTCACTTTTCAGAGCTCATCGTTACAGAAATGTTTATACAAGTCCAGATAAATGTGAGAAAGGAGATGTTAAATGAACACTGTATTGTGAAATAGATGACAGCAAAGCTCGAACTGATGCTCAGCAGAGAAAAAAAGCCGTAGCTTCAGTATTACAGTCATCTTTAAAACATTAACTAATGACAGGGTGGTGTTACAGCAACTGTAATGAACGCTGTTCAAAGTGGAAATGGCACTATGGCTAGAGCACCGATTTATTAATGAATTTAATGGAATGAAAAATTGGAACCACCTCTCTAGTTTTAAGATTGTTTTTTTTAAAATGGTGCCACTATTTGCTTATATGCTCAGGTCTGTTTGCTCTTTTGATTAGAGGGAGTAAATCTCTGATTCTATTCTCTCGAACCATTTCCATTCACCTGTAGTCTTCAGGCATTTCAGCTTTATCTTTATAATATTGCTTTCATTTACAAATGATTTCCCCATTCTAAAGTCACTCATGCATATACCAGACACATATAAACAATTAAATCTTTATATAATATTTAGTTTAGCATAAACTGACCATGACACATAAGATATCGGCTGCCTATCCATTTTGCAATTTTTTTCATCTGAGAAATGGACTGGAGCCAAAGGGGAGACCATTGAAAAAGGAACTGAGAACTTTGGGTGTCAAAGCATGTTCTGCTTTTTTCTGAAGAAACTCTGAAGGGAAGACAGGAGCAAGTCTGAAGTTCCAAGGAGTTCACCTAAGCCAGTAATTTGTTTTTTTTTTTTGAGTTGCACTAAAACCAAAATAAGTCTCTAGTACCTCTGTATTTAACTTGCCAGTCTGCTAGGTAGCGTACAGTGCTGACTGCCTTAATATAATTACAATATTACACAAAACAAAACTATAATGATTATCCCTACCCATTATTCCAGTTTGCAGTATATTTGCTAATTTATGCAAAGAAATCAACATAACCATGTTGTCAGATTTTAAGGGAGATAGCAGCTACGGAGAACATTTTTAGCGTACCAGGAGTAAAGGTATATGTAAAGCAGTGTTTTCCAACTGTTTTCCTGTGGTGGCACACTTTTTGTAACCCAAAATATCCCAAGGCACGCTACGATTCTACCAACCACAAATGCATTAAAATTCTTAGACATGTAACTGTCCAAAGGGGGAGGACTATCAGCTTGAAGGTTGGCGTTCACTGACACAGCATTTAGTGAGCACATTGGACATTTTCCCAGCTGCTTCCCCTTTGCCCGGCTCATATGGACCCTAACCCTATATGGCACACCTGGGTAGCTCTCTTTATGCACAAGTTGAAAAACACTTGTTTAAAGTATAATTACAGTATAAAGTTGTTGATGGTGATGAACAACTGAGAATGGCTTTTGATGAGTTAACGCAAGTTTTAATGTATGCCAATTTAAGAGATGCTTATTTCAATTAAGTCAGTCTTTAGCAGCGCATTCATAATCAGCAGTCATCTGGAACGTTTTTTACTTTGACGCGGCTGTGTCTCATATGCTATGCCAATTTCAGAATCAATACATTGGCCTCATTTTCTTATTGCCATCTTTTCAACTTGCCTTTAAGGAAGACATTCAAATTCTGGTTGTACTTGCTCACGTAGTATTTTGTTAAAAGATCAGGTTTCACGTCATTGTTTAAGTTTAAACTTTTAAATTTTTAAAAATTTCTTTGTGTTCATTCTACATTAATTTTGTGATTCAGGATTGAATTATTTATTTTATGATTGCATATTTTAATGTTAGATGTGATTCATCAGAATTAATTTCATATAATTATGTGATTAATTATCTATTCCCAGCCCTAATTTATCCATCCATTCATTTTCTAACCCACTGAATCCAAACACAGGGTCACGGCGGTCTGCTGGAGCCAATCCCAGCCAACACAGGGCACAAGGCAGGAACCAGTCCTGGGCAGGGTGCCAACCCACCGCAGGACACACACACACCAAGCACACACTAGGGCCAATTTAGAATCACCAATCCACATAACCTGCATGTCTTTGGACTGTGGGAGGAAACCCATGCAGACAAGGGGAGAACATGCAAACTCCACACAGTGAGGACCCGAGAAGTGAACCCAGGTCTCCTAACTGCGAGGCAGCAGTGCTACCACTGCGTCACCATTCTGCCCCTGCCCTAATTTAATTGAATTATATTATATTATACTATATTATATTATGGTTTGTTGCAGTGTGGTGTAGTGGTTAAGGCTTTTAACCTCAAATCCTGGAGTTTTGGGTTGAAATCCTGCTAATGACACTGTGTGACCATGAGTAGGTCACTTGACCTGCCTGTGCACCAATTGGAAAACCTAAAGAAATGCAACCAGTTGTAACATAAATGTTGGATAAAGTATAAGTACATGTAAATATTATATTTAAAAATTGCTTTCATTGTTTACTGAGAGAAGATGGTTCAGGAAGTAACCTTTTAGATTCTATAAAACTAGTTATTTTTTTGGATGACATTGAAGAAGACACCTTGTTGAAGCAGGTACCTTGACAACTTTTCAGAAGAATCTGAATAAGATATTGAGAGAGCTTAGCTACTAGCTAAACCAACGGGCCTGATGAACTGAATGGTCTCCACTCGTTTGTCAAATTTCTTTTGTTCTTACATTCTAAATCTACACATTGAAAATTCAGTTACTGTTTATTAAAGACAACACAGGAAATCACCTGAAAATTAGTGAAGACCTCCTTTCAATATATTTATACAGGCCCAAATCAAAGCCCATTAGACTGACAATTATATGAATAAAGAGCAAAAAATGGCCATGGAAAAATAATAAAAGCACACTAGGTAATACCAGATCAGAGGCCAAAAGACACGTTGAGGAGACTCCACACCCTGGGATCTGTTTGCAGGAATGTTGATTGAGGCATTTGTGGATTAAGAAATTCAAGGTAAATCAGACGTGAAAGAGGCAGGAAAATTAGTAAGATTGCTTCTGGGCTGCACCCCCTCAGCGTTTCTGACACGATTCTGTTGGCTCTTTCATCACAAATGAAGCCCTGGTTTCGGTTAATTAGATTAACACTTCAAAGGCCCGTGTCAGTTTGCAGTGGGCCACTATGTTTACACAGGATTACATGGTTCGTGCAGCTACAGGCATTCTCAGGGGTTCCCTTAACACCATTCTTCCACAACTAAAGCACAAAATCTTGACATCATGGCTAACTCAAGTGTTTGCAGCACTTACCTTTTATGGTGGCTGTATCATCCTCCTTATTTATAATGTTTGCCCATATGTCAGCCATTAGTCCTTTTCAAGTGTGAAGTGAAAATGCACCGGGTGAGCCTGGCATTGATTGTCAGTGGCACTGGTGTAGGTATACAGAAGCGCACAGTCAACATGCAGCAGTCATGTGAAAATAAGACTCACCCCAGCCTGGCCTAAACTCTTGTGACAAGCCTCTGAATTTCACATGATTAAAGAAATTAGGTTAATTCTTAAATTAATTTGTTCTCATTTAAGAAATATTCATCAAATGTTGCTTTTGCCCATACATTATGTTCATATTTTGAATCCAGACACAAGAGCATTGTTAGTTGTTGGCACCATTTGCCTATCAATAAGCAGTTTGCAGACTAGTGGCTGTGGTGTCACACTTTAAACCACACAACTGCTGGTCTAATCCCTGCCTCTAGGTAGGTTTGGTGACTCTGAGTAAACCACTTAACTTGTCAGGGCTCCAATTCTACCAATTTGAAAACTGTTCCACTATGTGACTTCTTAGTCACTTAGGATAAAACCTTCCTGTCCACTAAATACCTGTAAACTGCCTTAGGATGGTATTGATGATAGCAAGGCTGTATTTATTACAAAAGCTGCTTAAATGTTTGTGCTCGCTCTCTTGATTCTGCTTGTTTTTACATTTGAATTACTAAAGTAGAAGAGCAAGATGACATTGCTTTTATATAATGCTTTTCAAGCACTATGAATAGAAGGGGGGAGCCACTTTAATTACCACCAATGTGCAGCATCCACCAGGATTGTGCAACGGCAGCCATTTTGTGTCAGTAAGCTCACCACACATTTGTTATTTGGTGGTAAACGGCAAAAAGAAACAATAAATCAATAAGGCAGACAGGATGATTCTTCTTCTTCTTTCAGCTGCTTCCTTTAGGGGTAGCCACAGAGGATCATCTTCTTCCATATCTTTCTGTCCTCTGCATCTTGTTCTGTTACACCCAACCACCTGCATGTCCTCTCTCACCACATCCATAAACCTTCTCTTAAGCCTTCCTCTTTTTCTCTTCCCTGGAAGCTCTATCGTTAACATTCTTCTGCCAATATACCCAGCATCTCTCCTCTGCACATGACCAAACCAACGCAATCTCGCCTCTCTGACTTTGTCTCCCAATCGTCCAACATGAGCTGACCCTCTAATGTACTCATTTCTAATCCTATCCATCCTTGTCACACCCAGTGCAAACCTTAACATTTTTAACTCTGCTACCAGTCAGTGTCACCGACCCCAACCCATATAACATAGCTGGTCTCACTACCGTCCTGTAGACCTTCCCTTTCACTCTTGCTGATACCCGTCTGTCAATAAATCACTCCTGACACTCTTCTCCACCCATTCCACCCTGCCTGCACTCCCTTTTTCACCTCTCTTCCACAATCCCCATTACTCTTTACTGTTGATCCCAAGTATTTAAACTGTTCCACCTTCACCAACTCTACTCCTTGCATCCTAACCATTCCACTGATCTCCCTTTCATTTACACATTCTGTCTTGTTCCTACTGACCTTCATTCCTCTCCTCTCTAGAGCATATCTCCACCTCTCCAGGGTCTCCTCAACCTGCTCCCTACTATTGCTACAGATCACAATGTCATCAGCAAGCATCATAGTCCAAGGGGACTTCTATCTAATCGTGTCTGTCAACTTGTTCATCACCATTGCAAATACGAAAGGGCTCACTGCCGATCCTTGATGTAATCCCATCTCCACCTTGGCACACCAAGGCACACAGGATGATTAGGGGACCAAAATGACCAAATCAAGGTCATCAATTTAGCCTTGATTTCAGGGTATGCCCTTCTCTTTACAAAACATGACCTTTCATGACCACAGAGAGTAAAGACCTTGGTTTTAATGTCTCTCATCAGAACGATGTCACCAATTTTTACCACACAGTGTCACAAATCTACCTAACTCATTATGCATTCCAAGTAACTCCATAACAATTTAGGTGACTTTGCATCATCTGCCCTTCCACCTAGTTTAGTATCTACAGAATTTATAGTGAAAGCGTCAAGTGAATTGGTCAATCACATCTGAAAGTGCCATGAAAAGCACTATACAAATACACTGAATTACTACTATGCAAATATCCAACTTTCACTTTTTGCATTGGAAGAGACAGTAGTCTAAAACATCCATGGAGAAACAACATCCAGGTATTGTGGATTACCTTTTTATTCCCTTGATTCTGAAAAAAAATGCTTCCTTCTTAGATAGATAGATAGATAGATAGATAGATAGATAGATAGATAGATAGATAGATAGATAGATAGATAGATAGATAGATACTTTATTAATCCCAAGGGGAAATTAACATAATCCAGCAGCAGTATACTGATACAAAGAAACAATATTAAATTAAATAGTAATAAAAATGAAAAAATTAAAATAAAATTAATGTTAGCATTTACTCCCCCGGGTGGAATTGAAGAGTCGCACCTCAGTCTGTTAGTGGAGCAGGACAGTGACAAAAGTCTGTCACTGAAGCTACTCCTCTGCCTGGAAATGACACTGTTAAGTGGATGCAGTGGATTATTCATGATTGACAGGAGTTTGCTTAGTGCCCGTCGCTCCTCCATGTTGCCTCATCAATACAGTAGCAGACTTTGACTGAGGTGTTTTGAAGTTATTTGTTCACACTAGCTGGACTGGTTTTGAGTGTTAGAAGTTGGATCATGTCTGGGGTGAAGTGTCCAGCTGCACAGCTTCAAGGAGGCTTTCAAGTTGTTGGTTTTCAATATTAGAAGCATTAGAATGAAGATCAGACCATTATGGAGCAATTCAGTGTATCTATTTCAAATCGGCTGAGTCATAAGAGCATTTCGGGTCCCAGTGTAAACAGAAGACAACGAGCCATTGGAATCGATCGCAAAACAGCCTCTCCGCTTCCTCTCTTCACTGATGGCATCAAAGGACAGATACGGCTGCATTTTAGTCATGCTTCAAGTAAAACAATGCATCTTTATTTTCTGTAGTGACTTTCATCAAGAACTGTATGGCAAAGCTGTTCACAAATGAACGAAAACACATTTTTAAGAGAATAAAACAGTAGGCGCTAGTGGGGATAAACCAGCTCTTTATGTTACAACATGAAAAGAAAGCTAATTACAAAGGAATAGCCAATTGCAACAAAAAAGTGCTGATAATCACCCAGAAATAGGACCAACATATAATCTTTGAAGGCGCTGTGTGATTCACCTCTTCCTTTTAAAAATGTATTCTTTTTCAAGTGCTGCACTGAATTACATTTGACATTTCTAGGAATTGTTTTTCATGGTTGTGTAAATCTATTACCAAGTCCATATTTTATATAGTGCCTTTAGCACTAACTCAAATCACTTAGTACAGCAATTTACTGCATTATGGGTAGAAGCAGATTTCTCCAATGCAATCAGTCTTTACTTTTAAAATACTTTGTGAAGTGAGCAATATCCCTAAGTGTTTGATACTATTCATTTAAGTACCTTTTAAGGAAGACACTAATTTAATGACATTTTGAAAATGATCAAAAATAGCACAATAGCACAGTGGCACAGTTCTGCAGCCCCACAGATCCAAGCACCCTGCATCTAATTCATGTGCCCAGTCACTGTCTGCGTGGGGTCTGCATGACCTCCTCATGTTTCCATCATTTTCCGACCACATCCCTAGAGAAGTGCAGGTTTGCTTTAAATTGGCCCTGTGTGAACATGAACGAGCAGTACGATGGACTCTGGCATCTTGTCTGTGGCTGATTTCTGACCACCGTTGCCAGACTAGGCTCTAGTCCCCTAATATGGATTTAGCATATCTGCAAATGTTAAGGAAGGTTAAATTCTGCACTTAAAAAGAAAATATAAATAACAATGAATCCCTAGATCTGGTTACACAGAGTAAGTGCAGAGCTGTGCACTGGCAGAAAGCTGAACTACTGTTATAAAAGTTTAACCAATATCAACAACAATAAAGATACCTAGTAGATCACACACATTTTAAAGTGCTTATCACTTAGCAAGCTTAGCAAAGGAATTTGCTATTATTGTAACTTAAAACTAATTTAAAATGCAACCACTAGATCTGTCTTGTTTCAGAGTATTTTTCACAATGAGAAATAGCTGGATGACCAATGTAAAGCAATTAACGATCCTGCAGTTTAAAACATAATAATATGGGTTGGTGCAGCGGTTAGCAGTACTGCTTCATGGATTCAGTATTGTAGGCCTGATGCTTGCCCAGTCATTGTGTGTGCGTACAGCCTTCACTATTTTCTTGTGTCTGCATGGAGTTTTTTTTCTGAGTATTCCGGTGTTTCTCCCACTTTCCCAAGACAGGCAGGTCTAGTTAAGTGTACACTGGCCTGTTGTGAGTGTATGTTAGTGTAAGAGTGGGCTCTGTGATGGACTGGCACCACATCCATGCTTGGCTACTGCCTTACACCCAATGCTGCCAACTTTGGCTTGAGCCCCTGCAACCCTTAAATGGGTCTGTGAAAGTTATGTAATGTATTAATAAGACAGTTACTCACTTTGTCGCTCCATTTGGTGCCTTCCATACTCAGAAACAGCTCAATGTCTTTAGTAAGCAATTTGAAATATTTCAATATAAAAAAGGCCTAAAATGCAGTCATTCACACTATCTATTTTAATTATGGCTGCTTTCATTACAAAATAGTTGTAACATGGAGAAAAACAGGCAGAAAGTGAACTTCCAGCACAGCTGAGGATCAAGCTAAGAATTGAACTTGGATCCGTACAATGACAGGTCACCAGTACGCAATGTTCTGAGTTAAAGTACCAAATGGTATATTTAATTATAATCACATTGACAAGTACAATAACAAGAGAGTGACAATTACAAGACTGTTTGGCCCACGATCATCAATTTGTTTTTTTTATTTCTTGCCTCAAACTTTTCCTCATACACTGGGGAAAACATTTATTATATGTTACTATACAGCTGACAGCAGCTAGACTACTCTGCCAGTGAGGTATGGTGCTGGGAAACTGTGCATGACATATAGAACATATCTTTCTGCAAATCCCTCATCAGCTCTCGGTAGATGCATACCTGATATATGACACAGGCTGGAGACTCCTGATGAAAAAGCAATCCTCATGGTAGCACTTGCTGCCGCATGATTGATATCGAGCGACTCGGAACCCGTCATAATATTTCAAACTGTCGATCCTCCAGTTTGGACAAGAATTGACAGCATATCATTTCTGCTGAAAGGGGTCTTCTTACTTTTTTTAACTCAGAAACTTAACTTTTCTTAACACAAGGGTTTTTTTTATAGCAACTCTTCAAAGAAAACTTACAGTAGATAACAAAGGAAGTAGCCGCCTTATTATTATGTCATTATAAATTTCAAGGCCAGAGTGTTCCAGAGTGAAATTAGGGAATTTGGCTATTCAGTTCTAAATCTGATTATCCCAAGTGTGCCTAACCTGGCAGACACTGACATCACAGTCTCATGCAATGCCAATCAACATGGAGAGAGTGGACCTAATTTTGTATTAAAAAATCTTCTCTTGCATGTTTTTTCAGTGTGTAACCATGTGAGAAGTACAGTTATATGAAGTGATAATATTATAATACATGACATCCCAAGATTGCTTTACCTCAGACTTGAACTGCATACACAGCCCACTTCTGTTCAGTCCACTAACTCATGACTATATGATTGCATACAGCTCTAACACTTCCATTAAGTTTGCTAATGACACAACGCCATTGGGTCTCATCAGCAGCAGGCATGAGTCAGCTTACAGAATAGAGATAAAAGGCCTGGCAGACTAAAGCAAGTTCAACAATCTACAGTATCTCTTAACATGGACAAGATGAGAGAGAATGATGGTTGACTTCAATCAGGCCCATGCTGCCCACATCTCTCTGCATATCAAGATGCAATTGATTAAAAGCACTAAAATTCCTTGGTGTGCACCCTCCAGCTGGATTTGCCTGGACAATCAACACCACCTCCACACCAATAAGGTACAGAAGCCTCCCCATTTCCTTAGGAGACTGAGACAGATAATACTACACTGAGCTCCAATTCTCAACACATTCTACACCATCAATAGCGTTCTGACCAGCTGCATCACTGTCTGCTTTTTAACTGCTGAGTCTCTGACAGCAAGATCCTACAACAGATAATTCCCCATTCCCACCCTCCATTAAAAGCATCTTCATTAAGCATTGTATCAGACAGCATTATGAAAGACAACTCACACCATTCCCATTGTCTCTTTGTCCAAACTTCCATCAGGTAAAAGGTAATGAAGCATTCAAACCAGCTCTGCCAGGATCTGCAACAACTTCTACCACTTGGCTGTCCAGACTTTGAAATCTGGGTTTTCCTCCTGCCCTCAGATCTGCTCCTAGTAGTCTATCTATGTACAGGACATCTTCTCCTGCTGTTGTCTCCATTATTAGTTGTTGTTACCACTAAATGATTTATTACTATCTCTTTGAATTTATTACGGTCTATTCACTTACATAGTATAGTAAAGTATACTTTAGTAGAATGTATATACAGTGTATATATATAACATATAGTGCACTGGTCCTGTTTTACGTTATATATATGTACTACTTGCACATGTTGTACCGCAGTCCTAGGGAACGTTATTTCGTGACACTGTATAATGCAACACTGTGTATGGATGGTATGACAATAAAGTCAATTAACCTGACTTGAATTGCACCATAAACATATCCACACTGTCTTTTAAAGTTATATTACATTACATTGTTCTGGACACTCCTAACGTAAATCCACATGCTGTCCAAGAGCTCGGCCTATCATTCAGTCTTTTTCAGTTTTGGTAAATCATATAATAACTTGAATTTGTATTTTATTAATGTCTGAAATTCTACCAAGTGGGTAGAAATGCCAAGAAATAAATTCATGATTATGGGACCATATCAGTCATTGCAAGGTGAGAGACAATCTTATTTATAAACTAAAAGCACCTGGAATATTTAACTGATTTAGAGCCTTCATTCAAGTGGTCATGCACTCTCCAAATGTATTACTAGTGATTTGGCCAAGAGGCAGTTTGGTTTGTTTGAATGCCTACCTTGGTCATTAGAGTTTGCACATTGTTCTCATGTGTATGAGTAGCACATCCAGGATTCTTGTGGAACCCCAAAGACATTTGTTGATGGACAATTGATGGTTGATAGACAATTCTGAGATGGTGTGTTGTAAGTGAGTGTGCCTGGTAATGGACCGTTCATCCTGTAACGTATTTTTTGGGGTCCCCTGCATTTCCTCCATATCTCAAACTCATGTCAGGATAAGTTCCAGTTTCACAATCTTTTCTTTAAATTTTCAGTGCCTTCCTCAACTTTACTCTTTTACATACAGCTATAGTCTTTTCTCAAAACATGCAGCATCTGTATCTTTTCCCACTTCATCATACCTTTTTTTTTCAATTTTGCTTCTAAAAGCAGCTTTCAGCTCAAACCAGAATCAATGCTGTACATGGAATTCATATCTGTAACTTTTGTTTCCATCTTGAGGTGGGACTCTATTTTTAAAGTCAAAAATTGCTCCAAAAACTCTAATCACTAATTTATTCAATATTAGCTGTCCCCCGTGGCTCCGCCCACATAGAAGTGAAACAGGACAGTGAGGAGGGCCCTGCCTCGCTCCCTACTCCTGACTTCATGCTTCTCTCTCCACTCAGCCTGCAGCCTCTGTCTCGGATTAGCGTGAATATATCGCTCCTGCAAGCGAACTATGATTCTTAGCGCGATGAGAGAAGTGACAAAATCAACCAGAATATTCTAGCAATATTCTGGTTGGATTTTATATATATAGAGATAAAATTGTCCATACGATTTGCACAAGTCCCTTTCTCCAGTGTTTTCAATTCCATCCTGCTATCACTGTTAGAGGGAATTCTTAGAGATATGCAGGTAGAAAAGCCTGTGGTGTCCTGGATAGTGGACTCTCTATCAGGCAGACTGCAGTTTGTGAGATTCAAGGACTGTGTTTCTGATACGGATGTAAGCAACACTGGAGCACCTCAAGGAATAGTCCTGTCTTCTTTTCTATTCACTCTGTACATCTCCAATTACAACTATTACACCAGGTCTTATCTCTTGCAGAAATTCTCAGATGATTCTGCACTTACGGGGTGTATTGATAAGGGGGATGAGTACAGGAGTCAGGTGAAGAACTTTGTTTCTTGGTGCAAAGAGAACTGTCTGCATGTTAACATCAGGAAAACCAAGGAACTGGTACTGACTTTTACTATACCAGTGACTATTCAAGGAGAGGAAGTAGAGGTCATCCACTCCAACAAGTACTAAGGGGGTCCACATTACTCACAGGTTGGACTGATCTTGTAATGGAGAGGAACTATATAGCAAAGGGCAGAGCAGGTTGTATTCCTTTAGTGTGGGGAGTGACATCCTTCTCATCTTCTACAACTGTGCGATGGCCAGTGACATTTTCTGCACTGTGCTGGGCTGGGCTGGTAACATCACTTCAAGAGCGGCCCACCAAATTAGCAAGCTAATCACAAGGGCAAGATCAATTATGAGACACACTCTGGACCCGCTAGAGGAAGTAGCAAAGGAGAGAATTAAAAGAAAAATGAGTGCCATTATGAACAATGCTGCATATCCTCTCTCTGACACACTAACACTGTGGACTTTCAGCCAACGAATCGTTCTGCAGAAGTGTGTCAAGAAACATTACAAGAGCTCCTTTAACCTCCTTACAGTTACATTCTTTCCTCAAAAAAACTTGTAAAAAAAAGTAAAATTTTTGGCTTGAAAAATGACACTTTTATTAAGTCTTATCTTCCAACTGTAAAACGTGCAAAACACTAAAAGTACAAAGTCAGAAGTGTAGAAAGTACAATAATTATACAAATAATAATAATAATGATGATGATGATGATGAATATGAAAAGCACACTGCACATGTGTGAATAACATAAGTCCCACTTTGAGATTTATCAGAATCCTTTTCGATTTCACTTGACATTACAATTTTACTGCCTGAAGACAGATTCACTTCGTCATCACTGCTGATGAGAGGCATTTCTTATGAGACACCATTATGAGGCTAGAAGAAGACGAGTCACACTCAGGCCTGATGCTTACGCAGCACACTTCCATACCATTGCCCAAGTAATGCTCGGCACTAACGTTGTTGGCATTTTTACAGCCCTAGTAATCCTTGGTTTAACGCTTATGTGAGACATGTCTATACCACTGCCCGAGTGATACTTGGGACTAACGCTTTTAGCACTATTTTAACAGCTTGAGTGATACCTGGGTCTAATGCTAAGGGGGCTACACTAAAAGTAATAAACCTGCAATAGGCCTCACTGTGACAAGTCAGAACCTTTCTTTCTTTTGAATTTTCTTACTTTATAGTCATTCTGGTGTGTGTTCAGACCAAAGTGTGTGTGTGTTTGTTTATTTACTATTTACTTATTTATCTACCTATTTATACAATTATTTATCTAAAAAGCTTCTGTAAAAAGTCTAATTTCTTCCTGGAGACAAATCAGTTCTATCTAATCTACCTAAAAGATTTTTTACAAAAAATTAAGTACCAACTCAAATCTGGACATGGGTGTATACATGGTGTTTACAGCAATGGGCTTATTCTCGATTCTGCCAGGATAGATGCCAGCTTCTTGCGAAATAGTGCATTTAGAAAATGGATTGATATATTTATTTATTCACTGTCATATTTTAAAGTATATAATTTCAAATATATGACCTAATGAGATGGTTTATTAAATAATTACATCAGTTGTGCAAGAAGTCCATTTTCTTAGTGCACGACTATAATTAAAAAGTGTTATGGGAAAGAATTAGAGTTGATAAATATTTTTTTTTCCTCATATGTATCAACATCCACATAAGCAATATTCTGTGATATTTCTGCTAGATCAGTCTCAAGCTCTGAAACTAAATTGAGCAGGAAATAGCAGACATTATTCATCTCCACAGAAAAAAGAGAATACCTCTAGATATTAAAATCAAATAACAGGTAGAAGTCATAAATATTGTGAAAGCAAATGAGAACAGATATTGCAGGGATGCAACACTTGTCAGTCAAGAATTTCACAATTCTAACAGTATCAAAAGCCAAGCATAAGGCTATCTGTATTTCCTCGCAAATGACAAGTAGAGCCCTATTTATCAGCCTATGGGTCATGGCTTTGTTTGTGTGTTGCGTGTAAATGTCTGAAAATGAACATTTGTATATATTGTCCATATTTGTATATATATATATATATATATATATATATATATATATATATATATATATACAATATATATACTATATACAATATGTATATATATGATTTAATTAATGATATGTTGGAACATGCTGGCAATGGGCAATGTAGTTTTAGTTCAGGCCCAAAACAATAAGGTATTGAAAGACTATATAAAGTGATATGGGATTGCCTCTTTGTGGCTCTAAATATGGCCTGTTTGATAAAGACTCCACAAACGTGACCTGACTTTGAATTAAAGATTCACAAGGTGGGTGGGTAAAGCTCATTACAAAAAAAAGGTTCCAAGGCACCTCATATAAAAGGAACTAACTGGGACATTTTAAACAGAGTGTGCATGAGACCTGCCGCTCATCTAATTGTACAAATGGAATTTAGTCAGCATATTAAGTCATACGTTGCAATAACAGAGGGGGCAAATTAAGTTGACTAGGATTTACAACAATATAATAAACTCAAAATGGCTACAAACATTTTGAATGTGGTTCTGCAATGCATGACTTGAGTACTTTGGATAGTTTTTTCACACAGTCTCCTTAAAGTCCATTCAAGTGATTTCAGACTCAGAGACCAGGTTAACCTTTGAAGGTACTATACGGTGAGAGAGAAAGCAAAACATAGGCGTACAATTGAAAGACTGTACGTTCCAGTGAGAAACCCTCGAGTCTGAAGACATGTAGCAATGTTGGTATAGTGGTTGAAGTGATGAATTAAATACACTGATCAGCCACACTATGAAATGCTCTGACAGGTGAAGTGAGTAACATTGATTATCTCATTGCAAAGGTACCTTTCAAGGGGTGGGATATATTAGTCTGCAAGCAAACAGCCAGTTCTTGAAGCTGATGTGCTGGAAGCAGAAAAAATGAGCAAGTATAAGGGTCTGACGACTGGGTCACAGCATCTCCAAAACGGCAGATGTAGTGGGATGCTACTGGAGTGCAGTGCTTAGTACCTACAAAAAGTGGTCCAGGAAGAACAACCAGTGAATCAGTGATAAGGTCATGGGAACCCAAGGCTCACTGATGTAGGTTGGGAGCGAATGCCAGCCTATCTGCTCCAGTCTCACAAAACAGCTAATGCAGAACAAATTGCTGAAAAACCTAATGCTGGCCATGACAGAAAGTTGTCAAAGCATACTGTGCATTACAGATTGCTGTGTATGGGGCTGTGTAGCCAACGACCAGTCAGAGTGCCAAAGCTGACCCTAGTCCACCTACAATGAACACATTTACATTTCTTTCCTTAGCAGATGCTTTTATCCAAAGCAACTTATGAAAGAGGTCACCATAATCATGTAAATTTCAGTCTGGGTGACTGTTTGGGAACACATTTTACAGGACAAGGTTACAAAACTGATCATCCTAAATGAGGAGCTCAAAACAAAATATAAGCTAGTAACAATTCCTAGCTTGCAAGAACATAACAACAAATAGCAGAGAGAAATTCACCAAAAGAAGGGAAACTTCAAATGCTTCTTAAACACATTGAAGGAGTCAGAAGGTCAAATGGAGGTAGGCAGCCCATTCCACCATTTAAAAGCTACACATGAAAAGAGTCTGAATTGAGACTTGATGTCTAGCAGAAGTGGCATAACCAGACGCCATTCATCAGCAGACCTGAGTAGTCGAGAAGAACCATAGGACATCCCAAATGTCTCCAAATAAACAGGTGCTAACCCACTAGGCAAGCATCAAGGATTTGAGCTTAAAATGTGCTGCTAAACGAAGCCAATGAAGAGATCCGAAAAGGGGAGTGACATGTGTCCGCTTTAGCTGATTGAACACCAGACATGCCACTGCATTTTGAATCATCTACAGTGGCTTGGTGTAACCTGTCATTACTCCTGCCACCACAGAGTTGCAGCAGTCTAGACGTGACAAGACCAAAGACTGGACCAGGAGTTGTGCTATATTCTCTGTCAGATACGGTCTGATTGTGGGAATACTGTAAACAATGAATCTGTAACACCGCGCAACTATAGCAACATGGTCCCTGAAGGACAGCATATCATCGATCACAACTCAAGTGTGGTGTTTGCCAGTCCCTCTGATGTTACTGTAGCTTTTTCCAACTTACCCCAGTTTCCATTTACCTTTCAAAGATATGAACATTAGAAGTTAATCTGGTATGTAAGAGTGGGTGCTCAAGCAAGTGCTCAGTGACATGCCATTCACTGACTGTTCTTGCCCTTACACTTCAAGATGCTGTCACATCTGTTGTCCCCTATAACCCTGTACGGGAATAAGAAAGTTCAGAATGAATGAAGGAATGATTGATTGACTGACTGACTGATTGTTCTTGTCCGAGTGATTTCCTGTACATCAAGTAAGGTGAAACTGAGTTGTATGAAGACCACCTGATAATATATTCAGTACAAGCATGCAGAGTGTAGAAAATTTGAAGATGCACGGCTCATCTAGTAAACCCACTGGACGCATGATCTAAGAAAATGGAGTTTCATTATGTCAGCTCAGTATAAAATCCTTGTGTGAAGCTAAGTATTGTTTTTTTTATTCTCAATAGACATCAGCATCCTTCTTTTAGTTTATTTTAAAACAGCAGGCATCTGACCTCTTGCTGCAGGGTTCTCTAGTAAAGAAGCCAGAGGCTACTATTATCTCAGCAGGACACCAAATGGCACATTTGGTGCTCCCTCAACATAAATCTCCGTCTTTTATGTTAAACAGCAAGGCTCACTGCACTTTTGAAACATGGTGGGGGATTTTAACTCTTAAGGGTACATGGCAAGGAGAGGAGCTGAGGCCATTTCGGGTTTGATCAGCCAAACTAGAATGGATTTTATAAAACAATCTCTGTCTTGGGCACTTTCAGCGTATGAGAACCTGTATTGTATGGAATGCACTCATGTAGTTGCCTCTTTTGACTTTTCATTGACTTCACTCATACAGAATGGTTTTTATTTTCAGGAGTGTGAAACAATTTCCTCAGCAGCGCAAAATGTGATATGGGGCTTATATAAACTGCTGTCCATCAGGGGCTTTCTGAGAAGCCTAAGAGTGAAGCAAGTTTGACACATTGACGAGATTCACACTGGGGTAACAGTGAAGGCAGTGCTCTTCAAATATGCCTCTAACAGATGGAGTTTAGGACTCGAGTGCTAGTCATTTTGTTAACGGCTTCCTGTCAAGCATGTCAGAAGCATGTAGGGTTAACAACAACCACAGAACCAACTGACATGCGGAACGTCTTGGGAACATCTGGCTGAAGCAGCTTTTAAGAACTGCCTGGATGAAATTTAAGGCAACTTTACAATTACCTGTCTACATCAGCAGTGTGGAATGAAAGGTTTTTTCTTGATTGTAAATTGTATCTTTCTTAGCAACATCTTTAAAAAGCAAACATTGTCAAACGAAAAACTGTCAATTTTTGAGAAAAACCAAATAACATGTAAAGAAAAGTTTTTCTAAGCCCTTGATTGAAAAATAAATTGACAAAGATGAATCTGACATACCCAGGGGACTCCTGGAGTTCACAAAGGGTACGGATAAATAAAAGCGTCCTAAAACACATTTGGTCACAATTTACAACACTGACTTGAAAAAACAGTTCTTTGTTGGAACCAACTACTCCCACAAGTGAATCTGCATGTGATGTCTTTCCCCAGCATTCCTGAAGCAGCGCTGTTAGGCATCTCACTGCCCACTGCCAGAAACCTATAAAGAGATCATTAAAGCTCAGAGCCAGAATGGGGCTTCATTCTTCAGGTACGCAGGCAGAAATGAGTCATAGAGTCTGAAGGCCAAATACTGGACAAGTTAAAAGGCCAAAAGGACTGCACAGAACTGACCTTAACAAAAATGTGCTGTAAGTCTGGCAAGACTTCAGTGATTCTGTTCTGCGAAAGTGGGGATCAGGGTCAACAGCCTTAAAGCCAGCCACAGCTTGTGAGAAAAAGCAGAGAGATGATTCACTTAGGCCATGACAAATGAAGACAATGAACTACATGAAAAAAGAGTTTAACCATATTTATTGCAAGCAGACTCATATTTCAACAAAAAAAATATTTCCATGTGGATCCTAAGCTGCTCTGAGCTAAGCATGAAAAAGTTAATTTAGAGCAGAAGGAATCCCAATACCCCAAAATGGAAGTACACATCAGCATATGCTGGATGGAACAGCTCAAAATTTTGAAGAACAAGATGAAAATTCAGTGAAAAAGATCATGAAATGTGTTTGGTCAGGAAAATTAATTGGAAGGAAAGATTAATGTAAAGATTGAACAATGCATGGCAAGAACAGACGTTTTACTGAACAGTCTGCATGGGTTCAGAAGAGGAAGGTCATGTTTTACCAACATCTATCAGGAAGCAAAAAACGGATATGATCAAAGTGGAGCATATGATATTATTTATCTTGACTTTCAGAAAGCATTTGATAAGGTGCCACATGAGAGGTTGGGCATCAAACTAAAAGAAGTTGGAGTTCAGGGTGATGTTTTTAGATGGGTGCAGAATTGGCTCAGACACAGAAAGCAGAGGGTTATGGTGTGAGGAACCTCATCAGAATTGGCTGATGTTAAGTGTGGTGTTCTAAAGGGGTCAGTGCTAGGGCCAAGGCTCTTGTTAATATATAAATGATTTGGATAGGAATATAAGTAATAAGTTGATTATGTTTGCAGATCATACCAAGCTAGGCGGACAGGCAGATATTCTCGAATCTACTGAATCATTACAGAGGGCGTTGGACAGCATCCAGGCTTGGGCAGATTTGTGGCAGATGAAGTTTAATGTCAGTAAATGTAAATTATTAAATGTAGGGAGTATGAATGTTAGGTTTAAATACACAATGGGAGGTCTGAAAATTGAAATTACACCTTATGAGAAATTGTGGTGGACTCAACACTATCAACTGCCCGACAGTGTTCAGATGCCATTAAGAAGGCTAACAGATTATATAGCACCCTGATGTGTGGAGTACAAGTCCAAGGAGGTTCTGCTGAAGCTTTATAATACACTGGGGAGGCCTCATCTTGAGTACTGTGTGCAGGTTTGGTATCCAGCCTACAAAATGACATTGCAGAACTAGAAAAAGTCCAGAGAAGAGCAACTAGGTTCATTCCAGGTCTACACGGGATGAAATATGTGGAAAGATTTAAAGAGCTGAGCCTATAATTAAGCAAAAGACGATTAAGAGGAGACTGATTGAAGAGTTTAAAATTATGAAGAGTACAGTGGATCAAGACTGTTACTTTAAAATGAGTTCATCAAGAACACGGGGAAACAATTGGATACTTGTAAAGGGTAAATTTCACACAAACATTCCAAAGTTTTTCATTGCACACAGACACATGGAATAAGCTATCAAGTAGTGTGGTAGACAGTAGGACTTTAGGGACTTTCAAAACAAGACAATGTTATTTTAGAAGAATTAATTGAATAGGACTAGCGAGCTTTGTTTGGTTAAATGACTTGGTCTCATCGAGATTGTTCTAATGAATACATGCAGCCAATCTTTGGTTAAACGCTATATAGTTAAAACGGTGTAATATCATCACATTTACAATGTCCAATATAAAAGCCTGGAAAGGTCTTTGTCTGTGTAGAGCTGGAACAGCTTCTCAGGCACTCTGAGGTGTCTCTCACATCTCTAAGACATTCGTGTCACATTAATTGGGGTGAATTTGTCCTGTAATTGACTGACATCTTTGGACAAGCCCTACACTGATAGATCCTGTATTCTTAACCCCTTTAGTACTGAGCAAAGCCACATGGAAATTTGCTGAAGGATTTTGGAATTCTCCAAATTTCTCAAGGTTGCTACAAGTTGATCCAGCTAAAACTTTTCTGCAAAAGTATAAAATAGTTATAAATGTCAGAAAGAGAAGTTAAGGAAGTTTTTTTTAAGTGAGAAAGCAGGAGGCACTTCTTTGAACAGCTGTGAATGTAGAACAAATTACCAAATTAATTAGCTGAAGTGGAGATTCTGAAAATGCTTAAAAGAATGGCTGTGTATGATACTAGAATAGCTTAAACCGAAGCCATATCATACGACTTCTAGTCGTAGGATATGTCAGATGTGCTGATGGGGTTGCTGATCTCAGTTTAAATTACTGAAGATCGATGGGTATATCAAATTTAGTGAATGCATGTCGACTTCCAACTACAGTCATCCTCAACCCTTTTTCTAACAAATGACAGCATGCCGCTTGACAGAACAAGTGATGTATGGAGGGTTAACAGGTACAGCGAGTTCAGCTGCAATGTTGTCCCTTTACTTTTGTCTGTGAGATCCGAAACACCCATGTTCCTTATTGCTTGTCAATGCATTATGTGCAAAGTACTTCTGGGTGAGCATTCATTGGTTGTCATCTCTCATGCACATAGAGATCTAACTACAAACAATAACTAAAGACAAAGATCAAACCTTTATATGGATGATTAGTGGACTACTCGGAGCGAGTCACTAGGTATGTTAGATTAGACAACTGTCATTTACAGGAGCGATTTACAAAATGCCTGAAGCATATGCCCAGAGAAGACATTAAATATGACATGGCCTTTAGTCATTAGCAAACCAAATGAGCCTGACAGACCGAATCAACTACTCTTATTTGTAAAAATAATAATGGTCTTTTGAATGTTCCTATGTATTTTGAGTTAGCCTACAGTTTCTTTCCACAAGGTCTCATTACAAAATGTTTCAGTAAAAAGTTAGAACCTTATTTTCTGTCCTGATCTCTCTTGGCTTGACACAGCTTGTATTTTCTTTTTAAGTTTATTGTGAAAATTAAATTAATTTAACCATATACATATATCACTATGCAGATTATCACGTACGTTTTTTTAGGTACTTGCTTTGTACCAATATTTAAAGAGCCGAGCCAGTGCATTACACCATACAGTTTTCCCAGGAAAGAACTCATCTTAGAAAACAATGAAATAAAACTAAATTACAAGTGAGAAGAGATTATTCAGTCAGTAAGACTTGTTAATTAGCCAATTGACAGTTGGTGTGGGTATTTTATCACATTCATTAGCATTAGTTCTCCTTATAGTACTTTTCAGACCGCCACAACCCTGCATAAGAAGAAATACTTCCTTTATTATGTAAGTATGCTCCCCATCTGCCACCAAGCAGTTGAAGTTATGGTTATGCACAACAGTGTATCATCAATTAAATGAGTCTGTATTCAGCAAAAGGAAAACTCGTCAGCCATTCTCTAAGAATTGAGCACAGCAATTGGAATAAAGCATGGGTGACAGTGTGTCCAGAAAAAGTCCATCCTGAATCATGAAATGTTTGTGTCATCTTCAGGAGAATCCATATTTGCTGCTATTTTTCTGATCATACTGAAAGGAGAAATTAATTTTCATCTGGAGATCTGTAAGCCCCCTCATCTTTTTTCCATTATTGCGTGCTTTACCGATGTGCTAATCCCCTGACATTCACAGCGCACAGCTCTTCCGAAACAGACTGCTGAAAGTTGTGTCCCTGGTGACTCTTTGTTTTTCAAATACTGAATAGTTAACAGTTTCCTTTATTGTTTTCACTGTGCTTATTGTTTTACTGTGCCATCAGTTGTATTATTTAAGCATCCTGTTTTTCTCAATTCTATTTTAAAAGGTGTTTAATGAACACAGTAGTTACCTTAGAGCATGCCACCTGCAAAGCAAAGCATTTGGTTTTAAAATATGCAACTTGTACAGAATGTTATCTTGTCTATAAATGAACCAAGGTGAAAAGAGTTCTTTCAAAGTGAAAGAGGGGTGATTTATATCGATGCAGTAAATAACAATTTTGTCTCATTAAACATTCTAGTATTTTATCACATTTTTTGAAACTTTTTTGTTTTTGTTTTTGAACGAGGATATTTGGGATTTTGAAGAAGGATATTTCATCCATGGAGGCTGATCTTGGCCAGACAATCTGTTTGGTGTAAGTCCACTAAGTCAGACTTTTATCATTTCAATGGGCTAACTGAGCAAGTTAAATATCTTAATTGTCGTAGTTTTAATACCTGATAACATTGTTCTTGACCATTAAGAGGAAGTAAGCATCTATAGAATAACAGAAGACAGCACTTTGATTACTGTGCTTATAGCACAATAAATAATTACATAATTTGTAGATTTATGGACTATCACTAACCTAGCCATAACCTTAACCACTTTTGAATATGCTGTGTATTTAAATAAAGGATGTTCCTGGAAGTGTGTAATGGTGGAATGGTATCTAATGATGCTCCCTCACAACTCAAGGAGAATTGGCCGAGCTTCTTCTGACATCCCAGAGATGGGCAGTTTATGTTGACTAAACATTTTGTGCACATTCATCTGTGAGTGTGTCCTGTGATTTACTGATGGTCCATCCAGGGTTGGTTCCTGCATTGCATCAAGTTCTCTGTAAGCCTGCAAGGGAATAAATATTTCCATAAAGTAAATGAAGGAAGGAATTTATTATTTTTTTATTTCTAAGGGAACAGAATGCTGTGGTTTCCATCTGTGGATTTTTTATAGTTGCTAAACTAGCATTTACACATTAAAAAAAATAGTGGTTCAACACGTACACATTATAGGGTGTCAGAAAACTGTTATCAATTATGAAACTGCATGTAATAAACCAATAATCACCTTACTATGTAAAATTCATTCTTACTAGACTGATGAACACCGATAATGAGCTCAAAATGATGTGATAGCAAACCAGTTGGTTAGCTGGCTACAAAGAAATAAATATTGTAAATTCCTTTTGAAAATTAGGTAAGTTTAGACATTTCTGTCCATAGCAGTGCACCTCACATTGTCCAGGTTTTATAATTCACTGTTGGATCTGCATGTGTGGTCACCATAGTATGAAATTCAAAAAGCAGCTCTCAAGGTACTGTAGAGGGGAGCAATGAATAGAATCCCTTAAAGAACACGTCCTACTATGACAATCTAAGGAAATTAAAAGGAATCCAAACTTTTAAAAATCTTTAATGGCACCAATATAAAGATGACCCACCCAATTTATTTCAATTAAATAGTGAATCAAGTGAATGTGTACAAGAAGTGGCAAAATGCTATTCACCATACAAGTATGGGAATCTGGAACAAATTGCCATGTTTTTAGCACTAAGAATTGGGTGACTCTAAATTTATATATGAGACGTTGGTACAACTTCACTATTTTCTAACTAAACAAGTTTGATGGACTAGGTGTTTTTCCTTGCAATCCATCCATCCATCCATCCATCCATCCATCCATCAATGATTTGTAATTGTTTTTCTTAAAGTTCAAAAGAGCAGTACAGTGTGTTACAATTCACTGCTTAACCCAGGGATGGGCAAAGTCATTCCTGGAGGGCCGCAGTGGCTGCACGTTTTTGTTCCAACCCAGTTGCTTCATAAGAAGCCCTTATTGCTCAAGTAACACTTCTGCTTCACTTTAGTTGTCTTGCTCATTAAGATTTTGAACCCTTATTTCTTATTTTAGTCTTAAACAGCTGTAGTTTTGGGTTTTAATTGCTTCTTTTTAGCAATCAGATGCAAATGACAAAAGAAATTCAGCATTTCTCCATTTAGCTGGTTTCCATGTACACCTGTGTGTGTTTATCATGCACTATTGGGTTGAATTAAATACTTGGAATGAAAATGAAGAGAAAAAAGTGAATGACTGAGAATTACTCATGTGTTTTAGACTTCAAATGATTTGGATGATATCCTTAGAAAGTAAAAAAAAATCTAGGATATGAGAATGACCTCACATGGCAGAGTTAAAGCACTAACGAGCCCTGAAATTAAATAATTGACAAGGATTTTTTTTTTTAATTAAGCAACTGGGTTGGAACAAAAACCTGCAGCCACTGCGGCCCTCCAGGACTGACTCTGCCCACCCCTGGCTTAACCAATTAAGCATATTTATTTATTACATTCGAGGGGGGCGGGCTCAAAATTTCTTAAAAAAAAAAGTTTATCATAACACTTAAAGCAATTCCCTTCGAGTCACCTTCAAAATTCTTTTCTTGAGATGCAAAGCACTTGCCCCACAGCACTCCTTCCATTCCTGGAAACAGTTCCACTACTCATTTTTGGTTACCATGTCTGTTGACTCCTGCAATTTTTCCTGGATGTGTTCTAAAGTGGCAAATCTTTTTCCCTTTAGTCTCAATTTTAATTTTGGGAAAAAAAAGTAGTCAGAGGGAGTGAGATCTGATGAATCCTAGTGGGTGAGGTGGGGAAACAACCACATTGTTTTTGATCAAAAACTCTGACTGACAATGTGATGTGTACATGTGCTTCATCGGGGTGAAAAATCCAGTTTTGAGAGCGCCACATCTCCAGATATCAAGTTGAGTTTTGAAAGTCCCTAAAGTCCTACTGTCTATCCATTACTTGGTACTTTCTTCCATGTGTCTATCATTTTTTGTCTAATGTTTGTGCGAAATTTACGCTTAACAAGTTTCCAACTGTGTCTCCAATGTTCTTGATGAACTCACAGTTTTGATCAACTGTACTAATTCCCTTTATAATTTTAAACACAAGCATTTCTCCTCTTAATCTTCTTCTGCTCAAACTGAAAAGGCTCAGCTATTTAAATCTTTTCTCATAATTCCTCCCCTGAAGCCCTGGAATCAGCCGAGTTGCTCTTCTTTGGACCTTTACCTAGCCCTGCTATGTCCTTTTGTAGCCTGGAGACCAAAACTGTACACAGTAATCCAGATGAGGCCTCACCAGTGTGTTATAAAGCTTGAGTAGAACCTCCTTGGACTTGTAATCTACACATCAGAGCGCTATATAATCTGACATTCTGTTACCCTTCTTAATGGCTGCTGGATTCCTAAATCCTCCTCATAAGGAGCACCATTGATTTTCAGAGCACCCATTGTGTATTCAAACCTAACATTTTTACTTCCTACATGTAATAATTTACATTTACTTACATTAAATTTCATCTGCCACAAATCTGCCCAAGCGTGTATGCTGTCCAATTCCCTCCATAATGACTCAATATATTCAACATTTTTCCATGATGCTTTACTGTAGGAACCTAGCAGTATAAGGTAATGCTGCTAATTAACAGTCTGTATGTGGGAAACAAGCTCTTTTTGAAGAAGTCCATCAATGTCGTAAAACGTGATCATCAATATCTCTTGAGAATCTGTTATGGTGGCTTGAAGAAAAAAATTGCAGAATAAACACTATGAATACAAACTCAATAATTTCAGCATGATGCTACTTAGCCGACTGATTAATTACATTGCACACATACAACACCTAGTGGCATTTTCAAGAACTACAACCTATTCTCATACCGTTGACTGATTCCAGAAACTTTGGGTTCCACCTCTTATATCATGTGACGTCTAAGTCAGACTCAAGTTTACGTACTTTCTGAACTAATTTCTCCCATTTCAATGCATGCAATGCATTTCACAGCATCAGATTTGACCTTTGTAAGGCTGGCCAGATTGGTCCGATCTACACTCATACGTACATCAGAACAGCCAATCCATCTGACAAAATAATGTGTGACTGTAAGACGAAACAAGATAAATGGCGAGATTGTCAGTTTTACTCTACCACGTAAACATCAAGAAGCAGTACATTACTTTTCAACCAAAGGATATGTAACTTCCATATCTGACACTTTTGGCGAACTGTTCCTGACACTACTATGAGAGACAGTTTGATACCAGAAAAAAATTCATGAGCCTTATTCTAAAATGCGACACTAAGGAGCATGAGAAAATAATACAACCCGCTGAGACCTGTCAAGGAGTGTGGTTTAACATTTCAATGTCATCTGACCGATAGATGAGTCACAATTGTTATTATATAAACAATAAAGTTTAGTTATTGTGATTAATGACATCTAATGAACGCAGGCGTTTTACTCTTTCAAAAGCCAGCAAGTCTAGACTAATTATGTTTAAAGGTCAGAAGCTTATCATCACATACTTAACAATGTTTATTCTCCCAAATTTGCTGTAAGATTAATGACTGGCTGTCTAAATTAGTAATAAAAATGATAACTTCAATGTATTACCCATGACTAAAACTTTTTTTTTTTCCCAGTGAATTCATTTGGGTAACACTGTTCATTTTCTGATACTACTATGACGCATAAAATGCATAAGAGTTACTCCCTTAAACACAGTTGCTGATATATGTATAGAGATGAGAGTAAAGACATTTACTGCAAACTGAATTTCAGTATAATGCCAAAAGAAATATAATGCTATAAAGGTTCACATTGGTCTGAATTTTAACTAAACAGGGAGCCTCATTTATTATTTAGCTGCAATCTAAACAGTCTCTAATTCATGAGTCGTCACAGAAGCTGCTAATTGCATATTTGAATTTTTAAATGGATCCCATTTAAAAGTTTCTGCCCTGTGAGATGACCAAACATAATGGTTTTATTAGCCAGCTGCCTTTGTTTCCAGTCACAGCACCAGCAGGCTCTCAGAACACTCGCTCCGTTTTATATACGAACTCGCCACACAGCATGTGAATAATGAGCTCTACAGATATCAGTCACGCAGCAGTCTGAGGCCAAATGAAACTTAACAACCGTAACCAGATTTGACCCTTCCTGCTGGGACTGACCAAACCTCCCCTTAGCTTTCCACCACCCAGAAACAGACTATGTAAGTACTCAGACATGGACACCACATCCGATAAAAATGGTTTTCCATGTCTGGGGAAATCAGAATTCACAAAAGCCTTTTGCTAAAGGACACAATAAATATTATTGTCTATAAATGTAGACATTCGTAATGTAAGACCATAAAGCAAAGTCAACAGCATGGTAGAAACATGTGCTCTCAGATTCTTATCCGCTCTGCGCGCCTGCAAATAATCTGCAGCATTCCTGACAATTTCACGTCACAGTGGCATAGTGATGTTGTAATGAAGCGGCTCAGCCAGGTGTCCATTACTCTCTCCGGCTCGAAACACAAGGGAACTATAATCTGAAAAATGCACTCCATCTACTGAGCTTGATTTTGGTATGGGTTTACAGAAATCCAGACTAGAAGGGCAGCACAGTGACTCTAGGGACCTGGATACAATTCCTAGATGGTCTGTTGTATGTGTGCCATTTTCCTTTTATTCTGAGCTATTTTTTTCTGGATACTTTGTTTTCCTCTCTTCATACCAAAGATATTACAGTTGCACAGTGGGTGTGTGGCCTGCAGTGGACTGGTTTTACATCCAAAGCCGGGTCTTGCCTAATTTTCACTGATGCCAAGATAAGCTCTAAATCCTGCCTATTACAAATAACATAAGATTGTCAAATACACGTAATCCAATTCAAGGTTTTGGAAGGAGAAGCCTACTCTGACAATTGGACACAAGTCATGAACCATGTCTCGATGGGGTACAGCTCTATCAAGCGTCTAATCACACAAACACTGCCAACAAGTCTTTGGGAAGTGGGAGGAAAGCCAGGCGACTCAAAGAAAAATCCACACAGACTTAAGGCAAAGGTATAGGAGCACAGAGATCAAGACCAGGACTCCAAACTCCATAAGGCAGCAGAGTTAACCGACATATAATTATCTTGTACTAATAGCAAGTTCAAAAAGTCAATAGATGGGACGAATGCACACCTAGCGTTACTGGATAAAATGACCAAACATGGTACAAATCACAAACACATTCATTCATTTAATGACAGTGGATACGGTATGTTATATTGCCATGATTTTTATGTTAATTGTTAAGATTCATTTTTGATTTATCATTTGTTTAATTTGAGACATGTGTTTATGCATGTAAATTTTTGGGGCTTTATTAATTTACTGTTAAAGTTCATTAGTCAGTGCAAGTGTTCTGAACCTGTACTCAGTGAACAGTGCAAATAAATATTAAATTCAATTATGCTACGGCTCAGAAGCACACTAGTGCTTTCGATCTACCTTAATAACAGGATAAGTATTTGTGTCTCTGTGTGTTCATCTGGTTGCAATGTCTCATCATTCCAATAGATGGCACATCGCAAACATTAGCTATGCTTTTACGATTCCCATACCAAATGGCATATAGAGACACATGCCATCCATGATGCACTACAAATGTTAACGCCAAGGTCTGCATTGGTTATTTAGATTTCAACACATATTAGACGTGTAGCATAGCTAGTGTAATAATAATAATAATAAAAATAATAAAAACCAATAGAAAGAAATTTTCTGGCATACATACCAGTTGACATACTGTATATAAAGCCAAATCATCAATATTTTCACAAGGTAAACATTTTCAGGTTCAAATATATTATAACATACACAAAGAACAGTGAAAAGACTACAGTACTTGCATATTCAGCATAAGAAAACACCTCCCTAGACATGTTTGTTTTTTAATATCTGGAATTAAACACTTACTTAATACAGTAGGTGCTGTCAGATAATACCCTGATTTCTGTGTATTACAAATATAACAAAGCATGAATACCGCTCTTTGTGCTTTTGCCACATGCTGAGTTCTCTAGTTAGCCTTGTCTTACCTCACTGACTTTCTCCACAGCCATCCCATATTCTTTTAGTCTGTCTTTTATACCATGTGGCCATCTTCCACCTACTATTGTATTGCAGCCTCCACCTCGTACTCTGACCTCTGCCGTTGTCATGTCATTTACTCCTCATCCTCAGTTTTGTCTTCTGGATTCAATAAAAAATTACTTCCGGGCCAAAAGCTTCCTTTACAAAGTTCAGAGGTGAACAGGATATAGAATATAAACTAGTTCAATTATTGTCTTCTAGCTAAAGAACCTGGTGTTGAGGACAAGCTCCTGCATTATAGGATTCTCTAAATCAGGCAAGACCTTTTGGATTTTTCCAAAAAATACTGACAATCCACAAAACACTACATAAAGATAGCACTAAATTGGCTTTCACAAAAATAAAAAAAACAAATGCCCTAGTTCAACCATTCCTAGGCTACCCAGCTTTACCGCAGAAAGCACCCACACCCACCAAGCCGCTGCGCACTGCTTCTATTCAAAAAGCCTACGCACCACAACAGCCCCTTCATATGAGTGTGAATCCTGGGGTGAGAAGATCTCACTTGTTACAAAGGATTTAGTCGGGTGGGCATCTAAGACAGTTAGAATTCCGAGGCACTGCACTTGAGAGCTTTCAGGTCAGTAGAAGTATCTCAGAAATAATTTGGTGATGGGATAAAAGCCGATGGAAGAAAGCCAGGTGTTATTTGCACTGGAATTTTCAAATTCTTACTGTCTCTAAATTCTGAGAAAATAAAAAAAAACTTAGAAGACAAGGGATGAAAGTCTTATTAGATGCAGCGTTAAAGGGGAGCCTGGCACAGATTTTTAGGTTTACTTCAAATTTGTTAAGTAGCATAAGGAATACAATCTGTGAACTTATTTGAAGACCGCTGCCATCACACACCTTGCAATTTAAACAAGATATCAAATATAAATCTGCAGTTCCCAAAATGCAAATTAAATATGTCTGCTGCCTTGGGATGTAGCCTACTTTCAGCTCTTCTGGGCTTTGTGTCTCTGTAGACAAATGGGATTTAACACGTAACAAGTAACATAATAATTGGAAAAAGGCTCTCTCTAGGAACTGAAAGGCATTATGGTGAGTTAAAATAGGACTTTTGTTTATTAAAAATAAGCTGAACTGATTAAAAAAGCTTGCTGTTTCTCATTCAATCAAATACTCTTATCATTCTGGATTTAATGCATTACAAGCAACTTAGTGACTGAAGAAATTCTTTCGAAGGAGACAAAACACATTACCGCAATTCAAAATCAGACTTTCTTTCAATGAAAATAAGCTGAATGGATAGAAAAGACTCGCCATTTCTCATTCAATCAAACAGCCTGCTTATTTTTTCTCTTTGTTTTATGCAAATAGGAGGTTTCTAACACTGTCTCTACATTCAGAATATGTTCCTAAATGAAGCTACCTCAGTGTCTACAAGGTTTGTGTGTGAATTTCACCTTGAATCTTGCCTTCCAGATTTAGCTATAAATCCCTTGTTGATTATACGATCTTTAACTATGTGACATGGATGACAGGTGCCTTGTTATTACACAAACATTTGTTTCTGCCTTTGGAATTTTTAATATTCACTTCACTGCTCTGTGGAGATTAATGAATGCTAAACTAAAAATGTTACATTTTCACTACACAATACAAGAAATGAGAAATGATGCTTGTCAGAGGAGAGTGGAATTCCTTATACTGTTTTAACACCCCTACAGTATGTATGCCACGACAGACATGTTTAACCGGCAGAGTAACGTAGCAGCTAAGGCAGTGGACTGAATTAATGGGCAAGGTTATTGGTCCAGTCCTCACAGATGACTCCTTATGAGATGAGTTTATCATCTGGGAATCTTATTAGAAAAATACAACAAACGTATCAAATACATGTAATTTGTAAGATGTTTTGAGTAAAAATGTCTGCCGTGTCCTTTTTATCTATTCAGATCATGTCACTCATTTATTTCTAGCATCCACTTACTAATTTACAAAGACTTAGGGAGCTACAGATTATGTCTGGTGCATCATGGGCAAGGAGGTAGCCAAACTTGAATGGGGTGCAGTCGAGTATAGGACCCACTCAAATCCTGAGCTAATTTAAAATCATATTAAACTGATATGCAGAGATAACATTTTGGACAGCCCTTGACTGTACTGGCAGTGGTGCACCCAAAACTGCATCTTATACCTGAAGCTGTGGGACAGCAGGGCTATCAATGCATTCTAATTTTGTAAAGTTGATTCTTTCTTGTGTATGCTAAGTTTATAAATGTAAAACAGTACAATCAACAGTAGTATGGGTGTCTATCTGGAATGGGACACCAATGACTCTCAGAATACATTCAGGTTTATGCACAGCAAGCTCATTTATGGTTTCCTAAGTAACTATTTAGGATGTGAGAAGACAAAAAGGCAACAAAGTTTGTACACACTCTTCAAAGTCAGTGTCCAGATTGGCATTTTGGCTGAGGTTTTAATGCACCTCCTGTCTACCAACCTTTCAGTTCAGCTGTTTACCCTTACTTATTTATATTCATCCAATACAGAGTGGACAACTAATATAGAATAACATGACAGTGAACCAAGCTCTCAACAGAAATAAGAGCTTGGTTCTCAGTTCTGGCTGTAAGTCAGACTTGTTCCCAGTGGATGTGGGACACCACCAGGGCAGTCCTTTGTCTTGTTCATAATTTTTATGGATAGAATTTCTAGGTGTAGCCAAGGGGTGGAGGGGTCCATTTTGGTGATATCAGGATTGCATCTCAGCTTTTTGACTCTTGGTGGTGACCACAGGTGTGCACTGGGGTTGTTTGCAGCCAAGTGTGAAGTAGTCTGGATGAAGATCAGTACCTCCAAGACTAAGCTGATTCTCAAGCAGATAAGGGTGGAGTACCCTCTCCAGGTTGGGTAGGAGATATTACTTCAACAGGAGGAGTTTAAGTATCTTAAGGTCTTGTTTATGAGTAAATGAAAATGGGAGGTAGAGATCAACAGGCAAAGTGGAGCAGCATCAGGAGTTATGAGGACATTGTACCTGTTAGTTGCAGGGAAGAGAACCATGATCCAAAAAAGAAAAGCTGTTGATTTACCAATCGATCTATGTTCCTACCATCATTCATGGCCAAGAACTTTGGGTACTGACCTCACTAGTGTACAAAATTGCAGATACATCAGCTTTAAAGCCTTGGAACTTCTTGTATTCAACTACCAGAGATGGGCGTACATCATTCTGCTTTTCAGGTCATAATATTGGATTGCAGTAGCAAAATGCATTAAGCTCAAATCTTTAATGCTTGCTTACAGATTATGTCAATGGGTCAACCCTAACCCTAACCTGTGTATATGGAGACACTCATGAGGTCCTATGCTCCTTCTCTCCCACTGAGGTCTGCTAGTGAATTCAGAGTGTTTTCATGTGTAGTTCCCTGTTGCTGGAATGAGCTGCCAATCTCCAGTCGACCTGCTCACTCCCTCACTGTCTTTAAGAATCGTTTGAAGCATCCAATAGGAATTTGCCAGGCTTATACGGTGGAGCACTTTAAAAAACTGCTAAAAACACATTACTTTAACATGGCTTTCTGATAACTTCACCTTCATTTAATCCTTATACTCTGTATATTCAATTCATTATAATAACTATTCATGGTGGCTCTAAAATCTGTACTAACCCCTACTCTCTCTTCTGTTTCTTTTCCCGGTTTTCTGTGGTGACGACCTGCGCCACCACCACCTACTCAAAGCACCGTGATGTTCCTACATTGATGGATTAAAAGCCAGTCTACATGACCATCATCATCAAGTCCTTCCAAGAGAACCCTAAATACAAAGAGGACTGATCATTTATGTGAGGTAGAATGCCCAGAGGGGACTGGGCAGTCTCTTGGCCTGGAACCCCTGCAGATTTTATTTTTTCTCTCCAGCCGTCCAGAGTTTTTTTTGTTTTTTCTGTCCTCCCTGGCCATCGGACCTTACTCTTATTCTATGTTAATTAGTGTTGTCTTATTCTAATTCTTACTTTGTCTTTTATTTTTCTTTTCTTCATCATGTAAAGCACTTTGAACAACATTATTTGTATGTAAATGTGCTATATAAATAAATGTTGTTGTTGTTGATGACACCTTCTAATTGATAATAGCTTTGAGGTTAGATTCTTAGTAGCTAAGAAAAGATAAATTAGTCTTGTGTTATTCTGTTCGGTTTAATGTTCTTCACTTGTGATGGTCAATTTTGTCTACTGAGTGGAATAATGCTGATTTGATTGAGTGGGCATTTCACACATTTACTCTACAATCATTTGTGTGACTTCTGCAATTGTCTATTTTTACCCAAGCCCAAAAAGTCAGGTCATATCAAACATCATGTTTAATGACATTGACAGACTTGATAATAAAGATTTGGTATCCACCAAACAGATGGTTAATCAGCAACATTACATTGCAGTGCTGAGACATCTTCAAGCAAGAATAAAAAGCAACATTCGGAGCAATAGTGCATGCAAAATTGCATTATTGCACCATGACAATGCACCTTCATACAACACATTGTCAAAGAGTTTTTCACCAAAAACAATGTGGTTGTTGCTTTGTACCCTAACAATTCTCCAGATTTTGCTCCCTATCACTCCTTTTTTTCTTGAATTTAAAATTGAGACTGAAGGAAAGAAGATTTGCTTGCATAGAAGAAATCCAGGAAAAAACACAGAAGGCTCTAGACATGGCAAAAAAAAGAGGTGAGTAGTGGAAAAGTTACAAGGAATGTGAGAAGCGCTGGGACAAGTGTATTACATTTCAAAGGAAGGATTCTGACAGTGAATAAAATAACTTTTGTTATGAATGCTGGAAATTTTTAGGTTTTTATACATATGGACTATTAAGAAAATGCTATATAAGCCAAGCCATTTTTTTTTGTCCATTGGAAAGAAATCAGAAATACTGAGGATCCTTACAGTCCTTAAATTCTGTGGAATGGTCTGCATGCTACTATAAGAGTTGCCCCTACAGTCTCAGCTTTTAAATCCCAGCTGAAGTCTCACTACTTCAGTTTAGCATACCCTGACTAGAGTTGCTGATTACCTGTGCATACTGCATCTCTGTTGTTAGTCACTAATTCTAAAATATAAGTAACAGGATATTTATAAACTGTGACTGACCCTCACCTATTCTGTTTCTCTTCTCAGTATTCACATTGGGCACTTGGTGCCACTGCTCTACTGCCAAGTTGTTTGCCTGCCCATGGAAAAGTCATCTCAAGAAAAGGAGCACTGGAATCATCAGGTTGAAGGGTCCTTTCATTGGATTTGTTGGCCTAGCACTGACTATGGCTTGTCTGACTCATTTTCTATAATCTGGTGGTGGTTCTACAATTAACCGATGGACAGATACTGCTGTTTTATTGTATTGTACAGTAAAATCTCGAATACTTGATTAACCACCAGTCTCCGTTAACTATCAGGGCAAAAAAAAACCAAAAACATGGCACACGCCTGTTACTGTACTACTACTGCCATGCGGTATGCTGCAAGCTGGGAACATTGGAACAACCCTGCCTTGTGCTAGCGCTTAGTGTTCTTCCTCAGCACCAGGTGTCATGCCGCATTTTGAAATCACAATGTCAGTTACTTACCTTCAGTTTTAATAGTGTTTTGTAGCTTTTATCTTTTGTTATAATTTATCTCCTATACGTTGTTATCACTGATATACATATACATGTGGCATTGGAATTGTCACAAAAATGTAAATTATTAAACATTTAAAAAATGGCGCAAGTGCTTCAAGCATTGTTTTAATTATGGAATAGGAAGAACAACAGTAAATGATACAAGGCATGATGCTGGCAAAATTGAAAAACGTGTTGAAACCACTGATGTCAATGTTATTCTGCATTAATGTTAATATTCTTCTGCATTGTAATTTTCTTTAAATTCTGTTATATCATGTTCTGTTATATTATTGTGACATGTAGGCAGCTTGTGATCCGCTGTGCGGGAGCAGAAAGGGTGTAATGAATGCTGTGTAAGTGATAGGACTGGGTGAAGGGCTTCTGTTCTGTAAGGGGCGGACACATCTCTTATAAGATGAGTAGCAGGAGAAGTTAGGAGAAAATGGAAGGTGCGGCAGAAGGAAGTTTTTTAGTAGGGAGTCAAGAGACAATAAGCAGGAGTGTTTGCAGTATAGAGAAAGACGGAACATGAGTGGCAGGAAATAAACTGATTAGCAGGGAAAGCTTTCTTTTATTGTTTTGGAGGTATGCTCCATAACCCAGAATAAGGAGTATAAGATGGGACCGTTTGTTATGGAATGAAGGCTCCAAGTAAAACGTAGAAAACTCCAGTACCTCTGAGTTGTATTTGCTTATTATGCTAGGCCATACAATATTAAATTAATTAATTAATTTTGTTATAGATTATATTTTGTTAATATTTGTTTTTGTAAATAAATACGACTATTCCATAAACCAATCTACCCTTTTTCATTTTTTAAATAGCTGTTCTGTTATCTGTCTTTTCTCTTTTCTGTCATGGCCTTGGTCCTGACCCCTGATGGATAATTGAGGTTTTACTGTATTTCTGAGGTCACAATGATAGATTGGACATCTCACTCTGTGAAGAGAATTACTTTTGTTCTGTTTTGTGTGTTATATTTACCCCATTGCATACCTAACCCACCTGAAAGGGTGTATCTCTCTAAATGGCCTTTCCTAAATTGTCTTCCGTTATTTTCCCTACAAGATTTTTTGTGAGTTTTTTCTTGTCTTCTTAGGGATTCAAGGCTGGGGGGCTGTCAAAAACAGTGCCTTTTAAAGCCCACTGTGGCATTCCTTGTGTGATTTGAAGTTTTACAAGAAATAAGTTGTTGTTGTTAGAATCCAAGAATGAAAGGGTTCTGTCTTCTTACTGGAATGCAAAACACAATCATGTAATGCTGTATTATTCCAAAGATATTATAATACTTTAATACTGCCTAATTCCCAGGATGGGGTGGGCACCCAGTTTGCCTCGGTCCCTTGAACTGTGATAATGTAACATTGTCTCTGAATTTGCGTATTAACCAACCATGGACCTGCACAGGTTTATTTTTGCCAGGAATGCTCCTGACTGGAGATTTTGTTTTCTTTTCCTCCATTGTCAGCAATAACACAAAGAAACAAATACTTTAAAGTTTCAAATAAGTTAATAAATTTTAAATTGATAATTTTACTGCATGTCTAACCTAATCTGTATTTTGAATTGTATCTTTGAACTTGTTACAGTGTTTTAAGTCGGCACTTTGTGAACACCAATATACATAAATAAACTGAACTGAAGTGAATTGTGGAAACAGAGACATGTTCACAGTACCCGCTACCTACCCAGCCTCTGGGCTAACACTTTCTGCTACTGACAGACATCAGGGGACGAAGGAAGAAAATGAAAGCTCCATACAGGCTAAGAGCTGAGCTCAGCCCATCCTATATTAGGTTTATCATTTTATCTTATAGTATGATCTTTCCGTTTCATCCATCTATCAATGATCTACACCCACTTAATCCAATTATAAGGTCATAAAGGCCAGAGCCTTGTTTCTAGCTGTTTGGAAATACCCTTTTAATCTGAAAATTTACTCAACACAATGACATTGTAAATGAAGCTAAACAAATAAAGTGTTTCTTGTTGGTGGTGTTTCACTCTTCCACAACATCCAAAATATTTTTCTTTTGTTTATTTTAAAAGAATTTTTTCAGTATTCATAGTTGTAACTGATGGAAAAAAAAAAAGGACGGTACCTGAGACAAAGCCGCACATTCATGGCCCTGAGACATTCCTGCTCAAAAAGGATGGCTATTGCTGTTATTGCATGCTAATGATTCCCCAAATGTTTCATAATGCCCTTTTTTTGTGGCCACAGCGGGAGGGCATCAGTCTTGATTATCATGACAATGCCGGCGCTGTGAGCGAAGCTTGCTTTGGACACTGCTTTTTTTTTTTGTTTTTTAAGGGTGGGCTAGATGGTTAGAGTCACAAATTAAAGCTGGATGCTTTGATTTTTCACCAATGCTGACAGATGGAGGGGTTCAGAAAATCTTTGTTTAAATCATTAACTGATCTTTCCACCTGCATTATTTCCAGGAGGTCCCCGCTGGGAGGCTTTAAATGTTTTTGAAAAAAAAAAAAGAAAAAAACAGGATGGGGGCTTTATTGGATCATCAGTCAAGTATGCATCTGAAAGAGAGGTGGCTTTGTAGGGTACGACTTTTGTCTTGTTTGTGCATCCCTGCCTTTGCTTGCTTTCTCTGCTCCCTGCCTCTTTTCAACCCCATGTCTAATCACCAGCTAGGAGGCAATTAATCCACCATTCCTGGAGATCTAGAAGCTCATTAGAAAAGGATGTTGGGATGAAGGTAGTTATTGTCCTTTACAAACTCTCCATTTGTTTGGCCAAAAAAAACACAAACATCTTTATTGAGTGTCTCTGCAAACACTTCAGTATATGACATCCAACAGTTGGTTCAGGGGATGGCTAAATGCTGATTTACTGTAGGGCTAGAAAGCTGGAGGGAAATGACTCTGCCCTTTCAGTTCAGTGTGAAATTGTGCAATCTGAAGTGTGAGGGATGCAGCTGCAGGAAGGTGTGAGGTGGCCAATTATTTATTTGGCATTAGTTTAACACAACATTCTCAAAGCCGCTTAACCTAATTGAGAGTCATGGGGATCAGACAGAGCTTTGTGCAAAAGACAGGAACCAAACCTGAATGGGACGCCAAGGGGGTGTGCAGTTTGACACATTTTGCAGAATTCTTGTGTGGAGTAGTGGCAGCCAGGAGAAGAATTTAGATAGCAAAATATCTGTCAGACTAGCCAGGTACAGTTGTTGCTAAAGTTATCAGTACTTTCAGGTGTTTCACTTGCATCCTTGTCATCAAGATCACTGCCCATGTCCTTTTCTTCTTCTCTACTGGTTTTTACAACAAACCTTTCCAAGGACACTTTAAGTATTTTGCCTGAAGGCAGAAAGCCAGATGATAAAAATTTTTTAAGGACCAGAATAGTGGCCTAGAGAGAGACAGGTTAAAACCAGAAGGATGATACTACAAATCCATCCATCTTCTTCCACTTATTTGAGGTCGGGTTGCGGGGGCAGCAGCTTGAGCAGAGAGGCCAAGACTTCCCTCTCCCCGGCCACTTCTTCTAGCTCTTCCGGGAGAATCCCAAGGCTTTCCCAGGCCAGCCAGGAGACATAGTCCCTCCAGCGTGTCGTGATGATTATATGATGAATAAAAAATTTGGACGCCGTTTTCCCTCGTCCGGACGCGGGTCACCAGGGTCCCCCTATGGAGCAAGACCTGGAGGTGGGGCTCGATGGCGAGCGCCTGGTGGCCGGGCCTGCACCCATGGGGCTCAGCCGGGCACAGCCCCAAGAGGCAACGTGGGTCCCCCTTCCCATGGGCTCACCACCTATGGGAGGGGCCAAGGAGGTCGGGTGCAGTGTGAGTTGGATGCTGGCCGAAGGCGGGGATCCTCGGCTACAAAAGCTGATACTACAAATACCAAAGCCAAATAAAAAAAAAACGGGAGTGGTCTCCCCTAGACTTTCTCATATACTCAGATATGAAGATGGATATTTGAGGAGTAAACTGCCAAGACAATGATTATATTTTTATATTATGTCACATCAATCTACCCTTCGTGGGCTAAAAATTGATGTCAATGGGATCCTGGTTGAACCCTCAGCATCAGTCCATAACTTGGGTGTCATGTTTGATCAGCTTCTTACTTTTCAACCACACCTTAGCTCAACAGTACAGACAGCTTTTTTTTATCTCCGTAACACTGCTCATCTGCATTCTTTCCTCAGTGTGAAAGATACTGAAGTACTCATTCATGATTTCATCACGACCCGTCTGGTCTATTACAATGCATTGTTTTATGGCCTCCCGACTAAATATATCAATAGATTACAGTGTGTTCAGAATTCTGCTGCTGGTTTACTTACACACACTAAAAAATCTGCTCACATCACTCCCGTCCTCTATGATTTGCATTGGTTACCAGTTTCTTCAAGAGTCAAATATAAAATTATCCTTCTCACCTTTAAAGCCCTTCATGGTTTAACCCCTCTTTATCTGTCTGAGCTGCTGCTTCCTTACACTCCTGCCCATACATGAAGATCATCGGACACTAATTTACTCACTTTACGTAAGTATGGGTGGCAGAGCTTTCAGTCTTATAGCCCCTAAAATTTGGAATTCTCTTCCTCACTCTTCATGAGGAAAAATCTGTTCTTAATTTCAAACTCCTGTTAAAAACACATCTTTTTAATTAGTATTATTCATTTTCTTGAATGTAACTTCTGTCTTGTTAATGTGTTTATTGAATTGTAAAGTGTCCTTCAGTGTATGAAAGATGCTACATAAATAAAACTTTTTATTACATCAAATTGATAATATATTGACCAAGTATTATAAAAGTAAAGTTGAACAAATCGGACTCTGCAGCTGCATGAAAAAAAGGTAAAGTACCACATCAGGTTAACGGAAATAGCCCAAAAGTTGGTAGAAATCTACATTTGCACCTAATACTTGTAGGCAAAATTTGGTTGACCTAAAAGAAAGTGTCCTCAAGTTGTCATGTTTACATACACAGACAGACACACAGACATAATTCCAAAAATGGGAGGTCTAAAAGACTGAGATTCATCAAAATCTCGACATCAAATCTTTGGACGATTACAATACTTTCCCTATACTTTGTTATACGAGAAAGAAAAATTGAAACTCCAAGTTACAAGGGAAAGGAACACAAACAAAATCCAGATTTCAAAAATAAACGTGCACAAACTCTTCATTTTTATCCAAATCACGGATAGTGAATGCTCAGTTGAGCCGATATTTAAGGTGTTGCACTGATGATATTGTTCAAAGCCACACACCTTGGCAACCAAGAGGGACTTACTAACCAACAGGACCGCATCTTGAAATAAAACATATTAGAAAAACAAAATAGAGTTGCAATAACACGAAAAAGTAATAGTAAAATGAATAATACTAATGTCCAGAAGCAAACTTCGACCTTAATAAGTAGATAGGAAGGTTCCTAGTACTGACAAACCTCCAAACCCATATGTACAGTACTTTTAGACAGAAAGCTTCATCAGAAACACTTTAGCTTATGTACTACAAAAATATATTAATTACTCATTTACTCTTAGGTAACAAAGACATCTTTTGGTATTAATAACAATTATAAGGAATCAACAAAGTGCCTATTAATCTGTGCAATGTGGTCTCCTAAAATAACTTTACTTAGGAATGATCAGAGGTGGCTTAAGTGAGACACATGTCTCATGACATTACATACTTCAATATAAGACCTGCAAATCCTTCAAATTCAAAATTAATTTCACCAGTATATCAATATACCACACACCACTTTACGGATGCTTTATAAGCATAATTAAGATTAAATTGAGCCTTTGTTAAGGTCTTGCTACACAGAAGTAAATGAATAATACCTGCGTTTCTACAGTACCTAAACTGAAGTGTTACCATTTTATTTCACTTTCAGTAAATTTAAAAAACATAATACTTAATAACATTACGTGCCACATTTGCATCCTCCTACTTTCTACTTTGATTTTCTCCTATCACACCCACTGTAGTCTCATCTTGTACTCACCATTTCCCAAAAGTAAAGTTTTTGTGTTTCTTTTTTGTCCCCAAGTAGTTACACCACATTTCACAACAGCTTCTAGCTTGCAACTGATGAGGAGGTGCCTCCAGTGCACCACCATAATGCACCTGCTCTCTTAAAAATGTTTACCAAGAATAAAACTCAGAGTTAAATGTGTCCCTTACAATGGTTTAAACTTGTATATATTTTTATGTGTTGGGCTGCCGACTGATATGTGAGGGGTCAACATGGGTACCTACCCCTTTGAGATGGCCACGGCTAATGAGGAACCCTCAGTGTTATGATCTTCAATTATTTATTTCTCTATTATTTGAAATTTGAATTTATTTTTATTTTTTTCACTTTATTTTGGTTGTGTTTCATGACATCATTCAACATTGTGTCGGTCTGGTCGATTAAGACACTTTGGTATCAGTTCAGTGGTAACAGCTGGCTACTTCAAGCTCACCACTCGTGAAGGTTTCTTTGTCCATTCTTTATATTAAAAGTAAAGAAAACACTCATTCCAAAATAAAAATAGAAAGCTTCATTTTGTTTGTTGTTTCTGTAGGTATTCTGTCAGCTACGATTCTTGTCTTGCCCTTCTCAAGAAAGTTCACATGATCGCTTAACCCTCACTAGCCTGTTGGTTTTGATTTCTGCTTTACGTCTTTAACCTCTGCCACTCAGATAATATAGAAATAACTTTCCCAAAACCTTCTTTCATTAAACGTTCTCAGGGTCACACTCTGAGGTTTATTTACTCCTGGGATTTTGTGAGCTTTAGGTTTTGTTTTTCTCTTTTGTCAACTAGTCACATAAACACTTACCTTAATGAGAATTTATGTTTGTATATTTTTAAATACATTTAAATAAAGCCATTAGCCGCTAAAACATTCTTTAATTACAGTAATTTGGTTTGTATGCTTATGTTTGCAAATGTTTTAATGTGACCAATTATATTATTGTTGAATTATATTTGTACATCTATGCAAGCTCTTTGAGCTCATACTGAAAGATGCTACAGAAAGATAAACTGAACTGAATTTAAAAATAGACTTGACTTTAGGATGCTAAAACATTGACAATACCATTTAGAGCCTTTGATTAAAGATATTGAACCATTAAAAGGAAACATAAACACACAGCTGCTCAACCATCTTAGAAAAGCAATGGAACTCAGGCATACATAGAATACGCACTTCTCTATCTTGTTCCTGTCCCTTAAATCTTAGATATTTTATTCTTTTAACTAGGCTGACCCGCCTTTTAAGGCGACTGACTTTTAAGTTGACCACTTCTTAAGGCAATTCAATATGTAGATCAATTTGATATTTTATACAAACTCATTAATTTGGTTATAATGCATTTGAGCGGTATTACTTTAATACTCGTAGTTTCTGTTATTTTTGTGATGAAATTTAAACTTTTTTTCTATATTGAGGTCGCCCTTTTGAACCCCCCTGATATTTACTACGCAGTGAGGCATTTGTACTCCATCAACATTAATTATTTCCAGAGACATCATTTTGTCTATTTTTCCAGCGCATCACACACAAAAGCAAGGGAACGATGGGAGCACCAGAACTCTGCTCACATCATGTCGCTTCGTACCACAAGCTGAAAGTAGTAAGTCTGTGATAAGCGGAATACCGCTACGCTTTCCACTCATGGGACGGAAGGACAATCCTGACCGCTTTTATTTAGTAAGAAAGAAGAAGATATCGCACAGTCTGGAGTAGAAAATCTTTTACCTGGAAAAATGAAACTACAAATCCCATCATGCATTGCAAAATGGACGGGGCGTGTGTGAAACTCCGTGCTAGCGTAGCACTCACGGGACGGAAGGACAATCCCGACCGCTTTTATATAGAAGGATTCTACTTATTATATGGCCCTTATCCTCCAAAGAGTTTCTCCACAGCTCCTCTTTCTTTCAGACAATATTCTTAGTGGTGCAAATGTCATATGCAAATGTCACTTTGAGCTACTTTTGTATGAAAATGTGCTAAATAAATAAATGTTGTTGTTGTTGTTGTCACGTAGCTTAATTAGCAGAAATGCATATAGTGGTGGCTCACTGGCTAAAGGAACTGAGCTGGTAACGTGAAGGTTACTGGTTTGAATCCTGACAGTGACAGAAGGACAACTACTCTGTTAGGCCCTTCAGCAACGCCCTTAACCTGCAGTTACTCCAGGGGTGCTGTACAAATAATTGACCTTGCCCTCAGAACCCAAAACATCTTTGGAGAGAAAGTTCGGGTGTGCGAAAAATGACAAATTCCTAATACAAGAAATTGTATTGTATATGGCAAATAAACGATTTAAAAAACATCATGGGCTATTGCGGATACTGATACTCTAAAATACTACTAATGCACAATCTATAATAAACTAAAAAAATCCGTTCTCCTTGAGCCAGTACAGTAGTAGCCATACAGTAGTAGCTTTTCAACTGAAGGTGTGGTTCAGCTGCTGTTTTTCTTGGTGTTGACCTAACTCTCTTTTCATTGCACCTAGAATTCCTTAACAGGCAGCAGAGAGCTTACTGCTGAAAATGAAAATAAGATTTCAATACTTTCATGCAAACTTAATAATGCCAAATAAACAGATAGATGGGCAGAGGTGATCACAGCTGTATTAATCGTGAGACATATGGTGCATGGATAGATAGGCATACACATGGACAACTGGATGAATGGATGGATGGGCAGAAATGGACACAACTAAATGAATGAAGGAATGGACATGTAAACACATGGATGAACAGATGGATGGGTGGATATAATTAGGGACCACTGCATATAGGAAAACATGTACAGTCAGATGTATAGACAGGCAAATTAATGGAAGGATAATACACTTTTTACAAAATAGAACTGTTTCTTCTATATTGAAGTTAAACAAGACCACAATACATGTACTGGAAAGAATGTGACAAGATATCTATATTTTTACACTTAAATGTTTGGAATGTTTACTTCATTTTCAGGATTGGTGCAAGGGATCTGAATAGCATGCAGGCTTGGGCAGATTTGTGGCAGATGAAACTTAATGTAAGTAAATGCAATTATTACACATAGGCAGTGAAAATGCAAAGTTTGAATAGACAATGGGAGGTCTGAAACTTGAAAATACACCTTATGAGAAGGATTTAGGAGTCTTAATGCTGTTATACTTTCATCCTTACAACCCAAACACCATCCCAAGGTACTTTACAAGTACAGAGATTTGGAACAGTAATTTACAGTTAGGGCCTAAGCTGGTTAAGAGATGCAACGAATCACCCACTGGATTTCAAATAGGAATTGAACCAGGAGCCTTGAGGTTTAAAGTCTATTGCCTTATCCATAACACCACAATAAAAATAATGAATGGCTAGCTTGATCTTGAGTGGGGAAGTGGTTTAGATGGCCAAATTTGATTCCCAGAGTTGCCAATTTAGGTGAGGAGTTGGTTTATTTTGCCATATCTGCGTAGGCTTCTCTGGTGCTGCACCATTACTCCTACATCCCAAAGAAATGCAGATTAGGCTAACTGACCCATGATGTTTGTGTGTGTGTTTTTCAATGTGCTCAACCATGGACACACTTGATGTTTCCAGGTGCAGACTTCCTGTGACAGAAATTGCAAGTTGAGAAGATGGATGGATAAAGCTTTCACAGTGATCGCCATTCAATGCATGTCAATTCTTTAGATAGCTAGCCTCGAGGCAGGTGAAGAGGTTTTTTTTGGAACATCATTTGCCTCCAAAGACTATGTTCCTGAAGAATCTAACAGGAAAGGTAGGTGTAGTCATGTCACACATAAGAACACTGGCACTGTGTGACCTGCCAGGTGGATCAAAGAGGGCAGCTGAGTTTTACAAGGGTATGTCAAGGAAAGCAATCAAAATTATAGTGGTGACCAGTTTGTCTACACTAAAAAGGCATTTCAGAATCCAGAATTAAGCATGCTGTCTAACATTAACCTCACAAGGCACATCAGTAGCTTGAGGTTTTATAAGATAAATAAAATAACTAGGATTCCAGTTTTGAATTCAACTGTTAAGATGTACAAACACGTACAGTACATTCTACTAACCTGTTACAGCAGGCCACCTCTGACTTTCGTTGATCATTTGATATCCTTTGATAATTATAATTCTCCAGACTTTGTATGTAATTATACAATCACGGAGCTTTGTAATGACATGTTAGACTGAACACTTACTCATGAATAAACTGCTTAACATATACGGTATACAAAAGGCCAAGTACACTACAGTACTAACATTACAGAGAATAATGAGATCTAAATCACTAGGATTTATGGCGTAAAGTGTAGAGCCCGGAGCAGTTGCAGAACATTCCATTTCAAAGTGTGTAGAGGGGAAAGGAGTATTTGGTGACATCAGAGCCTGATGGAGGGATGACTGCCTTCGGCGTCTGATGATATCAGTCAAACCCAAGCATGGAAGAGGTCCAAAGCCAGGTGCCTAGTTTACCTGTTATTGTCAGGTTAATTAATCCCAGTGTGATATTCAATAAAGCAAACTAACCTGATAAAAGCAATGTCAGCCAGAAGTCAAGTGAAGGGTGCACGACAAGTAATGCTTGCCAAAATGACCACATAAATACGAATGAGATTCTGATCCCATAGCACCTAATAAATGAAGCTAGAAAGACTGTTGGCTTCTACTTTTAAAGTTGTTTTTGATGAAACAGACAATTTTCAAATTTGGAGAAAAGTGTACTTTAATATAAACGTGGTAAAAGAAAATGTATTTAAAAAACAAAAATGGAAACTCTGACATACCAAAAAGAAATATGCCAAAAGTTTACAAGAGTTTGGATTTGGGGTTTACATTGTGATAAAATTCTCATCCTATAGGCAATGTGTGGAAGCAACTATAAAGAAAATAACATAACACATAATTTTAATAGCATAGCACAAAACAACATTCACAGACTTATGTAATCCAATTCAGAGATGCAGTGGTTGAAGCCTATATTGGCAGCATTGGTAGTAAGGCAAAAATGAGCCCTGGAATGGGGGCCAGGTCTTCAGTGAACCCATTCAAGCACACTTTAATAATCAAACAGACAGAATCTGGAGTAAAACATTTGGATGTGAATATTAGTAGGCTTTGTGCCCTAAGAACCAAGTTACCCAAACTATTTTATAACATTTCAGGAATTATTTACCACTCTCTGCAGTGGGCTGGCACCCTACCCGGGTGTTTCCTGCCTTGTGTCCCGTGGTGGCTGGCATTGGCTCCAGCAGACCCCCTGTGACCATGTAGTTAGGATATAGCAGCTAGGATAATGGATGGTTGGATGGATTTACCACTCTGATGCTGATCTTTCTGATCATAAAGTAGGTCATTATGATAGCAAGTGATGAGAAGAATTCATCATTAATTGTAGAGTATTAGAGTGCCTCTTTCTCTTGCACGATTTCGCTCAAAAAGAAATTAGAACAATGTCATCTCATAACAGGCTTAACTTTCGAGTTTGGTATTTTTCCATGCAGTCGTTTTAGCTTTAGACCACCCTCAAGAAATTGTGACACACAGACATACCCCCATCATCGAGATATCAATATTTATGGTATCAGGGGACTCTAAAGCGTCAAGATCCGTTGAAAACCGGAGAACAAAATTTTTGGAGAATCTACACCTTTCGCTCCTTGACAAAAAGTTATGGTAGGGGAGGACAAAATGCAAAAAGGCAAATAAATAGCTATGGAGGGGCAAAATGAAGTCAAAGATAGCCATAATAAATCAAAAGTTTTTTTACTCTTTTATAGAAATCTCTGACAATCATAGTGTTTCTTCTTTGAATAGCCTACACAAGATTTACATGCAACTCTAGTCCTGTAAGGTTATGGCATTGGAATCAACTGACAAAAACAGAGCATATTTGTTTTGTAACAGTGCCTGCATGCCACGCAATGAAAATGAGTAAAGCATAAATATAAACACAAGAATAAACATAATTAATTTCTAAAATAACCAGCCTACTAAGCAAAATAACAACATTGCCCTCCTATGAGGAGAGGTGAGCGACTTTCCGCATTCCTTGTTTAAGGACCAATTCATACTCGTACTCAGGCACATGCAGATCTGCACTGATCTGGGGAGACAAAATTACATCATTAAGACATCAATTTAAAAAAAAAAAAGAAGTCCACTAAGTTTTCTACTCACATGGACGTGTCTGCATTGACTGCTTATGTGCTACAACTCAAAAACACGAGGAACATCATGGGTGGGCACATGTGGGTATGTGTGCTCCCAGTATATGGGAGTTGTAAAGGACATGAACCACAATGGCTGACCAAGTAAAGATAGCAGTCTGAAATCTAATAAGCAATTTCTTACTTACACTTATTGATTTACCAAGAAAGACTGAAGAGTCTTTTAGTCCTGTCCATCGACAGGACCTTGCGTGTCAAGCGAGCTTTGCGGATATCATTAATGACTTTGCATCCGGAGGATTCTATGACAATGAACTAGATTAAGCAGGTTTAAAAATGGAACCACTATTCTATCACAATATGAATCCATGCATTCTTTAATACTTTTGGGATGTGAATGTACTTGGACATCAGGATAATGTGCTGACTATACGAACAACGTTTAGGCTCTGAGCTAAACCACTGTATGGCAGTAGCACTAAAATGCTTGTGAGAACTGAGCTTAATTCCTGCCCTGGATGCACTTTGTGTGGAGCATGTGCAATCTCACCATGTCCGCATGTGCCAAATTCCACCTACATCCACATAAGGGTGTCTGTTTGTTTTCCTACAATGCAAAAACAGCTTCACCGATTTTGAAAGTATTTTACATCTGGTTTAACTTAAAATATAGGCCATATGTTGTATCTGGAAGAGAGGTTATAATGGGGGCAACTCAAAAACCAGCACCAGCACTGATGCAGGGACTACAATTCTCATCAGGCAGCAGGAGCTCATTCCATTGAGAATATTGTCATCAGCACATACAAAGTTTTGTACCACCAAAGCGGAATCTTATCTGAGACCACATGTATTTACAGCGATTTCAATAAATTTAGATAGAAATGTTATTGTTTCACAGGATTAAAGCTCTTTTTGTCTCATCGTGGTTTGTGCGTATTCATGTTGCATTTACAAAAGACAGTTTTCCCTATTTATATATAGACAGGCAACACCGAGTACTCTGGCTAGCTCCTAATGTGCACATATTAGAGTGGAATATCGTTCAGGGTTGGTTTCTGCCTTGCCCTCAGTGCTGCCAGGTTAAGCTTTTGACCCCTTTAACCATAGAATAGAAAAAGCGGTCTCAGAAACTACGTGGTGGGTTTGAAAAATAAAGGAGTGGATGAAAGAGTGGGAAAAAAATAGCTGAAAATGTTTGCTAATAAATTCCTGTAATAACTGAGATCTTATACTAAACTCATTCATCCATGATTCCATTTTCAAAGCCATTTAATTCAGTTATAAGGTCATGGAGTTCTACAGTCTATCCCTGGACCAATAATTCAGAAACTGAATAAAATGAGCACAGTGAATACTGTATTTAATAATCTAAATACTGATTGTGTGTTCATGTTAAAGGCAAAATGACTTCATACAATTACAAATTCAAGTAAGTACTTTGGGTAATAGATTTGGTGTGCTGTGGAAAGTGGGCAGTCAGAAATACATTTCACTTAATAAATAAATTGCAAGAAAAAAGAATGAGCAATCTGTTGTGCTAAAAGCCTCCGTTCAACCAAAATCCTATTTCAGACTTAACAGGTCGAAGATAACGCAAAACTGGAGATGATTCATGTTGTCAAATCTGATTAAACCTTGCTTGTTTCAAAATAAATCAAAGATTAATTGACAAGTAGGCTGTAATTTCTTTCGAGCTATGCTAGGTAGGTTACATAATCAAGTTTGTATCAGATTTGGCACAAACAGCCTCACTTATCAGGGTAATGTATTCATTAAGAGGCAGGGTGGGACTTTCTATTTTGTTTCTGAAGTGAGGTTTGGATGAGCAAAGATGTCTCCAGAGATTGCTCATCAGAGGCTGATCTTTACACTGCCTCCAGACTAGCCAAATTGGTTACCAATGTAATGTCTGTTTGCTAAGATTTGCAAATCATTAACTAAATGAATAGTGAATTATTTATGGCAGCCTTTCACCATTGGGGTGAAGACAGATTTAATTTCACCAACTCTCTATTTCTTCAACACTTTACAGAAATTGTACCCAACATACAAACATAAAAACTACCACTTAAATTTTTGTAAACTGATAAACTAATCAATCAATTAATGTTACTCATATAAATTGTTCATAATAACAGGCTGTATATGCAAAAATAATTCAAAAAAGACAAGCTTCAGAAGTGGGCAAACGCTTGGAAATGAGTTTAACGAGGAAAAGTACAAAAGTATAACGTGCTACATGTAGGCAAAAGGAACGCTCATTAAAAATACAAGTTAGGAGACACTGTCCTACAGAAAGGGGCCTTTGAAAAAGAAGTTAGGTGGCATAACGTTCTATTCTTCGAACCAATGTGCACAATCAATTAAAAATACAAATAAAATATTAGGTTACGTTATAAAAACTGTGGAATTTAATGCACGTGAGGTTATGCTCAGACTACATAACGCACAAGTGAGACAGCATCTGGAGAAATGTGTGCAGTTCTAGTCACCATGAAGCACTTGACGCTGCATAGAGGTGCACAACCAGGTGTATCCCAGGACTTAAGGACATGTCGTACTCTGACAGAATCAGGGATTTAAATCTGTTTAGTCTCGAGAAGAAGAGACTGTGTGGAACCCAATCTAAGTCTTCAAAGTTCTCAATGACATCAACAAAGAAGATTCAGCAAAGGTTTTCAAACTATAGGCAATGAATGACAGCCGTGGAACTTAAAGGGAAGTGCATTTGTCACTGAAGACAGGGAGCTCTTTTTTACTCGAGAAGTTCTGGGAATTTGGAAAAAACTACCAAGTCATGTAGCTGTAGCAGAAACCTTGGCAACGTTAAAGAAGTAAGTGGATGAGATATTGTGACAGCTTAGCTATTAGCAAAATAAACGAGCAACAAATGGACTGAATGGTCTCCTCTCACCTGTCAAATTTCTAGCTTACTGACACTTTTGGACAACACAGTTCAGAAGGGTTTAGCACTGGTACCTTGTAGCTCTACAGGACCAGGTATTGAATTCGGGCCTGGTCATTTTCTGAATGGAGCAAGTATTCTTTCTCCTTGACCATGTGGGTTCTTCCATTAGATAAAATGAATTTCCTTGCACCTTAACAAGTTATGTGTGTTAGTTTAGCTGGTGAGTCTAAATTGGTCCCCTGAGTAAGTGTGCCTTATGATGGACGGGTAAACTATCTAAAGTTGACTCCTGTGTTCCACACAATGTTGCCAAGACAAGTGACAACTTCTAGCTACAGTGAATTGGATTAATTAGTTTTGGAGATGGATAGAAGTATTACATCTGTTTTAGATTTGACACAATTTCAACAATAACATATACTTACAAGGTGTTTAACCTAACAGCATAGTTAGTCCCCTTAAGGGTAAAGGTAATCCTGGGTTCAAATCAGATTACTAGTCTCTGCCAGAAAAGAAGTTTGCACATTTTCCCTGTGTGACAGATGCACCAAGAATAGTGTCTTCTCTCAAGCATGAGAATCCAGGCTATGATTATTCATCACCAGCGACTTCTAAAACAAGTTTTCTTCTCTTGACTCAGGCAGGGCAGTTGATCCACTGGCGGCCACAAAAAGCACTTCAAAAACATCACTAAGGCCCACATGAAGAAGTGCAATGTTGATATCAAGTTGAGGGAGTTGATTTCCTGGGACTGTCCCATATGAAAGATGAGTCTGTGGTAAATTCTGCAGCACTTTGAAGGCTGATTGACAGCAAACAGAAAGCAGAAAAATCAAAGCAGTCAAAAATTCATGTCATGGCCTGAATAAACAACATAGGTCCACCCATACCTGTCAGAACCACATGTCTGAACTGTGGTATAGTGTAAAGATCCTGCATACAGCCCCATAGCCATCTCTGGACTTACAAGGAATCCATCCTTTCCCTTGGGACCAGATCATTTATGATGAAGGGATTGCCAATGATGGTGGTGACTGACTGGTATTCTGCCAGGAATGATTTCTGGCTTATGTCTGGCATAAATGGGATAGAATGCTGTCACCTGCAGGGCTGGCTTTACCATACAGGCCACCTGGTGGTGTAAAAGTTTGTGTGGCAGCATCTTCTTTAACATTGCAAACCTAACAAAGAAATACTTGGATGCAATACCACACTGAGGGGAACCCCCTGTGCTCCCCAATAACGTACATTATTTATTACACATTACTCTTTTACTGAGTAATAACAACAACCAACAATATTCATAAACTTAATATCACATTAAATACATCCACCCTTCCAGTTTCTCTACCTATTTATCCATTAAAGGGTCACCGGGAGACAGAATCTCTCCAGGCTGCTTCATGAAATAAACCTCTGCAGAACACCAGTCCTTCAAAGGACAATAAATACCACATTTCCAAGTCCAACTTTAACAAATATCATGCAGAGCCAGCTAGATTTTGTCCATTACCCCGCACTGCTGTACTTTCCAGCCACCGTGCTGACTTTCTGCTCAACTCCAAGCATGCCACAGGCCACAGAGGAGTATCTGCGCCAGAACTAACATTATATTTTCAACAAGTGGTTCTTCACCTGCTTCCATGTACAGGGATATCATGCCTTCATCTGTCTTCTTACTGGAAACAGCTTTCCTAAGGGAACCAAGACCTTTGAACTTTTCTTCAGCTAGCTAATAAACAGACACCTTTAGAAAAAAGCAGGGATGAGGAAGCAGTTAATCCACAAAAGCTAAGGATTAAAATAATAATAAATGACTGCTAAATGTTTCTCTGAAATATGATCTTCACTAGATATACCGTATCTGACAAAGATGCCTGAGATGATTCCAACATTCTCTTAAGATGCAAAAAGAATCCATTTAAAGAACCTTCAATTAAAAAGGATAGTGTGTTTTTAATATGGTAAATTCTGAATGCAGGCAAATGTCAGACGAGCTGATGATGGTGGTCAAAGTTGTTAAGACAATAATTAAGGCTATAGTCTGAGTGCTACTGATTCATTCAAAAATGGTATTCATAAATGAAAACAATCTGTGTCCACACTAGCATTTTGACATTGTTTGCAAAAACTCCTTTGTCTGAACTAAAATGACTGAAAATGCACAAGAAGCAGACATCCTACTACACTTGGCAGGTGCACTGCATTGACATCTTACCCAAAACCAGCAATCCTTAAAGGACTTCGCAACACCATGGAATTTATCACACAACAGTAGTGATTGATACATTATTTGCCTTTTATGCATGTATGCAGCATTCAAACTGTACTCAAAATGCAACTTAGATGCTGTCACAGAAGACAGGACAGGTGGGTGGTATTCCCGACCAGGATGGATGGTTACTTACCCAACTAGGACACCTTAATAATGGGGGGATGGAAGGAGACCGCCTTCCATAACCATGTGCTCCCCCAGTCCGACTGGTGGCAGCAGTTCTCTGGTGGGCCTTCCATATACACTCCCACAGGGCTTCATGGGAATTGGAGTTCCAATAGGCAGCCCAGCTGGGTCTTGTGGAAGCCACCAGACGGAGCTATGGGGAGGACAATTCTTTCTTTTAAGGAGGTTCTGGCTGACCTTCATGTGCTTCCTGGATGCAATGTGGTTGCACCGGACCTACTCCCAGGTTTGGTATAAAGGAAGCCACTCCTCCTCACTTCATTTGACTCAGAGTTGGGTGGATGAGGATGAAGATCACTGAGGAGGAATGGAAGAATTGTACTTGTGTAACGTTCACAGAAGCCTGTGAGAGGTATTTGAGCACAACAAATCATTTGTTTGCACCCGGGATTTGTGCAATTGTGGTTGTGTTTGGGGTTTGGGGTGCTGCAATGCCCCCTAATGGACACAATACATACTGATAAACAACACAACAAGCACCATGGAATGCTACTCTTACCTTTAGGTGTAATCATGAACTCCGACCCTAACTTTAAAATGCATATTAACCATATTACTAAGACAGCATTTTCCCTTTTAAGGAATATTGAAAAAGTTAGACCTCTTATAACATTGCAAGATGCTGAGAAATTAATTCACAGTTCTGTTTTTATTCGGCTAGATTATTGGAATAAATTCACAAATGGTCTACGTAAGAAAGACATCAGTCAGTTGTAGTTAGTTCAGAATGCAGCAGCAAGAATTTTAGCCAATAAAAGAAGAGTGAGCAGATCTCCCCAGCTTTAGCATCATTACAATGGTTACCCATGTCCTTTAGAATTGACTTTAAAATACTACTAATGATATATAAAGCTCTACATAATCTTGCTACTTCCTATATTTTGGACTGCCTATCTCCCTACATTCCAAGTCTAACCTTAGATGTTCTGATAGTGGACTGCTTATTACTTTAAGAGTAAAGTATAAAAGAAGTGGTAAGGCGGTCTTTTGCTGTTATGCACAAAAAATGTATAATACTTTACCAACAGACATATGGCTAGCTAAAACGGTGGGTCATTTAAAAAAGAAAAAATCCTACAAACCCAATTTTTTAATTTGGCTTTTTTTGTAGCGACATTTTAGTTCTGCCCCTAATAAAATGCATAAAATGATCCCACTCTTTATTTTTCTCTGTTTTCTTTTCTAGTTCCTCTGTGGTGGTGCTCTGCTCCATCACCACCTGATCAAAGTCCTGTGCTGCTGCCTGTGATGTTTGAATGCTTGAATGAAAGCAGATACCCTTTACTGTCAACAAGACCCACAGCATCAAATCCTCTAAGATGAAGCGTAAAAAAAAAAACAATAAAAAACTACTTGAGAACATTTAGAGTATGGTTGGTAGAATGCCCAGTGGGGACTGGGTGGTCTTTTGGCCTGGATCCCCAACAGACTCAGTCTTAACTGAAGAGTTTTGTTTTATTTTTTTCTGTCCACCCTGGCGACCTGACATTATCACCAGACTTGCATTTATAGACTTAAAGAAACACTTCTATATTTAAGGACTCTACTTGTTTTAATTATACAGGGTTGGGTAAAAGTGGGTTTACAGTTGTGAGGACGTAAAACATAGGGTTTATTCTGGTACTAAGTGCACTAAGTGACACTGTTACATTCTTTTGAGTTAATAAAGCTATTGTAATAATCATAACCTGCATGTCCTTTTCCATACAAACAACTGTAAACCAACTTTTTCCCACCCCTTTATAGCTATCTGATGTAAGTATGAATTATTCATTTTTTATATACTATTTATCCATTTTTATTCTTATCTAATTTTGATTTCTTTTTCTTTTAGTTTTTTTTTTTTTTGTCATCTTGTAAAGCACTTTTAGCCACATCATTTGTATGAAAATGTGCCATGGAAATAAATGCTGCTGTTGTTGTTATATGCCAACTATGCCGCAGTAGGTTTCTTCCAGGAAGGGTGACCAGCCAGGGAATAAGATGTTGTAATCGACATTTTCAAAATACTGTGTTTTCACCATCCACACCACAACACTGAAGCTGCATTTTCAGAAGTATACAGCACTTTCAGAAGTGTTAAAATATTTTAAGAAGGGCTATATACAATTAGTGCTGATTTTATCATTTCAAGACCTGTTTTTAAGAATATTATTTTACACTTGAAAATGTATGTTGTCCTGTGGTGGGTTGGCGCCCTGCCCGGAATTGGTTCCTGCCTTGCGCCCTGTGTTGGCTGGGATTGGCTCCAGCAGTCTCCCGTGACCCTGTGTTCGGATTCAACGGGTTGGGAAATGGATGGATGGATGGATGTTGCGGTATGTTATATTATACTAGGATAGGACTACTGCCTTGTGGCTCCATGGACCTGAATCTGATTCATGATGCACAGCTGCTATTTGTGTAAAGATTTCACATTCTTCTCATGTGTGTCTGGCTTTTCTTCAGTTTTCTCTCACATCCCCAAGATCACTTGTAATTCTAAATGGACCCTCTGTACGTGAGAGAGCCGGGTGTTGGACTAGCATTTAATTCAATATTGGTTAAACTACCTGTAGGTGACACTATTAGGATGGATATAGGAAATTGAGTGATATGTAATCTTTTATTATACCAAGTATAATATTTTGGAGCTTCTCCACTTCTTGAACAGCTAAACATAAGCACATATTTCACTTTTGTAAGAAGATAAAACAATGAGCTGATTCAACACAGCAACTTCATTTTTTATCTCAGAACATTTGCTCAGAGGGTTGAGACTGGAAATTAGAAAAGCTCTTTGCATATTTATTTGTCTGAGAATTCCCTACGGACAGTCCAATTAAACGGATGAAATAAAATCTCCAGCCAGGTTCCATCCCCAACAAAATAAGCTGATTACAAAAGGCACCACAGGATTACCAAAGACGATTATGGAGGTCTGTATCCGGCAGTATCCACAACCATGTTAAATGGTCCCCTTCCTGCAGGGGTTAGAGGGAAATTTTAAAATGATTACTCATAATCAGCTAATTGTTTGTTTTCTTGCTGGCATGGTAAAGAAGCCTACTGTTCTTGTGAGTTTTCCAGTAACATTCTTTATTCCATTATTGGGAACTGCCAAAAAGAAAATGACCCAAATCTAGAGATCTCTATCGGCCAATAATTCCCTATAAATTTTGTAAGCAAGGGTCACACAGCTTGGCCAGCACAGTAATTGAATGGTGTTCTTTTTTTCTGTAACAGAAGCTGGTTGACATATCATGTTAGCAATTACAATTTTGAGTGACATTTATGATTCTGAAAAACAGGCATACAAAGCAAGAATCGGCCCAGGATTGGCTGCCATTCCTTACACAGACGACCATTGTATATGTACATACAGTCATTCATCCAAGGCATATTTCATTCATTCATTTATTCATCAGGATTCTCAAAACAATTATTTCAACAGACGGTCACAGTGTGCCAAAGTCTAGTCCCCCAGAAATCGGTACCCACACTTAATCAAATCAGATCAATTCCAGGATGATAACTAATCCAACATGCATATCTGTGGGACGTGCGTGGAAACTGAAAATGACAGAAAAATACAGATGTGCAGACCACATCTACCCTGTGTCCCCTTCTAAAATAACATATTTTATAAAACTGATCAACTGGTGCAACTGCTTTAGCATTGTAGGAGGTGTCAACAGGGGTCAGAGTAGAAAAATTAAACATTTAGTTTGGCTTAGAATGTTCAATGTTTATTGCAAATCGACGGTACTCACTCATAAGGCAACCTGATTGAGTGCTTTCCTCATTTTAAGCCATAAAAAGAAGAATATATAATCATTGGTATATTTAACTTTATCCAAAGTATATAAAGTACAGAGCTTCAGCCAGTATTTTTAATTAATTTTTCAAAGTATTGTAGGTGGCACATGGCCAAGACAGGAAAGGAGGTCGCACCTGGACTAGGTGAACATCCCAACCAGAACTGATAGTTCCTTACCTTGATGGAAAGTCCCAAATTAATGGGCAGGCGTCCTGAATGTACATGGGCTTAATACCTTCAGGAGAAAAGAACAGGACAGGGAAGGATTGTCTCTGGGGGATGTTTAATTCCCCCAGGTGGCAGATGGGAGCAGCCCTTCATGTTCGCGCCCTTTCGGACTCCAGTGGGGAGCACAAGGGGGTGCTGTAGGGAGATGTGCTCACTAGAATATCGGACTTCCGTATGACCCAGAAGTACTTCCATCGGGCAGTTGCCCTGGTACCAGATGTACTACCGAGTCCTCAATAAAAGGGACCACACACCCTAAGACGTTAGGGACTTTCGTAAGATGTTAGGGACTTTCAAAACTCGACTTGATGTTTTCTTGGAGGAAACAAGTGGATAGGACTGGCGAGCTTTGTTGGGCTGAATGGCCTGTTCTCGTCTAGATTGTTCTAATGTTCACTCCCTCATGCAGGAGAGTCGGGGCTGGGAGGACATAGAGTAACACTCAACTGGAGGAGGGCAGTGTGGTGGAGAGAGGAGAGGTGATTGTGAGAGAGATAACTTGTGCTTTTGCTACTTTGGAGGAAATGTGTTTAAAGAAACCGTCCTCTATTTGAACCCGGGACTTTGCTTGTGTGTTTGTGTTGGGGTTTGGAGCTCGTTGATGGCCAGGTTTCATCACAGTTCATTTTCAGTCAACTGCCCCCTCATTAGCATTACCTTCACTAAAGCAAATGTTTGGTGAAAATGAACGTAAAGTCCATTTTAAATAATACAATGAAACATTGGTGTGTGTTGGTTTTCCTCCCACAACCCAAGGTCATGCAGGTTTGATTAGCCAATGAACCAAAATTTGCCCACTGTTTGTGTGTGAATGGCACCCCATCCACAGCTTGTCCCTGTCTAGCAGACAGGTTACAGTGTAATTAAATAGTGGATATATTTATTTTACAATAAAAATATGGAAAAAAGAATTAATAGGATTGGTCAAAATGGAAACAAAATAAATCTCTTTACAGTGCCTAGAAAAAGTATTCATCCTCTTCAAATCTTCATGAAGTTTTGTTACACAACATTGAATGACAATGGATTTTAATTTGGCTTTTTGATACTGATCAACTGAGAAAGACTATTTAATGTCAAAGTGAAAACATTTCTCTGCAAGGTGCTCTAAATTATTTACAAATAAAAACTGCAAAACAAATGATTGCGTAAGTATTCACCCCCTTTAATATGAAACACCTATTGTACATCATCACTGGTATAGCCAACTGGTTTCAATGGAGCTCACCTGCCTGGGGTTTCAGTTGATTTTAAAATAAATGCACCTGAAAGGGCCCAGTTTTAGCGAGTCAGTATGGAGTCTTAACCCTATGCAACGAAGACAAAAGAACACTTCAAGCAATTCCATGAAGAGCACAAGTCAGTGGATAGAGAAAAGAAAATATCCAAGTCACTGCATATTCCTCGTAGTCCAGCTAAATCAATCATTAAGAAATGACTGTCTGAGCTTTATGGGATAGCAGCAAAGAGAAAGTCACAGCTAAAAAAAAATGAACCTGACATCTTGGTTAGAGTTTGCCAAAAGTCACATAGGAGACTCTGAAGTTACCTGCAAGAATGTTTTATGGTCTACTGAGACCAAAATTGAGCTTGTTGACCAACAGACTAAATACCATGTTTTGCTTCAGCCAAACACTACACATTATCAAAAGCACACCATCCCTACTGTAAAGCATGGTGGTGATTACATCATGTTGTGAAGATGCTCCTCTGCAGCAGGCCTTAGCAGGTTTTTGAGGGTAAGATGAGTGCAGCAAAATACAAGGAAATCCTGGAGTAAAACCTGATGCAGTCTTTAAGAAACCTGCACCTTGGGAGAAGATTTGTTTTCCTGAAGGCCAAAGACCCCAAGTATAACTCCAAAGCTGCACGGGAATGGCCTTAAACAATAATGTTAATGTCCTGGAATGTGTAAATCTCGATTCATTTTCAAATTTGTAGTTAGATTTGGAAAATGCTATTCACCACCCATGCAACCCGATAGAGCCTGAGTTATACTGCAGGAGGTGAAGGAGATTTTCTATGAATTTGGTGTTTTATGTTCCTCCTTTATTCCTCACCGCTTCCATTTATTTATTTGATAAATATTCAAGTTTGGTTGTATTTTGCCCTCATTGGTGTCATTCTAGGTGGAGGTTCATTAGGAGAATGTCCACTTCTTATAACAAAGAGTAACTTCTAAAGAATGAAATTCCAATATTCCTCTCACAAGGAAAGGTGACACAGAATTGAATTCAGTATGAAGTTTGAAAATCAGGAAACGAGTAAATCAGATGCTCCCACCTCCCTGATTTACGTCTCTTGCAAGTCTAAGACAGGCAAATGTCACCTTCAAGACAACTCTCCGTACATTGCCCTTAGTCAAGTTCACCACAGTTTGCAGAATGTAGGACTCCTGCTGTCTTCCATATGCAGGATGTTACTAGTGCTGCTTTACTGAACACAATTTTTTGACTCTTTGTGTACTTTCTAAAAACTTTGTACATTTCTGCTCAGAGGCACTCTCAAGAGAATGTCTCCACACAAGTTAGTGCATAAAATAAAAAGTTCAATAACTGCTTCTTAGCTAAAATTACACTTTTCAAACACCATCCAGCAGTACTGCAATGTCACACAAGCTGTGGACATTAGGCATAGGAGATGTTGACCATTGTCTCGATACGTACGTTACAAGCATGTTAGGATACATTTTACTTTACCTTGGAGCATTGCTTGTGATTTTGACACCAAACCAAAGATCCGTTATTCTGAAAAATAGAAAATAAAAAATAAAAAACGTCAGACCATAATATCTACACATGCAAGCTAAGAGGTGAGTTGCTTTAATAAACTCAAGAAGTCATTGTGGTACATCTTAAATAAAGCGACCAAACAATTCTACAGTCATAATTTCTTAATCTTCTTGTCAAATTAAATCAAAGCAATTCATTTTAAAGTCAATAAAAGCATATCATTTGCCAATATTATTTTGACAAAAGAAAATAAACAAATGAATGTAAGTGTTTGAAGTGTTCCTTGTCAATTAATGAAGACTTATACTGTAATTTGTTATTGTAAAACTGGTACAAGCATTGTTTACTCTTACTCAACATTGGCAAATCATTTCTACTGTCTATAAAAGACATGGTATGGAGTCTTCATGAGGGTGCTTTACTGTCCTCACAATGACATGTGGCATGGAGTCAAAGAGAACATTCAAACCTTGGACTTGGGATGATGTTATAATGGAGAAACTCCCTTATGTAAAATTGGGCACTGGACTGAGAAGGCAGAATAGAAGGTTTTAGGCCATTAAACTTTAAATTGCTTGATCAAGAGTGTAAAATCCACAAAGACCACTTAGAAGCATATAGTCATTTCAAGTTTAACCCTAGAGTGGCTGAATAATAGCACAAGGACATATAAAATGAAGTAATAGCAGTCCAAAAGAGGAAAAAAGAAGTCTGGGATGAAGTTACGGCTTGTATAGGGAGTAGGATAGCAGCGAGAAGAAGGCCTGTCAGTTAAAGCACAAGAGAGGCTGAACACCAGATCTACGTTTGCTTCTTTTTTTTTTTAGTTTAAACCCATTATTACACCCATTATTACAATTTATGGCTGCCATTTACCTGAATACATGTTAAAAAAAAAGAGTTCAGCAAAGTGCCTGGAAGAAATATGGACACAACATGGAAAATCCATACGGAATGCACCCCGGCAGGATGTCCAGCTGCTGTCAATTGGTAATGTATCACCTCATTGCGCCACCCAACAAAACACATGTGCCTTGAATTATATTGTAAAGGGAGTCACCAATTTCTGTTTGGCATATGTTACATTTGTCCTCTTCATTAAAAGTTCTCATATTTTGCCATTTTGGTGTAATTTAGCATATATCTTGATAATCAGCAATAAACTACAGTCTATACACTACCTAAAGTCAAAATACATGAAAGAGATCAAAAGGGAACTATGACCTGGAGACTACCAGCTCTTTCTGTCAGAGTAAATTAAAGAATATTGCAAATTAATTCTGCGGTGGGCTGGCACCCTGCCCAGGGATTTGTTCCTGCATTGCGCCCTGTGTTGGCTGGGATTGGCTCCAGCAGACCCCCATGACCCTGTAGTTATGATATAGCAGGTTGGATAATGGATGGATGGATGGATGGATGGATGCAAATTAATTCAAGTAAGATGTGGTGCCACCTAAAGTGTGCAATGCCATTTAACTGATTCAAATATTGAATTGTCTCAAAGAGTTACAAACAATTTCATCTCACTCATCCCAAGAAAGTGTCCATGTTTAGTTAACAGCTAACTTGAAATTGGTCTAGTATATTTGTGTGTGGGTATATTCAGTGATGGACGACAGTCCACTTCTTAGTAGGCAGCGCTGCCAGTACAGGCTTTGTCTTCCTGAGTCCCTTAACTGGAATAAAATGTGAATGGATGGAATGACTTACTTTAAAATTATTGTCTTCCTTTTGATATCTCTCTTTTTTCTATGTATTTGATTTGCATTCATAGCTTTTCTGCCTTTCTTTTCTTTTGCAAATTGTAAAACACATTCATTATATTGAGAACACTTTTTACTACAAACTTAAAGGGAATTACTTCAAGTTAAGAGCCATTAGCAGTGGGCATCAACATGAACAGAATATAGTGCCTTACATCACGAGAGACAACTTTGCGCAAAAATAATTTTTAGTCTACAAATACATGAAATATTGATCCTTTCATATATCATAATTTAATGAAGCAAAACCTAAAAGGCAATTGATCATTTTTCCGCAAAGTCAAAGTTCATTGAAATGTCATGCCTACAGATGCAGCTGTAGCACAGCCTTCTTTCAAAAAGATGTTCTTCCAAAATTCTCTGCTTGAACTGATCGAAATGTTCATGAGCAAGTTCCAATTAAAAATATGGAATATGGATAACTGAAATTGTGTCCTAAAATGAACAGTTGACCAAAAATTGGAAGCCACAAGTTTGAATGTCAAGTTGCCCACATGGATCCACTGTGTGACCTAATGCAAATGGTATCTAGTACTCCTGTCCGGCATGTTATCAGTAAAAGGATGCTCAGTTGGAAAGTGAAGACGGACTTGTTTCTTATTTTGTGCCAATGAATTTCACTTGGAATTATTCAGAAAGCCATAGGTGCACAAGATTAATTTTAAGGCAATAAAAAAGGTAGAAATCTCGTAAGAAAATCGGGGGTGCTCTCCCCTAGACTTTCTCATATGCCGAGATATGGGGATGGATATTTGAGTAAACCGCAAAACAATGATTATATTTTTATATTATGTACATTAAAGAACCATCAACAACAAATCAAAACAAATTAATAATATATTGAACAATTATTATAAAAGCAAACTTGAATAAATCGGACTCTGCAGCTGCATGAATAAAAAACTACCACTTCCGGTTAGCGGAAATAAATTAAAAGTTGATAGAAATCTACGTTTTGTACCCAATACTTTTATGCAAAATTTTGTTGACCTAAGTGAAAGCGTACCCAAGTTGTCGTGTTTTTTTTTTGTTCTTTATTTTGCCTTATACAATTTCTTTTATTAAGAATTTGTTAGTTTTCGCATACCCCTTGGGGTCAGAGTGCAGGGTCAGCCATTGTACAGCGCCCCTGGAGCAATTGAAGGTTAAGGGCCTTACTCAATGGCCCAGCAGAATAGGATCTCTTTTGGCAGTGATGGAGATTCGAATCATTACATACACACACACACACAAACAGACACACAGACATAATGCCGAAAAATGGTATTTTCAGACTCAGGGAGGTCTAAAACATCGATATTCATCAAAATCTCGAGGTCAAATTTTCGGACGATTACAATACCTTCCCTACGAGAAACTAAATCGGACTCAAGGAGGTCTAAAATTTCAAGATTCTGCAAAATTTTGAGGTCAAATTTTTGGATAATTGTAATTCTTTCCCTATACTTTGTATACAAGAAAGTAATAAAAATGTCAATTATGCTGCAATTCATATATTCATGTGTTTCACCTCTAATTGACAGACAATGAGTATGAGAGAAAAACACTCACTTAACTACAAAATGTATAGAAATCAAAATTTGTGAGTTTTTCTGAAATAATAGTTTTATTCAGTGGTTACTAAAGGCATTTTAATTTTTGAGTAATTAATCCTCTAATTTGGGAAAGTCTAGATCTTCACATAAGGACAGCAGTAGTGCAGTAGTTAGAGCGTTTTGCTTTACAGACACCATTGTCAGTGTGGAGTATGCACATTCTCCATGTGCCTGTGGGGTTTTTCCTCCAGGTAGCTTACACATCCCCAAAGAAATACAGGTTAACGTAATTGACAATTCCAAATTGGCCCTGTGTGAACGCAATCTCCTGTCCAGTGCTGTTTTCTGACATTCATGTTATGTTAAATTCTCATTCAAATGTATTTATCCAGAAATGTCCACAGCAGACCTGTTGATTTTCTTTCATATTTAATAACAACATCCCAGATGGCCCTTTCAAAAAATTCCTGTAGTACCTCAGTCATTTTAGCAAAAGAACTTCCACCTTCAATGTGACTGTAAGCATACTGCAAAAAATCTGGCAGATGGTCACAGAGAGGTCAGAGATTAAAGTTTTCCATAATTAAGTTGGTGGCATTTGGATTTGCTACCTCGGCTGGAGACATTATTACATTAATAACAGCCTGAGCGTCAGCAGCAGATGGAGAAAACACGTCTGATTTTAAATAGTATAGTCCTAGATTAGCAGTCATAATTCCAGGTTCATTTTTTTAATTCAATTGAAGTTTGTTGTCCCAAAAGGGAAATTTGGTTTGTCATCAGGTTTTTTACAGAAAAGGATATTAAAAACACAGCAAACAAGAACTCAGCCATCAAACATGCATTTTGTAAGTAAAATACAGCATTAAACATAATACTTGTAGTATAACATCCCATAGTAACTACTACAAGTAAATATTTAACTCTTTCAGGGTGGATGTAAACTTGTGTGAAAAGGAGGGGTTGACGGTGGTAATCAACTGTAAACAGTGACCAAACCCACCATTATATTTTAGTTCAATTCTCTTGGCTTGAAGGAAACTTGGTTTCATTGGTTTGGCTGAGATTCCCTGCACTCACATGAGTAGTGAGGAGCAAACAACGGCATAAATAGCATTGACACCGGGCGAGAGATCAAAGAGAATGCTTAAAGTAAAATACTCTGTGGATGACATTTTGCATATTATCGCTGAATTGGATTCTGACTTGTTGATTTTGACACAAGTGATTGAAAACGAATGTGGGGTACCAGCATCAGCTGATCGTGCTGCCGAACAGGTTCATGTAGCTGACACTTCTACAGCAACATTCACCTAGGAGGACCACTACTTACAATGCCAAGAGGTACAAACCAGATTGTGATGCACTGTGACTGCAACCTCCGCTAACTGGTGGCCAGAGCATGCAGCAACAGTTTTATGCTAGTTTCTGTGTGAAACCATTGTTTTGTCTGCATTTCAGAAATAATATTCAACTCTCGAAGAGTTAACCAACATTAAGACTTGACCAACGTCTTGGATCACCCCTTTTTTCCTTATGATTTGTTGACAACTTGATAATGGTATCATTGGGTGTTTAATTAATTATCTAAACTTTCATTAATTTGGGATACAGATAATTCTTTTACTGCGGTGGGTTGGCACCCTGCCCAGGATTGGTTCCTGTCTTGTGCCCTGTGTTGGCTGGGATTGGCTCCAGCAGACCCCCGTGACCCTGTGTTCGGATTCAGTGGGTTAGAAAATGGATGGATGGATGGATAATTCTTTTATATAATTATTTTGATATATTCCTTTTGCTTCTCTAAGTAGTACTGAGACGTAAGGTGTTTATTATTTTTATCCTTAGAAACCTGAACCTGTGACCTGATGGAGACCACAGGGATTGTGAATGAAGTGGGTGAGGCCTGTCTGATAGAAGCACACTCTGCTTTCCTCAGTCCTTTGCTTATTACATACGCCTCAGCTTTGACTGTTGAGATCTTGCTATTGTACTGCTCCATTTTACAATTTTTTGCTGCTAACAAGTCAGCAGATATGGCGTTATTTCAGTGCCACTATTCTGACCACTCAATTAAACCCCAATTTTAAAATAAAATAATTAAAGATATTATCCGCAAATTGGGGTTTAATTGAGTTTAGCTGGATTTAGCTACATTTCGGACTGTTTCCGGAATGCAGCAGCTAGCGAGCTGATTGGAGACCGTAAGAGCCAATCAGAATTTTTGAAACCAAGTCTGTGATTGGTTGGTTTTGTGGCACACTTATAACGGTGTACAGAGAGTTGAGCGCTCGCAGCAGAGAATGTTGTGAGCGCAAGCAACATTGCGAGCAAGCGCAAATGAAAAAACTGAGCGAGAGGGGGTGCTATTGTGTGTGTGTATATGGATAAGCGCAAACACTGAAATACATTTTTTGCACGCAGCAATGAATTTTGTTCACTCAAATTCAGCTTTTGTACGCTCAAAATAAATTTCTCTTCAAAATGCAACACTTGCACTTGCAATCTTTTTTTACGTGCGCTCAATATTTTTTTACGTGTGCTCAGAATAGTGGCACTGAAATAACGCCATAAGCAGATTACACATTAAGATAGATAGACAAAATGTATAGAAAAATTGTCATAATGTTAGAATTTACACTAAAAAGGTTTAGTGCCCTTAGACCTTAGTGGCATTGTAGTCTCTTTTTGCAAACTGCTTCTGCATTTTGATTAAAAACAGTTTTTGAGTCCATTATTTCACCAGTCTCCACTGCTCAGTCTTTCACGGTTATTTCTTATGGTCAAATATTCCTTCTAAAATCAATTATTAGTTCTTTATTTTTCTGAACATTACCTTGTAGAAAAGAATCATCATGCCAACTAGCAAAATAGTCTAATACTAGACCAAGACATTCCATTTTTATTAAGTAGGCTTATAACTACCAAATCATTAGCAATGTAAATAAAAATTTTCAAATTTACTGTACAAACTATTAGTGTAGAGAATGTGCATGAGAGGTGAAAGAACAAACCCCTGTGAGGACCCTATGGATGACAACAGCAGACATTTCCCTTCACTCTTTGACTTCAGTCTGTTAAAAAGTCACTCAGTCACCCTATCAAGTTAAAATCCAAATTGAAATCGATAAGAAAATGAGGCTGGATGGTGTTAAACACTGATGAGACGTCTATAAACAGAAGCCTTGCATATGTCTTGATGCCCTCCAAGTGCTTATACTAAAGCTGAAGCCAAGTAACAACAGCACCATCTGTCCCTCCATTAGCCTGGTCGGCACACTGAAATGGATCTAATAAATCCCAAGATTTCTCTATCAGCTTCCTCTTTATAAGTTTCTCAAATGATTTCACAACCAGTGATACCAAGGCCACTAGTCTGAGTTCATTTAAGGTGCAGGGGGTATTTTGTTGTTAATACAGTTTGGGTTCCTTCTGCTGCTCTAGTGATAACCTGAAAATTAAATTTAAAAAATGAGGTTAAACTTCTCTGCAAAAGGTTTCAACATTCTTCTCCTAATAAGGTCTGGCCTAAGACTTTTATTTGTTTTTAGTTTCCAAATGTTCTCTATATCTCTTTGAGCAAAAAATACCTCTTCCTGTTCGGAAATTGTCTGCTTCAAGGATTGCTTTTGTTCAGCAAATTGTAACTGCTCAGACCTTAAGCAGTTCAAATCAAAGCTTACGTTAACACCAGAAACGCATATATACTGTATGTACATATCCTGACTAATGCTGAGCAGCTGAAGTTTTACTGTCCGACCAGCTGGAGCCGAAATTACGTTTTGAGAATTTCTGCTTATTGTTATCGTTGTACAAAGCTGGTGTTCTGATGTGATATGAGATAGGCAGAACATAAATCTCTTCGACCTCTCCCAAAATTCACAGACCGGTCCATCCTCACAGGTATAACAGTGTGAAAAATTATCCAAATCTACAGCTGAATGGTACTGTGAGCTGGGCTTCCATAAACCTGATCAAACAGAATTGATAAAACTTCAGAAGATGATGAGTGCTGACCTGGAGTTCATTTGTCTTTCTCCTAAAACATACAGTAATGCATTTATAAGTGAGATCAACATGACTGGCTGCCCTAATGGTCCTCTTTTTCAGAATTTGTAATCGCCCATATCTACCATGTCTCTTGCTCTGATAAATTTGCCTTTGTGGCACTCTAATGGTAATGATGACAATGAAGTACAGTATGTAGCACCAGAAAAGAGGAAGAGGAGAGGAACTTGGAAGAATGGAGAAGGGCTTTAGAAGACAGATGATTGAAAATAAATATGAAGAAGACAGAATATTTGAGGTTTCATGAAGATCAGGATTCAGAAGTTGGCCTGCAGAGAGAGCAATTGAAAAAGTGGAGAAGTTTAAATATCTAGGATCAGTGGTAGCCCAAGATGGAAAACTAAATGCAGAGATAACCCATAGAGTGCAGTGTGGATGGAACAATTGGAAGAAGGTATCAGGAGTATCGTGTGATCAAAGAATTAAGGCAAAGGTTAAAGGTAAGGTTTTTAAGGCATTGCTGATTTTACCACTGATTTATAGAGCTGAGACATTGGCAGTAAAGGGGGCGCAGGAGAAAAGGTTAGATGTGGCAGAAATGAGAATGTCGAGATAGACTTATGGAGTTATCAAAAAAGGACAAAATAAGAAATCAGACAATCAGGGGTACAACAAATGTGGGGGAAGATATTAAACAGTACAGGAAGGTAGGCTGAAGTGGCATGGGCATGTGACAATGAATATGTGGGCAAAAGAGTAATGGGAATGAACATACTGGGAAGAGAAAGTGAGGGAGGACAAAGTGGAGGAGGACGGAAAAAGGAAAAGATGATCTGAAGTAAAAGTGTCTGACTAGGGAGGAGGTTCAGGGCCGAGCTGTAGGGAGACTGTTGATCAAGCACATCAACCCCACATAGAAGTGGGAGAAGAAGAAGAACAGGACTCAGAAAGGTGGTTTTTAAGACCATTCAGCACTGTGCACATGCACTTTTTTCTTGTAAACTTTTTTGTGGTTAAAAGTAATAAGCTCACCTAAACATTCATCAGGACAGATCTTGCAAGTAAAATGGTGAGAATCTAACCACATGTCATTGTTCCTTTCATGTTATAAAGTTTAAATTAACTTGAACAAGTAACACTAGACAAAATAAAAAGCCCATACTCAACAATGTTAAATCAAAAACAGATTCACAAGGCAGTTTGTTTAACCTGAACTCAAAAAAGTGTGATCAGGACAATTTCTGACAGACTGAATCTGTTCTAAAAGTAGGTCTACTAAACTTACACAGTTTGAACATACATGTCTGTGCCTGCTCTGATGATCTGAACTGAAACTTGAAAACTGGTCTGCAGGAATTGTCTGGATGTACTACATGGATCTCAACAATAGTGATGACAAAGACAAAAAGTGTGGAGAAATGGCTTTAGGTGTAAAAACCTAGTATAATATTAACAAAAAAAAGCCCCCAGCTGTAGAGTTGTGCACTGAATGTGTCCGCTGTTCCTCTCCATTTTGTTCCACCAGTGGTTACAGGTTGTCATTTTAAAGTACTATTTCAATCCATGAGGGTCGTAGGGGCTTATGCTGGACAAATACGGGGAAGGTAAAAAGTGTGACATCACCACTAGCTTTTGTTCGTTCTATCAGTTTCCTTAGACTGGAGGATGAGAAACCACTGGCGAACCCTCAGGTCTGTTTTCCTCTTTTTTCTTTTTTTTTTTCCTTTGGGCAATCCAATTAAAAGAGGCATCTTTAAGAGACAACAACACTCATTGCTTGTTATGTTTCATTCTTTAACGAAAATTAAATAAAACTCATTTCATATAAAAATACCTTGTAGCCCATATAGAAAAAAACAACATAGAATGGCCATAATATCTTTAGTACTACAACAGTGCTTTATTAACATGGAATCCCATTCTTCTACACATGGCTGTTTTTTTTTTTCTTTCCGTTCACCAGATTCAATCCTAGCAGCCACAAGTACAAGGCTGTGTGACCCTTATTGGCTTAGCCACCGGACTACAACCGGGATCAGACCACCTCGCTGCATGACCCAATCATGGCAGTGCTGAAACTGAAGAAATGTACAATCCATTAAAATAAGTGTATATTTGGGCAGTATTGCCCCCTATTACTTAACAAAGTAGATTACTGACCACAAGGCTGCAAGTGAAGTCTCTCCATTAACTCTGCATACGCTCCTGAGTGACTCACATAAGCTGCCAGGACTGAAATTGTAGAAATGTGTTATTTCTGTTATTTATTTTGCACTTGGTGAGTGTGGCCTTGGGGCTAAGGTGATAAAGTGTTAACCACAAGGTTTCCATTTGCCTACCATCATATAACTCCCTCCCTGTGCTTCTCTGCCATTGACTGGACTGTAGAAATGTGTGATCCATTCTGAATATAGTTCACTTGGTCAGTGCAACCAACTAGGAGTTAAAAAACCTATAAAGCCTACTACAACTGACTTGTTGTGTGACCCTGAGTAAGTCAATAAATATATACAGAATACTTTTAATACACCGCTACATAAATAAAATACATGTAAAGAGCCTTGGAATGGTATTCTCTATGTCAAGGTGTTATATAAATCTATTTATACAAATTTATTGAAGCCAGGGAAGATCTTGAATGTAACAAATGTCTCCAGCTGTTTATATTTACACTCCAGTTCTGAATCTTCTTCTTTGTGAAATAAGAAACAGCATGAATTTCAAAGAAAATTAAAAGAGAAAAAGAAGAACAGGTTGAAATCACTCTGACTGCACAAAGAGAACAACATAACCAAAACTCAAACTGTGCACCAAATAACTGAGACTAACAAGCCTTTGGTAGAGAAAGGATGTCATTATACGCGACAAATTGACCAAGAATGCCAGGTTCCCAAATGAATCAGTTCCCTAATGTCTTTCTTGTTTTAGTGTACCAATGAAACCACACTGCAGTAGAGTGGTCATGTTTTGGCATGTGCATAAAGTACAAAGCATGCTGGCCCTGGTAGCAAATCTGAAGCATTTACCGAGGGAGGGTGGGGGAGAAAACCGTCTGGGAATTGCCTTTCACACCGATCAATAGCAGTCCCTGGCAAAACATCTTAAGAGAGCCTGGGAGGAGTGACTGAAACTTTCAGGGCAGACAAATGTGAATGAGGGCATCCATTCAACTGTGTGAAACTGGGCGTTGCCAAAGAAGAAGATAACAAGGAGACTTCAAGAAAGAATAAGAAACAAAAATCTTTGCTGGATGCCTTCCACCATCTGAGCTCAGCTTAAAGCTCTGCTCTTTAGTTTGTTACAAATACATTAAAATGCCAGTTGAATTGTGTTGGTGTCCTGCAAGAGTCCAATAACGTTTATGTAACCAGTAACTGTACTTTCTACACAGTACTTGGGCAATTTGCTTAAAAATCTAATGGTAAATTTATAAAAAAAATATATTCTTTTTCTTTTCTATTTTTTTTAATTATTAAATGATTTGAAAAAAAAAAAAATCTTTATCTGGAATGTTTCAGGAATGTAATTTATCAGCTCATGTGGCTGCAGTAATTCCAGCTGCAATAACCTTACTACAAAGAATCTCATTGACGTAGCTATGAAATCTAGTCTAGTTTACACTAACACGTATAAATTTGAAAACTCATGTTTTTTTTAATTTGTTTTGGACTTCCATCCATAGTGAAACAATATTTTCCACCACCTTCACAAATCTTTTCGAAAACGCTCTCCTTTGTGTATGGCAGTGTGGAAGGGGAAACCTTTGTCATGTGATTATCATGTGATCAGACATTTATTTCTGCCTGTGAACACCCATTGTGATGTTACCTATACTGTGAGTACAGTTGTTTCCTAAATTCTCCGTAGCAGCCAAGAGACACTACACCTTGAAACACTCAAATATTTCATGGTATTTATTTCAACAAGATTTCACAAGGCTATGGCTACTTTACACATTTAGAGCAGTGGTACTTTAAAAAAACTCATATAGGTGCTTTTTGTTTTCCTTCTACTTTCAGCATTTAAATTTACTTAGTGCTTTCTCCATCAAAAATCATTACCCGTGGCTCACTAACCACACATGTCCGATAGAAACAATTTACCCCTTTTAGCATATAACACACTATTAGAAAACAATCTGAGAACGCTGCTGTGGGTGGAAAATTTGAAATGAAAACTGAGTTTTATCTGTGTTACCATGGCCGAAGTAACAACGAACAAGTGGGAAAGTGTGACAAAAAATCAAAACATATTTAATACTTTCAGAAAAACAGGCTATCCATTAAAATGATTACATTTCGAAGATTTTGACTGCACAAATTTCCAGGTGGACATTTCTGTGTTCATCTGAAACTTTGGAAACTCAGGAAGGTAGGGTATGCTTATTAAATGGATTCAACCTACTCATAGGATCAATACACACGAGGGGTGATCAAAACATTTTGTTTCTAAGCCTGAACAGAGTATTCTAGAATGCTGAAATTAAAATGAGACTAAAGATTGGCAGATGGATGGCTGAATTCTGTTGTAGCAGGACATCATGTGGAAGATGATCCAAGGTCGGGCTAATCATCAACCTCAACAACAGGTAAAGTGGTGAACTGAAGACTGATAATGGTTGAGATTAAAGATACACTTGGAGAAGTGCTACTTAAATGGACTACAAATCCCAGCAGCCACAGGGGTACTTTGCCATTGGGCAGCTTCGCATTGGGACAGGGGTTGCTGGTAAGAAAAAAGATTAGACATTGAGTTTAAAAAGGAGCTGAAAAACAGTGACAAGAATCATAATCATCTGTGCTTCTACACTTCACCCTCAACTAGATTATAAATACTTGTCCCGTGCCTGCTTGTTTGTGTGATTTCCTCTTGGTTGGAATACGTCTTTGTCTGGGAAGCACTTCCAATCACTATATATCCACATGCAACTACCAGATCATGGTAGGACAATACTTTTTATAACATTTGGGAAGGTGCTCACTAGGGATATCTGTTTATTTTCACCCTCACTTGCGTTTACTGTATTGGACTGTGTTTGGGCTGTTACTGTGAGCGTTTACCATTTTTTGCCTAGTGCTTCATCGGGTGTCATCTGTCTAGTGTTTGTGAAATAACTGTCACAGTCAGGAGAATCTGAGTGGGCTTTTGTGTGCATGTTGGGTTTGTTGCCTTCTTTACTTGTTTAATATACTCTTTATTATCAATTACGTTTTGCTGCACTTTGACATGACACTGTGTGAATAGTTAAGACAGATTGTGCTTCTGGGGTCCCCGAAAAATAATAAACAAAACACCTATTTAGGACAGTATGATTCAGAGCATCTAGGCAACCACTATACACTAATAAAAAATGCATTTTTCATAAGCAATTGAATATGGTTGCCCAGAATGTTTATTCCTGAAGTGAACTGTCACCACATCCAAGCAGTAGTCAAAACTAGGGAAGCCTGGTGATTCTCCAACACCAAACAAACTCTGACCCAAGTCAGTGCAGGCAAGATTTTTCATGATCCTGAGGTTGTAGTGCATATTGATTTGATGTCTCAAAAAACCTACAAAACTGTTCACTATTAAACTTATCTGATATGGTGTTTCCAGCACACAATTAAAGAAAATTGGCAAGGAAAGCTTTTAACCATCCCTTTTCTGCTTAATGACACTGCTCCTGTTCAGACCATCAGCTTGATGAACGTTATAATAATAAGTGTAATAATTTTTACAGGGAATACCAGTATAAGATAAAATGTGTTTCTCTTAATAGGTCTGGCTCAAAATATTATTGCTCAACCATTTTATGTTTTCTACATTCCTCATTTCCATTTCTTAAGAAGTCTATCAATTTCAACAGTGCCAGGCACGCAAGAAACAAGAACTTGTCACCCTTGTTTTGAATCTCTGAATTCAGAGTCAGACTCAGTCAGTATATAACTACTCCCAATTTTTTTTTTTCCATGAAGGGCATCTTTGAGGGCTTCAAAGAGGTGGAAGTCCTGTAGAGTAAGATCTGGGATGCAGGGTTGATGGGAAATGAACAGTTCACCAGGGTTTCCTCAGGTGTTGAAAAATCTGCTGCAAATCTGGTGAAATCAAAAGAGGACAGAAAACCCCACCACTAAAGACTTCATGGAAGTACCTTTTAGGTTTGTCTAAGCTAGTGAAATGACCATGTAGTGAAAGGAACATTTCATGGTTATAATCTCCCAGCTAGTGATGTTCACCTGTCCTTATAGGGTATGCTTTAAGGGTGTCTTTAAAACCTTGCTTCATTTGGCCACAATGCAGTCTCTGACCCCTGCTCAAATGAGAGTTGGAAGTTCTGAATGCTGAACAGTGAATGGTATTTCCACACATGCTCATGAGCTGACTCAAAATAAACTACTATTAAAAAAGTTTTTTGTTGTTTTAAATCGTGAGATTATAACTCCGTGGATTTTCCACGTCTGCATTTTTTAGGGCATAGATTTAAGAACACTTGTGATGCCTTGTCGCAGACAGCTACAATGCCATGGCTAATTCTAACACATTACAACACTGCAACAGGAGAAATGAATGGGATGTTGAATCAGCTGTTAAGAGGTTGACCCCTGCAATGGCTTTTCAGAAACTGCACATCATTATAGGTCATCCTCTGATCTCCAAAGTTAAAACCGCATTCCAGTGACATTTTAGAAGAACTGTAATTAAACAATTATATACACTTTCAATGTGTAACATAACTCTGCTAATTGAACCAATGATTAAAAGATAGCACAGGCACCTGTTCAAGATAATCTGTCAAAATGCCTATAATAAATTAGAGATAAAGTCTTCTCTTTCTGTTTCACAGAACCCTTTACATAAGTTCATAACTATGCCTTTTATTTTTCAAGCGTGTCTCCATTCAAATGACATGAGGCGGTGTGATAGTCAGCTGAGTAGAAATAAAAATCACTGTGTGTTATATATTTATAGACTCAGCCACAGGTGAAAGGGTGTCAGAGAAACAAATCTGTGAAATTTTGACATCATAAAGGAATAGTCCATCCAAAAATGATATTTTTTTAATATATGCTACTTACCCCATGTGGTTTGTAGTGAAGAAAAAATTGTAATCTTATATTTTCATGGAGAACGGAGATAACAAACATTCTGATAGAACATGTGCGACCAGTGGAGACCAGCGGAGGGCCACAGCAAACAATTTAAAACTGTCCATAAAAAAATTTCAAGATACTCATATTGTATAACCCACTACGAGCAATACATATGCATTTTAAATAAATACTTCCAAAAATTAGAGCAATGCATGCAGAGATGATGTATTCACATGCAGGAGATTCAGAAGTAAAGACTTGCCTCTCCACCTCCTTAGCAAGTCAAGAGTCCTGTCCTCAATCAAAAAGCTCTTTCCCGTGCGCTCATGTCCTCTGCACCGCTCTGATTTTCAGAAAGAATTTATTTAATAATCTTTTACAAAAAATGCATGTGTTTTGCTCTGAGTATAAAACTGAATGACTTGACATGCCGATTATGTTACATGACTAACAGAGAAGTTTTCATGGATGTTTTTATTTTGTTTGCTGTGATGCAAGACTGGCATCCTCAGGCACCCATTTTGTGAGAAATTTTGTTATCTCTGTTCACCATGAAAACATGAGATTATTTTTTTTTCCTTAGCTAACATTTTTGGGTGGAGCATACCTTTAAGCTTTCATTCATCAATCCAACCATTTTCATATATATATATAATCTTTATATATAATATGCTACTGTAGCTGTTCGTTTGTCTGTCCAGGATTTTAAATCACCTGTAGCTCGCAAACCATTTGACTTATTGACCTGAAATTTGGTACACGTATACTACGTGACGTCTACTATCCGCTTTCGGGGTGATGATTGACCTCCAAGGTTATTCCTTTTTTATTTTTATTTTATCTTATTGTAGAATCAACCTTCGGCAGTGGCCAGCAGGGCGGCCGTGCAGCACATGCGTACGGGCTCCATTCTCATCCCTACCACCTTCGCTGTCGCTTCCCCTACCTTTTTATATCTAAAATCATTCTTGAGGAAGATTAAAGACTTAAATGCCAGCTTAAGTAAAAAATTAAAGAAAACGTACTAAGTAATTGCAACACAAACACTGACTTAATCAGTTTGAACGCGAAAAGATGACGACGAAAGAAGAGAAGAAGTGGGCCGCTAGGTTGGAGAAAAGAAGAGCTGCTCAGGAACCAGCAAGCGCGTCAACCTCTGAGCAAACGAATGCTAAACGTACAGAGAAAGAGAATGAAAACTAGGAATGCTCAAGTCAAGTGTATTCACTGCACATTATCATGCAGTGCATCGTTACTGGTATTTTATATTTAAATTACTTATATGTACATTTTATATACAATCTCATTTTGGGGTCAAAGTCTACATGAGCAGCAGGAAGATCATAGTAGGAGCCAAACCCTGACTGGGCAATCTCAAGTATTATATGGTTAAAGCAATATTATTGAAAATGTATGCATACATATTGTGCTGATGCCTCTGTTCTGTTGCCCCCTGAAGAAAATAAGGGAGTTCAAAAATAGAATGGTGGTGGGTGAGTAAATGCTATAAATATTGCTACCAATTTCACATTAGGTGTGGATGTAGCATGTACAGAATGGGCACCAAACAGCCATCATACAGGAGAAGGTGCTCATGTCTTAAAGCAGGTGGCCAACTCCGATCCTGGAGAGCCCCAGTGGCTACAGGTTTTCTTAATTAGTGATTAGTTTTTGCTACTAAGTAACTTCACTTAATTTATTTAATATTTAAGACTCAGAACTTTTAAATCGAAGATGAGCAACGTCAGTCCTGGAGAGCTGCAATGGCTTCAGGTTTTTGTTCCAACCCATTTGCTCCATGAGAAATCATTCATTGTTGATGAAGAACTTTTTGCTCAAGTGACATTTTTCTGGTTCACTTTAATTAACTCGCTTGTTAAGATTTCCATCCATCCATCCATTTTCTAACCCGCTGAATCCGAATACAGGGTCACGGGGGTCTGCTGGAGCCAATCCCAGCCAACACAGAGCACAAGGCAGGAACTAATCCCGGGCAGGGTGCCAACCCACCGCAGGACACACACAAACACACCCACACTAGGGCCAATGTAGAATCGGCAATCCACCTAACCTGCATGTCTTTGGATTGTGGGAGGAAACCGGAGCGCCCGGAGGAAACCCATGCAGACACGGGGAGAACATGCAAACTCCACGCAGTGAGGACCCGGGAAGCGAACCCGGGTCTCCTAACTGCGATGCAGCAGCGCTACCAATGCGCCACCGTGTCGCCCCTTGTTAAGATTTTGAACCCTTAATTGCTTATTTTAGTCACGAACAGCTGTATTCATTGTTTTAACTGTGCCTTATTAGCAATAAAATGCAAATGACAAAGGAGTTAGCAGTTGTCTCCATTTCCACCCGTGTGTTTTCATCATTCACTATTTGTTTTAATTAAGTACTCAGAAGGAAACTGAAGAGAAAGTGAAGAACTGAAAATTACTCGTCCGTTTTAGGCTTCAGATCACTTGATTGATACATGTATTGTTAGAAAGAAAGCAAATCTATGATTTAAGAATGAACTGAGAAGGTAGAGTTAAAACACTAACAAGCCATGAAATGACGTGAGACCTGTTATTGGTGAGGACTGGCTTCTAATTAAGCAGCTGGGTTGGAACAAAAATCTGCAGCCGCTGTGGCTCTCCAGGATCAGAGTTGGCCACCCCTGCCCTATAGCCTATCCATTGCCTAATGCTTTGACTCAATATGGCTTGATTGACACTGCTTCAAAACTATGCAAATAGCCATATTTGAAGGAGAACAAGCTTTTACGAAGATTTTTTTTGCCTATTATGATGATTGGCTAATGAACTGATTTAGGCTCCCAAGAGCCATTTGGTTTTCCTCACATAATCGGGCATTTAACAGCTCACATAGCAATAAGGGCACCTAGCGAGAATTACCGTATATACTCACGTATAAGTCAGGTCTTGAAACCCTAAAAATCGATCACAAAATCAGACCCCGGCTTGTACGCCCGTTCAAAAATGCGACACTTATTTATATTTTTTTAACATCTTCTTGTCTCCTCCAATCTCACATCAGTTTCTCAGATGCATCGAACTATGTTGCAGCAGTGCAGTTACCAATTTCTTTTGCTACTTAAACAACGTTTAGTTTAAAACCAGCTTCATATTTTCTTCTGATTGAAAGCTCCATCGTAGATAAGAGATGCTCTTACGATAAAGGTATATGAGGATGTGAGATACAAACACAAAACAGTGCAGGCATTAATTCAGAATAGTTTGTGTATTACCATGTGGTCACGTAGGCACGAGAGAGAGAGGGGTTAGAAGTACGCAGTGATACAATGAATTGCCGCAACCACTTAGAAAAAAAGAGGCTGTGTGCTCCGTGGTTACTCTCTCAGGTGGGCATTAGCATATCATAATCTCGGACCAACAGCATGAGTTTTCCGCATCCAACTTATACGAGGGACATTATAAAATACCAGAAATTATACTGTAAAATCAAGTCCTGACTTATCCGCAGGAGAACTTATCCGCGAGTATATATGGTATGTTGATTTTGTCAAATGTAAGCAGTGACATTCTATTAACACACACATCATCTGTAATATCAAGATGAAATTGATATACATCATGGCTTGGTGTCCGTATGATTCTTTTATTTCAAAGCAAAGTAGCATTGGCACATGACTTGCTCATAATGCCACTGTATGTGATGTCTAGCTTGTTGGTAAGATAAGTGGCTCAACACTTAGTGTTTTAAATGTTGTATGCTATTCATTGTAACAGCAATTATGTCATTACATTGCCAGCTGATAGTGGCTACCCACTCAGAGCTGGGGCTTCTCGTCCTTCTCCTACCCTGCACTTCAATGCTGTTTTGAGCATATTATAGGACTCCTCAAATTCGGGCCACATGCCAGTGGTCGTGGCCCTACCAACAACATCGTGATTGCATATGTATGTGGTTCATTAGCATAGTTGACATATAGTTGCTGCAGGGTGGAAATCGGTCTGGGTTTGAGATGCATACACATACGCACATTTACAAGATGATTATGATTTATAAAGGATTAAAGTGCAAACAAATGTGCGTACACCAGGTTTTATAAAATAAAATTTTCTTTGGAGTATGCATTTACCTATTTTTTTGTGTTCATATATATTCATGCTTGAATCCACACAAAATTCTATAATTGAGACCCTTGATCTCAGCATATCACAAGTCCTATCAGGTCCTCTCCTTCCCTCCTGAATATTTTAGCAAAAAGGTGCCGTTAAATTAGGAGGGTTATATTTTTATTTTTTTTTGTTTTGTGGCAAATTGAAAATTTGACCTTGTCCTTAGGATTCTCCACCAAAGTGTCTGTGATAAAGTAGGTGTTTTTATTTCACTTAGTATGCCACTACTCTTATTGAGTCCAACAGAACCCGCTTTGAACATTCTGCTGAGAAAGTGTGAATGGCATTTTGAGAGATGCATTTTTAAATCAATGTCATTGTGGCATTTCACAAGTCTGAATGTGTCCTTTTGGTCTTCCTGTGGTAATAAAGTGATGTGGAGATTTAATGAACAGATCCTTATTTTACTTTCATTCAGCACATCACACCTCTGACTGGGTCCTCGTGGGCCCCCTTTGAACAATGTGGCTGGAATGTGCTATGAAGCTTAGCTTTGAGAATCACACTGTGGAGATGCCAAATGTGAAAAGAGCCAAAATAAATGAAAGACTAAATGGCTGGCCCAATGTCTCACAGTGCTTCACACAATTTGAAAGTAGGAGACATAAGCTAAACTTTGAATCTGCCAGGAGACAGAGTGGACTCTCAAATGAGGAGGTCTCAAAATTACTGTCCCACATTGCAATGCTTAGATGTCATGGTGGTACAGAAGTTAGTTCTACTGCCTCACAGCTTCAGAGTTCTAGCTTCAAATCCCAGCCTGGTCACTGCCTGCCTGGAGCTGGCATGTCCTCCCAGTTTTTCACTGGGTATGCCAGCCATCCTTCCTAATTTTTCGTACTTCAGGTGATTTATGACAGCTCTGCAGGAATGAATGTGATGTGAGTATGAGTGTGTCCTGTGTTGGATTACCCTCTGTAAGGCTGGGTGTTCCCTTATTCCCAGTGCTACCAGGATAATCAGTGGCTCCAGCCATCCTCAGCTTGACTAAGCAGGTTCAAAAATGGACAAATGATAAAAGCAACATAGTCACCTACTTGGAATACAATGGGAAGTAGAGGGGCAAATAACCAGATGTTGATTTTTAAGCTTTTTTGGGGTACACCTGCTTATTTTTTATCCTCCTCTTTATGTTTTAATCAGAGCAAGCTCTCCCTCAAGTACTGTGAGGGTGCAACATGAGCATACATTTATTTTTCCAAAAGTTGGCTTTTTGCTTCATGCATGACTTTTAATACCAAAGATGACTGGGCCAAAATTCCTTACGACAAGGAAACAAACACCTAACTGTGTAATGATATCACTGAACAGCCGCAGACCACCAAGGAAACAGCAGGTTGTATGTGGGGCAGTGGGGGAGGGAAGAAGCAATCTAATAACTCACCATTCACGGTTGCAAAAAGGCTTTAAAAGTCAGGTGGGAAAAAAACCCAATGGGTCTCTTGTTGTCCGCTCTTAACTAATGAATTCCCCTTTTCTTTAGTTGCATTCACTAACTTTTATAGATGGAACAGCAAGAAAGGAAATCATCAAAAGATTCTAGTAAAGCGCTTTTTTTCTCTCATGCAGAAAATATTTTTCTTTCCTAACCATTGCTTTAGCCCCTAGATTATGGATTCAAAGAAAACAAGGCATGTATAAATAGTTGATCAAATACAATTTTGGAGAATTTTTATATATGCTTAGTGGATGTATAAATATTTCTATATATAACATTAATGCCCTCTGTGATTTAGAATACTGTGGCTTTTTACCCCAAAGGCCCAATTGGCAATAGTGGTCCTAATGCTACTCAGGGAATTGCTCAGCCATCCACGAGGGACGCATGATTAACGACTTGTTTCCTATTAGCCTTTGAAATAACACATTTAAGAAATAATCTGGTTTTCCATCAACTGTAGCTTAAATGAAAAGGAAATATATTTTTGTTAGATTTTAGCTAGCGGTTAATCCAAAATAAAGAGAGTCAGACAAGTCAAATACTGTACTGTTGATCTTCCCTTCTGGTCTTGCTTTTCACGGAAAGGACATTCCACAATTTTACAGAAGTCTTAATACTGCTGATCAGCCCCACTTGATTAAGCGCAACACCATTTCTTTTTATATAGATTGGGGGGGTAGCTAGCTTCAGAGCGACTGATGCACTCAGACAGCTGGAAAGCAACGGCCATGGGCGACTTCAAAGAGGAAGTGCCAGATATATTTACTGAGAGGACTTAATTCAAGGCTGTCAGCCGTTTGTCAGCAGTTAAAATGCTTGTCATCCACCGACTATGTGAGCTCTGCAGCTCTTTCTTGTAGACATTCCCAGATCTCCCTGCGATCTCCCTGCGAAGCTCTTCTGCCTTCTTGTGATTGATGGCGGGATTATTCTTACTTTTGCAAAGAATGAGGACTGAAAAAACAAGTGATGCTCTGAAGGCATTTCTTTTTGACGTTCCATTTCTCCTTTACCATTTGTACTGATTGTTAATTCTGTCACTTAGCCAGCTGAAACTGCTTCTGGCAAATTCTCCATTGCAAATCCTGCTTAACAAAGAAAAAGAACTTAAGAGCTATCCAAACAGTAATATTTGGAGCTTGCGTTCCCATTTTAAGATCACAAGGAGGCACAGGTTTTCCAGGTTGCATCGAAAAACAAGCAGAAAACAAACCTGAACATTAGTCCCCTGAGGTAAAAGATACAAAATATTTATACATGTGCCCTGTGATACGCTGACTCCATGTATGGAGTTGGTTCCTGCGCTTTTCAGCTTTGTTCCCAATCGCAGACCCTAAAACTGAAATCAGCAGGTACAACAAATAGAAGAATGGATCTTAGTGACTACCGCATAAAAGAGCATTAGTGTCATTACTCCTATTATTGAGCTCTCTTGGATTTCAATCTTTGAGTTTATTTTTGAAATTTTTATTTTTCCAATGATTGGACAACAAGCATCATATGATGTAATACTAAATATGTTTTTCGCGATGACGTCATGTATTACGATGACACCCGATCATATTAGAACATTAGAACAATCTGCACGAGAACAGGTCATTCAGGCCAACAAATCTTACCAGACCTATCCTAAAATGACCAGCAATGAAAGCTGTAGCTATAAACCACATTGTCAAAATAATAAAATGGCACTGCAGTGCCATCAATACCAGAATGATAAAAAGTAATAAACATCGTGAAAACAGTTGGAATATTTTATAAATGGGAAAAATCGATTCCCAAAATGACAAAACACAGGTTCAGAACAGAACCCCCCTTTAAAAGTGTGGAGTCTGAACACACACCTTTCAGAGCAATACGTATGAAATTATCATACCAAATGAGTTGCAGGTCACCATGAAAGGTCCTCAGGATCATACCCCTTCCAGAGCACAAGATAATATACCTACAAACCTTGCTGTTTAGGGTCCTAAATTTCCTGAATTCTATAATACTCATCACCCATTACAGAAACAGGAGGGACAGACAAGACAAATGAGACCGTAGCGAACGATAAACTAGTCTTACCTATAACACATGGAGGGAGGCATGTATCCAAAAGTGATTTGGTAAAACCACTCTATAGGAAACATGTCCCACTTTTTTAATAACACTATACAGTACCATATTTCTAGGGGCTAATTGTTGGGATCAAACTGTAAAATAGGTATCCTGTATCTCTAAGCATACCTGCTGCCTCTGATTCATATTTGTAAGGAAGCTTTCTCCTCTCCTTATAACAAGGTTGGACAGAAGTTCCAGTCTTCACAACATTCTCCTGCATGGTCCTCCAATTACGTCTGAGATTTTCTAAATGCTCATTATAGACTATTAGACTATAGGCTACACAGCCTTCTCTTGTGCAGACAAGTTTGACAGGTTTGGAAGTGACTTAATATTTTGTGGTATAAATCAGAGGGTTTCTGGATGAGAGTGTCCAGAAGTGAAAGATGAACTGTGTCTTAAAGTCAATAAGGTGTTTGTATGAGGGTGTTAAGAGGGATAGGTATCTGGCCTTGTCCATCCCAAAGATTACTTGCTCTGTGAGAATTTGGTCCCAGGTCAGATCTATCTGACAACATCTGGTCAAGTCCACTGTAGCACATCTAATAATCCATTGTTTTTCAAAACTGAATTATCATCCATTTCAGGTTGTGCAGTGGCAGACTCCTATTCTGGGACCATACCCTAGATATGGCACTCTTACGCTCACACAAACAGTTACTCTCATTGGAATAATTTAGAGTCTCACTGTAAGTAACACACACATTTTTGGGATGTAGGAAGAAAACTTCAACAACCTTATGAAAAAACTCACAGGTATACATGGAGATGCAAACTCCACAATTACAGAATGCTGTGAATGTGAGGCAGCAGCGCTAACCACTGTACTATAATGCCACTATTATATGTTAATGGACATTAGATGATGCTGGATAAGAATTACAAACAAGCTTTACTTCATAGAGTACATTTCTGCACTCGCTCCATCTCACGTTGATTCCAGCCATAGGCGGATGCTGCTGGGATAGGTCTGGTTCCACACAACACTAAGTTTGGATCATGAAATCTCATTAAATAGAAGATAATTTGGTAACACGTAAGTACTGCAGAAAAACACCTATTTCTCATTTACTCTTATGTAACAAGACCATAACAAAGGCTTCTTTGGGTCTTCATAACACTTTATATAGCAGACAATGTAAAGACCCCACACAACCTCCTCTGCTCGAGACTAAATAGGTTTACATCTCTACCTCTGTCAAAGAAGGACATGTTCTTAAGTCCTGTGATGCACCTGGTTGCACTTCATGAACTTCGACTCAGGTGTTTTGGAGTGATGTACCCATTATAACTACCCTCTCCAATGAAATGTTTGAAATGTCATGTAGTCTGGATTTGAAATTAGTTCAGCTTTACTATACAGTAAATTCAACATTTCATTAAGGTCAACTCAGCCTGAGTTGGGTTTTCGAATAATGTGCAGTTGTTGGGTTGCCTTCTTTGATGAAGTTTTGTAAACGCCACATAACCTGTATTTAAACTGGGTCAACACCAAGCTACATGCAAAAAGTTCACAAAAATTGGTTCCACGGTTTTTGGCAAACAAACAGGCAGACAGACAAGATGCAATCTGAGGATTGAAAGGAGTGTGCAAAATTAGTCAAAAATGATGTTGAAAAATTCTAAAGACAGAGGGAATTGTGACTTTATTTATATACTGTAGGTATTGCATGCCGGCTTACAGCAAGGAAGCCACAAAATTGGTACGTCAGCAAAGGCTTTACTGCATGGCACTTAGGATGTCCCATTAAGCAGCATTCTCAATGGTGTTAATGCAGGGGGATATGTGGACTCATAATGGCCTTTAAATGGATCAGAATCATAAAGTGCAGGCAAGAATATGGCTTTGTTTTATAAACTTCGAGTATACTAGAAAGAAGGCCATCACTGTTTTATCAGCCGTCTTCTGTTTCATGTGCTTCAATGGTTGTCATCAGCCCACAGTTTTAGATTCTCAAGAGCAAAAGGTTAAAAAACTCTTTTATTGTCAGTGCTTTGAGAATTTTGAATTCTAGTGACATTAGGGATAGTGATGAACACTAAATGATTATTGTGTGCTGGTAAAGTTCAATGCTCTAATCTGTAGGAGTCTTAGTGAATGCTCTGATTATAAGGCTTGCTATCACATCTTTTCTTTTGATTTTTTTCCTTATATGTGGAACAGTGTTTTTATGTTTGCACATTCCAGCTTTAAGCCAGTTTCCGTCTGGAATATACAAGTCTACTTAAACATGTAAGTTTCACTACAGCAAATGGTTGAGCTGTACAAATACAAGATGAAAGAATCTGACCATTGCACAAATAGAACAGAAAATACAAATGGATACAGACAGTAAAGATCAATAAGTAGCACAATAAAAAGGATAAAACATAGAATTAGACAAAAGCTACAAGATAGCAGACTATTCGGAAGCCTTACAAGTGTTCTAGTCAGACATTTAATTAATTTGATCAAAGAGCAGTGCAGCCTGTCCCAGCAGGATAGGATGTAGCACCAGAATCAACTCCAGACAATGTGCCAGTCCATCACCAGGCCCACACACTCATACCTGGTAAATTAAGAGCTAACCTAACATTCTTGTGGATGAAGTTATTGGAGAAAATCCATACTAACACAGGCATAACATACAAACTCCCTTCAGAGAGTTCAGGCCAGCATTGGAACCAATATCTCTGAAGCTATGATGCAGACTCACTTCCCACTGTACCATATAGTACAGGTGGCATGCAAAACTGCTACATAAAGGACCAAAGATAGTGTCCTTTAAGACTTATGTTCTTGCTTACCCATTCTGCTCACTTAGAGCTACCACAAGAAAATTGTACCAACAAGGGCATGTGTCTCTTGTCAGCATTAAAGCAGAGTTAGGGAAAAAAAATCTGAAATTATTGCAAATCAGTGATATTTAGTATGGCCAATGCTGGTGAAATGATGAATCTTTAAAAAAAGATAAGCTGAATGAACGAGATATACTTTAAAAGGAGTACAATATTAGACAACTAGCACAACTTTATGCAGCATTAATCTACTGTAAGCAGTGCCCAACAGCAACCTGACCTACCTGGATTTCAGCTACAAACCAAAATAAGCAAGAATGGCCAGTGATGATACCATTCATGATCATGTTCAATGAAAAAATCCCCCCACCTTATACCCTTCTCGTCTGGTCTCTGAGAGAGTATAAAGACCAAAAAGGTTCAATTAAAGCCTGCATAGCCATGAGAGTTGGAGAGTAGCTGTCCAACTTCAAGCCAAAAAGAAAGAATGAGAAGAGAAGAAAAAGATGAAAGGCTAAAAGAAAAATCAAGTAAGTGCTACAAATTACAGGTGCCCGGATATTACGGTACCCACTAATTTGGTTAATGAAATCCAGGGCTCAATGTTATGGTACTATGGATTTTAGAGCCATTAATCCTCAGCACCAAGGTTTCAATTATATTGCTATTTAAAACAAAAGTGCAGTATATGTTAGTCTTTAATAATAATAATAATAATAATAATAATGTGTAAGACTACGATATGAATGTTCTTATTCCAGAGTTGATCCCTAAGTGATACGGGCAGGATAATAACTAGCCCTCTGACCCTTTAGAATTTGGATTACATGGAACCGTTTAATAGACTAAAGAATGAATACTGTGCAGTACTGTGCCGTATACTGTGTTGTTTTACATATAAAGGAGAAAGGTATTATTTATGAATTTTGTGTCACATAAGGAGTACTGCTTGGCCAACACAGAGGAGCTTCAGTACCTGCAATCGAGGAGGCCAGTAAGTGCATCTATGGCTGTTCTAACAATCTGACCACTGGCAGCCTTAAGACAGAGTACCCTATAAAGGGTGTTATATGGAATACATTGACTGATTAGCTCCAGATAAAGAGCATGAAATCAGTGGGATCAGCCATTCCAGTTCACACTGCATGATTTATATATTACACAATTTTGTACATTTGTTGGGGTGTTTTAGTCTTTTCATTTATTTTTTTTAATCATTCCACTGATGCCTACAACCCAATAAATCTCAGGTATAGCACATGACCTTTCCTACATAAAGCCATTGTCTCAGCAGTAAAAGTTGCGGATCAATACTTTATTATGTGGAATGAGATTGAAGAATCATATTTTATTATAATAAAGAATACTTTCATTCCAAAGTTGGAATTTGAGCACAAGTGCATTCATAAAACTCACAAAGATTACCTACTGTATGTACCAAGAACATAGTCTATTATTTAGTTAAATTCATTAGTATTGAAAGACATTTATTATTTTTCAGTGCTAAATTTAATTTAAACTGAATGATCCCGTTTTGAGTTTGTAAGTCACATCCTGACAAACACAAAATCACATGCCTGATGAAGACTACACAGTCAAAATACTGTCATTCTCTTTTCATTTTTGCAGTTTGGACATAACCTTATATATAGAGTATTTCTTCCACATACCCATGCAGAAAGACATTACTCCACAAAAGGAGCAAAGTCATGTTCCATGTTAGCGAAAGCCTGAACTTCCTTCAAAGTACAAAGGCGATATTTTGACATCATCAGAATATGCTTCATATACAGTATATATGTGCCTACAATATATATTGTTATATCTGGAGAGTTAAATCTACTGGAGGGAGTTTACCCAAAATCAATAAGCTTCTAGCATTTGACAGTGATAATAACTCTGCCAAGTTTCATTAGGATTGTGTGATTGGTTTTTGAATTATGGTTTCCAAAGACTCGTATCATGATACACACAACTACAAACCTACACACACACACATATATACATACACACATCACTCCAAAAGTCAAATTATGCTCAGAGATTCTTAAAATGTATAAATCCATGGAAATGTCGTATATGAAATTTTAACCACATCATCATACTTTCCCTCTAAAATGCCCCATATGTGCATTCTGTATCTCGTTGCTTTTCCTATATCCATTCATCTGTCTTCCTAACTTGCCTATCCAGGGCAGGGTTGAGGGGCAGATGGAGCCTATCCCAGCAATCATAAGGTGCAAGACATGAACAACACCCAAACATTTCACAGTCTATCACAGGGTGCATGTAGACACCAGGGCCAATTTACAAGTAGCAACTCCAATTCACCTAACCTGCACGTGTTTGGCCTGTGGTAGGAACCTGCAGCACCTGGAAGGATAACCAAGCTGATATGGGGGGAACATGCAAACATAACGCAGGGAGCACCTGGGATGTGAACCACAATCTCCTTACTGTGAGGCAGCAGCACGACCACTGCCTAGCCATGCCTCCCTGTTTTCTTATATGATGTTTTAAAACATTTCACCAGGTGCTGCTGGTGTTCTGCATTGATAAAAGAAATATCAAAAAAGAGGATGAAAAAAAACCCAGTAAAGTTAGACCTAGTAAAACTACACCCACTAATGACGAATCTGAGGAGGGAATCCGTTCTCTTACTGGAGCCAGAGAAGAATATGCATGATACGTGGTCCCCATTAAGGTAAAATCTAAGAATAGTAAAAGGTATGTAGAAACATGCGCCTTTATAGACCCTGATAGTACAGTAACAATTTGTACTGATAATCTTCATGGTAGAAGAACCCAGATATTCTTAAAAACAATTTCCTTCTCTTGACAAAGATTTCAAAGACAAGATGTAACGTAATTTCATCCTATATTCTGAATGTCCCAACTCTTCCACCTAATCCACTAAATTTAGAAACCACCCAATCAGAAGGCGGCATTCATTCAAGCAGCTGTGATCCTAAGGAGACTATCTCCATGCTTCAGGAATATTTTAACAACTATTAGGTCACTAATGTAATTCTCTACTTTATTTTCAATTTTTTTGGCGAGAGGTCATTAAAGAGGGCATCCTCTTCGGAACCTAACCCTTTATCCTGTCTTGTCTTATCTCATCTATATTCTCTGACAGTTTCTGCTCACTCTCTAGCTCTCTCTTTTTCTGACATTCATTTGGACCTAGCACACAACACAAACAAAGATTAAAGAAACCATTTTCCTCCTGGTCTCCAAGTCTGTAGAGTCCTGGTGCTTCCTGTCTTGCTATATGGATGCGAGACATGGACGCTATCCAGTGACCTGAAACAGAGAATGGACTCCTTTGGTACTATGTCTCTTCAGAGAATCCTTTGGTACCTCTGGTTTGACTTTGTATTGAACGAGCGGCTGCTCACGGAGTCCCAAATGAGGCACATTACCAGCATTGTGAAGGAGAGTCAGTTACGGCACTACGGCCATGTGGCGTGAATCCCCAAGGGTGATCTGGCTCATTGTTGAGGGCCCGTGGCTGAACCAGGTCAAAGGGACGTCCACGTAACACCTAGCTGAAGCAGATAGAGGGTGATTTATGGAGGGTGGGACGGGACCGTGTGACTGCCTGGGGGTTTACCGACCTAGATCCTGAGCTGTTTCATAGTGTGGTGGCTGCAGCAACATGCTGTACCAGAGAAAGCTCCCCAACCTGATCTGACCTTCTTCCTGGGAGTTATGAAAGTGGCAGATAATGTGTTATTAAGATAAAAAGGGCATAATACTGACATGGTGACATTGCAGTCTCATACTTAAATTCAATTAGCTTTCATTTCAGGTTACAGTATACAGCTCTCATCACTCAGGGAGCCTATACACATGTACAGACCTATACAGTAATGGTAAATTAGCAAATCTGTTAATATTTTGAAATCTACTATGCATATTTAGGAAAACAGTTGCCATTGGACTTTTCAAAATATCGTCTAGATAGACAGCATTTTCATACTTTAAAATGTTTATTTAAAATTATAGATATTTACCGTATTGTATTAATTAGTTTCTATTCTGTTTAGTTGTTTTGTATATATCTGATTGCTGTAACCTCATGGGATCAAGCCATCTAAACTAATAATCAGACAGAAGTCACTCTCACTGGTCATAACATAACCTACATTACAGTAATACAAGTTTCTATTGGCACAACCAACATTGCTTTGTCTGTGTGGAGTCTGAACATTCTCTTCACATAAATGTGGGTTTTTTCTCTGGGTCTTCTGGTTTCCTCCCAAGTTCCAAAAATTTCAGGGTTGGCTGATTGTTGAGCACAAATTGTCCCAGTATAACGGTGAGAGAGTGTTCTCTATGACAGACTGGTGTCCATGCCAGGGCTGATTTCTTCCTTAAATTTGATATTGCTTTAGCCCTCTGATGACCTTGAAATACATATGATCAGAAAACAAATAAATGAATGACTTATTTAATGCTCTTTACATTATCCTTGGGGTTTTTTATCTTCTTTCCATGTATACTCTTAAAAATACACGTGCTAGAGCGGTTCTTTACAGTGATTCCATAGGGGAGCCATTTTATTTACTTAGGTCCGTAACAGGCTTCTTACAGAAAATAACCATGAATAGATAACAACAGATGTGTGAAATATCACTGGGCCTTGCTGCATAAAATACCACAGCCTAAGTCCAGGTTTTCTTAATCTGTTAGTATCCTCCTAGGTTGCCTATCAAACATTAACAATTTCATTATTTTCCTACATATTATGAAGTTTTTCAAAGCACAAAGAACCAACTTCATATGCAAAGAACCCTTCCTAGAATAAAACGCTGCTTGGTCAAACAATATTTCTACACGGAACCACACAACCTCGTAAAGAATCATAAAATGCCATTAAAGCATTATTTTTAATATTGTGCATCTAATACTGCTATAGACAGCATTTTTCATTTTGTTGCAGTGTATTTGTGTGGATCACAAAAAAAGTCAATAAAATGAACACGGTCCAGTTATGAGTGCAGATCTCCCACCTGGCAGTGTTCAGCACAAGTGACAGTGAGAGTATCTGGACAAATGTAACGAAACAAATAAAATCCCAACCATGACACTCTGGTTTCTCTTGTGAAACCTAAGCCTTGGCTGACATTTTCAAATTGCTGATATATGTACCATGCATTGCCCATGTTAATTTTTGAGCTCATAGCATGAACTGGAACTCATCACTTCGACTATGATAATGAGTCTTTTTTTTTCTAAAATTCAGTTTGATGTGCTGAATGCATGATTCCTCGTGGAAGGGAATATGAAGAAGAAGAAGCTGACGTGAGCCTTTCAAATAGTGATTTCTATTTGTATTGTTTAGCTAGCCAGATCAGCCCTCATCTTTCAGATGGGGGTCCCCTTTAAACATAAAGCCCAGGTGCTGCATTGGATTTCAAGGGTTAAGCACCTGGAAGCTACTGAATAGACAACAGATACCCCAGTCAAAAATCAAAACCATGTTTTACATGATGCCAAAGGTTAGTTACTCTATTTTTCTTTAGATCATAAATGTACATCTTTCTAATATTTTCAATTAATTACTTTGATAATTCAAGAAATAAATGAAACATAATAAATTACTTTCAAAGAAAAAGATGATAACAATGGAGAAGTAACACTGTTCTCTATTAGTACCTCATATGCTACATTGCCCTTTAAAAATGAATAAAGAACTTTCAGCTATTGAGCCATATGGAGTCAATCACAACTGGACAAGGTTCTTACACTTGCATTCACCTCTGTCGAAATAGTGAAGCTAGGAAAAATACATCAGCAGGACACGGTCTTGTATTTCAAATGAGGAAAATTAAAATACTGAGATAAATTGTGCTAACCAAAACTTTGCAACAACCAAAGGTGGTGATCATGTCATTGTAAGAAGTCTCTGGTATGTTTTCTATAGGCAGCTTGCATGTTCTCCACTGTTAATGTGTGTCACGCATGCAAACCAGAGGGTCACCTAAAATAAGCAGTACCACTCCAGGATGAAGGGGGGGGGGCACTCCTTCTAACACACTTGTCTCCTTCTTTCCTCACAGACTTGAGAAACTGCCCTTTGAGGGCACCAGTCTGAAAGAAGCTTCACCATTTCTGGTCCACACAGTATAAAAACAGACTGACCACAGAGGATGGTGTCTCATTTTGATGTGGCCCCAGCTTCTGTGCTGAAACGAGCCTGAAACCTGTTTTTCAATCATTCCACTATCTTCTGTGTAAAGCTACACATTAAAGTGCTTCATTCCGCTACCTTTTTGTTCAAATTAAATAGGGTTTTGTTGCCCAGTTGGTATCTCAACCATCTTATTTTGACCTGTACCATCATTTCACCCTGCTACAATGCCAAACAAAATTAAGCTTCCCTCAGGTGTGTACCTACATGTTTCCAGGTCAACCTATGGTTCCCATTTGGTCCTGTAATAATAATAATAATAATAATAATTCTTTACCTTTATTTAGCTTTTTCTCACAACTGGGAGAACCCAAGACACAAACTCATGTTCTCCTTACTGTGATACAGCAGCGCTTACCACCGCACCACCACGTTAGGCTCTCTATGAGTGGGCCTGGAAATTGTTTGATAACCATAAATAAAGAAGTGTTCAGGGTGGGTGCCAGCCATTACTTTAAAATCAGTTCTTCATAAAGAACATATGGACATTAATAGAAGCTGGATAAGGGTAAATTTTATGTAAACTTTGAAGGGTTCCTCTTCAAATAGAAAGACTAATAGACATATGGAGTGGGTTACCAACTGACTGGTTAACAGCTGTACTTGCGGACCTTCAAATATCTACTTAGTTATACTTTGTAAAAGTTAAGTGAATAAGAATTGACAGACTTGCATTTAAAGAATATATGCTAGCCCTCTAAATGATGAAATTATGAAAAGAACTAACACAAGAGCTGTTAAGTAAAAAATCGATTTTGGTGAAACAGAAAAGGGCAACCCAATTTACTGACATGCCCCATAGCTCTTTCAGAATTGTACCACCAAGTTAAAAGATAATCCATTATTTCTTGATGGGTCCATTTAATAAAGCCTTGTGCACTAAGTAGTAAAGGTAGTAGATTCATCAATTAAATCTAATCCTAATTTTGACCACTTTTGACCCACAATATTCTTATCAGGGCAGCACGGTGTTGCAGTGGGTAGTGCTGCTGCCTCGCAGTTAGGAGTTCAGTTCCCGGGTCCTCCATGCCTGGATGTTCTCCCTGTGTCTGCGTGGGATTCCTCCGGGTATTCTGGTTTCCTCCCACAGTCCAAAAGACATGCAGGTTAGGTGCATTGGTGATTCTAAATTGTCCCTAGTGTGTGCTTGGTGTGTGTGTGTGTGTGTGCCCTGCGATGGGCTGGCGCCCTGGCCGGGGTTTGTTTCCTGCCTTGCTCCCTGAGTTGGCTGGGATTGGCTCCAGCAGACCGCCGTGACCCTGTAGTTAGAATATACCGGGTTGGATAATGGATGGATAGATATTTTGGATATGCTATTTCAGCAAGATAGTTTTTCATATATTCTAAGGGCATGTGTGTCAAGTCAACTGGCACCTCTAAATTATCTCAGCATGACTGTGTAAATGTGTGAGTTAGTGCTCTGTGATGGACTGGAGCCTATTCATGTTAGTCTCTGATTTGACTTTGATGCTGCTTAGACAAGTCAAAGACAGGTTTAGTACATAAATGGATGTTTGGGAGAGGCCTAGTCTTGCAGAGTCAGACATGCAATATATACTTCATCTGCAGACAGCCATGAGTGATTTTGCTTAAACGCTGGTGGAAACAGATAGACGGCTCACTGAGTGCCACATTTCTAAAAAATCTAACACCTAATGAAGACGGTGCTCACAGTAGGGGTGTTCATTTTGAATTGCAACAACAGCAATTTATTTCTTGTATAGCCCAAAATCACACAAGGAAGTGCCCCAATGCACTTTAACAGGCCCTGTTTTTTGACAGTCCCTAGCATTCACTCCCTAAGAAGACAAAAAAAAATCTCAAAAAAAAAATTTGTGGGGAAAAAAATTGAAAAGAATCTTGGGAAAGGCAATTCACAGATAGACCCCATTGCAGGTAGGTTTAAGGGGTAATTAGTGTCACAAAATGGGGCAACTACAACGCACACAAAACAGACCACAAGTAATCCACTTCACAGAGCAAATCTATCATGGCCACCTCAGAAATACAACACAACAGTACAGACTACTTTGTTCTTGCACATCGCTGCTCACCAGGTGCAGAGAGTTTAGACAAAATGCAAAAATAGATGATACTGCTTACTAAATACAAAACCATCACATATGAGGATACAGTTTATACAACACACCGTCATTAATATGGGACAGACAAACAATGGCTATGTTAGGGCTAAACCTGCCATTAACACAGAGGACTCATTTACATACCCTAAACCCCACTTTACACTCCTAATGGTACATTTGAACACATAGCCGACTGTAGGATTTGAGTTCTACATAGTCAGTGATGAAATCATTGCCTACACTACTCGAGCATGAAGGTTCAGTGCAATTCTGCATTCCTAAACGCCCGCTCACCTGCTCTCTGGTAATTTTCTTTAAAATCTTTGGCATAATAAGCCACTCTGTCTTGAAATAGTCTTCAGCACGGGCTGAACTAAAGGTCATTCAGCATGATGTGCTCTTATTCTAAAAGATGACAGCAATAATTTGGAGGCAGTTTATGGTACCCAAGCTTCATATAACCACTGAGGAAAAAATCCTAAGTACACCAAGTTAAGTCTTTTCTAAAGATCTGTTTACAAGGCTGACTGGCATTTGATCTTTGCAAAGTCTGGCTATCAGACTGTGGCTAATGTATGCATCTGAGATGGGAATAAATGCACAAGCTATTTTTTGAATACTGAAAATGTGTGGGGGGCAGGGGAAGAACAAGGACATTACCAAGGACAAGTAAGGAGGTGTAACTTTGGAGCACTGCAGTGTTTGCGCAGCTGATGCCTAAAGTGCTTTGGTTTCATCCTGGTCTTATGAAGTCTGATTAGTTTAATCACGCAGCTTCCTGTGACCCTCAGCAGGCTGAGAGACACTTCTGTGTTCCTTCTTCAAGCCCTGCTTTTATGACTGACACCAAGTGCAGGTTTTTTTTTTTTTTCTGTTTTCACTAACAGATTTCTTTCTCACATAAAAAGTGACAAAGAACTTTAACAAACTGTCAGAGGGGCCCATTTGAAAGTGCAATCAAATGATAAACACCAACACACTACCGTGATTTATCAGTATTACTGCATTACATGCTTCTTTGGGAATGGTTTTTGCATTTTACCAATAAAACTACTTTAGTAAGCACAGGTTTTGCTAACCTAATAGTAAAACTATCCATCCATCCATTATCCAACCCTCTATATCCTATCTACAGGGTCATGGGGGTCTGCTGGAGCCAATCCCAGCCAACACAGGGCGCAAGGCAGGAAACAAACCCCGGGCAGGGCGCACACACACCCAGCATGCACTAGGGACAATTTAGAGTCGGCAATGCACCTAACCTGCATGTCTTTGGACTGTGGGAGGAAACCCATGCAGACACGGGGAGAACATGCAAACTCCATGCGGGGAGGACCCAGGAACCGAACCCGGGTCTCCTAACTGTGAGGCAGCAGCGCTACCACTGCGCCACCGTGAATAGTAAAACTATACTATTCTTAACTCTTATAGAACCAGTGTATGGAAATATGGGTGAATCACAGTAGCAATGCTCCACCAGACAGAAGTTAAATCCCAAATATGGTCACCATCTCTGAACTTTCCTCTATATCTGTATGGAATTTCCTCCAGGTGTTCTGGTTTTGTTCCCAAAGTGAAGCAGATTTGGTTATCAGGTTACTGTAAACTGACATGTACAGTATATGTAAGCGTACCTATTATGGACTAGCAGCTGGTCCAGGGCTTATACTGGGAAAGGCTCTGGGCCCCATGGCAAAGCTGCTGTTGCTAACGCATGCAGAAGGCTCAGCCACTTTTTAATACGTTTCAAGTAATGAATCCAAAAACTAACTAGATAATCAATTTACTGTCCATCCACTCACACATCCATTTCCTCAACCTACTCATATTCAGGGCAGGGTCACTAGAAGCTAGAGCAATGATTGGGTGCAAGGCAAGAAGAAGATCTTGACAGGAAACCACACAGATAGACAGGGGCCAATTTAAAATCACAAATTCACCTGACCTGCATGTCATTGGGACTAGTGTTGTATGGCATAAAGCCAAAATACCAAAATTTTAAAAACTATATTATACCAGCATTATGTTAAATTCAGTATCTGAAATTACTGTGGTTGCAAATCGGCACATTGCGTTCTCACAACCCCATTGCCCCACTCTGATTTTCGAAGCAATATATGTATGTACTCTAGTACACTTTCTTCATGTTATAATGTGGGTATATCAGGGCTCTCAAAACTCTAGAGAGGAAAAATTTTGATTACCGATAAGAAATTCGGAGCTTTGGACAGACCCTAACAGAACCAGGAGAGCTGACTGTGGCAGAGCCAGGGAGACAACGCAGTTAGGAGACTGTAGGGTATCCATTACTTGCTTCTGTATCATTCTGGTAATAGTACTGAGGTGCAAACGGTGGTATTGTTACCAATGTCAAAATTTTAGCATTGATGCAACACTACTGGACTGTGGGAGGCAACTGGAGCACGCAGAAGGATATCCAAACTGATATGGGGAGAACATGCAGACTCCACGTATGGACCACCCAGGGTACAAACCCTGATCTCATTGTTGCCAGGCAGCAGCATGACACCTCTAATTATTATTTTTTTTATTTCAATGGATTTTCTTTTTTTACTGTTCAATACTATTTGTGCCTATACATATAGCACACTGGTTTGGCATAACCCCAAGTCTCTGAACTAAAGTAGTTAGAGCAAGTGCACTGAATGGAGGGAAAATGTTACGACATTTCCTTGCTGTCTTCTGTGGCCAGGATAAGCTCTGGCTGCCCACTCATCTATGGAATAACCATCTTTAGAACATGAACAAATGGACTGTTATAATCACTCAGTATTAAAAAGTGTGCATTGAATGAATTCACTCAATACCCAGTTAGTGTTTCATGATATACAAACATGAGAGGCATCCTTACTAACACATCATGGTCTCCCCATATTCACTTGGGCTTATGTGGTGGATCCGATTTTCCCAAGAATGCTAAAGACATATTATACATATTAGACTCATCCATTCATCAAATTTCCAGTTCATGGAGCCTATTCATGCAGCAGTGTTCACGAGGTAGTAACCAAATCCTACAGGAGAAGCCAGTCCACTACAGGGCACATCAACACACAAACTCATTTCAGGCCAGCAGGTTAACTTGCAACTGACTAATCATGGCTTTGGAGTGAGAGTCCCAACAGCATATTATAATGCCTCGGCCTCTCTACCACTTAAAGCTAGACATTGGGGTCTGGTTCCCTGTGTCTGTAATGGAAAAGCAACTTACAAAAATGGGTAAATATAATATATCAAATTAAGGACAAATTGTTAAGTAATAAACTCATTTCCCAGAACCACTTATTCCAGTGACACACAGGGACAGGTCCTACTCTGGCAGCATTTTCCTTAATACACAGTACAGCATGGTGAAAATGAGGCCGTCAAAAAATGAACTGTTAATCCAATGACAATGAAAATTTAAATACCTGGGGTAAAAAAAACTGTAGGATTACACCTGTTTATATTTTCAAGTAACAAACAGGAACATATGGAGATAAAGTTCATGCTGATTTGGAAGCTCTACAGAGAAATCAGTCGAATGCCATCCCTAAGCACTTCACACGTTTAACCGAGTTTCGCAAAAAATATTACTATTATATATATAGCTGATACTTTTATCCAAGGTGACTTGGAATATTAGGTTACATTATCTTATAATTGTTTACAGATAGTTTGTACAGTTATGGCAAGGGCTGGTTAAGTGTCTTGCTCAGGGTAATGCTATCAGGCAAAAGTGGGAAGTGAACTGGCGTCCCTGAAGTTTAAAGCTCAGTACCTGATCTATCCCATCATTCATGTTGTTTGTTTCTAATGTTTGCATCCCTTTACTGAATAACAGAAACAGAAGATTAAAAAAATAGATCAATGCCAATCCTGTGATGTAAAGATCACTAAAGTAAATTCATGAGGGGAAATAAACCTTCACACTGAGCTGTGTGGCCTGCTAGGAGAAGCGCTGTATTAGCCAACTAATTTTCAGAGGAAAATATAAAAAGAGTTGCACAAATTTTCTATCTATTTATGTTCAAACTCACTTAATTCATTTCAGGGGCACAGGGCCCAGAACCTATTCTAGCAGCAAGCAGGTGGCAAGAACCAATCTTTGCACCACAATGCACCTTCTCTTAAGCCATGTTGATGTGGACTGGCCAATCAATCTAAACTGAATGTCACTGGGATGTGAGATGTGAGCATCCAGAGAAAAAGCCATACATGCAAACACCACACAGACAGCACCCTGGCCAGGATTCAAAACTGAACCTCTGAGGAACTGTCGACACAAAATGTTCATTACAAAAATAAAATGGTATACCATTATTAGAATGAGATTGTGACTTAACAATAGTTTTGCTTTGATATGATTTTTCTGATACAGCTGACCCTGCAATGCAACATTAAAGCAACAACAGCTACTGTCGCCTGCATGAATCTGAGGAAGCCTCATCTAGTAGATGGGGATCAATAGCTGTGTGATTTTTTTCAGAGTATACTATAGATAAAGCACATTAGATACATCTTCTTCAGTGCCGTTTTTGGCATGAAAATTCAAGTCAGTACATGGCCATATCTGATTTTTCCTTGATGTTTGCCAACTTCTCTAATGTTAACATTAATTTACCTACCTAATAATACCTGTCTCTCTTGTGCTAATGAGTAGTGAAATGTGCAAGTTCAAATTCCGTTCACGTCACAAAGAATCAATCAAAGAATGAGATGTTGGTTCCTGGTCTTTCTCAATTGGTATCAGATCCTTGTAATACCCTCTGACATTGTCATAATCTGAAAAAGTAGAGCCATAGATCTGTAAATGTTAAGTAAACTGAGAGGCACACAACCACCTACTGCTCAGGAAGATATATGGGCTATGAGCTGCCTAAAATGAAACAGGCACACCTCAAGTTTAGGATCAAAACAGCTTTGAAGCGAAAAGGACAAGCCCCGATAACAAAGAAGACTAACCACTATGTTGATGGATATTTGCAGGAGAGCGTGACTCAAGAAAACAACTAAAAAAACAAATACCTCCAATTATCTAGATACCATTTATCTACATACCCATTGCACACCTACTCTCTATGCTTCTTAAAAACTGCTGGCTTCTTTTTGACAAAACTACAAGGAGCACACAAGTCTTCCTCTGTGACTTTTCCAGACTCACCACCATCAATCAGTTCATCTCAGAGGTGAGTGAAGTTCAAAATTCTACTCAGCCCCCAGATTAGGAAAAGTCTGAACCAGAAGTGCAAACGCACAGGTAGAAAAAAGTCATTATTTTAATGGTAAGAAGGTTAGTGTTATCATTTTTATTAGCTGTATAACCTGGCTTCGCCCAGGAAATTTCCTAAGAGAATGGGCCTTGTTGGGTAATCGGATGTATTAGAAGTACAGTACTATGTAATTAGGTATTTTTCTGTATTCAATATTTTTGTGTGTCTTATTTGTTAGTTCACTGGAGCTCCTTACCCTTGAACATGCCCACGTGGAGAACATTGCTATAATCAATTCTTGCTTTTCATACTTGCTGACCTTGGCGTTTGTTGATAGTCATTGCAAAACACCATTTTACAGGAAACTGTATTCTTTTGAATAATATTTGGGGTATAAATATAATTTCACCCTCTAACACAGCCTGTAAAAATGGTAGTTTTAGTCAGATTTGATTGTAATGATTGTAATCTGTAATCTTGTGCCATTACACGTTTTGGAGGATTTAGATACAGAATGGTGATGTACATTCAATTTTTGTACATAAAGCATTGACGTTTACAGGCTGCACATTTATGTGGCCCATGCAATGAACTGAACAGTTTGAGTATGGCACAGAACAGGTGGAAGGAAATAATATGGTGAACCATGTACAGTATAATGTCCACCTCTCTTTACTAAGTTGCACAAGCGTTTAAAATGACCAGGACGTGCCATCACACCTGGTTTGGGTCGTACACAGCCCTTCTTTGTTTGTGCTTTGTGAAATAGAGGGGAGCAGCAGATCATGGTCTGACCTCAAAGGGGACACCCCAGTTCCGTACAATACTACATGTATTTTACCAGGAGTAAACCCCCAGCCCAAACACCCCACCACCCCCAGTACTTTGCAGTACATGTTTATAAGCTCACTTCATGAGGAGTAAGGAGAAGCCGAGAGAACAGGGAGCATTGCATGTACCCAAGGGCACCACAACATCCTCTACTTCTCTCATCCTGCTTTTCTGCTTGTGGTGGAGTAACTTAATGCCCACAGCCCCAGCACACAGAATGGACTTGAGCTTGATAGCCCTTCTTCGAGATTCGCCAAGCACACAGGATGCAGAAACTAAGAAGCGTAATTTGATTGAAATTTGTTGACATTTTAGAAAAAGGAAAATTAGCTGACCCATGGTTTTATATTTGTCAGTAAGAATACTGTAGCAAATAGGCTATACTAATGCACTGCATCATTTTTTTCGTCTGTGTGCTAAGAAAGAAGGGAAATGGGGCTTGCCGTTTTATGCAAAAGAAGGCCCCTACCAAAAGTGAAGTGGAAGGACAAAAGTTTGGCGAAGCTCAGTAGGTACCATGCGTCGTGGCAGAGGGTGTTGGTGTTGCTTTACCAAAAGCAAAAAGAGAGGGAAAAAGAAGCCAACGATGAAGTGGTGCCCTTGGGTACAGTGCCCTAGATGTATAATCCCGCCAAATTTCAGCAAATAGTGTGACTGAGTGAGTGAGTCAGTCATTCAACTTTGCCTTTTACATCTACAGCTTACACTCTTCTTATCAAAATGATAACATGGGGCTTGTCTCCTGCTAAACAGGAAAGCTCAAGTTGCATGTGTACACACACAGCCAAGAGGAAACTGAGAACACTGCAAGGCCAACACAGACAGGCCGATTAACTAAAAAAAAAAAACGCTAGCAACACCCGAGACAAATGTAAATTTCACACATTACCAAAACCAGCAATTTTCTAGATAAGACATTACTTTGAGCATATCATGAAAAACTGGACAACAGTTGCTTAAGAAAGTAAACTTGTTCTAAACCTGAGCTTACTTCTTATCTTGCATAACATCTGGTGGGCATGTGCGCCACTGGCACTTATTGCAGACATGCCAATGATCCTCCTAAACAACAAAAGGGCACAATCTAAAGGTGGGATATTCACACCCTGTGAGGGTGCCAGTTTTCATGACGGTCAATCCAGAATCAGAAGCTGATCATTTAATGTTAGACTCGTTGATTTCAAACATTCCCAACTCAGATGGTGAATTTGGACCTTGATAAGTGTACTTCAGTTTGTAAATGCACTTCACTTAATATCTGTAAACCTGCCCAAGCGCTCTGAGCCTGCATGCTAAAGAAGAGTGCTAAAAAAGAATACACTCAGCATAATGTATGAGGGTAAGTCAATTATTATCCATAAATTTTGTGATAATTTTCTTTGGGTTGGCTGTACATGTGGAAACATGGTGTGTCTTTGGTCACAGCGGAACAGTTTCGATCTTGATCAGTTCATTTCCTTGTTGTTTTCTAGCAATAAACATGGCCGCTCTGCTCTCTGTTTGCACCACAGGCAAGCAGTTATCCACTTTTTCTGACCTAAAGGCGTACCTGGGGCCAAAATCCATAGAAACCTTTCTGCAAAATATGCAGACATTTGCTTTTTCACCGAATTGAAAAGTTTAAAAACGCTCGTACAAGTGTTAAGTACGAAGGAGTAGCAGGATGCCCGTTCACATCCACTACCGATAATGACATGGAGCAAGATCGTACCATGATTCTGACTAAACGAACAAGAACTTTGGCCCCTGGTACACCTTCACATACAAAGTGGATCTCTGTTTGCTGCACTTTTTTGGGCCGACAAGACAGTAGTACGGCCAAATCAAATTTTAAAAAAAAGCGGATCCTTATTGACTCACCCTTGTAGATTATAATCGTGTCTTTTAGTGCACAAAGGCCCCCTTCTGACCTGATCCCCTAATATGATTCTTATATTTCATAAAAAATGAGCTTTTAACTGACAGTAATATAACTGATAGTAACTGACTCTCTTTTAAACCTGTGCCTGTATGCCTGTGTCTCTACCACAAAACAGATTCCCTATTTAGAAACTATTTAGCTTATATGGAGCTACTACAAAGCCCATTGCTGAGGTAAAATTAAAAAGTACAATAAAAAATAGTTCACAATTCAGAAAAAGCAAAAGAGACACTCACATACCTTTTCAGTTTCTCTGCCAATGAAATGTGAAACAGCTTCTGCTCACAATGAGAGTCGGAGCAGGCCAAAAGTGGACACCCCTGAATAAGCCACCCACTCTTCATGAAAATTAAACAAATATTCCCAATTTCAGATCCTAGCTAAAAATGAATTAATGACTCTACATTTACTAATATAAAACATAAGTATCATGGTTGAATTAACACAACATTAATTCATCTCAAATGCTCAGGCTTGCCACGTCAGAATCAAATGGCCGTCTCCATAACAGCGCAAGTGAAAATGAAGACTTTCATAGTATTAAACAAGTATGAGAAAAAAACTAAACTCTTTAAACAGTAACTTTATTTGTATCACTACCAGATAAAATCATTATCTTTTCTTACCAAAATGACAGACATCTTCCACAATCCAAACAACAGCAACAACCAAATAGAAATGAAGCCAAATTTTGCAACAACACCTCAATTTCCCTTTAACTTTTTTTTTTTTTGACTTTTAAAAAAGACAGCAGCAAGTTGGTGGCCACTGTCACAAAAACTAAAAAAAAAAATGGTAGCTCAGTTTGTAAACTGTCTAACTGGCAACTGAGGATTCTTTGAGGTTAATCGAGTTCATTGAAACTAAAAGTGTCTGAAATGTTGTATAGCAAGAGCCATGGAAGCAACAATGATATGCTTCTCTTCTTTTCAGACATCTCCTAAGAAGAAACACTGTGTCCGCTGAAGGGTGTAAAACAGCTTCTGACACAAGATACAAAATCACTGAGGGGATTAAAACATGTAACTCATTTGTGGGCATTTTACCCTCGAGACAGTTAGGAGTTAAAAAAACGGAAGAAAAAAAAAACTCTTTATATGAGTAAAATGTATTAACATCATGACAAGGATTTAACAGCAGTACTATATAAATAGACTGCTGCAATGTGATGGACAGCCAGAAAATTTAGTTACCTTATTAGGTATGTCATTATTAGTGCCAATGAATTTTAATATAACACTTAATTCTGGTGATTCGGGGCTGTGTGTGGCCAGAACCCCTCTTAGCAGCACTGGGGGCAAGAAACCAACCCTGGATTGTGACTCAGTGAATGACAGTGAATGTTTTCTGTGATACATAAATATATCTGAAGTAAAGGCTAAGAAGACTACATTAGGCTGCTACTCATAATACACAATACAGAACATCACAAAGAACATCAGACAGTTTACTACAGAAATGCACAAAGTGATTGCTTAAACAGCACCACAGACGTATTCATCACGCACTCTTAAAAATAACAGTCCTGTAATGGCACTTTAATGAGCTGTGCAGAAGAGCTGCTTGACAATGAGCTGCTTCATTCTGTGAAGAATTCTCTACATACGAAGTTGGGCTTTGATAAAGGGCCCAATATGAGAAGAAAACTCAAATATTTAACCTGTAGCAGGCTGCCTAGCAAGATACTAACAGATCAATGAAATCTGAACTTAGCCTGTGTTTCTGTATGCAACCCGAGTCGTTTTAAAAGCATGAGCCCTTTAGTATTTCACAAATCTGTAATCATTGATTTGCAACTGTATATGGAATGTGTTATGGATGTAAATAAATAAATATTCTTTCTGGAACCTTCATGCTGATGGTTCTTTTGGAAACCAAAAATGGGCCCCATATGGCATCACTCTGAAGAACTACTCTGGTGCCTTTACTTTTGCAGAACATCATTACCAGGAAAAATGACCAGTAAAATGAATGTACAGCAGATAGCAGATAGATAGATAGATAGATAGATAGATAGATAGATAGATAGATAGATAGATAGATAGATAGATAGATAGATAAGGCACTATAGTATAGACAGGCAGATAGATCAGAATGATGCTATAACAATACATCGATGGTTAATTTAAACTCAACAATGAACTAATTCATTACATCACACGTCTTTGTGAACTGAACAAAATTCGTTTTTGAAGGAAAATTCCAGAAAGACACGGGAAAAATACAAACTCCACACGCACACTGTTGCACTGGGATTTGAATCCGAAAGCCTTGAGGCATTTTCTATAACACCATGCTGGACCCAGCAAAGATGTATTTTGACATTAGTATTTGCTCCCCACTAATATTATGCACTACCAATGACAGAATAATACAGAAGGCATGTAACTGTTACTTTCGACAATGTTAGAAAAAGGCTAGTGTTATTTGCTCTGATCCCGTTATTATATTTTGTAACAGTTGCTCTGTATGTTACAAATAAATACTTATTAAAATCATTACTAGATATGATGAAGACGGTCCTTCTTTCTCGGTATCGAGCTTAAACATCGTACTGCTTTTCTAACAGAAAACTTCAACAAGTTCAGACTGCTCGGAGCTAAGACTGGGAATGTGCAAAGCGGTCTATCTTATGAATATCGTTCGGTGTAGCGACGCCCACAGGACTCTTTGAAAATTGCTCCAGCTTGAGAAATGTATTCTCTTTATTATCTGACTTGGTTCTGCACGCGCCCGTTGCTGCTGAGGCAGACCACGACTCCCCACGACGCGACACAATGTTAGAAACGCGGTTTCCCCTATAATATGTCTAAGGGCTTTTAAAAATTGTATTTATCATCAATGATCCGACACATATCGTTACGCTACCTGTCTGCAATTTTCAGTTTCTCGGGTTACAACATGCTTTAAGAGAAAGTAGGTAATTCCTGTACGGTTGTAAGACATATTGTCAGGTTGATTTGTAACTCAAAATTGCGCCGGTATGAACGTGGGCGTTTACTTAACTGCACCTCGCGGCGGGCTGGTGCGACTTTCAAGTGTTTTTTTTTTTTTGTTTGTTTGTTTTTTTAATGATGCCTTGATAAGCTTGATCTACATTGGTTACAAGTCTGGAGGCCACACTGGACGGGACGCTTGTCGGTCCAACATGAAGTACACAGGCACTTGCAGTAGTATTTGTAGTTGTGGAAGTATTATCTTTCGGCGACTCTCGCGGATAGATAGATAGATAGATAGATAGATAGATAGATAGATAGATAGATAGATAGATAGATAGATAGATAGATAGATAGATAGATAGATAGATAGATAGATAGATAGATAGATAGATAGATCACGACATTTAACAAACAGCAACATTCCATGAATAAAGCCCAAGTCAAATAAAACGCTGCTTTTTCAAAGTTGATGCAGATCGGTGGCGGTGGTAGTAAAAGTAGTAGAGGTAGTTGGAGTAGCAGAAGTAACTGGGGCAGGACCCATAGCCTATATTGGACCCAAGGTGCTCGAGTTTCAAGAGCTAAAGTTGCCGGTTCGGTCCACACATTCAGATTAATGTCTTAAAAATTTAAAAAAACAAGAATTTAAAAAACACAAAATGATTAATTACACCAATTCTATACACCTTTAAGACATATAAGAATGATGTTGAATATGGAACGGTGCTATATAAATGCATTTTTTGCGTCGATGTGCTGCTTATATCTGAAACTTGTCAGTCTTTGAATGATGTAGAAATAACCTAAAAAGCCCTCCCAATTGTCAAAAACAAAAGCCGCAATTGTTAGCTTGCTAAAATCGGAACCACCACATCGCTCCAAATGACAGCTGAGTGAAGTTAGGACAGAAAATGCACTTGCGTTATTGCCGTCTTGTCTGTTCCTTTGTAAAGTGAGTATTACTGCACGAATACAACTAGCTGTATTGTGACTCCCATTCTCTTAAGGCTCGATCTCTACCGGACACCCTAACCGTGCAATCGGGGACACTCTCCGCTGGGTTTGGGAGTCTGTGCTGTTGCTGCAGACCTTGTGACAGCAAGCAGGGAGGCGGGCGAACCCTCGCGTTGTTCACTGTAGTATTGTTGAATCTTTCGGAACGAAATCCGCGTTGCATTTCTGAAAGGGTTTTTTCTCCACTATAGAATCGCAGGGGCACAAGGCATTTCTTTCCAAAAACTCATCTGCGTCTGGAACAAGAACTAGTTGGGACACCAGTGCTTCGGAAAGAATGAATTAATGTCCAGCTGCTACAGCGCTTGCTATCTTAAACAGTCGGGTAACGGCAAGTCAAACAGCATTTGCAAAAAAAAGTTATCGCAATTAAGTACTGTACGTTATTAAAACTTTTGCCACCTATATTGTGCCACTATGCAAAAATATGCATTGTTGTACACAATGCATGGCGTGACATCTTTCAAACAAAAGCTCTTAAGTTATCCAGGCAGCATACATATAGCTTTTCTCTTTCTGAGGCTATAAAGGGTTTTTAAACTTAATGTCGACTGGTGTAAGTTATTTTCCACGTGGTTTTTTTCTCAAGTTCAAAGACTTGCAGCCTGGCTGCCTAGTCCGGTGTGAAAGTGAATGCCCCGCGGTGGACTGGAGTGCCGCCTTGCGTTCTCTAATGCCGATATAGGGGTCGATATCTCGCTACCCCGTACTGGAGACACAGGTTCATAAAATGGATGTATAAACAATTCCAAGGAAGGATGGCACAGCCGCGTGATTATTTTAATGCATTTGCCAACATTGACTTTTAACCTGTCGGAATGCGTATTCTCCAGTTAATCGAAGTGTATTCCAGAAAAGACATTTATTTGGGATTGTCACATGACAAACTGTTAACGGACATCCAGCCAATTGTCGATTTGCGGTGCACGTCCACAGTTGTCCTTTGTCGCATGTGTTCTGTTAATGCTGATATATACGCACTTCACGCGTGCCTCCCGTCGCCAAACTGGAGACGTTGGACAGCGTCCTAAATATAACACTAAAATGCCAGATACCTGTGTGTTTGCCCACTCACTCCAGCGTCTCGTGTACATAACTCCCTTATCTACCCTCAACTTCGCAAAACTTATATGATTGTTGCTGCTTTTTTGTACCTGTTTTTTTGTTTCCACGTTTTCCAGCAGGCTATTTAACGCAACAGAAAGGAGTTCGAGATCACGTGAAGGTGCAAACTTACATCTCCAGATGACTGACAATTACTTGAGTATTTGAAGGGAATCAGCATGGCCCATTCACCCCCAGAATTTAAGAAATGTAGCTTCTGTGCATGCTGATGAGCTCCATTAAGTCCACCCACTCGTAAGAAACGCGCCGTATAACACAGCGCGCACTATTCGACACCAGCAACATTGGCAATCTTTAAAAATACATAAAGTGGCCAGGGTTAAAAAGTTGAAGGTTTCTACCTGGAAGTGTTTGAAGAAAGCAGAGATGCGAGTGATGTGCAGGCTCAGGCACCGCGAAGTGCATCTGGCCTTATACACGCTGCCGGTGAAGAAGGACTCGTCTTGTCTCCGAACAGCCGCGTCCACCCAGATCCAGCAGGAGGTAATCCACAGAAAAAGGGTCACACTCAACCCGAGGTGCCTGACAAACATTGCGCAGCTTGAGGTGCTTTTATCTCCGCACGCTGATCAAGCTCAACTGCCTGATATGCCTTACTGGAGAAACTAAAGAAACTTCAATAATCCGCTGGGGAGGAGTCAAGACGCCAAGTGGCGCCCCGATTGGAGGTCGCACTTGTGAGTGACAGGTCCCGCCGCTGCAAGACCTACAAGTGCTAACCGCGAGCGTGCTCTCAGTTTCTCACTCAGCCGCATGTGTGCGCGCACCTCCGCGCGCCCGCATATCACCGACTTGGGGAGGGCAAATTACAGGCTGCGCCGAGCTTTCATGAAAGACCTTTTTTTTTATTATGAATTGAACTTTCCAGATTAGTATTCTGAAGACAACAAATGATATATCCGTTTCTGTAATCATAATGATATTCTGTTCACTCAAGGAGCATGCTAATGATAAAAATGCTGTACAGTAATTTCAGGTATTTCTACTTACGCTCAGACAGTACACACAGTTCACTGAACCCGATGATCGCGATAAGACGAGGTGTGTCGGATACAAGATAGGAATCGACTCGCGACAACCCGTCACGCAAGCACATCACTACATTCGCTTAACATGGCTCAGTTTAGAATATGTGAGATAAAAAACTCAGAATGTCAAAACCCGTGGATTCAAACCCAGCCACTTCTTTACATTTTCACGTTCGCTTCGTGAATTTCTACGAGCATTGACTTTTGCTATTGACATCTGACCCATCCGAATTGGACTGCTGCCTTGTGCCCGCTGTTGCTCAGGATTATGAACTAAAAACAGGTTGAATTAGTAATTACTATACGTGACAGTACAAAATTGACATAAAAGGCATCTATGTTCAACCGCCGTTTCTCTCATAAAATGAAAATTATTAAAATTACACTTAGTTGAATATAATAAAATCCGATTCCAGAGTAGCCAACAGCATTTTAACTCCTAACATTTTTAAACCGACATAATCCATTTCATGGTCGCGAGGATGCAAGTGTCCACCAGGCAGCACTGGGCTCAGGGCAGCAGCAGCCTTTGCACAAGTCCATTGCTGGGCCCACTCTAACACTGTGACACGGGGCGAATTTGGAATCGCCGATTAAAATACTACCCAAGCATTTGTGGTAGTGAGAGAAAAAACGCAAAAAAAATTAGGAAAACACGCGATCTCCTCACGGACGGCCACCGGGCGGAGGATTCGGAAGCCAAGTGGCTGGATCAGCGCTAGACCTCAATAAGCCATTTAAAATGAATGATATCTGGCGGTATATTCCCTAAAAAAATGTTTCTCTCCAAACTTGTCAGAATTACCCATTGCTTATGGAATTTGGATTATAAGAATTCTTGACATCTGGCATGGCACGATCAATAGACGTTGTTGGAATGTAAGCCAATTAATTGTTTTATAATCACCTTTCAAAAATATAGGCAATTTTAAAAAACGCAAGAAACAAAGAGTGTGTGTCATTATAATAGTGCATGTGAGTGACGCCTTTACAGGATTAGGGTTCAATTTCTTACGAACCTGTTTTTTCTTACTGCACAATTAGTGGCCTGGCAGCAAGTTATCAGCGGGAAATGAATTAGCAATTTTAGGGTTTAAAGTTTGACTCTTTTTCTACAACACCTTTTCGCATCCTGGGTTCTTCTTGCGTGGTGTTTGTATGTTCTCTCTGCGTATGTGTGGGTTTCCCCCGGGCGCTCCGGCTTCCTCCAGCCGTTCGAAGACATGGAGATTAGGTGAATGAACGATGCTAAACTGGCCCTGGTGTGTGTTTGGTGTGTGTGCGCGTTCGCCCTGCGATGGACTGGTACCTTGTGCCCCATGCTATCTCAGATAGGTTCCAGCACCATCCGTGTCCCTGGCCTGGATTATGCATGACCATGTCGCGTATATCATGACCCTCATATTCCTAAGAATATACAGTAATTTAATTGAATGAAGAAAATTTGCACTGGATGTTGACAGTCAGACAGCAACAGAATGCAGAGCAACAGAAAAGTAATGTTTAGATGGGATACAAAAAATCATTTAAACAACAAGGTCAATGCTAAAATGGCCAATCAAAACTGAAAAAAGCCTTAACACTGACAGGACTTTATGGAAGGACCTAAGGTGTGTGATCCAGACGAACAATCAGCGTTTACGGAGAGTTGTTGACTGAGTCTCTCATTAAGAATCGGCGTCAGGAGAAGATGCGTTTCCAAGCCGAGTTGTAATAAATATAAATTGGATGTCATAATACACTGAAGAATTACTGAGACAAAAACAAATGTGATGAAACCATTTCTTCTAATGTACACATTTTAACTGCGATTAAAAACAAGAGCACACTCTTAAAAATAAAGGTACAAAAGTGGTACTTCAGAGAGATGCCACAGGAGAACCCATTTTTGGTTCCCAAGAGAACAATCCACATGAAAATACCGAAAAGAACATTTATTTAGTGTTTAGGTGTGTAAGGTGCTCCCTGAAAAGTCATGAATAGATGATAACAGATTTGTGAAATGCCAATGTGCCCATGATTTTAAAAGGACTCTTGTGGCATGAATGCAATAATAATACATACTAAATTCAGATTTTCTGGATCTTTTCATTAAAGATTTATGTTTTTGTCCACGCATTTAGAATCTTTTTAAATCCCCAAAAAACAATTTCATATAAAAAGAACCCTTCTCGGAATGAAGCGGTCCTCTGCTAATCAAATGGTTCAAGAAGGACCTATTAACGTGCCGTTTCGGAACAAGTGTTATTAAGAGTGCAGAGTGGCGCAGCGGTCAACACTGCCGCCTGATGGACCCAGGACGTTGTCTATGTGGACCCCTCACGCTGTCTTCTCCTCCCACTTGTCTTAAGACGTGTGTGTTTGGCGAAGTGCTGATTCCAAACTGGTCCTGTGGGCGTGTGCGTGAGTTGGCCCTGAAGCAAGACTGAGAATGTTATGTCTTGTTACAAAGAAGAAGGGTGAAACACTTACAGTTTTAAAAGAGAAACAAATGCCAACATGCAATTTAAAGCTTAATTGTGATGCAATGTGCAGTAAGCGATGAGTCCCAGCGTTAGCCCAGACTGACTAATTTGAGGGCTTTTAAGAATCAGAACAGGGTTGCCGGGAGCCTTTATTAGAATTAGCAGTACATCGCTCGTTCGCAGGCACCCTGAAGAAACCTGATTGCTTGTTATGCACAATCTCGGGTTTGACTGAATCGTCACTTTCATCATCATAAGCGGCGGCTGCATTTTCTCTCCGTGTATATTTGTCCTCGCCTCCGGTTACTTTGGTTTTCCACAGTAGTCCCTCAGACGTTTCTTTTAGGATTAATCAGAAACATCACATTGGCTTCATATGAGTGACTGTGGAAGTGTGCGTGAGTGTGCCAAGCGATGGCCCAAAACTCGGTACGAGGCTGGTTCTGATCCAAGTGCTCCCAAGTAGTTGCGATCCTCTTAAGATTAATCAGGTGCGATTATGGATTGATAGATTTAAAACAGTGTGAAAAGGAGATGCACAAGGCTTGCACCAAAGTTCGACTTCGAGCAGCGTAGACTTCCCACTTTCTCCCCGTATTCGGCGGGCAGTTTAGCGCAGTGGTTAAGGTTTTGGACTTCAAACCCCGAGGTAATGGGTTCAAATCACGCTAACCTGTTCTGTATGTGCTTCAATTGGAAAACCAAAAGAAATGTTTAAAGTCGCCTTGGATAAAGACCTCAGCCACGTAAGTAAACGTGTGTGATTCCTCCACCGATTTCAGTTGCGTTTAATCTAAAAGACAAGATCATCGATTGCAAGGATTGTGTCCTGAAGTGTGTTCCGGTCCCGGCCAGAATGGTTCGATGGTGGCGAAAAAAGGTGCTTGCTGTTTAAAGCGAGATTTTGCACAGTAGCAGAACTCATCCAACCTCATGCATTTACATTTGGTTTCAAACGCGTTGGGGATTACCCTCATTTTGCAAACTAGAAGAATCTGGAGTTAAAATGAGAGTTCATTTTCATTTATTTTAATGCTCGTCCCTGGGATCCCCTTGTGTTTTTAGGAGTGGTTGGAGGTGTTGAATCCTCGTCATCAGAAACATGACAGATGTTGTGATTTCAAAGCCTGACAGTGATTCCGCTCTTTCCTTTTTGGGAGTGTAGATGATAAATGCAACTATTTCAAATTAGTATTTCACATATTTTAAATATACTTACTTTGCATTTTAATACGCAGGTGTTCTTGTTTTTTTTTCCACAGGCGTACTGCAACTGCTTCACTTTATTTTGGGATATGGGCACGAGTGAACCACATCTGCTTCTTCACTCTTAATAATAAAGGTGTCAGAGTGCTTCTTCAGAGCGATGCCATGGGGAAACCATTTTGGTCCCCAAAAGAATCACGAAGGCTCTAGAAACAACCTTTATTTATTTATGGATTTAGATATTTAACATTCTCCATAAATATTCAGGAATAGATGATCACAGGTTTGTGAAATGCCCCTGAAAAGCAGGAGTGCTTTTAAAAGGACTCCTGATTTTGAAAGGACATAGCTGAACTTACTACCTCATTTAATGCACATTTTGTTATTATAAAAGGAACATCTAGCAGGATTTCTGGTTTGGTTTTTTTTCACATATTAGAAACCTTTTCAAATCCCAAAGAACCCATTACATTTGGAAAGACTCCATCCCAGAATGAACTAGTTCTTAGTGAAGCAATAGTTCTAGAGAAACCACACAACCCGATTAAGTGCCATTACAGAACCTTTCTTTTTCAGAGTAAATGGTAAGGAACATTTACTTAGGTCCATCCACCACCAGCATCTGTGGGATGAGTGCAGGAAAGACCCTGAAGAGGGCGCCCGCACTTACGAAGTCGATCTAATTTACGCCAGACCCCAAATGTTACAAATGTCTCGGCTGAACGGGTCTTGCGTGAATGACGTGTAGCACAGGAAAGCGGAGCCGCAGCGTCCAGTTCACGACTCTTGTTGTGAGGGTGTAGAGCGCGACTGACACTCCGTCCCTGCGCTTAACCTTCTTGTCTTTATCGCCTTCCTCCACTCCACCCTGATAGGCCCACTGTCTTAAGAACCAATGAAGTTAAACATCTGCTTTATCTAATTATGTCAATAGTGTATGGAAAGCGGGTAATGACATATTTCAGGTCTGTTCATTTATCTAAACTTTCCTAAACACATTTTGTTATTAATTAAATATAGATCGAATGAACCTCCATTTCATTTGAAGTCTATAATACTCATTAAAAGTATTACGAGGGCCATTAGTATTCGGTAGGTGTCCTTAATCCAAACATCACAGGCGTCTTAGTTAATATTTACTGAACATATAGACACCGCTCTCAAACCCGCTTAATCCAATTCAGGTTCGCAGGATGCCGAAGGCCTTTCAGGCAGGAAAGGGTTTATGTCAGGGCCCACTCACACCGGGAGAACATGCAAAGTCCTTACGGGAGCATAACGGGTGTGAGATTCAAACACGGGGGCTGCAAACGTTATCCACTTAGCTGCGCCACACGGCTATTGCTGGAATCATTTAGTCTCTCAAAGCATAACGTCTCTTTTTCAGTACCGCTTAATCCAGTGTTTTGCATGAATACAGAATATGATCGCATATATCATGTGCGAGTATATCTGATATGAAGCCCAGATTTGTAATATTTATGTGAACATCAATACAATAATTTATATATATTAACGGCAGCCTGAATGTTGAAGATATTGCCTCCTTCCGAGTGCAAAGGTAAATGAATTGTACTGAAGTAAGTATAAAAAAAGCATCTGGACGCAATCCCACGCAGTGGAGCGGATCGCTTCCGCTGCTGGTGGAAATGCTTTCATGCTAACACGGGAGCGCAAATGAAGCGGATAACGCGCGGCGTCGACGGTGTGCTGGAAAACGTGACCTGCAGTACTTTCATAGAATGACGGACTTTGTCTTTCGCTATATACTGACTTCGACACAGAATGTAATGTTTGATTTCTGCATATTCACAAAACGCATGCGCTTAACTTAATTACTCTGCTGCACTTTTGAAGCTGCCTGTCCTTTCTCGCTACTATAGAAATGAGACACCGGGTTTATTTACTTATGTTCAAAAATCGAGAAACAGCGCCCCCTATTAGACTTTTGAGGTATGATGTTTGCGTGGAGCACTTATTAACAGAGATGGGACAGGGTGGCCATGTCATGAATGTTTAATACTCTCTTTACTGTGTACATAAGTTTCGCTTCGGCGAAGGATGTGTAACTATTTTAAATACTCCTTAAATAGTATTATTTATGACTTTTATACCCAACGAAACAGACCATTCGGGTGTTTCCTCGCTAATTAGCTGTCGACTTTACGGTTGGAAAATGACTGACTGACTGACTTTACTCTAATTTGCTGAGAGATCGTACAATAGATTTGACTTTCCCATTGTTTGATATTTATTTCTATAATATAGATTAACAATATCTTATTTTCTCTGCTATATTAAACGAAGTCTAATGGTATTTTTTCTTACTGTGAACAGATCACGTTTAACTTGTAAAGAATAATCCATTTTAAATCCATACCAACATGCAGATTATCTCAAATACTATAGCCACTCATTATTTAAAGTGATAACTTTTGTTAGAATAACAACTAAGTGTAACCTTGAATGCCTGAGCCCTTTCCATTTTCTTCTATGCACGTGAATAAATATGTGCCTGCTTACCTGCTTATTGAGGACAGGAGTTTTACATTTGAATTTGAATCAGGCAGGCATGGAGTGATGGTGACTTACAAGCTGAACAGTCTTTATTAAATGAGAAAAAAATCTAATTGGATTCCAATCTTAAAAATAATGGATCAAGAATTATTAAGAATCAAAATATAGAAAAAAAAATCAGTTGAATCAATTCAATCAATTCTTGATCAAGAATAAAATAATGGGATGGATCACACCAGGTGAAGTGTTCAGAAGTTGCAGGCACTGTAGCATTTTATTAAATCAGACTAAATCTAACTGGAAAAATAGCAGCTCAAGAATAATCAAGAATCAAAATATGGAAAATTTCAATGGAATTAATTAAATTCAGTTCAAACCTTTATCAAGAATAATGGAGTCGATCAAGTCAGGCAGAGTGTTGGGGAGTTGCAGGCTGAGCAGCCTTTTATTAGATGAGTGTAAATCTAATTCAGTTACACTCTTAATAATAATGGTTTTAATGGCACATTGGTCGGATTGTTCCTTGTAGAACCATTGCTTAACTAAGAGCCGTTTCACTCTGGGCAGGGTTCTTTGAATTTGAAGTTGATTATTTGAGATTTGAAAAGGTCCCTAATATGCAGACAAAACAGAAATCTTTAATGTATAATGGGGTACCTAGCAAGATATGAACAGATCAAGAAAAACTGAACATAGCTGGTGTTATTGTATGTGGCAAGAGTCCTATTAAAATCACAAACCTGTTGGTATTTTACAGATTGGCTATCATCTACTTATGAAACCTGTTATGGATCTAAATAGGTACAGGTCCTTTCTGGAACTTTCATTTGGATGGTTCACTGAAAAGGTATAAATTCAACTTAAAATAATTAAGGTAATGATTCACACTCTGAACCAATAGAATTCTTTTTATCTTATTGAACCCACAATTTTTAAGTTGAGGCAAATCATTTAGAGTGATTTGGTGTAACTCATTTGTTTTATACTGAAGTTAATCTATTTTTTTAAGTTGTTACAATTTAAAATGGTTTATTGGTCGTAACCTGTTTTTACGCTGTTAGAAATATTATGATCATAACACATTCTATATATATATATATATATATATATATATATATATATATATATATATATATATATATATATATATATATATAGACTATACTTTCTTAGAAGGTTGGTGTCCTTCAACATCTGCAATTAGATGCTGCAGATGTTATACCAGACGGTCGTTGCAAGTGCCCTCTTCTACGCAGTGGTGTGCTGGGGAGGCAGCATAAAGAAGAGGGATGCCTCATGTCTGGAAAAACTGGTGAAGAAGGCAGGCTCTATTGTAGGAGTAAAGTTGGACAGTTTAACATCTGTAGCAGAGCGACGGGCATTAAGCAACCTCCTGTCAATCATGAAGAATCCACTGCTTCCACTGAACAGTGTCATCTCCAGACAGAGGAGTAGCTTCAGTGACAGACTGAGGAGATCGTTCCTCCCCAACACTATGCGACTCTTCAATTCCACCCAGGGGAGTAAATACTAACATTACTCAAAGTTATTGTCCGCTTTTTTTATTTTTATTTTTTTTCATTTTTATTACTATTTAATTTAATATTGTTTCTTTGTATCAGTATACTGCTGCTGGATTATGTGAATTTCCCCTTGGGATTAATAAAGTATCTATCTATCTATCTATCTATCTATCTATCTATCTATCTATCTATTTATATCCATTCCAATGCTGTACTTTTTACATTTATTTAAAAATCTAGTGCAAATACAGAAGCATTTTGCAGTGTAAATCTTAAATATACAACAAAAAATGATTAAACGTTTCTACAGCTTTCTTGAACGAGTTCTTATACTTAAAATTAACAGTTGAGAAACAGGGTTACTTACCAGAAATCCTCAGTTATAAAAGTCTGCTGATAAAAATGGCCAGACCTGTATAGCCACATCCACTCCACTCGGGAAAGTGGTGTTCTTTTTTGGCAGTTGGAAAGCCAGCACGCTGGAAAGTTTGACCAGAAGAATATACAAAACCCACACACACACACAAACACACCCGCCCCACAGCACATGAACAACCTAAAATATTAGGTTAACTGAAATAGGATTTTTATGCTTATTCCCTCCACCATAACTTCCTTTGTTACAAACAAAATGTTTTACTTTGATTGAGATCTGAAACCAAATATTTCAAGCTACAACACTAAATGACTAATCTTAAGTTGCTTAAAAGAGAAACTTAACGTTGAATGAACAACATCAATCTTATACTTTTTTCAGTGTTCTTTTTATGTGATGGTCTCCATGTGGCATTGCTCTTAAGGACCACTTTGGCACCTTTATTGTAAAATGTAATTAACCCTCATTATTAAGACATTTACCTTTTAATTAGCACTACAAAATGGGCACACTGACAGTCTTTTATCAATATTATTACTGACTTTTGAGATTATCACTTTCTGAAAGGAATGGAAAAATCATTGGCAAATGGTAAGTTCAAAAGCTAAGCTGTTAATAAAGCAAAGCTATAGATATAATGTATGATATGGTTAGGTCATATAAGGTTAGAAGTTTGTGAAAGACAGCTACAGTGATATTATTTAAAAAAATTATTACATGTAACAGTCTTTATTGTTTCAAGGTTTTCCCTCATGTGCTCTTCCTTATAAGGCTCCTGTCATTAGATTAAGTCACACAATTGCTTTTAAAATAGTAACAGGTCTTTTTTGTTGTTACATATTCAATTAGAGTTCATACAGTCTTCTTCTTCCTCTTCATCTTTTCCCAATTCTTTGAAGTGTCCATGTGCTTGGTCAACCTTCTCCATATGCTCGGTCCTGCACCTCCTCACCAGCCAAGCCCTTTTCCTTCAAATCTTCTTTTAATTTAACCATCCACCTCTGCTTTTTACTCCCTCACGTCTTCTTTCTGTACTTCCATTCCCATCACTCTTTTATCCACATTTTCCTTGTCTGTCCTCATGATGTGTCCGTACCACTTCAACCTACTGTCCAGTGTGCGTACTAAATGTCTATCATGGATTATGCAACAGAAGTTACATGAGATTTTTTTTCTTTTTTTTATTCCCATGGATGTTTTTCACATCATTTGCTGTTGTCCAGAGCAGGTCACCATTGGGCCTCATTCAGTTAGAATCTTTGTTAAGTACTTTCCCTATAAAAACATGAGATTAAACATTTTTCTTGGCCGCCACTACCAACTATATTGGGTAAGTAACATATATAAAAAGGTATCATTGTTGGGTCAAGTAGTCACCAAACACAAAATGGTTAGAAGACTGTAAACCTTTATGATAAATAGAGCATACACAAAGTGGAGTAAACGAACATAGCACAAGGTTTTAAAGAATGTTAATGGTTCAAAGTTCTGTTATATTGTACAAAACAGGAAGGAATGCCAGTCACTGTTTCATCGTCATTACTGCTTGCTGAAAGTCCTTTGTATCCAAAGCCAGGAGAGTCACACTGACATCAGCCAGTAGTCAAGTATGATTGTGAACCCCATTCTGGCCCTGTCTAATAAGTGTTTCCTGTCTCTGGCCCCACCCATTTTATTGTGTTGCTTGGCAATATTTATTGTACAAAAGTCACCTGACTGGAGATGTGGGGGAATAAAAGAACGCCTACAGTACTACAGTAAGTGGATGCCCTAACAATGGCTTCACAGTCTCCACAGAAGTTCTTCATGTTTAATTTTGTGTTTAATTTCTGGAAATGTTGTATTCTTTATAGTTTTTTCTTTTTTTCACTTGGTTGCTGTTAAACTTTCATCTATTTAAATGGTTTGCTTGTTGGTGTATTGTCTCCCTCTTACCTTGCTGCTTACTTCAAACAAAATAAAGTAAATGTTTTGAGTGAATATGGGCACGTGCATCAATATGTCCGTCAATGTAATGACACTCTATCTAGAATTGTTCAAAACCTAGAGATAAAGGCCTCCTACAATCGTGGACAAGACTTTGAAGGTTTAAAATTGGATGGACGGACAGATATTTACTTATTTTTTTGCCAATGGTCGTTATTTTCGCATGACTCCTCATTCAACAGTTGCCATGATTGTTCATTCCTTACTTGCATCCTGCGCAGCAAGCAATGCTTCTTGTGTTGTCGACGTTGTCTAACATCAATGGGTTGGCCTCTTTCATAACAGAAATCCCTTTATGATGGACAGCTGGCACACCAATAGGCACTACACCAACTGCACTATCCAGTTCTCAGACAGCAGACTCTCAAAGCTGGTCTTTTTGCTGCTCACTTAGGTTGGCATCACACTGAGTCAGAGAGCATGTCCCACTTAACAAATGAGTTGCAGGATCTCATTGCTTTGAGGATGTGAGAATACGCAATAAGGAGATAAAGGATTGTACAACGGCCCACCATTTACTAAGCACAGCTTCAAATATAATATTGCACAAAGCAAGTAGCCCAAATAGTGTAACAGATCTGTGGTTTTCTCTCATAATTAGGCTATTTTTAATTATCATCCATGAAATAAAATGGTCTGTGTTTTTTGAGCTACTTTTTCAAAAAGCAAAATGGTGTTTGGGGCTATTTTCCAACTCCCCTGCACAACATTTTTGCCATTTTTTCATCAATCTGGCACCCTTACCCCTGCTATTCGCACTTGTATATGCACTTTACCATTGTAAAATCTCAGAGGGTGGTGTTCCCCTTCTGTGTTGTGTGATGGTATATACCCATTCTATCACTCTTAAATGCCCCCTGGGTTTTGACAGTACGCACCTAACCCTCTTTCACCATCCCCTGCTTTCTGTTTGTCATTTTATCTACCTCATGTATTGGGCTAAATTTTGGTTAAATGTACTGTTTTTAAGTTGTCCTTGGGCTATAAATATTTTAAGGACCTGACAACCCGGATCCCAAGGTCAACACCCTTTGGCAGCAATTCAACATAGGGCATCTCTCTTCTTGCTAAACTCTGTCATAATATGATAAAGGTAAACTGTCCAACAGATATTTGTGCTGGCCCCAGAGTTCCAAGACTGTCTTCCCTGTTTGTGCTATCCTGTTTTCCTTCATTTTTTTGAGGCCTGTATTGCTTTTTCTCTGTTCTCCATTTTCTAGTTGATTAGATTGGTCATTGTACTTCCAGATGACTACTCCTTGGCTGTCAGCTCTCACACAAAGAAGCCCACCTCTATGATATGGAACAACATCAAACCTGCGTGCAGAATGCCACGACTGAGTCACTGGGGATGTCACACATCATAGCAGGAGCAGGCCACAACTGCTCACAACTTGCTAAGATCATGTAATTGAAGACTTTGGATGAAATGTGCTTGAAATGTCATAATACTGTCATAGGAGCTTTACAAGAAATTGTCAGCTGAAGAGAAGAAGAAATGCTTGAAAATCTTTAAACCCAACGTGAAAAAAAAATGCAACACTAACATCATCACATGGGGCATTATGACTCCAGATTGTGCCAGTGGTAAATGAGGAGTGAGTTGAAGACTCCAGCACTCTAAATATGAGCACTTTATATCTGAAGATCGAAGACAGGAGCAACAAATTCATTTTGTCGTGGCCATTCCATTCTATAAACAATTCTGTCCATCTGGGAATTAACCAATAACAAAGTCTTTCAATCTCTAGTTGCCGTTTCATCTTTGAACTCATAGTTGTGTTCATTGCAAGGCAATAATCCTCCCAGTAACTTTAGATATTTACATAAAAGTCACATTTTCAACAATAACTCAGAAAAAGTTTCAACAGTAGCTCAAATTGGGCCCATATCTTTAGTTGTTAGTTTGGTCAAAGTGAAAGTGAGTGGAATCTTTTACCAGAGGTTCTCCCATAACCAAATATTCAGCCTTCAGCTTTACTATAAGTGTAGCTTGGACTGAAATTCAGCACTGATGAATCAACAAGGATTTTCTTTTTTGCTAGTGTCCACTCTTGACTACATTTTCAAGAAACTAATTTTTTTCAATCCATTTTTTCACATGAACAATAAAGTACTGTAATAATGAAGTGACTAGCAAACATTTACATCAGGCTTGGCATGTTACATAAAACAGCAACCCAGTCTTCACAGCCTGTGGTCTAGTATAAACATATCTAATTGTGAGTGGAGACTGTCACAAAGCTTTAGCATTAACATTAATCTTAAATTAGACATGCAACTTTCAATTTTATTGTGAGTCCTGGCACAAAAAGGGTAGACACCCTTTAACATAGATTTTTTTTTCACCAATTTGGTTGATAACTTCCAGGTTTTTAGAGCTTTGAAATTTAGATTTGACCATCATTATGTCATTCATTATGTAAATAATGTTGTAAAAAAAATGACTGATATGACCCGACTTCTGTGGGCATGAAAAGTTGGCATTTTAGTCTATAACGTTGTAATTTGTATCTAATGAAAGTCTACAACCTCTCAGATGTTTGTCTTCAGTAGTTCCATTTTGTCGTCAGTTATGCAAGACTGTTGAAGGGAAGATGACCAGTAGTATAATCTCCATGCTATGGTCTTCAGCAGTGTGCAGTCAGTCTGGGATCGATAAAATTAGTCTTTACTTGACTCTGCAAAAGAAAGGCCTTCACTGTGCTCTGAGCTGGCATATGTCATGTTGCTCCAAGTTGTCCCAGTGTGCATGAATGGCTTCAGGGTTGCTTCCTTCCCTACACCCAATGTTGCCATGACCAGAACAGGCTTAAACAAATTTGAGGATGTATAAATTTATGTGCTGTACTGAAAAACACATTACTGTATCTTAGACAGTAAGCAAAAATACAGATATAAAAAGTAAAGCCGATGTCACATTCTGCGACTTATAGTTGTGGCATACATCATATTAATTGACTGCAGTTGCTGAAGTTGTCGTCAGACCATGTCAGTTTAAATGACTGAAAACTGATGGCTATGTCATATTTAGCGATCACTTGCCAACCTTAAAGCACAGTCCTGAGCACCACTTTTCCTGACAGCTAATAGCATGCTGCATGATGGAGCCAGCGCTGTACGAAGACTTAACAGCTGTGATGAGTTCAACTACTGTCTTTAGCCCTTTTTTTTTTTCAATTCTGTTTTAGTATGTCTTTTCTGTTTGTGAGATTCAAGACACATATGGTCCTTATTTCTTCTCACTGCTTTCTGTGCATCATACTTCTGGATGAGTATTCATTGGTTGTCAGCTCTTCTGCACACACAGCCTGCCCCTCTGACTAAAAGCAAAATCAAGATTACAGATCAAAGTGTTACATTCAAATCTAATCAAAGCTACATCTTAAAAGGATGAGCTATAGAAGAAATTATATTTATACCCAAATATCACATTATTCCTACTGATTGCTGGTTTCAATTCAAAAGAATAGTTTCCTGTAAAATTATATTTTGTAATGACCATCAACAAAAGCCAAGTTTAGAATTTGGTTTTGTTAAGTTTGACTTGTTTGTATGGAATGCTACTTGCTTTTAATACTTTTAAAAAGTCACTAGGAAAAGCAGAAATTGATCTACAGCAGGAGTGTGTTACTCATGTGTTACTCAAGAGCTATTGACAAGTTCAAGAGTAAGCAACTCCAGTGAACTAATAATATTAGTACAAAGTTTAAAAAAATACAAGTATTGTATAAAGAAGAGTACTCTGTCAGTTACATCTGGTTAACTTATGGCGCTTTAACTGAAACCTAATATATATACATGCATACGGTATATACATTCACTGGCCACTTTATTAGGGAAGCCTTACTAGTACCGGGTGGAACCCCCTTTTGCCTTCAGAACATTTGTAATTCTTTGTGGCATAGATTCAACAAGGAGCTGGAAACATTCCCCAGGGATTCTGATCCACATTGACGTGATAGCATCACGCAGTTGCTGCAGATTTGTCAGCCACACATCCATTATGCAAATCTCTTGTTCCACCACATCCAAAAGGTGCTCCATTGGATTGAGATCTAGAGACTGTGGAGGCCATTTGAGTACAGTGAGCTCATTATCATGTTCAAGAAACCAGTTTGAGATGATTTGAGCTTTGTGACATGTCAAGTTATCTTGCTGGAAGTAGCCAAAAGAAGATGGATACACTATGGTCATAAAGGGATGGACATGGTCAGCAACAACACTCAGGTAGGCTACGCCATTTAAACAATGCTCAATTGCTACTAAGGGGCCCAGACTGTCGATATAAGGCAGAATGGATCCATGGTTTCATGTTGTTGACGCCAAATTCTGACTCTACCATCTGAATGTTGCAGCAGAAATAGGGACTCGTTACACCAGGAAACATTTTTTCCAGTCTTTTATTGTCCACTTTTGGTGAGCCAGTGTGAATTGTAGCCTCAGTTGCCTGTTCTTAGCTGACAGGAGTGACAGCCGGTGTGGTCATCTTCTGCTGTAGCCCTACTGCTTCAAAGTTTGACGTGTTGTGCATTCAGAGATGCTCTAATCATTTTCCTCTGATGATGTATCCTGGTGTGGGGTTGAATGCTTAGGAATAAAAACCATTTTAAGAAACATATGTTTAAGCACTGCGGTGGGTTGGCATCCTGCCCGGGATTGGTTCCTGCCTTGCGCCCTGTGTTGGCTTGGATTGGCTCCAGCAGACCCCCGTGACTCTGTGTTCGGATTCAACGGGTTGGAAAATGGATAGATGGATGGAAGGATGTTTAAGCATGGCTGATGTTTTGAATTTCACATTTTCAGGGTATTTTTCCCTTGGTTAGGGGTTTTGAACAGTGTAGAATTAATTCTAAAGACTATTTAGAGCCTGGAGTTGTTTTATTCTATATTACATTTTTTGTAACATCTTTTTCAGTGCAATTTTGTGCATTACTGTCTTAACATGGCTATGTAATTCTCTGGAAGTGTGTATTGTGTGAAGTCCATCCATCCATTTTCCAACCCGTTGAACACGGGGTCACGAGGGTCTGTTGGAGCCAATCCCAGCCAACACAGGGTGCAAGGCAGGAACCAATCCCGGGCAGGGCGAAAACCCACCGCAGGACACAGACACCCACACCCACACACCAAGCACACACTAGGGACAATTTAGAATCGCCAATGCACCCAACCTGCATGTCTTTGGACTGTGGGGAAACCGGAGTACCGGAGGAAACCCACGCAGACACGGGGAGAACATGCAAACTCCACGCAGGGAGGACCCGGGGCTCCTAACTGCGAGGCAGCAGCGCTACGACTGCGCCACCATGCCGCCCCTTTATGAAGTCACTATTGCGATATGCTAAAAGGTCAGCGTTTCTTTAACATCTGAGATTACTGAGAGAAAATAAAACTTTGGCATGCAGTTTTTCTGTTTAAAACCCCTGTTTACATATACAGTACTTGATTTGATTTGTTTTACTTCTGAATTTAGCTTAGTGTTTTTGCTTTGTTGACAGGTAAAACTGATCTTGCCTTAATGAACCCTGCCTTGTTTTAGACTACATCTTATCTTCTGGTCCCCTTTATTCTTTCCTGCTTCACAATTTGCAAAGAAAAAAAAAATGCAAAAGAATAAAAATGCAAGGAATAACGATCTGATATATTAATGACTGTAGCCGCAGGAGTGTAAGGCGAGTTTAAACACGGGTAAAACGCGTGCCAAAAGAAATCTCTCAGTCCAAAAGTTTGTTTTAAAATATTTAGTGAAAATTCACAGCAAACTATCCACACAAAAATAAAGAATAAAGTTGTTACACACGTAGAATAAAAATGTATCTTCTCTAAACTTAGCTTTTTTTATAATATATACTTAAAGATTCTTTACTTCTTCTTCTGTACGCTTTAAACATACGGCGCATCACATACAATTAAGTGCTTTGTCTTTAAGGTTAATTGGCACATAAAACACACATGCAAGGCACGGTTTAAAACCATGTGCCCTCTACGTCTTACTCATGGCAAGGCTGATCACAAACTGAGAAAAAGTGTTTAGTCATAGAGGCTAGAAATAGTTAGAATATACCAATTCAGTTCAACCTGTGGGGGTTATAGGAACCTCCCATAGATCATGAGCTAATATTTAGTAAAACATTCATATAACTTAAATAACTTGCAAATGGCTCAAAAATCACAAATTAATTAGTTATTACTATAAAATTATAAAAAATATTGTCCCACAATAACTTTAAGAATGTAAGATGGTATTCAGTACTTAATTATATCAGTTTGTTTTGTATTAAGGTGTGCATTTATTTGTTATTATTTTGGTATTACTTTATTGTCCTTTGAATTATCCATTACCATTTTCTGTGTCCTGTAATTTAAAGCAACTACATTACCAATGTTCCTTAAGAAATCAGAACTGTTACTGTCTCTACCTTTCTTGCATTCTTCTATATCATTTTACATGTCTCCCTTGCTCATTCACAATTATTTAGTTGGGAGTTTACAAGAACATTATAAGTATTCTATAACTTTCTTTTATCTACATGCACTGTCATAATAAATGTGTTATCTTTTCAATGAGAAAAAAAAACAAAAGCTATAATTACTGCTAGTAAAATATATTTATATTAATGAAAAGGTTTTGAGCCTGAACCAGAAAGCGATATTCTTTGGCACAGATTTTGCATATTAAAATATATAGATTACGAGATTCCAGCATTTACTGTTTATGCTGCGCTTCTCATTTCAGAACCAAGTCAACAAGGATGCCTAAAACCAAGATTCAATGTCATTCAATATCACTGAGTGTCAATGAGCAACATATGTGAGGGAACTCCTTCTTATTTAGTTAATGTGTACCAGTTGGAGTCCCTTTGATAAGCCACAGTCAAGAGATGGGATACAGAATGCTGCTGTGACAGAAAGTCTTTCAAAGACAACACAAGGTATTCAAAAGAAGAACATGTCACTACTATGGATCAGATCATAATGGAGAATCAAGGAATGATGGTTTAAGAGATATCAAACATCAAATGGATTATTTAAGGATCAGCTCTAAATTCTTCATGAACAATTAAAACATTGCCACAGTCTTTGGAAGCCTGAACCTGTAACCATCGATAGTCATAGACCGAGGATAAGCCGGGCAAATGAAGAGACGCACAGTCAGAAAGGGTATGTGCACAATGTTTCAGTGCTTTATTTTAAAACAAACAGTGTCCTAAAGTGCAGTTCATCTTCAATAAATAAATAAACAATCCATACAAATCCAGCGTATATTGTGGATGATAAAAGCAACAAATCTAAAATCCAAATAAAATAGTCTTTTAAATTCAGGTAAAACCATCCCAGGCATTAAATTATTGCTCAGCGAGCTCACTCCAGTGGGTTTTCCAACTGGTGTAGGCGGCAACAATACAACCATCTCCCCTGATTCCCGTCCCGTCTGCCTCAACCGGCATCATCTGGGACAACATAGCAAGACCTCCATCATCCCATACACCAGAAGGTTCATTCCACATTCCAGCTCCTCCTCTGATCAACGGGGACACCCCTCGGGGCGCCATTCACTTCGCTTCGTTTGCAATGCCAGGGTTGCATTGTCTCCTCTCCTCCGTGCTCACTGCTGCTGCTGCCATCTGATTTCTACCCAACTTTCTCATTTACTTATCCACTTGATTGTCTTCTTTTGCCTTTTTAACATTGGCCCTCTCTCGATGTCACCGTGTAGGCGCCCTTTATAGTACCAATTGGGTGCAGGTGCAGTATTTTACCTGCTTTGAGGTGTGAATGAAGCACCTGACCGATCTGCCCATATTTGCACGTGAATGGTTGATTAGCAAAGCACCCTAATCAACCTCAGAGAGGCATGTGCATGTTCTGATATGCACCTGCACAAATCCGGAGCCTGCACACTAAGGGACTTATGACTATTTTTTTAAAATATGTAATACCACAAACCTCTCTCATCATAAACATGAGCAAGGTTTTGGCACATTGGATGCCCAGAATGATGACTCCTGAAATGAAGCATCACCACATCTAATGTTTCAAGGGGAATCTCAAGCTAATCAATGTAAGCTGGGAGAAATAAGAAGTGCTTCATAACTGGGGATGAAATTTAAACACATCACTCTGACCAAGAGTACAACAGCAATGGAAGCCTGGTGATCGTTCAACAACAAAGAAATTGAAAATCCAAGCCAGTGCAGGAAAACTTGTGAGCACAATTTGTTAAAATGCCAATAGTGTAGTCCTTATTGACAAGATGTCTCAAAATGCCAACATAACTTGTCAATATTACACTTATTTGCTTTCACATTTGCAATTGTCAATTAGGGAAAACAGCAAGTTAAGCTGCTGACCAACCCCATCTGCCTCGTGACAATATATATATTTATACCAGTAACAGCGCACTGCACGATAATGTGCAGTGAATACACTTGACTTGAGTATTCATAGTTTTCATACTCTTTCTCTGTACGATTAGCATTTGTTTGCTCAGAGGTTGATGCGCTTGCTGTTTCAAGAGCAGCTCTTCTTTTCTCCACCCTAGCGACCCGCTTCTTCTCTTCTTTTGTCAGCATCTTTTCGCATTAAAACTGATTAAGTCAGTGTTTGTGTTGTAATTACTTAGGACATTTTCTTAATTTTTCACTTAGGCTGGCATGTAAGTCTTCAATCTGCCTCAAGAATGATTTAAGATATGAAGAGGTAGGGGAAGTGACGGCGAAGGTGGTAGGGAATGAGAACGGCGCCCATACGCATGCACCGCACGGCTGCCCTGCTGAGTTGATTCTACAAAAAAATAAAATAAAAATAAAAAGAAGAATAACCTTGGAGGTCAATCATCACCCTGAAAGTGAATAGTAGACATCATGTGTACCAAATTTCAGGTCAATAGGTCAAACGGTTTATGAGCTACAAGTGATTTAAAATCCTGGACAGACAAACGAACTGCCACGGTAGCGCATTATATATAAAGATAAAGATAAACCCTTGACACATATTTTTAGGAAGTCACTATGCACTGGAGAGATTCTGAAGGACTGGAAAATGGCAAATATCATCCCATTATATAAAAAGGGTGACAGGGCAGATCCAAGCAACTATAGGCCAGTAAGCTTAACATGCATCACAGGAAAATTAATTGAAGGAATTATTAAGGATAAGATTGAGCAACACATGGCAAGGACAGGAGTTATTCTGAACAGTCAGCATGGGTTCAGAAGAGGGAGGTCATGTTTTACTAACATGCTGGAATTCTATTAGGAGGCAACAAAATGATACGATCAAAGTGGAGCAGATGATATTATTTATCTGGACTTTCAGAAAACATTTGATAAGGTGCTACATGAGAGGATGGGCATCAAACTAAAAGAAGTGGGAGTTCAGGGTGATGTTTTTATATGGGTGCAGAATTGGCTCAGACACAGGAAGCAGAGGGTGATGGTGCGAGGAACCTCAACAGAACTGGCCGATGTTAAGAGTGATGTGACACAGGGGTCAGTGCTACGTCCGTTGCAATTTTTAATATATATAAATGATTTAGATAGGAATATAAGTAACAAGCTGGTTAAGTTTGCAGATGATACCAAGATATGTGGATTAGCAGATAATTTGGAATCTATTATACAGTATCATTACAGAAGGCCTTGGATAGCATACACGCTTGGGAAAATTTGTGGCAGAAGAAATTTAATGTCAGTAAATGTAAAGTATTACACAAAGGAAGTAAAAATGTTAGGTTTGAATACACAATGGGAGGTCAGAAAATCGAGAATACAGCTTATGAAAAGAATTTAAGAGTCATAATGGACTCTAAGCTATCGAATTCCAGACGGTGGTCAGAAGTCATTAAGAAAAGGCAAAAAAAAATGTTAGGATATATAACACGGTGTGTGGAGTACAAGTCCAAGGATGTTCTGCTCAACCTTTATAATGCACTGGTGAGGCCTCATCTGGAGTACTTTTTACAGTTTTGGTCTAAAGGCTGCAAAAAGGACATAGCAGTGCTAGAAAAGGCCCAGAGAAGAGCGACTAGGCTGATTCCAGAGCTACAGGGGTTGAATTACGAGGAAAGATTAAAAGAGCTGATCCTATACAGTTTAAGCAAAAGAAGATTAAGAGGTGACGTGATTGAAGTGTTTAAAATTATGAAGGGAATTAGTACAGTGGATCGAGACTGTTATTTTAAAATGAGTTCATCAAGAACATGTCAACACAGTTGGAAATTTGTTAAGGGTAAATTTCGACAAACATTGGGAAGTTTTTCTTTACACAAAGAAAGAGAGACAGAAGAAGAAGAGAAAGAATTGTTGTTTGTTGCTGTATTATTGTGTTTGCTTACTGTGCTTGGGTAGGAAACATTAGGGAAGAGTTTCCCACAGCTAAATAAAAGCCGTGTTGCGCTGTACTTGTGTCTGCGCCTGTCTGTGTCAGGTTTTGAGGGCTGGAGCATTCTCCTGCAGACCGCAGTGAGTAAAGCCTTTTATAATCATGCTCCTTCCTATATTTTAGACTGCCTGTCCCCCTACAATACAAGCCATAACATAACATCTTCTAACAGTGGTCCGCTTATTATTGCAAGAGCCAAGCTTAAAAGGAGTGGTGAAGTGGCCTTTTGCTATCATGCACCAAAAATCTGGAATACTTAAACAATTGAAACATGCTAGGCTAACATTGTGGAACATTTTAAGAAACTCACAATTTTCAAATTTTGCCTTTTGTACAGCTTCAGTTTGGTTCTACTCCTAATAACCTAGATGCACACAGATTGATAATTGTTTAAAGTAAATCTGAAATCATTATTAATCTTTACTTCTCTCGGTTTACTTTTCCAGGTCTTCTTTGGCAGCGATCTACACCACCACCACCTGATCAAAGTCCTGTGCAGTCCCCTGTGTTGTGTGACTGAAGGTGGATATTTCACACATTACCAGCGCTATATCAACTGTACATAGCAATTGTGCCTGCTGATCATTTTGAGCAGGATAGAGGAAAGTTCAATTAGAGACACTGAGCTCAATGTACCGTACTTGACTGAAATGGGATATACAGTAAGCCTGTCTGTCATAGATAGATGTAAAACAAAGTAGGTGTAAATAACTACAAAACACAACTTGAAGTAAAATAAAATTACTTATTTATAGTATAAATGTATACTTTTCTGTTCAACTGTAGTAGCATATCATGTTTTCAAATGAAAAAAACTGTAGAATTTAAAAGGAAGAAATTTTTTATAGCATACTTTGAGAAAACTCAGTGATAGAAAAGTATACTATTACGCATATAACTCAAAACACATTATTGTACACAGTATAATAGGTGAAATGTGGAAAAAAGACTTTAGATAACTGTCAAAAGAAAGTAAATTTGTCATTAGAGCATTACATGTTTTAGTTGACAGCATACATTTTTGCAAAAATCAATTTAAGATTGGTCTGGCTTAATTATGTGATATGCCAAACATATTGTACATTAATTATAACAATAGCTTACTGATTTAGAGTGTTATGCTTTACACAAACTTGTCAGAGAGAGAGGTAATTTGTTAAAAAGTTTATGCCTCCTACATGATTAATTAAACAGAAATACACATCTGCTAATTCATGCACATATGATCTTTCATTTTGAGTTTAGTTTACCATAGTATTGAGATTCTGTGCCCAAGGACAGACTGATAGAATAAATGTGTAATAGCTACCTTATGATATATATATATATATATATATATATATATATATATATATATATATATATATATATATATATATATATATATATATATATATATACACATGCATGTATTTGCTACAGTTTCTAGCATCGTTTTAAAGCAGAAGGATTTTTGAATTACAAATATAAAAGCAGTGTGCAGTTTCCACCATGATAATCAATGCTTGAAGTGGAGCCCAATTACTGACAATACTTATAGTGATACAGTGACATTCGATTAAATAGTTTTTTCTGAAGAGGTGTTGGTACTCACTTGTGTGCTAAGAAAACATGCTGGTACAATGCTACTTGCCATTGTTGCATCATTGTGATATGATGACAGTCAACTAAACTTTGAGGTGGGTTGTGTCCCCCGTGAAGACACGCTAAGAACTGTGTACCAGTGAGTACCGGCCAACTTCAAACACTGGTGACTATGAGAAATTGATGCTTACTTAAAATTGCTTCTGGTGGAATAGTAGCCTCAGATATTGGCATCCTGCTGTTTTACAGAGCTGTGTGTTGTGCTGGAGTTACATCTGTCACAGGTATTTGTGGAGATGGAGAAATTCTTTTGATTTGTGGTGCTGAGATTGTAATCTTCTGCATTATTACTTAATAGTTGTTTTTATTTTTTTTTTGAGAGCTAACATTATTTATGTCCATACCCCTTCCATACACTGTGCCAGATGCTGGCAAGATAGGTGACCCTGTAATGGATTAAGATAATTCAATAATGAATGCATTGATTACATTATATAATAGTAATGTGAAAACTTGCTTCAAGTCAGTACCCATTTTTGCAACTCCCTTCCCAATGCTTCAGGTGTGCCTGTAAATGAGTGCGCACCTGCGCCATCTCCTGAGCAGGTGGGCACACAAACACACATGCACACCCTTCAGGGGTGTAGTATGCGTGACAGTGGAATGGGTGCCCAGGGCCCTTGTCAGCTGAAGGTGGGAGAATGTAGAAGGGGTAAGACTGAGAGAATTGGAGGTTGTTCAGGGCCACTTATGGACGTAAGTTGGTTTATCTGGATGAGCTGGGCGGGAATTGTGTTATAAAAGAAAGCTTAGTGAACCATCTGAGCTTTAGTGAGAGAGATGGTAAAACAAAACTTAAGGCTGAATTAAAAGAAAGCTTGTTGGGACTAAATGTGCCTGGATGTGAAGTGCTAAGAAAGGAAGAAAATTTGGGAATGTGCAATTTTCACAATTTTTGAGATATGTATTGTGCATTTTTATAGCACATTTTAATAACTATTTATTGCTTTCACATTTTTGGAAAGTGCACTTTTGAAGTGTTTTTATTTATTTATTGCAATGAGAAGTCAAGCAAAATGACATTATTGCACAATAAAGTGTACGTTTTCTCAAATTGCACCTCTGTGTCCGCCTCTTACTGTTCCACTGGCCTTGGTCCCTCTGTCAAGGTTCTGGGGTCTGCCAGATTTACCAGTTAAGGACCTAAGGGCCTAACATACATTTTATGGCAAATCTGCTTTCACCCTCTGATGGCAATAGATGGTTTTGATTGGCTGTTGTCCAGGTGTATTCATTTTTTCAACAAATTATCTCTTTCAGCCAATAGCAAATGGCAGCAGTTTTCAATCACCCTTGAATCAGTTCTAAGCTTCTTTGTAACATTATGATACAGAAGTGCCCAGTGCACCCTCAGCACCTCCCTCTGCCAACTATGCTAGATAATGCTTTGATTTACAGTTCTAAACGCATAAATCAACAATTGCATATTGAACCAAAAAATTGTTTTAATTTTTTAAAGAAACACTGCATAAAAAAACAAATTTAAAAACTATTTCCGTAGTTTTGTCACACAAAACCTCAAACAAACAAATTTCTTTATGTTTTCATTTGTGTATTTTAATCAGTTTATTGCCTGCCTATTTGCAGTCCTGCATGCAATTTATACAAGTTTGAAAATAAATGAATGAATAATAAGTCTGTGAAATAAAAAAAAATATATATATTTCTTTCAATTCCTTAATTTTGTGTCTTGTCGGGTAGGTAACAACGGCTCTCTTTTCTAATATGGGTTTCCATCTGAAGGTCCAGGTTTAAGTGTCTAATTCACACTCTGCACAATGCCATGAGTGTTTCCCCTCTAGCTGTGCATTTCATGAGGATGTCACAGTAAGTAATGAGCACAAGAACAAAAGAAAGTGCTCGTAAAATGGATAGTCAAGGTCAAGTTGTCCAGCTAGAGACTCAGCTGCCAAGCCTGCTAAAGCTTGGGCTTGATTCATATTAGCAGTTCTTGCTGATTAATGCACTGTTTTCTTTTCCATTGGCACACCCAGTGTTGGTTAGTGCCAAGACCTCACAGAACATAGCTTGTTTTCATGTGATGCTGGTGCTAGCATCACTGTCTGCTACTGAAACGGCTTGGAGAAAATACGGGGGCAATGAAGTCATGTTTTGGGAATTTTTTACCAACAATAAAAAATATTTCAGATTTCTTACTTAGCAGAGAGGTAAGGAGACTGATAATGCTTGTACTGAGGAGGATTGTTTACGTGGCCCTGCATTGAACTTCTGAAGTGGTCTTTTGCAAAAAGACATTAGCCTTTAAAAATAAATTTTTGCCTCCTGGATTGATCTGTTTTAAGAGGTTGGGTGTCTCTTCGCTTTGTCGTGAAGGGCTTAAAATGATATGTTGCAAACAGTTTGGAGTTGTGTTGGGAACGAAAGGGGGCAAGGAGTGGCCATTGCATTCATGCTGCGGGGGAAAGAGGCAGAAACTGGTGGATAATGTTGGCAGACTGGATAGACGCAGTGAGCGGTCAACAATGCAGTCAACATGGAACAAGACAGTGAGGCATGGAAATTACATTCTCACTGGAGAGGGGCAACATAGGGTGTACAACATGATCAAAGAGATACAAACAGAGGCAGAAACAGGGAGCTACAGGTGAAGAAGAGCAGAGCGAAGAAGGAGGATGATGCTGCTAGATACAACTGAAAGTCAATTGGAGTGTTCCTATCTATTGCTGTAAAGGAGCTTCACATGGCCCAAAATACAAGGCTGACAGGAGGTCTGAGGTTGGAGAGAAGGCTGATCATATAATAAATGGGAAGAGCTGAGCTGTCACTTCTACAGTGGCAAGAAAAAACTATGTCAACCCTTTGGATATAACCACATTTCTGGATAAATTTATCATAAAGTATGGTTAATCTTCATCTAAGTTACAATAATGAAGAAACAAAATATGTGTTAACTAACAGTGCAAAAATTATTATATTGTTCTCATACATATTGAATTCATAATTCAAACATTCACAGGTGAACATTAGAAACTTGCCAATGACTTCAACAAAAACTAGTTAGAGTCAGGAGCAAACCAAGAGTGCAATCAAGCAAAAAATATCGGAGTTATAGTTTAGAGATGGCCAATGAATAAAGACAAAAATATTTTGAGTTTGCTATTCAGAAGAAACATCTGCCAACGAGAAGTACGCCTTGCAAGAAAGAGTTCTCAGAAGATCTAGTATGAAAAATTAGAACATAAAACATAACAAGTTTGACAAACAAGAGGAGACCATTCTGTCCATGAAGCCCATTTGTTCAGCTAATAGCTAAGTTGTCACAACATTTCATTGAGATTCTTCTTAAAGGTTGTCAAGGTTTCTGCTTCAACTACATGTCTTAGTAGTTTGTCCCAGAGTCCCACAACTCTCTGCATAAAGAACTGTTTCCTGGATTCAGTCTTAAATGCAGTTCCCCTTAATTTCCCCTGAAGTCCTAAAGTCCGTCATTCACCTTTAAGCAGAAAGAATGTTGCTGGATCTACTTTATCAATGCCTTTGAGGATTTTAAATATCTGGATTAGATCTTCACTCAATTTCCTATGCTTGAGACTAAACAGGTTTAAATCTCAGAGTCTGTCAGAGTAGGACATGTCCTTAAGATCTTGTTGATTTGCAGAAAGGTGAAAAGAGTTACAAAGTAATTTCAGAAGGTTTAGATATTCATTAGTCCACAGTTAGACAAATTATGAATAAATATAGAGAATTTAGTATTGTGTGGGGGCACAGACAAGGTAACTCGAAAGGCACCACACAAAATGCTGAATGAGAGAAATAAGAACTCTAGAGTAACAGCTAAATGCTTGAAGGAATTATTGGAACAGGTTAACGTTTATAGCACTTAACACTGAACAGACATGGTGTTTATAGCAGGACACCAAGGAGGAAGCCACTGCTCTCTAAACAAACATCACTTCATGCCTGAAGTTTGTCAGACCATCATCAGGAAGAATATGCAACGGTTCATGTGTAGTAAGAAGTGCACTGCTTACCAACATGAAAACATCATGCTAATGATGAAGTATATGGTGGAGGGAGCTTCATAATCTGGGGGTGCTTTGTTGACTCAAGGCCTGGACAGCTTGCAATCATCAAGGGGGAAAATGAAATCTCAAGTTTACCAAGCTTTCCTACAGAATAATGTCAGTGTGGACATCCACCAGCTGAAGCTCAGTACAGGTTGGATAACCCAGCAGGACAATGACCATAAACATCAAAAAAATCTATAAAATGGCTTCAAAATGAACATCCGCCTTTTGGAATGGCCCAGTCACAGCCAAAACCTTAATCCACTGGAGATGCTGCGGAGTGACATTAAAACAGTTGTTCACACCATAAATCTTAAGAATATGGCTGAACTGAAGCAGTTAAGTAACAAAGAATGGTCCTCCTGAATGTTGTGCAGGTCTGATTCACAGCTACCTACAGCACTGATTTAAGCTTACTGCTGCCAAAGGAAGTTCAACCAGTTATTAAATCCAAGGGTTTCTTTACATTTTCCAAAACAAACTGTGACTACTTGATAGGCTTGTTAAATAATAACAAGTAGTGTGAAGTCAAGCATTCAAGCTGTCAAGTCACTACATTCATAATGGCTAACATGGTACAACACCCTAGTACTATAAATAAAGACAAAAAAGATTATAATTGTCTGTGTGTTGTTAGCCTAAGCATTTTGTGTTTGTCTATAAATGTGACTGTGATAAAGATCAAATCACATTTTATGACCACTTAAACCAAGTCATCCCAAAGGGTTCACATAACTTTTTCTTGCCACTGTATGAGGTATCACTGTTTTCTGTTTTGTCACTTATTACAGTAACAATGAGAAAAATAGTATTGCCTAAATATTTGTTCGCCTATATTACACATGTAAACTTTTAACAGTTAAAAATCCTCTTTACAATCCTGACTGCTTCTCAAAAAGGCATGAGCCAAGAATGTCTGATCATTTATTTTCAACCTTCTTGTTTCAGCAGTGATGTTGTTAGTGCCAAGAAGATAGTGGGGTTTCTGATGGAGAACAGGGGCAAAAAGTGTCCCATTTCACTCTGGTCACATATGGAATTAAAAGTGTCAAGACAGAAGAGAAAAAATGATGCAGTATGGGATTGAACAATTTGTTCTCATTGTTATATTATTTTTTGCCCAAACCCTACCTATGCTTTTAAAAATTTTAAACTGTACCCGAAATTAATAAAAAATAATAAGTGCTAAAATTCACATGCTAGCTATGACTTCTGTCGGTAGTCAGGTGCCGGATTGTAATTTCGTAGTAAGGTTTGCATATACTCAGGGTTACACACTCATCAGTTCCAGAAATGGTCCATTCCATTCATCAAAAGTTATTCATTAAGTTAATGCCACTAATGACTGAATGACTGTATTAACAAGTAATGGCTTTCCAGAAACCTCTGGAAAGCAATGTGTTTGGGTATGTCAAGGCAGAATTAACAGAACATTTTGAGGATGGATTTCACTGGGTGTCTTTGCAGAGTTAGCAAGAGTAGACAATAAAGGAAAACTACAAATAACTTCCAACTTAACACTGGAAAATGCTGATGGAAGCACCCAGCTGAGTGAAGTCATGCAAGAATGTTTCGGGTGAGAACAAAGCATAGTTACACCCATTAACCTTTGCAGCAAAACAAGACAATGGTCACAGTCAAAGTGCTCTCAATGATGTTTGTTTCCTAAGAGACATCAATTACCCAGAAAAATTTCAAATTCAAATCTGACCCTGACACTTTGTTCACCTAGATGGTCATATGAATTCTGAATAAATCAATGAATCAGGCAGCTGATGCAGAAACGTCAGCCGGAGGCACATTGCATGACTTCTGTTCAGAAGAGATGTCCAACTTTATGACTGGAGTTACTGATCTCATTGCCCTGAGGATGTCAGATTACATGATCAGGAATCGTAAGGGATGATGAATTACATAACTCTGTAACTATCTTTCATCATAGTTACACATTTCCAAAGTATTGTAAGCTTGCTGCATGCTAATAGGCCTGACAGCAGCAGTGCTATACAAAGGCCTCCCAGGTATGATGAGGTCAACCACAGTATCAACACCCTTTTTTCCTTTTCTTATCCTGCAATGATACAACAAACATCAGACATCAAACAGAAGGTCCTCCCTTTTGGTGGTGCAATTCAAAAGACACGCAAAACTAATTGCTTATGTTTGACTTCTATGCATTATACTTAAAGGTCACACACACTGGTCTACCCCTACAACTTAAGACAAAATCAATCAATCAATCAATCAACATTTATTTATATTGCACATATTCATACAAAAAAATGTAGCTCAAAGTGCTTTACAAAATGAATAGAAAAATAGAAGACACAATAAAAAATAAACATAAGTCAACATTAATTAACATAGAATAAGAGTAAGGTCCGATGGCCAGGGTGGAGAGAAAAAACAAAAAAAACTCCAAAAGCTGGAGAAAAAAAATAAAAAAATAAAATCTGTAGGGTTTCCAGACCACGAGACCGCCCAGTCCCCTCTGGGCAATCTACCTAACATAAGTCAAACAGTCCTCTTTGTATTTAGGGTTTTCATGGAAGGACCTGATGATGATGGTCACGTAGACTTCTGGCTTTCAGTCCATCAATGTTGGTGCATCATGATGCTTTGAGTAGGCCACCACCACAAAGAAACCGGAAAAAGAAACAGAAGAGAGAATCAGACCTATTTGATTAAAGGCCGTGTCACATTAAATGACTTTTACTGCAATTTTCAGTTATAGCCTTCATTTATATAATCTTAGCAAGTCAGAGGCAGTCGGTGGGCTTCTGTGAAGGTTGGTTACATAAATGTGACATGTCCAGTGACTCCTCTAACTCGTTCATAACTCAATCCGCTAAAATCAAAGAGGTTTGATTTTGTTATTAGCAGTAAGGGTGGGTTTTGTGTGCATGAGAGCTGACAACCAATGAAATCTAGAAATACACTGCCTAAAGTGCAGCGACGAGGAATAAGGAATGCGGGTTTTTGGACCTCCCAACCAGAGGAGAAGCTTGTTTGTCTAATGTCTCATGTTTATGTACAATGGCAAAATGAAAAAAGGAAGACAAAAGGGATGAGATGGTAGCTGAAATTGCTGTTTCTGTTAACCATTCGTACAGCACCAGCTCCATCAGGCAGCACTCTATTGGCAGTCACAAAAAGGGGCATGCAAGACTTTGTTGAAAGGTCAGCATACTGCCACTAAACTTGACATGCCCAGTGATTTTCACTGACATGGTCCATTAACAAGATCAGCAGCTGCAGTTGGCAAGTTTGACATACTCAACGCCTAGAAGTCACGTAATATGACATGAGCTTTAGTCGGGGTGAGTCACAAACTGTTCCTGACTCACAAAGATTACATAAATGAAGTCTATGACCAAAAATCACTGGAAAAATCATGTAGTGTGATAAGACATTTAGATAACATTTAAAAAAAATGTATTAATGAGATACTGGGACACTTAGCTAGTCACTAATTAGTTAAGCTTAATGGATGAATAGTCACAGTTTGTTATTTAAATGTCTTATAAATTTATGTTCTTTTGGACCGTTTACCTTTAAAAGCTCAAAGCTATGCAATACAGTAATTACAATCAGCCCGTTAACCCTACAAACATGGTGTGCTATGAGAAATATAGATTTGTTCAGAGTTAGCTGTTGGCACAAGATAAAAATGTCAAGTTCTACAGGTCAGGAGTGAGTAAAATATCAAACCACAAAATAAGTATTGTAATGTGGCTAGGAGCACAATACACAAAACTCATCATCCATGGCAATGCTGTGGAGTCAGAAAGAAAAACCAAGTTCTTCAGGATGCACATCATGATAGACCTGACATCAACCAAACACTACCGCCCTTGTCAAGAAAGCACAGCAGCACCTTCGCTTTCTGCGACAGATGAGGAGAGTAAACCTCCCCCTGCTGTCCTCACAACATTCTACAGAGGTGCTGTAAAAATCATCTGACCAGTAGCCTCACCATCTGGTATGGCAGCTGCATTGTGTCAGATCAGAAGTCCCTCCAGAGAGTGATGAAAACGGCAGAGGAAATCATCAGGACCACCCTCCCATCTATACAAGACCTGTACTTGTCACGCTGTCTTAAGAGAGCTACTAAGATAGTCAGAAACACTACCCACCCAGCCCATGAACTGTTGAAACTTTTGCCCTCTGGCAAACACTACTGCAGTTTGCGGTGCAAGACTGCTGGACTCAGAAGGAGTTTCTTCCCACAGGCCATCAGACTACTAAATTCCTACCAACAACAAACAACATGCTGACCAATTGGGACTGTTAAATTCCTGAACACACACATACAGTATACTCAGAATTTCATACCTCCTAAAATGCTGTTATGACTGGGCATTAAATGTTTTTCAGCAGTTGGATAATTTACAACTGTCCACCAATGTGTCTTTTGGATTATACATATATTCTGTCTGTAATGCTGCCTATTATGTCTATCTGTTGTATAACGTTCACATGTCTTTATGTTTGTGCTCATATATTGAGCCTGAAGAAACACAATTTCATTTAGCTGTGCACTCCTTATTGTATGGTTTGAATGACAATAAAGTAAATCTAATGTGATGCTGTAGCAGATACACTTACCCAAAAACCTGTGGCAAAGTTTTTCAAAAAAATTAATCTCCATATGTAATGCTCGCAGTCAACATTAAAGCATTAAAATTCAAGTATTTAATGATTGCGATGCAAAGGAGTACAAAGCTGACAAATGTCTGCCAGAGGGAAGAACTCTACTAGTTTGGCACAGGAAAGGCTAAAGTCATATGTAAGACCTCCAGAGCAGAAGCAGAAAGCCACATTCTCAGCAGGGGGATCCAGTGTAAGAATATAGGAGCCACTATGGAACAGTTAATATAGTATTTCTGTGTGTGCCTCAGAAGAGGAACATGTAGGGTACATGCACAAGTGACAGAGAAACTTGGGTTTCACATGGGTGGAATCACTTGTTCTTCTGCCAGAATGCTGGAATAAGGATAAGCAGGTGCCAGTCAAAGCCTATTTGGAGCTATAGGTAGGGTAGATGGACATCACTCCTCATTGTCCATAGTGGATAGTCAGTATTACTAGACTTCCATGACCTGTGTAGTCCCCTTTCGATGTCTGGAACGTGTATCCATGGTGTATGGAGCATGCTTTCTTTTACTTTCATAAATGGTGCCAGTGGGTAACAGCACCACTCAATGACATCATGGATTTGTTTGGGGTTCCCTCTCAGAATCCAAAGTGCTCGTCCCTTAATTTTCATAAATGACACCTTTCAGATGTTGGTTATGACACCTATTAGATTAACCAGCTCTGAATTTCAGATATTCCATGAAGAAGACCGTGAGGCACGGTCATAAATATCACCAAGCCAATATGAGGCAGCACACAGCCACAAGGCAAAATGCGCATAGAGCATATAAAGTAGAAGAACTAGAACTTGGAGACCTGATCCTTTAAAGGCAACTGAAAGCACAGGAGTTCAATAACACCAGGGACTGTTAGATGATGTTGTAGCTTGGTGTCTTTATTGCAAAAAGATGGGATGGCCTCTGATGATGGAACTGACCCCAGGGTTTGGCTAGAAGTGAAAACACTAGGCGGTGTAAAGCAAGAGAATCATTGAGCCCTGAGCTGGGAAGAAGGTTTGATATGAAGACACAGAGAGGTTTTAGATTTGCTGTTTTGACGGCTTAGTTTGTACTTTATTACTCCATTTGTTTATCACTTAATTATGTTCTTTTTATGAGTCAAATAATTAAATCCAAAGGCCTGATGTTGCAATAGTGATAAGACCGTCCCACTATAATGCTTTGTGCACAGAACACTTCATTGACTTTATCAAGATGTTAGTCACAAAGCCACATGCAGACAGTCATAGCACATGACTAATTCCAGATCTTAAATGATCCACACTGACAAGTGATGTCCTATTGCTCTGTCTCATTTGTAAACAGCCACAACAGCAGAGTAGGAAAGGAGACAAACAATTCGATTTTGCATCGGTAAGGATAAAACAGAATATTTCGTTGGTTAATGTCTACCTGCAAAGTGAAGAGATCAGGTTATAAATGCTAAGGTAATTTTTATGGAGCAGAATCAGACAATCCTCATCAAGCACTTAGAAGGCAAGTACAGTAGTCTTATCTGGAAACATCAGAAGAGGTAAATACTAAGTAGTTCTTTAAATGATGATTAGTTTCATTGCATTTGAAAGAAGTAAGGGTAAGAGTTTGGACTCATTGAAAATTTTAACTCAGAAGAAAGGAGAATGTTAGATAATAAAACTACAATACTTATCTAACATATCCATAAGTGATATACTGTACATTGTAGCTGATATGAATGAATCTTCATTTAAATAAATTAAATTTATTTTTTATAGTGCTCTACACTGAAGACAGGTTCAGAACTCTTTTTAAAAAATTACAAATACAAAATGGCAACAGAGAAGGCCCCAACTATGCAACATTCCTGTGCAATAGTGCTCATTTATATAGAGAGAGAGTGTTAAAAGGACGCACTGATACAGCACATTGCCTCACACACCACATGACAAACCAACTCAGGATCTCAAATTAGGATCCGAGTGCAGCCATGCAATGCGTGACACCTCAGCACCACACTAGTTCAGGTGGAATGGAACCAATGTAAGATATTTTTATGCTGGCTGGAGTGCCAATTCTACCACCAACCCCCAGGTTTTCCCTGCAGGTTGGAGGGCCTACATGCAGATTAACATCATACCCAAGATGGAGCAATTGCAGGTTAAGGGCCTTTCATCTCTCTCTCTCTCTCATTTATATAAATGAATAGGAAATGAGACATGCTTAATCTGTGAGTAGAATGTAATAGAAATTATAATAACTAAAGATCTAGCCATTTGATAATGGCAGAGAAGAAAACAGAACTTTTCTTAGAAGAATTCTCATAAAGCTCAACTGGGAACAATCAATTAAATAAAGCAAAGGCAGATTTTGATTGACCTTGGCCAACTTGAGCACCCTTCTTCTCTAGGGCCTTGTATAGTTTCATAAGGCACCTACAGACATGTGAATTTCCCCTAGGGATTAATAAAGTATCTATCTATCTATCTATCTATCTATCTATCTATCTATCTATCTATCTATCTTTAAAACCATGGTGTTCTGGGGCCCAGAGCTGACTGACATTTTAGCACCATCTAGTGGTTATCAAACTGTAACAGCCAAGTCTGTTTATTACAATTCACCAGCTGTAGTCACATGACACAAGTCAAGTCTGGTCTAGTTTATTGTCATGTGTACAATGAAAGTCTTACTTTCATGTCTCATTGGAACAATTAACAATAGAACAATGCCAGCAAATAAAAAAAATATCTTTACTATTATTGTTATGATTGACTATTGAGCAACCAAGTCATCTTTATATAATTTACAGGGTTCATGCTAGCAAGCGATTCAAGTTGTCTTCAGATAATGCTCTGAAACCCAGGTGTGCTATATTTTAGAGACTTTTCTTTTTTGGAAGAAAGAAAAATACTGAAATGGTAAACTGCTAGTCAAATGTACTAAAATGCTAATTGAATTTAGAAATTAATGCCAAGGGATGATAGTCTATCAACTGAGCAGGCAGAAGAGTAATCAAATAACAGGGGTCACAGCAAGGGAGCTCTTTTTAAGTGAAGCATCAAAATATTAATTGAGCCTAAAATTTTAGTCAAAAAGACACATCTTAAAGTTTTAATACTAAATAGAAATTACTTTCCCAAGCTACAATAGGAATCTTCAAGGATACAAAAGCTAAGTTGTGCTCCACAAACTTAAATAGTCCTGATGATGTAAGTCATTAGCCATAGCTGAGAATCCAGCAACAAAACAGGCACATTTATAAAACCATCACACAAAATAATGGCGACAGTATGAAAAACAAAGCACAGGAAAGCGAAAACAATATCTCATTATCATAATATTAAAGTGTAAAACAAGAAATGTAATTCATACAAAAGCATGAAAACAAAACCATAATAGCTAGGAATGTCATGACAGTGCCTTTCATGACTTAGTCTGCTAATACTGTAAATATGAAGTTTGGACATATAATGTGAAACCCTGGCCTGGTCCTGTTTTATTAACGATTGATTGCAAAGATTTCTGACATTTCCTTCTTCCACAGTCACCAGCACCAGCCTGGCCAAGGCAGCAATGTGTCATACGAAGTTCCCAGTAACACCAATAAAACTTCTTAAGGATTGTTGCCACAGTATTTTTTGAAGAAAATAACATTGACCTGAATCGTAATATTTCCACATAAAAAATCAGTGTATTTTATAGATTTAGATGTGCTAAATCCATCTCTGAAACTGTTTCCTCAACAAATCAGATTCAGTGAAAAAGGCTGTTTTGAAATATTTTTTGAAAATAAGTTACATTTGTCTTATGGCATAAGTAGTTTTCATGATCACAATATTATTAAAGTATATTTTGAGATGAAAAATGGCAATCATCCTTTTTCTTAACTTTAGTTGAGATGAAAACAACCTATAATCAAGTATTTGCATTTTTTGCTTTAAATCAGTATTTTTTGTGCTCTTCTTATTCCTTCAGAATAACCAGGGGCCTCATGCATAACGCAGTGCATAGAATTCACACTAAAACATGGCATAAGGACAAAAGCAGTAATGTGTGTATACACAAAAAATCCAGATGCATAAATTTGTGCGTACAGCAACTTCCACATTCTTCCGCTACATAAATCCCAGTCAGCGTGAAAAGTAACGCATGTGCACGTGCCTGCTGCCACTACCCAGCTCCTCCCAGAATTACGCCTCTTTGAATATGCAAATCAATATAAATAGCCCTTAAGTTCAGCATTCTGAGAAAAGACAATAGGAAAAGCACAGGGGAAAATAGAAGAATTTCATTGAATACCAAGTGGAGGCAAGGAAAAACATACTATTTGTTGGTTTAAACAATGGTGTAAACAACAAAACGAAGTTGATCAAGTGAAATAGAGTGTTCGTGAAACTCGAAAGCTCAAGTTCACAAAGTCGCACAGTGCCTGAAATAAAAAAGAAGTTGTCAGATATCAAAGTCACCATGTGACGATGCCGGTCCCCTACAGACTACCTCTTCCCACATGGGAGTCTGCTGAACCAACACCATCGATATTTATCACCGAGACGAGCTGACAAATGAGGACTATTCTCAGATGATGCCAGAGGATGGTGGAAAGTGTGCCCAAGTGCTTTTATTAACAACCAGTCAACAAAAAAGTAAAACCAAAAAAAGTGTCAATTGTGCAGTGTTCTAAAAACAGTACATAAATAAATCTTTAAAATCATTGTAAGGTGGAGATAAAATCAATCAATAAATAAAACCATTAAAATGAGGTTAAAATGCAGTCTCTTCACCCGTTCGCAGCACAGCACCTTCTCTCTCCCCAGCTCACCCATCATACGCGTTGCCAGCGGAGCCTCTGCAACACAAACTCATTTCCACGACCCCCGTCTTGGCTGCCTCCGGACATCGCAGCTAGATCGTCTGAGGTCGGCTCTCCTTCCTTCTTCCTTCGCGCTCACGCAATCACACCTCAGAAGCCTAGGGAGGGCATCTGCCTTGCTCGCCACACTCCACCAGAATATTCAGTGGGCCAAACTAGCCCCTAGAGAACCACAGCCAATGCTTCTTTGTGGGTCCCCAACTCGTACTGCCTCCTCCTCCTTCCAGGTGTCTGGATTGTCTCCCATAGACTGCCTTTGACGTCTTATAACCTCTTTCAACCTCATTTTTTTTCTCACTTTTATGTTCCCCATATCTCCCCCTGTTCCTCTGTGGAGGCCCGTATTTATACACACACACCTGTCTCCGTAGGCACAGCGCCTTAATCTCACGCTGCAGGAGACCAATGAAGCAATTGACCATGTGCAGGTGCAAGTAGCCCCAACTACTTCATTAACTCCCTGCAGTTGTGAAATCATGCCCACAGAGAGTGGCACGGCTTTATGGATTTAAATCTGGCCTTATTTTTCTGAAGCTGTGGACCAGCTATACCACACGCCATTGAAAGGCGAGTCGTAGCCCACCGTCTGAGTGTCATATGAAAGCTTATTTGGGAACAGAGAAAATAAAAAAATAGGGACACAGTGGGAAAAAAGCTCAATATGTCAACTTTAATCTCAAAATTTTCAGTTTAATCACATCGTTTATTTTGTCATTAAAGTATAACATCATAAACTTCATCTTTAAATTATTTAATTTACTAGTTTCTCAAATACCATCATAACTAAAGTAGCATGTTAAATGCTTTGTTTTGTATGTGTTCTTCTATGTGCTCTATATGTGTGAATCACTACGTGCTTCTTAAACTGGCTTTCTCTTCCTTCGACAGGACACAGAATCCATTACATTTGTGATATTACAGCTTTCTGAATAATTAAAATACTGAGATGTATACTTGATATAATTTTCATTGTGATAGGAGTTAACGCATGTTATTGAACATGGGAACACGGTGGTGCAGTGATAGTGACGAACTAGCGCCCGTCCAGAGAGTGTTCCTGCCTCCCGCAAGATGCTTGCTACGCCGTGCGCAACCTTCAATGAAAAAATTTACTGCAGTAGTAATGTCTCTTTCAAATGTACTAACCCCCAATTCCTGTCTTTCCTTTTCCTTCTCCAAGTAACCAATCGCCACACAATCAGCTCTGTAATAGGTGTTAAGCAATCTGTAAGCTTAGAACGCCGATTCTTCAAAACTTTTAATGAACATTGAAATACCTTCATAGTACATGTTTAATTATTCGATCCATCTATTCTTCCAGTGTCGCACCAGCCCCAGCAAATATACAGTGTGAGGCACGAACAATCCCTGAATGGGGAGCCAGCTCCTTGCTAGCGCTGCAGCACCGTTACCTCACATTTGGGTTTAATTATTAACAATATAGATTATTTAAATGATGTTAACATTTTATCTGTATAATGTAATCAACATATTTTGCTGCATTTCATCTTAAAAATAATATCGTCATCATATGTAAATACGCACTTTATAAAGTGGCACAGGGTGTGCAATATTATAACTGTATCGCAAGTTTGCAGTGAGGTAATTGTACTAAAAAGTACAGACAGTTCTACAAGGTAATTGATGGACTGATTGATTGCATTTATAGTTCTTGGGATGAAACTGTTTCTAAACTGCGAGGTCTGTATAGGAAAGGCTCTAAACCGTTTGCTGTATGAGAGCAGTTCAACAGACAGCATGGCTGAGGCTGTGTGTACATGATGGTGTATACCGATAATTCTTTTTCCGATCAGCTGCTGTAGAGCTGTGATCCCACACTCTGATACAGTGATATAAATACTCTCAGTGGTGCAGTGAGAGTAATATGGACAAAGATGATCCGCTGTGGAAACCCCTAATAGGAGCAGCTGAAGTAAGAAGAAGGTGCAGTTAGAGTAACAACGGTAAAGCAGCTGTGGTATTTGGAATAGTTTTGCCATTTCGAGGACCATTATATTATTACAGGATAATTACAATTCAGATGCCCTAAACTAATAAACAATATGCAGTTAATTTCAGTGTAATGGGAAAGGGAAACCACAAAGGAACAGTAGCACTGCTTTGATGCTGGGTGGCACCAGTTTGCAAAACCAAGCAGAGAGCTTGCATAAGCCAAGCATTTAGCTGGCGGAAATTGTTCATGGCTTTACACCAAGTTTAGCTTTTGTACATCATGATGTGAGCGTGGAAATAGGTGTACACAACGTTTTTGTGCGTACGCACCATTTATACACGAGACCCCAGGAATTTACATTTTGGAGGTTAGACAGATGTCTGTTTCTTGTCCAACAGAGAGAAAGTTGTTGTTTAAATATTTTTTACAGAAACATGCAAGGTCTGACTGACCCATCCATTGTCTTGAGCAGGTAACAGGTAAGCAGATGGCAAAAGAGTACATTCCCTATCTTTATTTAAAAAAAAAAAGCATAAGCAACAATTTTCTTGGGATCACAATGGAAAGTATGGCCTACTGCCTAGATAAATTCAGCCGACAACATGATGGATGATGGCAAAAACAATTAGGAGCATATGTGAATGAAAACCAATGTGATATGTCAGAGTGTGAGTGAAGACCTTTTACATCCTGGGAGCTTAGGCTGATTGTGAAAGGCTTTCATTCACAGTCTGGCAGGTGACTGATAGGTTGATGCTTAACATTTCCTGGAGGGAATTTGCTAAAGCTTTTAAATAAGCATCATGTTATCATGCAGCTTTTTTCAGACAACAACTTTGGGTATTTTATGGTTAATCACTGAGTAACATATCCATAATAAATCTTTAACCAAAAGGTACTGAAAAAAAGTGTGGCTTGCACTTCTGTTCCCTGGAAATTTCTTTGGAATCCTAACTATGAATCACACCTAATTTATGACCACTGACATTGAGAGATTGGTCAGAAAGTATCAGAACACCTGCACTAGACAGTTGAGTGAGGAAATGAAGACCTCCGGTGGTGAAATATTCATTAACTATTAAAGAAAGAAAGAAAGATTAGACATTTCTTAAGTTTGAAGTAATCTTTTTGATTAATAAATGCTTTGAAAAGATCTAACAATAAAGTTTGGTCAATCAAGGAATGGATGGTTTTGTTTGCTTGTTTTGCTGTTTTCTTTTCAGCGGGCAATGAAATATCTTTTTTTTCATTCATTTTTCCATCCTTTTTTTATTTCAAAAATATTTTATTTATTTAGCATTTATTTCAGAACCTAAGACCATAAAGACCCTAGAAGTACAGATGTTTTACACCTTGAGAAAGATTTTGACACTTTTGTTATCTGGTTGCACAATTTGCCAGTACTGTTTTGTGACTTTTATGATTTATTTTCTTTGGTCTTCTTTCTGCATGGTTTGCTGGAGATCTTTTGTTGTTTCCAGGGGTCCAGAATGACTGCCATACTGTGATATCATGGGGGTGTGGCTACATGGTGGGCATGTGATAGCATGGGGCCTAGGTCATGTGGCTTTGGCTACCAATTAGTGATGGGCATTTCAATTCACTTTACTGATTTGATTCTTTTGATCTGCCAGATTAAATGATTCCAACTGTTTAAACACTTTGGTTAATCCATATTAAAAAAGAAGATGTTTCGGGTTGGGGGCTTTTATTCCTATTTGAATTGATTGCAAATTAATTGTTCAATTATAATTAGGGCTGGGAATCGATTAAAAAAATGTATTAATTGCATAAATGTATGTAATTAATCGTGATTAATTGCATCTAACATTATAACATTAAATTATAAAATTAATACATAAATCATGAAGTAAATACATACTGTATCACACATTTAATGTAAAAGCAACACAAAGGAATTAAAAAAATAATGGCATAGTTTAAAGTTAAACAATGACTTTAAACATATACATTTAACAAAATACAACAAGTACAAACTGAATTTGAATGCCTTCCTAAAAGGCAAGTTCAAATAAAGACAAAAAAAACAAAAACTAGACCAACGTATTAATTATGAAACACAGACGTGTCAAAGTAAGAATTAAGCAATCAAAACAACTGTTGACCTTGAATGCACTGCTAAACAGTGATTTAATTGAAAGAATAAGCATCTCTTAAATGGGCATATATATGAAAACTTAGGTTAAAAATCCACAATTGTTCATCAGCATCAACGACTTGATAATTATACTCTACACAAGTGTTTTTCAACTATTGCGCTGTGGAAATAACATTGTAGTGCCCTTGGGCCCTAATCTGAGAGAAACACGCTCTTTACATGGTCGAGACCTGTCTGAGAAGGACGTGATCACCTGGAGAAGCTGACATAAAAGCCACTCCGTGATTGCCATTTTGAAGACACAGCACTTTAGCAGCCAGGAGAAGTGTCAGGGGTCTATCTGCCTTGGTGCATGGTCGCCAGTGACTCTTGCAGAGCCAAGGGCAAGTGGACATATAAGATGGCTCTCACCCAGGGTCAGTGGAGTGAGGCAGAGAAAGGACAGCCTGTATGAGTGGGCAAAGGGACAAAACAACAACAACAACATTTATTTATATAGCACATTTTCATACAAACAGTAGCTCAAAGTGCTTTACATAATAAAGAATAGAAAAATAAAAGACACAATAAGAAAACAAAATAAATCAACATTAATTAACATTGAATAAGAATAAGGTTTAATGGCCTGGAGGGACAGAAAAAACAAAAAAACTCCAGATGGCTGGAGAAAAAATAAAATCTGTAGGGATTCCAGACCATGAGACCGCCCAGTCCCCTCTGGGCATTCTACCTAACATAAATGAAACAGTCCTCTTTGGATTTAGGATTCTCACGGAAGGGCTTGATGATGATGGTCACGTAGAGTTCTGCCTTTTAATCCATCCATCATTGTTGGAGCATCATGAAGCTTTGAGTAGGTGGAGGTGGTGCAGGCCACCACCACAAAGAAACCGGAAAAAGAAACAGAAAAGAGAGTAGGGGTCAGTAGCGATTTTAGAGCCACCATGAATAGTTATTTTGAGGAAATTGAACATACAGAGTATCAGGATTAAGTTATATTAAGTTAAATTTAAGTTATAAGTTAAGTTATATCTCCCGAGAGAGAGACACACTCACACACACACACAGGCAGGCCCACATGGGGGACAGACACGCACGCACACACACGCAGGCCCGGGACAAAGTCAGACACACACACACACAGGCGCGCGCGTGCATTGTTGCAATGTTACTTTTCTTGATTGTTTATTAGATTATGGATTTTTCAAATGTTCATTTTTTTCCCTGTGCTTAAAACTCATTAAAAAAGGTGTTTTTAGCGAGCGGGTCGTAAGGCTATAGCTATAGCGCAAACTCTTGCAGTGTTAGTTTTCTCTGTTGTTCAAGGTTTTCTTAGTGTTAGTCAATGTTTTTACATTTAGTTTACTATTACGCTGTGCATTCAATGGTAAAATTAACTATATTTGTGCTTAAAATCTTAAAAAAATATATATATTTACATATAGTTCATACGGTCTGGAACAGATTAATTTTATTTACATACAATCCTATGGGGCAAATTACTTTGGTTCCACCGAGGTTCCACTGAATTACTGTCCGACAAAATTACAGACATTTTACGGAAATACAAACCAGTATTACTGAGAGAGAAAATTAAAGGCACACAATACAGTGACACATATTACAGCCACATACAAGGTCCCTTGCCATTTAATATAGACTGTTCATACAAATGTTTATGCACTACTGTTCTAGCGCCCGTTATTGTAATGGGCTTAATGTCTATTATGTATAAATCAAGAAAATGAACGCCAATGCTACGTATTGACATGTGGTGTGTTGCTGTAAACCACATAATATAAAATTTTAAACCTTTAAATAAAAATGCATGAAAATACCACCCTGACTAAAGCACTGCCTGATGCAATCCCCTGGATGTCGGCTCTGGATCTGACAATATTTTTTAACACATTAAAAGGGCCACATTAATCACAAAAATTAATGAGTTAACTTTCCCAGGCCTAATTATAATATATTCTTTATATCATAAAATGATATATTAAATATTCTAGTAATTAATATCATATAATAACCTCTTTGAAATCCCAAAGCATAACAAAATAGAAAAAAAATGACACTATGTTTGAGAATCACAAATGAAAAAAGAACTGTGCGGCTTATTCTCAATCAAATCAAATTAATCAGAATGAAATGACTTGTTCTCGGGTAATGATTCACCTTACAAATCAAATGGATAAGAATTGTGTGATTCTTTCATGAATCAACAAGAACTGTGTAACTCACTTAAGAATAAAAACAACAAGAATTTCATGACTCATTCTTGGATAAAGATTTCAGTTCACAAGTGAAATGAGTGAGAATTGTGTGACAAGTTAGAAAATCAAATTAATGGGAATCAAAAATCAAAAGAATTAGTGAGCACTAAAGTAAACTTGAAAGCAAATAATTGTTAGAAACTAGAAAAATATTTTATAAGATTCAGTTTTGCATAACTAATTTGTTAAATGTACAATGGGAGATAAACATATTAGCTTAATATTATGTTCATATATTCTGTATTCAATAACTATACAAAACAAACAAAACATTCTAAGTTTGTTGTTACTGTATTGTACATATATGATGAATGATAGAGTGATCAATGATAGCATTCTCATTTGCCAACAATGATTTATTTCTAATATAAGAACTATAAAGAAATATAAGTGAAGTGAAGGAGAATCATGAATCAGATGGGCAGTAATTGCACATGCAGTGACATATCATGTACAGGGTATATGCTTTAACACTCCCATTGAGCTCTGCTGAATTAATTTGTTTGTGTTCGTAAATCGATTCCCATGATTCATTTAAAAGAGTCATTCAAAAGTATGAGTCGTTCATGAATCGCCCATCACTATAGTTCATCAACTCTGGTGATATTTCAGAGAAACCATACACTGTCTTTTTGAAAAAAGTTAATTAAGTGTTGTAATGTCATTTCTTTTTTAGATACATGTCTAAGTTCAAGTTCAAAGTTTATTGTCATGTGCACATTAAGGAATCACGTTTCCCTGTACAATGAAATTTTTTCTTTGTTGTCCACACCAAATGACAAAACCAACGTACAAAGATAAACATAAATAATAAGTAGGAGATAGATAATAAGTAACAGAGACAGCATAAAGTATAAAAACAGAATAGAAGTATAAAGTGTAATTGTGCAGGTATGTGTGTGATGGACAAGTCCAATACAGTTGTGTGAGGTAAATAGAATGAGGTGAACCACAGTTATAAACTCCAGTCAGTTATTTAGGAGTCTAATGGCCTTGGGGAAAAAATATTTCTTTAGCCTGGAAGTCCTGCATTTCATACTTCTATACATCTTTCCTGAGGGTAGAAGTGTGAACAGTTTGTGTTGGGGGTTTTGGGGTCCCTGAGGATCAAGGCAGTTCTCCTTCAGACTCTGCAGTTGTAGATGCTCTGCAGAGAGGGCAGTGGGGTCCTGATGATCTTTTCAGCAGTCTTTACCACTCTCTTCAGGCGTTTTTTGGTCCATAGCAGTAGTGTTGCCGTATCACACGGTGATGCTGCTGGTAAAGATGCTCTCAACAATGCAGCTGTAAAAGCTGCCGAGAATCTTAGTCAACATACCAAACTTCCTCAGCCTCCTCAGAAAGTACAGCTGCTGCTAGGCCCTCCTGACCAGCTGTGTGGTATTAAGTGTCCAAGTGAGGTCCTCACTGATATAGACACCCAGGTATTTAATGCTGCTCACCCTCTCCACTTCAAGCCCTCAGATGAACAGTGGCCAGTGAGATCTCCTCTCCTCCCTCATGTGAACTATCATGTCCTTTGACTTGCCTGTGTTGAGAGTGATGTTGTTGTCCTCACACCATGACGCCAAGCTGTCCACCTCCTTCCTCTAGGCAGTCCCATCCCCACCAGTGATGCGTCCTATCACTGCAGTGTCATCTGTGAGCTTTAGGATGATGTTATCTTTGTGGGAGGTGACACAGTCGTGGGTTAACAGGGTGTAGAGGATGGGGCTGAGGATGCATCCATGTGGGGTGCCTGTGTTTGTGAGAATGGTGGCTAAAGTCCTATTACCAATCCTGACAGACTGGGGCCTGCCAGTCAGAAAGTCTAGGAGCCAGTCACAGAGGGTGCGGTGCAAGCCAAGTGCAAAGAGTTTATGGGTGAGTTCATGGGGGAAAACTGTGTTAAAGGCGGAGCTTTAGTCAGCAAAGAGCATCCTGATGTAGGAGTCTTTGTTCTCCAGATGGGAGAGGGAATAATGTAGTGTGGCGGTATCTGAGGTGGACCTGTTGGGCCGGTAGGCATTCTGCAGGGGGTCCAGAGTGTCCGGTATGCTGCTCTGAATCATTGCAGGCAGGTGAGTGGGCTTTTTTAGCAAGAGGGACAATGATTGTAGTCTTAAAGCAGGACGGAACGATGCTCTGACTGAGGGAAAGGTTGAAGATGGAGCAGAAAACATCAACCAGCTCGTTGACACATGCTCTGAGAGCCTGCCCAGGGATGTTGTCTGGTCCAGCTACCTTTCAGGGGTTGATCTTCCTTAGTGATTTGTGTACCTGATCTGAAGAGACCGTTGGGGGAGGGAAGGGGGTTGGGTGGTCCAGGTGTGTGTGTGCCTCCACTCTGTGCTGTTGCTGGATGTCTCAAAGCGGGTGTAGAAAGTGTTGAGATCATCCGGCAGACTGTCTGTGGAGCTGACTGTGCTGGTGGTGGCCCTGTAGTCTGTGAGGTGCTGTAGGCCCTACCACATACTTCCAGAGTCAGCAGTAGAATAGAAGCCCTCCAGCTTCTCTCTGTACTGTCTCTTGGCTGCTGTGATGGCTTTCCTTAGTCCGTACTTCGCAGCTTTGTATTCCATCTTAGTGCCTGATCTAAATGCAACAGATTAGGCACGCAGCATGTGGCGTACCTGACTGTTTATCCAGGGCTTCTGGTTTGGGAACTTCCTGACTGGTGTTCTGGGCAATGTTGTCAATACAGGTGCTAATATGCCCAGTCACAAACTCAGCATAGAATCATGGAGAGCTTGCAAGAATTTGCTTCAGTTCCTAACCCTGAACAGTTAAAACGTACAACTGACTTCTTAGTGGTTGCAGCCACTCTGGAGGACTCTTCTATCAGCATAGAGGACTATGCTGAGTTTGTGACTGGGCATATTAGCACCTGTATTGACAACATTGCCCAGAACACTTCTTTTTGTAGTGAATTAAATGTTTGACACACTAAGACAGGAACCTTCAATTATTTTTACCTGCAGGCCAGTTTTACTTTGTACTGTTCATTCAGAGGCAACACTCTTCACCATAAGGGTTCTGTTGTTCCCTCAAATTTTAAACCCTTTCTGCATAGTGTTCTGCCATATCACATTACATTATTTCATTATATGTTTTCAAAATTATATGTCATCATATTTATTCTATAATAGAAGGTGCTGTAACCTTTCGGTGCTTGACTGCATTAACAGTGACAGTGCTCCTCCCTGTGCTCATATACTCATGTGTTACAATAGAAATTGAATTGTGGAATGGTGACTAAAGTGAAAATTGATTGGATTTGCATATCTGCGCTGGCCACTTCATGTGCGGGGTCTGCGTGAACACAGCAGCAGGTGGCGTTTTCCCTTGAGTTGTATCACGAAAAGCTTTTCTCAGCAGTATTGATTGATGACGGCCCTGTTTTGTTTCAGTTTCCTCATACTGTTTTAGAAACCAGCCCAAAATTTTAAATCCACGGAATTTTACTCTTAAATTTTAGAAAAGATTGTACTACCTGAAGCATTTACATTTAACTACTACAATTTCTATTTGTTTTCACTGATGCAAAGATTTTAATGCCTACAGAACTGTATATATTTTATGAAGTTACGGTATATACTGTATTGGGTATCAAAAATGGTATAGCATTTCAATACTTTTCTTAGTTTTGTATTGAAATTTGAAGCTTTGGTAACATGACAAACCTAGAAGGAATATAATAATTCAAAAATAATAAGCAAATACACATAAGCCCACAATGATACATAAAAGACACTTTACACATCAGTCAACTGATGAAATGATAAATGTAATTCTAGAATTGTGAGGTATCACTTTTACAAAAAATCTTTGTGTTCTGCACTTGTCAACACAAAATAGTCAAAAGGGGTGAAAAGGTCCTAAAATTTGCAAAAAAAAAATGACCAGGATTTCACTAGTCAGCTTTAAAAACAGGCCTCAACCTATGCAGCCTGGCCCCAAACTCAAATAGCAGGCTTCAAGGCAGACACGGGCCCAAAATGGGCTAAGGCTTTAACTGTTCAAAAATAACTTAAATACTCATATTTGGCATTCAAGGGAGAGGGTAACCATAAATCTCTGCCTTAAATTTAAAGAATTTATTAAATAAGAAAAGAAGAACAAAAATGGCAAAGCAAGGGACAAGCAAAGCTACTGAAGAAAAGGGGATTTGCCCAAAAGTCAACCAGTGCGTAATCCAGAAATCCAGGCTATAAACCAAAGTATATCAGAAATGTTTATTCCAATAATTCTCAATGAACCTCTGAGGGGCATATTCATCATCGTGAAATATATAGGCTGAGGGTGGTCTCTTGAGGTACCATCCACAGAAAATAAGGAACAAAAAGTAAAACACATAAATTTGCAATATACACATACTAAATAATAATTAAAACAATATTGACAAAATTAACAAAGCAGTTTAAAAATAACAATTCAAAAACCACATAAATCATGCATGGAATAAGTAAAGTTAATACTTGGTAGACAGGAGTTCTTTGGGAACTCAAACCTTGATTCTGATATTCGAGCTATGTTGAGATGAATGATCTCCTTTTTGCTCGAACATTTAGTACAAATTTATTAATGACTGGATTCATAAGTCAACATTTTGCAGAAATTCCTTGGTTTGCAGTGCCAGGTTTGAGTCTTCTTAGGTATGCCAGAATTTGAGGAATTATCAACATTCTCTTTTAATGTAGATGGGGAGTGACAGCAAAATACACTTTTTAGTTTTTACACACAAACTCAGTGGGGAGTTAAAATTTATTGCTTGGAAATCACGTTTGGGGAGTTTATCTCATTGTTTAGACTCATTGTTTTATTGGAATGTGAATCTTTGCCATAAATATAAGGTGTTAATAGACTAAAACAAATTGTACACAAGAATTAACATTCACTTCACTTCATTCAACATTTCATTTATCCCAACAAGTGTACAAAAAACAATATTAATAATAATAATAATAATGCCATATTCATCAGCAAAGAATTTCTCCATGGGATTAATCTAATCTTTTCTAGATGTTTTTGTTTGGCAAAAGAGTCATGTATGATTTGAGTCAGAAATTCACTTGGATTTAAATTTCATTATTACAGACAATATGACTCCATACAGTCTTACTGTCTGCTTCATGCTGTTTTACTCATTTTTTCTTGAGTGCCATGTATCTAGCCAGCCACTTTCCCATTGAAGCTTTGTCAGGGATGTCCTGCTGAGACTGTTGTCAATTGGATTTATTTAGCTCAGCTATGCAGGTTTACAGTTCTTTCAGGGTCAGAACTAAACTTTTTTATCTTCCTTAAGACTTTTGAGTTAGTTGTATATAGGCTGGGTGGATAGACAGTTGTTGGTCTAGTGACATGCATGGCCAGGGGTGTCACTAGCTTCAGTACTCATAAAGTGCTAAAGCCATTACCACGTGGGGTTGGAGGCTTGGTCCACTCTGGAGTTTTCATGCTGTCAGTGAGCATTGTCAGAACGCTGAATGGGTGAAACATGTGCGGGGCTCTTCATGATCAGGGGCTAGAAGTCTAACTTAAATTGGATGAGGGACTAAAAACCCAGAAGCCCCTCCAAGAACCAACGCCAACTACACCACTTCAAGCAGTCCACCACTTTTTCCAACAAATTTAGATTTCATTTTGTCTTGCAATGCATATAATGCAGCAACAAGGAATAAGGAATGCAAGTGTTTTACACCTCACAGACAAAAGAGAGGATAATTTGTTTGATGTCTAATGTCTCACATACTATAACAGAATGGAAAAAAATGAAACAAAGGGCTGAGATTGTGATTAAACTCACTATAGCTGTTCACCCTTTATAGAGTGCCATCTCCATCAGGCAGCATGATACTGTCTCTCACAAAAAGGGGCAAAGAGGTCTGTGTTGGATGGTCGACATATAATTGATAAATGTGGCACGCCCAGCAGCTATCAGTCATATAAATTGAGATAGTTGGGTGACGGGATCAGCAACTGTGGTTGCCAGTTCTGATATACCCAACTACTAAAACTCACGTCATGTGAAATCTGCTTAAAATTGTTTTTTATAACAAAAAGGGAATCTTCTTAGTCGGAAAAATTGGGCTAGATTTATTTTTACTTTGTCAGTGCCTATCAGCATTTTCTGTTACTTCAGGCAAAAGTCACAATTAAATTCTGTGCTACTTTTACAAAGTTTCCTTTCATTTTTATTTATACATTGTATAAGAATATTTAACCTTACAAAGATCTGCTCCAGGATTAAACCAATTTGTCTCTGTATTGACTCCTGCAATAAACCCCCATAAATCTTTGTCGTTCACCTCCTAGCTCCCGTTATTTTTTGACTCCTTAGTAGGCTTATTTTAAATGCAAAATAAGCTCCATTCCCAAGTATTTTAACTGACATTAATTCTATTTTGAAATTATGCTTCCTTTCATAAGTTTATTAATGTTTTGCTTCTTTTCACAAACTCAGATGCATGTGATGCCTTTTTATTACAGCGTCATACAAGTCTGCAGTTGTATATTTAGGGTATTTAACTGAAGGATTGTGAAAAGGCAAAAGCGTTCCAGACTGCTAGTTGAGCTCATTTGTATAAAAGTGGGCCCGCTGTTAATAAAATCTGAGTTTCCGTACAATGATTGTTTGTGGTTGGAATTAACTGACCAAAGTGGAACAATATATATTTTTTTAGATTCAGAGGAGCTTCAAAACTGGCAAAAAGCTTATTAGAAATTGCTGAAGCATAAGCAAGAGGGTTGCATCAGTAAAAGAGATTTACAAGCATTATTTGTTACACACAATTTGTGGTAAGTTGCTACAGGAAATCAGGAAATTTGCAGTACATTCTTCCCTGCCTGGTTCATTCAGACTCTCATTTCCCTTTAAGTGTCTGCAATCCATTATGCTACTCTTCATAATTTCTTTCTTTGCTTTAAGGACACATACTGTGCATTAAAAAATAAGTTTCCTACTTGGCAAAAAGGCTATCAGTACCAGAAAGGGCAAATTAAATCAAATAATAGATAGATAGATAGGAAAGGCACTATATGATAGATAGATAGATAGATAGATAGATAGATAGATAGATAGATAGATAGATAGATAGATAGATAGATAATAAAAAGGCACTCTATAATTAGGGATCATATCAATCAATATCAATACCAATATGGCACAATTAAAATTAGGCATGGGTTCCAAGTCGCTTTCTTTTCATATATACCCATATCAAAGTAAATGGGTAATGGCACAGTGAGGAATGGGGGTCCTCTTACATGCACATATGCATATGACCCTAACACTGATTACCCGCAACATTGTTGCATGTGTTCATTATTTGTTCAATTGCTCTATTTTATGTAAATATCACAACAATTGTTCTAATAGCACTTACCCTCAGTAAAGCAAGCAATATTAGACAAAAACTAATGGGAAGACAAGTGTGATGCGTGCGACATCTTGGGGGACACATATTTTATAATAACAATTCAACATAAACTAGTCAATAGTCAGATTTATAAAATGTAAGTTATTCAGTAGTCCATTAGTACTGATTTGACTGATTTGGATATCAATCTCAGATTAGAGCCATGTCATTAATTCAGACCAGGGTCACGCAGGGTGCTGCAGCCTATCCCAGCTAGAACAGGGCTCCAGGCAGAAACAAACCCTTAACAGGGTGCCAGTCGATCACATGGCGAACACACACACACATACCCAACACACACAAGGGCTAATTTAGCATCGCCAATTCACTTAACCTGCATGTCTTTGGACAGTGGGAGGAAACCAGAGCAAACCCACGCAGACATGGGGAGAACATGAGTACAAAAGCAGAATTCAGGGTTCTATAGTACAGAAATAAAAATATGTTGCTATCGTACTTAATATTTTCTAGTTTGCTTTCTATTTTTAAGAATGTTTCTTCTTTGTTTGAGTATACAATTTTCTGACCACTTTTACTTTACCACATTTCCAATTTATGGAATACCAAATGTCCATCCATTCATTTGTTTTCTAACCAGCTTAATCCAGTTCCAGGTTGCAGGAAGCCTGTACTTAAATGCATAACATTCTAATCTTTTATAGAAAGCTTTGCAATCCACTGGGCTTTGAACCTTGATCTTGGTCTTAACCAAGAGCTTATGATGTGATACTGCTCCTAGAGCAAAGAATTGGAGGTGCTGGCCACCCTGGAAACAGAATTGGAGGTCGGGTCGTTCTCACGGCAAGCAGAGGTGGCTGACAGGAAAAGAACACTGGCATTGATTGTGGGATACACGATGCAGGCTCAACAATCATGGACAGCGGCCTGTGGAGGCTAACATCTGCCTTCTCCATGACAGCAGCACACTCTTTGTTTTCAGTGGAACGGGAAGTCATACCCTTTGATTGCAAAACAAAGTTATCCACATTATGATATTGCGAAAACTAACATGATCTGCAAGCTCACCTCAGCATTAATCCAAAAAGCAGGAGCTGTTTCACTGTCAGCATACAACAAACAGCGAGACAGCAGGACATGGCTGCACATACCAAAGCAAGAGGTCAGCTTGAATATAGAGCCATTGAGCAGCTTACAAACACTGTGGCCCATCACCTTACCTGACAGCCTTCATTGAACAGAGTCCATGACATGTAATGAAAGGGCACCTTGCAGAAGGACTCAGTGATAGGAAGCACAAGAACTGGAGGTCCGAGTCTTTACTAGCACTGTATTTTCTGGCACCACTGGGAATAAAATGGGAAAAAGCCCTCAATGGAGTCATCAGTCAGCTTAACCTGCATGTTTTTAGGATGTGGAAGGAAACTGAGACTACAGAAGAAAAAACACAACTCATAAAAGGAGAAAGGTTTGAAGTCATGTCGCAAACAGAGACCTCATCAAGTTGAAGTCCAAGCTAATCATCATGTGCACACAACACACACAGTGAAATTCCTCCTTGCATGTCTCCCACAGACTTATGATAGTAATACAATGTCAAAACAGGATACAAACTTAGGACTCTAGAGCAGTTAAATGCAATGGAACTGGGCCACCTTTACTTAATGTACATTGCAAAAAACATTAAGAGAAAACACAAAAATATTGTGCAAAAACATGCTACTCTAACATACTCTTTTATTTAGCTTAATGTTCTCACTCAGCTCTCTCCACACTAGAAGTCTCTTCTGTGTGGCCTAACCTCTGTTTAATTTGCTCAGACCACTAATTTCCGGCTTTATGGCTTACATCTTATGTTAAAATTGCTGTTGTTGTTTATGAGGTCACATTTTGGTTAGAATGAGAACAGTTAATTATGTGTTGCTGCATGCAGTGCTGACGGAATAAAAAGCTCACAAACACACACACAGACTCACTTGCTCACCCCTGCTGCCTTTCATTGTAGAATTGGCTCACTTTAAAACTTATGTGCACAATAACCAGGGTTATTTAGTTCCATTTTTTAAAATTCTTTTCGCCTGTTATTGTATTTCAGTTTGACATTCCTCAAGTAGTTTTTGTTTTGAGGTAATCACTCCAGTTTAGTTTTATTCTTAAGTTAAAATAAATTGCCATTTGATGAAAAATAAGAAGTGCACCACTGTGCCTACATAGGAAAGGGGATGTAGAAATATGCAGTGTCACGCATGGGCATTGGACAATCTCCTTACAGATTCTGTCGAGGTATGTAATTGAATTCATTTCCGGGCTCCCGAATTATGGGAGCCCAGGATTCCCAGACATTTTTCATTCCCACATTCCCGGGAATGAAACTGCTGTAATTCCCGGGAAACCAGGAATGGCCAAGCTTGCATATATATACTCAGCAAAAAAAGAAACGTCCTCTGACTTTCAACTGTTTTTACTTTCAGTAAACTTAATGTGTAAATATTTGTATGAACAATAAAAGAGTCAACACCATAAGACATAAACTAAAAATGTTTCACAATGTGTCCCTGAATGAAGGGAGGCTCAAAATCAAAAGTACCAGTCAGTATCTGGTGTGGCCACCAGCTGCTTGAAGTACTGCAGTGCATCTCCTCCTCATGGACTGGACCAGATTTGTCAGTTCTTGCTGTGAGATGTTACCCCACTCTTCCACCAAGGCACCTGCAAGTTCCTGGACATTTCTGGGGGAATGGCCCTAGCCCTCACCCTGCGATCCAACAGGTCCCAGACGTGCTCAATGGGATTGAGATCCGAGCTCTTCCACTGCGAGGATGATCAGCTGTCCTTCCTGTCTCCCTGTAGCGCTGTCTTAGGCGTCTCACAGTGCGGACATGGCAATTTATTGCCATAGCCACATCAGCAGTCCTCATGCCTCCCTGCAGCATGCCTAATGCACGTTCACGCAGATGAGCAGGGACCCTGGGCATCTTTCTTTGGGTGTTTTTCACAGTCGGTAGACAAGTCTCTTTAGTGTCCTGCGTTTTTAGAACTGTGACCTTAAATGCCTACTTTCTGTAAGCTGTTAAGGTCTTAACGACCATCCCACAGGTGCTTGTTAATTAATTGATTATGGTTAATTGAACATGCATGGAAAACATTGTTTAAACCCTTTACAATGAAGATCTGTAAAGTTATTTGGATTTTTAAAACATTATTGTTGAAATACACAGTCCTGAAAAAGGGACGTTTCTTTTTTTGCTGAGTATATATAGCGTGTAAAAGTGGATCAAGAAATAACAGTTATAGTTGAAAACTGAAGACTTAATTGATGTCTGTCAGACAACAGCTCTGAACAGCAACTTGAAATTGCAATGCATCAGTCTGTTGCATCTGCATTATCTGCACCAAGAAACTTGCCATCACAGAATGATGACAAGAAACTGGATGCATCAGTAAAAGCTGAAATGGCGGTGTTTCAGAGCAACAGCAAGTGCAGGCGTTGTTTAGAACAAGTGTATCTGATGACTGTGCTGCCTACTTCAGTGGAGGCAGAGCGTGCTTTCTCAGCGGCTGGCGTACTCTGCATGAAGTACGCGCTCGCCTGGACGACCACACGCTGGACATATTGTGCTTTCTACACTCTTATTACCGCAACTAACTAGATCAGGGGTGCTCACAGTTTTTTGGCTTGTGAGCTACTTTTAAAATGACCAGGTCGAAATGATTTACCTACATTAAAATTGATATACAGTGATCCCTCGCTATATCGCGCTTCGACTTTCGCGACTTCACTCCATCGCGGATTTTAAATGTAAGCATATCTAAATATATATCACAGATTTTTCGCTGGTTCGCAGATTTCTGCGGACAATGGGTCTTTTAATTTATGGTACATGTTTCCTCAGTTTGTTTGCCCAGTTGATTTCATACAAGGGACGCTATTGACGGATGGCTTAGAATCTACCCAATCAGAGCTTATATTACATATTAAATAAAACTCCTCAATGATATACGATATGCTTCACGTGCGGTGCTTGATTGTTTGCTTTTCTCTGTCTCTCTCACTCTCTCTGCCTGACGGAGGGGGTGTGAGCAGAGGGGCTGTTTGCCTAGAGGATACAGACGCCTGTCTACAAAATGCCGCTTTATCGCGGTGCGTCGGCATACTTAAAAGCCCAAAAGCACATATTGATTTTTTGATTATTTGCTTTTCTCTCGCTCTCTCTCTCTGACATTCTCTGCTCCTGACACGCATTTTTTGAAGAGGAAGATATGTTTGCATTCTTTTAATTGTGAGAAAGATCTGTCATCTCTGTCTTGTCATGGAGCACAGTTTAAACTTTTGACTAAAGGGTGTTATTTCATGTCTAGAGGGCTCTAATAATGTTAACAGTGTGGGAGAGTTTATAAGGGCTTAAAATATATAAAAATACCCCTACAAACATATGGTTTCTACTTTGCGGATTTTCACCTATCACGGGGGGGCGTCTGGAACGCAACCCCCGCGATCGAGGAGGGATTACTGTATATATGTATATACTGAGCTACACATTGGCCAGAGCTCCACTACAGAAGTGACATAGTTTGTGGCTAACCGGCCAAATTTCTTAATTTGAATTTTTGCCCTACTTTGTGGGACACCAGTATGCCAAAAAGAGCTATTTTTCATTATTATTATTATTAAAAGTGTCTCGATTACATTGTAGTAGTGTCCAACCATTTATTTAAGAAGCAGGCAGTTTAATTTGCAATCCTGGGCATTTTAACCTGTTAAGTACTCCACAGTACATTACAAAGGCAGGAATTTACACAAATGGACAGATTTTCAATAAATACCCATGCCAGCTCACTTTCTCTCCTTCTGTGTTGACTGAAGTGAACAGGTGGCAGCTCCAGAGGAAAAGTTCAAATTTGTGACCAACGTGGCATGTCATTTTACTTTCATTGGTATGGTAGAGCTTTATCAGCAAAATCTTTACAAACATTTACATTACAAACCTGGTAGTTGGTCAAATGTACGAGGGACATTCAAAAAATTTCCGCACTTTTATATTTTCGTTGGAAATGGTGAAGGCTGGAGTAGTAATTGGACATTGAAAAGTTGGTACGACGCTGGGAAATTGCATTGCAAATGAAGGTGACTATGTAGAAAAATGATGTAATTTGTTTTTGAAATTCTTAATAATTAGAGCTAAAAAAACTTTTTGAACCTCCCTCATATTTGTAAATTCAGCATGACTCCTTCCTTTTAATTGAATTTCACAAACCCAACCACTGCATCATTGACTACACACTTGATCTTGTTACTGTCAGTATCATGTTCAAGGTACTCCCAGAAGGAGCTTTCTCATTTCCAACAAATTGTTTACTTTGTCATTGGCCAAATACATTTTCTGTCTAGAGAGCGGATGACCATCATACTCATTAGGCTATATAGCCATATAGTGCATAGCTATTTAGTGAAAATGAAATGTTTCCTCTTATTTTCAGCTAAATTACTTTGGAAACTGTACTTAATACACAGGGCAGCAGCAGAATTTACTTTAAAAGGAATCAGCAGATGAACCGTAACCAAAGTATCGCAGGTCATGACTAGGGAGGCTATAAACAAAGAACAGAAAAAAAATCACAGACAAATAGAAAGGGCAAGAATTCGAAACACACATATAACAAAAATGTTAGTCAAAAGCAGGGCCAGAATTCATTAACCAGAAATAATTCAATACAACAAAAGACTTAAAAGTTTAGGTGTCACCATCATTTTGATGCCGGTCGGTTTTCTAGGTACATGGCATTGACATCACAAGCTAGATGTCAGTTATGGGAAAGGATAATAAGGTCCATTTAGATCGCCATATTGTATCCCGATTTGACAAATAAATCCCTAAAAGACTTTCTGTCTCCAACTCATGACAGTCTCTGCAGAAATTTGCTTTGTGGTCACCTCAGTTGATCAGGCACAAAAAAAGAGAAAGTGCACCCACACAGCTAATTTTCCAATGTCCAGAAGGTTGAGTGGATCACCCGCTTTAGTTTGGTACTGCGCAGTAGTTCATCTGACAATGCTACCATAGTAAACAGCCTGCTCCTTTAAAAAATGAACATTTACAACACAAGTGTGACCAAAAAATTTTATAAAACATTCAGAAGATAGCTCACTGTATATAAACAGTTAAAGCAAAACCGGGCTCACTGATTCTATTATGAACATAGGAGTACAGTATCTGCATTTTTCCACTCTTCATTTTCAATATACATGCACCATCAATTTTTTTAACTTCATTGAACGGCCATTATTTGGGCTAAAATTAAAATTAAACTGAAATAATTGAGGAGGTTCACCAAAAATTAACAGTTAAGAAAATAAAAAAGAAATGGTAAAAAATAATGAAACTAAAATAAAACTACACTGGAACTGAAATGTCAGGAAACAATCGGATAGTAATAAAAACAAAAAAAAATGGAAATAGAATAACTTTGGTATGCTTGCATGGTTGTTTTCTGAATATACAGATTGATATGTGACAGTAGCCATCTAATGATTGGGTGCAAGTGCAAATAAAATTTATCCTCAAGTGTTTAAGAAATTTAGTGACTACATATATAAGCCCTTGGCACATACTGCCTGACATACTATTTTATATCTCTGCAAACTGGAGAAATTCATAAAGGCTGGAAACTACTAAATATTATATAAATGTACATTATATACAGTATGCTGCTCAAAAAAATAAGGAAACACTTAATCATCACAGTCTAACACCAAGTCAATTAAGTTTCAGGGATATCAGTCTGTCCAGTTAAGAAGCATAAGTGATTGTGAATCAACTTCACCTGATTTAGTGCACATCAAAGTGAGAACAGGTGACCTGGAAAGGCAACAGCAAGACAACCCCCAAAAAGGGGATGGTTTTGCAGGGAATAGTTTTGCTTTCTCCTTATCCTACCTGACTGATTCTTCTTTAGTTTTGCGCTTTACTAATGTCCTTGTCACTACTGATTCAAGTTGAACAGGTAGTCCAGCTCCTCCAGGAGGGCACAACCATACGTGCCATCACAAGATGGTTTGCTGTGTCTCCCAGCACAGTCTCAAAATTCGCCAGAGTATACCACAATTGACAGTTCCACCGTCAGAGCCCCGTTCTCTTTAAAGATGATAGCATGTTCACACTGAGTGCCTATGACAGATGTGAAAGAGTCTGGAGACACCAAGATGAACGTTATGTAGCCTGCAACATCATCCAGCATGACTGGTTTGGTGGTGGGTCAGTGATGGTCTGGGGAGGCATACCTTGGAAGGTCACAAAGACCTCCACATGCTAGGCTACTATACACCCTGACTGCTGTTTGGTACCAGGATGAACTCCTCAGAGCCATTGCAGGACCTTATGCTGGTGCAGTGGGCCCTGGGTTCCTCCTGGTGCAGGACAATGCCCAGCCTCATGTGGCTAGAGTGTGTAGGCAGTCCCTGAATGATGAAGGCATTGACTGTCCCGCAAGTTCCCCAGACCTGGGGCCTCATGCATAAATGGAGCGTATGCACAGAAATGTTGCGTAAGAACGTTTCCACGTTCAAATCGCAATGTGTGAAACCTAAACTTGGCCTAAAGCCACACACATTTTCATGGTACCTCATACCCTGTCGTACGCAAGTTCTCCACTTGGTTTTGCAGACAGGCAGCATCCAGCGTCAAAGCAATGCTGCTGTTCCTGTGTCGTTACCCTATCTTTCTTAGACGCACATTCCTGACGCGACTTTATAAATACACTGAAACTAACTGCATATTGTTTATTAGTGTAATGCATCTGATTGTAATTAACCTGTAACAATATAATGGTCCAGGGAATAGCCATAGTATTCCAAATACCATAACTGCTTTAGCATTGCTACTCTCACTGCACATTCTTCTTCTTATTCTTCTTTCAGCTGCTCTAATTAGGGGTTTCCACAACGGATCATCTTTTTCCATATTACTCTCACTGCACCACTCGGAGTATTTATATTACTGTATCTGAGTGGGGAATCACAGCAGCAGCTGATCGAAAAGGGAATTATCGGTATACAGCTTCAAGCACACGCTGCCTCAGCCACGGCAAAACGTTTCAAAGCCTTTCCTGTATGGACCTCGCGGTTCAGAAACAGTTTCATCCCAAGAACTTTAAACACAGTCAATCAGTCCATCGAATGCTCCTTGAAGAACTGTTTGTACTTAAGTACAATTACCTCACTGTAAACTTGCACTTCAGTTATAATATTGCACAACCTGCGCCACTTTATAAAACGTGTATTTACATATGATGATGATATCATTTTTAAGATAAAATGCAGCAAAATATGTTGATTATATTATACAGATTAAACTAACTTCATTTAAACAATCTGTAATTTTAATAATTAAACATGTGAGGACACGGTGCCGCAGTGCTAGCTAGTTCACAGATTGATCCTGATTGATTGCTGTATGCTGGAAGGATAGATGGATAGAATAATTAAACACGTACTACGAAGATATTTCAATGTTCCTTAAAAGTTTTGAAGAATCGTCATTGTAAGCTTACAGATGGCTTGACGTCTATTAAAATGCTGATTGTGTTGCGATTGGGTATTTGGAGAAAGGAAAGTAAGAACAGGAATTGGTTGATGTTTGAAAGAGACAGTAACACCACCATGTTCCCATTATTAATAACATGCTTTCATTCCTATCATCATGAAAAAGATATCATGTATACATCTCAGTATTTTAATTATTCAGACAGCTGTAATATAACGAATGTAATGGATTCTGTGTCCTGTCGGAGGAAGAGAAAGTTTAAGAACCACATAGTGATTCACACACAAAGCACAAAGAAGATCAAATACAAAACAAAACATTTAACGTGTTACTTTAGTTATGATGGGATTTGAGAAACTAGCAAATTAATCAATTTTAAGATGAAGTTTATGATGTTCTAATTTAATGACAAAATAAACTACGTGATTAAAGTGGAAATTTCGAGATTGAAGGTATCATTTCCTGCTTTTTTCCCCACCTTGTGCCTATTTTTTTTGTCTGTACCCTAATAAGCTTTCATACGACACTCAGACGTTGGGCTACGGCTCACCTTTTCACGGCGACTTGGATATCTGACAATTTCTTTTTTATTTCGGGTACTGTGCAACTTTGTGGACTTGAGCTTTCGAGTTTCTCCGACACTGTCACTCGATCAACTTTCTTTTGTTGATTATACCACTGCTTAAACCAACAAATAGTAAGTTTTTCCTTGCCTCCACTTGGTATTCACTGAAATTCTTATATTTTTCCCGTGCTTTTCCCATTGTCTTTTCACAGAAGGCTGAGCTTAAGGGCTTATATTAATTTGCATATTTATAGAGGTGTAATTCTGGGAGGAGTTGGGGTGGGACAGAAGGCACGTGCATGAGCGTTACTTTTCACGCTGACTGGGATTTGTGTAGCAGAAGAACGTGGAAGGTGGAGTACTCACAGACTCCTGCATCTATATTTTTCTGTGCGTAAGCACATATCGGCTTTTGTGCTTACGTCATGTTATAGTGCGAATTCTACGCACGGCATTATGCATGAGGCCCCTGAATCCAATTGAGAACCTCTGGGGCGTTATGTATCAGCTTATGCAATGCCGTTAAGTACAGACTGTGCTGGAGCTAACTGATGCCCTGATCCAAGCCTGGGAGGAGATCTAACCAGAACACCTACGTCTCATCAGGAACATGTCCAAACGTTGTCAGGAGTGCATACAGGCACATGGGGGACATACACATTACTGAGTCGCATTATAAGTTGCCAAAATGAAATTAACGCAAGTTGAATCAGCATGCAATTTCAATTTCTGACTTTGATTTTTGATGTGATGTTGAATTCAGCCCTCAATGGGTTGGTGATTTTGGTTTCCATTGACCGTTGCAACATCATTTTGTTCTCAACCAGTTACGCGGTATTAGTCAGTAAAGATTTTTGATAGTTAATATTAATACCATTACTTGTGAAATGGCTCTGTACATTTATCTGCATATTTTAATTTTTTTCTTGACTTGTTTAGAGGATCTTGCCTTTTTTAAATTTTCAGTTGTCCCCATATTGTTGCACGTTATATTGGCTTCTTTTCTGGCATTGTTAAATACATGTTTTATTTGTGATTCCTTGGAAGAATTGTGTTGCCCACAGACTTACAGTGGTCTAATAATATTTGACAAGTAAAGCCAGTGTATGTGGGCACATCAAAGTAGGATTAGATTTTATAGGATTAGTGTTAAGGAATGTTTGGAGCTAAACCACATGTTGTCTTCAGTCACAAGAAGATGAGGTTCAGTGGTGAAACTTTTGTTTTTTTTTTCTGTGCCAGCTGAGCCCAAATAGTTATCAGTATAACTGCCTACTTGTTCAGCATCTGCTGCTTTAACTACTAAAATCACAATTCACATCAGCTGAATGCACTATAACAATATGTTATGTGACTTTAGTTTAATGAAAGATAAAATAATTATATTACAAAGGGTCCTTATGGCATATAACAGAATAAGAATTAAAGATGGAAAAAGGAAGAAACTGAACAAACCAGAAAATCTCTATAGTGAAAATCGGACTGTATGGAAGACACTGTTAGAATCCCTTAGAGAGCGTAGTTATTAAATAGACCATTTATGGCTATAACACCCTCTAGTGGGTCCCTGTGTCCCTACTCCCACTGAAGGGCTTGGTCTTTCAGCCAGCTTATCTACTAGCAGCTAATTCCCCAAGAGAAGCATTGTGGTCCCACTTCTCTAAGATAAAAGTCTTGTGCTGCTTTCTACCAGTTAGGTGGCAATTTACTGTACTTGCCACTGTTACAGTTCAGCTGAGGCTCAATCCCTGGTCTCCATTTTCTTTTGTTAAATTTGTTTGTTATTTCCAATTATTTTTGTCTGTTAAAGTTTTTGTTAATTCCTGTAATTTGTTGTTATATAATGTGGCATGGTTATCAAATTATAATATTTTTGTAATTTATGTCCACAATGTTCATTGTATGTTGAATCAAGTGGAGGTTTGGTGTTCTGTCCAACAAAGGATTCAACAGAATTTTCATTTAGGGGAAATGAAAGCAGATGAACGAAACATGTAAGCCATAAAACAAGAAGAGGTCAAAATATCAGAGGATATACACTAATTAAATGAGACACCCAAAACGTTAACTGGAAATCTTGGTCCAAAACCCCAGATCCAGCCTATTCAAATGGCAGTCCATGGGACAGATATGGCCCAGAAGCCCACTGACCGAATAGCCCACTGGCCCAGCTCATGGTACCATCAGGAAAACTCATTGTGCCAGCCTTCAGAAATTCCTACATAAATTCCTACAGTAATACAGACTATGAATTTAACACTCCAACATCAACAATTCAGCCCATAATGCCACACATTTTGTGTGTCTGGAAGTGATAGTAGTATGTCTATGATACAGTGACTTTTTTAATGTATTTGTTTTTTTTTGTGATGGTACCTTGGCCATGTCAACTGGTCATGGCCTCAACTACATACGACTACAACCAATTTCTAAAATCTATTGTGTGCGGAGTCTTAGTTATATTCCAATTTCATCAAGTGAGTGCAATCATAGGTTTTTGCAATTTAATTTAATTGTTACTCCATTGAGAGCCTCGCAACTGACAGGCAATGTCTATGCACTTTTCCTCATACCAACTGGTTGGCCCTACAGTCACACACTTTAATTCTGAGGATTTATGGCTGTTACAAAGATGACAATCAGATGACACTCAAGGCAAAGAACAAATTATAAAGACTGCTTTTAATGGAAACAATCAAAAAGTTTTGAATTTTCATTAACACTAGAATTCCCGAAGCCTACGAAAAAACTTGGAATCCTGACCCACCTTAAATCCCTTCACACCTCTCCATCAGCGTCTTTTGTTTTTTAAATGTGTTGATCAGCACAAGCAGCAAGCAGCCTGCTATCCCATCCTCTACATTGATGGAGCTCAGCTCGCAGGCAAAACGTTCTCCCAGCTCAAGCCAAGGCTCCTTAGCTGTGTCGTTGTGGTGCCTGGAGTTGTATAGGGTAAATAATACAGTATATTGTTATTTCAAATACATTTCATGTGTGTTCCATGTCTACAAAGATCTGGGTAAGTGTCGGATGAAAGGAAATGCGAGAAATGCAAGAAATGGTGAACACATACCTAAAGCAGAAACTTTTTACATTTTATACTAAAAATTACATAAAGTGTATAATGTGTGAAGACTTTAGTCCAAATATCAAATAAACATGTGTGCTTTTATTCAAGAATATAACCAAAGGAAAAAAAAGCCCTAGATCAAAGTCTGAAATCTATTTAACAGAATAAAAACTACTATACCACAAGTTATTTTTTTTGTTGATATCATTACTATTTTGTTTTAGTTAATGCCGACAGTACACTTTTGCTGACTCATGGCTACTCAACATTCCAGCGTGGTATAGATGACGTTGAGATATACTGTATATAATTAAACTAGCCTACGTACCTATTGTTGCCCATGTATAAATAAACATGGTAAAACTGTTTTTTGGAAATTCATCATGATCAAATACAACCCACAGTGAGACAAGAAGACACAGTCTTAGACAAAAACTGTAATCCAGAGAGACAAAGAAACTGCTATCCAAATCGTTTGAGAAGAAAAAGGCTCATTTACCTGTGGTCTTAGATGGAACTGCAAATTGACCGCTAAAAACCTTTATGCACACTGAGGATGTTGTCCCATCAGCTCCAGTGCAATGTAGTCCCGATGTTTTTGGGTTGTCTCATTCTAATTATACCTCCTCTCCCTTACATAACATATAAAATATAGTTGGATCAGCAGCAATGTACAGGTCAACTACTATGAAAACAGTTTTTTGTTTGACTGGCATACACAGCTCCCAATTTTACTTATAAAGATTTAAAAGTAAAACAATATTTTGGTTGCCAAGGTTACTAAAATTTTCATATAGTCACAACTTTTTTTGGGTGGGGGGATGTCATTGCCGTATTTTTGCATCTTGTAGTTTTGACCAATTGCTTGTTTTTACATTTTTCTCTTGGTGTTCTGTCCTGTTCAGTTTTCTTTAGTCAATTTCTTTTATTTTATTGAGTTCTCGTTATCTACATACTGTTTAGAAAAGAATTTTTCAAGATTCCAATTTATTGTACAAATGAAAAAACAGTTTGATGTTTTTAAACTTGAGCAGAACTGTGGGCATCAAGAAAGGCATCGGGCCATATAAATCATGCCAAAATTTATGAAACATTGACTACCTAAGTACATGTTTAGGGCATCAAGGGGGGCACCACAGAAATTTTGCAATGCCAGATTTACTTTGGACCATATGGTGCAGATGAAAGATGCCCCCCAAGTAAATGAAAAAAAATACATACATAGATATTGTAGCAACCCGGCAGTCAGCTGGCGGTGACGCTAATGGGTAAATTATGTAAAATAGTTGTGGGGAATTTATGGGAAATTTATGTGAAAGTTATTGTGTGTAAAGATTAACTAAGTTTGTAATTGTCTTTCCTGTTGTAAATGTTATATGTGTTTGTGCGCAGCCCGGTGGGGTGGGTTGGGATATCGCCGTCGGGTTGTAAAAATGTAAATAGATACGCCGTTAAGAAATGTCGCTTTGTTGTTGACCTTGACAGTGGTTAAGCGGATGAATTTGAGCTTTGCTTTCTGGCTATCTGTGAATAAAGAGATACAACAGGACAGAGCTGTTATTCATTGCTAAGATTTCATCTAAGCAATTAATGCCGAGACACTCGGAGTCGTGCGGTGTATGGGACACGAGTGCTCGTTACTTGAGAAGCTGGGTATGGCTGCGTGCTGCCGAGACGCTCGTAGTCGTGCGGTGTATGGGACACGAGCGCTCGTACTTAAAGAGCTGGGTACAGCTGCGTGCCTAATGCTGGCAATCCGCTAGCCGACAGCTTGGAAGAGGTGCACGGCGAAATCGGCTTGAAAATCTTCAAGACTCGACCACGGGTCGCTACAATATATATAATAATAATAGTAATAATAATAAAATAGTAATGATAGAGGCAGGCTGGATACCTTATCTCTACTAAGTATAAAAGCAGATTTGTTGCGTAAAATTAGTTTTGAAGATCTGATCTTTGCAATTAAAAAAAGTAGGAGAAAAAATTTCAAACATGAAGTGGAAGTATTTAAAAATAAACATTAATTTCCATCTTACTATACATTTTGTTTCATTTTGATAAATACAATTTTTACTGTTAATATTTTGAATTAGATATGTTTAGGGACACCCAAATTATTTAACTGCTTAGGGCCTTTAAAGATCTTAATCCGGACCTGCCCCCATAGAAGTGAGAAAACATGAACAAGAAAAAGAAGAAGAAACTTGAACAGATTGTATTATCGACAAAATCTTTTCCGTTTCAAGCTTTCCAAGGCAGTAATAAAACTTTAACTGCGCAATATTTTTTAAATTAAGCAGAAAAGAAATATGTTTTCTGCTTGCTAGAACCATTGTTTTGCCCAAAAACTTACCGAATGCTGTTATTTATTTCTCAATAGTAAATTTTTAATTCCATTCTATTGTAGTTTTAAAGCTTGGTACAAGTGAGTCATCAAGTATGTAATTAACTCATAGCTACATTGTTCACCACTTTTGAGTCAGCAGTTCATAGCACTTTCTCTTTTTTTTATTTAAAAATGCATTGCCAGTTATGATTTATATTAAGCAAGCTTAAAAAGTTACTGTAATTCTCTAGTTATTTTTGCCCTTTATTTATTTTTTTATTTCTCTTTAAAGAAGCTTTGGGGATTCTACTGGGGTGTTAATGCTAGCTAGCATCTTTGATGCCTACTTTGTTGGGTGTCAAGTTCTTTGAGGCAGTTTGACAAGAATCGAGATGCAATGCAGTCTTCAAAGCACTTTGAATTTGAGTCAATTCAAGACCTAATCTATAATCACAATCACCTTAATAAATGTAAAAATGTTGACTAAAAAACATTGAATTGCTTTATAAATTAGGCCGCTGGTTTTGCTTGGTACACTGTTGTAAATTAGCAGCCGGTGCCAACGGACAGAGGATGTCTGCTCTGGTGACCGCGTCATTAGAATAAAGCTGTTGGTGTTCAAAAAGGTATGGCAGATGTAGTTGAGCTTTTAAATTCAGAGTACTCTCATAGTAATAAATTGTTCTTTGTTTATAGATTATGCTGCTGAACAACCACACCCTGGCTTTATGCATATTTTTGCTCTGTAATCTGGGAATTTTTGCCTCCATAATAACAGACTATGTTTTATGATTGACCAAAAAACATATTTACAATGGTAGCTTTTACTTATCCATAGATAGTCTGAAAGGTAAGAAAATTTACTTCAACTTTTAAAACTTTATTAAACCTTTCCTTCTTTCCATATTCTTCTTTAAGGTTTTTACAGGGTACAAAAACGCATTTCGTTATTAACCTGAATACAAAGTGTGAAAATAATCTAATGTTTCTAATTTACTACATGTTAAAAGGTCATTTCAACATAATATTTATGGATTAAAACTCTTTTACTTTTTTCAGCATTTGCATACTCCTGTCTAAATAATCATTTTTCCTCAAAAATTGTATTATTTTGCCTTTATACGTATTGTACAGTACATTGTCTGCTTTGTGCATACCACCTGCAGAGACTAAAACAATCATTTTGTACTTCTTTATGGCTGATTTTAAAATTTATTTTGACAAAGTAAAGACTTGCATATTAAGTTGTGGCAAAATGTCCCAATGCACATACTCGTATGAAAACGTAAAAAAAAAAACAAAACACTCTGTAAATATACTTTTTGGCATACATTATTCAGACAGGACCCTCCAGTAAAATTGAAACCAGACGTGGTAACACCCTAGACAAAGTTTATATGCTTAAACGTGGTCTGTATAAAACTTGGCAAAATGCAATTACTTTGTTGTGTACGTGTCACTATTACTGAAATAAAAACTTTTTTTTAACATTTTAAAGTAAAATTTAATAGATTACAATTATTCTGCCTTGGCTTCTTGTTCCACCCTTAATGTTTTTGAATAATAACCTTTGTGAAGATTCTCTACTGCTCAGCTTGGTTATAGTCGGGCAATCTATCAGTTATTATTTGGTAAACCACCTTTACTCCTACCATTGAACAAAATATTACCATTTATATTATAAGTAAACATGGATATCTTGATCATTTTCATCTGGTTGGTTAGATAGTTATGGCCTCCCTGATATTTAACATTATAATCTTACTTTTCATATATGTCATACATTCCATGCTTAACCACCATTGTGTACCTTGCAAATACCTCATTGCCTCCTTAGCATTACCCTTGCAAAAATAAGCCAAAAGCATTACATGTTTTTAAACAACAAAAAATGTTATTATGTGTAATAGACACATAATCACAGTAAGAAAGAGAAGTCTAGTGTGCACTGCTGTACTGGTTCAGATTTAGTATATGTGCCTTGTGTGATACGTTTTGAAACAGTCACTCATTAAAATAGGCACTGTTTGAGCACATGTCGAAAGATTATTTTGTCATTTTTTTTTTTGGCACATGAGAGGCTAAAATGTCAGAGACTGACTTCATGATCAACACTGCCCATTGTGTTATTTTAGCCTACTACTTCACAAGGCATAGTGAATTCCACATTTCCCCTGACACGAACATTGACGTTGTTGCACTGTGAACCATGCTTAGGAAGCATATTCTTGTCTTACCACATGATTGCAGTCATTTTGCCTTTTTGCCACACAGCAGCTTGACAAGTTCTCACAACCACAGACACCAGGCATATCACGACTGTTCGGTCATACAGTTTTATATGCATCAGCTTTTCATAGAAAAAAAAATCTCAAACAATTCTTGCCTTGGTCAAGCAAAGGGTCTACCAGTGACAGCACAGATAATGTATTGACTAAATCTGCCATCCTATTTGGTCCCTCTTCAAGTGTAAAGGATCGAGTTTCAGAAATACCCAGAGCTTGCCGAGCATGAAGAACTTGAAAGTAAATGGTGACCACATGGCATCAATGACAGCCTTCCTTTGTAGCCCATGTGACTTTAGACAATACTTGTGTCACAATCAGGAACATACACCATCAGCATACTGTTGACAAAAGCCTGATACACTTCCCACAGTTCTTACAGTTCTGTGGCCTCATGTATAAACGGTGCGTATGCACAAAAATGTTGCATACTCCTGTTTCCACGCTCAAATCACAAAGTATAAAACCTAAACTTGACGTAAAGCTACGCACATTTTCACGCTAGCTCAAACCCTGGCATACGCAAGTTCTCAGCTCGGTTTTGCATCTGATTGTAATTAACCTGTAACAATATAATGGTCCATGGCATGACCAAACTATTCTAAATACCATAGCTGCTTTAGCGTTGTTACTCTCACTGCACCTTCTTCTTCTTTCAGCTGCTCCCATTAGGGGTTGCCACAGCGGATCATCTTTTTCCATATTACTCTCACTGCACCACTCGGAGTATTTATATCACTGTATCTGAGTGTGGAATCACAGCTCTACAGCAGCTGATCAGAAAGAGAATTATCGGTGTACAGCATCAAGCACACTCTGCCTCAGTCATGCTGCCTATTTGAACTGCTCTCATATGGCAAACGCTTCAGAGCCTTTTCTGTACGGACCTCACAGTTCAGAAACAGTTTCATCCTAAGAGCTATAAACACAATCAATCAGTTCATCAAGTGATCCTTGTAGAACTGTTTGTATTTACATATGATGACGATATCATTTTTAAGATGAAATGCAGCAAAATATGTTTATTACATTATACAGATAAAATGTTAACAACATTTAAATAATCTATATTGTTAATAGTTAAATACATGAGGACATAGTATCGCAGCACTAGCTAGTTCAGGGATTGTTCCTGCCTTGTGTTGTATTCTTGCTGGGGCTTGTGCGACACTTGAAGGACAGATGGATAGAATAATTAAAGATGTAATACAAAGATATTTCAATGTTCCTTAAAAGTTTGTAAGCTTACAGATGGCTTAACGTCTATTACAGAGCTGATTGTGTGGCAATTGGTTACTTGGAGAAAGAAAAGGAAGGACAGGAATTGGGGGTTAGTACGTTTGAAAGAGACAGCACTGCTGCAATAAATTATTTCATCTAAGGTTGCGCACGGCGCAGCAAAAATCTTGCAGGAGGGCAGAAACAATATCTGAACAGGGCAACAGCTCATCACTATCACTGCACCACTGTGTTCCTATGTTTAATAACATGCTTTAACTCCTATCATCATGAAAATGATAACAAGTATACATCTCAGTATTTAAATTATTCAGAGAGCTCTAATATCACGAATGTAATGAATTCTGTGTCCTGTCGAAGGAAGAGAAAGCCCGTTTAAAAAGCACGTAGTGATTCACACACATAGAAGAACAAATATAAAATGAAGTATTTAACGTGCTAATTTAGTTACGATGGTATTTGAGAAACTAGTAAATTAAATGATTTAAAGATTAACTTTATGATGTTCTACTTTAAAAACAAAATAAACTACGTGATTAAAGTGGAAATTTCGAGATTAAATTTGAGATTTCAAGCTTTTTTCCACTGTGTCGCTATTTTTTTTTCTTTTCTCTGTACACTAATAAACTTTCATATGACACTCAGACGATGGGCTACGACTCGCCTTTTCACAGCGACTTTGATATCTGACAACTTCTTTTTTATTTTGGGGCACTGTGTGACTTGAACTTTCGAGTTTCTCCAACACTCAATGTCACTCAATCAACTTCCTTTTGTTGTTTATACCACTGTTTAAACCAACAAATAGTATGTTTTTCCTTGCCTCCACCTGGTATTCGCTAAAATTCTTCTATTTTCCCCTGTGCTTTTGCCATTGCCTTTTCACAGAATGCTGTGCTTAAGGGCTATTTATATTAATTTTCATTTTCAAAGAGGCATAATTCTAGGAGGAGTTGGGGTGGGGCAGCAGGCACGTGCACATGTGTTACTTTCCATGCTGACCGGGATTTATGGAGTAGAAGAACATGGAAGTTGCCGTTCGTGCAGATTTATGCATCTGGATTTTTTTGTGCATACGCACATTTCCGCTTTTGTCCGTACACCATGTTTTAGTGTGAATTCTACGCACAACTTTATGCATGAGGTCCTTGGTGATGTGTGATTGGATTCATCATTGTCTTAGTTATTAGTGAAGTGCCATTATTTCATAATAAGTAAAGAATGACACTAACTCATAACTTTGCCAAAAATGGGTGTCTGCAACCACTGGTATGTGGATCAGTACCACTTCTGAACTAGTTTACCCACTATGACTTGCAATATCAAGATGCTGAAAAAGACCCACATGTCTGGGAAGAGTTGGCAACAATTTTTCCTAATGAAATTTAAAAAACAATAAAGCAAACTACAGATTCCTATTGAACACTGAAGAATTGAGAAAACCCATACAGTCTGAAAATTGTCCTTTCTTTAAAGATCCAAATTGAGCCACTTTAAACAATAATTTGTAGCCAGCAAAGCTGAATTAACTTTGTAGAGAGGCAAATAACAGATACTACACGCATCCTGATTCTGTCTTTTATAATATGGCTGTCTTAACGTCAGATTCTGCATGTAAAAACACTTGACAAACAGCAATGTATTATTTTGTGTCTTGTAATATTCTAGGCCTCCAAATTTGCCTTTGGACAAGGTTTAACTTAGGGATGCCAGGGTATTTCACAATCAATACATTACAGTCTATCAGAGGGCAAATATTTAGTTCAGTTTAGTACAACTGCTTGAATGCACTTTCAGTTCACTGTGAGTTATTTTTAAGCTCCTGTTTACTTTTACCTGGTTTTGCTGTGTTTTTTGATTCTTTCCCTTGTTAATATTTGTGATGTATATTGTGCGCACTAGGAACTAGGCTATTAAACCAGGCACTCACTTTTTATCAGTTTTGATTATTTAGTCTTACCTAATCAAGCCAACAACACATTTTGTGCTTCCTAATTATTATTATTAATTTATTATTAATAATATTAATAATAATACATATTATTTTATGCCTATAGCATTGGTGCCAATTTTGTCTATTGAAATAATTGTTTCTAGATTAGTTTCCTTTGCTATTTTCATTAAGTTAGCAAGATAAAGTAGTACACCGATATTATTTTCATGAGCTTTCCATGGATTTATTTAAAAACTGGTAAAAGAAAAGGTCCAGCTTGATAAGATCTGTGGTTATGTCTCTTAAATATTTTTTAATAAAATAAACTTTGCTGTACCACTAATTGGAGGAATTAATTTCTTTATTACTTGTGAATGTGGGTAGAAAAACAAAAAGTATCCCAAATTATATCCACAGAAGAAAGCACAAACTCCACAGAGCAAAACCAAGGCTAAGATTCAAGTCAAGAAATACAGAGCTATAAAACAGCAGCAAAACACACTATGGCACTGTGCCACCACAAACGGAACAGGACTTCATTCGCTTTATGGTATGTTTATGTCACCTCTTGGAGAAAATGAGCATATTATTAGTATAAACTAGGACAACAACAACTAATACATCCTAAAAATATGACTCAGAACAGCTGAAATTTAGCAGGTTCAGCCAACAGAGAATTATAAGGCCCTAAACTGCCCTGTGGCACTACCAAATAATTTTTCCACTCTTCTTGCTATAAAATGTTAATTAAATTGTAAATCTTACTTAACAAAGATCAGTGATGTTACTAGATGATGCAATAAAGGGAGGAGTGGAAAATAATTATTTTTCTTAATAGTAATTTTATGTAATCAGTGCAGGACTCAGAGAAATGTTTTTATAGCTAATAAGAAGAAACAGAATATATAGGCAATTACAGAAACTGCATGAAAGTAAAACAAATTTCAGTTAGATACAAATCTCTTAGAATTCTATGTTTCCTGAACACATCTCATTCAGTGGGAATTTTGCTTCCACTGAAATAAAACCTTGCTGCTCTTGGAGCTCCTGTGTTAGGACTGCACTCAAAGCTGCAGAGTTGCAAACAAGAGGAGTTTGAAAAGGAGCCTCGGGCTGACTGGGGCCACTAAGGAGAATAAGGAAAGCCAGCACTTCTAAACTAACATGATAACTAAGAACTGAAGTCACATAAGCAAAAGAAACTTGGAATATTCTTTATTGCAAAGAAGCTTTTATTTTTCAGTGGGTGTTTTTCTTTTTATTTTGTAATTAAAGGTTTATCATTGAGCAACTATGCACTGACACCACACACATTAGCACAACTTGATTGTCAATAAAAACATGTGTAAGACCATTACCAAAAACAGCAGTAGCCCTAATACTAACCCCATACATAATTGCACTCCAAAGGTGTCACAATAGAAACATTATAAGAAAATCAAAAATATATTCTTTTTTTTTTTTTTTTTGGTGTTAGATGTTACTTCTTGTAATTCCTAATACTCCTAATTCCTAATACATCATGTACTGACTGTCTGACATTTTATTCTTAAATACCCTCATCTACACTCTCATTCTACACAATCAACTGATTGCTGAATTATTTCATTGAGTTAGTTAATTTGCTGTAAATAATTTTAACAGCTCCTGGAACTGCTGTACTCTTGGGACTTTTTTTAATTATTTTGCTTTTTTTTGCTTAGACTGAGAATCCCATCTTCATCTTCAGGCAAGATGTCTCACTTAAAGGTTTTCCAATGCTGTTATTTCTCCTAGTGTATATATAAACACAGGAACTCCAGTTTCTGAATTATATCTTGCCTGAAGAAGTTTCCTTGAAAGCTTGCGTATTGTAATCTTTTTAGTTAGCCAATAAAAGTTGTCATGTTGTTTGATTTCTCTCTGTTGTTCTGAAAACCATAAGGCTTGTTTAAACAAAAACATGTTTTTTTGCTTTTTTGACTGTTTTGATTAAGACAGTTAGGGTTTGAACAGAGAATCTATAAATTTGCTTACTATACCCCTCGCTATCTCTTTCACCAACATGATGAAGAAGCATCTTACACACCATGAACTGAAATGAAGACTACACTGAGAAACACAACTCGACAGCCATATTGAGATAGGCACGTGGCCTGTCCTGAAGAAGGTCGTAAAATAATGACTTAACTACAGACATTTAAAGTAACTGCAAGTCTGTGTGCCGCCTGAAATTACCCATCAGCATTTATCAGGTTGTGTGGTTGCCAATATTCAAATGTACTTTGATTATTGTTATTATTTTATGAATATTATCAATAATACATTATTTAAGTTGTAACTTAACTCCTGTCTGTCATTTTACTCTACGTAATTACCCGAGATTATCGAAGGTAAGGTGAGGAGACAGTTGTAAGTCTACGGGATTTGAGGCATCCTCACAAAGGCAACACATTAAAGAATACGAAAGGGGAAAGTAGAGTAATATAGAGTCCTACCAAGACAAAACAATTAATTTACAAGAAATCCTAGAGTCATGTTTTTGCTTTGTCATTCTGGGGTATTGAGCATTATTTAAGAAGGGAACAATGAATTAAAACGATTTTAGCATGAGGTGGCAACATAGCAAAATCTGAAAAAAATTAAGGGTCAGAATACTTTCTGTATGTTACTCTTCCTACATTTTCCAAAGGTATACACATGGTGAAAGAATTGTGATGGCCAGAACTTCAGCTTTAGGTTTTGAACAAGTCTGCTTGATTATGACATCACATATCATAATTTAGCTAGCTTCAGAGTGATGTCTGTCTGTGTTCGTACATCACGCATCTGTAGTCACAATACTTCAACAGTCAACTGAAACTTGGCACAATTGGCAGCACTGTAAGATACTAGAAGCATATTGATTGTGAGCGAAAGCACTACTGTTGCTGTTGAGATCATCATTTGAACTTAAGGTATCTATTTCGAGAAAGTATTGTGATGGAATCAACATTTTAAAATTAGGACCTGTAGGAAGGCACATCACACTTTGTTCAATATGGTGTCATAAAACTTTAAAAATAAAGTTATGTGAAGCCAATTGTAATGTTAGAAGGATACAGAAAATGAGATTCTTTCCAGGAACAAGACATCAACAAACTCCACATCTGTGCTTAGCAGAAGATAACTGCACATGAGTGGGGCTTGTTACTCAATTATCAGAAGGAGATGGCTAACAGGCATATAGTGTGTGTAAACTGTGTCTAACATGACTTTCAGAAGCACCAATATTTTTTTAGGAGATATTTTGATGATAATCGATGCAGTTTTGTCCATAATAGAGACTGTCAAGTTCAGGCTTATCTTGCTTTTTTATATAACTTCAGAATGGATTTATGGTAGAATGATTGAGCATAAATATCTTGTGCAGTCTGCTTAATCCTCAGTAAATGTTGTCCCATCTCAGTCATCTGGTATCCCATTTTCTTCTTTATTTTGTGTCCTTTAAACCCATTCCATCTATGAATGCATGACTGGATAAGAGCATTTAAAGTAGTTTTGGGAAGGAACTGAAGCCCACTGAATGTTACTTTGTCGAACAAGAGGTGCACAATGGACACTGTGTGTGTGTACTTGAAAAATGTGTATCTTATTTGACATGGGAGTGAAATGGTTAGTCCTTCTGGAGATGGATTATTGACTGTATAAACCTGACACCTTCTCCCTGTATGTGTAAGGGGCTTCACTTTGGCAAGGCTATTTCTGTTTTCTTCCTACAGGTCAATAATGTGAAGGGCATGTTAACTACTGAATCTAAGCTAATTACCTCTATATAAATGAGCATGTGTGTGTGTGTGTGTGTGTGTGTGTGTGTGAATGTGCCCTGAGATGAATTAGTCTTCAGGTCCCACTGTGATGCTTAGGTAAGAAGCAGTTAATGGAGTTATTGATGGACTGATTCACAAATATGCTCTTAAAAATAAAGGTACCAGAGTGGTACTTGAAAGCGATACCATAGGGGAACCATTTTTGGATCCCATAAGATCCATCAACATTAAAGTACCAGAAAGGCCATTTATTTAGATTCGTAACAGGCTCCATACAGTATATAGCCATGACTAGATGGTAACAGATTTGTAAAATACCTATGAGTCATGATTTTTCAAAGGACTCGTTCTGAATATAATAACTCAAGCTAAGTCCAGGTTTTCCTAATCTGTTAGGCTGCCTAGCAGGACACTATCATACATTAAAGATTTTTTTTTTTTTTTTTAAATATTAGAACGTTTTTTAAAGCATAAAGAAACAACTTCATATGCAAAGAGACCAGAATGTCCATGATGGTCCGTGTGTCCCATTCGAGCGGATTTGTCAAGTTATATATTATATATAAATATATAGTTATATATTATATATAAATATATATTGTGGTGTTTATTCTTCCCCAAAGAAGACAGCACAAACAAAAAGAAAGTTTTGGGGACCGTCCCCATATATTGTCATCCAGACAATAAAGAATGTAAATGATTCAGAGTTTCAAAAGTAAAACAGTGAACAACTTTCTTTGACAAAAATGGCGGCTTTATACAGAACAGGATTATGGTACAGGAAATGGTTGGCAGGAAGTGATGTTGGAAACAGGAACCGGAAACGTCATCATGGTTGGCCGGAAGTGACGTCGTCGCGGCCATTTTGGAACCTGGAAGTGGAGGAACTATTTTTCTTCAGGTGTTCTGTTACCCAAATCTCTTTTGGTCAAGTACCACGTGATAACCCTCTATCTCGCGAAGTTTCACTCACCTTTAGGCTCTTTGACTGCCTCCTAATCGCACATGTGTGACATGATCCCCCCCTCAGCCCAGATCCATTGGGTCGGGCGACCTGCACCGAGAGGTCGTGGACATGAGAGAGAGCATCTGCGTTGGCCTGCAAGGAACCTTTACGATAAATGACACTGAAATGATAGGGTTGAAGATCCAAAAACCACCTAGTGATGCAAGGGTTAGACTCCCGATGAAGGGACATCCACTGTAAAGCAGCATGATCCATCACCAGAGTAAACTCACGCCCCAATAGGTAGTACCTCAAAGACGTGACAGCCCACTTAATCGCCAAGGCTTCTCGCTCCACCGCAGCATACTTGGTCTCCCGGTCCAGCAGTTTCTGGCTCAGGTACATAACAGGGTGTTCAGCACCATCAACGCATTGGCTCAGCACGGCACCCAAACCTGTGGAGGATGAAAGGAACAGAAAAATCAGGAGAACTTAAAACAGGTGCTGAAGTAAGGGCCAATTTTAAGTCACTGAATGCTTTATCAACCAAAATGTCCCATACCACTTTTAAAGGTGCGCGTTTCCTTGTTAAATCAGATAAGGGCGCAGCAACTTCTGAGAAATGCGGTACAAAACGGCGATAGTAACCTGCCAATCCCAAAAATGCTTGAACTTGCCGCTTATTCATCGAACGGGGCCAATTCAAAATGGCATCAATTTTAGAACATTGTGGTTTAACAACACCCCCTCCTACTAGGTAGCCTAAATATTTGGCTTCTCTTAACCCAAAAACATTTCTTCGGATTAATTCGAAGACCAGCAGACGCTAGCGTGGAGAGTATTGTTTGAACCTGCCATACATGATCCTTCCACGTGCTGGAATAAATGACAACATCATCTAGGTAGGCAGCACTATATGAATTGTGGGGCTGTAGCAGTGTGTCTACCAGACGTTGGAAGGTAGCTGGTGCCCCATGCAAGCCAAAAGGAAGGACCCTGTATTGCCAATGTCCACTGGGAGTACTAAAAGCGTTTTTTCTTTTGGAGTCCGTTAAGGGAATTTGCCAATACCCTTAGGTCATGTCAAGAGTAGTTAGGAATTGAGCGTTCCCTAACCGATCAAGTAAATCATCTACTCGCGGCATGGGATACGCATCAAATTTAGAGACCTGATTAAGTCGACGAAAGTCATTACAGAACCTCCACGACCCATCAGGTTTAGAAACTAAGACAATTGGACTAGACCAACGGCTATAGCTCGCTTCAATAACCCCCAATTCCAGCATTCGTCTAATTTCCAACTCTACTTCCGCTTTCTTTGCCTCCGGGAGCCTATAAGGTCTCTCTCTAACAATCACTCCAGGGTCAGTAATAATGTCGTGAACAATCAGCGCAGTACGTCTAGGTATCTCATCCACAACTTTAGGGACAGACAAGATAGCCGTCTCGAGATCTTGTCGTTGTTTAAATGTCAAATCGGGGCCAAAATTAAGGTGAGCACATGACATAAAAAGAGAACGAGGCTGATTGGACGAGGGATCAGGGTCCCTGTCCTTCCAAGGTTTCAGCAAATTAATATGATACACTCGTTCAGTCAGGGCCTTGCCAATGTGCTAACAACTTTGAATGAGAAGTTGGGACAAGCACCATTACACGATCACCCGGGACAAATTCTCGAATTGTGGTGTTTCGGTTATAATAACGGGACTGTGCTGCTTGTGCCTTTTCCAAATTTTCTTTTAGAATAGGTCTGATTTTCTCTAATCTATCGCGTAATTGCGATATATTCAAGAATATTTGAAGTAGGGAGGACATCCTCTTCCCATCCTTCTTTTAACATATCCAAAAGCCCCCTGGGTTGTCTTCCATATAATAATTCAAAAGGAGAGAAACCAGTGGAGATCTGAGGGACTTCCCGATAAGCAAACAAAACGAGAGTAAGCAACTGATCCCAGTTTCTTCCATCCTCGTTAACTACCTTGCGTAACATCTGTTTTAAAGTTTGATTAAAACGCTCCACCAGTTTGGGGATGATAGATAGACGTTTTCAGATGTTTTATTCGGAGTAATTTGGCTACTTCCCTGAACGTCTCCGAAGTGAAAGGAGTCCCTTGGTCCATTAAAACCTCTTTGGGGATCCCAACACGGGCGAATATCCCTACTAATTCCTGTGCGATGTTTTTCGTATTAGCTGAGCGCAATGGAACAGCTTCCGGAAAACGAGTGGCATAATCTACTAGCACCAAAATATATTTAAAGCCTTTTAATGAGGGTTCCAGCGGTCCTACGAGATCGACACCGACTCGTTCAAAAGGGATATCAATAAGGGGAAGGGGAATGAGAGGAGCTCGCGTCCTTCTTGGAATCTGGCGAAGTTGACACTCCGGACATGAAGAGCAAAATCGCCGGACCTCCTCGTTAATTCCCGGCCAATAGAATTGGAGTTTTATTCTCTCTAATATTTTTTCGGAGCCTAAGTGGGCTCCTAGAAGGTGAGCGTGTGCTAATTCACACACCTTTCGCCGAAAAGTGCGTGGAATCAACAACAGCTCGCACTTCTCCCTCATGTTCTGCCACTCTATATAATAATTTGTTTTTAAGTACAAAGAACGGCATCGGTGGCATGGGATCCAGGGTTGTATAACCCTCGGTAGATACTATTGCATTCCTAATATTTTTTAAGGAATCATCGTTCCATTGTTCTCTTTTAAAAGACGATGGTGTTAATAGAAATTGGGCAGTTAAAGTCTTGTATTGGGTCTTGTGTGACCTCAAGGGGTTGTGGTTTCAGTCACCATGTCCTCTACGTTAACTGTACTAGTTCCCGCAGAGGTCGATGGGACATCAATTCCTTCGCATTGGGTACCTGTATGGGTCCGTGCTACTGTGGGACATGGCGTGGAGGCAGTCGGAGCAGTATTCTCCATTACTAAGCCTAAATGTTTTTTAGGTACAGTTACGTTATTACCGCTGGTAATTTTATTCCAGTCTCTACCCAGTATAACTGGAAAAGGGGGATCCGGTAATACAGCCATGGCCATGCTCGTAAGGTGATGATTTACCGATACCACACATCTGGCAGTTTTATAATACCGGATATCCCCATGAATACATTTTAGACTAGTTTTTATTCTAGTCCACTGTTGCGGTAAAATGAAACGGGTAGCAACAATGGAAATGTTACTCCCAGAATCAAACATTGCTCTTACCTTCCTGCCATTTATAATAACTGCACCTGTATATGGAAGAGATAAAGGATTAGTCACAGTGGCACAATACCTTTCTCCCTTAACTAATGAGCAATCCATGGGCTCAAAGGAACAGTTGGGGGACAGATGTCCAATCTCCCCACACTTGAAACAGCGGGGAAGATTAGCACCTCTGTCCCGTTACGGACGGCAGGCTCGGGAGCTTGTCGGGTGGGCTCAGGAGCTGCCCCAAGTGCCTGTTGGGTTCGACGTGAGAACCGTTCTGATTTCCCTGATTTGCAAGCCGCCCAGTGGCGCTCTGTGATTTGTATTAAGGTGTCCATGTCCTCGAAGTTTTGTTTGCGGACTTGCTGGGCGATATGGTCAGGGAGGGCATGCACAAAGGTTTCACACGCTATAAGCTCGGCCATCTTGTGCGAATTATTAATGTCGGGCCATAGCCAGCGACATACTTTCCCCCAGGCTTCAAAGCCCTGGGTTCTTATCGGTCTCCGGATCGAACTGCCACTCCCTCCATTCTCTCGCCTGCTGTTCCGCAGATACGCCGTAGCACTTTAACACCTCCTTCTTTAGAGCGTCATTATCAGCAGCCTGCTCCTCAATTAGATCATAATAGGCTCTCTGCGCCGTTCCCTTCAGGTAGGGAGCCAGTAGGTACGCCCATTCCGACCTCGGCCATGCGTTCCGCTTAGCGGCACGCTCGAAGATCAAAAATATGTTTCTATATCGTCCGACTCCGTGAGTGTAGTTATGGCAATAGGAGGTGGCCGAGCGACCTCCGTCCGTACTCCTGCAGCAGCAGCACGAGCGCTGGCTTCTGCTACTTGGGTCCTTGTTTCGCCCATCTGTAATTTCAGGGTTTGAAGATCCCCCATGATGGTGTTGAGAACGGTATTCAGGTCCTGTTCCTCCGACATCTTGAAGCAGACGAAAAACAATTCTGCTGGCTACGCCAATTGTGGTGTTTATTCTTCCCCAAGGAAGACAGCACAAACAAAAACAAAGTTTTGGGGACCGTCCCCATATATTGTCGTCCAGACAATAAAGAATGTAAATGATTCAGAGTTTCAAAAGTAAAACAGTGAACAACTTTCTTTGACAAAAATGGCGGCTTTATACAGAACAGGATTATGGTACAGGAAATGGTTGGCAGGAAGTGACGTTGGAAACAGGAACCGGAAACGTCATCATGTTTGGCCGGAAGTGACGTCGTCGCGGCCATTTTGGAACCTGGAAGTGGAGGAACTATTTTTCTTCGGGTGTTCTGTTGACCAAAAGAGATTTGGGTAAGTACCACGTGATAACCCTCTATCTAGCGAAGTTTCACTCACCTTTAGGCTCTTTGACTGCCTCCTAATCGCACATGTGTGACATGATCCCCCCCCTCAGCCCAGATCCATTGGGTCGGGCGACCTGCACCGAGAGGTCGTGGACATGAGAGAGAGCATCTGCGTTGGCCTACAAGGAACCTTTACGATAAATGACACTGAAACGATAGGGTTGAAGATCCAAAAACCACCTAGTGATGCGAGGGTTAGACTCCCGATGAAGGGACATCCACTGTAAAGCAGCATGATCCGTCACCAGAGTAAACTCACGCCCCAATAGGTAGTACCTCAAAGACGTGACAGCCCACTTAATCGCCAAGGCTTCTCGCTCCACCGCAGCATACTTGGTCACCCGGTCCAGCAGTTTCCGGCTCAGGTACATAACAGGGTGTTCAGCACCATCAACGCATTGGCTCAGCACGGCACCCAAACCTGTGGCCGATGCGTCAGTCTGGAGGATGAAAGGAACAGAAAAATCAGGAGAACTTAAAACAGGTGCTGAAGTAAGGGCCAATTTTAAGTCACTGAATGCTTTATCAACCAAAATGTCCCATACCACTTTTAAAGGTGCGCGTTTCCTTGTTAAATCAGATAAGGGCGCAGCAACTTCTGAGAAATGCGGTACAAAACGGCGATAGTAACATGCCAATCCCAAAAATGCTTGAACTTGCCGCTTATTCATCGGACGGGGCCAATTCAAAATGGCATAAATTTTAGAACATTGTGTTTTAACAACACCCCCTCCTACTACGGGAAATGGTTGGCAGGAAGTGATGTTGGAAACAGGAACCGGAAACAACGTCATCATGATTGGACGGAAGTGAGGTGGATTGATGGAGCCGGAAGTGATGTCATTATGGTTGGCCGGAAGTGACGTCGTCGCGGCCATTTTGGAACCTGGAAGTGGAGGAACTATTTTTCTTCAGGTGTTCTGTTGACCAAAAGATATTTGGGTAAGTACCACATGATAACCCTCTATCTCGCGATGTTTCACTCACCTTTAGGCTCTTTGACTGCCTCCTAATCGCACATGTGTGACAATATATAACATTATATATATATATATATATATAACATTATATGTATATATATATATATATATATATATATTTGAGATTCTTCTAAGAGGAACACTTTTAAAATCCCTCTTGAAGGTCAAATTCTGTACATGTACGTCTTTGAAAACATTCCATAGTCCACCTTCATCGCCCGAAAGGGTTGCCAGTTGTGGAATATGACCTGGACACAGACAGGCAGACACATTGTAATTACCCCACACATGTCTATTGAGGTTCTCCATATTTACAAAAGTCAGCTCAACAGACCCCAATACCCCACAGTCCAGGCCAACACAACAATGACTTCTCTTTCTCTCTCTCTTCAGACCACCTCCTTCTCTCCTCCAGGGACCTTGTCCGTCTTCCACCTGACTCAAGTCATCCTCTGAAGGGAGGCAGCCCCTTTAATAAGCACCCGGATGTGCTCCAGGTGTGTTCCCGGCAATCTCCCACCGATACGCCCCAGTGTGGTGGAAGTGCCTACTGTATCCCCGGAAGCATTTCAGGTGTCCCTGCTTTTCTTCCCCCCAGCACTTCCGGGTGTGGCGGAAGTGCTGAGGTCCAGGGTCCTCCAGGTATTTGGGTGCCTCCTGGCAGTGACCACGGGCCCCTACAGGGTCGAGCTTCCCAGCTCTTCTTGGGCGTCCCGGCTGGGTACCACCCCCATCCGGGTACCACAAAGTATAATCCCCTCCTAAAATAGGTATAGCCCATTAGTCGCTGGGTTGGCTTCTCCTATCTATAGAATTAGACATTGCCACCAGATTAGACTACGAAGATGTCATCAATAACTTTTCCAATCGGAAGGCAAGAAAAATGGATTTTCGTCTCTGAACCTGAAAACCGGAAAAAGATTTCATGTTAATACCTGTACATTAATTTCACACTTTCTGTCGAAACACTGAAACTCACATTTTATTTGTAGGCCATAAACATGTCCGAATATTAATGCACAAAAACATGTATCGCTAATGATAACTGGCTGACATTACATCAACGTGAGTTATGACTATGACATTTTGCGTATCAAGAGCCAGAGTATACTTGTAATTTGGGTACAGTCCACACATAACAGTAACAGAGTTTGACGTAATCAGCCCTGTGTGGGGTTGGTCAGCCTTAGGCCCCGCACACCCCTTTGGCCACCTCTGCATTACTTGACCAGTAGACTTCCATAACAATCTATAAAACTCTCCCATTCAGCCACTCTAATCGATTGTTGATGTCGGCAGGTAGCAGTATCCATAGCACGTAATATTTGTAGTCCAACAAATACCTAATTTATACAATTTAAAGGAACCTGAGCTGTGGAAAATCCCATTCTAGATTAATCACAAAATTGTTTTCAGGCTCACTACACATCATACAAATGTTAAAATTGTATGACACCTAGGAAACAGAATTATAGTTCTACTAGTTGTTACACAAATCCTGAAATAAATTACAGACGCCATGTGAAGGGAGTTAAATATTAAGCCATTGTAAAGAGAGTCCGATACCATTCTTTGAGGAACAATTTCTATATGAGACAAAAAGTATGTATATTTTTGTGTTTATTATCCTTATATTTATAGATCACAAAACCCATGAAAAGGAGATTCTGCCTTCATAACATAACATGAGTACAGACAAATGGTTAGCTATTCAGCCAGTATTCTGATTTTTAAGTATATTGCATTTTCATTAAGGTTGTTACAAGTTTTCCGAATTTCTTTAAGCAAAACTTGAAAAAACATGAGGAGCTTTACATTTTAGAGCAATATGCCTTCAATTGTAAAATCCCTTACCAGTCTTAAAACTTTTAAAACCCTGACGTCTGCCTGCCTAAAGCAGCCTGCTTCAGTCCCTAATTTGTTTGCTTTTGTTACTCATTTGTGGTTATGATTTATGAGCGCATTCTGTTAATTAAATAGTCTAACTCTGTGAGGTCCCCTGTATTTGTTTCACCACCATGGCATTTATTTAAATAAAATAACAACATTATCTCATCTTACTGAACTTTGTTCTCATGCAGACTGTAGGTTTTCATGAAAAGCAAGCATATGTACTATAAGGGTCTGGAGTTCCACTAAAAACAAGGACCGCACACAGACGGCTACCCAGAACATTGAGCCCAGAGGAATTTTTCATTTTCAACAGTTTATAAAGTGAGAAAACGGGAGCCTCTTGTTCTGTTTGTTTCATTCACTGTCATGGTCACCAGCAGCATCACACCCATCTAATGATGTTAACTATCGAACTGGCAAGAGACAGCAAGAAGGTATAGAAAATCAGAACTTTCATGTTTTAGTCATATACCCTGTGTGTGTGTTTCTATCTATCTATCTACAGTATATACTGTACATGTACAGTTAGGTCCATAAATATATGGACAGAGACAACTTTTTTCTAATTTTGGTTTTTTACATTACCACAACGAATTTTAAATGAAACAACTCAGATGCAGTTGAAGTGCAGACTTTCTGCTTTAATTCAGTGGGTTGAACAAAAAGATTGCATAAAAATGTGAGGCAACTAAAGCATTTTTTTTTAACACAATCCCTTTATTTCAGAACCAAAATTAGAAAAAAGTTGTCTCTGTCCAAATATTTATAGACCTAACTGTATATATAGTATATATAAACTGTATATATTCATACTGTGCATGTGTATATGTAAAAAGTTAAAAATCGTAAATAATTTTACATATCAGGGTATAACTGTTACTTACCAAAATCTGACAAACAACACATACTGTAACAATTTTTACTTTTTCATTATTAATTCATCACAAATAAGCCAACATGCACATGTGGAAAAAATAAATACACTTTATGACCATGTGCTTTTCTTGAAGTAAGGAGTAGCCTGAGTATGAAAATAAACCCACTTTGCCAGTAAAAAAGTGGGGTGGATCCCCCGGTCACCTCACCAGTTGGAGATCATATTTCAAAACCATCCAGTGTTTGCAGAAGCCCTTCCACCTCTGGGGCACATAATACAAGTAGAGAATGCTGGGACTTTATATTTAAGCACTATATATATTGTGCAATATTTAACTGATTTATTAACTGCTTTTATTGTCCACCAGTGGATATTCGCTCTCTTTGGATGGCAGCACTGAACAACATGCAGCAAGCACACCCAAACATAAAGTAATAATGATAATAATAATAGTTCTTTACATTTTTCTAGTATTTCACTACTCAAGCGCCATTATGTGGCTAATTCACTACACAGTTAAACCTGACTTACAGAAAAAAAGAACACACACATTACACAGGTCCCTACGAATTAAACTGATAAAAAATTGTTTTAATTGTGACAGCTTTTTTATGCAGTTATTAAAACAATAAAAATGTAATTAGAATGTTGCCTTCAAATCACATTAAAGTACAAAATTGAGAAGAAATGTAATTAAAATGTAACAAATGACACCATTTTTCATGTATATAATATTGTTTTTAACCAATTTAACATGAAAATATGTAGTCAGTTTAATAATATTAAACTTATATGTTAAGTAAACAACAATATATGTATTCATTGACTCACATATAACTGACATCCCAAAGTTCCTGGTACCTTCTTTCCATGTCCTTGATATCCTGATGGACTCTTCACCCTGCTCTTCACTCACTGCTCTACGATTTTCATGAAAAAAGTTCCAAATTCAAATCTAAAAAGTAAACCTTGAGACTCCTGTTAAAACCCAATTTTTTATACTTTACTAATACAGTTTCACAATTTCTATATACAGTAATCCCTCGCTATATCGCGCTTCAACTTTCACGGCTTCACTCTATCGCGATTTTTTTCTCATACACGCTTACGTCTCTATGCATGCGCTTTCTGAGAATTTTTATCTAAGCCCTACGATGGCTCCTAAACGTGCTGCTTTTTCTAAGCCTTCTGACAATAAAACTAAGCGCCGGAGGAAGATGCTTACTATCCAGAAGAAGGTGAAACTCTTGTATATGATTAAAGATGGCAATACCCTACAAAAGCCTCCTCACGCATGTGAAAAGACAGCGCCAGCAACTGCCTATCAAGATGTTTTTCAGCCGCGAACCCAGACACCCACTGCCTACTCCTAGTACTTCTTTAGCGGAAGAAGACAACAATGCACCTGCTGAAGATACTGCACCACCTCTGAAGACTCTCCTACTGAGGTCGTGCCTTCATAGGTTAGTGGTTGTGTGCAATTAAATATACAGTACAATAATCTACTATAGAAAAGCGTTCGGGATTGTCCTTCCGTCCCATGAGTGCAAAGCGTAGTGGTATTCCGCTTATTACAGACTTACTACTTGCGGCTTGAGGTGCAAGCGCGATGTGAGCAGAGTTCTGGTGCTCTCATCATTCCCTTGCTTTTGTGCGCGATGCGCTGGAAAAATAGAAAAAAATATGTCTCTGGAAATAATTTATGTTGATGGAGTACAAATGCCTCACCGCGTAGTAAATATCAGGGGAGATGGTGCTTGCTTATTTTCATCTATAGCTTATTTAGTGCATGAAACTCCGTCTTTAGCGGTACAGATTCGGGCTGACATTGTACGACTTTGGACAGGCACTTGAGGGGATAAAAAAAAAAGATGTTATGAATGGACACTTTGATGTTCTCATTCTCTACACTTACATGCCTGATGTACACATGGAGCGCACAATAATTGAAAATAAAAGTCGGTTGCCTTAAAAGGCGAGTGCGCCTAGTAATATGATATTTGTAACGTCTAATATGTCTTATTTTCTCTTATTTTGTCTAATATATTGAGTAATACGAGTGTAATGGTGACTAAAGGGTGTTGTTTCATGTCTAGAGGGCTCTAATAATGTTAAAAAACGTATTTAGAAGGTCGTAAACAGGTTTTCTATACTCTAACTGCGAAAATATTTGATTTATAAATAAGGAATCCTACTTCGCGAAAATTCATTTATCGCGGCAGAGTCTGGAACGGATTAACCACGATAAACGAGGGTTCACTGTAATTTGGTTCTTTATTGTTACCTAAAAACTTAGAAATTACTTTTTTGAATGATAGCCAAGCCCCACGTTCCAGATTATTCATTTAAATTCTGCATCAGAAATTGGTTTTCTAATATCAGATCCAGCAAAAGTTCCATCTTTCAACTTAAACTTATGGTCCGAAAACATAAAACAGACTCCATCTATTGATGGGGCTTTGACAAGCTTCATTGGGCCATGTTTAATATGAAGTGGTAGTAGCAGCACTTCATGTGGATCCACCAAGACGTGGCTGTCCCAGTCCCAGTGAGGAGTTATGCAGATGTATTGCTGTTGGTATAAAGGAGCCCCCGTAGTGTTTCTTCACACACTTCTGCTGAATAATTTGTTGGCTGAAAGTCATCAGTGATAGTTTGCGAGAGAGAGGATGTGCAGCATTGTTCAAAATGACACTGAGTTTTGTTTTAATCCTCAATTTTGCTGTGACCTTCAGAGGGTTCAGAGTGTGTCCTATAAATGAGCTTGCCCTTTTAATTAGCTTGTTGATTTGGTGGGTCTCTCTTGAAGTGATGTTACCAGCACAGCAAAACACAGCATAGAAAATCACACTGGCCATCACAGACTTATAGAAAATGTGAAGGATGTCACTTCGCACATTAAAGAAATGCAGTCTCTTCAGGAAGGAGAGTCTGCTCTGCCCTTTCTTCTATAGTTCTTCTTTGTTCTGAGACCAGTCCAACCTGTCGAGTGGACCACCTCTACATCCACTCCTTGAATGGCGACCTGACATAGAGGCTCTTTGGTGCGGTGAAAGTCAATGACCAGTTCTTTGGTTTTGCTGAAGTTAAGTTGCAGACAGTTCTTTTTTTGCCAAGAAATACACTTCTCCACCTGACCTCCTATCCTCTGTCTCATACCTCCTTATCAATACACTCCATAAATGCAGAATAATCTGAGAATTTCTGCAAGCTACATGACCTGGCGTTACATTGTATTCGGAGAACTACAAAGTGAAGAGAAAAGGAAACGGGACTGTCCCTTGTGGTGCTCCAGTGTTGCTCACATCTGCATCAGAAACGCAGTCCTTGAGTCTCACAAACTGCCGTTTGCCTGACAGATAGTCCATTATCCAGAACACCACAGGCTCATCTACCTGGAGCTTATCCTTAACAAGGATGGCTGGATGGTACTGAAAGCACTGATACACAGAACTTGCAGGTCCTGATATATGAACCACTGGTGCTCATTGTAGTTAATTTACTCAAGAAGATTTTCAAACATTTAAACATAGTTTTTAACATAATTCAGTCATGTTCTAATCCTCTTTGTCCTGAACAGGGTCCCTTGGGGTGCAGGATCCTATCCTGGCCAGCATAGGGTGCAAGACAGGATGCCAGGACATTGCAGGGCAAACACACACACCAGACAGACAGACACACATACACACTAGACACCCACTAGGTATTGCCAAACCCTCCAAACCTGCATGTCTTTGGACTGTGGGAGGAAACTGGAGCACCCAGAAGAGGCCCACACATATACAAGGAAAACAATGAAACTCCACACAGGGAGGACCCGGGATGAGAACCCTGCTCTCCTTGTTTTTAATATTAAGAAAATAATAAATTATCATTAAAATAAAATTTCCGATATTTAATCATGGTTCTAAAACAGTTAAAAAACTACAATTGCCAGGTAAAACATGTGTTTTGTAAGAAAATGTTATGTGATGGAGAAAAGTAGTTTTCATGGTTATTCATTTTTTTCTGTTAATTTTATTTGAAGAAAATAACAATCAAGTCAAAATTAACAAACCAGAATTCAACTTTCCACCTGAGTAAAAGAGAGGACAGCCAACAGCAAGAGCAAATCTTTAAAAACAGCAAAGAAGGGAGAATGTCCTTTTCCCCTATATAAATGTTTATACTAAAATTTTATCAATTAAATCTTACCATACTTAAAATAAAAAGTTTTCAACATATCCTCTGGATGACAATTTTTTTTTTTTCAGTTTCAAATAGTATCGAACATTAGTTTCCCACTGACTCATAACCGGTGGGCTGGAATTCTTCATTTTTAAATTCAAAACCCAAAAATAAGTACAAATCAAATGTTTTTCAATATATATGTGTAGTATGAGATAACCAGAAGCTCTTCTTTATGATATGCTCTGTAGGACTGCGTGTCTGTTTAACCCTACATTTGATATGAAATGAAATGAAATTAGCAGCTTCTCATATAATTGGAATCTGTTTCTTTATATGAAACTGAGAGGACAGAATGCATGAAATGGACATGTGATGGCATTTAGCCTCCATTGATTATGATTGGTTGTTTGAACTCTTCATTTTCTGCTATGAAAGATAGCTTTAGATCGATCATTGGGAAAGGTTTTTAAAGTGAGTACTGAGTTGTTTCTTGTCCTTAAATGTTGCTTTTTGCAGGCACTCTGTTATCTTTATGATAGCATTGAGGATGTTGTCTCAGATTTATTGTGTTGCCTATAATGCATGGTAGTAAAATTTTCCAATCTTGTTTCAGGTTTTACGTTGTCCTTAAATTCCAGAAAACTAAAATATGTCAACACAAATGTCTCAGTCTGAAATGTCTATATTCCTTCATGCATGACCTTATAATTAATTACATAATGTCACATTTGACATTTGTAATTTTGCAATATTTTTTCAGCTGTTCAAATCAGATTGTTACTTTTTAACACCCTGATATTTCCATTTTGTTCGCAAGCCTGCTGATTTTTTTAAAGATGCTGACTTGCATTGTCAGCTAGCACACTGAAAGGTTCTGCATGAGAAGCGATTGGCTCTACGACAAACGTGGATTCTCTTGAGCGACTGCTAGTGGAATAAATATCAACTTTGACCCCCTATAAACCAGTCTAAACCGTTGAAATGTGGGTCCTGTATTTCACTTGCTTTTTCCGAAGGCACTAATTTGTACAAATGACATCACTGTTTAAGTAAAGGTTAGGAAATGTTCCTACTTTACTAATTCAAATTCCAAATTCAGCTTCAACCACATCCAATGACACAGAAAAAAAATGCAAAGGTTGTTTAATTTATCCTTGTGTATAAACGTGCTAGTGAAGGAAACGGGAGGGATTTAGAATTCTCTAAAATGTGATTATCCTTCCATCCATCTTGATTTCTGTATTCCAGATTAGGAACATGACTATGATTGGCTCCGACATTTAATGCAAATGCACAAACTTCACAGAACCTTTAAATAAACACATAAACTTCCTCAAAACAACTTAAGTCAAACCTCATTAAAATGAGTGACAATATACTATGCTTTCATGAAGACTGGCTTCTCTGGAGACTGATTAAAAAGTATAAAATGTCAGTACCGCTCTGGAGATATTTCCTGCCATTTCAAGCCTTATTTGAGTGAATGACAGCAGAATGAAATCTCCTGTGTCTACACCTAGAAGCCTTAATATATGAAGAGGAGTATTTTTGTTTTTTTGAACATAACAATATCAGCATCATGTATTTTTATTGAATGCAAGAACACACAAAAATAAATCTAATTAAATAAAGGAAGTCAAAGGAGTCATTTGTTTTTCTGTTAGTTTAGCTACTGTATTTCAATGAATCAACAGTAACAGTATTATGCTTTACACTTTAGAGATGATTGAAAATATAGTTACTAAATAGTCCCATAATAATGAAAAAGGAGAATTACATTCTGAAACCAGCTTAATCGAGTTCAGAAGTCCTGGGACAAGAGTCTATTACAGCAATATAAGACACACGGCAGCAATCTACCCTGGACAAGACCCCAGTGCATTGCAAAAGGCTATTATATAATAATGATAAACAGCAATAATGCATTTTATTTAAATAGTGCCTTTCCCATGCTCAAAGTGCTTCATAGAAATTCAGAAAGAACAACAGGGCATATTCAACATTGACTACAAATAATATCTGCACAAGTACTACATAAAGATAAATGCAAGATTTACAAAGTTGTGGTTTTGTATGAGGAAGTTGGGAGTGGCAGATAAGTACGTAAGAGTTGTACAGGATATGTACGAGGGAAGTGGAACAGCGGTGAGGTCTGCGGTATGAGTGACGAATGCATTCAACGTGGAGGTGGGATTGCATCAGAGATCGGCTCTGAGCCCTTTCTTATTTGCAATGGTGATGGACAGGTTAACAGACAAGATTAGACAAGGGTCCCCCTTGGACTATGATGTTTGCTGATGACATTGTGATCTGTAGCGAGAGTAGGGAGCAGGTCAAGAAGACTCCGGAGAGGTGGAGATATGTTCTAGAGAGGAGAGGAATGAAAGTCAGTAGGAACAAAACAGAATACATGTGTGTGAATAAGAGGAAGATGCGAGAGGCGAGAATGCAGGGAGTAGAGTTGTTGAAGGTGGATGAGTTTAAATACTTAGGATCAACAGTACAGAGTAACAGGAATTGTGGAAGAGAGGTGAAAAGTAGTGATGAGCGAGCATGCTCGGCCGAACGTGTTCGGCTCGAGCATCGCTATGCTCAGAGCATGGCGCTACTCGAACGAGCACCATATGTGCTCGTGCGCCATGCTCGAGTCTCCGCCCCGCACGTTTCGTGGGTTGGAGACAGCCAATCAAGGGGTAGGTAAGTACTGCCCTCACTGTAATGCCAGTAGCCATGTAACTCTATACTTTCATTTGTATTGAATGAGTATGAATTGTGGAATTGCAATGGCAAATTTAGAGTACACGGAAGGATGAGGTTCAAATGCGCTCTCTCATGTTGCTCTAAATGTAAATGCTGATGAGATATGAAACGTAACCAGTAGTCAATGTGCACGCTGGCTGCCAATCGAATAGTGAATAAGCTGTTCTTTTGGGTTCATATATTTGTAAATCTGACGGACTCTAAAGGAGTCAGTGCCTCACCAGCCATGAACCTCACCGCACATCACTGATCAGGAGGATAATCACGGAATGCAAATGACCAGGAGGAGCTCTAAGTGTCCGGACTTTTAAAACATTAAAAATGGGATTTCGGAGAACACACCGAACATGTCTATGATGCTCTCCGGCGACTGGCACCCCTAGGACTGCACAGTCCTCTCTTTTTCTCAAGTTACTAAACTTGTTCTTGTCGCAAGTACATACCTCTCCGCTTGTTAAATGTTGTCTTCCACCTGACAGACCTGCACGACTCCGATTAACATGGGTGGTGTTTCTGTCACTTTCTGACCTTTTCCAATGGACCAGGCACCCTCCCCTCTTCAGAGCAGGGGGTGCCTGGTTGTTTCCCATTGACTTACATTATACTCGGGCACTTGGTAGAGCACATGAACATCGCAATGTGTTCGGACCAAACACCCGAACACTTTGGTGCTCGCTCATCACTAGTGAAAAGAGTACAGGCAGGGTGGAATGGGTGGAGAAGAGTGTCACGAGTGATTTGTGACAGACAGATATCAGCAAGAGAAGGTCAGCAGGACGGTAGTGAGACCAACTATGTTATATGAGTTGGAGACGGTGGCACTGACCAGAAAGCAGGAGATACAGCTGGAGGTGGCAAAGTTAAAGATGCTAAGATTTGTACTGGGTGTGACGAGGATGAACAGGATTAGAAATGAGTACATTAGAGGGTCAGCTCAAGTTGGATGGTTGGGAGACAAAGTCAGAGAGGCAAGATTGCATTGGTTTGGACATGTGCAGAGGAGAGATGCTGGATATATTGGGAGAAGAATGTTAAAGATAGAGCTGCCAGTCAAGAGAAAAAGAGGAAGGCCTAAGAGGAGGTTTATGGATGTGGTGAGAGAGGACATGCAGGTGATGGGTGTAACAGAACAAGATGAAGAGGACAGGAAGATATGGAAAAAGATGATCCACTGTGGCAACCCCTAATGGGAGCAGCCGAAAGAAGAAGAAGAGTAAGAGATATTAAGCCAGAATAAAATCCAAAACCACAAAATACCACAAGAAACCTGAACAAATAAATCTTCATGTGCATCTGGACAGACCAGTTAAACTGAAAGAAGGGTCAGGATGTCAGAGTAAGTTTGATGCCTTCCTGAACAAATACATTTTAAATTGTTTTTGGAAAGAATGGACTGAGTCAGCTGACTTAAATTAGTGAGGTCATTCCAAACTCTGAAGGTTCTGGCACTTTGAGGTTCAACCAGGTTGCCAGCGGACCTTAGTGGACAGACAAGAGCATAGCAATGGAGAAGGTCACTGATGTAGTCCAGTGCAAGGCCATTGAAAGATTTAAAGGTTATTAATAGAATGTTATATTTCATCCTGAAAGACACAGGGAGCCAGTAAAGATGGAGCAGGATGGCTGTTGTGTGCTCACTGTTGTGGGTTTGTGTAAGGTTTCTTGCAGCAGCGTTTTGAACCAACTGGAGCTGTGATAAAGGGTTGGATGGAGCACCTGCCAGTAGGGAGTTAAAGTAGTCAATGCAGGTTGTAATAAAATCATGGACACCATTCTCAGCTTTGGAAAAGGAGAGGAAGGAACAAACACAGAATATGTTATGAAGGAGGAAGCAAGAAGGTTTTTTAATATGATGAATATGAGTAGAATAAGAAAGGGAGTAATCAAACATGACAACAAGATTCCTAGCAGAAGAAGGAGGACTGATGATTGATGATTCATTATACTGTATGCATATTAAATTCTGCTTTAAGTCAGCATTAGGCTTGTTAATTTTATGGCCTGACAAAAGCTAGAATATTGAGTGTTAAGGATGAAGAACTGCAGCAAGTGGATCCCTCGCGATTTAGAGTAGAGCTATTCAAATTCATTACAGAGAGATTCCGGAAGGAAATAGTTCTGTTGAAATGGATTAAGTGAATCTTTATTAATATTGGAAATTCAGTGCTAGTTAAAGGCACATGGAGATTTTAGGGAGGTTACAATAATTTAGAAGACATATCATAGAATTCTGTCCTAAACATGAGGGAGACTGTTAAAGATATTGGGGCTTAATATTCCATTTTACAAAGCAGAGATATTAACTGGCCTTTTAGCTAGGACTCAAATTCACTGCAACATACTGTATGGGTGCTCTGTTCAGCCAGGGAGGTGGAATGAAGCAAGCCTCTAGGACAGGAGTGATCAGACAGACCATACTGAGGGTCAATTTCCAAAGTCAGAAAAAACTGTTGCCACAACAGGAATGCTAAACTGTGACTATTGCCAGAAGTCGACCACCAAAAGATGTGCTGTTGTCAAAACCTAAACACTAAACTGTTAACAAAGTCGAAATGAGAATTGTTAGAAATCAATAACCCTGGAAGTACACACTGAATGCAGCACAGGTTTTTTAGAGCATACCATAAGTGATGTAGCACATTGTGCCTGGACGTCCAGCTGTAAGCCATTAAATAGAACCTTTATTAAGCACACAGCAAATGGGACAGACGTCTTCAATTGTTTGACTCCAGTCAAGGGTTAAAAGAACTAAAAAAAACGTCTTCCGTAGAAGAAAGAAAATCAGGCCAAGTTGTGAACTGATTGAATAGAAAATTAACAGCCATTGTTAAACTGCTGTTTGTTGGAAAATGTGTTTTCTCTGTAATCAAATCAGCTCTAAAAAATGAAGCCTGATCACTCAGAATGCATACATACATACATACTTATATACATATAAACAAACAATAAGACCATAAAGAGTTGGGGCCCCAGCCAGGGTTCCCTGTGTAACTAATGAAAAATTATAAAAGCAGTTTTACAAACAGAAAGCACGATAATGTCTTCTCGGGCTAAAGTCATGACCATGATTTTCGAAAGATGGAGGTGAAGCTAGTTAAAAGTCCAGTGAGGGAGGAGAGGTGGGCTCAGCAGATTGGAGCCTTTAAGTGGTTTCAATCACTAATTGTTTCATCGATGATCATCGTATCTGCAGGAGAAATGAAAGGAGAACTGTTAGGCGATAGCGCTAATGCTCATCTCGGGGTGGAGTTATTATTAGACGAGCCCTGGAGTTGTCTCCCAAGTGCATATGTGTGAATATAGGATTCTCCCTTTTTCCTCTTGCTTCTTCCACCCATCATCACCTTACTCCTTCTGACTACATCTAATTAAGGATGCTTCCTGCCTTTAATTTATGGTTGCTGAAACATTTTTTTAACAAAACAGGTCAGACTACTCACGGGAAACACTGTGCTTCATCATTGATGGATGACTGTATAGAATAGCCAACCTTAGTTGGATCTTAACCTTCTCATGTATATTCATGCTTAAGAACTCATTATGCAGCCAACCTTTCATAGACAAAGGGGCCTTGGTCAAATATGATGGGATTGGTTATAGGTAAATGTTAATTTACAGGATAAACAACTGGAGCAAACATGGTCTGAAATGAGAAAAAAAGATAAAAATTAAAATAGAACCAAAAAAGATGGCATTATAATTAGGTAATGATAAATGTAATTTACAAAAGGGTAGCACCTGCCTTGCGCCCTGTGTTGGCTGGGTGTGGCTCCAGCAGACCCCCGTGACCCTGTGTTAGGATATAACAGGTTGGAAAATGGATGGATGGATGAATAGAAACTTGGGGTCTCTGTCAATGTGCCTTTTAGAAAACATTCCAAATTACCTCAGAAGGAGTCATTTTCAGAATTAGTAAATCATAAAGCTACAGTTCACTAGGGTATATTGAATACTTGGTTCTTTACATTTCTTTCCCACTCTCTCTCGTGTGCCACCTTATGGTAGCACATTTCACGCACAAGCTTTCATTAAAGCCTCAAAACCATATTTGTTTTAAGTCCTGTGGTGATGGACTGGGGGTGAAGGTTAAACAACTGTGAAACTTGGGCCCTCTCATCATAAACATACTTGTAGACTAGGGGGCTTCGCCCCCTGTTTGCTTCGCTTGCCAACCCCCCTGGATTTCACTTTCGCCAAACAACAAATCTTTTTATTCTCGCGGATACGCCTTTTCATTGGTAAGAAACACTACTTTTCCCTGATGGCAACATGAATTAGATGATCTACAAGTGTCCGACTTAAAGTTTAAATCCAAACAATATATTCAATTTCTTTTCGCTGTTCCATTATTTCACCTAGTAATAATTTCTGTTTGTTTGCGCTAATGCGATCTTTACTATCATTTTTTGGAGACTTTCGAATTTTGGTACTTCCATTATCTCTAACCTACTCTGCATGTGTATCGCACCAACGTTTTTGAATTCTTTATGACATTCTACTTTGTCATCTACACTTTAAAGTGTCTCTCTGAGAAAGTCACGTCTCGTCTCTCTGATAAAGTCTCATCTCATCCCAAGATTTTTTTATATAATAGAGAGAGACAGCGGTCACAAGAAGGCTGTCTGGCACGTGGACTGAGACAGGAGTGCAATTTTGCAGCTGTAATTGCAACTAAGCAGATCTATTCAGGATCCTCCTCAGCTCACCCAGTGCACTGAAGAAGCTAGAAAAGAGTTAAACATACAGTAAGATGTCTGTCATCTTTGCTAAACCCAAAACTATATCTGGATGAAAACATCAAAATAAAGTTAGCTATTAGGAATGCATATACTCCAATAGACAACAGCAATTGTGATTGTCCTGAAGGGAGAACTGTCATCATTACCAAAAATATCAACAACCAAATCAATTATTTATATAGCATATTTTCATTCATGAAGTAGCTCAAGTGCTTTACAATAGTAATAGATGAACATTGTTACAAAAAAAGTACAACGTTGATGTTGCAGCTGTCAGTGAGATGTGCCTCTTAAAAGAGGGACTGCTAAGAGAAGGTAAAAGTTGACATATTACAACACATTATACTACAAGCTAAAAACCAAAGAATCCATAGATTTGGCTTTGCCATAAAGAAAAAGGTCACCTGACTAGTCTGCCTTCCCATCAACATTTATGAGAGCGTAATGGGCCTCCATCCTTGGCTGAACATCCATCAGAGAGTCACCATCATCAGTGCTTAACCAGTCCAGCTTGCTGGTAAAATGAGAGCAATTATATGCTGTCCCAAAGAAAGTCATGTTGATCTTGGTGTGGTGGGGAATTAAACACAAATGTTGAGTGTGACACCAACGTATGGCAGGGTGTTATTAACAAAGAAGACATGGGAAACAGTTACAAGTTAAACTCCAACTGCTTCCTCCTTCTGAACAAATACAATTATCATAACTTCATTGTTGTGATTAACAGCACCCCTATTGAACAGGACCCGCATGAAAACAGTAAAAAGGGGTCAATAGAAATAAAAAAAAATAAAAAGTCAACTATGGCCTTGCTGGTCAGCCTCAGAAACAGGCTTCACCCTAGGCAGTCAAACCCAAAAAGTCACAAAGCATACTTTCAGGCTTACATAGGCCCAAACTATGGCACTCGCTATTAAAATTACTTTTGAATGTCCCACATATATAAAAATGCCCTTCAGGGGAGCAGAAACCATAAAATTTTAAGGCCAATAAATATTTTTTTATCAATAAGGGATTTTCTTTTGAAGTTTTATTAATTTTATTGCAATCATTCCATACAAATCAATTTTTACAAAAAGTAGGATTAAGAACAAGTCGACCCTCACCCCTGAGAGAGAGAGCAAGGCCAACGGAGTAAAACTTAAGGCTTGTAAACATACCTAAATTGATGAGTTTGATAAGCCAATAGAGATGGATGGAGAAGAAAAAGAAATACAGAAATAATTGCTTCCTCTGTGCTTTAAGAGCTTATTCTAAAATATTACTGATTAGATCCTGCCATGTTTTGAAAAAAATCCATACAGATCCTCTGAGTATTTGATTTTTTCCAATTTCAAATAGTATAGAACATCGGTTTCCCACTGACTTAAAAGAGAAGAGTTAGGATTCTTCCAGTTTACCAAAATAAGTCTGCATGCCAAAAGTGTAGTAAATGCAATCACAGTTTGTTTGTCCTTCTCCACTTTAAACCCATCTGGAAGAACCCCAATCTATAAGGGATTTTAGTCACTTAAAACAAAAAAGAGAGCAAAAGTGGAAAAAGGTAAAATAAGAGCCAAAAGGATTTCTCTAAAATGGCAATCCAAGAAATACAAGTCTAAATCCACAATCTGAAAAAAAAAACAATAACCAGCAGCAAAAATAGTTAAACTAGAAAATTCAATATAATACTCGCTCACAGAAAGGTCTTTACACCCCAAACTCCGCCAACCTCATTGAGAGTCTACTGGAGTCTTCTTTTTGACTTCAGTATAAAGGTTGAGGACGGCAATTCCATAGTTGTGACATCATGGTGGCAAACTCTTGGAATTCCATCCACAAAACACAACAAACTTAAATACACCATACATAATAATAAGTAGACATAACATTATTACCAAAAATTACATAAAAATAGAAAACACATGGAACATAATGCTTCAAAAATAAAAATTTAAATGGAAAAATAAACATAAGCCATTGAACAAACCTTGGCAGTGACATAACAGTCATCACCACCACCAAGTACAAAACAACATGAACCACAATAATTTCCTGAAGGACAACCACTTTAAATGGAATATGTGTGGAATAACTATTTCTTCCAAATACCATCTCCTTATTCAGAAATAAATTGTCATCTTTTCTACAGACTTCAAAGATGCCCAAAGCTAAAGTGGAGGAAACTTAATGTCAGTGCCCTCTATTACCTCATGGAGAAAACTAAATTTAAGGAATGCCTCTCCACTCAACGTGATGGCCTAATAATAATGTTAAATAGCATTGGAGAGAGCCCTCAGCTACAATCCTTGAAATCTGTGGCAAAGCAATCACCCACACCTTCTACCAATACCAGGACTGGTCTGATGAAAATAATGCAAAAATCGAGAAACTCATAGACCACAAGATGAAAGTGTACTACTCATGGCAAAATGACAGACCATCAAAACAGAAGCATGGAGAGTATCAGTGTGTAGAAGATAAGATCCAAAAGGAAATAAAGTACAAATTCCTCTAGATCAGGGTTCTCAAACTCCAGTCCTGAAGGGCTGCAGTGGCTGCCGGTTTACATTCTAACCCTTTTCTTAATTAATGGCCTGTTTTGCTGCTAATTAACTTGTTTTGAATTAATTTTAATTGACTTGTTTTTTAAGATTTGTTTCCCTGAATTTCTTCATCGTGCCTCTGAATTGCTTCATTTCTTACTTTAAACGGCACCCAAACAGAAATGAATTGTGAAGTGAGTGAGCCAACAGAAGACCAACTAAGTCAGGGCCTGAAACTCCAACCAGTTGCTTAATTAGGCATCAAGTCTTATTGTTAATTAAACCCCTTCTTTAACTCCATGGCTTGTTGCTGCTCTCTTTGTGCAATTGCATACATTTTCAAAACTGTTGATTTTCTCTTTTCTAAGAGCAGTGTTAAAATTACATCCCTGAGACATTCATCTTTCTTTATTTTCAGATATTGTATGATGGACACAGTTTGCTAGTCCTGTTTTAGCTAATTTTGTATTCTCATTACTGTTTGGCAGCTAATTAAGGAAAACGAAACAATTAAGGGGTCTGAGTCTTCAAGAGCAAGTCAATTACATTTAATTCAAAAGAAGTTAATCAGCAGCAAAAACAGGTCACTAATTAAGAAAAGGATTCAAATGAAAACCTGCGGCCCTCCAGGACTGGAGTTTGAGAACCCTGCTGTAGATGACCAAGATCCTTTATGAACAAACCGACCCCACTGCTCTCCAGTCTCAAGATGGAAACCTGAAAGATTATACTGCTATCTTGCAATGCTGAATGGAGAACTTTGAACAATGAATAAACTGTTAACAAATATCACCATTCAAGAGATATCTCAGCAATCATTTCCATCAGCCAGCAAATCTTAATGATATAATATATCTGTCAGGACTATATTGGTAGTTTCGCACAATTTAAATTAATTTTTAAAACATTTAAATATCTTAACATTATACTTTTTACACCATTGTGATGAGGTCATTTTCATTTCAGCGACCATCTTGGTTGTGGTTTGATCGACCGTTTGTGATCATGTAGCCCTGATCTTGTGATGTGACATAATCACCAAAACCATATGCTGTAAAATGGGCACAGCCAGCTGCACTAAACTGTTGTGATTTGGGCTTGATTTTGCATTTTTTTTGTCTTAGATAAGTTTTTATATAGTTTATTAGGTTTTGATAATTTAAATGGTGGACAGTCAAACTTTATTTTCACGTAAATTTTTCACTTTAAAGTTTTTGCTCGAGTAAGATAAATTTTTTTTTCATTTCATTTTTAAGTGCATCACTATTTCTTTTTTCATTTTCAATGTTCAGTTAACCAGTTGCTAGAGTTTACATCATCATTACCCTTTTGATAATTACCATCACACAGGTTCAGTAATAAATTTAAAACAGAAGCCCTTTTTCATTAGCTCTCTTTCTCATGGGTGGAGGTTCATTTGAGCTTAGTTTTGTCAAGTTTGACTTTCTTGTATGGAATGTTACTTGCTTTTAATATCCATCCATTATCCAACCCGCTATATCCTAACTACAGGGTCACGGGAGCCAATCCCTGCCAACACAGGGCGCAAGGCAGGAAACAAACCCACACCAGGGACAATTTAGAATCGCCAATGCACCTAACCTGCATGTCTTTGGACTGTGGGAGGAAACCGGAGTACCCAGAGGAAACCCATGCAGACACGGGGAGAACATACAAACTCCCGCAGGGAGGACCCGGGAAGCGAACCCAGGTCTCCTAACTGTGAGACAGCAGCACTACCCACTGCGCCACCGTGCCGCCCTAAGTTATCTTTTAATAATCCCAATGTTTGCATGAGAAGTTGCATACACACATTTGTGCATACACAAGTTTTAGAAATGAGGCCCCATGACCCCCAAGTCTGAACTTGAGAATCACTGGGCAGGGTTATTTAGCTAATAAAAAATGTACTGCTGCTCACAGGGCACATTTACGGGTTTTAACAGAAGCTGATAAACTTCATTTACCTCCACATGAGTGCACCCACCTTCACTATGGTTTGTTTCGCTAGAGTTTTCCCTTACTTTTGCAAATCACAGGACTGCCAAGCTGAAATGCTTCATTAAGAATATAATCACATCAAAAAAATATTCTCCCTGAGCCATATATGTGCATTTTGATGAAGTAAATGAACCAAATAATAATATTCAACAATTCAGTAAATTCAAAGTACACAAGTGAATGAGTGTCTCCTGAGCACTGATTAACAAATATAATTGTAATCCATCCATCCATTATCCAACCTGCTATATCCTAACTAATAATTGTAATTTTTTTCTTAATTTCAAAAATTGATCTTGATTTCAAAAGGAACTGTCAAATCAACCGATACCATCATAACAAAAGATTACCCTTCACTCTTGAAATTTTGAAAAGGCACAAGGTTATGAAATGCTTGGAAATCTTTTTAGCCCACCATCAGAAATAGTCTGTGCCAAGACCCTTTGTGTTTTGTTTAAATGCACACTAGATTCACACCTGTATCTGGAGGCATGCAGGCTGTAAAGAAATGTCTATTGAGAAACACCAATGGGGCAAGAAGTGCAGTGTTTAGACAGAGAAGAAGATGTTCATAATGGCATCTGCTAAAATACACTAGACTGTCGGTTCTGTATATGTGAAGCATCTCTACACTTAAGATGCTTTTATATTAACAAGATATAATCTTTAGTATGATACCTGCATGTGTCAGTAATGGATCTTTGCTATTTATTCATTTAATAAATCCTTCAACTATAGTTGACATGATAATTGTCATGATTCAGCCAGGGTTGTTGCCTGCTTTTTATTTCTTTTCTGATAGATGTCATATTTTTGTTGTTTTATAAATTTCATTCTTTTGTTATTAATTCTGTTTTTGGTCACCTTTTTGTAAGATAATGTTTTCCTTCATATGCTATTGTTTAATTATTTCATTTGTAAGTACAGGTTGAGAAATTCCTGATCCAAAATTCCAAAATCCAAAATGTTCCAAAGTACGAAACTAAAACCACTCTTCTTCAGTTGCGACAATAGTATTGGAGTTGATGTAAGGTTTAAAGAATTACCAGTTATGGTTCTGGAAATATAAACTGTAAAATATGCATTAGAAGTAAACAGTGTGTCACACCCCATTAAAAGGAGGTGAAAAGGACTGCCGTTAAGAGAAGTGATAACGAAGAGCCACAGGAGATGAAGATTTCGGTACTCAGACCACCTGAATCAGTAAATGTGCCTAACAACATCAGCACCGAAGCCTAGCCGAAAGCTGCACAGCTTCTGACCGCACGTCTAAATGAATAATTTAAGTAAGTTAACCTTACTGTCTAAATGGCAATGCAAACATCCGACGTCTGTAGAGTACAGCTGCAAGGTTTTAACACGTAGTACAGTCATGGCCAAAAGTTTTGAGAATGACACAGGCATTGGTTTTCACAATGTTTGCTGCTTCAGTATTTTTAAATCTTATTGTCAGATGTTTCTATGGTATACTGAAGTATAATTACAAGCATTTCATAAGCTTCAAAGACTTTTATTGACAACTAGCAAAATACCCGTGCTTCACAGCGGAGAACTAGTGTGTTAAAGAAGTTATGAAAAAGAAAAGGAAACATTTTAAAAATAACGTAACATGATTGTCAATGTAATTGTTTTGTCACTGTTATGAGTGTTGCTGTCATCAAGGATTTGATTATCATTATTTCTTTCAATCAGGTTCGTATTTGCAGGATGTGTTGTGTTCAAGTTATATTCCGTGTTTGTCAACTGTTGTAAAGATAACAGGTTTCATTTATCGAAGTGTTCACTACCCAAATCGGTACTCGTGAATCTAAGATGTTTAAAAGGCATTCCTGGTATTAAGTTGTGGATTTGCCTGCAAATATTTAGCGGCAGCGTGTCTATTAACTTAATTTAACCTTTCCCGGTCCTGCAAAATCAGTTCACGTGAGCCACTCGGAGTACATGCATCTAAGCTTTTCAGCTGTGCTTGTGCTATCTCGTGCAATCTCGTGATGTCCACGGCTTTATTTAATGTTAGCTCAGACCCTGCACTTAAAAGTTTCTCTCGCACTTTTGCTGAGTTTTTGCCAAACACTATTCTATCCCTGACCATCTTATCTTCATTTGCATAAGCACAGTCCTTCACCAGCAATTTAAACTCCATTACAAAGTGATGAAAAGTCTCGTTTATACCCTTCGTCCTCTCATTAAACTTATATCTCGCGAATATTGTATTCATCTTAGGCATGACAAGCGGCAGCGTGTCTATGAACCTAATTTAAAGTTAAGCTTTACACCCTGCTTTCCTATTCGTTTGCATAAGCACAGTCCTTCACCAGCAATTTTAACTCCATTACAGCAATCTTAACTCTGTTACAAAGTGATCAAAAGTCTCGTTTATACCCTGCATCTTCTCATTAAACTTGTATCTCGCGAATATCGTATTCGTCAAAGGGGCAGCCTGTCTATGAACTTAAATTAAACTTAAGGTTTACACCATGCTTTGTTTCCGCAGTAGCTGCACTTATGAATATGCTCATATGCGTCACTCGCCTCATATTCTTGTGCTGCCTTCTCAATTGCGTTTTTTGAACAGGTTTCATTCATCGAAATGATCACCACCCAAATATCTTCATTTGCATAAGCACAGTCCTTCATCCGCAAATATTTTAGGGCAGCATGTCTATTGGATAGCTGCTGACGGACGGCCTTATATGGGCAGGCACTCAATTACGTGGGAGGCGTGATGATGAGGGATGCAACTACAACTTACACGGCGACTGAGCTGCAGGCTATGGACGAATATACAGTATGTACATAAGTAGGTTCCAGTTGGAGTGAGTATGATTCTAGGGTTAAGAGTTTAAGCAAAAATTCTTTGCAGAATTGATTGCCTTTTGTTAGGTTAAAATGTCATTCATACAGTTTTTGAACATCTTTGAAGAGGAGCTGTCTCATGATCATTCCAAAACGTGGAACAGAGATTCAACCAGTGCTTAATGGATCTTGTGCACCAATCAATGTTAGTCGAATTTCCATTTTGTCCTTTCCTATAAACATAATATATGGAAATGAGTTAATCGAGCCTGATATAGAGCACGATTCCATGCAGATCCTTGGTATTTTCAGTGGTATTTCAGTGACATTTTCAGTTTCTTTTTTCCATAGTACAGCACGTCAAGTTAAAAGACTTTCATTTCTGCTGGCAGAATTTACCTTGTCATTAATCAGGATTCTGGGGATTAGGAGAATGTTTTGTACTATTTGTAACACTCACAACGCGCTCTGTTAATAAGGGCAAGAATCTACACTTCACAGGCATATTTATTTCCCAGCCTAGAACTGTGTCTGCACCATTAATGTACAGAAATGTCATCATGTTAACCCCTAGTCAATATATAAGCAATGAAAAAAACAATGATATATGTCTACTGTATATTAAATTGATGAATTGTATCACGAAAACAAAAAAACACATCCCACAAATGTTGCTGCAGTAGCCACATAATAAACACATTAATAACTGAATAAACATTGTCCAAAAACAGTTCTAATTACTGAATAATAAAATGTGCAAATGCCAACCGAATAAAGACAATAAGAAAAGAATGGGATGACAATACTCCCCATATAAAACCAGCTAGGCTGGTACGTCTTAAATCTTATGGCTCCTCTGATCCTCCAGGGATTACTCTTTTGAGGTCCCAGCGGTGGTCTCTTTGCAACTGGCAGTAAGGACAACAAATACTTTAAGTGGCCAACTCACCACAAACAATTCACACTTTCAGATAAGATAAATTGTTGTAATTCTTTAAATTTGATTAACTCTGCACTTTTTATTTTACATCTTTCTGTCTCAATCTTTCACATTTTCTGTTCTACAGTGCTCTTTTACTTTTGAAATAATGACAAATCATGTCAGAGATAAGAAGTCCTTCACAGAGATAAGCACAACGTTCTCCTGTCTCAATCATCTTAACTTTTTTCTGGTAAGGTTACTACTTTATATATGGTCCTGCATCTTTTGAAGTGTCTGTGCTACTCATTTGCAAACGTTTCTCTCCATTTTTAGGAGCTTTTATTAGAGTTGTGTTTCGGCATTTGCAAGGTGTGAGACAGTAATGGCTTGCCATGCTGAATCCAGCTTTGTGACAAAGGGACATATTCACACATTAAATGTTGTGGATGCTGAAAGCACATCCCTCATATTGTGATTAGGAATTATAGAAATGATTTAGAGCTGTTCTTTTTAAATCTAGTATCACATGCCGGCACATAGGGGACCAGCTTAAGGACTCTGGTAATGGTAATGGTAATAACCCGCTGCTCCAAGGATTGGCAATGTGGCATAAGGCCTCTTCTCTTCCTGCCTCTTTACCACCACTGACCCCCACCTCTGGTGTCTGTCCACCTGGAACCGCCCTTTCCTGCCAGAAGTCTTTAAAGTTGGAAGATTTGCAATCTTAGATCAGTTCTGTCATAAGCTTGTGCCTGTAAAGACAACTCTGCAATTATTGCATTATTTTTTTGTTTTCCATTTACTCAGTTATACATTGTTACCTGGGTGGTACCCAAACTCTTTATTATAGTCTGTCTGTTCTCTTACACTCGCTAACTCATTGGTTCAGTTGGTCATTGTTTTAGTTCCTGGTTAGGTGCACCCATTACTATTAGAGACACTGATCCAAAAATGTCTGTTTTGTGCATTCTTATCGTTTCATGTCTAGACAGCTTTTGAGTGCATGTTAATCCAATGAGACATTAAATGACTTCAAGTCATGGGGTATGTCAGTTGCTGATGTCGTCACTGAACCACGTCAATTTAAACGACTGAAAAACGCAGTTATGTTCGCCTCTTTCTGTGACAGTCGATAATGTACTGCCTGGCAGAGACAGCACTGTGTGGAAAGTTAACAGGTACAGCAGGTTCAGCCACAGTCTTGGCCCTTTTTTTTTCCCTTAAAACATGAGACATCAAAAAGACAATCCTTCCTTCTGTTTGCAAGGCTCCAAACGTGCCTGTTTTGTTATTCCTCATCGCTACATTCTCAGCATTGTACTTCTGGATGAGTGTTCATTGGTTGTCAGCCCGTATGCTCACAGAGCCCACCTGTTTGATTTTATCGGAGCGAGTTGTGAACTAGTTGGATTGAGTCACTGGCATGCCGGGCTTCACGGGAGTGCACCACCAAGATTATGTACTGTGAAGGAAGGCTGAAAATTGCCAGACGTCTTACGTGATCTGACATGGGCTAAACTACAGCTGTCTTATTCTGTTTCTCTGGGCATCTGACCAGTTGTCTTCATAAATGGCCATGATGTTTATTCTTGCCTAGTCTGTATCGTTGACTGATCTTTAACCAATGACAAACTGTTCTTGCTGGGACAATTTTATTTATCATTCACTTTCCAGCAGTAATATTGTATCCAATATTTTCAATTGAGAAATTATGTTAAAATAAACCTACCCAATTTTCCACATTTCCCACCCATTTTCATTCTGGGGTAGTACTGATCAGTCCTGAAGGCTCATACAACAACTCAACAATATATAAAAACATTTCACAGAATCCTGTGGTACGACGGGAAAATGAATTTTCAATTAAAGTCTCAAAAAGGCACTGGAAGTTATCCATACATAGAATACACTCCAGCTCTAAATATGCGTCAAAATTAAAATCTCTCATTGACCACACTTATCTAGTTTAAAATGTGTCCAGGACAAGATCCAGCTTGTGAGCGTTGCCATCTGCCTCCAGCATTTTTAGGCCTTATGGTTTGGGAATACGTCAAATTAACACCATTTGGAATAAAAAATCTTTAAGTACATATCAGACAGTCTTGGTATCACAATCACTCCTAATCTATTAACATTGATGTTTGGTGTACTCCTGGATGGGCCTAAAGTGGATGAAGACAAACTGACTGTAACAGCTGAAACCACACCACTAACACATAGACTTACCTCGCTAAACTGAAAGAATTCCAACCCACCTTTTACAGTATATCTCATTGGGTAACTGATGTTCTGTATTATTTGAAATTGGAAAAATTCAAATTCTCATTAAGAGGATCTTTCTAAATCTTATATTAAATGTTGTGAGACTTAAAAATAATTAGATGAAGTATTCATAAAGGGTGAAATATGTCTTATTATATAGAGAGGAGGTGCAGGAATTAACGGACTGGTGTAAAGACAAAAATCTGTCTCTGAGTGTAGACAAAACAAAGGAGATGATTGTTGACTTTAGGAAGATTAAGAGTGACCATCTGCCACTGAACATTGATGGCTCAACTGTGGAGGTCGTCAATAGCACCAAATTCCTGGGTGTCCACTTGGCAGAGAACCTCACCTGATCCTACAACACCAGCTCTTTAGCCAAGAAAGCCCAGCAGTGGCTCTACTTCCTGCGTTGGCTGAGGAAAGCCCATTTTCCACTAGCTACTCTAACAAGATTCTACAGAGGAACCATAGAGATCATCCTGAGCAACTGCATCACTGTCTGGTTTGGAATGGTCAGAGATTGTAAAGCCGTACAACAGATAGTGAAGACAGCTGAGAAGATTCTCGGTGTCTCTCTTCCTTCTATCATGGACATTTACACCACACGCTGCATCCGCAAAGCCACCAGCATTGTGAATGACCCAACACACCCTTCACATTCACTGTTTACACTCCTGCCATTGGGAAAAAGGTACCGAAGCATTCAGGCCCTTACCACCAGAATGTGTAACAGTTTTTTTTCCCCCAAGCAGTCAGATCCTGAACACTCATGGACCGGTCTGATATCTGAAATACTGTATGTGTTCTGCTCTGCAATGTTGCACATGGTTGCACATGTTTGCACATTTGACTCACATGCACCTTGTTATATATTATGTGTCTTTATGTTGCGTGTCGTGGATTCTTCGTTGTCCTGTGTTCTATGTAGCACCATGCTCCTGGAGGAACGTTCTTTTGTTTCACTGTATACTATACTACTGTATATGGATGAAATGACAATAAATACTCTTGAATCTTGAATCTTAATTTCTGCTTTTGCCGCTCCTCTCTTTCTCTCAGGTGGGTATTGAATTCTTGCTGGTATGGTTAGATTTTGTTTTCTCTCTATTTTACCTGTTTTTCTGCAGTGGCACCCCAACCCCCTTTCCAGTGACTATAATGTTTGGGAAAATTGGCGTCACATGTTTTTTCGATTCCTCAGGTGTGCTTCATTGCTACATTAGTGCAGCCATAAGATTCCTAGGCTTGCTTCTACCCCTTGGGGTCTATGGTTGCCATTGTTCAACTTGAGGACAAGAACTGTACCAATTAAAGTCAACAAAGCCATTATGAGGCTGAAAAACAAGAATGAACCCATTCAGACATCAGTACAACTTTAGGATCACCTAAATCAACTGTCTGAAATATCATTAAGGAGAAAGAATGCACTGGTGAGCTTAGTAATCGCAAAGGGACTGGTAGGCCAACAAAGACCTCCACTGATGATGACAGAAGAATCCTCACCATGGTAAAGAAGAAACCCTAAACGCCTGTCCAACAGATCACAAACAGTCTTCAGGAGGCAGATTTGGATGTGCACAAGATGACTATCTGTAGAAGACTTCATGAGCTGAAATACAGAGGCCACACTGCAAGAGCTAACCACTAATTAGCCACAAAAAAGGATGACCAAGTTACAGTTTGTGAAAAAGAGCTTAAAAGAACCTGCAGAATTCTGGAAAAAGTCTTGTGAACAGATGAGACAAAGATGAACCTGCATCAGAGTGTTAGCAAGAGCAAAGTGTGGAAACAAAAAGGAGCTGCCCAAGCTCCAAAGCAGACCACCTCATCTGTTAAACATGGCGGTGGAGGTGTTACGGCTTGGGCATGTATGGCTACCACAGGTACTTCATTGATGATGGAACTGCTATTGCACAATGCTTTCAGCAAGATAGCCATTCATTTATTCAGCCTGCAGACTTGATTTAAAGGTATCCGCCCTGTTGTTATTTCCTACCTTTCTGCTGCTCCTTGTGGGCAACAGTTATTGTATCTGCAGCCTGTAATTTCTTTTAGGTGGCTGCATGAAAAAACATTTAAATTCTAATTCTCACCCTGCTGTCCCTTATAAATATTCTTATTTCCTTTCTAATTAAGACTTTTTGTCCTTTTGTGTACGTGTATCCCAAGCTTTTGTTGGAGTCTTGTCTTCTTAGAGAGTCAAAGCTGGGGGGCTGTCAAAAAACAGGGCCTGTTAAAGCCCATTGCAGCACTCCTTGTGTTACTTCGGGCTACACAAAATATAAATTGTTGTTGTTGCTTTTCTGTTAATAACCGTATGTTGATGTGATAGTGAACATTGCTGTGATAATGCTTTGCCACTGAGATTTCATTCTCTTTCAATGCCCTGAATTGTAACCCAACATTTTTTCAAGTCTGCAGGACAAACTAGCCATAACAATGATGTTTAGGCCAGAGTAACTTTGGTTCAGTTTTACTTGGTTATTGCTGTCATGGACTCTACAGCAACATCGCTTGGTCTGCTCTGAGAGTGTGGAAGTTATTTACTTACTTACATATCTTACGCATCTTATGATGAAATAAAAGATAATGTTACATTATTAATTATATAAATAAACTCATAATACCTTCTGTCTGCTTTTTGAATTTTGGCCTAGTTTAATGTCATTTATTTATTTTGCATAATAAGGACCTCTTTTCAACTCTCAAATCACATTTTGTTTTCACTAATCACACAAAATTTTACCTGGAGGTTACCATTGGTCCAACTTAAAATATTGACCAAAATATTGGCAATTAAAATTTTCATAAAGTAGGTGGTAGTAATGATGAGACAACCCAAAAACTGTCCATTATTACAAAATAGCCGAGTTGATCTTAATGAAATTTTGCATATATATCTATACTAATAAAAGGCAAAACCCTCACTGACTCACTCACTCACTCACTCATCACTAATTCTCCAACTTCCCGTGTAGGTAGAAGGCTGAAATTTGGCAGGCTCATTCCCTACAGCTTACTTACAAAAGTTAAGCAGGTTTCATTTCGGAATTCTACGCATAACGGTCATAACGATCGACAACGTCCGCCATGTTGAACTTTCTTATTTATGGCCCCATCTTCACAAAATGTGGTAGGCGGCTTCCCTGCTCTAACCGAAACCAAAGTACGTACTTATTTCGGTGGTATGACGCCACTGTCAGCTGCCATATTGAACTTTCCAACGTCACTAATTCTCCAACTTCCCATGTAGGTAGAAGGCTGAAATTTGATACTTATTTCGGTGGTATGATGCCACTGTCGGCCGCCATATTGAACCTTTCAACTGTCTTTGTTACTTATGGGCCCATCTTCAAGAAATTTGATGCGCGGGTTCCCAACGCTAACTGAATCCTACTTACGTACATATATACGTCCATAGCCTGCAGCTCGGTCACCGTGTGAGGCGGCGCGGTCCCCATCCCAACCCCTCTCCGTTGTTGGCTGCCTGCCAATATAAGGCTGTCCGTCGTCCCAGTCTCTACATTCTCTTCCTTGCTTCGCCACGGGATTCCCTGCTGATAACTACAGCCTTTTTATTTAATCCACGGCTTCTCCACTGTTTTATTGTTCATTTATTACGATTATAGTTATTGTGTAGGTATTTTAGACTTACTTTACATTGTTCAGGTACCCATTTCCTTCGCCGCTGTGAAGCGCGGGTATTTTGCTAGTGTATATATATATATATATATATATATATATATATATATATATATATATATATATATATATATATATAGTGGACATTAGGAGTCACTGTTGCCCCTTAAACCCAACAGACAGACACTCTGGACACAAGTTAAAAGCACCAAGAAGTATTCTTTTAATTATTATTATATATTCCACCACAACAAACACAATCAATAAACACAATAATTCAATATTCTTCTTATCCTCGACACCTGTCAGCAAGTTCCGTCAACTATCTCCCAACTCTGGCTCGCTTGCTGGGTCCCCACCAGTCCTTTATACAGTCCTTGACCGGGTCAGATAGAGAACTGTATTTTTCTTCAGCCCAGAAGTACGCCTGTGCTTCCATCCCCATGACTTTGGAGTACTTCCAGGCTATGCACACAGTAGGGACTCCACAGTCTCCCTTCAGCGTCTCCTGGCAGCACCCATGGTGCCCAGCAGGACTGTATTGCTGAACTCCAAGTCCCATGGTGACCTGCGGGCATCTGGGGCACCACTGCAGTCCAGGTTAGCTACCATCTATCGTCCTAGAGGAGGCAATGTCTCTGATAAGGTGCCCTACCCCATCCTTCTGTTACTAGGGCATCTCGGCCCAGTATATATATATAAATTGAACAAGTTTATCATCCAGACTACATGGTGTTTCAAAAATGTAATCAGTTTTCAGCAAAAAATGCTTCACAATATAATGGGTGAGTCAAAGTTTATGAAATTTAATTTGATATAGCGTAATATCTTCTCTTTAAGGCCTTTCAAAATGTACCATGAAGAAACAGTGTTGTAATGGGGGAATGCAAAACCAAAATCAAATTTTCATGCCATACTGTTCAGCCGATGGTAAGGAAGTTGGCAGATTGTTGAGGCTTGACCCTGGTGATTCAGTGGAAATGACAGTGGAGTAGGAGAGACGGTGAAAAAAGTAAAAACTGCATTTCACTCAAAAAACGGCTCTGTCAACTTAAATTAAATTTGGTATTTACCTTATTGTTCATGCAATTTAAATGTGGGCTTCATGGAGTTTCAAGAATTTCATGGCGAACGGCATGGTGGTGCAGTGGTAGCGCTGCTGCCTCACAGTTAGGAGACCTGGCTTCGCTTCCTGGGTCTTCCCTGCATGGAGTTTGCATGTTCTCCCCGTGTCTGCGTGGGTTTCCTCCGGGCGCTCCGGTTTCCTCCCACAGTCCAAAGACACGCAGGTTAGGTGAACTGGCGATCCTAAATTGTCCTTAGTGTGTTTTTAGGTTTGTGTGTGTGTGTGTGTGTGTGTGTGACCTGCGGTGGGCTGGCATCCTGCCCGGGGTTTGTTCCTGCCTTGCACCCTGTGTTGGCTGGGATTGGTTCCAGCAGACCCCTGTGACCCTGTAGTTAGGATATAGCGGGTTGGATAATGGATGGATGGATGGATAATGACCGACTTACTGACTGATTTAATGGGAGGGCCAACACCACAAAAACCACACATTACTTCAGAACAGTTGAGTGGCTGTTCATGAAATTTTGCATGTACAGTATATTGCAGTTAGCCCAACTTAACATAGAGAGTTTAAGAAATTTTCAAAGTTTCATCATACATTGTAGTTTAATAGAAGGAACAACACGGAAATTGGTAGTTTCACCTAACTTATATACCACATCAATAATTAAATTATTCAAGAAGCTGTCCAGTTTATTAATATAGAATTAACCATTTGTTTGTGAAACCGCAGTAAACTAGGAAATACAGCAAAGCAGCATTTGCAGCTCACAGTCAGGGAGTACTTACTATATTTATAGAATCCAATCATAGACAACTATACAAATTCTCTACATATAAGAGCAGAGATAGATGAGTAGATGACAGATGGGACACTTGTATTTCAGCCTTCAATGACAACAGATTCAACATTTAACACCTAAATATTTGTGTTCTTAATTTAATCCATCATTCAGATATATTCAAGCAATGACGGGTGCTTTAGCTAATTCATAATACAGTGAGAATTTATCTTCCTTATAAGATTTAACTGACTGTTTGGAAAACTCCCCTACCATGGGCCAGAAAGAAAACTTTGAAATACTACATAGCATGCATAAAATACACAATACACTGATGTCTTTTCTGTACACTTCCAGGTTTTTTTGTTGTTTTCCCTGAAGACTCTGAAGTGACCTTTTGATTGTCTGTTTGTCTTCTGTGCTGGGTGTTCATGTTTATGTGGGTTTTCTCAAGACCCTCTGTTTTTCTCCAATTTCAACAACAGGCTGTTATTATGACTGGCAGTTTCATTGGACATGGAGGGGCAGCAAACCACCCAGCAGCACAAATCAGCCCTTGTTAGATAAGGTGTTAGCAGCGAATGTTCAGAAAGGCATTAGCGTTTTATTCTTTACATTCCTAGATGCATATTTTCTCCCTGGCATGGGTGCATATCAATGGTCAAAATATGGATTGCAATAAATAAAAATTTATTACATATTAAACCTTGTCGTGTCTCATTTATTGCATTTTTGGGAGGCCAGTGGAGAGATTGGCATGTAGTAGGGTATTATGTGTAATTATATTGTTTTAGTGAAATGCTTTAAGTGATTTTTTTTTTCATCATTTATTATACGTAGTTGTAGCCTGACTTCCTAAAATAAATTAGTATCTCAGTGGATGCCAGTAAAATTATGTTTTAAAAAAACCAAAATGGATTGTGCCCTACAGGACTTCCTGAATAGATCGAGATATAGTGGAGTGCAGTAGCAAATAACAGCAGCAATTCAGCTTTCATCTAAGGGATATGAGTTGTAAATCAGAATGGAGCTTTACAGATTGTACAGCCTGCAAAATGTATTGCTGAATAAATTTGCTTAAAATTGTTACTCACTTTAGTAGGAGAATTTTAGTGAAACAATGGCAGTTAGGAAATGCTGTTTAAAAATGCAATTATGTGTGGAACTACAGTATATTTTCTCTAGCACTTTTAATTAGGGATAGAAGGGAGCCCTTTGAAACATCCCTCTAGAATGTGATGTCCAGAATAAATGTCAAGAAGTACAAAGTAATACATAAAATCAGTGTGTTTACGGGGAGATGTAACACTTGGACAACACAAAGGTACAAAGTAAAGTACAACCCCGCCATCTCTAGACCTTGCTATATGCGCCTTGAATCCCTCCTCACCCCCTTGTCCATTCCAGGTACCGTAAAGCACTCCATTCACTCATAGCTTGTCTCCCTCTTTTGTACACTTCACCTCTCTTCCTTCCACCACTAAACCATGAAGTCAGCTAAACTCATCTCTTAAGCCTAAATTCAAAGGATAAATCTTTGATAAGGTCACTCTCAGGTAAGTCCAGAATCACTTTCAGATACAATATCAGCCTTACTTATTCAACAGGCTGTGACTCCACATAACTTCATCTGGTGTTCCTGCAGTACTTGACGATTTTCCCAGGTTAATTCTCAAGTGCCTATTACAGGGACAATAACGTAATTTTGCTTTTGATTTACTAGGAGACTAGTGACCTTCAGTTAACTTTTCTCTGAGCTGGTTATTAGCACCGTGACCTCCTCTTCCATAGCTAGTGGTCATGCAATGTTGTCTGTCAGCTTAGAGGTGTTTTGTGCTGTTGACAGCTGTCTCTGGCCTTGGGCACAAGATCTCTAGCATCCTAAGAGATCATTATGTTTCCACCAGAGCACATATCTATCTATCTATCTATCTATCTATCTATCTATCTATCTATCTATCTATCCTGCATTTTGCCACAGGGATGCAGCTCCCTGGGGGTACTAACCTTGTATCTTTGTTTTCCAGGACTAAAGACGCTCCGCCATAAGACCTTGCCCGCAGTACGTCCACTTCCGCCCTTCCTCCGCCATCTTCTCTGACTTCAGCAGTCCCATCATCCATAACGACTACTTCCCAGCATTCCTGCACTTCCGGCCCCTCCCATATAAAATGGCCGCCGACGCCTATTATGGCGTCGCGCATGAATGTATTTTTTTTCTTGTGTTATGACCCTGCAATTTTTGTGTTAAGAGTCTGGAGTATCGACAATATAAGGGGCCGGAAAACCCCAAACCTTTTTGCTGTCTCCAATTGAGTCTTTTACAGTGGCGTAGTCGGCAGGATTATTGTCCGAAGAAAATGTCAGTAGGACAGGACTTGAACACAGCACTCCAAGGGTTGAGTACCCAAATCGTCGCCCTGCAGCAAGCGCAGGCCGCGACCAACAGGGAGTTGGAGCAGACGAAGGCCCAACTGGCCGAGGCCCGGAGAGCAAGACCAGATCCGCCTCGTCTCACACCTCCACCCCTGGTACCTATGACCGAGGCCAACGATGTTGAGTCGTACCTCGGCATCTTCGAAAGGACGGCCACCCGGAACGACTGGCAGCGGTCCGAGTGGGCGTCCATCCTGGCGCCCTACCTGAAGGGACCCGCGCAGTGCGCTTATTACGACCTCCCCGAGGAGGAGGCCAATAAACTACGACGTCCTAAAGCAGGAGATCCTGGCGCGCTACGGCATAACGCCGGGCCAGCAGGCGGCCGAATGGAGAACCTGGCAGTTCGACCCGGAGAAGCCAGCCCGATTGCAGGCCTTCAAATTTTGGGGAAAGATGGGGCGATGGCTAAGGCCCGAAGGCCCCCAAGCCAGAAAAGTGGTAGAGCAGGTGGCCTGCGAGGGCCTGGTGAATGCCCTACCTAGTTCTCTCGCCCAGCAGGTCCGGCGCCATCCCTATAAGGATATGTCAGGTCTCCTGGAGGTCTTGGAGCGTCAACTGGCGGCCTACCAAGCCGGGGGGTCCGAAAGGCAAGCGTGTGTGAACCGACAGGGATGGGTGGCCCACCCCGAGCCCTCTCGACGCGCTGCGGAAGTGCCGCAAAAACCCAAAGAGAAGCCGGCCTCTCCGAGCTGTTACAAGTGCGGGGAGACCGGTCACCTACTGCCGACCTGTCCACTCAACAGCACAACGGAGCCAATGGACTGCACCTGGGCTTCCAGAGAAAGGTACTGTACTCCGAACACGGGAGTGGTGCTGATAAATGGGCACTCGGTGGTGGCTTTGTTCGACTCCGGCAGTAACATTACCATTGTTGCTCGCCGTTACGTATTACCGCGACAGTGGCTCACGCGACATTTGCGAGTCACCTGTGTACACGGGGAGACCAGGTCTTACGGTTCCGCCCGGTGTTACGTTACCTGGAAGGGACAGGTTTCCAGTTTGATGGTTGTGGTGTTGCCTGAACCCCCCCTATCCGGTAATCTTGGGACAAGACTGGTCACAAACTATCGGCAGTAAGACGAAAACCGCTCCCTAGGTCTAGCAATGAGGGGACAAGGCACCCTTCCCGCGGTCTCCACGCCATGCTCAGGGGCAAGCCAAGATGGCGCAGGCACATCGGGAGTTGTTTCCCGAGCAACGTCCTCTGACCCTCGGGGCCGAAAAGACATTAGAGAGAGTCAAACTCCATTTTTACTGGCCCGGGATCAACGAGGAGGTCCGGCGTTTCTGTCAGTCCTGTCCGGAGTGTCAGATTCGCCAGATTCCTAGGAGGGACCGCGCTCCTCTCATCCCTATTCCCTTAATAGACGTTCCTTTTGAAAGAATAGGGGTCGACTTAGTAAGACCCCTGGAACCTTCAAACCGTGGCTACAAATATATACTAGTCATGGTTGATTATGCAAACCGGTACCCAGAGGCGGTTCCCCTGTGCTCCGCTAATACGAAAAACATTGCACGGGAATTAGTCAACTTATTTTCAAGAGTGGGTATTCCCAAAGAAGTCCTCACGGACCAGGGTACTCCGTTCACCTCGGATACGTTCAAGGAGGTTGCCAAATTACTCTGGATAAAGCACCTAAAGACGTCTGTCTACCACCCCCAAACAGATGGGCTGGTAGAACGCTTTAATCAGACGCTGAAACAGATGCTTCGCAAGGTAGTCAGCGCCGATGGCAGGAATTGGGACCAGCTCCTACCGCTTGTCCATTTTGCCTACCGGGAGGTACCCCAGGCCTCTACGGGCTTCTCCCCTTTTGAATTATTGTATGGGCGACAACCCCGGGGACTATTAGACATACTAGAAGAGGGCTGGGAGGCTGAGCCCCTGCCCTCCTCTAATGTATTGGAGTATGTTGCGCAACTGCGCGACAGGCTCGCTAAAATCAGGCCTATCTTAAAAGACCATGTGACTCGTGCGCAGGCAGCGCAGGCCCGGTGTTACAACCACAACTCCGTCCTCCGAGAGTTCCGCCCGGGGGACCGAGTAATGGTACTCGTTCCCACCTCCCACTCCAAGCTGCTAGCTCATTGGCAGGAGCCATACGAGGTTAAGGAGAGAAAGGGACTCGTCGACTATTTGGTTCTTCAGCCTAATCGTCGATCGAGCGAGAGGATCTACCACGTCAACTTATTAACACTAGAATTACCAGAGCCTACGAAAAAACTCGTAATTCCGTCCCACCTTAAACTGCTTCTTAAATCCCTTCACACCTCTCCGCCAGCGCCCTTTGTCTTCTAAATGTGCTGATAAAGAGAAGCCGGCTATTCCATCCCCACCAATTTAGAACGTGCACGAACTTCTCTCAGCTCATGCCTTGATTGAGTATCTGGGAGTGAAGTGGAGTTTTAGAGTGGAAATAATAGATCGTTGTTTGGAACACACGCATTTCATGTCTGTTCCGTTTCTACAGTAATCTGTGTCAACACATTGTTAAAACAGAAACTTTTTATATTCTAGTAGTAGATGACAAAATGTAGGCATAAACTATATAATGTATGAAGCCTGAAGTCCAAATAGCAAAGAAACATTTTCACAAGAATAACACAATTGCACTTTTATTCAAACATATAACTGCAGAAACACAAAGCCGCCTTAACATGCGACATTGACACCAGTTTACTGTAACTGACTCTGTGGCTCAATAGACTCAGCCCCCGCTTGGGAATCAAGGGTTGCGGGTTCGATCCTTTGCCCCTCCGTTTTGAGAAGTAAACTGCTCTTGTCTTACTGTTTTAGAATAAAAGCATACATTTGATTTCAGTCTGTAACAGCCGGTGCAGTTTATGATCCTTGTAAAGGTTAGCTTTTTTTTTTTATTCACTTTTCACTCTCTCAGTCGCGTTCAGAATCAATCCATACAACCCCATCTGACACGGCTGTTTTCACTAAAGACGCGCTATAGCTCTGCAGTGTACCACGATGCATACTAACGCACAATCACCCCCAAGGTTCTGACACACAAACGCTGGCGAAGCTGCCTTCTTCGTATCTCACCGTCACTTGCTTTTCGTTTTATTGAGTGTTCCTGCCAGTTCCCGCATGTTGCTGTATGCTTTTTCTTTTGTACTACAGGACATGCAGAGGAAAGAATGGTAAAGACCAGTAACTTCGGCGCTATATGCAATCATCAGACACTCCCCATCTGCCCGTGTCGTTCAAGCACAGGAACATATATTGGTGTAAAAGTATAACAAAAGTGCACTTTTATTCAAGTGCACTTTTTCCATCGCCTTTTCCTGTAAGAAGCAGTGTACACACTTCTCTCTATGCTGTGGTTTCTATTACACACCTGAAAGAAAGAGACAATATATGTGAAAATATAATCGCACTAATGCAATATTATTTGAAAACGAACAGCGTCAGATCGGGTGTGAATTTATGCAGGAACTGGAAATTCTCTGATGCGGGACCTTCCCCCAGGGAAGAAAGTACAGTGTCAGGTGCTCATTCAGTGTAATAGAAACCATAGCACAGAGAGGTGTGTACACTGCAACAAGTACACGGTCGTAAATGTAGGAAGGACGGTCCTTGGGTGTGTGGGAACTGTTAATATTTGAATGTGATGATTTCATATAGCACGGAATGAAAATCTGCACTTCTTAGCATTGCACCATGCAAGATGTCGTATCAATCGCCTACTGTAACTTGCTTTCTTTTTCTTCGGTTATACAGGTAGTTTTGAATAAAAGTGCACTTGTTTTGTTTGCGAAATGAAGTGTCTGCGTGCACTTTTCGTGGCATTACACGTGTATTTTTTGAGCATGCCAGTTTGAGCAGTATAAAAGTATTGAAAAGTATAACAAAACAACGGGCAGATGGGGAGTGTCTGATGATTGCATATAGCGCCGAACTTACTGCTCTTTACTATTCTCTCCTCTGCGTGCCCTGGAGTACAAAAGAAACAGAATACAGACGCGCTATAGCTCTGCGTTGTACCACGATGCATACTAACCCCCCCCCCGGTTCTGACACACAGACGCTGGCGAAGCTGCCTTCTTCGTATCTCACCGTCACTTGATTTTCTTTTTATTCAGTTTTATTGAGTGTTCCTGCCAGTCCCGCATGTTGCTGTATGCTGGATAGAGAGAAGTGTGTACACTGCTTCTTACAGGAAAAGGCGATGGAAAAAGTGCACTTGAATAAAAGTGCACTTTTGTTATACTTTTACACCAATATATGTTCCTGTGTTTGAGCGACACGGGCAGATGGGGAGTGTCTGATGATTGCATATAGCGCCGAAGTTACTGGTCTTTACCATTCTTTCCTCTGCATGTCCTGTAGTACAAAGAAAAAGCATACAGCAACATGCGGGACTGGCAGGAACACTCAATAAAGCGAAAAGCAAGTGACGGTGAGATACGAAGAAGGCAGCTTCGCCAGCGCTTGTGTGTCAGAACCGGGGGTAATTGTGCGTTAGTATGCATCGTGGTACACTGCAGAGCTATAGCGTCTTTAGTGAAAACAGCCGTGTCAGATGGGGTTGTATGGATTGATTCTGAACGCGACTGAGAGAGTGAAAAGGGAATAAAAAAAAGCTAACCTTTACAAAGATCATAAACTGCACCGGCTGTTACAGACTGAAATCAAATGTATGCTTTTATTCTAAAACAGTAAGACAAGAGCAGTTTACTTCTCAAAACGGAGGGGCGAAGGATCAAACCCGCGACCCCTTGATTCCCAAGCGGGGGCTGAGTCTATTGAACCACAGAGTCAGTTACAGTAAAGTGGTGTCAATGTCGCATGTTAAGGCGGCTTTTGTTTCTGCAGTTATATGTTTGAATAAAAGTGCAATTGTGTTATTCTTGTGAAAATGTTTCTTTGCTATTTGGACTTCAGGCTTCATACATTATATAGTTTATGCCTACATTTTGTCATCTACTACTAGAATATAAAAAAGTTTCTGTTTTAACAATGTGTTGACACAGATTACTGTAGAAACGGAACAGACATGAAATGCGTGTGTTCCAAACAACGATCTATTATTTCCACTCTAAAACTCCACTTCACTCCCAGATACTCAATCAAGGCATGAGCTGAGAGAAGTTCGTGCACGTTCTAAATTTGTCGGGGGATGTAATAGCCGGCTTCTCTTTATCAGCACATTTAGAAGACAAAGGGCGCTGGCGGAGAGGTGTGAAGGGATTTAAGAAGCAGTTTAAGGTGGGACGGAATTACGAGTTTTTTCGTAGGCTCTGGTAATTCTAGTGTTAAAGCCTTGGAAAGACCGGGAAGAGTCTCCCAATGCTTGTAGGTCCCTCTCCCTATTCGCTGGCACGACCGCCCTTAACCTCGGAAACAAGCTGACCCCCTTACAACGGCGGGAGATCACACAGACTATCCACGCCATCCCATTTGTGGTGAGTGAGACACCCGGTCGGACCACACTGATTGCACACGATATAGTCACGGAACCCGGAGTGATCGTCCGGGAGAGGCCCTACCGACTCCCGGAGGCAAAACGCGCCGAAGTGGAACTGGAGGTGCAACGGATGTTGGTTATGGACATTATTGAGGAAAGTAATAGCCCCTGGTCCAGTCCTATCGTCCTTGTTTCCAAGCCGGACGGCTCCTGGAGGTTCTGTAACGACTTTAGACGTCTGAATCAGGTCTCCAAGTTCGATGCCTACCCGATGCCCCGCATTGACGACCTTCTCGAGTGGCTGGGTGCCGCCAGGTACTTGACTACCCTTGACATGACGAAAGGGTATTGGCAAATTCCTTTAACGGCATCCACGAAAGAGAAAACAGCCTTTAGCACCCCTAGTGGTCATTGGCAATACAAGGTCCTCCCATTTGGGCTGCACGGGGCCCCAGCGACCTTTCAGCGTCTGGTGGACAGAGTGTTGAAACCCCACCAGTCCTATAGTGCCACCAACCTGGATGACATTGTTATCTATTCCGGCACCTGGGAGGAACATCTATTGCAGCTCTCAGCTGTCCACGCGACACTGGCTAAAGCCGGCCTCCGTATTAAGCCCCATAAATGTTTCTTTGGCTTGAAGGAGGCCAAGTATTTAGGCTACCTTGTGGGGCGAGGACAGGTGAGACCACAATGCTCCAAAGTCAAAGACATCTTAGAATGGCCCCATCTGAGTACCAAGAGACAGGTGCAGGCTTTCTTGGGGCTGGCTGGGTACTGCCGCTGGTTTGTACCCCGTTTCTCCGAAAGGGCAGCACCCTTGACGAACTTAACAAAGAAAGGCGCTCCCCTTCAGGTGGTATGGAACGATACGGCGGAACATGCATAATAATAATAATAATAATAGACGCACATACTAATAAACATGTAACACATTGCCACACTCCAGTGCCAAGATCAGGAACTATAAAACCCTTACATCGAAATTTCTTTCAATCGTTCTTTCCAAGTGAACACAATCTGATTGCAAGTAAATTTACGATTTTGATTCTGACAATTAATTTCATTTTTGGTTTCAAATTAAAGGAGATGAATTGGTTTCACATCTCCCTCAGCACTAGGTGTGTTGTTTATGGATGCCACTTTTTTTATTTATTTTTTTGAGTTGTTTTCCTTATGGCTGCTACCACTTTGTTTAGCATGAACAATGGGAGGTGTGCTACACATGACATCACTGTCACGATGGTATATTGTTTGATGCACTTCCTGCTTGTCAAATTAAACTTCTAGTGTGATTTTGATTAGTGATTACGACTCTCGATCACTTGTTTCAAAATTTGGACCATGAATTAGTTTTGTGATTTTGTTTAAATGTTTTGTTTCTTTGATTTCCTAGTTACAAACTTTGTCTTGTTTTAATGACTTGTTTTTAATTTCCTAGTCCCTTATTCCTTAAATCTTCCACCTCATATTGTTTGCTTGGTTGCTATACCTGTTGCCTGTCACGTGATGCAGGTGTCACATGGCATATTAGTTCATCGTCTTCCCCATATAAAACCAGGAAGAACACTGTAGAAAGTATTCTAATATCAAACAGAGGACATAACCTCTTTTCTCTTGAGTATTTGTTGTCTTAGGAGTCAGAGAATGAATCCTAGACCAAGGACTGAGCATTTTTGACCTTTTTCGATTAGGCTTTGTAATTTTTGAAGTTCACCTTTTCCTGTTCTATGACTATTCTTTTTCTTTCTGTTCCAAACAATCTTCCGTTCCCAGTCTACTTATTATTACCGTTTGGCTGTTTATTTTCTACAGTTATAATATTTTCATTACATTTGACAGTTACTTGAATGGACTGAGATCTGGTGATATAAACAAAGAGCAACAGAATTAAACTGTTCAGTGCTGTATTCCTTGATGTTTTGGGTTCTTTTCATGTCTGGCAGTGACGTGTCTGCATGCCTCATGGAAAGCATCGACGAAGAAATGTATTATGGCTGACGTCATACTGATGGCAGGCAGTGACATGGTAGAGCATCTCATGGAGAGCAGCGACACGAATCAACATCATAGCTGACAGGAAAAATCAAAGAGGAAAGGAAAACCACAGTTGTATGTGCTGAGCAGCACAGGTTGTCAGGAAAAGAACTACGGGGAGCTCTGGTGACAGTGAAGAACACTTTGTACACTTCAAGCCCAACAGAAAAGATATGGGTAACCTATGGTGATGTGTTTCAAAGACCATGAAAGTGTTTCTAGTGTAATTCTCTTTCCTAATATCCCAAAACTACTGTTGATCAGCAAAATTTACCAAAGCAGTTTTCACTGCAAATTTGCTGGTTTTACAGCTTAGGTAAACTTGTTTTTTTTCCAGTGCCCCATGATGCTTCATTAGGCCAGTGTGACATCACAGAGCTGTAGTAGCCATGTTGGATGGGAATATCACTATTTGATCTGCGCTACCTGCCCAATTTGTGTTGCTCATACACAGAAATATCACGCATGCATACTATAAGCATACCTCACCTTACACTTTTTAGCACTGTCCAATCTGGTTGGTGCATGTGTGTATAATTTATGACATATACAATACACATGTGACCACAAAGGTCTGTACTGCAAACCTCAGACACAATGTCTTCTGTAACAACTCCGGGTTCAAATAAGAGTGAAATACTGCTGGCAATAATGCACACAATAAATACTCTCCTTCCTTCCACTCCTCAGGTGAGTTGTGCTGTCTCCTTTTAAACTGGACAAAGGATTGCTTCTGGTGTCACGGCAACTTCTGGGTTGTGTGAAAACCTGGGGAGTCCTCTACCAGGAGTGCCCTCTGGCACCACCCAAAGACCTCAACAGAGTTGTCCTTCCAGACACTAAATTCTATGTCACCCTGCAGGTGTCCTAACTGGGATCAGCCCAGAGGAACTCCCAGAATTCACATTCGCCCAGTCCATCCATTCTTCTTCTCTCTACACCAGGATGAAGATTGCAAGATGTTCCAGCCGGCTTAAGTCTCCACTATCAACATCCTTCCATTATGGTGTCCTGGCCGAGAAAGAAATCATCTCATCTGCAAACGACAAGTGTTAAAACAAATTTAGACTATTCTCATTTGCGGGATATATCACATGTCCATAATGAGAATATTTTCAAAATACTTCATTGTTCTGTATAGATTAATTGTACATTGCTTAAGCATGATATTCTCGTCACTAATTATAACAGATCAGGAAGCGACAGGCACAGCCACCCCAAGTACATAATTCTGATCTCTTGCATTACAGGCTCTGTGGGTGTTAGTTAGTTGTAGTGATAGGAGCTTGGTGGACACAGAAAGAGATAAAGGACTTGGAGTATCGTGGACTCTGGGTACTATTTTATCTTAGGGAGGCACTGTAGAGCAGTGGTTTGCACTGCTGACTCACAGCTCAGGTCACATTTTTGCACACAACCATTAGTTCAGCATACTTTAGTTGGAAGCCACTTCCCTGCCTCTCAGAAACAGTTAAAAGACCCTTGCATCATTGTATTCCCACTCAAAACCACTTCAGGTTTTCCTTCCCCACTCACTTCCCTTAGCTGAAATTCCCAAACCTTTAAACGTTTCTCAAGGTGAAGTGAATTCAACAGGATTCGCTCATCACTACTCAAAAGAACCATTTATTTTATTCAATGTTAACTATAGGTGCTTTCAGTGTACGAAAGTGAAATAGGTACGTAGGTAATTACAGAAACAGATTTAAAATCACTTTTCCTGTTAGGGTTGCTTGTTGTACTTTATGATATATATTAATAGTAATTTTTTTTCATTTCTGTAAAGCAAATCAAGCTGCCTTCAATGCATGTAATTTACCATTGTATATTCACGCATGTGCTTTGGAGGACCTCCTTGCAGGCTCAGTCCATGTATGTAATAACCCACCAAGTCAAGAAGAGGTGTTTTCGCTAATGTTGTCATCTCTTTCTTTCCCTGCAGTACCTAGAAGCCACCCGGTGAGGGTATTTGACTTCACCCCCTTCCCGTGCAGCCGCCATCAAACCCAGAAGGAGACCTCATTATAGACTAGAGCAACCTTCTTGGATGGAGCTCTTCTAGCTGTGACTACAATCCAGCAGCTCTTTATACTGCGTGAATTCCCGAATATGGGACACACACTGAAGAGCATCATTTCTTTTTGTTGGACAATAAAAGGGATGACCTGGTCGGTGCCCCAAATTTTCTTCCTGTCTGAAGAGCTGTCATTCCTACACCTGGCCACACTATATAATTATTCCTCTTGTTATTATTATTTTTATTATTATAAAGCTAGAGGAACACTTCAGTTGATGAGATACAGTTTCAGAATGGAGCTGGTTTAATATGGCTTCATAATTCAGAGCAAAAATAGCTAGCTGCTTTTCAAACTTATGTGGTCAGACAAGCTCGAATAACTGGACTTATGTGAACTTGTAGTCCATTCATTGACCTTAACGTACAGTGATGTTGAAGTTGACACTGAAGAACTGCTGAATAACATATATTTGATCAGTTATTGTCATTTATATTTACTTTTTGTTGTGAGCTGTATGTTTTAGAATCTGATATATACTGTATATTATATGTACTTACTTTACAGAAGGAAAGCACAAAACAAATTCTGTAACCTTAGAAATAGATGGCAATAAAGCAACTGAACAAGAAGATACTGGAAGATACGTTATCTGCTTATGCCTAAGGAGTTCCTCTTAATATTAATGAACTGACTCAGCAATGAATGAGAAGCCTTTAGAGAGTTTAATCTGTCCTGGATTCTTCAGTCAGATGGTTTTATGTTTGCTCAAATATATATCAATATTCATGATGAAAGGAATAGAAATCATGATCACTTCACACAAATGGTTCTTTTAATTTTAAATTATTCTATACTTCTCATACTACTTAGCATAACAGAATGAAAAGTTCACATTAACTTTTTTTTTTGCATACCTAGCTAAATGAATGAATGTTCAAAAACAGGAAAAAAAATTAAGCAGATGCGGTATGTATTGATTTAATGGAATTCTTCAGTAATTTAAGTTCAGGTTTTGCAACTTCACATGCTCAGTAAGCATTCTGTTAATTGATCTTGGCAGCCAATTTTCAGGTAGTTGAACAGTGGCCGCTCTCCAGTCAATCTCACAGCTGGATCTCATTTTATAACCGTTTCTGCTGCCAGCTCACAGCATAAAGCTGAGAAGTTAAAAAAAAAAAAAGGTACAAACCGTCTGGGGCCAATGGTAGGGACCCCAGTGATTGGCACTCCACCAGACCTTTGTTGTAATTTCCAAAATCAACATTTTAAAAATAAGCACTTCTATCTGAGGTAATAAATGCTTAAGGGAGTTTCAAAAATTTGAACTGGGCAAAAACGCAATGTAGGTGGCCATTAAAAAAAATCAACCTGAGTACCATGAGAGTGGGATTGGTGTGTATTGGGCTCAGGAAGAGCAGCTAAATGGCAGTAAACAAATTAACTTCTGAGAGCACGTAATCAAGCATAAAGAAGTCATTTGCCATGATAGCTACTGTTTTATTTCCAAAACGTGGTGCTGGAAGATAATGAATGAAATGCTCACAGGGTTTCCATGTAGATGTTAATGAGTTTCTTAATTTTCCAAATGACTGCTCAAGCTTGTTTTTTTTTTTTTGTTTTGTTGTTGAGCAGCTCCGTAAAATGATACAGTAAACCATCCATATGTATGAACAGGGATGGGGCACACTGAATTTGTATCCATTTAGCATACTTTAAGAGGTGAAGTTAAGACTGTCTTGGGTTTCTAGAAGCTGTAACTGCCAGTACATTCTTCAAAAGTGTAAATTCTTATTCGTTTTAAAGTGCTTTGTGGTAAGAAATATGAGCAGGAAACCAAAGGTCCAACATATTGGCAAGAAGAATAAGCACTTAAAAAATGCTGTGCCTACTGCTTTTACTAGACTTACTTAGCAGAGTGAAGGGTGAGGGTCCAGGATATAACTGCATGCATAAACCTGGATATCTCCTGTTATGCCAGGCCAATGAAACTAGTTTCAATAGCTAAATGAACTTTTACCATATCTTAACCTCCCCGGCGTTAACCCCAAGCCCCTCTTGGTCTTAGCATTCTAAGTAAAAATGGTTAACCCTGAGTGTCTCTTGGGTTAAGTTGATATGATCTGACATACAGTGTTAAGCCTGAATAACACCCCTGACAGTATTCTGCTGTCATCTTGTGAATGAATTTACATCATGCTGCAAAAATATCCTGAATTTATCTAAATATTTTGACACTCTATGGTAACTCATCAATATTCATGTGTGGGCCGAGGCCTATAACCTTTTAGCATTACACCTGATCATCTCTCAGACTGTAAAAACAGTGCTAAAAGTGTTAGTCCCTAGCGTCACTCGGGCAACTGTATAGACGCGTACTGCTGAAGCGTTAGACCCAAGGATTACGGGTCAGGAAACAATATAGGTGTGTCTTGCGTAACTGAAAGGCCCGTGAGCTAAAAAGGCAACAGTGCTGACACGTCTTCTACTACCCTCATAATGGTGTCTCATAAGAAATGTTTTTTCAGTAGCCCAGGTGTTGCATGCTCTTGACAGTGATACGAGCAGTGATGGCGAAGTGAATCTGTCTTCAGGCAGTGAAATTGAAACGAATAGTGAAATAAAAAGTGACACTCGTTTCAAACGCACATGTGCAGTGTGCTGTTCAAAAGCTAATCAGTCTGGAAAGAAAATCCACAAGGAACCATGCTACTATTGTCCCGACCGTGAAGCTGGATTGTGTATTTCACTGTGCTTCAAGATATACCATGTAAATAACACATTTTGAGAGTATATACGGTATTAGCATTATTTTTATTATTATCATTATACTTTCTACACTTCTGACTTTGTGCTTTTAGTGTTTTGCATGTTTTAAAGTGGAAAGATCGGATTTAATACATATGTAATGTTTCAAGCAAAAACAGGCAACGCTTTTTTTTACATGCTTTTTTGAGAAAAAATTTAACTCTAAAGAGGCTACTTAAAACACACAATGGCATGTAAACAAGAAGCTGTAAAACCACTTTTAGAACAAACTGAACCTGAATCATTAATTAAAATCAGGCGACTGATTAAATTAATTGGTCATCAGACATTGACACAGACACTGTAGTTAAACTGATGCATATGGTACTGTATGACTGAATTACCATAATATGCCTGGTGAATTTAGTTACGTGAAGCTTCAACATGGTGTGTGAGACTCCATGCTACAGTACTGCAGCACAGATGGAATTTAAACATCTTGTAGGTCATAAGACTGAGAATAAACCAAGGTGATAGAGAAGGACACAGACACCAGGATGAAGAGCAAATACAAAAAGATTTATTAAAAAAAAAACAGTGCAAAAGTCACAGCCTTGTATCGATACCAGCACATTAGATCACTCAGTTCAAGTGCAATGGTTTCAAAATAAAAACACAAAAGGACTGAATGAAGAAAAAGAGAAACTTAAAGCCTTTGATCCCTTTTCCTTGTTTCTCTTCTGAAGGCTTCCTAAAGTCATCTTCTGAACAAAAACTCAAACAAAATAAGTCCACTGGCCTGCCATTTGCCAGCTCACCACACTTCATCCAGAGGCTTCACCTCCACTCTTATGGTAAATTAGAGGTCTCCTCTTTCCTACCTTCTCTCCAGTGGGTCAATCAGAAGGCTGCTTCATCTCCCTAGCTCACTTTGCCAGTTCCACTTCACACCTCCCCTTCTCGGAGATCCCCTTGGCTCCCAGCACTACACCAACATGTCAATTCAGAGCAAGCCAGAAGACTATCCTGTACAGTCTAAAGAGCCTACTTAACACTCCACAGCCCCGCTCACTTAAGCTAATCAGACAGACACTGCAACACAGATGACAAAGCACCTTCAGAAGATGATCAAGAAGATATCCACCTAGCGTCTGTTGTGCCATTTTAAACTCCTGCACGATTTCTGCTGCAAATCCCAGCACTCTTCTAATAAATTGCAGTAAATTGGTGTGTACATCACCAGCTTGTGATGCTGTGCACCTCAAGCAGACACCCACTTCTGTTCTAGGGGATGTGGCCACCTGCCCAAAAAGTCCTCCCATTGAGGCATCCTCCTGAATCTTGTAGAGATATGTAGAGGTGCACACATTCTGTGGTCCCACAGCTCCCTCCAAGCTTATTCTCTTTGTCTCTGTTGATATTCTTTTTTTTCCATGCAGCGATGCTCGATTCCCCTGTAGCTACACAGCCAAAGTGGTTTCTCTGAGACTAAGGATCTATGTTGGTGTCTGGAAGGTTGCTCATTCAAATGCTATAACTGCCAGAAGGGATCCTGTTCAGTTGGGCCCTTGAGCAAAGCCCTTAACGTGACAATTGCTCCAGCGGTGCTGTACAATGGCTGACCCTATGCTTTGACTTACAAATGTCATGTGAAAAGACAATTACCCCTCGGAAATAGTATACAAATAAAATAAGAGGTTTCTAATGCTTTTGTGCATGCATGACCATCCAAACTCTCCAAACTGAACTTCTTGCAGTCTCCCTACCATTCCCTATGGGTGTCCAGCTCTGCACAGCTTCAAACCAACTTAAAACAACAGTTTAATCAACGTAAATAAATCTTTAACCTCAAACCAAAAGTCTTGTGACATGGCTTTGTCACATGATGTAAGTTGGTGTGTGGCAAAAAGGCAAAATTACTGCATTCAAGTTGAAAGAAAAGAAAGATGTTAGCCTCCTAAGCACTGTACGCAATGCAGCCACAACAACAACAACATTTATTTATAAAGCATGCCTTCATACAAATGATGTAGGTCAAAGTGCTTTACAAGATAAAGAAAGAAAAATATAATATAAGATTAGGCAATACTAAGTAACAAAGAATAAAATAAGGCCAAGAGGACAGAAAAAAAAAATTCCAGAGGGCTAGAGAAAAAAAAAACAAAATCTGCAGGGGTTCTGAGGCCACGAGCCCAGCAGCCACCACTAAGCACACTACCTAACGTAAATGATATCAATCAGTCAATCCTCATGGTTTACAGGCTTCACATGGAAGAATTAGACGATGATGGTCATGTGGACCTCTGGCCTTCAATCCATCAATGTAGGGACAGCTCATCCTTTCATCGGGTGGTGGTGGCACAGATCTCCACCACAGACAACAAGTAAATAAACAGCAGAAAATAGTATGGATTAGTACAGATTGTGGAGTTATGATGAAAATTATAATTCAATGAATGCACATACAGAATGCCAGGGTTACACTAAAGTGAAGCTATGAGAAAGCTATGTTAAAATAATGGGTGTTTAGCAGTTTTATAAAGTGCTCCACTATATTAGCCTGGTGAATTCCTATTGGCAAGCTATTCCAGATTTTAGGTGCATAACAGCAGAAGGCTGCCTCACCACTTCGTTTAAGTTTGGCTCTTGGAATTCTAAGCAGACACTCATTTGAAGATCTAAGGTTACAAATTGGAGTGTAAAGTGAAAGACATTCTGAAATATAAGATGGAGCGAGATTATTAAAGGCTTTGTAAACCATTAGCAGAATTTTAAAGTCAATTCTAAATGGCACAAGTAACTAATTTAGTGACATCAAAACTGGAGAGATGTGCTCAGGTTTTCTTTTCCTAGTTAAGATTCTGGCAGCTACATTCTGCACTCGTTGCATTCGAATGATGTCTTCTTTGGATCATCCTGAGAGTAGTGCATCACAGTAATCTAGTCGACTAAAAACAAAATTGAACTAATTTTTCAGCATCGTTCAAAGTTATAAAGGATCTAACTTTTGCTATATTTCTTAAGTGGAAAACAAATGCTGTCCTGGTAATCTGATTAATATGTAATTTAAAATTTAGGTCAGAGTCAATAATTACCCCTAAATTCTTTACCTCTGTCTTGACTTTTAAGTGTAATGGATCAATGTTTGTGTCACTGGACATATGGAAGTCACTACGTCTTGCACTGAAGTAACTTTCTTGTATAATAACACAATGGGCAGCATCGCCCTTGTGGATCATCCACTGACATTCTAAGATCTCATGTGCAAACAGAAAAAATATTATAAGAAAAGTGCTAAAAGAAACACGCTTCTACTATTCTGATTGCGACATCAAGCTGCGTGTTGGTCACTGTTTCAAAACATGTGACATGGAGGCCATGTACTAAATCTTCATAAGTACAGCAGTGAATACTAGATATACCCTTCTTACTGTACTTATGTTGCCATTTTGATTTTACATGTCTCTATTACACATAATAACATTTTCACTTGTTGAAAGAGGGCAAACATAACGCTACGGTTAAGACCAGAAAAAAAATGAACAAGGATTGGGGTTCTACTAGCAAAAGAATGGAAAAAGCTGTTTATACAGAAGTAAGTGTAGGGCAACACATGTGCTCCCTATGCAGCAGTCTCTCCTAGACAGAATCCATATTGCAAAAGCGGTCTTCTTCTAAAAGAACAGTTGGGAGATGGAGCCAATCCATTCTTCTTCTTCTTCTACATTCCAATCCTGCTGGATGGAGAAGGACAGCAGTGTCACCTCAATATCTTTCCCACAGTGTTCCCATTAAATCACCCTCCATAAGAGTTGTGCTACACTTACACAATTGACAGAATGATTACGTGAGTTCTAAATGTCGTAAAAGTAGCAAGATCTTCCCAGAAACAAAGGTGGCATAGCTCAGGTTCAAAACAAACAGAGAGGAGTGTGACGGTCTGGGTTGCTTCCACTGTCCTTGGCAGCTCTCAAACCCAGAACTGCGGATAACATGTCAGAGAATAAGCTGGGAAAATGAAGACACACACAGTCAAGAGGTAGGTGTAAAGTGCTTTGTGATTTTATTTTAAACAAACACATGTTTTAAAACAGCCCATTGCTCATTTAATAAATGAATAATATAACAAAAACAGGCAATGCGCAGAGGTTAACATTCAATAATAAAAAACGATAAATAATCCATTAAAACAAGATTAAACATTCATAAGAAGATTTCTTTTCTTTCCTTAAAAACAACCCCAAGCTTCGGTGCTACCACTCTAAAACTGACATCTCCTATGCTTACCTTTTGGGTCTTTTTAGCAAGAAGAGATGTCCACCGACAGGTGCAGTCGACCTTTACAATATGGCTTGTGTCCCTCGCTGCCTTCCTTTGGTGTCACAGAGTCCCCGCCAGCCCAGCTCCTTATCCCACCTCCATTCCTCAATGTACTGAGCACATGGTTGCTCCTGCTCTGTGGGGTGCTCAGCAGGACTCACCTCTACCCCTCAAGTATCAGCCTCATTTTTTTTTTGTAGCTATAACTGACCGCCTGCCTCCTGTCTTCCACTGCTCCAGTTCTGCCAAGATCCTGCCTTTCCTTCTTTCTCTTTTGTTTCCTTCATTTTGACCTCTGTCTTTCTTTCACTATCTTCATACCTGATTCCTTCTTTTGGGATGCAAGTGCGCTGGCTCTAATTACAGACCCCAGAGCACTAATGAGGCTGAAACATGTGCATCTGCATGTGAATGTACGCTCATCAGAAAAACCCAATTCACATTCCAGACCTGCTCCATCATGCTACCACACACACACCTGCACTCCACATAAGCCTGAGCAATTGAAAATTAAGTTTTTCATTTAAAATCACGCTTTGTCGTGGACCAAAATGTGTTAATCAATAATTGCAATGGGAGTATATCTGCAGCATTCCACAGGATGACAACGAGGCCAAAACCTTCAAAACAAAAAATTAAAAAACTCAAACATCTAATTTAACTAAGGAACGTTCCCCATTCCAAAATGGCAAACCAAGACCAAAATGGCAAACAGTACTATCCTAATTAGACAAATATTTTTCACCAAAAGATGTCCATGCACAAACCATCTTACTTTCTCCCTTCTCCTCACGCCAGGTGAGCTCTTGCCACTACCATCCTCCATACTCACAAATCACCTGAGCCATTTAAGGAGGCATTTTTTAAAGCTCAACTGGGTAGAACTTTGGGAACACCAGGAGGGTAACCTGAAAGCAGTTCTGGTTCCCCCAGAGCACCTAACAGACAGTGGGGTCCCATCGACGGAGCTCCTCACAACAGTCTGAGAGGTTCCCAAGAGGACTGCACATCCAAACTCATATTCCCAGGCAACCCCGTAGAAGCACAAAATGGAGCAGCTGGAGAAGGGTACTGCCGCCCTGTCGCACAGAGAACACATGCCCCTGCCCTTCCACTTTGATGCTTCCAGTCTATAAATGACACCATTAATCAACCCAGACAGCTCACCAAACTTGCCATAAGCCTGTTTGCTATGAACCAGTGTATCCAGATGCAAAAATGACAAGTTTCACAATTCCCCCAGAGGTCATAGAGCGTATCTGCCTTATTTGTTTCTTCAATCATCCTACATCTATTAATGCTGACTATGGTAATAGAACAACTAAAGAAAAACAGAACACCATTTACTAGATACAGATTTCAAATTTACTCTTCAATAAGTCCCCGATCTGGTTTCAATAAACAAAATTTAAACAAACCACAACTAAGTGAAACCCAGCTATCCGCAAGCATACTGTAAGAAAAGCTCCCAGCCCATTCATGATGAAAGCACAGTAACTGAATGGTGCAGGGTGAGAGTTAGTCTCCAACTAGCTGGCTGTTGTTGGAAAATGAAACACACAACACAAAAAATGCTGTATTTATAATCAGTTCTATGAATCATAACAGTTTACAAAGGATTACTCTGTCCTTCTTCCTGTTTATTTATTTAGTGAAGGAAGGTTCTTCAAAAATCTCTTCCAAAGCAATTTTTGTGAAGTAGCTTGATGAAACGGCACCTACGTGGACAGATTTTGTTCACTTTACTGTCACTGTGGAAATTGCTACCAAGTCATGAACATGGCTGCGTATTGTCACACATGTGTGCCTGAGGATCACCATCCAAACTCTCCCCAGGTGTGTAAAATCACCCCAGGCTGTTTTGTCATTGTCTATCTTCACAGTCCTGAGAAACCACCCAGTGAGGGCAACTGACTCCGGACCCTTCCGGTCCTGGAGGTTCAAAAGGACAACTACCCAGAAGGAGGTGTCATCTATCAGTGAGAAAACCTGAAGGAAGGAGTTCCAAATCTGATGACCCAACGGCAAAACTGATTTAATTAGCAGCCACTCCTTTATGTGGGGATTTCTTTTTTTGATTTATTAATGCCATTGAAAATTGTTCTTTCTGTAAATACTGTAAGTAAATGGGGAAGGCCAAGTTGACACGACCTTCTCCAGTTGTCACGACCTTCTCTCACTCAAAAAACTTACCAAATACGTTCATTTTTCAAACCAAGAAAGTTTATGAGCATTGATCCATGTTTTGAAATTAGTCACACATTGTAAAATAGCTTACACATGTTATTTTCAAATATTAAAACAACAATATAATGAGATTTGGCCAGTTTAGAAAAAAACAGCTTTGTGCAGTAGATCAGCACATATCTTCTTCCACAAGAACCTTTCACCCCCATGGTGAGGTTTCCTCTCGGATGAAGTCCCTTTAAACTGTTCGTGAGCTATGGGTTGTGGCTGAAAGAACGAGATTGTGAATACAAGCGGCTGAAATGAGTTTCCACCGCAGGGTGTCTGGGCTTTCCCTTAAAGATAAGGTGAGAAGCTCAGTCATCCGGGAGGGGCTCAGAGTAAAGCCGCTGCTCTTCTGCATCGAGAGGAGTCAGATGAGGTGGCTCGAGCATCTGATCAGGATGCCTCCTGGACGCCTCCCTGGTGAGGTGTTCCAGGCACATCCAACCGGAAGGAGGCCCCGGGGAAGACCCAGGACACGCTGGAGGGACTATGTCTCCCGGCTGGTCTAGGAACGCCTCGGGATTCCCCCAGAAGAGCTAGAAGAAGTGGCTGGGGAGAGGGAAGTCTGGGCATCTCTGCTCAACCTGCTGTCCTCGCGACTCGATGTTGGATAAGCGGAAGAGGATTAATGGATGGATGGATGGATGGATGGTGTGACAAGTGCATGGCATTAGCTGGGATTGGTAACACTCAGTTAAAAAGGAGAGAAGCAAATAACACAATAGAGAAAAACATGAAATGAAGAAGGAAAGAGAGTGAGCGTGAGCTCAAGACAGAGGCGAGAGTTGAACAAAGTAGATTGAGCAGGTTACCGTGGAGGACAGAGAGAGATGATGTATGATGCTCTGGGTCAGTATCTGTGCTTCCAAAGGGGATTAGAGGACATTTTGTCTTATTTATTTCACACATTATTTTAACGGACTGTTAAGTGAATGGCTGTTTTATTTGGATCTCATACTTTTAATGTAGGAAATGTAACCATATGTATTCATCTGTGACAACAATTTTATGAAACAAAGGACTGTGAACACTTAATTCTTTACGGAAGAAACACTTTGCACTTTAAATCTTTTCTGTCTCCTCACTTGCTAATAGTCCATCCTCAGTAAGAAAACTACTAGATGCAAAAACTAGTAAAATTGATTAAATGTTTTCAAATACAACTAAACAACTGAAGTAAGACTAAGACTGAAGTCAGGAAGCACATCTTTATGTAAAGAGTTGTGGAACTCTGGAACAAACTATCAAGTAATGTAGTTGAACCAAAAATCTTGAGAACCTTTAAGAAGAATCTGGATGAGATATTGGAATAACTTAGCTAGTAGCTAAAGAGATGTGCTGAATGGACTGAATGGTCTCCTCTCACTTGTCAAATTACTTATGTTCTTATGTTCTAACAACAATCTGTAATGACCAAAATCTCCAAACATCTCTCATTTGACAAACAAGGAAAATCAATACAATATTCATATATATGTGAGTGTAGACACAGCTTCGACATTTTTAGACAATTTACAATACAATACAATACAATTTGTTTTTATATAGCCCAAAATCACACAAGAAGTGCCGCAATGGTCTTTAACCGGCCCTGCTTTTTGACAGCCCCCCAGCCTTGACTCTCTAAGAAGACAAGGAACAACTCCCAAAAAATGGGAAAAAATGGGAGAAACCTTGGGAAAGGCAGTTCAAAGAGAGACCCTTTTCCAGGTAGCGTGGCATGCAGTGGGTGTCAATAAAAAGGGGGTAAATACAATACAGTACAATACACAGAACAAAACACAAGTAATCCTCAATACAATATATAGAAATAGAAATATTACAAGTACAGAGCAGAATTCAACAGTAGATGATATCAAATAATAGGATTTGGATTTGAGTCCTGGAGACCTTGGCCATCAACCTACCTCCCCCTATTTTCCATTCCACTGAGCACTGAAAGACAGAAGAAAAAAAATAAAGTAGCCTAAAAATATCAGGATGATGATAAGCCAGCATTTAAAAAATGCACTATGGCACGGAATTCAGTGTGCCCCAAAGAACTACCCCACCAACTGTCTGCTAAACATAATGTCACTTGGGCAGTGGCAATAGTGGCACTCGTGTAGTGCTTGCTGGTTTAAACAAACCTTCTCCCAATATGAAGGTGTATCACATTTTTTAGCTTTTTACTGTATTTTAAAAGGTGTGGATTTGACTCCAATTCACTTTCCATGCTTGTTAATTCTTGTGAAGTTGTGAATGTCTGCTCTCTGTGATGCACTGGCACCCCTGGCTGCTGGCTAGCACCCATTGTTGACCTTAACAGTGAATTCAATGGGTTCTGAAAATGGATTGATGGATGAAATTAAAGCCGATATTTGTATTCTTAAACAGATTTTAATGCATTTTATAGGCATCATCTGGCCAGGCTAAGAAGTTCTAATTAAGGACATTACTAAATATTGTGGTTAAATGCAGACTTTTACTTTGAAAATAAACAAGGGATAAATTCATTTTTCTTTTTTTGTGATCACATTTTTATTAAAATTCATTAAGAATATAGCAGTCAGTAAAATCCATTTAAGCCGTAACCCCCCACATACTGCCCACCCACAACTGGCATGATCATTGATGCCCATACAAATCATCAAGACAGGCATGCCAGACACCACAAGACCAAAAGCAGAGAAGAAGAAAGACAAAGAGACATTGTAAGAGTAATTGTGGTCAGGGCCTCTATCAGCAGGGGTTAGAAGGCATCCCAGATGGGAGGTCAGTCTTAACTTGCCCTGGTGGGAATGCAAAAAGGAGATGCCAGCTATAGAGCCCGTCAAACTACTCTGGGGTAGTGGATATAATGAAAGGACAGTGGGGAATGCACAATAAATGATTATATATTCTCCACCCTTGTAACTGGCAACAGCAGGGAACTATTGTGAAGGACCCTGCATGATCCTGTTTGATCAAAATGGGCCAGAAATCTTGCAGTAATTCCTGGAGCCACTAGAGGGAGTTCTTGGCAGACAACCTAAGGTGTTTTGAAGGAATACTGTATGTCTGTCCTGGAAGTGCCAGAGATGAAACCAGAAGTGACCTCAGAAATACCATAGGGAACAGACTTAAAAGAGACCACTGGCTCCAGTGAAATTAGTGATGGCCGGAGAGTGGCTGGAAGAAGAACGGTGCAGGAAAGAAAAGTAGGAGTAACAGTGTGAGTAGGGAAAAGTGTGAGTCTTTTGATTAGTTCCATAATTTTGCCCCAAAAGCCACATGCCACATGGACTTTGTATGACTTTTTCAGTTGTAATAAATCCTTTTTCTCTGTAAATCTTGTTTCTTTAGTGTTCTTTTTGCTTCAGAGAAAACAAGATCGCTTCCCAGAGGCCACAACCTATAAGAAAATATCACAGGGGATGTACAGTCAACCAGCTCCCAAACAAGCCCTTTGGGAACAGTCACTTCTTAATGTTTAGACCAGATGATCTGCACTACTGAAAGTTCAAATAAGACTAAGAAAGAGGAATTCCAGAATTTTACAGGAAGAGAATCAGATTTGCAGGGAGAGGCTATGATTAGTTTTGCTGGGATTGTACTAAAACAAAATATTCTCTGCTGGATGAAAATGAGGGCAGGAGTAAAGACACCAGAAGAAGGAATGTATGAGGCAGAAAGGGAATGGTAACAGAGCATGATAATGGAAGACAGGCAGTAAGTGATAGAAGAGCAAAAGGAAGACACTGGGAGATAATCCCATAGCATATAAAGTAACGTAATTTGGAAAGGTGTATTTCAATGCAGCTCATTTTGATTACAGTTGCTCAATCTTAATCTCATCAAACAGTTGTCCTGTCGGATTGGCAGGGAGAAGACTTCTTTTCACAAAGCCTTTGTCAAGTGTGTCAGTTCTGGAATTTCACTTAACTGTTACAGTATATTATATAGTGTCATTCGTTATTAACCTCATCCTATATAATTTCACTCAAACATAACACTAATACTGATATGATGTAGTAACTGGAATAGCAAACTGGACCACTGCTGCTTCATGGCGTCTGAACTTTGTCTCAATTTGGAGCTTCCAAATTCTTTCCTTGTTCTCTGCTTCCCATCAGACATGTAGGATGTTTGAATAGGAACTCGAGATTGGCCCAGTGTAGATCAATGAATGTATATGTGTGCCTTACGATGATCTGGTATCCTGTACAAGACTGCCTTCTGTCTGCGGGATGGATGGCTGAATAAATTATGAGGGCACAGAGGTAAATGTCTATACTAAAACCAAACCAACGCATTTATTTGTTTGGAATATTATGATAATGTAATAAAATATATGAGTATCTTTTTTATTAGTAGAAAATGAAGTACCTCTTTCATTGAAAGCCAGCAGTAAACGAAGACTGACTGATGACACGTGATTAGTCGGCACAGATGCCTCCAAAGTGAACATGAAGATGTCTTTTATGTTATTGTCTGTTGTCAAAACTAAACTACCAAATATAAAATTAATGAGCTAACAACACATGAATCCTATTTTCATTTCCATATGCATATGGTTATTATTGATAAAATGTGTCAAACACACCCAGTGGGTTTGACCAAGAATGTATGCACTTAAAACAGAAATGTGTCACAGTCATATATTTTAACTTCTGCCATTTTAGGTGCCTTTTGAATCACCTGAGCCACACTTGAAAAAAGAGGTTCAGTTACTGTATATGCAGGCCACGGCCAGAACTTTGTAATTTCTGCTTTCTTACAAAATGAAAATCAAGCTTTCAGCGATATCCAAACTGAAAAATGTGTATTTATACAGTTAGCATGCCAGTTTTATTAAGGGACGCAATTTTAAATTTAATAAACAGCAATAGTAATTATAAAAATGTGAAAAATCTCAATCTGAATATACATTTTTTGTTAAGATTATAGAATATATTCTACTTAAGGATGATAGTATTTATGGCTTATATGGAAAATCTAAATATTCAAAACCATTAAAATATGTTTTACCTCTAACCTTTGAAAACAGAAAAGTCATCTGTCATTAAAGAGGAAGAAACATATATACAATACAATACAGTTTATTTTTGTATAACCCAAAATCACACAAGAAGTGCCGCAAGTGCCTCTTGACAGCCCCCCAGCCTTGACTCTCTAATGAGAAAAGGAAAAACTCCCAAAAAAATGGGAAAAAATGAAAGAAACCTTGGGAAAGGCAGATCAAAAAGAGACCCCTTTCCAGGTAGGTTGGGTGTGCATTGGGTATCAAAAAGAAGAGGGTCAATACAATACAGTACAATACACAGAACAGAACAAATCATCAATATAGAATAAAAATTAAAATTTAAGCAGAATTTAACAGTAGATGATATCACATAATATGATTTGGATTTGTTTAGAGTCCTGAAAACTAGGGATGGGAATCGAAAACCGGTTCTTGTTGAGAACCGGTTCCCACTGTTTCAATTCCTTGGAATTGTTTGCCATTTTTGCAAACGATTCCCCTATTGATTCCAGTCGCCTCGAATGACGTCACCATGTTGCGTAGCGTCATATACCCAGCAGGAAACATGGCGCCTAAGCGGCACAAACGCACAAAAAGTTTGGTTATATTTTACAAGAAAGGATAACAACAGGGCAACTTGCAATACTTGCAAAGTAGATATTTCATCAAAGGGAGGAAACACTACAAATATGCAAAAGCATTTCCTCAAAAAACACGCAATAACCTTAAATGAATGTTGTGTTTTTGATCCGCTCCGGACTAGTGAATCTAAAACCCAGCAGCAGCGGTAACGTTTGCATGTCCTCTCCCGTTAATACGGCAATTAACTAATCAACTAACATTGCATATTATGTTAGCGTGATTTGCCTTATTGCAAAACCTGCTATTACTGTGCATTGCATTTAGATGACCATGACGAGAGAGACAGACAGAGTCTGGCTGGCTCAGATGCTGGCAGTTCTCGCTGCAGTCTACCAGTAGCTTCTCCTTTCACAGAGTGTGTCCTCCACCCCGTCTGAGAGGGTGTTCTCCACAGCTGGAGAGACCATAAGACCAGAAAGATCACGTATCTTTCCTGAAAAAGCAGATACAGTATGCTTATATTTCTGCAAAAGAATTGTTAATCCTCCATAGTTGATGGTTGCAGAATTGCACAGTGCACAGTTCCATTGGATTTGAGTTGATTGTATTTGTTGCTGGCTGATGTATTTTTATTTTTGAGTTCTTAGCTCATATATACTTTTAAAACGGACATTCTTGTGTAATTGCCACAGAATAATTTATGTTATACTTTGTTATTGCTACAGAAGAATATTTATTTTATTATTATTTTACACTTACAAAATTTTTTCTGGGGACCCCGTGGCACCCCATCAAGGAGCCGTAGGCTGTGGATCTCTTCAGATCTCACTGTTGGGTTTGTAAGGTCATGCTACTCCTAAATTTATATCTTGTTCAAAGATAAGATATAAAACAAAGTTCTAAGCTAATCGACCTGTGTGTTCTCCTTTTTTAAAAATAAGAATTGATAGGAGAATCGATAAAGAATCGAATTGTTAAACAGAATCGAAAATGGAATCGGAATCGTGAAAATCTTATCAATTACCATCCCTACTGAAAACCTCAGCCATCAAGCTGCCTCCCCCATTTGGCCAGTGCTGGGCCAGCCAATCCGATGAAAGGACCCCTCTACCCACGATTCCTGCGATCCTCCATCAGGGATGACTTTACCTTAGGCAGGCAAAACAACTTGGCAGGTGGGCCGTGGCACCATGTGACACATTTGAGTACCAAGAACAGAAACAGAATAGGTGAGGGTTAGTAACAAATTATAACGATCATGTTACTTATGTTTTTGCGCTAATGACTAACAACAGAGATGCACTCTGTACAGTTAATCAGCAGCTCTAGTCAGGATATGCTAAACTGACGTAGTGAGTCTTCAGCCAGGATTTAAAAGCTGAGACCGAAGGGGTATCTCTTATATTAGCAGGCAGACCATTCCACAGTTTAGGGGCCCTGTAACTAAAAGCTCGACCTCCCACTGTTATTTTATTAATTCTTGGAATCATAAGCGGACCGGCATCTTGAGATCTTAATGTGTGCTCTGATTTGTAAGTCATGATAAGTTCAGACAAGTAAGCCTACACATTATATGTTAAAATGAGGATTTTGAAATCTACCCTAAACTTAACCGGGAGCCAGTGTAAGGATTTAAGAACTGGAGTTATATGTTCATATTTTCTTGTTCTTGTAATTATTCTTGCAGCAGCATTTTCAAATAACTGGAGGCTGTCTAAAGAACAATTTGAACATCCACTGAACACCGCATTGTAGTAGTCAATCCTACGAGAAATACTGTAAATGCATGAATTAATTTCTCAGAATCCTGTTTATTTAGAAAGCGCCTTAATTTCGCAACATTTTTAAAATGAAAGGAACGTGATTTGTTCCTTTTTAATATGCGCTTTAAATGACATGCTAGAGTCAGCATGTAAAGTGAAAACAGTAAAGGTCCCAGTACAGAGCCCTGCGGGACACCATATCTCACTTCTGTGTATAATGATGGAGTACTGGCAGCACATTTCTGTACATATTGGAATCAATTTGATAAATAAGAACTAAACCAGGCATGGACACTGCCTGTAAGCCCAACATCATTTTCAAGCCTGTGCAGTAAAATAGAATGGTCAATGGTGTCAATTGCTGCACTTAATTCTAACAACATAATTACAGTGAAGTTTCCTTCATCAGAGGATATCAGAATGTCATTTACAACTTGCGTTAGTGCTGTTTCTGCTGTACTATGACCAGTGTAGAAACCAGACTGGAATTTCTCAAATAAATTGTAATGCATAAGGTGTGACTGAAGCTGATTGGCGACTACTTTTTCTAGTATTTTCGAGAGAAATGGTAAATTTGAAATAGGCCTATAATTATTTAGTATGTGCGGGTCTAGGTCTGACTTTTTAAGTAATGGTTTAATGACTGACACTTTTAGTGCAGCAGGTACTGTGCCATGCAATAATGAACTATTGATAATGTTTAGAATAGGCGCTGCAAGAACATCCATTGCACTTTTTACTGGTTTTGTTGGCTCTGGATCTAGGGAACAAGTAGTGGGCTTCATTTTAGAAATTAAAGTTAAGACTTCCTGCACAGTTACAGAATTAAAATTACTAAAGTGCTAAATGCAATGTGAGGCAGGGTCTGCTAAGCTAGTATTAGGTTTGTACTGTGATGCTGAGATCTGGGGTCTTATATTTATAATTTTCTCATTGAAGAAGTTCATAAAATCTGGACTGCTAATATCTGTTGGTATTTTGCACTGTAGATCTGAATTTCCGATTTGTTAATTTAGTAACTGTTCTAAACAGTACCCGAGGATTTTTATTATTGCTATCTATTATTGTAGAATATGTAAATAAAACAATGAATAAATAAGAAGTAAAGGCTTGGGTTAGCAGGATGTTATCTGTGTGAGTCTGCACATTCTTCAAAGTGTCTACATGAGTGTATCAACTCCTTTGCACAACAGTGCGACAGGGTAGGTAAGTAAGTAAGCCTGGCACCTCTGTATTAAGCAGATAGTACATACATCAGTTGTGTTCTCCATAAATTGTTGATTTGGCAGATGTTGCCAATGATACAAAAATATACAAGAAAGAAACATCTGTTCCTTCACTTGAGACTTTTACTCAAGTATTTTTGGTAATTCCTGTCAATCAGGCATTACATATCTTCTATGTGCTAGGTTACTGCTGCTTGGTGTGTATTATTCACATTGCATCTTGCATTGTGCATTATGATTCGTGAAGTGGAAGCTACATAAAACTACCCAGGTGGTATCTAGAAATGGTCACCCCTAAAAACGCTGTACAATTGTAATGGGAAGTAATATCTAGCATATACTGTAGTTTGTTCATGCTGTTTTTCATTAATGTCTAATGCAGGGTTTCTTACATTTTTTTTTTGTTGAAACCCAGCCTTGCCATTTTGGTGTCTTTGTTGAATGCCTGGGTGATCATCAGAGCTTGGGGTTTGTGGTTAATCAAGGATGATCATTGGAAAAATGTCACTTACTTAATCATCCCGCAGTGACCCACTGTGACCCAATCTGTAAACCATACACAACCCATTACCATTAAATGCAACAGTAACTTGTGACCTATCGGTTTAAGAAACCATGGTCTAACAATATCTAAGTATAAATTGTTTAACCTGGCAGGGAAGCTGGATAAGCCAGTTACTGCCTGAGCACATTTTATGGGCCTACTAGATCAGAAAAAAACTTCTACAAAGTATTAAGTGCTGCTCTGGGGTATGTAATTTGTGGTAGACAGATTGAAGGCACTGCATCAAACCTGGTTGTTGAATTTATGAGCCACCGGAAAGACGACAAGTTTTAGAAGCACAACCATTTCTTCCCCTTTCGGGAAGACAGCCTAGGGAAACAAATGACCAAGGGTAGGATGGTTGCTGGTGGCTAAGGTGAAAGAACATGACCAGGTTTGTGTTGGCCAGCAGCTGGACCGGGAAGGATAGAGTTGTGCTGAACACCTGAATTATTGGCTAATACTTCTCCCACTAATGTAATAGGCCTGTTATGGATTGAATAACCTGAGGCTTGCAGAAGCTTGATGTGTCTCTGCTGCTCTATCTATGTAGACAACCATGCTGTGAAGCCACATAGGACCAAAGACCAACCAACACACTAAGACAGAGAGCCACCTGGTAGACTTAAAAAACAAGGTGAAATGTTAATTCATCAGACTGTATGATTATTGTCACACTCATTTTATCCACCATATTTTAAGGGCACAGTTGGAAACCTTAATCTATTGTAAGGTTTCTGCACTCTTTTGGGACTCCCCCAATGGGATGACACGCCAAAGAGTGTCCCGAAGTGCGATCACCGCATCTGTGGAAGATAAAATATTGGTTGCCGGGGCAACTACAGGCTTCTAGCGCTGTAGCAGCTTGCTGCAAAAACAAATCCGAAAACATTGCAGTCGTGGCATGAGCTCTTGCCATCGATGGGTAATGCAAGGAACATTATAACTTCAGGGAACATGAAGCCTGATTGCTGTGTCTGTGCATAGGAGAGTGGTAGATCTTGCTACAATAAATAATCAAGCTGTTCCTGTTTCAAGCAGAATAAAGATGGTTTTGTTAAAGTACTGAGACTCAGCCTCGTGTTTTGGGGTGCAAGACAGGGACTTACACGTCACACTATGAATACAAAATATAGCTTTCTCTCCAGTCTGCTCTACTAATATAATTGTCTGGGGCTATTGATGTAAAAAATCAGGACTTGTCTCCCCTCGATTTTCTCGTATACTCAGATATGTGGATGGATATTTGAGGAACAAATCGCAAGACAATGATTGTATTTTAATATTATGTACATTAAAGAGCCATCAATAATAAATCAAATCAAATGAATAATATATTGAACAATTATTATAAAAGTAAAGTTGAATAAATTTGACTTTGCAGCTGCATGAATAAAAGGTAAAGTACCACTTGTGGTTAACAGAAACAGCCCAAAAGTTTATAGAAATGTACATTATGTACCTAATACTTCTATGCAAAATTTGGTTGACCTAAGTGAAAGCGTACTCGTGTTTACATACACACACACATGCACACACACACACACACACACAGACATAATTCCAAAAATGATATTTTCGGACTAAAATGTCAAGATTCATCAAAATCTCAACATTGAGTCTTTGGACGATTACAATACTTTACCTATACTTTTGTATAAAAGAAAGTAAAAAACAGGGAAGTATTTAATTCCTGACACTGACCAGGCTTGTAAGAGAAAACAAATAAGGTCTATAAACAGGATTTTTGACATTTTATTAAGGTCCACATAGTAAAGAGTCTGAAAGGGAGAATAGGGTTAACCTTGGACCCTACTAGGACTAAACAACAATCAAAAAATAAACTTATGAGAGAGAGATGCCAACAATCAATATGAAGGAGCTACAAAGTTCAGTAGCTGAGAGTATAGTCAAAGTGCTTTTAGTTGACCATATATGAGTTCATCGGCCTGTTTCTGTTTCACAAAAGAAACTGTTACTCAAATAAACCATGTGAAAGCACGTCTGAAGTTTGCAGAAATGAACGAGACTGATCCACTTGCCATGTGGAAAAGGTTTCACTGTCTAGTGAGAACAAGATAAGATTTTCTTTGGCCAAAGTTGAAAAAGATATGTGCACTGTGTCACAAATGTAACATTATCCACGCCTTAAACAATGGAGTATGGTGATGGTAGCATTATACTGCAGGGCTTCTTTTCAGTTGTATCAGTTGTGACAAGAATACACAGAATATACTAAAGGTTTGGGGTAGCCACCTGTATAATATGCCCTGGCTGCAAATGGGTATTTTTTGTGTAGTTGTGCTCTTTACAAAGTCCAAAACAGAACTGATTGAGGGGTGTAAAGATGGTGGCTTTAAAGGCCAAGACTGGAAGTGACATTATCAGAACCAGACGTGACGTCATCGTTGGCACTGGAACCCAGAAGTGACATCATCTGGACCGGAAAGTGCCTTCATCACTGGCTCAAGAAAACAGAAGTGACGTGATCATTGGTGCCAGAAACGTGTGGGATTTACCGTGGATGGTCTGCAGAGAATCGAGAGAGAAAGTCAGTGCACCGTGGAACTGCCATTATTCAGGCGCACTTGTGTGACACAGTTTAAAATAGAAAGAAGAATGTATAATGGAAAGATATAAATAAAAGTATCATTTAACAAGAAGTCAGATGACAATTTAAACAAATTCAGTTCGAAATAAAATTTTAAAAATGTACAATTCATAATTGAGTTATAAGTTAATAAATGTGAGTTGTCATATAGTTATATAAATGATAAACAGTTTTATTTACACTGAAGAATACAATGACTCATGGAGTCCCTGTGCTCATGAAGAACATCATCACATTCACAAAGCACCACAACATTCCTTGAGTTCAATAAATCGTGACATTTTCACAAAGTTCAGAAGAAGGACACATTGTCTGCTCGATTCTTCTTATTTTTGATACTAATCCCCTGTAGCTTTAGTAATGCTGGCTGAATATGAAATGAATTTCATTTTAGTAAAGGCCTTTACTATTTTTCAAATAAATTTACTTCCATAAACATTCACTTATATTATGAACATACATATTCACTGAAGGCGTCATCACACAATAAGGACTGAGCCTTCAAGTCGGGTACCATTTTTTCAAATTAGCTGAAAAGGATAAATGGAGCATCAGAGAAATGAGGGACATGATCTTAGGATGAGACTGATCTAAATTCTAGTTCATTACACTATTTGTATTCCCCTATATTTATTATGGAAAGGACTTGGTAAATAAGTCTAAAACATAAATCAATCAAATATGAGGCTCATAGATAAGATAAGATAACACTGCCAAGTTAAAATTTTTAATAATCTACCCAGTTTTTGCAACTCTCTTTCCAAAATATAGTTCCCCTGCAAGACATATCTTTAAATATCTTCATATAGTATTATAACCCTTTTTGTACAACATTAAACAATATATAAAAATGTAAGAACATCAGGTACACCCATGCTGTTGTGAGAACAATTATGATATTAATCTTATTATCTGAGTTGTATTTAATTTTTTTAAAGTTGTTTCTTGGATTTTAGAAAATAACCAAAGCATTGTTTTGAGTTTTTTTTGTTTGGACACATCCTTAACAATATTGAAAAATAAATATGTTTGCAGTGTTCTGTATTTTCTTTCGATCTGGTTGCCACACTATTGCTAGGCAAAATCAGGCAGAAGTACATGGCACATGACATCACCAGGTCAAAGGTATAAAGGTCACCACTTCCTGGTTTGTCCAAGTTTACGGATACTACAAAGAAAAGACTAGCATTCTCATTGATGCTTTTGGCAACACGTTCTTCTGTTAAATGACTGACTTTCATCTAAATTTTGGTTACTGACTACTACATTATGTTCCTTGATTTGCGATTTTCGTTTCATGTTCTGGCTTTGTTTACTAGAACATTGTCTTCCTGGTATCAACTTTTGCCTGTTGATAAAACCCTGATCATTCTCTTAATTCCATTCTTTTTTTTAATATACTACTGCTGAGTCAGTAGAGTGAGTGGTCTTACTGTGTAGCTGGGGGTACAAAGGATCCCTGAATTTAGTGATGTACTAGTGTTCCTGTCAAGGTCCTGATGATTCTGAAGGGAGAAAAGTGATTTTGTAGCATGGTCGACATCTTTAGCGATGCTCTTTGCATTGTTAAGGCTGTATGTTATATGCACGTCCTAAACACAGCAGACTTGGGCGCCATATCAGTATATTCTGTGTTGACTTCACCCTACTTCAAAGTGCTTTGCAGTCCAGAGCTGAACAGGTGTTATGCAGGCTTCCTTGGAAATCTAAGGGAAGAAGCGTAATAGTGGGCCTCCATGACGACAGCCAAAATGTGCCGTTCAGGTCATCAATGGTGGTATCAAAAAGAAACTTAAAGATGCTGTCTCCACAGTGCCCCTGCCTCTTGTAATCTATATTAATTAACATCAACATGTGTACTTTGTAAGTATTTAAAATAGTATAGACAATGTTTCTAACATTTTAATGTTATACCAGCGACTTCATCAAAGCACTTTTTGTGAAATACTGTTTTCAGATATTTTTCTGCCATGTTGTTTCTAAAAGTGACATCCATTGTCATTTGCATGAGGGGAGAGCATTGTAGCAACATTGTGATATCTTTATTTCAGGACGATGGAGTACATTACAACTCAATATTCAAAAAGCAACACTAAACAAAACATTACAGAGTAATGGGGATTGTGGAAGAGAGGTGAAGAAGAGAATGCAGGCAGGGTGGAATGGGTGGAGAAGAGTGTCAGGAGTAATTTGTGACAGACGGGTATCAGCAAGAGTGAAAGGGAAGGTCTACAGCTATGTTATATGGGTTGGAGACGGTGGCACTGACCAGAAAGCAGGAGACAGAGCTGGAGGTGGCAGAGTTAAAGATGCTAAGATTTGCATTGGGCGTGATGAGGATGAACAGGATTAGAAATGAGTACATTATAGGGTTGGCTCAAGTTGGACAGTTGGGAGACAAAGTCAGAGAGGCGAGATTGCGTTGGTTTGGACAAGTGCAGAGGAGAGATGCTGGGTATATTGGGAGAAGGTTGCTAAGGATAGAGCTGCCAGGGAAGAGGAAAAGAGGAAGGCCTAAGAGAAGGTTTATGGATGTGGTGAGAGAGGACATGCAGGTGATGGGAGTAACAGAAGAAGATGCAGAGGACAGAAAGATATGGAAGAAGATAATCCACTGTGGCGACCCCTAACGGGAGCAGCCAAAAGAAGAAGAAGAAGATTCAAAAAGCAACACCTATGTTCTTTGCTAATTAGAGGCAAAGACAATAGCTAGTTATAACATTCTTGCAATGTTTATCATGCCCATAATTCTGATTCTGCTTTTAGATTGTGAAGCTCAGTTCTTTCTGCCTTTTAGGCTCCTGGTTCTGCTTGCACCTTTCTGGTGCTTCCTTTTCGGTTTCAGAATCAAATAGCAGGTGCTTTCTTTCTTGACCTCTTTTAGTACAGAGAAAGCTAAAATGAACTTCCATAAAGATTTTAGCACATGGCCTTCTCTTTCACCTATATTCCATTCCCTAGTTGGCATCTGAATATTTTTAAGATCAGAACACCAGAAATATAGATAAGGATATGGATAGCCTTTTGCTTTCTTAAATCTGTGATCAAAGCTCTGGATTTGCTAAATTCAAGGGAGGTATTTTTGCGTTTGAAACACTGAAAACATCTCTTAGACAAACAAACAAGATTGCCTTTGCTGCTAATTAAAAGAAGGTTCAATTTAGAGTACTTAATAAAAATCTTTTTTTAACCCAAAATCTGAAATCATTTTCTTGCGTTGCTGTTGTCAGTCAGACATAGGCTGGATATCAGACCCTTTTTTACCCATCACTGAGAAAACTGAAAGTAGATTTCGAAAGCAGATCGGTAAATATCCACAACATGGTTTACTCATTGCGTCAGTTCTGTCATTACAGTGGGAAATCGGTAATTCTATGCTGTTTATCTTAGTCCTTATGCTTTTATCGTATCATAAAAAATGTTGGAAGACTTGTGCCATAAATTAGGAGTTATTTAACTGCCTGGTAACATGATGTGCTTCTCCTGTGCATTTGCTGAGAAACTGTGAGATCACCAATAGAGCCATGCTAACACGTTGATCTGGATTAATGGAAGTGGAAGATTTATTTATTGTTATACTAGGGGGTTCGCCCCCTGCTCGTTTTGCTTGCCAACCCCCCCGGCCTGCACTACGTGCCAGCCACTTCGTGTCTCTGCCACTCGTGTTGTGAAGAGGGGGGCTGAACGCACCCCGAGGAGACGCACTCACTCCCCTGAAACCCTTTCTTAAACGGTGATACAGTGGGAAACAAATACAGTTTTTTTTACCTCCTCTTTGCCCAATCAGCTGCTGGTTTGCTGCTGCTGCCATGCCGCGTGATCTGCATATTATAAGATCATGTGAGCATCTATTTAGAAATCTACTCTATACAGTGTATATAAAATCCTAAACCTGAAAGTGCAATGCTTTTATGTGACGTTTTTATTTCACATTTTTTGTCACGCTTAAATCGGGCTTATTTTAAAACCTACTCATACTGTATATGTTTGGTATCATTCTTTTCAGAATTTATCAAACTTTAATGTGATGTTGTTAGATGTTCAGATTCTTATTCCATTTTTAAATTATAAACAAAAAAATATCAAGAATTCACATCCCGTGAGGCAAAACTTTGTGTCAAGAGATTTAACCATGCCCGGGGCCGTAAATAAAAGACAAAGAGTAGATGACAAAGACAGCTGGCTACTGTACAGGCATTTAAATGTTCAAAGCACCACGCAAAATGCAGATAAAATGTTACGGCAGCAGCAGCAAGCCAGCAGCGGATTTAGCAAAGAGGAGGTAAAAAAAAAACTATTTGTTTCCCATTGTATCACCATTTAAGAAGGGGTTTCAGAGGAGTGACCACGTCTCCTTAGGGTGCATTCAATCCCCCTCTTCACAACGCGAGCATCAGAGACAGGGTTGGCGAGCGAAGCAAGCAGGGGGTATCCCCCTAGTTTGCTAAATTTTCTAAAATCCTACTTTCACTTTGCTAATTTACAGTATCAAGTTTTGCTCAATGTAGGAAAAAAATACATGTAAGTGATTTTATCATGAGGTTGAAACATAAAAAACTGTGAGAAAGTGAAGGGGTGTCAATATTTTCTGAATCCACACAAGGTATCGCCATTGGTACCATAGTACTTTATCTTGTTTCTCTACGTTTATGTCACACTGTCTAGTAATTTGTGAAAGTCTTGGCACTTAACACAGCCTGTGTGGTCATCAGTGTAATCTCATCCTAGGAAGAGTAAAAATTAAATAAAAAAAAAGAAAAGACTGCTTAGAAGAAATGCAGCATGAGGTAATTGAACAAAGAATACAGAAATACATGTTAGCCTGAATCCTGTTATCAGTGGATTTAGTCAGCAGCATCAGCTATCTCTGTAAACATTTTAATTGCATCATGCAGGGTATACTTATCTCTCATTTTTTTCTCCCTGTTATTGTTCATTTTAAATTGATTATCTAATGCCAAAGACTGCTATCGCAACCTCCAGAAATGAGACAAAAGCTAACAATGAATATGAAACGACAGTTCCCTGACTGCAGGAGTGACAGGTTCTTTATTTCCGTACAGGATTTAGATTGCAGTATCTCTTTTCGCAGGCAGCAGCGAAGAAAGTTTTAGCTGCTTAGTCATCACAGTGGTAAATTGACTTTCATTTTAAGTTATTCTGTTTGAGCAGGGTTTAATTAGAGCTCTGTATTTGCGTAATAACTGTGTGGGTTACTTAACATGTGGTTTACAAAATTGTAGCATGAGGGATCTAGCAACTGTCAAAGATATGGCGCTTGAGGGGAGTGATCACTGGGATTCATACCATATAATATACACACATCAAGGCTGTCAAGGTGTTTTTACAGAAATGTAAAGTAAAATGTCTGTATGTGGGTTAATTTTTTGGAAGGTAGTAAATCAGCAAGTATGGTCATGTTTCGCTGGCAGAAAATGTTTTGCTTAAAATGTTGTACAAATGCTTGTAATAACAAACAGTCCTGCTCCTCAGCATTTTAAAATTCACTAAAGTATGTATAATTAACAAAATATAAAAGATACTCAATGCATTTATTTATTAATGTAAGCTTCAGACAGTTGCACATTCATTTCAGCCTCCCTTTCTGGTGCAGATGCAATTACCGGTTCTACGTTTGGCCCAAACCTTTCAGAAGTATAATCAATTGACCATACAGGTCTGTGTATTCATCTTATAACTCATGTGCTAATCAGAACCTCAGCCAGCCACCTTGTTTAGAAAGTAAAAGATGGAAGTTTCATTCCGATCTCTTTGTACCCTCTTATTCAATATCCTGCAATCGTTTAAAACACAACCCATCCATTGTCTGAACCTCCTTTTTTTCTGGACAGGATTTTGGGCAGTCAGTAATATTATGGCAGCTATTAGATGTAAGGCAGAAACCAGCTATAGTTGACATGCCAGTCCATCAGATGGTCCATACAGACAATCACATCTTTCCAGGGTTATTCATAGTCACCAGTCACAAAGTGTTTACAAAAACATACCCCAGCGAAAACCCATACAATAAAAACAGAGACCACCAAGAATGCATAAAGAACTTCAGTGAAGTACAATTCTAAAAGGCTGTGCTAACTTTAAAATACAGTATTGTCATCAGTAAGTATTTCACTTGAGATGCTATAGGCAATAAAAGGTCCATTACAAAATAGCTGATAAAAATCCAATACTCCTTTCACACTTCTGGTTTAATGTGTCATCATCAACATGCTTGATTGGGGGGCCCATGAAGATGCGTACCACACTCATGTCAGTCAGTCAGTCATTATCCAATCAGCTATATCCTAACACAGGGTCACGAGGGTCTGCTGGAGCCAATTCCAGCCAGCACAGGGCGCAAGACAGGAACAAACCCTGGACAGGGTGCCATTCCACCGCAGGACACACACACACACACACACAAACTCACACACACACCCACACACCAAGCACACACTAGGGGCAATTTAGGATCGCAAATGCATCTAATCTGCCTGTCTTTGGACTGTTGGAGGAAACCAGAGCACCCGGCCTCCCTCATGTCATTCAACTAAATTCACTTTATTATTGTGAGTTGCTCATCATCAAGTACAGACTCCAAATGTTTGCACAGATTTGAAAGTTGCAATTATAATATCATAAAAGTAAACTACTAGAACTTGCAACATCTGCATACAGAAACACACAATTGAATGAGGGCTTTTTAGTAATCACCAGAGGTTGGGACACTTGTGCAAATTGCTTGCTTACAAGGCTTAATTTACTGTAATTTCTGCATAACATCTGTAGGTTGTTAACTATTAGTTGTTCCTTGAAGAAGGCCAATTTGTAATATTCTGATATTTTTTTTTTTTTTTAAACTTTAAATTTAAACATCTGGCAGTTTACTGCTTACCTTTTCACCATTATAGGTCATTCATTGCATTTCGGCTCATTTGAAGATAAGCTAGAAAAACTGAGGTGTTCCAAAATTTTTGACCAGTAGTGTTTATCTCTCTCTCTATATATATTATACTGTATATATAAAATCTAACGTCTATCTGTCTGCTTTTCACGAAATTATAGTTTTTGTCTATAATTTGCTTGAAGATTCCAGTTGATTTTGTGATTTCTCTCATTGCGCTAAGTATCATAGTTCGATTGCGGCACCAATTTATTTGTGCGAATCCGAGAGAGATGCAGCGGGTTGAGGGGAGGGGAGTGTGGCCCTCCTCACTCACACGCCAGCCTCGGGGCATTCCTTACTTCTGCTTAGCTAGTGAATGAGAGAACTACTTAACGGATTTAGATCAGGTTTTTTTCTATAATTTGCTTGAACATTCCGGTTGATTTTGTGATTTCTCTCATTGATATATGTATCATAGTTTGGTTGCGCTAACGATTATTTGCGCAAATACGAGAGACACGGGCCATGGGGAGAGGGCTGGGCCCTCCTCACTCGTGTGCCAGCCTCGGGGTGTTCCTTACCTCCACTTAGCTAGTAAACGAGAGGACTACTTAACAGATTTAGATCTGGTTTTTTCTTTAATTTGCTTGAACATTCCGGTTGATTTTGCAACTTTAGTCACCACGCTAAGAATCATAATTCACTTGCAGGAACGATATATTTGCGCTAATCCAAGACTGCAGGATGAGGGGAGGGGTAAGAGTAACGTCAGGAGTAGGGAGCTGGGCAAGGCCCTCCTTACTGTCCTATTTGAATCTGAGAATTATTTTGGATTTATTTATATAATTTTTCTATCATTTTTTTACATATTCTTCCCTGAATTAGAAATTAACAATAATGCTAAAAGCACAAGTCCACCAAACCACTCATGTGTCACATGTTAGAAGAACTGTTGTCCAGATCTCAGTGGCAATAATAATGCACATCTGTGATAAGAAAACTGAGAGTCAGCATATTTTAACTAAATGCTGAGGAAACCCTTACAACTAACTTATAGAAATCACTGTACAAATGTATGTTGTGTTTTATTTTTAGTGTTGTAAAAATAAATATCATAAGGGCTGATAAAGGACTGGGGTCTGAAGTGAGGAAAATCTTTTAAAATATTTTTTAAAATATTAGAACATTAAACCATTGTGACAGGAACAGGCCATTCAGCCCAATAGCTACATTCTGCAAAATAACATCTATACAGACTCTCAGGAAGCAGTCATTAGTGCTGAAAATAATTGTAGATGTAATTTGTTTCACACTCAGTAGATGTCATTGGTTTTCTTTCTCTCTCTGCCCTGTCACCTTCTTGATCAGTTCACCTTCACAGTTTGTGATAAGAAAGATGCAAACCATAAAAACTTTGTGAAGGATGCCACTTGGCACATTTCACAAGAATCAGTAGATTTCACACAGTGGAAACTGGGGCTGTCATTCTTCTTCCTACCACATAACTGTCTTCTGCAGTTTCTTTCACATTTCTTACTGCCATGTCACCTTCTTGATCGGTTAAAATTTAAGGCTTGTAAACATACCTAAATTAATAAATTCTCTGTGCTTTATAAACTTATTTTAAAATATTACTGATTAGATCCTGCCATGTTTTGAAAAAAGTCTGTACGGATCCTCTAACTGAGTATTTGATTTTTCCAATTTTAAATAGTATAACACATCAGTTTCCCACTGACTTAAAAGAGGAGAGTTTGGGTTCTTCCAGTTTATCAGAATAAGTCTGCGTGCCAACAGTGTAGTGAATGCAATCACAATTTGTTTGTCCTTCTCCACTTTAAGCCCCTCTGGAAGAACCCCAAACACAGCTGTTAATGGGTTAGGAGGGATTGTGAGTCCAAGGCTGTCTGAGAGGTAATTAAAATTTTTGTCCAGAATAAAGTTAATTTGGTGCAGGGCCAGAACATGTGACCCAGTGAGGCTGGGACTTGGTTGCAACGTTCGCAGGTTGGATCATGTCCTGGAAACATTTTGGAGAGTTTTAGTCGAGACAGATGTGCTCGATATATAATTTTGAGTTGTATAATTGTATGCTTTGCGCATATGGAGCTCGAGTGAATTCTCTGCATTGCTACTTTCCACTCCTTTTCTGATATATTAATTGAGAAATCTTTTTCCCAGTGTCCTCTTGGATCTTTGAAAGGGAGGGATTGTAAAAGGATTTTATATATTGTAGAGATGGAGTCTAAGTCCTTGAGATTGAGCAATATTTTTTCCATCATGGATGAGGGTGCAAGATGAGGAAAATCTGGAAGGTTCTGTTTAACAAAGTTTCTGATTTGAAGATAGTGAAAGAAATGTGTAACTGGAATGTTAAATTTGGAACGTAATTGTTCATAGGATGCAAAGACGTTGTCTATATAAAGATCTCTAAGTTTTTTGTCACATTTAAAATTGGGCTTATTTTAAAACCTACATATATATGTTTGGTATTTCAGAATTTAACGAACTTTAATGTGATGTTGTTAGATTTTCAGATTCTTATTCCATTTTTAAATTCTAAATTAATATATCAAGAAAGTCATGGTTTTTGTCAGTTAAAATGAATGGATCGTTTATTTAGTCTCTTATAAATATTCATCGAGCATAGTGGACCTCAGTTTAACAGGAATACTCCAGTCAGTAAGAGAGTAAATATTTTATTCTCATTTCATGATTTTTACTCTATTAAATAATAATGAATTTTTCGTTTACATATTTATAGAATTTTGTGATTTTGACTCCAATAAATAATACTTTTTCTTTTGTACATTTACAGATTTTACTAATATTCTGGCTGCAACCGGGGGTTGGGTGTCGAAGGCGCCAGGGGGGCTTGTCCCCTAGTAATTTATATATTTTTAAATTACAAATTACAAGTATTTACAATTCATTAAACCCTTATTATTTTATGTTACATTTCAACTTTCAGAGAGCTGCCCCCGCCACCCAACCACGGATAAACGGAAGAGGATGGATGGAGACACATCACGTTTAATTATCTACAATAAATTGAGTTTCGACCGCACTTGAAATTTCAACTTTCAAGTGTAAACAGGGGAGTCATAGAACAATAACTCAAATTGGTACCCAACATTAATAAACATGAAAGTAGTGCAAGGCTTTCCAGAGACATTGAAATGGCAATTACATCTGTAGAAAGAATCTTGTTTTTGTGTGAGCCTAACTCGACTTGACCTCATAGCCCAGTTAACATACACTAATGTGTATTCCATGGGGAAAAGGGAACAATTTAAACAGAAAACACCCACATTTTTATTCAGGAGGAGGCTGAATATCTCACATTACATTTATTTCTTGCAAATGCTAACTACTACAGTACACATGGAAATGAATGGATTACAGGCCCTGAACTGGGCAGCCTCAATGTTTTTATATTACATGTGTGTGTGTTTATAGTGAAATCATTGCCAGAAGACTAAGTTCACATTTGAAAAGTCGCTTTGGAGTCATCTACTGCCTTTCTATCTGCTGTGGTCTAGTAAAACAAAACCAGACAGGAAGAGATTGATTGCACAAAGATATTTGGGGAAATGCATTGATGAAAGAATGGATGTGAATAACCGCACATTGTACAAGCTGCAGCCTTCTGGAAACAGAACTCACATGATCCTAAGGCTTGACACGGGCAGAGCCAGGGCTTGCTGTTTCATCCTAATGCAGCCGCATAATCCAGCACAAAACACAGAGGCAATATATCTGCACAGTGAATCACACATTCTGCCATTGTTACAAAAAGGAGTTAACCAAAGTATACACTTTAAAATGAAGGAAAGAACAATAAACTTCTTAAAAGTGCTTTTTAAATGGAAAAAAAATTGTAAATCAAAGTATACAAATACTTTGTTGCTCTTGAATTAAAAGTACAAATCTTGGCATGAATCCAATCAAAACTTTTAATTATTGCATAAAAAATTAAGGACAGATGTCAAACATAGAAAACCCCTCAAAGGAAGCAGTAGAGGATTAGTTTAAATTCCAATTATATGTTACCCTTAAGCTAAGGTCAAACTTTATTTTCCTTTGTGACAAGTTTTATGCTGTTTCTGGAAATAGTACATTAAAATATTATTTATCTGTCGCCAAATAGCAGCTATAAACTTACAAATATATCTTAATTAAATAAGCTTGACAATATTTGGCAAGCTCCTAACTTTGTTGTCCCTACTCTACATGCATGTACAGTTCTGTATGTACTAAAAAGTCAAATTCAAGCTTGCTGCTTCGTTTTTAATGTCAATGCTCCCATACACCAGCAATAACAGAAGACTCCTGGACTAATAAAAAGTTAATTTAGCTCAAATGGTTCCTGTTTTAAACAACTGGTGAGAGACAGATAGTCAGAGAAATTCCGGAACAAAAGAAAATGACCAGGATAAGTACTATAAATTTACAGCGGCTGTTATAGACGCAAAGAAAATGATGTATGTTTTTATTGTATAATATTAACAATAAGAACAGCTCTCTATTTAAAACGGTAAACTTGAGAAGCTGCCAGCATCGAACCCAGAAGCTCTTGATTGGGAGTCAGCAGTTCTTAGCATTGCACCACGCAAGCTGTCGTATCAACTGCCTTCCGTAACCTGCTTTCTTTTTCTTCGATATTCTTAAATAAAAGCGCACTTGTTTTGTTATACTTGTAACTTTTGTGAAAGTGTTTATTTGATATTTGGACTTCAGGCTTCACACATTATGCACATGTCATAAATGTAGGAGGGACGGTCCTTGGGTGTGTGTGGTAACTGTTAACATTTGAATCTGATGATTGTATATAAAGCGGAACTGACCTCTCTGTACTATTCTGTTCTCTGCATCTCCTGGAGTTCAAAAGAAATACCATCATGCAGCAACATGTGGACACTGGCCAGGATCGGAAAAAAAACAAACGCAGTCACTAACTACAGTACAACCGCATGAATGTATGCAAATGAATATAATGTTGCATTAGTGCAACAACGTTTTCTGAAATGTACAATACAGGTCATAAAATGAATTATTCCAAATGTCATATATACCTAAGTCTCTCTTTTTTGTCAGTGCGGCTTTGACACCATGGATCAGAAGTTGCATACTAACTCAGTATGAGCAGGGACACTCAAGAATAAAACTGAATAAAAAAAAATTCACATCCACAGTCATTCTCAGTCACGCACACCACTCACGTCCACGTCCACAGTTCTTCCCTGTCTCGTTCGTGCTGACAAGTTTGTATATTACACCACGTCTTTATTTGAAAATGACATCAGATCGGTTTGGGGGTGGGAGCATGAACGTGAATGAGAGAATACAACTGAAAAAACACCCTGCTAACTTTGACAAGTACTATACATTTACAGACACAAATCAAATGTATGTTTTTATTGTATGATATTAACAATAAGAGCAGCTCACTACTCAAAATGGTAAATTTGGGAAGAAGCTGATATTGAAACCGCAACTTCTTGATTAAAAGGCAGCAGTTCTTAGCATTGCACCACGCAAGCTGTCATATCGTATCGTAACCTGCTTTTTTTCTTCGGTTAAATCTATACTAATAAAAGGCAAAGCCCTCACTGACTCACTCACTGACTCACTCACTGACTCATCACTAATTCTCCAACTTCCCGTGTAGGTAGAAGGCTGAAATTTGGCAGGCTCATTCCTTACAGCTTGCTTACAAAAGTTGAGTAGGTTTAATTTCGAAATTCTACGCGTAATGGTCATAACTGGAAGCTATTTTTCTACATATACTGTAATGGAGTTGACCTCGAAAGCCGTGGGGGCGGAGTTTCGTGTGACATCATCACGTCTCCCACGTATCACGTGAACTGACTGTCAACGCAGTATGTAGAAAACCAGGAAGAGCTCCAAAAAGCGCTGAAGAAAACATGCATTATATAATTCAGAAAGCAGCGAAACAATAAGAAGCGAGCGAGTGACATATACAACCATATTCATGAGTGCTGCTACTTCGGAAACAAAGCAAGGTGTAAACCTAAACTTTAAATTAAGTTCATAGACAGGCTACCGCTGGCGTTTGTCATGCCCATGGGTAATGCGGGATACAAGTTTAATGAGAGGACGCAGGATATAAACTAGAGTTTTGATCACTTTGTAACTAAGTTAAAATTGATCGACCAGATCAACAGATCATCAATTGAATAATCGATCCGCCATCAATAATTGTTTTGGTAAAGCCATATTCAGTGTAATCCTCCTTCCATTTTATAATTTTTCCGCCACTAGCCATGATTAAATGAACAGTAAAAAAGTAAGAGCGAAGCGAGGATGATTTATTCAGGCAGGCAGGCGACAGCTCAATAGCTCGAATTTGGATATAAGTAGCTTCTATTTAGTCACCAGAAATATCTTTGTTAGGAATGGAAGTTGAATTTAGTCTTTAAATTTCTATGGTAAAAAAAAAGTTATGCAATGATGACTACATTTAACTATATAAAGTCAAAACTTGTATATATAAAGTCATTCGCGAATATATAAAGTCAAAACTTGATTATATAAAGTCACTGTCGGAATAAATAAAGTCAAAACTTTAATATATAGCCTAAAGTCATTCCCAAATATATAAAGTCAAAACCTGAGTATATAAAGACGGCGTTGAAATATTTCGGAATATATAAAGTAAGCACTGGAATATATAAAGTCAGCATCGGAATATATAAAGTCAGCGCTGGAATCTATAAAGTCAAATCTTGAATATATAAAGTCAGCATCGGAATACAGGCTATAAAGTAAGCGCTGCAATATATAAAGACAAAACTTCAATATATAAAGTCATCGTCGGAATATATAAAGTCAGCGCTGGAATATCCATCCATTTCCCAACCCGTTGAATCCAACCACAGGGTCACGGGGGTCTGCTGGAGCTAATCCCAGCCAACACTGGGTGCAAGGCAGGAACCAATCCTGAGCAGGGCACATGCATCATTTTCAAAACATTAACCGAACAGTGTTTTTTTAATTTATTTTTCTGAATACGTTTTTGTTAACTTAGTTCAGTTCAGAGTCGTTTCAATCAATAGATTTTGACTTTCACTTTATATATTCAGGAGTGAGTTTATATACTCCGATGTTGACTTTATATAATCAGGAATGACTTTATAAATTCCGACGCTGACTTTGTATATTCAGGTTTTGACTTTATATATTCCAGCGATGACTTTATATATTCAACTTTTGACTTTATACATTCCAGCGCTGACTTTATATATTCTGACGCTGACTTTATATATTCAAGTTTTGACTTTATATATTCTGACGCCGATTTTATATATTCACAAAATCAATTTATTTGCCTGTTTGGCACCCCATAGTATATATGTGTGAGTATATATGTACACATGTATGTTTGTATATATATATATATATATATATATATATATATATATATGCCAGCAACACTCATGACAATGACAAAACAATTACATTGACAATGTCATGTTACATTATTATTAAAATGTTTCCTTTTCTTTTTACTTCTCCGCTGCCAAGCGCTGGTATTTTGCTATATATATATATATATATATACAGGTATATAGATATATATATATATATATATATATATATACACATATATATATATATATATATATATATATATATGGAAATGACAACAACACTCATATCAAAGACAAAACAATTACATTAACAATCATGTTACGTTATTTTTAAAATTTTTCCTTTTCTTTTTCATAACTTCTTTAATACACTACTTCTCCGCTGCGAAGCGCGGGTATTCTGCTAGTTCTTGAATAAAAGTGCACTTGTTTTTTTATACTTGTACCTTTTGCGAAAGTGTTTATTTCATTTTTGTATTTCAGGCTTCACATATTATACATTTCATGTCTACATTTTGTCAATTATTACTAAAACATGAAAAACGTTTCTGTGTTAACAACGTTTTTACATAGATTGTTGATGATGTGTATGTATTCCAAATGATGATGTACTTTTTTACCCTATAAAGCTCCTGCTCTTCACTCGAAGATAAACACTGAGCACTGAGAAACTTTTTTGTGAATTGAAACTGCGGCGGTGGGTGGGGAATGGGATACCAGGCTGTTTGCTGCTTATCGACACATTTACAGGACAAAAGACACTGATGGAGAGGTGAGAAAGGATTTAAGGTGGGCCGGATTTATGAGTTTTTTTGTAGGCTCTGGTAATTCTAGTGTTAAGGCAGAAGAGATGTCCTCTCCTCAAGATGGAAGATGGCAGAGACAGATAGCATAATCTGTCTGCATAGGGTGGGAAAAAGACATACACCAAACATGTCAGTCCGTTTATTTCCTATCACACCCCATGGCATAATGCGGTGTCGTGAGTACAAGATGATGTTTTAATTCAGTTATCAATCATATTTAGTCATCATCTTCTTCTTTCAGCTGATCCTGTTAGGGGTTGCCATAGTGGGTCATCTTCTTCCATATCTTCCTGTCCTCTCAGCATCTTCTTCTGTCACACCCATCACCTGCATGTCCTCTCTCACCACATCCATAAACCTTCATTTAGGTCTTCATCTTTTCCTCTTGCCAGGCTGCTCTATCCTTAGCATCCTTCACCCAATATACTCAGCATCTTTCCTCTGCACATGTCCAAAACAACACAATCTCACCTCTCCCAGCTATCCAACTTGAGCTGACCCTCTAATGTACTCATTTCTAATCCTATCCATCCATGTCTGTTCCAAAATTAGACTACTTTTGTTCCTGCCAGTGTTTTCTCCAGTTTCTTAGAATGTACAAATGTTGTTTTAGACAAACAAGAAAGAAAAGGTTATACAGGTAAATTAAGTTGTAAACTGCCTTCTAAAACCTGCTTCCCTTTCAGAGTCATAAATTTACTTGTTTCTTCAAGTCCAGGTTTTTTTTTTCTTAGGGAATGAGCTCATATAATATAAACTGTTCCTGTCGTTGATATACCAAACTAAATGCATGTTGCTGATGTCACAGATAGAACACCAAAGCACCAGTTTCACATTCAGCAATTCACTTATAAACTACGTCAGAAACAGTGTGTGTTATAACAAAGCATTGAATCAGCACCTAACAGAATTTCCTAAAGACTGAGGTGTAGGGTTAAGGAAATACTTGTACCAGCTGTTCATACTGTAAAAGTAAAGCATGCCTTCCTGAAAACAGTGCCATTTTACACACTTTTTTACAATTTTTACAACTCAGAAAATACGATTACTTGTGAAAAAGCTGTTTCTTTCAACTCTTCAGTTCATACCTTAAATGACAAAAAAACAATAATCAAAATAGTAAATATTAATCCCATCGCATTAGCAAACACTAATCTTTGTTGACTGTCAAAGAAATAGATCCAATACTTGAACGCCAGAATGAGATTATAAAATACAGCAGGTGACGTATGCATCACATGACATTCAACAAGAGTCACAAATGTAATCTAAACCAAGCAAAGATTGGTGGTGACATTGTAAAACAAGAAAAAAAATGCAAAAAAAAAACAATAAAATGTATTAACAATCAGAAAAATAGGACCAAAAATTCCAAAAATAACCATAGCAAATTGCAAAGATGGCCAAAACACAGATTCGTTACAGCTGTTTTTATTTTCTGTTCCATTCATGGGTTAAATAACTCAAAATTAGGGTTTAGCAAAAAGAAAGAGGAGGCAGATGATAGGTGATATAATTATTTGGTTTTGAACCTACTTTTCTTGTACCTGCCCTGGCATTGCACTCACTGCAATGCTATTGTTAGTCCCAGTTAGACCCATTGTTGTATGAATCTGTGGTAAACACTCTTGTTCTTAATGGACGGTAATGACTTCTTGGCACTGTGAAAGTAGCAGCATTTTTACAGAAACTTTGTATTTCTCACTGTTTTATTTAAAGAACTTCTGTAAAAGGTACATTTTCTCCCTGCAGACAAATACATTTCTATCTATTGTCACACACGAGGGCATGGGAGGCAGTCAATGGGCTTGACTAAATGTAACATGCTGGGTCAGGGGTTGACAGAGTGCACTAACATTTTTTCTTCATCCTCTGCAGATCATCAACTCTTCCCATTTCCAACCCCCAAACAGACTCTATTTCCGTCTCCAGTCCCCACCCTACTCCTGACCCCACGTCCGCCTATAGCCATTTGGATGCACCTTTTTCTTCTTTTTCTCCTATCCACCTATAAAGTCAGCCTATTCCTTTCCCAATCAGTCCCGTCTTGGACTCAGTCATTTCAGACAACTCAAGTGAATTTGTTTATTTTGCCCAAACTATTATTAATATACAGGATGGATCCCCAAACCTATTTCCTTGTCTTTCTGCTTCTTTCACACTATATATTATCAACTTGCTACTTTTTCATACATCCCATTTTTGCTTAGAGCAGCAGATGCTAGAAGATTTGCATCTTCTAGGGTTCTTTGTAACTGTGAGAAATTTTGTACCTCATGTTAAGTGAGATTTTTGCAGGACAGCCATTCCTTGTAAGATGGACAAGTGTCCTAAACATACTACATTTGGTCCTAATGCCTCTGACTGTCGTTTATTAGAGTCCTAAAGCTGTAGCTATGAACCTGTGCCCCCTTCATCTGTCCCATTTTGAACCGATTAAACCTGTCCTTTTAGAAATGTGATGTTAGTCATATTCAAGATGCATATTTCTTAGGAAAGGTGGTGAAGTGGTTAGCACTGCTGCTTCATGGAGCCAGGGTTCCAAATTCTGCACTTTGTCTGTATGGACTTTATATCTGTTCCCCATCTATTTCTCCTTCGTCCCAGGCATGTGCAGTTTAGACTTTTTCTGATTTGACCTCTCAAAGAAGTGTGGCTGTGAATGTGATGGACGTATAACACACAACTGGCTGCTGCCTTGTGCTTGATGCTATTGGAATTAGCCTCTGCTGACCCTTAACTGCATTAAATAGGTTTAAGCACATTATATTATATTATGCTAGTTAAACAAACATCACATTACAAATAATAACTAAAACTGCCCATGGTAACAGTTTCTAAGATGAAGCACGTCAGTTTGAAAATAAAAGGATAGCTGAATTTAATATGAAAGATCAATGAGATATACATGACATCTTTACTAGCGAGAACCATCACAGGCTGCTTTCTAAAATAAATGCATGTCTATATTCCGTGATTTTTTTTAAATCCTTTGTTTACAGGGCTTTTGAAATTATAATAAACCCAATAAATCTGTAATGAAAGCAAGCTGGTTTAAGATTTGCCACAGGCAATGTGAATGAGAGTCTTGGCAAGATTATGCCACAGCAAAAAAGTCCTTCTAGAAAACACATTTATAATGCCACTAGATGGCAGTAATTGCACTTTAAAAAATAACACTTTTTATGTAACCATATTTTCATTTTTAATTATTATTGAAGGTCAGACGAAAGGAGATTTTATTAGTAAGTAACAGAAGGAATCTGTTCAAAAATTGATAAAGATAATTTACTTCACTTTACTTATGGATTGTGTTTTCTTGATCTTACGCTATATTTAGGAACTTTGACAATTAATAAGCCACATGTCATCATAGGAACTTTTTGAAACTGATTTACAAAACTGCAAAGACATGTAAATATTTATTGAAACACACAAAGTACAAAGAACTAGCAAGAAGGAAGCCATGTGTGATGACTTTTATTTTTATGTTCACAGAAAACTAAGTTCCAAAATAGCTTATGTGATAAGGTCTTACAAGTTTGAGATTTCTTTTTTCTTCCTTCCACTTTCTTGTAATCAGTTAATGTTGAGCTGGGCCCAACCCTGGTAGCAGTACACTTAAGACATAAACCTGCCCTGGATGGAAAAGCCATTGCCTGGCATGGTATGCTCTTCAAATTTGACACCTTTTAGCTTGGGATTGGGTGAGGAGCGAGCAAGTCAATAGGAGGCTAAACAGCAACTGAGAAATCATTTAGACCATAAATTGAGGCCCTTATTCCTAAAAATTGAATACAAGTTGTCATCCACCACTAGCAACCACTGGACCTCAAATGAAATGAGAAATTTGGCCACCCCATTTACTTCTTTTACACGGGAATAAAATAACAACTGTGCAATGGTGCCATATAGACTGGAAATCAATGCAGCCGGCGAATATTATAATGTTTCTTAATTGTGTTTGCAATGCTTGTCGTCGGACTTCCCTCCTGTAGTTGGGTCAACTCCCAAGTGAGCTGACACCTTCCAAGAGTGCCCACTTTTTATAGCTTCTGGGGTGGAAAGGGCAGAGTTAGTTAAGCTTAACAGGTCAGATGGGCCTTTTGGTCAGTTTAGTTTATCCAGATTATTCATTTGTAATTATAGAAGAATATTACTTGTGTACATAAAAGGTAAAAGATCACATGGGACTACAGGAAAAATAAAGAGAAACTCCAGAAACATTGTCAGCTTTTAAAAAGGGCAAAAACTATTGAGGCAACTTAGCTAAAAATTCAAGTATGATGGAATGGACGGTCTGCTATCAATTGTAAAACTTATATTCTGAGGGATAAGTGTGGACAGAGTTGTAGGTAATGACGACATACAATGCAGTCAGAAAGTTTTCAGACCCCTTCACTTTCTGCATGCTATGTGTTGTAGATTTAATTCTAAATAGATACATTTGCCATGTTTGTCCATCAATCTGTGCTCAATAATCCACAATGACAAAGAGAAAACATATTATCAGAAAGGTCTGCAAATTTATTAAAAATCAAAAATTGAAACCTCTCATTCATATTCTTATTCCAAATTGTGGTCAGGAGAATTCTGGTTGCTTTAATTATCCTTGAGATGCACCTAGAACTTGACTGGAGTGGCAAACTGAATTGATTGGACATCAACCAAAGTGCACATAATTCGCATTGAATGTCAGAACAAAAACATCAGAAAGCCCAAAGAACGCTGTGGACAACCACAATGAAGCTGTGGGTAGACAGAACAGAGCAATGGTATAAAACCAGTCATAAAGCTTTCAGTGTTTCAAGGAGTACTGTGGCCTCAATAACTGTGAATGTGGAAGACGTTTGGAAACACCACAGCTCTTTCTAGTGGCTTTCAGGCTAAACTGAATAACTGTGCATAGGGGGCCAAGGAGGTGACCAAAAACCAAATGGTCACTCAAGCAGAGCTTCAGAAATCTTCTGCTAACAGGGGAGAACATGTCAGAAGGACAGCCATTATTAGTTTGTATTGCAACAAACGACTATTATTTTAAACTATATATACACATCCCTGCGGTGGGCTGGCGCCCTGCCTTGGGTTTGTTTCCTGCCTTGTGCCCTGTGCTGACCCCCATGACCCTGTAGTTAGGATATAGCAGGTTGGATAATGGATGGATGAATATACACATCCCTTTTGTAACCATTGCGGAAATAATCAGAGGAGAGAAATATGGTACAAAAAGATCTATATACTGTATACCTTTTTGTGCCATATTTATATGGTACAAGTATATATAAAATGTATTTAACTTGCTTTAAAATGTAATTTACAAAATACAATATAGTAATTATACATACTGTACATATCCATTCTGAAGAGAAGCCTTTGGAATAATACAATCATCATCCAGTTCTTCAATGTTTTGACTTATTACTAAAGGATACTTGTATTAGTCGATTATATTTATATCTGCATTAATCTTCATGGATCATTTTTGAGTGTTTATTTTTTTTTTTTTTGTTATAGATAGTTTGTATTTTTCTTCTTGTAACATACTGTAGGTGGCATGGTGTTACAAAGGTTAGAGATGCCTTCTGACAGCTCCAGGAATCAGGGTTTGATTTTCTAACCTACTGGATTTGGCAGGTTTTTCTCATATCTAACTGATATTTCATATTTTAATTTCCTTCCATATTGCCAAGATGTAGATGTTATACAAGGGTAAATCCAAAAGAAAAGGCAATTTAAAAATTACACTGTACCCGCAACGAATAGAAGCCAACACAGTACAATACATTCTCAATGGCTTACGGCTAGCTGGAACACGTATAGTGCTCAGTCATTATTCTAGTTGAAGCCAATAAATATGGACACTCCGCTGCAGGATAACACCATTATTGAACAACACACTGTATTGAGATTTCTTTGAGCAGAGGGAGTGAAACCTGCTGAAATTCACCAAGGGATGTTGGCTCAGTGTGAAAGTGAAAACAGCATAACTCAACAAAAACTTTACGAATGGGTCGAAAGCTTTACAGTGGAAAGAACAAGTGTAACTGGTCGACCAACATCACACACACGCTCACATTGACATGGCAAATGCCTTCATCACAGAAGACCAACTGATTCCCTTGTCCATTGTTGCTACACGTTTGGATATCCGCTATGAATCTGCACATGCCATGGTGGATGATGACTTGGGGTACTGTAAAGTTTGCACAAGATGGATATTCAGACAGCTTACTGATCTGCATAAACCAACATCTTTAAATGAATTTCAGCAGGTTTAACTCCTTCTGCCTAAAGAAGTCTCACTACTGCACATTGTTCAATAATGCTGCAGTCTCACAGTGGAGTGTCCATTTTCATCTGTCCTTGGCTTCTAGACTAGACTAATGGCAGAGTGTTGCGCTGTGTGTCTTCAAACTACCTATAAGCCACTGCAAACATCTTGTTTTGCATCAGCTTGTGTACATTGTAGTTACCACATAATTTTAAAATTGCCTTTACTTTTTGATTTACCCACATATTTATTAACAAAGCTATGAGTGTAGCCTGTGATGTTTTAACCTTTCTGCCAGGCTTCTCTTTTGTGTTGCACCCAGTCCTTTAGAAATAGGCTTTGGCTTCAGTATCATACTATACCTGGCTCAATAAATTGTATAGGTCACACGAAATGTTTGTTGAATGCAGTATTTTTGTCCAGATTTGTTTTTCCAGATAAGCATGTGGGAATCTATTAAAAGAAAGACACCCCCTTACAGGCCTGCAATCTTCAAAGCGGATACAAATGTATTACTGTAGACTGCCGAGCAGATCTTCCATGTTCCTCAGAAGGTAGAATACGCAAAAACTAAAAACCCCTATAGTCCTCTGCAGTCTTGTGATGACAACCTCTCCGCTTCTGGAGAAAGAGGTACTGATGGATTAAGTCATATACCAAGTTTTATAACCCAGGAAGGAAAGACATTGTCCCCTTTCGCTTTTGTACAACCCCAAATCCAAACACCATGTACTCCAAGTGGACTGACTGCCATGCAGGGCAAAAGTTAATTCTCTTGAATATGAAGATCCACATTTGTAAAATGAAACCTGTAGGCAAACTACCTTGTGTATCACAGACACTGTAAGATATCTTGTGAGCTAGTGACATTTCTTACATTTTTAAAACAATATGGAAATACATAACTGGACGCTTTCACCTGTTAATGTCTCTGTTAATGTTTTACTTACTCCGCTTAGTTGTAAAAGAATATTAAGTCCTGATTCTTTTCTTAACAACAGTTATGCTCCAGAAGTAAATGATGACCCTGCATTGGACATACTATTACTGCCCCAAGATCATTTTCTGAAAGATGGAGCATTAATGTCTCCATCTATTTCAGCATCGCCAGTTCAAGAGACAGTATTGCGGTGTCCTTGATCAAGTTTACCCTCTCTTAATTCTTTGGGTACCAAAGAAAAGAATCTGTTGTTGTTTACTGACAGCACATTGGATCAGGCCTTTCCATCACAGCCTGCACGGGCAAAGTTAAAACGATATCCTAATATCAGACATTCAGTAGAAGATCTAGTTAAAGATGCATCAAACAAGCATTAAATAATATCAATGACTGTCACTAAACATATAAATGGCCAAATAAAAGAGAACAGACATAAACCCAACTAGAAACTCTTTTTCAGAAGATGTTTAGAGGACAGTGCACCCAAGGATGGAAATACCATACTTAATACCAGACAGCAATTTGTAGCATTCAAAGCCACAACATTGGAAGGCCTGCCTATTATGGATTCTGGTGCTGATTGTGAATTGTATGCCCAAGCAGAATCAGACACACTGGCTGGTAAACGTCCTGTAAAAATACAAGATTTCAAACACAATTACAAAAGGAAAAGTGATCAGTTTTTGGCGGGAGCATCAGTTTCCCAGAATCGCACTTTGGAAGTTAAGAAAGTGAACCGATCAGAAACAGGTATAGGAGAAATTAAAACGTTCATGGAGGGAATACAGTTTTCTTCAACGGGTTTAAGCAGCACCAAGTTGGAACAGCAGAAGAAAAAAATTAGGTAAGCTATGCTGGGTAGTAGTAGTTGCATTTTGTAAGTATTGTACATTTTCTGTCATTTTTATATTGATTTTCTAATGGATGTTTTAAGCTTTGACTAAGTATTTGGATTAGGAATTTGAAAAGATTTATTCCCTCCTGCACATTTTGTGAAAATGTTTTTACTTTAGTATCTAATGATGGCTGCAGTGGGTTGGCACCCTGCCCAGGATTGGTTCCTGCCTTGTGCCCTGTGTTGGCTGGGATTGGCTCCAGCAGACCCCCGTGACCCTGTATTCGGATTCAGAGGGTTAGAAAATGGATGGATGGATCTAATGATGGGACAGTGGGTAGGTGGAATACTATAGAAGTAGTGCCCTTTAAGTATGGCATATAACTCAAAAAGTAAATTAAAAACTGCACAACAACCACTGATGGATATTCTGCAGTGCTAAGGGAATGATTCGGACAGAAATGCAATATGACTACCACAAGAAATGTTCCACATGAGTGTTTTACACACACCACTGATATTTACATCCTGATTGCATTTGTCATTGTTCATCTTGAATTTTCCCATTCCAGCTTACAGGGTATTCCTGCTGGCTAGAATTTCAAATGTCATTTTTTCGTATAAAGGGTGATTCAAAAAGAAATGAACACTTTGAAAAATAGCCTTATTTTATGCAGAAATTGCATTAATTCACTCAGTTTCATAAGATACGTATGAAGACAATGCTTTGTTTTGTTTTTTTTTTAATAACGGTGGCTGCTGCCATGAAGTCTGTCTCTACAATAACAATGGCAATATTAACAAATGTGTTACGTCTACAGGTGTCTCATAAACCAGCTACAATAACACATTTAAAGATTTCTCTTCAAATATTTTAGTTTGATTATGGTTTGAACTTTGCACTTTACATCTGTCATGACTTAGCAAATAGCCCTTTCCTATGGGGAAGGCTATTCTTCATTGTTTTAAAATGTTTATTAAGCCTTTTTGGTGTAATGTCAGATCTTCACTCTCACTCCCACATAATGTTCCTCTTATGTTTGGCCTAAGGAATGAGATCATTGGATAGTTTGCTTTGCTCGATTGCAGTTGGTGTGTTGTTTAGCTTGTTTTGCCTCCCTTACAGACACAAACAATTTATATATATTTATAGGCTCAAGCAGAGGTAGCTGTCTAGGTACTTAAATCAGGACTTCAAAATTCTCAACGGTATCAGTAAAGTGGATCTAACAAAGTTCTTTCAACAAAACAGTGAATCTCATAATCCAGCATACCAGTGCGAACCTGGCATAAACCACCAAGTCATGTAGTATGAACAGAAACCTTGACAACTTTATGAAGTACTAAGGGGTTTGCCCCCTGCTTGCTTCTCTCACCAACCCCCAGCCTGCACTACGCGCCAGCCACTTCGCGTCTCTGCCACTGGCATTGTAAAGAGAGGGGCTGAATGCACCCCAAGGAGACCCAGTCACTCCTTCGAAACCCCCTCTTAAACGGTGATACAATGGGAAACAAGTTCAGTTTTTTTGACCTCCTCTTCCTGCAAGCAAAAAAGGATGGCCATGGTACTATTTTATCACAAGGTCCACTTACGCACTTACTCACACTTGTACTGGGACCATTTAACCAAACTTGCACAGCTTTGGGAATGTAGGAGAATAACTGGAGTACCCAGAAGAGCAGCATATGGAGAACATGAGCTTTCCAAGCGGACAATCAGGTGGTGGATTTTAACCTAGCACACTGGATCTGTAAAGTGGTAGTGCTGATCATGTGTTACCTATATTTCAACTAAATATTTCAAATTCCTAATTGTCATCTCTATCCCTAAAATACTTGCAGCACACTTCTTCACATCTTTTGGGATTATCCCAGTTTTCTGCTTTCTGGTCTCTAACTTAGAGCTAAGACAACCTAAGGAAATCAGAGTGTAAGCCAAAAGTGTTTAAATTGTATTTAAATAAAGAAATGGGTCTGTGGAAAAACTAAGTTTAGAGGATGTGTAATATTAAAGGAGGCTGCAAACATTGTAGCTGCTAAAATGTCATGGATCACAAGGCGTGTACATCATATCCTGCAACCATGCATCACAGGGACCAGATGCACAAAACAACAACATTTATTTATATCACAAATTTCCATATGGGCACACTGCTCAAAGTGCTTTACACTAATAATAGATACATCAAAAAGTGTTATGAATAAGAAAGTAAAAATACCAAAACTGAAGAGCAGTTGTTTATAAAATGTTATTTAAGACTGCAAGCTTGAGACAATAATGTCCATCTTAATAAAGAAATACGTTGTTCAGACAGCCAGGAAGAGAATAAATCAAAAACTCCAGCACATGGTTATGCCAAAGAAAATTCATCTTTAAGGGTTCCCCCTCTACTTAAATTGTGAGCGAACAACTGTAAATCTGACATGTGGATTATCCAACACGACTAAACTGAGATTGTATTATGGACATTTTGATATTGTTTGCCATTCTGCACTGGTCCCCAAAGAACACTTATGTGCCAGGACCTTTGTTATCTCTCTCAATAAAAACATGTGTTTAATGTTGTTTTTTTTCGCAACCATTACTACAAACACTTTGTGTTTGTACACACAGAACCAATGCATCATTTTTGGTTGTAGTATTCCTTTAAATATGTTACTTACTTGTTTGTTTTCAGCAATGTTTGTTCCAACTACAGTATGGCATTCTGAACATCATTCTTATATATTTTTGAGTCAAAATTGTATCCTTTTCCTCATGTTCATAATGACAATTATAATGAGAATTAACAGTTGTACTGTTTCCCTTCTGGTCAAAATTTGTAAAAGCAACCTTTTCTCAAGGAAAAAGGACTAATTTATGGGTATTGGTAAGTAATTCTGTTGTCCTTCTAGTTTGTAGTTTATCTTGTCATTAATTATCACAGCAAAGGTAAAGTCTTGTATTTCGGGATTTCTTGTGAGAGAATTACATGTTTGGTTAACCAAACACGACCAAAAGATGGCGCTCATGGTGCATTAGTTGTTTGTGATACAATTACTTTATTTAATCTCATTACTGTCCACATTTAAAACCAATTACTATGGAATTTTACAACTTCTTAGTCACTTGCTGTGGTTATTTTGGAAAAGTTTTGATGCACTAATTATAACTAAGTTTATCTGCTTCATAAAAAATTTAAATGCTTTTAGTTTTTTCTCAGAACACTTGTGCTTTTTATAACAAAAAAATACACACATTTTCTAAACCAGTTTATACCAAATATATAGAAATGACAATCTAAAGAAATGAAAAACGATTAGGGTTTTAAAATGGATATGCAGCATTACTTAAAATATTACAGTAATATAGTTTCTTTGTATGTTTCTGCATGAATTTCACTTTACTTGTATCACTTTAAATTTATAAATGAACCTGTACTCTAGGAGCTGTTTGTTTTAATTTGCTTTTAAATAAAATAAGAAAATAATAATTTTTCAAATAATAGAGTAAATAACATAACCCCTGCTTTTCAGTTTATTAGCTTTTTTTTGTACACTTCTAGAAATAAAGTCTCTCTTTAGCCCAAGCAACCATCAGCCCTGCTTACATGGAATTAACGTTTTAACCCTTCATACTATTCTGCCAGTGGGACAGAACAATAATGTGACATAAAGTCATTTATTTTCTCACTGCTTGAATTAAAGTTCAGTGTTTTGCTGGTCAAATGTCATATTGCATTCCCTGATACCACATCAACAATGTTTTTCTTTCTTCTCTCAAAGATGGCTGAGCTGCTGCATCACAGCAACACCTGAACCAGCCCTTGGGTTTCTTGAATGTCCGGCTTCAATTGCATCCACAGACAGCCTATTATCTACTAAATGACAGGGGTGTTTCAGCTTTCAAATGACACAACATTGCACTTCTATGTTTTCCATATTCTTTACTTGAGAAAGTCTATTATTCTTTTTTGTGAAGATGTTTTTGAATGTAGCAGCTCTTGTTGTGATTTGGATACACAGTGTAATTTCTTCTGATATTGTAAGGTCTGACCTTCAAAATGATGCATAGGCCATGGCTTTCCAATAATGGATATATATGTTATGTATATTTAAACGTATATTTTAAAAGTGGATAAAAAGAATCCTGTTTTTGTACTGGTAAAAGATCTGAGATGAGGAGTAAATAGGGAATATTGGGATTTGATTGCATCTTTTTAAATTCACTGGACTAAAATATACAAATTATAAAACATGCTTAATCCTATTTGGGATCACAGAGTGAAAATATGCATATTTGTTTAATGTGTTACCTTTTGCTATAGTATCACAGCCACTGTATATATTCCAAAATTTTTAAGATACTCTTATCAGTGAGGAAATAAGTCAATTGTAAGTGAGATATTTGTCCAGCAGATGGCACTATAATAAAATGAAAACAGTCTTGGGCTAGTAAGAGTGCATTGCCAAATATCCCTGTACACCATACAGTATCTACCTTTGATTGAAAACATGTAGTATTAAATTAAGAGGTTTATATCATATGATGTTTGAAAAGAAGGTATTTTAAAGTAGTGAATGTCTAATAATATAATGGTGGTTAGTATCTTTACACTTTTTTCCATTTATTTGTTTTTATGGTTCTGGGAAAGGTGCTTGGTGGCACAATAGCTCAATTCAGCACCAAGTAATAGCAGACATGAATAGGGCAAAATGAAGAATGAGATAAGTTAGGCCCCAAGAAGGTGGGCATCACTGTAGAAGATGGCGATGATTTCATATTTTTAGGATGACTATGTTAAAAACAGTGTTAGCATACTTCAATTTTCAGTATGCATCACATACAGTTTTGCCTTAGCGTATACTAGTTTTTTTTTAAAGTTGATTACACACAAATATCTTTACATAATGTAAAGATTCATGTTTTACTATATTCATCATTATGTCTAACTAGAGATGGAATTTACCCACTGTACCATGAATGTAATATAACTTTAACACCAGAATTACCAAAGCCTACAAAAAAACTCGTAAACCTGGCCCACCTTAAATCCCTTCTCACCTCTCCGCCTGCATCTTTTATCTTGTAAATGTGTTCATAAGCCCAAGCAGCCTGATATACCATCCCCACCCCTGCAGAAAGGGCAAGAGGTTCTCCCAGCTCAAGCCTTGATTATCTGGGAGTGAGCTACCTAGAATTGCATAGAGAAAATAATTTAATGTGTGTTCCGTGTCTACAACAATCTATGTAAACACATCGTTAAAACAGAAACGTTTTTCATGATTTAGTAATAAATGACAAAATGTCGACATGAACTGTATAATGTGTGAAGGCTGATGTCCAAATATCAAATAAACACTTTCACAAAAGCTGCAAGTGCAACAAGACGGTGTAGTGGTAAGAACTGCTGCCTTGTAATCCAGCGGTTGCGAGTTCAAAAGCAGCTCCCTCCCATACTTACCATACAATAAAAACATACATTTGATTTGTGTCTGTAACAGCCAGTGTAAATTTATAGTACTTGTAAAAATGAGCTTTTTTTTTCACTTTTATGCTCTCAGTCACGATGATGATACAACACCCACCCCCTGACCCAGACCTGACACTCTTGGCTTTTATCTGAAACTAGGAATAACTATAGATGTGAGTGGTGTTTTGAGACAATGGAACTGGAAATTCTCTGATCTGGATGGATAAAAGCTGACACGCAAACACTGGTGAATCTGCCTTCTTCACGTCTCATTGTCACTTGAATTTTGTTTTATTCAGTTTTATTGAGTGTTCCTGCTCACACTGAATTAGTATGCACCTTAATGGTTCATGATGTCAAAGCCACACTGACAAAAAAAACAGAGACATAAGTAGATATGATATTTGGAAAAATTCATTTTATGACCTGTGTAAAGTGTAGCCCGGCCACAGACAGACACGACACCAATGTCTTACACACACGGGTTTTATTTACACTCTTCAGCCATGGGGCATGCCTCCCCTGTGACCCACAGGCCTAACACAGTCCCAAAAAGCACATAACAGACCTCTGCACCACTCCTTGTACCACCACTCTTCCCAGGCAACCTCGTCTTCTTCCTCCCGATTTTGGCTCCTGAGTAGTGGCTGCCGGCTCTTTTTGTAGCCCGGGTGTGGCTGCATTCCAGCCCACAGAGGTTCGTTAAGCCATGCAGCTCTTCCGGGTGGTGGCCATGGAGCCCAACAGGTCTGAGTCCTGAAGTCCAACACCTGTGGCCCTGATGTAACCCAGGAGGGCTGCCACCAAACATTCCGAGGGACGCACTGAGGAGCCTCTGGCTGCTCCCCTGGAACATAAGTAGAAGGGCCATCCCGGCCAGGAATGGGATCTGGCCGCCCACTACACCTGTATTGTACATTTCGGAAAACATTGTGGTACTGATGCAACATTATTCATATTCATTCACATAACATCCTGCAGTTGTAATCAGTTTTGGGTTTTTTTCTCCGATCTTACCCAGTCTTCACTTTTGGGTGTATGGTACTGTTTCTTTGTACTCCAGGACATGCAGAGAGAAGAACAGTATGGAGAGGTCAATTCTGTGCTATATACAATCATCAAATTCAAATGTTAACAGTTCCCACACCCCCAAGGACCATCCTTTCTACGTTTACAACACGTGTACCTGTTGCAATGTACACACTTCTCTCTGTGCTGTGGTTCCTGTTACATTGAAGGGGCACCTGACACTGACTGAGTTTGCTTTCCTTGGAACAGAAGCTTGTCGATGTTGCATCCTCGTTTTCTTTTCCCATTGCCTTTTCTTGTAAGAAGTGACAACAAAGTTCCTCTGCAAGGTGAGCCATGAATACTCTTCTTTTCTCTGTGGCCCCTGTGCATGCCTTGCACAGTACATGTGTGTTGAACGCTGCCAGGTCAAGTATGTTGTAGCACACAGCATCCGGCCACCCGCGTGTTCCTATTCGCACTGAATAAGCTCACGCCTTCTGGCGCACGATGTCAATGCAGCACCAGGGTAAAAAAGGAAGAGACAAATATATGTGACATTTTGACAAAATTATGACCTGAATAGTACCAATAAGAAAACATAATCACACTAATGCAATATTATTTGAAAATGAACAGCGTCAGATTGGGTGTGAATTTATACTGGTGCTGTTAGTTAGGGTCAGATCAGGAAGGAAAGAGGGAGAGCGTGATCGTGATTGTGAGAATATAACTGAAAAAATGCTAACTTTTACAAGTGCCATAAATTTACAACACTCAGGGTTCATGAATATAAATGTACAAGAATAAGCTGTAGATCAAGATTTTTGTCCAAGAGCCTTCTTTTCCAAAATTGGGTCTTCAGTTTAAAAACGTAATTTTGATTGTGGATGCTTCACTGTCATACATGAGATGATTTTCCCAAAACATGCTGTGTCACTCAGTCTTTTGAGATGAAACCAGACCTCTACAGGAGTGAAAGGTTGTCACACAGGAAGACGAAGTGCTGCGATGTTGTGCACAGCTAGTGTTCTTTTAAAATGGCTGAATCTGTTAATATTGATGTTTTTTATTTGTTCAAAAATTACATTATAAACTTTATTCATTTTGTCTTTTTTCTCTTTCTTCATCATGTAAAGCACTATGAGCAGCATAATTTGTATGAAAATGTGCTATATAAATAAATAAATGTTGTTGTTGTTGTTGTAAATGGATGGGGATGTAGTATCAACTGTATTGTTGATTGATTTGTGTCTTATTCTTTGTAATGATTTTTTTTAAATCAATACAGCGTAAAATAAAAATTCATCAGCACATCTCATAACAAATTTCACATGAGCATCCTATCAGTTGTTCAATTTACAGTATAAGAATTTTGAGAAAACTTTGCTACCATTAATATAAAGAAATGAATAATTAGTTCAGCCTGAGATTTGGTGGTCTTGTATTTGGAGTGATACAATACTTGGTACCAATTCTACAAATTGGGCTGCAAATAAAAACTGACCAGTTCCTGAAAACAGGAATGTACTTTAACAGAATAAATTGGGAAGGTGTGGCATTGACTCTGAAATGTATATATTAGATGTACACCTTAATATACTGGGGAAAATTAGCTGCCTAGACACTCATACACCAGCTGAAGTGCCCTTGACCCCATGATGTTATTTTGTAGTGTCTGTCTTGGAAACCTGCTCCAAAGTACAATTACTTAAAAAATAAGGAAAGCAAATAATAAGAAGAACATCCGAATTGATTAACATAACTGACTGTAAAATCGGACACTTCTAAGATACTAGAACATGAGGAGAATGGCTGGTTCTGCATTCATCTTGTAGAATTGAACTGGGTTTCTCATTAGCAGTCTGGGGTTTGGAACTAGGAATCTGTGTCTGCTTAAGAATAAAAGACTGCATTGGTGGTAACTGAAGTGACACCTCACTGTCTGTATAAAGCACTTTGAGTGTCAAGAAAACAGCTATATGCAGTCAATCTTCAACATTTACTCGTTTAACTTTCGTGACTTCAAGTATTTGCACTATTTTTTTTTCTTTTTGTAACCTCTTTTTTACTTTCACACCAACAACCTTGAAAATTCACTGGATTCATGGCTGTGCACAGTACAGAAAAAAATGAGAGGTGTAAGTTTGAGTAGCGGCTATTACACTACCAGATGCTTCATCGGTCTTGTTTACCCTACAGTTGTAGAGTGAAGAGCTCCTAGCACATTTGCATATTTTCATTGTTTTGTATTACAGTTATGCCCCCAAAGCGTAGTACAATTCCTTCGGGCCCTAAGCCCAAACAGCCAAAGTCAGTACTGTAACAAAAGTGTCACATGAACTTCATGTCAGAATGTGAGTTGTGAGTTTGTCGCTAATGATTTGACCTGCTGGCTAGATGTTGGGGCTACAGGCCTCATTATTGATCACAGCCTAAAGGTTAAACATCAACTGGGAAGGCGCACAAAGCAGACGTCAAGCCCGTGCATCCATCATGATCTCCAACGCCAACTGTGAAGAGTGTTGGAGGTAATGCTGAGATCACACCAGTCTCTGTGTCTTCTGAAAACAGTGAGTAGTGAGTAAAGTTTTTTTTTTTAATTGATATCTTAGCACAAACGGTTACTAGCTTATTTGCATTCTCCCGATTGTATTTTACATAATGCATTTTATGGGTTATTTCATGGTTACTGTGTGAAAAGTGCATGTTATCAAAAATAGTGTTTTGTTAAAAAAGGATGTATTTGAGCAGTCTCTAGCTAAAGATTAGTTTTTGTTGTTTGTGGAAACCTAACCCCCTATTTCCCATAGGTTCAATGTATTAACATTAACGTTTTCAACTTTCGTATCGTTTCCAAGGAATGATACGCCCACGAAAGTTGAGGTTTTACTGTTCATTATTATGTTATTTCATTATTGGCCCTACTCTCTTTAAATGGTAATATTAACAATACTAACACCATTGAAAGTATTTCAAATGGCCTCTAAGTCATCAGCCATTCTGCGTTGCAATACATTATTAGATACACAGCACCCTACTGACATCAACTGAAAGTATAACAAAGTTTATAGTAATAAGAGTAATCATTGTGCTAGTAGTATTGACGCATGTACAGAGTACAGGGAAATTCTTATTCTAAACATGTAATGCATCTTCACTCTCCGGCATCATGATAGATACGATGTATTAAAATACATACAGTACATTCATTTTATCACATAGAAAATAGAAAGAAGCTTATGTGATGCACTTCTTGATTATGTTTCCATACCAATTGTTCTATTGTTGTCCAGGTTCCAGAGAAATTGTGGAAGAATCCCTGAGACAAATCTAGTATCAGTAAATTAACTTCATTGAAATATTTAATCTGTATGGGTCAAAGGGATCAGTCACAAAGTATATATCTTCTTATAGCCCACATGGAAATGTTTCTAGTGCGTCAGCAAGCCAGTAGTTTTCTTTCTCTGTTTTAGAAATTATTTTAATTCCCTTGTCATACAGTATGCAGGATTGCAAGTGATATTTTTATCCATATAATTATTATGATTGGTGTGCTCTGTGGAACAGCTTTGATTTGTTCTGCCATCTGAATGTAACGACAGTCAAAGTTACTTCTTCACAAATATGGTAGATATGCATTTGCCATGCAAAATTGTCTTCTAAAGTTACGCATTTTCTATAAATGAAACAAAATTTCTTGCCCGCATTGACCTTTTACATTGGATGCTATGGGGCATGGTGAAAAGGTTAAAAACTGTTAGTAATTAAATAAAAACTGTAAGTAATTAAACAAGTTCACACTTCTAAAAGCAGGAAAATATACTTGGGGCCCCTTCCAAGGGTTAAACTTAAGCGGAGCAGTAAGGTGCTTAAGAGGAAAGCGGTGTCACACCAAAATAAAAATAATGTGTGGGATTTCTATGACTGAGTGCAAAAACACAAAATCATCCCAGCCACTAGCTGAGCCTGGCCCCTCATTTATAAATGTAGTACTTGCTTAAGAGTGCTTAAGACCACCAGAAAGCTCTGCTAAGACATCTTCAGAACTTTAAAATATATTCTTCACCAAACAAATGATTACTCCCTGGTGTGTAAAGGTCCAATGGGTTCAGAGTATGGTGGTATGTATAGATGATTACTCAGGTGGCACACCAGGCAGAGCACTTGAATTGGGCAAGTGGGTCAGCCATCCTACCAAATATTCAGCGACACAGAACTTGTATTAGAAAGGTTCATAGAGTAGCTAAGGTTTTCTTTGTGCCCTGGACACTTCTTTTTTATAAAAATAAATTTAAAAAATTACTTTTAATAAATGTTCTTTTGATATTTTTGCTTATTGTTAAGGCATCACACAAAGTTTCCCTCATTACCCTATAGAAAGGCATTTCTGCAATCCCCGTCCTGCTCCTGATAACCCTGGAAGGTCTTTTTACTTTATTATTATTATTTTTTATTTTTTCTAAATATTGTAGTTCCATTCATTGACCTATTCATTCTCTGCGTCTCAGGGAGCTGTGGACTATCCATCACTGCCGGGCATTAGGTTGAAGCCAGTCCTATACAGTGTCATTTCATTGATGAATAAATCTGTAGAGTCTATGAGGTGGCAACAATACATCAATTAATGAATGACATTTCATACTGGACACCATCAATAGGCAACATAACAAAAATATATATATAAAATTTATGAAAGGATTTACAGAAAATGGTATAAGGTAGAGAAGACAATGCATACTGCTCAGATTTTTATGCAGAGTAAAATGAGAGGCCAATGAAGTTTAATTATCATGTGAACTTTAACAATCTTCAATGTTCTGTTATCAATCAGAGCTTTTTTAAAAAAGACAGGCGCTTTGCTAAAGGTGACAGTTGATATTCTGTAATAATTGAGACCTCAGAATGCAGAGGTTAATGAACTATTAAGGACCGTTCACTGGCTTCACTGTCTTGCTTATATACTTGGCTAAAAAGAAAATTTGAGCAGATGCAGTCTGGGCTTTACATGTATAATGAGATAAATTTCAAAGTTAATCATTAACAGTAAATTGAAAAAAAAAGCATATGCATGAGGTAATGCTATATCACAAATGAGAATAATTACAGCTGAAAAGTGGAAGAAAATAACGGTTTTTCAGCTAAAATAGATACTGTAATCCCAACAGTGGACATAAAAAGTCTTCTGAACGATCAACAATTGAAAGTTGCCTTCATTCATTGTTAATGGCTGGCTAAGGGCTCAAATGATGCTTTTTGATATTCATATTTTAAAACTGTCAAAACTGCTCTCTAAAACGATGACACACTGGGCAGAATTCATGATACCTTCAAGATTAATTTCAGTAGGTAGCAAAAGGTGACCTGAACGAATATGATGAATCTTACAGCATTTTTTGTATTGAATTCAAATATCTAATCAGACTTTTTCTGTGACACACAGTTAAAATTTACAATAAATATACATCTCTCTCTGTATGAAGTGATGAAGGACATCTGTGCCCTTGGGTAATGTCATCCGGTGTCCACAAGAGGGCAAGAATGTCTGATGAACAAAGGCAGTGCATGTCCATGCGGTGCATGTCCATGCGTCACGTTGTCATGCGTCCACAACAGTGATGGAATGTCCATTGAAGAAAGGCGTCAAGAAGAAGAAGGAAAGAGGGGTGTAAGGGCTTGGAGGTCTGATGAAAAAACACAAGACCTAGAAAGAAAGAGGATGTAAGGAATAGATCATTTATGTTAGCTAGAATGATCTAGTGATGGCTGAGCGGTCTCATCGCCTTGGAACTCCTGCAAATTTTGTTTTCTTCTCCAGCCCTCCTGAGTTTTATTTTATTTTTTGTGTCCTCCCTGGCTGTCAGACCTTACTTTATTCTTTCTTAATTAGTATTGCCTAACCTTTATTTTTTTACATTTTTTAGTTCTTCTTCTTGTAAAGCACTTTGAGCTACTGTACGTACAATGTACGCTAGTAGGCTAATATCAAAGACCCAGCTATTTGCTGAGAGCTGTGAACCCACTATACCACATTCCACACCCCCATAAGACTCCAGTTGCACAGGAAGGCTCCATGCCACTGCCAACCCTGTGCAACTGGAGCTCAGGTCCATAACTCGGCCACTCTACACTGCATTAAAACCAATAAAAGCACTAAAACAAAGCCCACAATAAAACCAACCCAAGCCCTCTTCATAAAAACAGGACATTAACAGAATAAGAACTTTGAAAGACAAATAAAACCATCAATAAATAAATGTCCATAAAAAGCTCCGTCCATTAAAATGCCCTCCTCCGGCTTGGGTCCATGGGTTCTTTTTAAAAGCTGGCACCAATCCCACTTGCTTCTCTATCTCCAGTTCTTCTGACCCCACTGCTAGCTCATCTCACCACTAGCTCATTCCACCGCTAGCTCATCCCACCGCTGGGTCATCCCACACCGGCTTTCTCTCTCCACTTCCTGCTTTCTCCCTGAACCTCTTTTTCATTTCTTTTTCCTAGCCGACTCGCGCTTCTATATATCGAGAGGAAATAACAGCTGTGGCAAATTAGCAGCCCCAGGAACAATCATGGATGTGGGCAGTCCCTCACCTGTACACTTAGGTGAGAAACGCCCACTTCGCAAATCGCCCTGAGAACTGCTTCAGCAACACAACTACCATGCCCCCATTTACTAAGCCACGAGCATGGTGATTATTTATTTAAAACTGACCTTTGCTGAGAGCTGTGGACCCACTATGCCACAAGGTCTTACACTTAATATGTAATACCAAGAGAAATTTGTCTCAGTTAAGCCACTTCAGACCACTCCAAAGTAAAGTTATGTTAGTAAGTCACATTGCAGTAATGAATAACCTGTCTACTGATGTTTTATAAGTGTCATGGAGACACAAAGAAGTCTTTGTTAAGGTCTTGTTACTTAACACTAGAATTACCAGAGCCTACGAAAAAACTCGTAGATCTGTCCCACCTTAAAATGCTTCGCATCTCTCCGTCAGTGTCTTTTGTCCTTTAAATGTGTTGATAAGCTGCAAACAGCAAGCACCCTGCTATCACGCCACCCACACACACACTGTTTACCTGCGTGTCAGTTGCTAAGAGTTGTATAGAGTGAGAAGTCAAGCAAAATGGCACCTTTTATAAATACTATATTGTTATTTGGAACACTTACATTTCATGTGTGTTCCGTGTCTACAACGATCTATGTAAACACATCGTTAAAACAGAAACATTTTCAATGTGTTAGAAATAATTGACAAAATGTAGACATGAAGTGTATAATGTGTGAAGCCTGAATTCCAAATATCAAAGAAACACTATCACAAAAGGTACAAATATAACAGAACAAATGCGCTTCCATTCAAAAATATAACTTGCAGAAAAAGAAGCCGTGTTAGGGTGCAACATTGACACGCATCTGATACTACTGCTTCAGTGGCGCAACGGTATCAACTGTTGACTGGTAATCAAAGCTTCACGGGTTTGATCCCGGATCGTTGTAGACACAGAACACACATTAAATGAATGTGTTCCAAATAATGATATAGTATTTCTAAAAGGTGTCATTTTGCTTGACTTCTTACACTATACAACTCTATGCAACTGACACGCAGGTAAACAGACTTGAGCTGAGAAAACTGTGCACCAGTGGGGGATGTGATAGCAGACCATTTGCTGTTTGCTGCTTATCAACACATTTAAAGGACAAAAGACGCTGACGGAGAGGTGCAAAGCGTTTTAAGGTGGGACGGATCTATGAGTTTTTTCGTAGGCTTTGGTAATTCTAGTGTTAAGGGTAAATGAGTAATAGATGCATTTTTGCAGTACCTTAACAAAAGTGTTACAAAAATTAGCATTAGCTTAATCAAGGACATTTCATGTTTTTCGTGGACTTGAACTGAATTCAAAAATATGGAATTGCAGCTACAGAGCATATTGGTCAGCCCGCTGCTGAGGAGTTTAAATCTCTAAACAGTTAGTCACTTTTTTATTATGTACTTTACAATACTCCTTTACTTAAACTCATAAATGCATAGAATCGTTTCATGTTTAAATTAAAATAGGCTACTGTTGATTTATTTTCAACAGTTTTAATGATACTGCCTAACATGTTATTTTATTTAATTGTTTCCTCTACATATGTTCCTGAAAGATAACACTTTCAGTAAAAAGCTGTCATCCCTGGTTTAAGAAATTCTTCTCTCTTAGAGTTTGTTTGTACAAAATCTTAGATGATGTCTTGGTAGATTGTAGCAGCATTTGCACTGGCAATTTAGAGAAATGTACAAAATATGCTACCAGAATCAGGTTTGGGGGGGATTTGACACTTTGCCTCAATTAAACAGGCAGAGGGTGGTGCTCTACAACTGCAATGGGCTACCAAGCGGGACAATTGGCCAACAAAACTACCATCTCCTTTTATAGGCTGCTGGAGTTTCAGTCATATAGACTCATAAAAATCTATTCTTCAACTTTTCTACTGACAAATGTTTGAGTATTTCGATGTAAAAATCACTTTTCAAAATATCAACAGTAACTGGGATACTTCTTGGGGAACTTATGCCCAGTCGGTTGTAAATGATACGTCTTGATACTCAATCTCTAAAAGGATGACGAATCATATGAGTCAATGCAACAGTCAAACAATTCATCCATTCTAGTAAGTGAGCAGCAAAGGTTGCAAGACAGGAACCAACCCTGAATAGGCCTGTCACTACACTGCAGCCCACAGAGACTCACACTGAGTTATCAATCAGCCAGTTAATGTACTGTCTTTCAAATGATAGATGAACAAGAGTCTCGGGTAATAAACACAGACGAGAATTCCAAAGAGAAGACATCATAGCTCAGAATCAAACTGGGATCCAAGGCATGTCAGCCAACACAATTACCAGCTGCACTGACCTATCAATAAATCCATTTTTACTTCATATGATCCTTTTCGTGTATATATATATATATATATATATTTTTTTTCAGCAATGATCTTGTCAAAATACAACAAAGAGAACCACTGTAGTCTCCCTTATACTCACTCAGAAGAAAAATCACTTGCCTAACTTCAAGCTACATTTTTATTTGGAGCAGTTTTACTTGCTTTGGCATTTCATTCAATATTATAATTTAGAAAACCATAGTGAGTGAATAGCCTGTCCTTGCCAACTGATTTTCCCATGAGACTGGAATGAACCTACTGTATGTGTTCCTAAGAGACATTTTTGCTACAGAAAATAAAAATCCATCACTAGGCCAAAAGGTATGACACAAAAAAGAAAGTTAACCAAAACAGGTGTGGGTAAGTTTCATTACCTTTCAATTTTAAAATGACTAGGCTGGGGTTGTTTTGGCTTTGATATCAAGTACTGAGCTTTTCTAACCTCTTCCCTCATTTGTTTTCCTACACATCTTGTAATGCAAGTCTATGCACTCCTTCTGTGATGTTCTTGGGATCATCAGGAGTTTCAGGTCTTTCAACATCAGACTCCCTCACTAAGGTCACACAGCTGTGGTTGATCAACTCCTAACGTGTGCCCAGGTTGTTTTCTCCCCCATGGCTCTAATCTCCAAAGTCACCCAGACACTTCTTCAGCTGCACCTTGTTAATATCTTTATGGCTATTCTCTTGATAGCCTCATCGGAAGGACTAACCAGCGAACTCTCTGCAGCCTAGTTAGAACGTAAGAAGAGACGGCCATTCAGTCCATCAGGCTCATTTGTTTATCTAATATCTGGGCTATCCCAAAATCTCTTGTAGATACTTCTTAAAGACTGTCAAGGTTTCTTCTTTAGCTGCATGTCCCTGTAGTTTGTTTCAGGTTCCTGAATCATTTTGCATAAAGTAGTCCCCTTAATTTCCACCAGAGTTCTCGAGTACAGGAATCACTCACTGTTAACTTGACAAAATTTGCCTGGATCTACTTTATTAGTGCCTTTGAGAATTTTGGAGAGTTGAATTAGGTCCCCATGTAGTCTCCTCTGCTTCAGGCAAACCAGGCTTCATTCTCTAAATCTATCATAGTAGGACATGTCCTTAAGTACTGCGATATGTCTGGTTGTGCTCCTCTGCACAGCTTCAAGTGCTGTTATGTCTTAATTTTAGCGTGGAGACCAGAACTGAACACAATACTCCAGATTTGACCTCTCTTGTGCGTTATATAGTTCATGCACAACATCCCTCGATTTATTTTCAACAGTTTTAATGATACTGCCTAACATTTTATTTTATTTAATTGTTCCCACAAAGGTTGCTCCCCGTAGAACAGTGTCTCCCATCTTGTATTTACAATTGATGCTCCTTTGGTCCACTTTTCAATATTAAACTACCCAGTTATCCCATCCCATCATGTTATGTCATTAACATAAATCAGATAACTTCAGTCCTGCATCCCGGGCTAAAAAATATCATAATAACTGAACTATGTTTTGCTGAGTTCTTTGCATGCTTACTGCGGTAATAAGGCTATGTGATACCCCGTGCATTCTCACTTCACAGCATGACTGTGAATCCTGGGTGTCTTGTAGTTCATGAATCAAAACCCGACCAGTGATGGAGAATTCAAGACACAGACACAATAAAGTATAAAAAACAGCGAGTTCTTTATTTACAGTGTTGTGAAAATTATTTACAACAAGAAAAACTAAACAAATCTTTTCTTAACGAAGATTTCATGCTGCTACACTGTGAAGTAAAGCACATTTCAAAGTGAGAAACAGGCATGATGAAATATAAAGAGCTATTGATTGTTCAAGTCCATAAACCAAACAAACGTCATTTGAACAGGCAAATAGTAAGAAACAAATGAGGCAAAAAAGAACGGGCAGAACTACTAAAATGTAAAAGAAATTCCAAAAACACAAGAGCACTAGTGTACTGCTAGATGTGTAAAAATACTAGACGTGTTTTGAAGAGGATTGTGAGGAGGGACATAGTAATTAAAACAGGCAATGATCAGAACCGAGAAAAAAACGGGACACAAATGTGTTCATCAAAACCAATATGTGAATCAAAAATAAAAGTCAAAAAAAGTAAGAAGAAAATTGTGATAACCAAGAGAGCAAAACCTAAAGAACTGAAGCACTAAGAGTTTGTTTCTATCTACAGTCTCAGATAGGAAAAGGTTATCTGGGACGATCTTATAACCTGTCCCCCTAATGCTGGACAATTCCAGGTTATTTTTGAGGAAGCAAATAAACAAATGCTGATAGCCAAGGATAATAATAAACAGCACAAATAAATCATCTACATTTCCCAGTAAACACTAAAACAGCAAAAATTGCAAAGGAAATGCAATTTCCATTAACCAAAACTCCTAAATAGATGGGAAAAGACTCAGACCTATACACAAAAGGTAAGGGAAATATTATAAGGAAACACCATCATAGCAGCTGGACTTGCAGCACAGTTACACACACTGAAGTGTCTCCCAATTCTGTCTTTAATTTCTCTTGCCTCTCCCATCACATGACTGCTGCCTGACTGATGGGGGTCCAAAGGAGTCCATGGACGGGACAGTAGACATCTACTGACAGATAGGAGATAAGGAAGTGCTGTGTACGTTTAGGAAAACAAGTGGGCAAGTCACCCTCCTGTTAGACCCTACAGATTGGGGGTTCTAGCTGGATCGTTATGAGTAACTGTTACGTGGCAGCACTATTGAGACATACTAGACTGAAGTAGATATCATTGCCAGTACTGCACTTGACATGGTGTGTACAGTTTGGCAGATAGTAACCTTTCACTTTATCTTGTGTTATTAGCTAGTGATTGACAGTAGTTGTAACTTTATGTATCGTGGAAGGGTTTCCCTACTTTACTTAGGAATAATTGGGAGGTAACACAAACATGTAAGAGTTGTCACAGTCAAAGACCTCCTGTTGTAGCACATTCTCTTCAGTTCATCATAGCTGCAATGATTTAATGGTTTGTTTTCTGTCATGTTGTTTCATGGAACCTTTTCAAGGAAAAACAGGAGAAATGAAACTTAAACTTGCTTCACATCAGTATCTTTGTTAATGGCTCTGGTTGGCTTTAACCAATTTTGTCTCCTCTAATTTTGTTTTTCTGCTTTGTTTTCTATTTAAATCCATATCTTCTCCACTTAAATTCAGTAAAAATCCTATGAAATTTCTATTTTTCAGCATAAAATTCATTTTCAGTTAAGTTTTTTTTTAAAATGTTGCAATTGAACACTCACATTATTTCTGTAATCTCCATAAGAAAGACAGATTGATGTGAGTAGCATGGAAAAGATAGATAGATAATGTATTGCCATGGATTCACATCACAAGACATCTCAGTTGGCAGGTTTGCAGTGTGGTAGCTGCCAGTGGCCAGCTGTGAACCCATAACATCTGGATAACGATGGCCTTCAGGAGCAGACTGGTCAGCCTGAAATAATAGGAGATGCTGCTTCTGATGGCTCATGGAGTGACTCCATAGCAATACAGTATTAAAGAAACACAAATAACAGGGAAAGGGGTTGGGGCTCCAAGGGACTCCCCGCTTAACCTTCTTGGCATTAACTCCAAGCATCTCTCTGGTTTGGAAGATTATGTAAAAACGGTTAGAATTAGAATTAGAATTAGAATTAGAACAATCTAGACGAGAACAGGCCATTCAGCCCAACAAAGCTCGCCAGTCCTATCCACTTGCTTCCTCCAAGAAAACATCAAGTCGAGTTTTGAAAGTCCCTAACGTCTTACTGTCTACCACACTACTTGGTAACTTATTCCAAGTGTCTATCGTTCTTTGTGTAAAGAAAAACTTCCTAATGTTTGTGCGAAATTTACCCTTAACAAGTTTCCAACTGTGTCCCCGTGTTCTTGATGAACTCATTTTAAAATACAAGTCTCGATCCACTGTACTAATTCCCTTCATAATTTTAAACACTTCAATCATGTCACCTCTTAATCTTCTTTTGCTTAAACTGTAAAGGCCCAGCTCTTTTAATCTTTCCTCATAATTCAACCCCTGTAGACCTGGAATCAGCCTAGTCGCTCTTCTCTGGACCTTTTCTAGTGCTGCTATGTCCTTTTTGTAGCCTGGAGACCAAAACTGCACACAGTACTCAAGATGAGGCCTCACCAGTGCATTATAAAGGTTGAGCATAACCTCCTTGGACTTGTACTCCACAGATCGTGCTATATAACCTAACATTCTGTTAGCCTTCTTAATGGCTTCTGAACACTGTTTGGAAGTTGATAGCTTGGAGTCCACTATGACTCCTAAATCCTTCTCATAAGGTGTACTCTCGATTTTTCGACCGCCCATTGTGTATTCAAACCTAATATTTTTACTTCCTATGTGTAATACTTTACATTTACTGACATTAAATTTCATCTGCCACAAATCTGCCCAAGCCTGTATGCTATCCAAGTCCTTCTGTAATGATATAACGGATTCCAAATTATCTGCTAATCCACCTATCTTGGTATCATCTGCAAACTTAACCAGCTTGTTACTTATATTCCTATCTAAATCATTTATATATATTAAAAATAGCAGCGGCCCTAGCACTGACCCCTGTGGAACACCACTCTTAACATCGCCAGTTCTGATGAGGTTCCTCGCACCATCACCCTCTGCTTCCTGTGTCTGAGCCAATTCTGCACCCATCTAAAAACATCACCCTGAATTCCCACTTCTTTTAACTTGATGCCCAACCTCTCATGTGGCACCTTATCAAATGCTTTCTGAAAGTCCAGATAAATAATATCATAAGCTCCACTTTGATCGTATCCTTTTGTTGCCTCCTCATAGAATTCCAACATGTTAGTAAAACACGACCTCCCCTTCTGAACCCATGCTGACTGTTCAGAATAACTCCTGTCCTTGTCATGTGTTGCTCAATCTTATCCTTAATAATTCCTTCCATTAATTTTCCTGTGATGCTTGTTAAGCTTACTGGCCTATAGTTGCTTGGATCTGCCCTGTCACCCTTTTTATATAATGGGATGATATTTGCCATTTTCCAGTCCTTTGGAATCTCTCCAGTGCACAGTGACTTCCTAAAAATATGTGTCAAGGGTTTATATATGTACTCACTAGCCTCCTTAAGAACACGAGGATAAATATTATCTGGGCCTGGTGATTTGTTTGATTTCATCTTATTTAATCTGAGCAGCACTTCTCCCTCTACAATTTCCAAATCCCTCAGTACCTCCTTAGTAGTTGTGTTTACCTCTGGCAGGTTATCCACTTGCTCACTTGTAAACACCTCAGAAAAATGTAAGTTTAGGGCATCTGCTATTTCATTGTCTGTATCTTTTAATTCCCTTTACTATTCCTGATGAACTTGACCTCCTCCTTAACTGTTCTTTTACTACTAAAATACTGAAAGAATCTCTTGGGGTCTTCTTTCGCCTTATCTGCTATATTCCTCTCCAACTGTCTTTTAGCCTCTCTGATATCCTTCTTAATGGTTGCCCTCATTTTCTCATACGCTACGGTTCTCTTTGCAGTCATTAGTCTTATATGCCTTATACAGCAGTTTTTCCTTTGCAACTTCTTTTTAAATCTTTATTAATCCATCGTGGAGATTTTTTAGTTTCCTATTACTTCCAAATTTAGGTATGTATCTGTCCTGCATTACATGTAAAACATTTTAAACCTGTTCCACTGCTCCTCGACTGTCTCCACATTTAAAAGCTTATCCCAGTCTATCCTACTTAGACTTTGTCGCATCTGCTCAAAATTAGCCCTACTAAAGTTCAACTTAACAATTTTAGTCTTTGCATCTGTACTCTTACAAAATACTGAGAATTGTATTACATTATGGTCACTTGACCCTAGTGGTTCAATCACCTCTACACCCTCAATTCTATCCTGATTATTACAGAATACTAAATCCAGATAGGCTTCACCCCTTGTTGGTGCTTTAACATGCTGTGTTAAAAACAGTCGCGATTACTTCTAAAACTCCTGCTCTTGTGCTCCTCCATCTGTAAGGTTATCCCAGTTAATATTTGGATAATTAAAGTCCCCATGACTATAATATCCCCTGTAAACTTGCCTTTTGATATTACTAAAAGATGTGTGTTGAAATTACTGTCTGAATTGGGTGGTCTATAACACACTCCTAAAATGAGACCTTTTCCCTAATATTTTCCAGGCGAAGCCACATGTCCTCACTAAGATGGGGCTCATCATCCAACTGAAGATGACTTACATTTAATTCCTGTTTGGCATAAACAGCAACCCCACCTCCTTTTCTGTTCTGTCTATCCTTCCTAAAAATGTGTATCCCTCTATGTTACACTCATCCCCATCTTTGTTATTTAGCCAGGTTTCCGTTATTGCTATAATATCATAATTGTGCTCTGCTACATACAACTCCAACTCACTTACCTTATTTTTGATACTTCTAGCATTAAGGCAAGCTATTTTTAATGTGTTAATCCTTCTATCTTTACGTGTTTGCTTAAAATTTACATTACTATGCATTTTTATTTCTACACCATTGTTTGTTCTTCCATGTATAGATCTAAATCTGGCCTGTCCTAAACTCCCTGCCCCCCCATTCCCTAGTTTAAACAATCCTCGACTAGCCTACACATACGCCTCCCCAATACATTGGTGCCCCTCCGGTTCAGATGTAACCCGTCACGCGGAACAGGTCCCATCTGTTCCAAAAGAAGTCCCAATGCCCCATAAACCTATACCCTTCTACCCTGCACCAAGATTTGAGCCACGCGTTAAGCCTTCTAATCTCCTCAATCTTACCTGGACTGGCGTGGCACAGGCAGAACTTGGAGAAGACTACCTTGTCAGTTCTGCTCCTCAGCTTGGTACCTAACTCTTTGAATTTGGATCGCAGAACTGACAGACTACCCTTATGTATGTCATTTGTTCCAACGTGGACAATGACAACTGGATCCACCCGCTCTGGCCAAGAGCCTATCCACCCTTCCAGGAGGTCTCCCACCTGTGCTCCCGGAAGGCAACACACCTGTCGAGACTCTCTCTCTCTGGAGCACACCTGCGCTTCAATCCCCCTAATGATTGAGTCCCCAACTATCACTACCTCTCTCTTTTTGGGAACTGGTTTTGAGGTGGCCCGTTGGGGCTCCTCAACCCTGCCTACCACCTCAGAATTATCAGAGTCACCGTCCAGCTCCGCCAGGACATGATAACGGTTAGACACTTCTAATTCTGGGGTTGATGCCCCCGGACAGTGTGCACCCTTTACCTTACGCCTTGCGACCGTGACCCACCTATTCCTACCTGTCTGGTCTGGAATCTCCTCCTGCGCCACCTTAGGGGTGCACACTATCTCTAAAGGACACCTGGGCCAAGTCCGCCAATTCTCTATTACAACGCAGGTCAGCCAACTCCTCCTCCAGTTCAGCGACCCTGAGCTCGAGGTGCTGGATCAGCTGGCATCTCTTGCAGATGTAGCCCTCATAGACAACTGGCTCTTCCAAACCATCATCTAAAAGTCCAACATCCAACAGGACTTGCATTGCACTGGCCTCATTATTAAAATTTGATTTGGGATTACTAAGCTGCCTTAACTATATATTTTTTTTTTCTTTCTTAAAATTAAATTTCTTCTTAACTTAAATGGTAACACTAAGATCTGCTACAGATATTTTACACCTTTTCCCCTTAAGCTCCTGTACTGTTCTCCCTCTCAGCTGCCTGCTGTTTGCCTTTTTATGAGGTTAACTTTACTTTTCTCTGTCTCTTCTAGCTTTGCGCTCTTCTTACTTATAAGCTCTTCACTCGCACTGTTTGTATTCCCCCGTATTAATGAACCAATACGCTGTCGCCCACTTAACTGTTCTGCCTCTGGACGGCTAAGGACTGTTTAATCTAAAATAAACAAATAAATAAAACTTTACTACCTTATTTGCTCCTACTGCTCCTTGTGCCTGAACGGTGTCTTAACGCAGGCCGCTTACCTGCGCACTACTGAGTTTCCACCTTTTACTGCTTTGAAGTCAGCCGCGGCCTTTTTCTTTTCCTTTAAACTAAAGACTCGCTGTTACGACGACGCGGTTATTTATTTACAAATGCCGATATCAGTTACTGCTGCTTTCTACCCTGCCGCCTCGATGCTAATTCAAATACAGATAACAAGAAAAAGAACAAGTACAAATAACTTTTCCAAGCGCACTTCCAAACACCCAGCTACTTTTGCTCTTGTGCGGGCGAAAAAAGCAAAAAACCCTTCTAAAGGGAAAAAAGCTTTAAAAATTCCCACACGGTTCCTTAGAGGCAACCAAAACCCAAGTTTTTAAGAGCAAAATGTATTTTTTTAATGTAAATCTCACACCACAGAACAAACCAACACTCTCAACAGACTCTAGCGTTTGCAAAGCACACGTCAGCACAAAGCACACGTGACTCTCAGCTCGTTAAGCTCAAGTGTCTCTCGGTTTACACTGTTATGACCCAATACACAATGTTAAGTCCGAGTAACTCTCGAGGAGACATTCTGCTGTCATCTAGTAGATAAAACAACATCATGCTGCAAAAAAATATTACTATGCATTTTAGCAACCTATGGTAGCTCATCAATATTCAAACTTATAATGGCATGTAAAGCCAGTTTTAGAACAAAGTGAAACTGAACCATTCATTAAATCAACAAGTAGTGATAACAATGTGAAACGGTCATCAGACATTGACACGGATAGTGAAACTGATGCATATGTCTCTGTACTACCAAATCGCCATGATATGCCTGATGACTTTAGTCATGTAACGCTGCAGTGAGATGCAGTATCTGTGTGGCAACTGGGCAAAATGAATACAATCAAGCCGAAGAAAGGAAATACTTTAGCCCCCTAAGCACTGTTTACAATGCAACAACTGTCAATGTTTGTGTCAGGGGAATGATGAAAGTCACTAAGCTTAGTGCTGTGGTAGCCTTCAATAACACAAGGGTACAGTCCACCATGCAGATCAGGCACTGACAATCTCATGTGCAAGCAACAGAAGAAATATAAGAAAAGAAACTCGCTCCTACTGTCCTGATTGTACTATCAGGCTGGTGACGGTGACGGATTCAAAACATCTCATACGGAGGACGTGTACTAAATCTGCATTAGTGTAGCAGTGGAAACCAGACACACCTATACGACTGTACTGATGTTGATGTTTTCATAATTAAATGTTTCTGTTAGATATAATAACAGTTTATTTTGTTGAAAAAAAGGGTTTTGGCTAGTTTTTATAGGGGTAAACATAACACTAAGGAGGTCAGCTAATAACCAAATGAAATGAAAATGAAAACAACACAAACAACATCTTTCATCAATAAAACCTGGTCCTCTGAACTAGAAAACACCTTCCAAAGATGGAGCTCCACCCTCTTCAAAAAAAATCAGCCAAGACGTTGAGGAAGCGGCGGCAGCAGCTTTTATATTGTGACAGTTGGAAGTGGATGGGCTTACGGCACTGAACCACAAAGCGATATCAGGCATCTTCCAAAGAACTGGAAATGGAAATGGAGTTAGTGGTTGAGCTTCACCCTCCAGCCGCGACCCCCCCACCCCACATGTACCCCCATACCAATATCCATGAGACACCCCCCAGATAGACAGATAATACTTTATTTGTCTCAAAAGAGAAATTTAGCTAGATAGACATACTGTATTTAGATAGTTTCAACCCCTAATTTCTTGTTAACGCCAAACAAGAAGAAGAAATGTTTTATGACCAGTTTACTTCTCAAATGTTGAATCTCTGATTTTTCCCAGTCTGACATTTGTTGCAATATAAAGCAGTAAAAGGCTGGTTAGTAAGCAGAGCTTTACACTCAGCATGGTTTCCTCTGTAGCTATCAGAATCCCAGCATGTCTTACGCTATAGCCAGTTTTCATAGATTGAATTAATGATAGCTTCTTCTTTCTTATAACTTTAATGCCCTGAGCTATTTCATGCTTCTTATGTTGTCGGATTAAGGTGCTGTCTTATGTAAAGATTTTGTGACATTTCCCCAAATTGATTTGTCAATATCTGGCTGCAGAGGCTGTAGAAACAGAATATACAGAATGATTAATTCAAAGACACTTGGCTCTCATCAGGAACAGGCAGAATCGGAGCAAACTAAATTTAATCCAATGGAAGAAGAATTATGTATGTGTTTTCTAAACCTCCAGAAAACCACATAAAATAAATAAGAGTACAAAGGTGTTGCAAATAGCCGTCATTATCTAAATGTCTCTGTAGCACATTGTGGTGTAAATAATAGGATTTTCACATATAGTAGCTAGATGGTTGCAATATTTCTTTTTAAGTCTGTTTTTTAAATTCACATTATTTTTTTTTTTACATTTTTCAAAAAGTCAAACCTATTGCTTTACCCTAGAATCTCTGCAGTTGTGAGTGCTTTGGAAGAAAAAAAGAAGCAAAATTGAAAGAAAAATATCAATGACTAGTATGAAACATGGGCATGGGTTAAGGTTCATGCAATTTGTCAAATACTGAGGTACATTTAGACAATACTACACATATTAGAGGGTGGCACAATGGCACAGTAGTTGCTGCTCCTGGGTTTGAACGCTGCACCCACTTGTTATCTCTGTGGACCGTACATATCCAAACACCCACCCTGTGGACTTACAGCCCATTACACCAGCCTCCTCCAACTCCCCCAAACGTGCAGTTTAGATTGTTTTCAATGCTAAATTGGCCCAAGTGCTCTGGCTCCCTGTCCACGGTTGTTGTCTATCTTGCACCCAAGATTGCCAGGATAGCCTCACACTTCTGCAACCCTAAATTGAAACAATGAGATGTTTGAATGTAAGTACAGTGCCCTCCATAATGATTGGGACAAAGACACATTGTTCATTGATTTATCCCACTGCTCTACAGTTTCAAATTAGAAATCAGACAATTCAGACATGAATAAAGTGCACATGGTAGATTTTCATTTAAAGATACTAGGGGGCATTGCCCCCTGCTCTATTCGCTCGCCCACCCCCTACCGCCCCTGCAAGGGCGCGCTATGCGCCAGCCACTTTGTGTCTCTGCTGCTCGTGTTGTGACGAGTGGGGTTGAACACACGCTAAGGAGATGCGGTCGCTCCTCCGAAACCCCCCTCTTAAATGGTGATACATTGGGAAACAAATACATTTTTTTACCTCCCCTTTTCTCGATCTGCTGTTGGCTTGCTGCTGCCGCGCAATGATTCGAACATTTAAAAACCTGTACAGCAGCTTTCTTTTTGGCTCACTGCCTTGTCTCGTGGGACGTTAAAGTGTCTCCAAGAAAATCACGTCTCGTCTCCTTCCATGCCTTCCAAGATTTTGTTTATAATAGAGAGATTTGCATACGTTTTGGTTACACAATGAAGAAGTACCAACACTTTTTCTATATGGTCCCCCCCATTTCAGGACACCGTAATCTTTGGAACAATTGGTGTCAAGGGTGTTTGTGATTCCTCATTGCTACATTAGTGGAGGCATAAGATACCTTGGCTTGCTTCTACCCTTTAGCGTCTGCAGCTGTCATTGTTCAACAAGGACGTGAGCTGTACCAATGAAAGTCAAAGAAGCCAATAAGAGAATGATAAACAAGAATAAAACCACTAGAGATATCAATAAAACCTTAGGATTTCCAAAATTGTCTCTCTGGAATATCATTAAGAAGAAACAATGCATTGGTGAGCTCAGTGATTACAAATACACTGGTTGGCCAAGGAATACTGCTGATGACAGACAAATACTCACTATGGTGAAGAAAAAGCCCTAAACACCAGTCCAAAAGGCCACAAACAGTCTTCAGAAGGCAGATGTGTGTGTGTCAGAGATGACTATCAGCAGAAGACTTCATGAACAGAAATACAGAAGACACACTGCAAAAGCAAACCAATAGTTAGCCATGAAAACAGGATGGCCAGATTACTGTTGCCAAAAAGGACTTAAAAGAACCTGCAGAATGCTGGTAAAAGCTGAACTTGTATCAGAGTGTTGGCAAGAGCAAAGCGTCAAGACAAAAAGGAACTGCCCAAGATCAAAAGTAGACCATCTCATCTGTTAAACAAGGTGCTGGAGGTATGATGGCTGCTACAAGTACTGGCACACTTCTCTTCGTTGATGATGGAACTGCTGATGGTAGTCGCACAATGAAGTCTGAGGTGTATAGAAACATCTCATCTGCTGAAGTTTCAGTTAATGCCTTGTAAAATAAGACAGAAGAACGCAGAAAAAGGTTTGGGGTAGACACCCCGTATACTCGAAGATTCTCGCAAACTGAGCCAAAAATAAACAACAATATGTCTTTACAGATGTGAGTCCAGAGCAGAATTAAGTGGTTGGTAGGCAGAAAGAAAAGGGCACAATGGAAATGATGTCTTTGGCAGACCGGAAGCAGATGTGATGTGTCCTAGGAGGTAGGGTCTTCAGATTTGAATACAGTGCCAATCCCTGGTCTGGCAAAGAAACACATTTTATCAAGCCCATAAACTGTCTGCCATGCATAAACGTGTGACAGCCTCTGAACTCATTGGACAACGCTTCATCCTACAACAAGATAATGACCCCACACAGACTGCTAAGGCAGCAGATGGTATTTTCAAAGCTAAAAAATGATAAATTCCTGAATGACCAAGCCAGTCACCCGATTTAAAATAGAGCTGAAGATGGCTACACGAGAGGCTTGGTAGAGCATCACCACAGTAGATCCTCAGCACCTGGTGATGTCTATGAATCACAGACTTGGCAGTCATGGCATGCAGGGGATTGTTTGACAAAGTACTAAATATGACTGCTTTGATAGGCCCACCATTACTATATCCCCAACATTATGGTGCCTTGAAAAATGTGGACCATGAATAAAAAGTGTTGTTATTTCTACATTGTGGGGCCATAATGTATGCATATACCCTTAAATTAAAATGTGCAATGTGTACTTTCATGTCTGAATTGTTTGATTTGTGATTTTAAACTGTGGAGAAGATGGGTAAATCAAGGAACAATGTGTCCCATATATTAAGCATTTTCAGTGTTTCTGAATATTTTGTGACCTCATTTTTTGATTGATTCTATTTTGAGTGATCTCATTGGTCTCCGATTCTTCTTCTGAAAACAGCTCGAAAAGTGTCATGTAATTGAATTAAGAATTTGGACTCAGACAATGAGGAGATTTCTAGCAACTGTTGAACTGTCAGAATAGACACAATGTATTGTAGGTTAAAGCTAGTGTGCATATGTAAATTGTTTTATTAAGATTAACTTAACTATAAAAAAACTTATACCTGGAGAAAAACCCACACATTGGAGAAGAACATGTAAATCTCCAGTAGGCATTGCCCAGGGTGACATTCAAACGAGGTGTTTCTGAAGCTCTGCATTTTGTTAACTTGCTTTCTGTTCTTAATTAGAATTGTCATTTTGTCTTATTGGTTTACACACTTTGTATATTGTTCTTATCACAAATTCAAAGAAACCTATTTTTGACATTTTTGGGCTCAGAGTTATCAGCTTTGTTTGATGTTCCTTTGGAAATGAGGTGTGGTATTAAAATGTTTACATGAGATAGATGGAGGCACCACAATAAAGCTTTCCTCATGTTAAAATACCAATGGGTATGGGCAGCTTGCTATGAGGTGATAAGATGACAGACAGAAATGTATTTCGTCTCTCTATATATAAAGTCCAGCGTCTATCTGTCTCTCTGTATGTCTGTCCGCTTTTCACGAGAGAACTACTTAACACAGCGCTAGGGGGGTGCGAAGTAACAAAAAGGGGGGCGCGAAGATGTGAAAAAAAGAAAACAAGAATCAAAAATATGAAACAAATATCTGTTGAAACCAAAACAAATTAACTTAAACTACATTCTGATACTAGAACAATAAATATAGAGTTAGATAAATGTCGATAAAAGTTAAGTAGGTATAATAAAATATGCATCTACATTTCAAAAAAATGTTAGGGGGGCGCAATTAAAACTGTTATGAAAACTCAGGTCACAAATACTTAAAGGTTGAGAAACGCTGACTTAACAGATTTAGGTTTTTTTTCTATAATTTGTTTGAACATTCAGGTTGATTTTGCAACTTCTCTCATTGCACTAAGTATTACAGTTCGTTTGCGGCACTGATTTATTTGCGCAAATCCAAGAGCCGAGAGGAGGATGAGGTGGGACCTCAGGAGTAGGGAGCTGGGTAGGGCCCTCCTCATTCACACGCCAGCCTCCGTTCAAGTCGCTCTACTTCTCACCATGTGTTGGAGTGTACGTTGCCTCCTCTTAGCTAGTGATACCTGTTTGTTCAGCAGACATTATCAACTAGAGATTGTTAAAGAGTAACATTTGATGTTTCTGAAAGAGAGATCACAGCTACATATGTTTTAGAGGGTAGCTGCTCATTGGAATAGATATCACGGCCACTTGCTCTTCTCCCCATGCAGATGCTCTCCCATCAGAGCTGAACACGATCAGATACAGTGCCATCGTTTGACACCGGAGTGTACCTACCTTTTGCTTGGCCAGAGATACCTTGCCATTCTCTTTACATTTCTGGCAAAGACATCACAGCTACATTCTCTCCCCTGATAGCAAAACCAAAAATTCTGCATATCAAGAGGCCCTCGGATACAAAAAATATTTTAAATGTTTGTCCTGTTTCACTACTATGTGGGCAGATCCACAGGGGACAGCTAGTAGATACATATATCATACTGGTGGGATGGGTTCCCACTTCATTTGGGAACACATTTTATTTGCTTTTCCAGGTGAGGCTTCTGCGACCAAGCTTATTCAATCACAAGGTGGGTGAGAGGGAATTATTAAGGAAAATATTGAGCAGCACATGACAAGAAAAGGAGTTTTAATAAACAGCCAAAATGAGTTTAGACAAGGGAGGTCTTGCTTTACTAACATGCTAGAATTCTATGGAGACGCCAAGAAAAGACACAATTAGAATGGAGCACAAGAAATGATTTATCTTGATTTTCAAAAAGCATTTGATGAGGTCTCACTTGAAAGGGTGGGCATCAAACTAATAGGAGTGGGGTTTGTGGGTACAGTCTGTAGATGGATGCAAACTTGGCTCAGACACAGAGAGCTATGTCAATGTACAGAAGCCATTAATGTTAGGTTATATAGCACCCTGATGTGTAGAGTACAAGTCCAAATCGGTGATGCTCAAGCTTTATAATGCATTGGTGAGGCCTCATCTGGAGTACTGGGAGCAGTTTTGTTCTCCAGGTTACAAGCAAAGACATGCCAGAGCTAGATAAAGACCACAGAAGAGCAACAAGGCTGATTCCAGGGCTACAGGGGATTAGTTATGGATAAAGGTTGAAGGAGCTGAACCTTATGCTCTACTGAGCAAAACAATAGATAGATAGATAGATAGATAGATAGATAGATAGATAGATAGATAGATAGATAGATAGATAGATAGATAGATAGGAAAAGGCACTCTATACAGTAACTGATAGATAGATAGATAGATAGATAGATAGATAGATAGATAGGAAAGGCACTATATGATAGATAGATAGATAGATAGATAGATAACACCAGAAATCTAAAACCACAAAGGAGATTGAAATGGAAATGGTAAAAGAACTAAAGCATCAAAAAAAATGCTTACAAGACAATGATGAAAATGTACAAAAATAAAACAAAAGGCTATAAATAGCAGTTGGAGAGAAAACCTTCTGTCAGATGGCATTCAAATACAGTTCAGAAAAGCTGATCATTTCCTTCCTTTTTATAGGAAAAGAAGAGCTGGTATAGCGGCACAGCCTAGCGAATTACAGTAACATCATACACTCATGAAGTGTTTGCTCATCCGTACCTTACATGCACAAAGAAAAAGATGGGTGACAGGCACAGAGCTCTCCAGGGCAGGCAGCTGTGACACTGAAAGAGAGGACAGTAAGAAAAGTAAATGATACAAAGTATTTGAGAAAAGGTCACAAATGTACTCATCTAGCTAGTAACCTGTTTGTAGGTTGAAATGGTGCTAGGTCTATTTTGAATTAAAATATGTCAAATTGCTTTTCTGTATTTCACTGAATGTTGGAAAAATTGGCAAAAGTAAAGCAAACATGATCCATTTAAAATGGAAGAGTGACCATATAAAAAAGTGGGGGTTTTCTTCTTTCTTTGTGATATTTGTATGTAAAATGTAATTTAATTCTTTTTATCTTTTGCCAAGCCTTGTCTTGAACTTTGAATAGTTACCATGCATGATTAATCAAAGTCTAAAAACAGCAATTTTGCTGTCATTGTTCAAAGAGCAGGAAAGCGTTTGTCTGTGTTTAGAAAACAGTTTAAGAATTTTCAAAAATATAGTTAAAGTTAGAGCGGCATGGTGGTGCAGTGGGTAGCGCTGCTACCTCGCAGTTAGGAGACTTGAGTTCACTTCCTGGTTCCTCCCTGCGTGGAGTTTGCATGTTCTCCCGGTGTCTGTGTGGGTTTCCTCCCACAGTCCAAAGACATGCAGGTTAGGTGCATTGGTGATTCTAAATTGTGCTCTGCGGTGGGCTGGCACCCTGCCTGGGGTTTTCTTTTCTGCCTTGCACCCTGTGTTGGCTGAGATTGACTCCAGCAGACCCCCATGACCCTGTAGTTAGTATATGGCGGGTTGGATAATGGATGAATGGATGGATAGTTAAAGTTGCCTTCCACTACAATAAAACTGGAAAAATGTCCATCAATCCATTTTCTATATCTGCTTTTTTCTGATTGGTGGTTTGATCTTATCCGTGAAACAAGGTATACGAAAACCCTTCAGGCAAACACCACACTCACACACACACAATAGCCAGTTTAGGGTCTCCAATTCACTGGACGAAACACATTTTTCAAAAATTTTGCCTCCTGAAAAAAAATGTGTTGATTATGATTAACAGCTTCAAGCTGAAAACAAATCTAATTTGGAGATGCATGCAATTTACACTTTTATTGAATTTAGTGTTTAAACACTTCATGGTGTTGACCCACTGCCTTAGTTCAACTGAGATAAAACATTTCTTGCTGCTTATTTTCATTTGTACTCAGTATCTGAAGCTTCTCGTTTCAGAGTCCAACAATAGTTGAATCGAGCAGCATTGACTGATTCCGCTTTCTCTGATACAAGTGAAACCTTTCACCGTGCACATCACTAACTGCACTGAGATTAGCAGGGAAGAAGTCAAAGAGTGAATGCAGAAACTTCATCTTTAACAACATGTCTCACCTCATGGGTTTGTATGCTGGAATCATGTTGTCGACCAGCTGGACACAGTTTGGCACCTTCTAGTTGACAAGAACATTCCCAGTATCATCTTTGAATGCCTTCCATAAGATATCCTCTGGCCCCACTAGCAGATCTTCACTTGTCATTGATGATGTGTGTGATTTGTGGAAATGCCCTCCTTAATCTTGGAATCAGTTATTGAAATCCTTCACCTTCCGAGTTTATCACTTTCATTAAATTTTTCACCAGTCCAAGTTTTTAGTTCTTTTTAATGTGTTGAGACTCTAACATGGTGCCCACTCTTAAATGAAACGACGGTGGTGGCTATGTGGCTAAGGATCTGTACTGGGATCTGGAAGGTTGCTGGTTCAAATCCCATTACCCTTAAACAAGGCCCTTAACCTGAAAATTGCTCTGGGGTGCTCTACAATGGCTGACCCTGTGTTCTGACCTCTAAAGGTCATGGGACCCCTCGGGAATTGACAAAGTATATCAAATCAAAATATATGAGCTGCATTCCTAGCAGTAGATCATCACAGATCTTCTAGCTGTGTTGTACTGTATATGAATACTTATAATATGAAAGAGGATCACAAAAATTGGTGAGTTCAATAAAACTATAGGTGATAGAAAAAAGTAAAGTTGATTTTATGCTCAGTGGGCAAAAAACCATAAGGTACACCCAAATGTGTTCAAGAATTAAAATGTTTGCTGTCCAGTGTTATTCTAAAAGCACATCTTTGAATAGCTCAGATGAAACCTTAGCAAAATGTGTAAATGCTTATAGTGAAATCCTCCAGACAGGAAGTGAACAGGTTAGAGAAGTGTAGATTAACTTTCAGTCACTTTATGAAATCTGTCATCTTGTGAAGTGTTTAACAACAAGGAAGATCCAAGCCTAGGAAAGAAGCAATAACAGTTTGCAAAAGACAGTTGGGAGCACCTAACATTGAGTGTCATATGCTGCAGGCATCATGTAGCACATTCATACACATACATGAGGAGACACCTCTAGCTCTGTGGTACCCAAGTGTAGTCACTATAGGCGCTTTTCCACTGCATAGTACGGCACAGTACGGTTCAGTACAGCTCACCTTGGTTCGGCTCAGTTCGCTCGGTTTTGCTTTGACTGCAGTTTAGTACCGCTTTAGAGTGGGGGGATTATTCCGTGTCGTTATAGTTGCGCGCCTCTACTGCCGTGACACCGTGGAACTTTTACAACAACACGCAGACAACGACAACACTTTAGCTCGACGACGCGCAAGGGTAAGCATCTAAAAAAAGCACATCACTAGCTAACTTTTATCACTGTTGCAAAGCATAAAATGAACTTAACTGCCAGTGTAACATTAAAATGCTGATTCTGTATATTACAGATATTCCACATTTTGCAAAAAAGTCGCCGCAACAGACCATCTGTTTGGACATTTAACCGTGCTTCAGAGTGGTGGGATGTGATTGTTCCCGGTTTTACAAACACTCAGTGGCTGGAGAACTTTCGAATGTCTGAAGAAACATTCATCCACTTATGCAACAAACTGCGTCCAGCGATGGAGAGACGGGACACAAACTTCCGCGTGTGTGTACCTTTAAAGAAAAGAATGGCCAGTGAGGCAGTAATGACGATTTTCTCCGGCCAATCAGTGACCAGCAGAGTTTACACGTCACGTTTTGGTAACGGTTCGGCGCGCTTGGAACCTCGGCTGAGGTGGTACTAAAAAAAGGACCAGGTACCAGGTACTGTTCCCAGTGGAAAACGCCCCAAAAGTGAGCTGAACTGAACCGTGTCGTGCCGTACTGTGCAGTGGAAAAGCGCCAATTGAGGAGAATAACCTGCCCCAGTACACCATGTCACTCTCAGATCAAGGAAATGTTTTCATTTATCTAATTGGCAACCTACTTAATCCAATTCAGAGTTGTGTGGGGTCAGTTCCTAATCTTTCAGTACTTGGTGCAAGTCAGGAGGCACCAATCGATGTTAAATAAACCCAGAAAATGTGCTACAGAGAAGGAGTCTGCAATTCTCGTTTCCCTAGAAAATGGAAAAGGTGACTGATGCTTTTCACAAAGACAATAAAGAAGGGGGCAGTCATAAACCAATTTAAACAGGTGTGATATGGCAAAAGTGACCCTGAGAGCAAACATTGATATTTAAGAGGCCAGCTGCTTTGCTTGTTTTGAAGGCACTGGGACAAAAACACATATTGCCATTTCCATTCACTTAGTGAGTGTGGGTGTAAATAAGGCCTCCACATTTTAGACGGTGTAAGGAATCTCCATGGCAACGCTTAATCACTGACATTTAAGCCTGTGGCACAGATAAGATGAGCTGACTGACTTTAACCAATTTGTGACAATGCTAAATGTCTAACACGACTTCCTGCCTTTCAGAGGCAGTCTGACATGTGGGTGGCTTTTAAAAGCAGCAGTTTTTATTTCATGATCTATTGTAGTTTGCTTTACCCATTTTCTTTTATCAAACATAGACCTTTGTAATCAAAGATAGAGGTTTTAGCTCAGTCAGGGAATAAATAGCCTATTATGATGTGAATTAAAAAAGATGGAGTAGATGAAGCTTTGTCCTTTAGACTTATTATATCTCTTAAGAAGTCTACTGTCACATGTCTCAGTCTAACAGGAACCCCCACAGTGGTGGTTTATACTTCATCATCATCTTCATCTTGTTTTGTTCTTCTTTATTTTTTGCCACACTCTCAATCTGTTTGTTTCCATTTAACTGAGTGTCATTCCACTTTTCTGGCAGCCTGTTAAATTAGCAGTCCTACCGCTGAACTCTATCAACCCCCAATCAGACTAAACAGTAATTCAATTCACTAAAGAAAAGAGCACATTAACACATCAATAAAGCAATAAATAGAAATAACAGGGTTTAAATTAACCAATTAAACCCATCTCTATATATAATAATTAAGACTGAGTGTTCTGTGAATATAACATTTTTTGAAGTGCTTAATGCCCTGTCCTGAAATGCCTGCTAGAAGATAATTTCTGCAGTATGTTCTGCCCAAGATAAAACAATAAAAGAGTAAAGAAGAATGATTTCCTTTATGTTGCAGCACAGTGCATAGTATAGTTAGAACTGCAGAGAACTGAGTTCAATTTCTGACTAATCACTCTCTTTGTTTTTCACAGACATCTTGCATCATTTGTTGTGTGCTGTCTCCTCCAAATGATCCCATGCTGTTCTGGTATTTAATGCATATTTACAATAACAAGACTAATTTTCGGAATTAGTGCTGTTGCAGTGTAACCCAGCCACTGGGGATGCACAGACCAGTGTGTTTCTTTGTGCCGGTCACAAGCCTGGATAAATGGGGAGGGTTATGTCAGGAAGGGCATCTGGTGTAAAATTTTGCCAGATCAACATGCAGACAACAATACAGATTTCCATACTGGATCAATCAAGACCCAGGTTAACAACGACCGCCACCAGTACTGTAAGCCAACAGGGTACTGGTGGAAATTGGGCTACTGTTGGCCAAGAAGGAGAACAAGAGGAGAGAGACATGCCCGGAGGAAAGAGGAGAGAAGGAAAGTAAAGAGAGTGGAAGTGAGGGTAGGAACTTTGAATGTTGGCAGTATGACTGGTAAGGGTAGAGAGTTAGCAGATATGATGAAGAGAAGGAAGGTTGATATATTGTGCATGCAAGAGACTAAACGGAAAGAAAGTAATGCCAGGTGGATCAGAGGTGGTTTCAAATTGTTCTATCATGGCGTGGAGGGTAGGAGAAATGGGGTAGCAGTTATTCTGAAAGAACAGTCTGTCAAGAGTGTTTTGGAGGTGAAAAGAGTGTCAGACTGAGTACTAATTATGAAGCTGAAAATTGAAGATGTGATGATGAATGTTGTTAGTGCATATGCCCTGCAAGTTGGGTGTGAGATGGATGAGGAAGAAGATTTCTGGAGTGAGTTGGATGAAGTGATGGACAGTGTACCCAAGGGACAGAAAGTGGTGATTGGAGTGGATTTCAATGGACATGTTGGTGAAGGGAACAAGAGGAGACAAGAAGGTGATGGGTAGGTATGGTGTCCATGAGAGGAACGAAGAGGGTCAGATGATTGTGGATTTTGCAAAAAGGATGGACATGACTGTGGTGAATATGTATTTTAAGAAGAGGGAGAAACACGGTGACATAAAGAGTAGAGAAAGATGCACACAGGTAGATTACATCCTATGCAGAAGAGTCAATCTGAAGGAGATTAAAGACTGGAAAGTGTTGGCAGGGAAAAGTGCAGTTTGGCAGCATAGGATGGTCGTCTGTAGGATGACGTTGGAGATCAAGAAGAGGAAGAGAGTGAGGGCAGAGCCAAGGATCAAATGGTGGAAGTCGAAAAAGGAAGACTGCAAGGTTGAGTTTAGGGAGAAGGTAAGACAGGCACTGGGTGGCAATGAAGAGTTACAATACAGCTGGGAAGCTACAGCAGATGTACTAAGGGTGACAGAAAGAAGGGTGCTTGGTGTGACATCTGGACAGAGGAAAGAGGAAAAGGAAACCTGGTTGTGGAATGGGGAAGTACAGGAGAGTATACAGAGGAAGAGGATGATGAAGAAGAAGTGGGATAGTCAGAGAGATGCAGAAAGTAAACAAGAGTACAAGGAGATAAGGTGCAAGGTGAAGAAAGAGGTGGCGAAGGCTAAAGAAAAGGCGTATGATGAGTTGTATGAGAGGTTGGACACTAAGGAGGGAAAAAAAGACCTGTACTGATTGGCTAGATAGAGGGACTGAGCTAGGAAAGATGGGCAGCAGGTTAGGGTGATAAAGGATCAAGATGGAAATGTATTCACAAGAGAGGAGAGTGTGTTGAGCAGATGGAAAAAGTACTTTGAAAGGCTGATGAATGAAGAGAATGAGAGAGAGGTTGGATTATGTGGAGGTAGCGAACCAGGAAGTGCAACAGATTAGCAAAGAAGAAGTAAGGACAGCTATGAAGAGGATGAAGAATGGAAAGGCTGTTGGTCCAGATGACATACCTATAGAAGCATGGAGGTGTTTAGGAGAGATGGCAGTGGAGTTTTTAACCAGATTGTTTAATGGAATCTTGGAAAGTGAGAGGATGCCTGAGGAGTGGAGAAGAAGTGTACTGGTGCCGATATTTAAGAATAAGGGGGGTGTGCAGACCTGTAGTAATGACAGGGGGATAAAACTGATGAGCCACAGCATGAAGTTATGGGAAAGAGTAGTGGAAGCTAGGTTAAGAAGTGAGGTGATGATTAATGAGCAGCAGTTTGGCTTCATGCCAAGAAAGAGCACCACAGATGCAATGTTTGATGGAGAAGTATAGAGAAGGCCAAAAGGAGTTGTATTGTGTCTTTGTGAACCTGGAGAAGGCATATGACAGGGTGCTTTGAGAGGAGTTGTGGTATTGTATGAGGAAGTTGGGAGTGGCAGAGAAGTACATAAGAGTTGTACAGTATATGTACGAGGGAAGTGTGACAGTGGTAAGGTCTGCGGTAGGAGTGACAGATGCATTCAACATAGAGGTGGAATTACATCAGGGATCAGCTCTGAGCCCTTTCTTATTTGAAATGGTGATGGACAGGTTGACAGACGAGATTAGACAGGAGTCCCCTTGGACTATGATGTTTGCGGATGACATTGTGATCTGTAGCGATAGTAGGGAGCAGGTTGAGGAGACCCTGGAGAGGTGGAGATATGCTCTAGAGAGGACAGGAATACATGTGTGTAAATGAGAGGGAGGTCAGTGGAATGATGAGGATGCAGGGAGTAGAGTTGCCGAAGGTGGATGAGTTTAAATACTTGGGATCAACAGTACAGAGTAATGGGGATTGTGGAAGAGAGGTGAAAAGAGAGTGCAGGCAGGGTGGAATGGGTGGAGAAGAGTGTCAGGAGTGATTTGTGACAGACGGATATCAGCAAGAGTGAAAGGGAAGGTCTACATGATGGTAGTCAGAACCAGGTATGTTATATGGGTTGGAGACAGTGGCACTGACCAGAAAGCAGGAGACAGAGCTGGAGGTGGCAGAGTTCAAGATGTTAAGATTTGCATTGGGTGTGACGAGGATGGATAAGATTAGAAATGAGTACATTAGAGGGTCAGCTCAAGTTCAACGGTTGGGAGACAAAGTCAGAGAGGTGAGATTGTGTTGGTTTAGACATGTGCATAGGACAGATGCTATGCATACTGGGAGAAGGATGCTAAGGATAGAGCTGCCAGGCAAGAGGAAAAGAGGAAGGCCTAAGAGTAGGTTTATGGATGTGGTGAGAGAAAACATGCAGGTGATGGGTGTAACAGAGCAAGATATAGAGGACAGAACGATATGGAAGAAGATGGCAACCCCTAACAGGAACAGCCAAAAGAAGAAGAAGATTTGGACTGAAATATGGTGTGATAATAATCAAATACATTAAACTCAATACCACAAAAAAGACAAGTTATGCATGGAAATATTTGTATTGTCTAAAAAAAAATAGAGAAATACTAATCAACATATATTTAACCATTCATCTTCAGTATAATGTTGCAGAGTCTGTGTCCCTAATTAAGAAATCGCCTGGCTGTTTTTTTAGAAAATGCTCAATGAAAGATGTTGCCAGTTTGTTTCATGCTCTGTTTCTTCAGCGTATTGTGGAGGTATCTTTGCAGATGTCTTCCAGATGTGATATGAGATCTTTCACAATATGTATTATATAGAGCTTGTGCACTACTGAAGTTTTCACTGCAATGAGACATTCTTTATTAATATATTCCAGCCTCTAACTGGATATTTGTCGCTGTGGTGACTGTTAGATTAATTCGGTTATTAAGAAAAATTTGGATACAATGAATGACAAATCTCAGCTCTTCTGTATTATCTACATAATGAAGAAATTAGGAAAACCAGATTAAGACCTCCAAAGCCCCCAGGGTGTCACAAAAATATATTTACACTCTATGAACATCCATCCATCCATCCATTATCCAATCCGCTATATCCTAACTACAGGGTCACAGGGGTCTGCCCGTGCCAATCCCAGCCAACACAGGGCACAAGGCAGGAAACAAACCCCGGGCAGGAAGCCAGCCCACCAAAGCTCTATGAACATCACATATAAAGATAAATTTAGTCAGGCTAGCAGTTTCTCTTGGAGATGTGAATGAGTGGTCACTCATACATTACTTCTTTCCCCCGCAGAGATTTGAGTACAATATTTCTCATACATTTTATTGAATGTATGAGGGTGGTCCTCCTCAAAGATTGAATTGAGTAATCACTTGTATACTACAATGAGGCAAAATGATATGAGAATAAGAACAAAGTGGGAGAGACATCTAACAAAAAGTACTGGAAAGTAAGGTGAAGGGGTATGGACATGATATGAGGAAAGACAATGAATATTTGGGCAAAAGAGTGATGGGAATGGAAGTACAGGGTTAGAGAAATCAAGGGAGGTCAAAGCAAAATGGATGGATAAAGTAATAGAAGATCTGAAAGAAAAGGGCTTGACTGGTGAAGAGGTGCAGGACTGAGCTGTTTGGAGAACATCAGCCCCACATAGTAGTGAGAAAAGATGAAGAGGAGGAGGATGAAGAAGAAGAAGAGTAGAAGAAGTACCATTTAACCAATGGCTAGGACTCTTTCAAGAAACTTTAGAATCAGGCAATGAATCCTCCGAGGTACAAAGGCAGACATGGCTCACCCAAAATCAACAGCAAATAGTGTTTCAGCCATTAAGACAATATTACAACAACTTCCCTTACAACCCTTAACTTTCTGCTATTTTGAACCCTGATGGCAACTAGAAAGTGCTAGCAGTTCCTTGAGATAAGGTCTATTATTCATCTCTTGTCATCTGAATAGATTGAGCTGAAGACATGTGGACATCGAAAACTGCTTAACAGGCCAATACTGTATCTCAGCCTGCTGCAGTGACATTGTTCTGGAAAGGTTTCATTGTTAAAAATGTATCAAAGACATGCATGGTCTTATTCATTTATCATGTTAAACCTGAAATCGCCCTCAGTACAAATAAAGTAAATACTTTAAATAGACAATGACAAAGCATAAGATCTGAGACTGCGGCCTCTGTCTAATTAACATCTGATATGATATGAGAATAAGAACAAAGTATTTTGTGCCACTGTATTGTATTTTGCAGGTGGCAATGATAGATTGGCCAGCTAGCTCTGTGAAGAGGATTTCTTTAGTTCTGTTTTATGTGTTGTATTTACCCCATTTTTTGACACCCATTGCATACCCATCGTACCTGAAGGGGGGTCTCTCTCTGAATTTCCCTTCCTTAGATTTATTCCATTTTTTTCTTACCAGATTTTTTGAGAGTTCTTTCTTGTCCTCTTAGAGAGTCAATTCTGCAGGCTGTCAAAAAACATGGCCTGTTAAACCCACTGACGCATTCTTTGTGTGATTTTGGGCATAACAAGAAACAAATTGTTGTTGTAGCGTGGAAGAGCATGAGGCAACAACTGAAACTGAATAATCCTGGTATAACTTTGTTCTCACATTCACCAAGGTTCCTTTGCGGCCAGGGCCTTAAGGTGCACACCACCTAAGTTACCCTGATAGTAGATTCACCCTTGAGTTACAGAGAGACAATTACATTTCAGATAGGATTCTACTAACTTGTACTTTTTGTATCGTGATTTCTGGACCTTTTCATACCCTCAAAGTGAATAAAGTTGTCAATAATAACAGCTAATTTAATGTAGTTTAACAATTGCAACCATTTTTATTAAGTTTACGCGAGGATGTACTTTTTCCCCGTGCTCTGTCCCTTTAAATCTAGAGGAATATGTAGTGGCACATCGTTAATTGAGAGACGGAAAGGCATTATTTGTCAACAAGCAAACTGAGGGGAAACGAAACATGAAACCATATCAAGAGTAGCTGCAGATTCGTTAGACATGGGACTGATCTTGTTCTGCTGTTCCTTGAGACAGCACATAGTCCTCTGCTACTGCACTACTTAGTCTCATCTTGATCCGCTGCTAATGCAGTATTATCTCAGATACACAGTAACTGACCCCACATGTCCTATTTCTGAAAGATACAAATGTGAGGTTAAATGATGATTTTATGTGACCCAGTGTTTTATCTCTGGTGGATGGTCACTCAGTTACAGGGTGTTGCTGCCATGATTAGCTCCCATGACCCTGTAACAGAACATGGCGGTTCAGAGAGCGTTTGGATTCTCTTTTTTTAAACAGAAAAGTAGTGTTTTACAGAATAGAGAAGATCAATATTTCTTAGATCTTAACATTTATTTCAGCAAAGATGCAATCAACACTTCCGAAACCTAAAAAGCAAGTCAATTCAAATTAAAGGCCATTAATTAAGAAATTGGCTGAGACATAAACAGCAGCCAATGTGGCTTCCAGGATCTGAGCTTGACACCCCGGACTAGATGAATGGATGTCTGTGAATGTGCCATATGATGAAATGATCCAGGGTTGATTCCTACCTGCTGATTTGTTGTGCGGGCTTCATGTAAATGGAAATGAACAGCTGGATGGAAGAATAGGTCTAAACTCCATCAGTATTATGTTGCTGCAGCTCAGGAAATACAAAGTAATGTATTATAAACATCAATACCATTTAACCAATGGAGAAGGTTTATGATACCAGTGCCACATCAAGTGTTCTGGAGGTGCATGAGAGAGAAAGGAGTTCCAGAGAAGTATGTGAGGCTTGTCCAGGATTTGTATAAGGGACTGAGGACTTGGGGTAATAGCGGTGTTGGGGTAACAGTCACAATCCCAGTTAAAGGGATTCTCCTCCAGGGGTCTTCTTTAAGTCCTTACCTCTTTGACCTAATTATGGATGTGTTGAATCGTGAAAAAAAAGACTGATCCTCCTGGCGCAGGCTTTTTTGTCGATGACATTCTGTTGTGTAACAGCAGAAAAATGGAAGTAGAACGAAAACTGGAAGAATGGAGAAGGGCTTTGGAAGAGAGAGAACTGATAAATAGGAAAATGACAGAATATAGGAGGTTTAATAATGATCAAGATTCAGAAGTTAGCCTGCAGCGAGGCCTACTGAAAAGAGTGGATAGGTGTAAATATTTACAATCAATAGTAGTCCAAGATCGAGAATTAGATGCAGAGATAACCCATTGAGGGCACCGTGGATTGTAAGATGCTGTCAGGAGCATTGAGTGATCAAAGAATCAAGGATTAAAGTTAAGGTTTTTAAGACTGTGATAAGACCAGCAATGACGTATGGAGCTGAGACATGGTCAGTAAAGTAATAAGATACGTGTGGCAGAAATAAGAATGTCAAGATGGATGTGTGGAGTTACAAAAAAGGACAGAATAAGAAATGAGAGAGGTACAACAAAAGTGGGAGAGACATCTAACAAAAAGTACTGGAAAGTAAGGCGAAGGGGTATGGACATGATATGAGGAAAGACAATGAATATTTGGGCAAAAGAGTGATGGGAATGAAAGTACAGGGTTAGAGAAATCAAGGGAGGTCAAAGCAAACATGGATGGATAAAGTAATAGAAGATCTGAAAAAAAAGGGCTTGACTGGTGAAGAGGTGCAGGACTGAGCTGTTTGGAGAACATCAGCCCCACATAGTAGTGAGAAAAGATGAAGAGGAGGAGGATGAAGAAGAAGAAGAGTAGAAGAAGTACCATTTAACCAATGGCTAGGACTCTTTCAAGAAACTTTAGAATCAGGCAATGAATCCTCCAAGGTACAAAGGCAGACATGACTCACCCAAAATCAACAGCAAATAGTGTTTCAGCCATTAAGACAATATTACAACAACTTCCCTTAGAACCCTTAACTTTCTGCTATTTTGAACCCTGATGGCAACTAGAAAGTGCTAGCAGTTCCTTGAGATAAGGTCTATTATTCATCTCTTGTCATCTGAATAGATTGAGCTGAAGACATGTGGACATCGAAAACTGCTTAACAGGCCAATACTGTATCTCAGCCTGCTGCAGTGACATTGTTCTGGAAAGGTTTCATTGTTAAAAATGTATCAAAGACATGCATGGTCTTATTCATTTATCATGTTAAGCCTGAAATCGCCCTCAGTACAAATAAAGTAAATACTTTAAATAGACAATGACAAAGCATAAGATCTGAGACTGCGGCCTCTGTCTAATTAACATCTGAATCATTGAAAATTGAAAAAAGCATTTTATAACATTTGACTGAATTATGTCTTTGCTGGTAAAGAGGTTTGAACTGACGAGCTAGTATTGATTACCATTTATTTTAAACAGAGTCGAAAATACTCAGTAAATAAAGAAGAATGTTGAGCCATCTTTATGAATGAAATTCAAACATGGAAGCCCTTTATTTATGGGACCCCCAAATGCTTTGTTTAATACAGCATGGCAGACTGAAGACATTCTAACAGAAAGCTTTCTGTATTCAGATCGGTTCATTTACATATAATGACTAGAAAGCAATTCTGTCACACCAATCAGTATGCATATAAATAGTATAGTCCTGAAGAACCCCTCTTCTGTTCAGTATTATTTGAAGTCCTAAAAAAGTTCATTATTAAGAGTCATGGGTGAAAGAAATAAGACTTCTTCTATGTAAAATGTTATCATAGAACAAAATATAAAGTTAAATAAATTATCTAATTTTCTAATTTACATGTGCTGGAACAAAGGAAGTCAGGATGTCCTAGCTTAACAGATAGTTTAACAGATAGGCAGTTTCAATCACTTTTTTTTATTCATTTTTCTTACACTTTCTATAGAGAATGCCATTCCATATCATTTTTACAGGTGGGGGACAGCCGCATTAAGCTGTTTGCTCAGGGCGACAGGGTGAATCAGATGTGGGGATCAAATCATTGACTGTGTGTTTTGACGTTCTGGGCCTTGGGCACTAGGCCACACAGTATGCTGACCTAGACTGGTATAATATGGTCTAATCGCAGGACTCATGATTTCACTGTTCCAGGTGAATTTCATATTCGGTGGCTCTCGTTTTATCTCCAAGCCCTTTCACTTCCTTCCCTGAAGCAACACCTTCTCCAGTCCAAGACAAATAACTGCAAATACTGTACATTCGTCATCATCTCTGCAAAGGAACTTCAATAAAGACAAATGGAAAATTAAATAAAAAGTAAGATAAAGGATGACATAGTTTTTTATAATCACTAGCATTTTCCAAGATCTGGATACAGTAGAAATGAAATAAAATAAAGACAACTCAAACATACAAGTTATGGAATGCAGGTTTATCACTGGGTTCTCACAAACATATGGTGCAGAAGAGCAAATAAGGGACAGCTTGGTCCCAAATGGATCTCTGCACCTGTCCACCATGTCTCAAATGGCACCCACCAATGATCCCTAACACATTAAACCTTTGTAACACTGGAGTATCATCACTTTAAGGAGAAATACATACATACATGAGTTTAGTGGCTCTGCACAATTCTCTCAGAAAACCATAAACACTAAATGTCTAAACCTGCAGTTCCTTTTTTACAGAGTAGGACTGGTGTTAGGACAACACATCATCATCATTGGAATAAAGCTCAACTGTCTCACAATGGGTTAAACCCAGCTTACATTTCCTATCAGCCCATGAACAATCCAGTGCTTATCAAATGGTTCTTCACAATGATAGAGCTGACATCACAGGGCCAAAAACTAAAATCACTATGATCACTTACAGTAGACAGCACATGTCATTTATCCCTGTGATGATTGTTTCCTGATACCTCCTTTTTAAAATCCATATGGAAAATCAAGATCAAGTGAGCTTTACCCTTTGGCTTAATGAGAAAACATAAGACTAGTTATTCTCCTCTTCTTACTGACTAATTGCTAATTATGAAAGGTATACACTATGAGCTTGAGTTGCAAACTCCCAAGTGCTTTTTGAATTGGCACAAAATGGCATGTAAGTTGTTAAAGGTCATAATATCACTACTCATAAGTTATGAGATAAATTCTAACCCAATCCGAGTAGCTTACAGGTACTTGATGTTTTTTTGACATGGCACTCTATCATAAGCCTTATTTAAATCAAACAACAGTATAAGTAAGCCCTTCTGTTTTTCTCGATAGTTCTCTATGAGTTGCCTCAATGCAAATATGGCATCAGTTATTCCACTCCCTGGCATAAAACTCCTCTATGGTGATCTTTTCCCTACACCTTCCCTCTATAACTCTTTCCCAAAATATAACTATATGTGACATCAGCTTTTCCCTCTATATTTTCCATCATCCTGAATATCTCCATTCTGCATATAAATGGGTGCAATCACACGGTTCCTCCACTTCTCTGGTATTCTTGCCTGTTCATAGATCTTCTGCATTCGATCCCACAACACAGCTACTCCCTCCTCTCCTAAACCTCTGCTGGTGTTTCATCCAGTCCTGTTGCCTTCCCATTTTTCATTCTTTTCAGTGTCCCCTTTATTTCCTTTCTCCTTATTCATAGTACTACCCTTTCATTTGGGACTCCATCCCCAAATATTACCCTTGGATTTTCTTCATTCAACAGCTTTTCAAAGTACTTCTTCCATCTATTCTTGATCCTATCACGCTCAATCAAGACCACAACTTGCTCATGTTTTATTTGCTTTGTCTGATATAAAATCCTTCCCAGCCTTGTCCCTAGCCTTCTCTCTCCCTCTTTTGTCTCCAATTTTTCAAACACCTCCTCCAAAGCCTGAGCCATGGCTCTTGCTACTGCCCTCTTTGCCTTCTTATTTGTCTGCTTATATATTTCTGTGGGCGGCACGGTGGCGCAGTGGTAGCGCTGCTGCCTCGCAGTTAGGAGACCCAGGTTCGCTTCCCGGGTCCTCCCTGCGTGGAGTTTGCATGTTCTCCCCGTGTCTGCGTGGGTTTCCTCCCACAATCCAAAGATATGCAGGTTAGGTGGATTGGCGATTCTAAATTGGCCCTAGTGTGTGCTTGGTGTGTGGGTGTGTTTGTGTGCATCCTGCGGTGGGTTGGCACCCTGCCCTGGATTGGTTCGTGCCCTGTGTTGGCTGGGATTGGCTCCAGCAGACCCCCGTGACCCTGTATTCGGATTCAGTGGGTTAGAAAATGGATGGATATATTTCTGTTTTTTCCTCCCTACCTGATTGGTACCACTTTGTCTTCTTTGCCTCCTTCTTAGCCTTTATCACATCCTGGACCTCTCTGTTCCACCACCATGTTGTGACGATGTGGGTTCTGGCTCCACACTCCCTTTGCTTTTGGAAGCACATGAACCCAACACCGTCGATAATGTTACCGAGTGAGCTAGTCAGTGGAGGCAAATAAACACTTGAGCAAGGGGTGGTGCAAAAAGTGCAACAGTGCTTTTATTAAAATCAACAAAAAAACAGTGTTCCATAAATAGTGCAGATCTTCAAAATTCATTAAATAAATAATCCATAAAAAAGAACACGTGGAGGTTAAAAATCAATAAATAGAAAAAAAAACACATCCTTAAAAACGAGAGGTTAAAATCTTCTTTTAGGAAGCAGTCTTAAAACCAACAACAAATCTGGTGCTCTTCTGTTAGCGTCTCACCTGCTAATCCCGTTTGGGCATCGCAGCAGGCAAGACGCTCTCTGCAGCTGCCCTCCTGAAACACACGCACGAGACTGGAGACCTCCCGATCCCTGGCTTCAGTATGGCACTCATCCCAGTCCCGGAGAACTTGGTTTCCCACAATGGCCAGGTCGCTCACGTTGGGGATTCCCACCACCAAGTCTCCCGACTTCCGCTGCCTTTCCATGGCCTCTCTGCGGCCAGTCGCCTTCCCTGGTCACTCCTGCTACCTGATCGCTCAGCGGGAGCGACATCAACACAAACACCTGGGTGTCGGCCTAACACCCAGCTTCCATACAGCTGCCCTCGAACGCGCACTCTCCACACGCACGCACCGCCTGCTTCCACACTCCCTGTAACCTCCGTCCTTTTTCCTCATCTCCGATCGTTTCCTTTTTTTTTCTCTCTCCATTTTTTTACACCAAACGTTTCTTTTTCCCCCTAAAACCGACTCGCGCTTCTTTTTAAAATGACGAGGGCCACAGCAGCTGCAGCATTAGCCACGGGACAATCATGAATGTGGGAAGTTCATCACCTGTGCACTAGGGGAGAAACGCCACACCCTACGGATCGTCCCGAGGCCCACTATATAACGTCGCCCTCGCTAAGCCGCGAGCACATCGATTATTTGTTAAAAATGGCCTGTGCTCAGTGAGCTGTGGACCCTTAACACCACACATGTCTGTTTTTTCCCCAGGTAGTTTCCTTTATGTCGTCCTACTCAACACCTCTTCACTTGATCTCAATAAGTGTTTGCTATTCTTCTTCCACCATTTCTCCACACTCTAAAATGACTGGACTTCATCTAAAACTTTCCGCCTAAATCCTTTCTCATTCAAACTCTACCACTGTATCATTGGCACTGCATGCTCTGGTTTTATTATCCTGTGCATTCTAATCTCCCAGTCCATCACCACCACTTTATACTGCACTGTCACACTTTCTCCATTTATGACCTTGCATTTCTTTATCTCTTTAAAATGAGACCTTCTACACATTAGAAATTATATTTGACTTTTCCTTCCTCTGCTACTGTAAGTCACAACCTGATTTACTTTCTTTTCAAATTATGTGTTAACTATTACCAAATTAAATGCTATGGCAAAATCTACAATCCTCTCGCCTTCCTGTTTGCTTTCCCCTATTCCCCATCCACCATGTTCCCTTTCTATCATGTCTCTGCTGTTTCCAAGTCAAGAGGTCTAGAGGTGCATGAGGAAGAAACCAGAGAAATATGTGAGGCTTGTCCAGGGTACAGCATGTATGAGGGAGTGAGGACTCGGGTTAAAGCAGTGTTGGGGTAACTGACGAGATTTCATTTAGAGTAGTAGTCTTTACCTCTTTGATCTGTTTATGGATGTGTAGACTCATGGGATAAAAGATCAATCCCCCTGCTGGATTTAGGGTTGAAGATAAATAGGAAGAAGATAGGATATTGAGGTTTAATGTTGATCGGAATTCTGAAGTTAGCCTGCAGGGAGAGCTATTGAAAAGAGTGAATCAATTTAAATATGTACTGTAGGGTCAGTGTTAGCCCAAGATGGAAAATTAGATCAAGAGATAATCCATAGAGTGCAGTGTGAATTGAACAACTGGAAGAAGGTATCCGGAGTATTGTATGATCAAAGAATTAAGGTGAAGGTTAAAGGTAAGGTTTTTAAGACAGTTATGAAATCAGCAATGATGTATGGAGTGGAGACATTGGCAGTAAAGGGAACGCAGGAGAAGAAGTGGCAGAAATGAGAATGTTGAGATGGATGTGTGGATTTATAAAAAATGGCAGAATAAGAAATGAGACCATCAGAGGTAAAACAAAAGTGGAAGAGTGATCTAAAAAAGTAGAGGAAAGTAGTTTGAAGTGGTATGGTCATCTGATAAGGAGAGACAATGAATATGTGGGCAAAAGAATAATGGAAATGAAAGTACAGGGGAAGAAAAGGTGAGGAAGGCTGAAGTAGAGGTGGATGGATAAAATAAAAGAAGCTCTGCAGGATAAGGGGTTTGGCCAAAGAGGAGGTGCAGGACCAAGTCGTATGGAGAATTTTGATCAAGCATATCCATCACATATAGAAGTTTAAAAAGTGACAAAGAAGAAAAGTTGTTTGGGCACTGCTGGCATGAGTTTGTCAGGTGGGAGATGTCATACACGCTGATTCTGAATTTAGAATTCCATTAAGCAATCATAAAGTAACTCCATGTTTATGCTTTTTTGTGAATGTAAAATGTTTGTGGGCACATGAAAAGATGGACAGATTGATCAAGCTGTAGTAAGAGAACCATCCACTGGAGGATATTTCTTCAAAGAAACGTCGTAATTGGGTCTTCAAAGGTGAAGTACTGGCCATAAAGATCACCACATTCCATTCCAGAGCACCCAATATTAGAATTCCTGTGTTGATTTATTTTGATCTCTTTATATAGGATCATTAATTGATATGTTTTTTCATTTTCTAGACTTTAATTTTTGTTTCATATTTTAAACTTGCCATCTGATTGTCTGTCTTTTCTGGTTATGACCCTTGAATGTTTTTATTTTTTTGACCCCATCTAATCTCTTCCACTCCTGTTCATTTAAAATCTCTACCGGCTAATGCTGAGTCCATACTTTTTTGTGAATGGATCTTGGATCTTTATACCTCTTGACCTGTGATGTCTTTCTTTCCATGACCCCAAATATCACCCAAACAACCACTTAGCATTCGTCAACACTAAAGTCTCAAAATGGTGATGCAAACAGAAAACCACAAGAAAATGCAAAAAAAAATGTACTTGTAGAATTTTACTTTTTTTCTTATTGTACATTTGTGAAGATGCAACTCCCTTTAACACAATGTAGGTACATAGAAGGCCTTATCAACTTCAGGCAGGACAGTTTCTGGTTTATCCTCTGTATTATAAATTAAACACATACCTACGCCCTTTCCGGTGCTCGTGATGGGGTGTGAGGCAGTGTCAGCGGTTGCTGGATGCTGCGTCTTGGGGGGATTTTGGATGGTATGGGTGGCGTCTCTCCTCAGCGGGCTTTCCGGGAGTTAAGTCGGCGGCCACTTGTTCATGTCCTTGGGAGACGCTTGCTTACAGACAGGGGCATCGAGGCAGCAAGACAGGGCACAGCAATGGGTCTTTAAAGGCTGGATTTGTTTTTGGGATGGTTTTTGTTTTGTTGCTTTTGTTCGCTGAGGAGACGCAGTTGAGGAGGACCAGTGCAGGTGTGCATGGGTGAAAACTAGCGCAATCTAGTGATCAGTTGAGCGTGCGTGCACAGATAGCTCCCAGATTTAAAGGTACCCAAAATGTGTGTCGGGGGGACGGGTGTCCAGGTCCCTTGTCAGCTGATTGCTGGGAGAACTTATAAAGGCCTATCAAGGAAGTGTAAAGGGGAAAAAAGGCTGGGTGAGCAGGAGGACGTACGGTGTTGCTTCAGAACAGGAGTAGGTTAATAAAATAAATTCATATTTGAGAGAAGGACCCTGAGGGAACAACTGGATGGGTGCAATTTTTACAGGATTTTTTTTAATATCTTTGCCTTTTTGCAATGCACAACTTTTGTGACTGTTTGCTCCATTTACTGCACAATACATTGCACTTTTTATTCAAATTATATTTCTGTGTCAGCATCTCTTCCTGTTCTACTGACCTCGGTCCCTCTATCAAGGACTTGCGGCCTGCCAGATTTATCTGTTAAAGGACCCGAGTGCCTGACAACATTGTTTTTATAATATTGATATTTTTATTGTCATTTTCATAATGTTTCAGAGCCCCATGACTTCATGTGCCACCACTTTGTGTATTTTTGTGATGGTCACAGCCATAATGTTGTTAAATTAGTGTTCTCCGTGATACCACTTGGATTCCATATGTTTAGAGCATGATAAGGTCTTGCTGACAGTATTTTAGATGCATTTTGTTTTGTTTTGCTTTTTAAACTATAAGGGGTTAGTACTTTGTGTGTTTTTCTTATTTCTAATTTTCTGGTATTGTGTATTAGGCTTTGGTAGTTTGGCATTGAGATCTTCTGGCTTTAGGACTTTGCCTGTTTCTGACTTTGATTTTCTTTTATTTCCTGTTCCAATGGCAGACAAAAAAATTTTGCATATTTTTCAGTTATAAATGAGCCAAAAAATCCTCACACCTGCTCAGTTCAATTTAGGGTCTCAGGAGACCATACATAGCCACCTGCTAACCTTGTCAGCACATCTTCTCGATTTCATATGGACAATGACTGGGTAAAAGATTAAAGCATAACGCCATGCGTAGAATTCACACTAAAACATGGCATATGGACAAAAGCATAAATGTGCGCACCCACAAAAAAATCCAGATGCATAAATCTGTGCGTTCACCAACTTCCACGTTCTTCCGCTCCATAAATCCCGGTCAGCGTGAAAACTCTTCACAGAATAACTCCTCTTTCAATATGCAAATCAATGTAAATAGCCCTTAAGCTCAGTGTTCTGTGAAAAGGCAATGGCAAAAGCACGGGGGAAAATAGTAGAATTTAAGCGAATACCAAGTGGAGGCAAGGAAAAACGTACTATTTGTTGGTTTTAACAGTGGTATTAACAACAAAAGAAAGTTGATGAAGTGACATAGAGTGTCAGAGAAACTCAAAAGCTCAAGTTCACAAAGTCACACAGTGCCCAAAATAAAAAAGATGTCAGATATCAAAGGCGCCATGAAAAGGTGAGTCGTAGCCCACTGTCTGAGTGTCATATGAAAGCTTATTAGAGTACAGAGAAAAGAAAAAAAAATGGGCACACAGTGGGAAAAAAGCTTGAAATGTCAACTTTAATCTCGAAATTTCCACTTTAATCATGTAGTTTATTTTGTCATTAAAGTAGAACCTCATAAACTTCATCTTTAAACCGTTTAATTTACTAGCTTCTCAAATACCATCATAATTAAAGTAGCACATTAAATGCTTTGTTTTGTATTTGTTCTTCTAAGTGCTCTATGTGTGTGAATCAGTACGTGCTTCTTAAACGACTTTCTCTTCCTCCGACAGGACACAGAATCCATTACACTAGTAATATTACAGCTCTCTGAATAATTAAAATACTGAGATGTATACTTGTTATCATTTTCATGATGATAGGAATTAAAGCATTTTATTAAACATGGGAACACGGTGGCGCAGTGATAATGATAAGCTGGCGTCCTTTCCAGAGATTGTTCCTGCCTCCCGCAAGATGCTTGCTGCATCTTGCGTGACCTTCGATTAAATAATTTATTGCAGCATACTTTCTCTTTCAAATGTACTAACCCCCAGTTCCTGTCCTTCCTTTTCTTTCTCCAAGTAATCAATCGCCACACAATCAACTCTGTAATAGATGTTAAGTCATCTGTAAGCTTAGAACGCAGATTCTTCACAACTTTTAAGGAACATTGAAATATCTTCATAGTACATGTTTAATTATTACATCCATCTATCCTTCCCTTGTCGCGCCAGTCCCAGCAAGAATACAGCATGAGGCACGAACAATCTCTGAACGTGGCACCAGATCGTTGCTAGAACTGTGCCACCATGTCCTCACATTTTTAATTATTAACAATACAGATTATTTAAATGATTTTAACATTTTATCTGTATAATGTAATAAACATATTTTGATGCATTTCATCTTAAAAATGATATCATCATCATATGTAAATATGCGCTTTATAAAGTGGCTCAGGTTGTGCAATATTATAATTATATCTCAAGTTTACAGTGAGGTAATTGTACTAATTAATGCTTGTTCTACAAGGAGCACTTGATGGACTGATCGATTGCGTTTATAGTTCTTGGGGTGAAACTGTTTCTGAACCGTAAGGTTTGTACAGGAAAGGCTCTGAAGCGCTTGTCGTATGAGAGAAGTTCAAATAGACTGTGCACATGGCTGAGGCAACATGTCCTTGATGCTGTGTACAGATAATTCTCTTTCCGATCAGCTGCTGTAGAGCTGTGATTCCACAGTCAGATACAGAGGCATAAATACTCTGAGTATTGCATTGAGAGGAACAATGCTAAGGCAGCTATGGTATATGGAATAGTTTGGCCATTCCGTGGACCACTATATTGTTACATACAGATTAATTACAATCAGATGCCATTAACTAATAATCAATATGCGGTTAATTTCAGTGTATTTGATAAAGCCACATCAGGGATGTTGATCTAAAAAAGAAAGGGAAACCACACCTGAACAAAAGCACTGCTTTGACGCTGGGTGCTGCCAGTTTGCAAAACTGAGCAGACAACTTGCGTATGGCAAGCATTTAGCTGGCGTGAAAATGTGTGTGGCTTTACTCCAAGTTTAGGCTTTATACATTGCAATGTGAGCGTGGAAACGGGCTTACACAACATTTTTGTGCGTATGCACTGTTTATACATGAGGCCCCTGGACACCAGAATCTGAAGTCAGTATTGCTACCCACTATGACAATGAGACACTTCATGCACATTTTGCTCATAAAATTCTACAAACATATTCCCTAAAATAAAAAACATCGCTGGACCCGTACATTTTTTAACATCTACATGAGGCCGTATAATAAAAAAAATTGAAAATCACTGTTTATGCAAAGTTTTTTTATAAAGGTATCTGGTTCATGTTTTTGCTTAATTTAATTATGAAGACTTTTTTAAAAAACTTTATTACATGCAGATTTTAATTAGTCAAGCCAGTTTCTGTTCACAGCATTAAAGCTGGGTAATGGCCAAATCATAAGCTTACTACATGGCAAATTAGCAATATCTTGTCTCATCTTCTCAAACCACTATTCATAGTGAGGTTCAAAGTGGCAGCAAGCCAAACAAACTTCTCTGTTACCAGCTACAGATTAAAGCTTGTCCAACTCCTGAAAAGAGGACGTGGCCACCCAGTTGAGACGTTCCTCAGCCCATCCCAGCTTAACATAGTTTGGGTAAGGTCACACCTTCCACTTCTGAGACTTCGAACAGTTTACCAGATTCTTTATTCTTTTAACATTGCCTCTCCAAACTCCTTTCATGCATACACTTTAACAACCAATTTTGCAATAATCCTTGTAGCTGGTTGGCACATTTCAATTGAGTCAAGAGATCCCCCAGAGAGCATTTCCCTAAAGGCCCCCTTCCTGACAGCTTCCCTCACCTCTGCTCTCCACCATCAGATTCTAGATTTACCGTAGTGAGATACCTTGACTGCTTTAATACCACAGGTTTTTAGCAATAGCTTCCACATTTGAAGTCTTGAACATGGTCCACTCAATGACCCTCACAGAAGTTTCAGTCATATAGTATATTCTCTAACTAATCTCCCCCAGTCTCTCAAGTACTTAAAACATATGGCCTCCAACAGCTACAAAGTCAATTATCAACCTTTCACTCAAGGTATTCTGGTACCAGGTACACTTACGAGCCACATTTTGTTTGAACATGATGTTTGTTATGGACAATATATGTTTAGCACAGAAATCCTATAATAACTCAGTGGTCTGATTCAGATCTGGAAGGCCATTCCTCCCAATCAGACCTTCCAAGTATCTCTGTCATTCTTGATGTAGGCACTTAAGTCAGCCAGTAAGACTACCAAGTCAGTGGGCAGCACCCTTTCAAGCACCCCACCCGCATTCTCTAAGGAGGCTGAATATTCCAAACAGCTGTTTGGTATAGATACACAAATGACTGTCACAGTTTTCCTCTGTAAGACTCATAGCCACATTGTGGTAACTCTCTTGTTCACCAGAGAAAACTCAAATTTCACAGCTTATTGCTTGTGAGTGTCCACACACCCACCTGGGGCCTTTCACTCACCGAAACTCCAAAGTTTGAGAGAGACCAAACTCCGATCAAGACGTTTGGTTCCATAACCCATGCTAGAGTATATGATTTGAGCCCAAAAGAAGCACAATGACTGAAAAAAACTTGTCAAGAAGGCCTACACTATCACAGAGTGAACATTGGACACACTAGGTGCTGTTGTGGAAAAGAGGAGGATGGCAAAACAGAAAAAAAATCACCTCCATCCCCTCCAGTAGGTGCTCTCTTAGAACTGTTTTATCCAAAGGATCACTCCACCACAGTGTGTTAAGAAGTGATCTGAAGTTTTTTTCTGCCCATTTCTATCAGGTAATTCAATGCTTCCACCAGATGTACTTGTTACATGTTTTTCTTTTTCATTTTCTGGATTATTTGTCCTGTGCAAGGTTATTATACACTCGCCTAAAAGATTATTAGGAACACCTGTTCAATTTCTCATTAATGCAATTATCTAATCAACCAATCACATGGTAGTTGCTTCAATGCATTTAGGGGTGTGGTCCTGGTCAAGACAATCTCCTGAACTCCAAACTGAATGTCAGAATGGGAAAGAAAGGTGATTTAAGCAATTTTGAGCGTGGCATGGTTGTTGGTGCCAGACGGGCCGGTCTGAGTATTTCACAATCTGCTCAGTTACTGGGATTTTCACACACAACCATTTCTAGGGTTTACAAAGAATGGTGTGAAAAGGAAAAAACATCCAGTATGCGGCAGTCCTGTGGGTGAAAATGCCTTGTTGATGCTGGAGGTCAGAGGAGAATGGGCCGACTGATTCAAGCTGATAGAAGAGCAACTTTGACTGAAATAACCACTCGTTACAATCGAGGTATGCAGCAAAGCATTTGTGAAGCCACAACACGCACAACCTTGAGGCGGATGGGCTACAACAGCAGAAGACCCCACCGGGTACCACTCATCTCCACTACAAATAGGAAAAAGAGGCTACAATTTGCACGAGCTCACCAAAATTGGACAGTTGAAGACTGAAAAAATATTGCCTGATGAGTCTCGATTTCTGTTGAGACATTCAAATGGTAGAGTCAGAATTTGGCGTAAACAGAATGAGAACATGGATTCATCATGCCTTGTTACCACTGTGCAGGCTGGTGGTGGTGGTGTAATGGTGTGGGGGATGTTTTCTTGGCACACTTTAGGCTCCTTAGTGCCAATTGGGCATCGTTTAAATGCCACGGGTTACCTGAGCATTGTTTCTGACCCTGTCCATCCCTTCATGACCACCATGTACCCATCCTCTGATGGCTACTTCCAGCAGGATAATGCACCATGTCACAAAGCTCGAATCATTTCAAATTGGTTTCTTAAACATGACAATGAGTTCACTGTACTAAAATGGCCCCCACAGTCACCAGATCTCAACCCAATAGAGCATCTTTGGGATGTGGTGGAACGGGAGCTTTGTGCCCTGGATATGCATCCCACAAATCTCCATCAACTGCAAGATGCTATCCTATCAATATGGGCCAACATTTCTAAAGAATGCTTTCAGCACCTTGTTGAATCAATGCCACGTAGAATTAAGGTAGTTCAAATCAAATCAGGAACTTTGTTAAACAGAACCTTCCAGATTTTCCTCATCTTGCACCCTCATCCACGCTGGAAAAAATATTGCTCAATTTTAAGGAATTAGACCCCATCTCTACAATATATAAAATCATTTTACAATCCCTTCCTTTCAAAGATCCAAGAGGACACTGGGAAAAAGACCTCTCAATTAATATATCAGAAAAGGAGTGGAAAGTAGCAATGCAGAGAATTCACTCGAGCTCCATATGCGCAAAGCATACAATTATACAACTCAAAATTATATATCGAGCACATCTGTCTCGACTAAAACTCTCCAAAATGTTTCCAGGGCATGATCCAACCTGCGAACGTTGCAATCAAGTCCCAGCCTCACTGGGTCACATGTTCTGGGCCTGCACCAAATTAACTTTATTCTGGACAAAAAATTTTAATTACCTCTCAGACAGCCTTGGACTCACAATCCCTCCTAACCCATTAACAGCTGTGTTTGGGGTTCTTCCAGAGGGGCTTAAAGTGGAGAAGGACAAACAAATTGTGATTGCATTCACTACACTCTTGGCACGCAGACTTATTCTGATAAACTGGAAGAACCCAAACTCTCCTCTTTTAAGTCAGTGGGAAATTGATGTTTTATACTATTTGAAATTGGAAAAAATCAAATACTCAGTTAGAGGATCCGTACAGACTTTTTTCAAAACATGGCAGGATCTAATCAGTATTATTTTAAAATAAGCTCAAAAAGCACAGAAAATTTATTAATTTAGGTATGTTTACAAGCCTTAAATCTCACGCCGTTTGGCTTGCTCTCTCTCTCAGGGGTGGGGATCGATCTGTTCTTAACATAATTCTTTTTTTTGTAAAAACTTGATTGGTATGTATGGATTGTAATAAAATTAATAAAAAAAAAATAATTAAGGCAGTTCTGAAGGCGAAAGAGGGGTCAAACACCGTATTAGTATGGTGTTCCTAACAATCCTTTAGGTGAGTGTAGTTTTGCCTTTTTATGTTAGTTTTTATTAATATTTTTTCTGACCTTACTTTGAAATTCAGTTTAGTTTTAGTTTTCCTTCATCATGTATTTTTAGTTTTAATTTAGTTTTTATTTCATAAAGACATTTCTGTTTTATTTTTATATCTATGAGTTTCAGTTTTAGTTTCAGTAATTATGGTATGGTTAAAGAGCTGCTATGGAGTTTAGTTTTGTAGGATTTGGATATGATATGAGTTTAATGTTACTGGAAGCTTACTACGCTACATGGTTTACTATCTAGTTTTGTTTTTGTCTGATAAAAACAAGCATAATCAAAACCAGATACTGAATATGAACATTTTTTTTCAGTTTTATAATTTTTAAAATATTTTTACGTCATTTGTGCTGAACAAATGCTCATAGACTGTTGGCACTTTTTATCTTTTATTGCCCAGAATACACCAATTTGAAATGAAATTTAGGTGAATTTTAAGGTTTGAGGGTTTTTACTAAATGTCTACAGCACACAATATATCCTGCTCCAAGACAATGTGCCTACAATGAATGCCTTCAATATTGCATTGAAATATCTCCCATACAGGGCATTGTTATTTTCTACCAGCCATATTGATCTCTGATTCCACCTTAGGCACACAAAATTTATTGAGAGAATTTTGCCACCTGCATGCCTGAAAAAATATCAAAAAATCGGAAAACAAATTCCAACAGGTGTGATCATGAAAATCATGGGGGCTTAGAAAGAACAGGGGGGTATTTTTCATACGTGGATTACTCACTTAGCCGGATGTAATTGTTGACGATTTGGCATGATCCTGGATCCGTCGGTTTTTTGAAACTCTTGCTAGATGTGTTGTCATAGCAGCACATCCAAATCCTCAAACCTGCTCGGAGCAGGTTTGTTCTATGCAAACAAGGATTAGCTTGCACGCTTAATCAGTTTCCGTGCATGGAATTCATTCAGTCATGGCTTTGCCGTTCATGAATGAGCTACCGATTGATATCGGTGCACAAATTATAAGAAGAGAATTTCATATAGAGAGGGTTTTGCACGATCAGCAAGATCCTTTATTTCTCCCAGAAGAAAATTCTTTTCGAAAGATACCTATTTAGCCGAGGGGGAATATTGTACCTCAAAGATTTATTAGCACCTTATATTCGAAGTTAAACTAGGCAAAGTCGGGCTGTCACAACTCCACAGACAGTATGCATTGCTTTGAGGTTTTTTGCAAGCGGCACTTTTTTTATATACTGTAGGCGATGCGGAAAATCCATCTAAAAGTGCAGTTTGCTAGGCAATTCGTAAAGTCTGTTTGGCTCTGAAATATTTCCTTCTGGTTTTCATAGCGTTTCTTGGACACGTGCATGTGCAGACAATAAAAGAAGCGTTTCATGCCATTGCAGGTACACAGGCAAAAACACCCACAGTTCCATAAAGAATCTCGCAATCAGCCTAACATTCTCATTACCCAGGATTTCCTAATGTGGTTTGGGCACATGGGAATGATCAGAGTGGAGTTTGATCAAACATTATTTGGAAAATGTACCTCTCCTCCTGATGAATACTGTAATCAGACACAGTGTCTTCATCAAATATTTGACCTTCGTCAATATCTCGTTGGTCAGACACAAGTTCTAGGGATATGACATTCCCTGCAACTGACCCAAAAAAAAAAACTGACCTCAAACAGGGCGATGGGCATTTTGCTGGAGAGCCAACTCTTATGCAGGGGTTAGGTCTGGACCGCGTGGACCTCCACCTGTTTTTTGCTTTTCTGCCTTCTTATTAGCTTTAAAATGAATGTTTTTTATATTATATATGATTCTTTATGTCAACAATTCTTTAAATAGTTATATTCCAATATTTACCAGTTTGAAGTATATTCTTGTACTTCACTTTAACCTGCTCCCATGTTCTCCTTGTGCTCACATTTGATCTGGAATTATGACATATTAAATAATAATTAATCTGACACAGGAAATGAAACGCTGCATTCAGTAAGTACAATGCACACTACTTAGCGTTTAATTTGTAGGCCACTTTTTGCCAGCCGTCTTTTCTGATTTGGGCTGCTTTTGCAGTGTTACCCCTTGTGCATATTAAATCTTGAAATTCTTCATATCCTTTGAATAAAAGGTCCTGCTCCGCTTGTGTGAAAAAAAATGCGCCCGTTCTTTTGTCATTTTGTTGCAGCCTATCAAAGACTTGCTGATCATGTTTTCTAGACTCAATATATATGGGCTTTTCAATCAACGCGGGCGTGTGCAGTCATCTTGGATGATTAGATCCAGTTAGACTAATCTACTACACGGCTGCATTTGAAAAACTGACTTATCCTGGATGAACTTCACTGGCATTAACTCATCCAAAATGAGGCATCTGATCTCGGATGATTTAAGCGATGTACGGAAAATACCTCCCAGGTCACTTAGGCTTGAATTAGTGTGCAGACATCACCTAGCTGTATTAAGTGAAACAAAGAAAAGCAAGCATTTAGTGTCAAGGTTAGGGGTGGTGAGACTGCATAAGAACAGTAAACCCTTAATGAGCAGAGCAAGAGCAAGTAATTGATGTATAGATAGGCACAAAACGACAGAGACAGCATCTGAGATTGGGAATAATATATACATTACCTAAACCTGTTTATGCAGAGCAGAATCGCAAGAAACCTGGAGCAGCAGCTTTGGATATGAGGCAGGAAAAATCCGTGGTAGGCAATATGTATGATATGGCTGATGTTAAGAACAAAAAGAATATGATTTTTCAACTATAGATTTTGAGGGAGGGAGAAAAAATGAAAAATAGGGGACAGATATTTTAAGACATAATTCTGCTACTGGATTATTTTCACAATATCAGGTATTTTGAGCTTTAAATATAAATTAAAAAAAGATAAATTCATAATATGAAATACAAAAACATGCTTAGTTTTTCATCAGTTGACTCTCTTCGCCTACCTACTTGTAGTTCAGTAGAGACATTGCCAACTCTGGAATTTTACAGGGTTTTTATTGCTTTGTGGTTAAATTACTTTTATAAATCAATAGTGATTAGTCGATAACAATATGCTGATCTTGTATGATGACCTAGTCAGTCTCATGATCAGTGCCGTTTTATTTTCAAAAAGGGTTTCTCTCTTTCTGTTGAATTATTGTCAACAGAAAGCAGGCACCTGAGCAATAAACTGAAACATTACTCACTCGTGATTTTTCTGTCCATACAGTAAAGGTTTTGCTATCCAGCGCGTTCTGATTTCAGGCGTTTGAATTACATCTCGATGTACAACAATCGCAAAGAAAGGTGGCACAGTAAATCGCTTTCTATCTCACACGCTTTACGTGCCCATATTCAGCTTGCTCTGACACCACAAATGCTGTGTGAACACCCGCTCTCCTTCACCAGCATAGATGAAATATATGTGGGAGGCTCTTGGTGGAGTACTTTCTGTTTTAGAGTTATAAGTTATAAGGGTTAAAGACTAACGGCAAGAATATTCATTCAAAAACAAAAACTAAAAATATTTTTAGCAAATTATTATTTTATTTCAGTTAGTTTCTCCAGCTTCTGTATGGACATTGTAGTTCCAGTAAGAACAGTACGCTGCTATGCTAACAACAAGCCATGGATTACAAGTGACATCATAGGCCTTTTGAACCAGAAGAAAAGGGCTTTTAAAGGCGGTGATCAGCATGAGCTCAAGTGCGTGCAGAAGGAAATCCGAGTCCAGCTCAGGGTGGCAAAAGAGCAGTACAGGAGAAAGCTGGAGCAGAAGTTGCAGAATAACAGCATGAAGGAAGTATGGGATGGGATGAAGATCATCACTGGCTGCAGCTCGAAGCGGGATGCCGCCATCGAGACAGACGTGGAGAGAGCAAACCAAATGAACAACTTCTTTAACAGGTTTGATCATCCTAACCCACTCTCACCTCGGAGTACTGCATTCTTCAACCATCCTTCTGTTGATACCAGCATAGGTGAGACATCCCCACCCACAATTACAGTAGCCCATGTGAGCAGAGAGCTGAGGAGACTTCGTGCCAGCAAAGCAGCGTGTCCAGATGGAGTATTGCCACGATTGCTGAAGGCCTGTGCGTTGGAGCTAGGGAGTCCTCTACAGCGCATCTTCAACCTGAGCCTGGAACAGGGGAGAGTCCCGAGGCTTTGGAAAACATCTTGTATCACCCCAGTCCCAAAGGTATCACGTCCTAGTGAGCTGAATGACTTCCGGCCTGTTGCTTTGACGTCACATGTGATGAAGACCATGGAGCGGCTGCTGCTTCACCACCTGAGGCCACAGGTCCGCCACGCCCTCAACCCTCTGCAGTTCGCATACCAGGAGAAGGTGGGAGCAGAGGATGCCATCATCTGTATGCTACACTGATCCCTCTCCCACTTGGACAGAGGCAGTGGTGCTGTAAGAATTATGTTTTTGGACTTCTCTAGCGCCTTCAACACCATCCAACCTCCGCTCCTTAGAGACAAGCTGACTGAGATGGGAGTAGACTCACACCTGGTGGCATGGATTGTGGACTATCTTACAGACAGACCTCAGTATGTGCGTCTTGGGAACTGCAGGTCTGACATTGTGGTCAGCAACACAGGAGCACCTCAGGGGACTGTACTTTCTCCAGTCCTGTTCAATCTATATACATCAGACTTCAAATACGACTCGGAGTCCTGCCACGTGCAAAAGTTCGCTGATGACACTGCTATTGTGGGCTGCATCAGGAGTGGGCAGGAGGAGGAGTACAGGAAGCTAATCAAAGACTTTGTTAAATGATGCGACTCAAACCACTTACACCTGAACACCAGCAAGATCAAATAACTGGTGGTGGATTTTAGGAGGCCTAGGCCCCTCATGGACCCTGTGATCATCAGAGGTGACTGTGTGCAGAGGGTAAAGACCTATAAATACCTGGGAGTGCAGCTGGATGACAAATTGGACTGGACTGCCAATACTGATGCTCTATGTAAGAATGGTCAGAGTCGACTATACTTTCTTAAAAGGTTGGTGTCCTTCAACATCTGCAATAAGATGCTGCAGATGTTCTACCAGACGGTTGTGGCGAGTGCTCTCTTCTACGCGGTGGTGTGCTGGGGAGGCAGCATAAAGATGAAGGATGCCTCACGCCTGGACAAACTTGTTAGGAAGGCAGGCTCTATTGTAGGCATGAAACTGGACAGTTTGACATCTGTGGCAGAGCGACGGGCACTAAGCAAACTCCTGTCAATCATGAAGAATCCACTGCATCCACTGAACAGTGTCATCTCCAGGCAGAGGAGTAGCTTCAGTGACAGACTAAAGAGATCGTTCCTCCCCCACACTATGCGACTCTTCAATTCCACCTGGGGGAGTAAATGCTAACATTACTCAAAGTTATTGTCTGCTTTTACATGCATTTTTATTACTATTTAATTTAATATTGTTTCTTTGTATCAGTATACTGCTGCTGGATTATGTGAATTTCCCCTTTGGATTAATAAAGTATCTATCTATCTATCTATCTATCTATCTATCTATCTATCTATCTATCTATCTATCTATCTATCTAGCTACTTTAATAGTTTCATTTACTGTAATTTTAGTTTTTCTTTTCAGTTTTATTAATTATTTTATTTCAGTTTACGAAAATGTTTTTTTTATAATGGTTTCAATTTTGATTTTAGTTTTTGTTAACTATAATAACCTTGGTCCTGTGATTATATATCCTTGTTTTTTTATGTTTATGCTATGGTATGCATCTGAATTTCCCCTTGGGATTAATAACACATATCTAATCCAATATGTTGAGGTGACATCAGCTATATTTAGCCAATTCTTTTCCTCTTGACCTATTTGCCAAGGAAGACCCTACTAGGAGTATAAAGCACCAGATGACCTAGCTTGAAGCATCCCTAAAGGGCACAAGCCCCACCTCCACAGCAAGGTGATGGTTCAGGATGAGGGACAAACTAGCATATGTGATTTTATTCTAAGTATGGAATTCAGATACAGGAGGGTTGCTCGCATTTGTTAATCTAAAGTAGCTTGTGTACATCTGAAATCACAACTAGCTACTTGAGCTTTAATATTACTTCAAAATATCTCCCTAAATATAAAATGACAAAACGTCTGGTGTCCGTGTCCAGCTGTAATGTTATCTGGCATGCACAAGAGGGCTATAATGTCCAATGAACAAAGGCAACAAGAAGTGCAAAAGAAAGAGGGATGAAGAGTTTAGAATGTCCATCGAACAAAGAAAAATAAGATGCCTCTGATCAAAAAAGTCAGAATTACCATAGTACGCCTCTTTTAGGTACTAGTATTATATAAATTGATATCATATTTGAATATGACTGATTTCATTGGAAAGGCAGACTTGTTACATTTTCTTTAAATAACAAAATGTATTTTACTTTAATATTTTTCCATTAGTTTGATTTCAACAAAAGTGAATTAAAGCCGCATTTGCAATTTAAAAACTAGCCCACCACATTGTATTAAGTACTGTATGGAGAAAATGAGTTGATGCCTCTTAAATGCATAATGTTTATAACGCAACTGCAAAACTACTGTTTAACACCACTGAGTTCAATGATTTATGCTAATGTGTCTCAGTTTCACAAATGTTTCTTACAGTTATTATTTTGTACAGTCTATACAGCAGTAGCATTTTAGATGTATTTTGCACTTCAGCACCAGAGTGTGTTAAATTATAAACAATGTCTAGACAATAAAGATAATAGATTAACAGTACAGAATGAGATAGCTATTCCTCATCTATAGCGGTGTTAAGTATGATTTTTTAATTTTCTACATCTAAAGGAGCCTTTTAAATAATTTGTTAATGTACAATCTAAGTTTATAGTAAGCATTGTCAAAATGTTTGAATGTAGACAATACATATTAAATAGTTAATGGAAGATTCTAAATTTATCCCCCACAAGTTAGCATGTAATTCATTTTTTTTTTTTGTTATGTTTTGTTGTACCCTACAGTTGCCAAGGAGCAGGGGCAAACAGTTTCAAACCATAATGTATACTTTATAACAGTAACAATCCTTAAAGTAATGTAACTTAAGCACAGAACACATCTACAGCTTAACAGAAACCTATGATGTCCTGAGACTTGCAATTAATGTCTCTCTTTGAATAAAAACAACACAATTACTCTGCATGCAGGGAGAACATGGAGACTCCAGCCTATGAAGAAAATATGTAATCCATCTGTTTATGAGGCAACTTACTGCTTCACCATGCAAGCCGCTATTTTGAAACATAATGGAACTCAGGATCATGGGAGGCTGAAGACTTTCCAGCATTTACTTACCTTTCTTTGTATGTATAGGTTTAGGTTTAGATTTAGGTAGACTTTATTATTCAAGATTTGTTTTGCAGCAGTAAAGTACAAAAACAGAAGCCATTGTTACAGAGATTAAAATGATACAACAAAGACACAACATTTGACAACCAATGTTATTGCATAAGCACACACTCAAGATCATCAATACAAAGAAGAATAATTACTTTCAACAGTATCCATCCATCCATTATCCAACCCGCTATATTAAAACTACAGGGTCACGGGGTCTGCTGGAGCCAATCCCAGCCAACACAGGGCGCAAGGCAGGAAACAAACTCCGGGCAGGGCGCCTGCCCACTGCAGACTTTCAACAGTATACAAAATAATAATGCAGAATTTAACATTTAGCATCATCCCTACAAGTAACAGAGTTTAAAATGCTTATAGCTCTAGGAATAAAGGAGTTCTTAAATCTGCTGCTCTTTACCTTTGGAGGCCTAAATCTGCAGCCTGATGGAAACAGCAGGACTTTAGAGCAAAGAGGATGGCTACTGTCTGACAGGACTGAGTTGGTTTTCTTTCTAACCTGTTTGTAATACATTTCAGTGATAGACGTCTGCTGTGAACCAATAATTTTTCTGCAGATTTTTATAATGTTGTTAAGAAGATTTATATTCTTGTTGCTGAGGTTTCCAAACCAACGGATAAAAGCAAATGTGACAATGGATTCAATAAAAAGGTGTTGTATTTTATGTAAAATTAAGATCACTTCAGTAAGAAGGAAAGTATAAATAAATGGATTTTTCAAAAGAATCGTTCATTTCTGGCCATCTATTATATAAAAGAAATGCTTCTGGTAATAAGAAAATGGCTAGGCAAAGCATTTAAAGCGATGTCAAATATGCAAATATTTCTAAATTTCTTGCACATGTAAAAACTCTCACTGCTCTTTTCTGTAGCAGAATAAGAGAATAAAAAAGATCAGGGAATTGAGCAATGAAAGTCATCGATTACAGGCAAAAATAACTCTGTGATTGTGAAAATGTTGGAACAAAAACCTGCCAGCACAGTAAGCCTTCAAGACAGAACTTAAGATCCGCTAGTTTAGGGTATGGGAGACCCTCATTGTCAAATAACTAGAGTTACATGTTGGTGGAATCAAGAAATGTTTTAAGTGCCCCCTTCTCTTTTGAGTGATGCAGGAGAAGTTAAAGCGCCTAAGAAAAGTTTTTGCCCTTTTGGCCCTTTTATATATTTTATTGTTATACAGCATTGTATCACTGTGAATTTAACTTGACTTTTTTGACACAAGAATATTTTACACAACAACAAATCAAAGTGAAAAGAGATTTCTGTGAAATGGTCTAAATTAGTTATAAATATAAAACCCCTTCTACAACCCCTTTGGCCCCTTTAATATGAGACACCTAAATCATCACTGGTGCAGCCGACTGGTTTTAGAAGTCACACAGTTAGTGCAATGGAGGTCACCTGCCTGGGGTTTCAGTATAAATGCTCCTGTATGTGGAAGGGCCAGCTAGTGGTGGGTCAGTATGGTGGCCTAACCAACACAATGAAGACCAAATAGCACACCAAGCAAATCCATGAAAAGGTGATTGAAAAGTACAAGTCAGGGGATTAAGGCAAGAAAAGTTTCAGGTTACTGAACCTTGTTAAAAAATGCAAAGAATATGGCACAGGTGTAAATCTGCTCAGAGCAGGCTGGCCACAGAACTGAATGATTGAGCAAGAAGTGAGGAGGCAACCAAGAGACCTATAAGAACATCTGAAAAACGTACAAGTTACACTGGCTAAGATCAGAGAAACTGTGCAGACAATAACTGCTGTTTGGGTGCTTCACCAGTCAACCCTTTATGGGAGAGTGGCAAAGACAAAAACACACGTCATCTTGGCTAGGGTTTGACAGAAGGACCATGAGAAACTCTGACATCAACTGGAAGAAGGTTCAATAATATGATGAGACCAAAATTGAGCTCTTTGGCCATTAGAATAAACATCATATTTGAGCACTGCACTTTATCAAAAACATACCAACTCCACTATGAAGCATGGTGGTGGCAGCATCGTGTAAAGGGATGTTTCTCTGCAGTGAGCCCTGAAAGGCTTGTGAGGGGAAAATGAATGCAGCAAAATACGGGGAAATCCTGGAAAGCCTGATGCAGTGTGCACCTTGGGAGAAGAGTTGTTTTCCAGCGAGACAGCAACTCCAAGCATAAAGCCAATGCTACACAGAAATGACTTATAGACCACAATGTTAATGTCCTGGAGTGGCCATGTCAGAGTCCAGATCTCAATCCCACTCAGAATCTGAGGCTGGATTAAAAAAGAAAGTGAAAGAAGAAGTGAAGAGAAATGGCAGTGCTCAGATCTGCAAAGCTTATAAATTAGTCTGGGCACCAAGACTCAAAGCTGTCATGGCTGCCAAAAGGGCTTCTACTAAATGCTGACTTGCATTATTTTGAGTTTATATGTATAATTAATTTAAATCGATTTGCAAAGATCTGTTTTCACTTAGTCATTGAAGAGTGTTTTTCTGTTCATCAGTGTCAAAAAAGCCAAATTAAATCCAATAAGATTGTATAACAATGAAATGTGAAAACTTCCGTGTTTCTGTCAAATCCTTACAACACTGTGATCTCCCTTGACAAGCCCAAGCTCAGAGATTTAAAGACCCTCAAGACCATAGGCCCCAAATGTCAACACCCAGCTCTAGTCTTACAGATTCTTTCTGTGTAATATCACAAAGACGGATCCCTATGTAGGCAGCAATCATGCAGAGACTGCCATCAAGATCCCACGGTTGAGGATCACAATTTGGGAATGAGGTATTCCATGGCTTCCCTGGAGTGCTCTCTATGACAACATCCTTGTTTCTTGCCACTCAAACTTTGTCGAGTACTCTTCATTGTCATCAAAGCCATATACAAAGTACATGGTTTAGATGAAATTGCCTGCCTTGAGGCCTATGGCGTACTATGCAACAACACAAATATCCCTAAAGTGCCACCCATTTTATAGCAAAGCTCAGAAAAGCAAGACAAAGTGAAGCACAGTAACTCATACAAGACATTTTTAGATTAGGTTACTGAGTTATTTTGTGAGCTATTAGGATGCTAAAGTAAGTAATTACATTGACCCAGTTTCAAAATTTAGAATAGTAACAGAGTTCTTAGGATTAAAAGATTGAAAGGTTACTGAAGTTCACAGATCATCAGGGGACAGCCGGCGGGTAAAAGCTGTTAAGCTGTCTAGTTGAACAGGCATGGATAAGCAGTGCTTGTAATCAAGATGGGAGGAGGACAAAAAACACAAACACGTTTAGTTAAAGATGTCTCCGAGGGAAGGTAGAGACACACCAATGATGTTCTCTTCTGTCCTCACAATCCTCTGCAGCGTCTTATGGTCGGTAATGCTGCAGTTTCGAAACCATTGAATAACAAAGCTAGTTAACATGCTCTCTATAACATCCCTGTAAAATGTGGTAAGGATGGACGAAGAGAGGGTTGTTTTCCTCAACCGTCTGAGGAAGTAAAGCCATTGTTGAGCTTTGCATTTCTATTTGCAACAGAAGAAGATTTTTGGCTCCATGCGAGGTTCTCTTCAATATGCCCTCCAAGGAGCTTACTATTATCTCAAGAATGGAGCTGTGTATGCAAAGTGGGCCCTGAGGAGAATGAGGCTTGTTGAAATTGACGATCATCTTGTTTTTTTCCACGTTAAGAGACAGATTGTTGTCTGTGTACCAGATCTTCAGATATTTAACCTCTTCTCTATGTGCCAAGTTGTCATTGTTGCTGATGAGGCCTACCACAGTCGTATCATCAACAAACTTGATGCTGTAATTGGAGCTAGACCTGTGCATCAGTAGAGTAAGCATGAGAGGAGAGAGGACACAGCTGTGTGGTGAACCAGTCCTTAGCCTGATTGTAGTGGAGTAGAGAGTGCCTACCTGAACCGACTGAGGCCATGCAGTAAGGAAACCCAAAATCCATTTGCATAGTGATGTGCCCAGGCCTAGCCCACAATTAACTTCTTTGGGATTATCATATTGAACGGCAAGCTAAAATCAATGCAAAATCCCGCTCTTCACATTCAAGCTGGGCAGGAGATGCACAGTGTATTTATTGCGTATGTACAGCCAGCGTGCTTACAGACTCCATACTTATTTGTGCTTTCTGTTCAGCATTTGATTCTAAACCCGCTAATTACATGCTGTGCATTTCTGACAAAGCAAGTTTCTGTCACCTTTAATAATCAACATGTTTATTGTACTTTAAGTTTGTAACCAACACTTTAAACTCTAATAACTAAAATGACTCCACTGTTGAATGGCCATTTGAGTAGGCAGATTGTTGGCCAAGGTCTCCTGGACTCTGACTGTGTCTGACTTGTCTGACTTGTCTGACTCCCTATCTACAATCTGTCTGTGGTTCTACAATGAGATGATGGACAGATAGTGTTGTTTTTTCATTTATGTTAATGAGTTTCTTTGTTTTTAATGTACAAATCTGTATTCTCATATGTGATTGTTCTGCATTTAATGAGCAATATCATCTATTCTTGCGTTTTAACTTGAGAGTGTCATCGTACTGTTGTGTTGTATTTCTGAGGTGGCCGTGATATATTGGCCAACCAGCTCCGTGAAGAGGATAACTTTTGTTCTGTTTTGTGTGTTGTGATTTCCCCATTTTTAACACCCATTGCACGCTCAACCTACCTGGAAGGGGGTTTCCCTCTTAATTGCCTTTCCCAAGATTTCTTCCACATTTTTTTTTCTTTCTTGTCTTCTTAGAGAGTCAAGGCTGGGTGCTGTCAAAAACATGGCATTTAAAGAAAATTTGTATATGCACTCCATTGATACTTACTGTATGTACTTACTGTATTTCTTCCTTTCTGTTTACATACCACACACATATGCACATTCTGTATATTGTGGTCACCAGGGGGCATTGCAGCTCCCCAAACACCCAACATTAAGGCTTTAACACAAGTGCATTACACACAGAAGGTTTTACTGTGGGAAACTTTTACTTCAGCAAGCGTTTCCCATGCCACAACCACAGTACAATTTAAAGCAGAGCAACAATTTGTCTGTTTCTGTGTCATCTCTTTCTCACTTTCACTTTTTACCTCCTCCACTCCTCCAGTAAACTTCATCCTCCTCCTCCCGTCTCTGACTATTGGAACTGAGGCAGGCAGCTCCTTTTATATAAAGCCCAGGTAAGGCTGGAGCCTGACAAAGTAGGGCTTGCTAGTCTTTTTGGTGCACCCACTTAACAGCACCCACGGAACCCAACAGGGCTGAGACAATGAACTACAATTCCCCATATGCTCTGTTAGAATCTGTGAAGGCACAATAACCCAGTGGGACTTCCACCTAGCAGTTCAGGGCAAACTGTCTCCCCTGTCCTTCCACACCATGGACATCCTGGCCGGGTAAGTTTCTCAATACATCTCCAGCCAGGATGTCACCTCTCCCATGGAATCAATCACAATATCTATTAAAGTCTTTGCTGCACAGCCTGAATGATTGCTCAAACCACTCTCTGGTGTAACTGCTGTTCTTTCTAATGATCAGCCCAGTAATGTAGAAGTGTTTCTCACAAACAGCATTCTTGTATAGATGTTCCTTATGTCCAAATGAGAGAGAGAAAGATGGAAAGCAATCGGAACAGCACTATCATCCATCCATCCATTTCCCAACCCGCTGAATCCGAACACAGGATCACGGGGGTCTGCTGGAGCCAATCCCAGCCAACACAGGAACCAATCCCAGGCAGGGTGCCAACCCACCGCAGGACACACACAGACACACCCTCACACCAAGCACACACTAGAGCCAATTTAGAACTGCCAATCCACCTAACCCTCATGTCTTTGGACTGTGGGAGGAAACCGGAGCGCCCGGAGGAAACCCACACAGACACAGGGAGAACATGCAAACTCCACGCAGGGAGGACCCGGGAAGCGAACCCATGTCTCCTTACTGCGAGGCAGCAGCGCTACCACTGTGCCACCATGCCACCCCAAAAACAGCATTATCAGTGGATCGATTTTAGACTGGATCGTGGTACCTGGGGAGCTTAGCCTTCATGTATGACATAACTGTTCTCTCAAAGCACTTCATGAGAGAACAGTCATGTCATACTTCAGTCATGTCAGCTATCAGTCTTCAGTAGCTCATAACGAGTTTTAAAACATGAAATCCCTAACGGTGTTCTCACATAACACCAGTCCTTCCATCTGTGAGTATTCTTCATTACAAATGGCCACCACCAGCCCCTTATGTCCTTACTAATCTTTTACTGACTGTTTGCCCTTGACATCCCTCAGGCAAGCAGCGAACTCATCACATATCTCATTATTATGCTTGCGGTTAATGCAGTTTATTGCTCATATGATGTAAAATGCCTCACTAATGCACAGCTTTTGAAATACCTTAATATGTTCTACTTGTGTCTAATCATAATGTATACAGTAAATGATGGAACAATCCCCACATTTTGAGAGGTCAGTGGCTGGTCAATGCATTATCTGCTACAAAAGATATAACATTCGTTATTTATCATGTGGCCACACACCATTAGAGTTCTATAATGTGTGAAATCTGTACCAAATGAAACTGAAAACTTTGAATAACTATGATAAAATGAAATTTTGGAAGTCACCTACAAATCTTTAATACTTAAATTGATATACATAACAATGTAATGTATACATAACAAGTAATACATTTTAGATCCTTCACTTTTTCACATTTTGTTATCTTGCAGCTTTATGCTAAAATTGTTTACATTATTTATTTTTTCATCATCAAACAACACTGTGAAAACAAACGTTTTTAGAAATGTTTGCAAATGTATTAAAAGTAAAAAACTGAAACATCCCAACGACCCTTTACTCAGTACTTTATTGAAGCAGCTTTGGCAGTGATTACAGCCTGACGTCTTCTTGTGTCTGAGAAGACAAGCTTCACACACCTGGATTTGGGAATTTTCTGCCATTCTTCTCTGCCAACACTCTTCTGTTCTGTCAGGTTGGATGGAGACTGTCGGTAGACAGCTATCCAGGTCTTTCCAGAGATTTTTGATTAAGTTTAAGTCTGGGCTCTGGCTGGACATTCACAGAGCTGCCCCTGAGCCACTCCTGTGTTGTCTTTGCTTTGTATTTTGGGCTATTTTCATGTTGAAAGGGTACCTTCAGCCCAACCTGAGGTTCAGAGCACTCTGGAAGAGGTTTTCATTAATGATGTCCTCATTAAGGATTTCCTCAGCCCTGTCTAGTTTCCCAGTCACTGCTGCTGAAAAACTGCTTCACAGCACAACGCTTCCACCGCTATGCTTCACTGTGGGAATAAATTGTGTAGATGATGAGTAGTGCCTGGTTTTCTCCAGACATAATGCTAGTCAGGTTCTCTGGAGCTTAGCCAGAGTGGCTATCATGTTCTTGGTCACCTTTCTTACCATGGCCCTTGTCACACGATTGCTCAGTTTGGTTGAATGGCCAGCTCTAGGAAGAGCCATGGTTGTTCCAAACATCTTCCATTTAAGAATTATGAAGGGAACTGTGCTCCAGGGAATCCACAATGCTGCTGACAACTCCGTGCCTCGACACAATCCTGTCTCTAAGCTCCTGACCTCATGGCTTGGTTTCTGCTCAGATACACATTATCAGATGGTGGACCTCCTATAGACAGTTGTGTCCCTTTCCCAATCATGTCCAGTCAATTGAATTGGCCACAGGTGGACTCCAAACAAGGTTTAGAAATATCTCAGCCATTTTTAATAGAATGAAACGCATCTGAGGCATTTCAAGTGTCATATCATAGGGTTGGAATATTTTTCTCATTGAAATATTTCAGTTTATTTATTTGTAATAAATTTAGAAAAAATTCTGTTCTAGCTTCTTGGGTATTGAGTGTTATTTTTTGCTGTGGAGAAAAAGTAAATTTAAATTATAACAGCACAAGACTGCAGCATAACAAAATGTGAAAAAGTGGAGGGGTCTGAATGCCTTCTGAAACCACTGTACAATGAGAAACGTCATTGCTGCATTATGGTTTAGACCTTTTTGAGTGAGATACTAAATAAGTAAGATTTAAACTGCAATAGCTCTTACTGTTCATTCCTCAAATGATGCCATTTCATGCTCATACAGATAAATGACATTAAATATAGTCTTCCTCCTTCCATAAGTTTCAGAAAACCACCCATTTCATTTAAAGTAAGCACCTTCAGCTTCTGCATGATAAAGATATATGTTGTTGTTAAATTTGATGATAAGGTATGGTCAAGTGTAATAAGAAAAGGAAACTAATTAAAAAACAGAAGACTAGATTGCTGTATTCAGCAAATTTATTCTGAGATGACGCCTTACACTTTGGCATTAATTAGTGTTATTTCTATTCTGGTGTAATTACTTAACAAGCATCTTCCTGCCAATAGTCATCCACGTGTCATGTGATTTGGCTCAGTATATTTTAAATTACCATTTTAGTTTTTATTGTTTCATTGCCAGTTTTTAAAAGTACTGCATATGGCATTTACTGTCTTAATGTAATGACTTCAACGATCTCTCAAATATATTAGAGTGAACTCTACAGGCTGTGCTGGGAACCATGATGAAAGCAATTATGAAAAGAGAGCAAAATACAACACAGTTTAAAAGAGAAATCTTAAGAGCAGATTAAAGGTGGCTGCAGGAAGCCATGACGTTGCAAGAGAAGCCAAGATGAGGAGCCCTTAGGGAGAGCTGACAGCACCCTGGACAACGGAAGACAATTGGCTAGTTCAGAGGCTAAGGAGTAAGCTTGACAGCTCAGTTGCAACCTTTAACTCCCAGTTGAATTTGGAATAAGTCACTAAACTCCAACTATAAAAATTACAGACGAAAAGGTATGTGGTGTTGTTGTTTTCTGACCTTGATGGTCACCATGCATAAAGGTGGCAAACAAAATGTCAGCTTGGAATCCTTCAAGATTTTACAATACTACAGAATCAGGTGCAGTTACTTATATTTATTATGTGCACCAATATAAGCAAAGTAGAATGAAGAACAATTTCAAACTAAACACATGAATAAATGAAGCTGCATAGACAGACAGCTTGGCACAGGGATGGCGTAATGCCTCCATTCTCATCAACTGTTACAGATCTAGGTGTGTTTGTGTGTTCATTTCTTTCTCTTCATCATCATCTGGTGGTGATCATCACTTGTAATTCTCTTTGAGTGTGTGTGTCTGCTTGTGTGTGTCACCTTCAGGGCTGCCAGGTCTTGCAAATATTTCCAGTCCAAAGATAGCTGAACACCAGCCTAATGGTGTTGTGCACCAGCCCAAATAATTGATGCTGTCGAAGCCATTGGGGGGTGTTGGGGTCCCCCTTGAAGTTTTACTGGAGTATTACCATTGTTGACAATTTTGCATCTTTGAGCAGCTGCACAAAAATAGCAGACAAAAAAAAAAAAAACCATGTACACCGTTAAAACAATATTTTGCCCTCTGGCACAATGATTTCAAAAACAGTCTGATTTGGCATGAAAACCACACATCTGGCAACCCTGTCCACCATGTGTGCATACGTGTATATTGAAATAAATGATGTATCTCAGAAGATCCTCGTATAAAAATGTAGAAAATCAAGATGTCTGATCCAATGACTAAACGGAGCAGACTGGGAACATCCAGTTTAAATTGAACGGTTTCTACAACTATTATCATTAGACAGGAGTTAAAACAAAATGAGATAAGTAGCAGACCAAACTGTACCAAAAAACAACATACATTGAGCCTGTAACAAAGCAGATATGATGCAACTTGTTTGAAGAAGACTGGTCAATTTTATCAAAGATATCATAGAATATAAGTCTCTGCGCTCAAGACAGATATCTTAGGAACCGCTTTTTCTAAAATGTTTTCTCTTTGCTGAGATTTAGCCATTTAGGAGCTCTACAAAATGAAAAAAAAAAACACAAAACTTTCTAACAATAATTGTAATGTTGATTTTCCAGACAGTGTCATCAGCGGAGGAAGTGTACGTGTCCACCAGAGAAATGTTGGCCCATTTAAGAAGTACTAAGTTTACAAGTGTTTTTTTGTGATTTTCGTGTCCTGCAGTATAAATAACATTTTCAAGAACACTAAATCCTTTTGGGGGTCACACAAAAAATAGAATAAGTAGTTACAGTCATATGAAAAAGTTTGGGAACCCTTCTTAATTCTTTGGATTTTTGTTTATCATGGGCTGAGCTTTCAGAGTAGCAACTTCCTTTTAATATATGACATGCCTTATGGAAACAGTAGTATTTCAGCAGTGACATTAAGTTTATTGGATTAACAGAAAATATGCAATATGCATCATAACAAAATTAGACAGGTGCATACATTTGGGAATCCCAACAGAGTTATTACATCAATACTTAATTGAGCCTCCTTTTGCAAATATAACAGCCTCTAGACGCCTCCTATAGCCTTTGATGAGTGTTTGGATTCTGGATGGAGGTATTTTTGACCATTCTTCCATACAAAATCTCTCCAGTTCAGTTAAATTTGATGACTGACGAGCATGGACATCCTGCTTCAAATCATCCCATAGATTTTCGATGATATTCAAGTCAGGGGACAGTGACGGCCATCCCAGAACATTGTACTTCTCCCTCTGCATGAATGCCTTTGTAGATTTCACACTGTGTTTTGGGTCATTGTCTTGTTGGAATATCCAACCCCTGCGTAACATCAACTTTGTGACTGATGCTTGAACATTATCCTGAAGAGTTTGTTGATATTGGGTTGAATTCATTCGACCCTCGACTTTAACAAGGGCCCCAGTCCCTGAACTAGCCACACAGCCCCACAGCATGATGGAACCTCTACCAAATTTGACAGTAGGTAGCAGGTGCTTTTCTTGGAATGCGGTGTTCTTCTTCTGCCATGCAAAGTGCTTTTTGTTATGACTAAATAACTTAATTTTTGTCTCATCAGTCCAAAGCACTTTGTTCCAAAATGAATCTGGCTTGTCTAAAAGAGCATTTGCATTCAACAAGTGTGAGTGCAGAAAGGCCTTCTTTCTCATCACCCTGCCATACAGATGTTCTTTGTGCAAGTTGCGCTGAATTGTAGAACGATGTACAGATACACCATCTGCAGCTAGATGTTCTTGCAGGTCTTTGGAAGTGATCTGTGGGTTGTTTGTAACCATTCTCACAATCCTGCGCATATGCCGCTCCTGTATTTTTCTTGGCTTGCCAGACCTGCTGGGTTTAACAGCAACTGTGCCTGTGGCCTTCCATTTCCTTATTACATTCCTTACAGTTGAAACTGACAGTTTAAACCTCTGAGATAGCTTTTTGTGGCCTTCCCCTAAACCATGATACTGAACAATCTCTGTTTTCAGATCTTTTGAGAGTTGTTTTAAGCATCCGATGCTCTCACTCTTCAGAGGAGAGTCAAAGAGAAGCACAACTTGCAATTGACCATCTTAAATACCTTTTCTCATGATTGGACACACCTGTCTATGAAGTTCAAGGCTTAACGAGCTCATCCATCCAATTTGGTGTTGCAAGTAATCAGTATTGAGCAGTGACATGCATTCAAATCACCAAAATTACAAGGGGACCCACATTTTTGCACAGCCAGTTTTTCACATTTGATTTAATGTCATACAACTAAATAATACTGCTTCACTAAAAATCTTTGTTCGGAAAACACCCCAGAACTCCGATGTTCCTAGGAAATGAAAGACATACCACTGTTATCTTTTTTGTTGAAAGTAGAGTAAATTATTATGCAGGCTGAGAGGAGTTCCCAAACTTTTTCATATCACTGTAAATCAAATATTTGTAATGCTTGGTGCTACTAAGATAGGCCCTGGCTCCCCCACAACCCTACATTGGGCTTATGATAACTTAATAAATAAATGAATAAATAATATTCCTAATTTAATCTGCAATCCAACAGAAAGGATCACTAAACAGTGAGACATGAGACAAGTAGAAATATGCAGATTCTGATTTTTGAGGCTATTAACCATAAACTATTCATCCCAAGCCATTAAACCAGAAAAATATACACTAATACCATTGACTGATTTATTTCCATAGGTATCATACAGATTGTATTTCTGTTTATCCTGATTGACTTGTGCCTTTTTGTCTGGGCATTTCTTGTATATACATTTTTAGTTTTTAAACACATTTTTTAATTCGGTAATGCTCAATGGTGCATAAAGGTACTTATGATTGACTGAGCCTGTAATTCACATTAAAAAGCAACAGATGTCAGTCTGTCACACCAATCTACTGCCAAGAATGATGGTGACCTAACAGCACTCGCTTACCAAGTGATCATGTGAGCAAATATAAGACTAAGCTGAGTGTGCTGTGATTTATTCTTCTATCTACAGGTTTTATTTCTTGAAGTAGAGTAAGGAAATCTCCACTTGTGGAAAAATGTAGGTAAGTCCCATGCATTTTCCTTACTAAAGTAAATACATCAGGGTAAGAGCTTTCATAGTTGATCTGAACACAAGACTGGGTCTTACTTTCCTGTAACTTCTTCAGTTCTCCTTTGGTTTACAGAAAAGATAATTGGCAAGTGGTAAATGCTAGAGCACCAACATTAACACTTCATTTGAATTTCGAATATGCCAGGCTCAAATCATGTGATGTGAATACATACCAAGTTTGTCATTGGGTGATAGCAGAAAACAAATCATCTTCTGTAAGAAGCACAAAAGCTTGTTTACTTATGTTCTACACTTCCACCAGGATGAGGTTATACATTTCAGAAAGTACTTCTTCAGCTTCTGCAAGGATGCTTATTCAACATCCCAGAAGTGGAGATGTCTGCAATGAGTTATGACCAAATGTTGTTGATGCCTATTTTAATAGTAGTCCTAGAACCCACCAGTGAACACCAGTGGTAAAAGACACTAACAAGTTATAGAAAGAGATCTTATGGGCAACTTTAGCACAAGAATCCTGAGATCTGACAGATATGAACTGACAGTCCAAAAAAGGAGGCAGAAGAAGGAGTGACCAAATTGAAGGCCCATATCAGCGGTGGGGCAATTTGATGAGGGCAAGTGGAAACATACAGTAGGTGGGATATTATCCATGCTGTTCTCAGCAATGGAGTCAGAAATATTGGCCTCAAATTAGTTTATTGCTGGAAAGATCATGGTGATGGGAGTTTGACAAGCCTGTCTACATGTGGTTTGCAGACGTCAAAACGCTTTGTATTCCAAGATATCTTGTAAAAGGGAGAAGGAGAATATTAGGTTGTAAAAGACCACAATAGTGAAACAGAAACACTTCTTCTTCTTCTTCATTATACCAGCCACTGCACTTGTGGTCTACTATTTTACCTGATCTAGTAATATCTTCTTCATTCTCTAAACTGTTTCCCTCATTTCCTTCCTTGCTCTTCAGTACTCTCTGTGGACGTACTTCTTGGTCTACCTCTGCTTCACCACACCACACAGTGAGTAAACCACTTCAGCTGTTCTTCTTTAATTTCAGTCCAAACTCTGCTCTGATTTGTGCATTCTTTATTTGATCATTCCTATTATTTTTGAATAGGAACGATCAGATCAGATCTGGTCGGTACTCCTTATAAATTTAATTGCAAGTACTTGGACTGCACTTATGTGTTTGTTCCTAACAACTTCAACTCTTACTACCACACACCAAGGAAAACCTGCCGTTCGACCTCATTCACTGGTCAAGAGTCCTGTCTTCAGTCTAGAAAGTGGCTCCAAAAATCCATTAATTTCATGTGTATGGGAAATTTGTGCTGTTTGTTCCATAAGTAACTATTTAGCAATAGTATAGAAGCAAGTATAAAATTTTCATGTTTTGAATATATGACAGGATAACTGACATGTGGATTATGCAACACAACTAACATGAGATCTTTTTATTCATTCTTCTATGGACATTTTTACACTGTTTACCATTGTCTGGAGTTAGTTACTACTTGGTTCTAATCTATCAGAAAATGTGTTATATCCTTTCTCCAAGAATGCATGAAATATTTTTTTTTCTCTGCCACCATTACAAACTCCATGAGGTAAGTAACGTAAAAAATATATAATTTTTGGGTGGAGTGTTCCTTTAAGTAATCAAATTAGAAAACAGGGTGATAAATTTCCTGCAGTTGTATTTTGATTTTCATTGTTATTATTTAATTTTTATTTTGTCTTTACTAGTTTAACTCATTTAAGGTAGGATGGTCTTATTGTAAGAATCTTGGGAAGAATCTATCTATCTATCTATCTATCTATCTATCTATCTATCTATCTATCTATCTATCTATCTATCTATCAGTTACTCTATAGAGTGCCTCTATCTATCTATCTATCTATCTATCTATCTATCTATCTATCTATCTATCTATCTATCTATCTATCACAAGCAGCACATAACAGAGCACATCAAGATGCAGTGAAGCTACAAAACAACTTCTTCCCATGGCAGAAGACTTTCATGTTATGCCTGACAGACATGTGCTTTTTATTGTAACACCTAAAGAACTTCTGAAGCCAACGTAATTCTAATCCTGATGAAAACAAGTAGACTGCTCTGCAGAATAACGTTATGAAACATCTTGAGAAGAAACTAATAATTGGCCATCATGCTAGGAAGCATTTCCCAATTTTTGCTTACACAAATGTCGTAAAGATGTAGTAAAAGACAGTACATAAATAATCAGTGATGTCTTTCATCATGTACTGTACTTTGTGTTTTTGTTTAAATTAGTGAATGGGTGATTAAAAGAAGTATAATGACATTAATGTGGTTTCATAATTGAAGCCTTCAGATCAACACACAAAAATATAAATGTGGTTGATTTGTACAGATGGAAATGAAGAATGTTAATCATGAAAAAAACACAAATGGGTACTGTAAAAATGGCTGCCACACAGAGTGAAAATTAATAACAGGCATCCGTAAGAAGCACAGAACTGACGTAATTACAAAAAAGGAAAAAATTACAGAGTGGTAGAGAGAACATCAAAGGTAATTCCTGTTCATAAAGAAGAAAAGCACATCAATGCCATTGTTGTGTTTATAAGTGCTCATATACCCCGAGTGGCCACTTTATTTGGTCCAGTTTCCATCCTGAAATAAATTGTTGCTCAGTCAGTGACAGCATCATAAAAGAAAATAAATATTTGTTTATTGAATAAATTAAATACACAGCCAAGTATTTAAAAAAGGAGCAAAAGGAAATTCATTAGCGACAATGGATCTGCCACAACTGGGTCTTGAACCCCTGCATTTTACTGAGAAGGCTCATCAGCTTACCTACCACCATATTGTCACACAGCACTCGACCTTCTGTCTTCCTCTGTCATCTGGTCTTTTGCATTTCTACCAGTCAAGTGTTACAGTTCTGGGGTTTTGGAAAGTGAAAATGTAACTTTTGTGTTTATTTTTGTAACAGGTATGCATTTTTAAAGTGTTGACTGAAGAAAGCCAGTTAAAGCTTTTAAAGAGAAAAGAATAAGATAAAAGATGTACTAAAAGAATAGATATGTAAGTCAAAACTGAAAGTCAGAAATACAATCGACAGCAGAAATCAAAGATCAAAGATGCAAAAAAAGTCAAGTACCAAAAGGAACATGAAGATTGCACATAAAAACAAATAATTATTATCCAATCTCGTATACCAAGGAACAGCTCCGGTGACATTTATACTGGCCTGCTGTTAAAGTCATTGTCGCACCATCCAAATGCATTATGGAATTGTTTCCAAAATTTTGTTATGTGAACACCCCAAAGCAGTGGTGCCAATCGGCAAAACAAGTCAAGACTGACATAAAAAAATCAAAACATTTCCTATCAATAGACTAATGACATAAATTGATTCTCTGTGTATGACAGCCCCCAAAATGATCAGTCAGTCAGTCATTGTCTAACCTGCTTTGTCCTGAGCAGGGCCATTGGAGGTGGTGCTGGGGCCTATCCCACCTAACATAGGGTGCAAGGCAGGAACACACCCTGTTTTATCATATAATAAACACAAAACAAAGGAGAGATTCAGATTCTAGATGCATCCAAACCCCAAATAATTAGAGATCTATATGCTTATATACTGTAAATCTCTGAAAGGATTAGAGGCGTGTTTCAGTTCCACTGGATATCTGAATGTAATTGTGCATGAAACATAAGGAGAGAAAAATCCTTTTTTAGTGTTCCAGGAATACAACAGTAAACTCCTTAGATCCTAAATTTAAACTATTCTGGGATCTGTGGAGGGAGACAGAGTGGATATTCTCCAATCGGGAAACATTAGAGTCGATTGGGACAAGTGGTGGACAACCACGAAAGCAAATACCACAGTATAATGTGTTTTACTATTTTGGGACCAATCAGACACTCATGCTTTTCACAAGGATCAAAAGCTGGCCATGAAATGCAATCAATTGCAATGGAATAGCTGAAAATAGTTGGTCCTGATTTTCACAAGTTTAATTTAACGCTATTGACTTCCTGCATTCAAAGCAGTCACCACATATGTCATACTAACCTGGAAATCATCTTGCTGATTACGAAATACTTCATAACCAAGTAATGATTTTACAAGCAAACAAATGACAAATTCAATTTTCCCAGCTGAGCCTAAATGCACTGAGTCTGATTTTGACTCCTAGCTATTGCATTTTTTCGAGAGATGTTCAAAAAGCTTCTGCACTTATTTTTTTAAATCTAAACATCAATTTTATACATAGTCACCTTCCTTTGCAAAGCAATTTTCCTAGCGTCATACTAACTTTTTAATGCACAATTACTACTCCTCTCGCCTTCACTGTTTCCAACAAAAATACAAAAGTTGCGGAAACTTTTTGAATGTCCCTCGTACTTTTACTTTAATTTTCTTTGCAGAAGGTTTTTGTTTATATCTTTATTCCAGTGACATCTCCTTTTAATGACCGTTTCATACCAAGCCACCATTTTTTGTGCAAGTCTGTTGCAGCTTTGTCTATACTAATGGCTCCATTGACTGTCACATGACTGCTGGTGTAGCGGAGTGTGATGTCATCAATCAGTAGCTACAAAAGATGGCAACTTGCTGCACTTGGGATTCTAGTTTTTGAATAGCTACAAAAATGTCTTGTGGTCCTAATTTTCTTAATAAGGGCTCATGTGTTAGTTTCAGTTTCCTTTGACCTCATTTTTCGTCTGAACATTTTCAAATGGCTGCCAGTGTTCTCGTCACCCTGTGTTCTGATCCTTGCCTATGACATTGATCTCACATTTGCCTGCTGATTAGTGAGTCAGTAACTATTAGATTTTGAAACATTACAGAAATCATGGTGTTGAGACAAGTAAAGGATAAATGTACAAGTGAAATTTTACAAAAGTGGTGGACCAGAATTTTTGGTTTTAGGATACCTGGTTTGAAAACCTGTAATTCTTATACGAAAAATCTTTATTTTAATTCTTTTTAATAGAGAATCTGCCCTTTATTTTTGAGATAAAGTAAAGAGGGACCTACCTGCAGCCCCTGCTTTCTCCATTTGCATTTACAATGAGGCACTCCAATGATAAAGTGTCCTTAGATATAAAACAGAAACAAAAGAAAAAAAATGTGATTTAAAAAAAACAAAAAAAAAATTCCTAAAAGCTCAAAACAAGGAATGCAGCTGCGGGTGTGTAAGGCGGGTTCAAGCACTGCCGAAAGAGATCTCTCAGTCCAAAAGTTTGTTTTAAAATATTTAGTGAAGACTCAAAGCAAATAATCCATACAAAAATAAAGAAAAAAGTTGTTACACACTTAGAATAAAAGACAAGAATTTAGAAAATAGAACAAGTATTTTTCTGCCTCACTCTGCACTATGCGGCCGCAGAGAGCTTAAACAACTCGGCACATTCACATAAAAAACGACAAGGGGTGAGCGAGCTATCTTGAAGGCTTCTACTGGACGTACTTTGTTGTAAACTGAAATATATACAAAAGAAACATACAGGCATTTACATGTGTACAATCAAAGACAATAAAGAATAATTTACAAAGCAATACATAGCAGACAGTGTGCATTAAACAATAGAGCTTTAAAAGACACTTACAAGGCGAGTGATTTCCACGGTTGGATCAAGACGAAGAGAAGCACGTAGACAGAGGTTCAAATTGCTGCGTACCACAACTAACCAGACCCAGGGGTTTAAATACCCTAAGGATACGTTTTGGACGTGACTGAAACAAGAGATAAAGGGGTGCCTACGTTAGACACATGGGGTGTATTGTATTCAAATATTTATTATGGAACCTACCTAGACTTTTATAGCACCACTGTGAGTGTGGAACATGACTGACTGGTGTGTTAATAAATGACAAGGTGAAGGGGGAGCACAGCTCAACAAATAACAGTCTCAACTAACAAGATGTGGGGCAGAACATGTCATTTATCTTCAATAAACTTAGCTCTTCTTGTAAAACTTTAGTTGTTTCTATACTTAAAGATTCTTTACTTCTTCTTCTGTATGCTTTATATGTATGGCTCTGCACATTCAATAAAGCACATTGTCTTTCATGTTACTTGGCATGTAAGGCACGGTTTAAAACCATGTGCCCTCAACGCCTTACACATGGCGAGGCTGATCACCAACTGATAATAATGTTTAGTTTGAGAGGCTAGAAATAGTTAGAATATACGAATTCAATTCAACTTATGGGGTTGTAAGGACCTCCCATAGACTATGCACTAATATATAGGCAAACATTTAATATAACTTAAATAACTAGCAAATGGCTTTTACAAGGAAAACAGAACAAAGAAACAGCTAAACATATAAAATGGGTTAGTGGTTTACAAGAAACCCCACTTTAACAGCCAGAAGGTATACCACACAAAAGAATCAAAGAATCTATCTACTACATAATTAAACCCTAAGGTCTGCCTCCATGTGTGTCCAGTCCCTCAGAGATACCTGATTGGTCAGTCTGGCTTTGGTGACCTGACAAAATTGGAAGAGCGAGAGTGAGATGCACGAGGCCCATGAGGCATACTGGGAGAGTTGCAAGTATAAAAGCGGACATTAGGCAAGGAAGATGCCACAAAAATAATGACAGACTCTGGGAAGCAGGCTTGAGAAATGTAACGCCAGTCAAGAGACGTTCAGGCACACATGGATACTCAGGAAAGGTGCTGAAGGTACATAAAGGTCAAAAGATAAGTAAATACTTTTAAAAAATGATATTGCCTTTCTTCAACAGGAAAAGTGGCTGGTTCCAAAATGTGCCTTCCAGCTGAGTTGGTTCCAAAATGAACAATAATTTCCTATTTGGGTCAATCTTTTATATCTGAGGGGCAGAGAGGGTGGAGTGAGAGGTGTGCTTGAGTCATGGCTAAGGCTCTTCTTCCTGGTCTTTGTCTTTTAGTCTGGGGCAGAACATGAAGAAATATTAGTGGCTGTGCAGCAACCAAATCCCTTTTCCCCAAAAATGTAGGACAGCACCAAAATGTAGGCACAATTATTTTTTCGCTTGTACTGCCAGAGCTGTTACAAATGGCAGGCCACACAGGCAGCAAATACGAAACCAGGCGATAAAAATGCAAAGAAGAACAGACTAGAGTCAAAACCGGGAGATCGGTCAGTCGAGTCATCGAAACCAAAACGTTAAGGAAGAACTGTAATCAAGAGTGCAGAGACTCTAATTTTACCCCACACATATAAGTGTCCCTGCAATGGACTAATGTACTGCCTGGAGTACAACAACAACAACAACATTTATTTATTTAGCACATTTTCATACAAAAAGTAGCTCAAAGTGCTTTACATAATGAAGAAAAGAAAAATAAAAGACAAAATAAGAAATTAACATAAGACAGCATCAGTTAACATAGAAAAGGAGTAAGGTCCGATGGCCAGGGTGGACAGAAAAAACAAAAATCTCCAGACGGCTGAAGAAAAAAAAAAGGTACCTGACTTGCTGCTAGGAAAGGCTTTGTGTCCCCAGATGCTAAATAAAGCAGATTCAGAAATGAGATATAGCAACAGTAAACACTGAAAAGACAAAGGGGCGGCACGGTGGCATGGTGGGTAGCGCTGCTGCCTCGCAGTTAGGAGACCTGCGTGGAGTTTCCATGTTCTCCCCGTGTCTGCGTGGGTTTCCTCAGAGTGCTCCGGTTTCCTCTCACGGTCCAAAGACATGCAGGTTGGCAATTCTAAATTGCCCTTAGTGCGTGCTGTGTGTGTGTGTGTGTGTGTGGGTGCCCTGCGGTGGGTTTGTTTCCTGCCTTGCGCCCTGTGTTGGCTGGGATTGGCTCCAGAAGACCCCCGTGACCCTGTAGTTAGGATATAGCGGGTTGGATAATGGATGGATGGATAAGACAAAGCTACTGCACAAATAGCATACATATAAAATACATACTGTCATATACATTACAAAAGAAATGGTACAAAGCTTCTATTTGACTAATAAAAAATAGTTATATGAATGATAACATATATGTGATGATTGCATAAAATGCATAATGCAAGACAACAAAACAATTTGAAGCGAGCTGCCCTGCTAAGTGTTTATTCCAGCCAGAAAAGCGCAAAGGAAATGCAGCCCTTTGAGGGCCCACCTTTTCTTGAGCTCACTAATGAGCCTGAGGACAAGAGGGGAATGTTTAGGAGAGTCAAAAAAGGGGCAATTTGAGAAGGTGTAGCAGGCCATATCACACAAGCTGAGCTGCAGATAAGAAAAGAAAAACACAAACTACAGGAGTTGGTGTTACAATTTAATGGCTGCTGGATTACATGTCTTTTACAAAAAGCGGTTTTGTTTGGAAAGCATAATTTGACAGCATGTTCACGCTACTGTATGAGCAATTTCAGATCTTCAGTGAGAGTATTACATTTTTTGTGACGTTCCTTCATTTTTTTAACATGAATGAGCTTTGCAATGAATTTATACAGTATAGCTTCCTACACACACATTACAAGACATGCATTTGTGATTTCAGTTTTGCACTTTATACAGTAAAGCTTTACATAACTAACACTGAATCATGACTCAGAAAATTATATCTGGATTCAAGATTAACTTTGACAAAAGCATATAATATTATTTCTTGACAATGTTAAAATGCAAACTTTTTTACTTTGTCTTATCAGTTTACATATATAGCACTCATAATCACACAATCTGCTGTGTAATGAAACACCAGTCTGTGTGTGTGTGTGCGTGTGCGTGTGTGTGTGTGAGTGTGCGCGTGTGTGTGTGTGTGTGTGTGCGTGTGTGTGTGTGTGTGTGTGTGAGTGTGTGTGTGCGTGTGAATGTGTGTGTGAGTGTGAATGTGTGTGGTGTGTGTGTGTGAGTGTGCGTGTGTGTGGGTGTGTGTGTGGGTGTGTGTGTGAGTGTGTGTGTGTGTGTGAGTGTGAATGTGCGTGTGAGTGTGCGTGTGTGTGTGAGTGTGCATGTGAGTGTGCGTGTGTGTGGGTGTGTGTGTGGGTGTGCGTGTGTGTGAGTGTGCGTGTGAGTGAGTGTGTGTGTGAGTGGGTGTGTGTGTGAGTGTGTGTGTGCGTGTGTGTGAGTGTGCGTGTGAGTGTGTGTGAGTGTGTGTGTGTGTGTGGGTATGTGTGTGCGTGTGCGTGTGCGTGTGTGTGAGTGTGCGTGTGAGTGTGTGTGAGTGTGCGTGTGTGTGTGAGTGTGCGTGTGTGGTCCCTCCAAGCAATCTGATTAGTCAGTTTGGCTTTGGTGATGCGACTGAAAGAAGACGTGCGAGACACCCAAGGATGAATAAAGGCATGCAGAGAGTCACCTTCAAAAATGGGAACTGTTTGCAGTTATATAAATGATGTTATCATGATGAGTATCAATTGGTGGTAGTCAAAAAGTGGATGGAAGGTGAGCAAGGCACCTTGAAATCAAAGAGTCTGAGAAGCAGGCTTTACAGGAAAAACAGGTTACGAAACAGGAGGATACCGAGGACAAGCGTACAAGGAACGCTCAGGGCAAGAGATATTAACTATAACATGGCTAGTATATTAAACATCATTCAGTTTAAATTATAGCAATTCTTTGGATCAGACTAAACAGAATCATTCTAGTTAGTCTAATATCTATTTATCACTTCTGGGGGAATTGTTAGCATCAAATTTAATATATTAGTTAGATTCTTAAACCTCATTCAGTGTTTTCCTACTTCCAAAAAAAATATGTCCTTGAAAAAAGTACAAACTGGAAAACTGTAGTCATAGATCTGCCCTGGTCAACTGTAAGTGCCATTATTGTGAAGTGGAAGTGTGTAGGAGCAACAACAGCATAGCCATGAAGTAGCGGACCATACAAACTCACAGAGTGAGTTCGCCAAGTGCATAACACATAAAAATCCCCTGTTCTCTGTTGCATCACAGTTTCAAACTGCCTCTGGACGCTACATCAGCACAGAAACTGTGTGTCAGAAGCTTCATGAAATGGGTTTCCAGGGCCCAGCAACAGCACACAAGCCTAAGATGATTATGTGCAATGGCAAAGGTTGGTGTGTGACGATGTGGGTTCAGCTCTATGCTCCCATCGCTGTTCGGGTGCCCTTGAACCCTACACCGTCGATAATGCTACCAGTGAGCTAGACAGTGAGGCAATAACAATAGAGCAAGGGGATGGTGTATAAAAGTGCACAGTGCTTTTATTTAAAATAGTCAGCAAACAAAAAACAAAGTGCTCAATTAAAAGTGCAGTGATTCCCAAGTTCAAAAGTCTTCATCAAATAAATAATCCATTAAAACAGTGACAATGGTGGAGATTAAAATCAATAAATAGAAAAGTCTTCTTAAACAACGAGGTTAAAAACAACGCTGGAAGCAGTCCTAAAACAATGACAAGCCCGGTGTTTCTTGTACTCTAGCGTCTCTCCTGCTTCACCCATCTGGGCCCCGCAACAGGCGAGACGCTCTCTCTGCAGCTGACCTTCTCAGTACCTGCTTCTACTACTGTCCGTCGCCTTACCGAAACTTGGCTCCGGTCGGCTCCCCCTGACAGGGACTTGGGAATTCCCCAGTGACCAAGGCTCTCATGTAGGGGACACCACGTCCCAAGTCTCGACTCCCACTACCTTCCGGTCACTCACGCCCTCCAAAACAAATTCTGCAGGAGCGACCACAACCACTACTTCTCCCCTTCTAACCGACTTGCGCTTCTATATATTGAGGGGACATAGCAGCTGCAGCATATTACCAGCCTAAGGAACAATCACGGATGTGGGCAGTCCCTCACCTGTGCACTAGGTGAGAAACGCCCACACCGAAGATTGTCCCGAGATCTGCTACAGCCACCACACCACCTCACTAAGCCGCGAGCGCGGTGATTATCTATTTAAAAGCTGGCCCTTGCTGAGAGGGCTGTGGACCCGCTATACCACATGGTGTAAAGAAGGCCAATCACTATCGGGCAGTCTGATGGACAAATCTGGGCTCGGATGCCAGGAGAATGTTCCTTTCTGGATGGCATACTGCCTGCAGTAAAGTTTGGTGGATGAGGAATAATGGAGTGGGGCTGCTTTTCAAGGTTTGAGCTATGCCCCTTGGTTCCAATGAATAGTTCTGTTAATGCTACCTCATTAGACAATTGTGTGCTTAAAACTTTGTGGCAACAGTCTGAGGAAGGCTTTTTTCTTTTCCACCATGACTGCCCCTGTGCACAAAGCCATGTCCATTAAGACATGGAGGAATTCAAGTGGTCTGCACAGACTCCCGACCTCCAAATTATTGAACAACTTTGGGATAAATTTGAACTTTGATTGTGAGCCAGGTCTTCTCGTCCAACATGACCAGACATCACAAATGCTCTTTTGGCTGAATGGGCACAGACGTGCTCCAAAATCTTTTTTGAAAAGTCTTCCCAGAACAGCAGAGGCTGTTATAGCAGCAAAGCTGGAGGCAACTCCATATTAGTGCGCAGGGTTTTGGAATGGGATGTTCATTAATCTTATATAAGAGTGATGGTCATGTGTCCACAAACTTTTGGCCCATGTAGTGTATGTGCTGCCAATTTCCGAGTGGTGTGACTTTACATTTATCAGCGTTAATCCAAACAAGAGAAGGCACTGAACAGAGAATTTGTCTTTATTAACTCAAGAACTGCTACATATATTTGGAATAAAAGTAGTATATTACCAGCATATAAAGTTGTTTTATGTTGTTTCTCATGTAAGTATTAAGTTGAGATGGTAGTGTCTTTTCTAATTTCTTCAGCTAGTGGCTTATTTGCTAATTTAAATAGAAGTGGAGATAAAGGACGGCCCTGACTAGCACCCCACTGAATGCTAAAATTGTGCAGCCACCATTCGTTGGTAATGATTGCAGCTAATGGCTTATTATATAAAATCTTTTCCCATTGAATAAACGTATCTTTTAGATTAAATTTGCATTAAACATAAGGTTGTTCAAGACAATCAAATGCATTCTCAGTAGTCGAGGAAAGCATAAGGCCATTCATCACACATCTCTGAAAAACTGAATAACCTAAAGATGAGGCCCTTAGCAAAGCTAGTCTGGTCTTATTTAACTATCAGATGCAATTGTCCCTAAAAGAGTATAACAAGCATTTGTGAAAGGTGCTAAAGATCTACACTTAGAGAAACAACTGCCTTGTCCAATCTTCTGGAAATTTTCCTTCCTTAAGTATTAAAGAAATATTAGCCTCTCTCAGTATTGATGATAATTCGCTATTTTCTCTGACTCATTAAACATATTCAATCAAGGATCCACTAATCTGACCCATCTTACCTTGCGTTTATCCAGACTCAAGGCTATTCAATAGCTTCAAGAGTCTCATCATTGGAGATCTTCAAATTAAGATTATTTTTATGATTGACTAGCATACTTTAATTGTGCAAGCAGTTCAGGTTTATACAAATTAGCAAAAGTCAGTCTTAAAAATCTTTAAAAAATCATTGAAAGCTTCAGTATCAAAGATTTGAGCATCCTTACTACCACCAACTGAATCATAGTTGTGAGAGTCTGCCATTGTGTCAGTATCCTGGCTTGTCACCATTATCAAGTATTTGTTGCCTAGTGAATGAGAAGTCAAGCAAAATGACACTTTTTATTGGCTAACTAAAAAGATTACAATGTGCAACTTTCGAGGCAACTCTGGCCCCTTCTTCAGGCAAGACGTAATCCAAAGACTGAAATTCCCTATGCTTATGTAGACACTAGGACAGGGACAGCATTGGAAAACCTTTAAGTGGGACATCTTAGATGTACCAAATTAATAGACTTCTCTATTAAAATTTGTAATACATCAGTTGCCTCGAATCTCTGAAGTTTTATTTATTTGGTGTCTGGGAGAGTAAAGCCAAAAACAGTTTCACTGAGGCTCTTGGATGCTTTCTGGGGTTGCTAATATTTCCAACTTTCCTCTAAAAGAGGAGAAACATTACAAACAAAAATAATCATTTAATGTTCATCATAACGTGCTTCAAGAGGCTAGTCTGGGGCCACCTGAAAGCCAGTTATCCCACATGACATGACCCTCTCCTGTTGCCCAAAACGTTCTACTGAGGCTGCCATGTCATCTACTCTTCGTCTGGCCCTATGCCATCTGGTCAAAAGAGACAGTTGTGGTACGATATTGTTTATGAACTTCAGTTCAGAATTCAACACCATCACCCCTCGGAAACTCAGAGTGAAGCTGAGTCTGCTACGCTACAACACTTCCCTATGTAAATGGATCCTGACAGAGGACCCTAGAGAGTCAGCATTGGAAACATGATCTCTAGCACTATCACACTGAGTACTGGAAGCCACAAAGCGCCGTGTACTCGGCCGACTTCTGTTCTGACTCACGGCTCTGCCACTGCACACAACTTAGACGCCATCATTAAGTTTGCTGACAACACAGTGGTGGTGGGTCTCATCGGCAATGGGGTGAGTGAGTCCTTTTACAGAATGAAGATACAATGAATGGCAGAGGGGTGCAAGTGCAACATCTGTTTCTTAATGTGAACAAGATGAACAAGCTTCAGAAAGGCCTACTGTGTGCTGTCCACACACCAATGCACATTGAGGGCATTGTGGTGGAACTGGTTAAGTGCTTTCTCAGCTCACAACTTGCTTTAGTGAAATTAACACCTGGATGGAATATAACTATTTAAAATTAAACTTCAACAAAACCAAATTCATGCTAACTGGCACTAAAAGCTCAGTTTAAGAACATGCATTCCTTCTCAATCACCCTTCATGATAATGTCATCAGACCTTGTTCTTCTGCTAAGAATCTTGGTGTCATTTCTGATTCCTCCCTTTCTTCTTCTACCGACATTAACTACATTAAGAAATCCTGTGTTTGTTCAATCCTCTCCTTTCCTGATGCTGACAAACTTGTCCCTGCTTTTATTATATTGACTACTGTTGCTCCCTACTGGCAGGTGCCCCTTCAAATCTGCCATCACAGTTCCAGTTGGTCAAAAAATCTGTTAAAAGAATCCTTAAACAGATCTGCAAAAGCGAGCACACAACGGCCAGTCTACTCTGCCTTCAGTGGCTCCCTGTGTCTTACATGAATAAATATACAATTCTATTACTGACATACAAAGCGTTAATCAGTCTCGCATGGGGCTACCTCAGTAACCCTCTCCATCATGGTGGTCCAGACCACCCAGTAAGGTCCACCAGTTCTGGCAGTGATTCTGGTGCCCCAAACTAACCTGTGCTCTCTGGGTAACAGAATCTTCAGCTCTGTAGCGCCCAGACCTCCCTAAATGAATGAGATCAGCTGACTCAATTCATTCTTTTCAAAAAACAACTTAAAATGCATTTGCTCAGGAAGATCTTTAACTTACCCTGACATTCTGACTCTATTCAGGTTTTTCTTTTAGTATTCATAGTTGTGTATTTTATTCTGGCTTTAAGTCTGTTATTCTATTGTAAGGTTATGTATATCTTGCATTTATCTTTATTTAATACTTACACAGATATTATTTGTATCCAATGTTGTATAGACCTTGTTGTTCTTCCTAAATTTCTCTGAAGCACTCTCAGCATGTGGATGGCACGGTGAGGCATCATAGGTCCTCTTGTTCTCCCCGTGTCGGTGTGGGTTTCCTCAGGGTACTCCAGTTTCCTCACATCATCCAAAGACATACAAAATTGGCCCTAGTGTGTTGTTGGTGTGTGTGTGTTTGCTCTGTGATAGACTTGTGCCCTGTCCAGTCTTTGCTCTTTGTTCCTACATTGTGTTGGGTTAGGCTCCAGCAACACCTCACAACCCTGTTCAGGACTAAGTGGGTTAGAACATGACTGAATGCCTCTGAGCAACTCCACTTCCTTCAGAAGCAGAGCCTTTCCCATTCTTAACCACCATCAAGAGCACCCTGACCAGCTGCATCACCCTCTGGTTTAGGAACTGCTGCATCTCTGGCCACAGGTCCTACAACAGATAGTACACACAGGATCACTGGGATCTCTCTGCACTCCATCAAGTATATCTTTATAAGTTTTGCATATGTAAGCCTCTAGCATTGTGAAAGACCGCTCACACCCCTCCCACAGTCTCTTTGTCCAACTTCCATCTGGCAGAAGGTACCATATTACCCAAACCAGTTCTGCCATTTTCTGCACCATTTTCTACCCCTTGACTGTCCAGACTGTCCAGATCTGCTCCTAGTAGTTTATATCTGTACAGTACATCTCTCATCCTCATTATTCATTCATTAATAGTATAGTATACTCCTCTGCTTGTCTTCCACGTGTCCTGTGTCTATGTATATGTTGCACCTCGGTCCAAGGGAACGTTATTTTGTGCCACTTTACCATGTATGAATTGTGTTACAATAAAGCCACTTGAAGTTGTACTTGATAAGGTCACCAGCTCGGTTTCCAGTGCTGATTTTGCTCCAAGCATTATAAAGACTAATTTTAATTGCTGTATCCAAATAAACTAAATAGGTGTCTTCAAACTAAAATAAAGCATAATATCATGGTTAGCCTGAGAATGGCACCCTGCCCTCATTGTCTCATTAAGGTTTTTTAATGAAGAAAAAGAAAAAAATATAATTGATATTTTTCATATTGCCTATAAATGTCATTAAATTATACCACAACAGAAATGAAAGCCAAGCAGAGGGCTTATCACCATATATGCATAGTAAAGGTATTGTTTAAAAATCATACAGAGGAGTTCATACCACTGATACATTAAGCTTAAAAGACAAATGCAAACTGCCAACTAGGACCAATTTTCAGAGTTGCCATTGAATCACACTGTGCATTAGCTTTAATTTACATAATTAAAAATTGCAGCTAGACTAAAATGTAGCTGTCAGGATAATGCTCTTACATAATGAGCGACTGGAAGGGTTCTGGGTGGATTTGTAACTGAATACAATAAAGAAATTTGAGTTAACACCCTATCAAGGGAGATGCTGTGTTCAGAAGAGTAATAACAGCACCATCTTCATCATCTGATTGCAGAGAAGCAATTTTCTTCACAGAACATTCTGCTTGGTCTGCTATTTGCTCAGCAGTTACACTAATTATATACCTATCTATTTATTTTCATTATTGCTGTGTAATTTTGTGAAACTGTATGATGTCCACTACACCTTTCTTGTGCAGCACTTTATGTAATAAATTTTATTCAAAACATAGAGCTTTTCTTAGTCTTTTTGACTAGAGGGTAAGATCTGTCAAATTCTACAAATTATAATATACTATACTTACAAGAAACCAGATGTTGAACCCTGTCTTCCCTATTAAGGTGGATATCCTGCTTGTCCATGCTGAAGCCCCCAACCCCATCTTGAATTGCTTGCCCCCATTCACCTCTGTGACCCTAAATCACTTCCAGGGTCTGGACACTCCTAATTTTGTAGCAGAGACCCCGGCATTGAGTTCCCTGTAGAAGACCCTGAACCTTCAGCTTCCCTCAGTGAGCTAATTTTACATGACAGGTTTCTCACTGTCCAACATTTTAATGGGACATACTGGTCTTTCAGCCTGGGACAGTGTACTTCTTTTTGCCTGTCATTCCATTTCTCTAATTTAATGTAAGACATGGCTTTCTTTACACCTCCTCAATTACCTGCCATAACATATGTTTATTTTTTTATTGTGTCTTCTATTTTTCTATTCTTCATTTTGTAAAGCACTTTGAGCTACATTTTTTTGTATGAAAATGTGCTATATAAATAAATGTTGATTGATTGATAACCACTCAAACACATTTTTTATTTTCTTCCTTCCAGGTTGCCATTTTTTCCCTTCTTCCTCCAGCCTTTCTGAGGTATCCACTGAAATTGCAGAGCATACTCACCCTGGCAGAGCCCTCCTTTCTGTACTGTCATGATGGCATGCAGTGCCCTGGCAATGCCCCTTTTTCTCTCTTTTATAGGGACTTATATTTTATCATGTTATGGGATATCATTAACTTTTTATTCAATATTGGTCATTGTTTGGCATGATCTTATACTCATTTTGGGGCTTTTCTGAGCCCGAGAATTCATTTCAGGGATCATTATGTAATCTTTTGAATGCGTTATGGCCACCATTGTTTCTAACCTGACAGTAGGTTCATGTCCCATGTTGTTAGGGGAGGTTGTGACCCGTTGATAATCAACATGACAGCCTAAAGAGGAGTCTGTAGGAGGTCTTGCTTATCCAATCTGCGGATTCAAAATCTAATTCAAGCCTTTCGCTAAATTCTTTCTTGTTGTTGTTTTTTTCCATACTGACTTCTTGCTTCATCTTTTGACTTCAATTTTTTCCTCACACTCTGGCTTAGTTATAGTTTTACTGATCTCTTTTCCTTGATCTCCTGGTTTCTCAAACAAAAAATATTCATGTCAGGGTGATGACGGAACATTAGTTCGGACCACAATGAGTGACCCAGAAATGCGGTATATTCTGACAATTGTGCATGCATAGTAAGAATAATAATACAGTTATAATGTCTCTGCTGGATAAACAAAACCTCTTCAATAGACATCCGCCATGTATGACATAAACAACATGAGGTTTGGGTATTCCATGAAACTATGAGGTTTGGGTATTCCATGAAACTAACTTGAGGCCACCATCCAGAGGTGAATTTTTTGACAGAATAGGTTATCCAGGTATTCAGAGAATTCTAACCAAGATGACTAGGCTGTTTTATTTCTAATAACAGAATATACCAGAAATGTTCTAACTCACTCAGCTTTAAAAATGTTTCGATTTGACTGTCTTTATTGGTGTCACTTGACTTTCTGAGTCACTTTCTTCTCCATCTGTCCTCCCTAGTGTTACAAATGATATCAGAGGTCTCCACGCTAAATGAGAGATGACATACTGATTGCATTGTCGGGACAGAAGATGGACCAGTAACTTTCAAGTGCAAAGTGCATATTGTTTATTAATCAACAAAGAATAATAGTGCATAAAAGGTTAAATAAATATTGATTAAAAACTTCAAAACTTTGAAGTGAAATAAAAAAAATAATTAAAATCCAATTTAAAACCAACGCTTAGTTGTATTGTGTCATTCAGATCCCAGGAAGTCTCCTCTTGAAGTAGTCTCCTTACAACACCTGGGCAGCAGAGCGTAATCGCCACATTGGACTTGACGAAGACCCCATCAACCGTTTCCTGGCTCTGCTTCACAGTTCAAGCTCACACACAGCGTTGCTTCTTTGTTGCTGTTATTCCGATGTCCTTCTCTTCCCACTCTGCCACCTCCTTTGGTAACCACAGAGTAGTACCAGGAAACTCCTGTTCTGCAGCACCTGCTGATCTCCTGTACTCTTTTCATCACTGGTAGCAGAATCAACCTGCTACAGTCCTTGGCCTTCTTTCTCGTTTTCGCAGAAGTGCAGAAACCATCCCGCTGGCAGGCATACTCTTCACACACAGAACTTTCCTTTCCTTTCCCTTTTCCTTACCCCATCAATTTAAATTGGTGGATCCCAACTGGTCTCTGATTGCCAAACTGCACCGTTGTCTATTAGGGGTCACAATCAAATGCTCTCACATGCAAATCACTTCTAATGCTGTCTGGAAGCACTAAAACCATTACATGAATTTACTAAAATCACCCTCTGCGACACATCCCACCACATACTGGTGGATTTAAAAGCAACTGGTATTTTGGCCAAACACTTTTCTGATAAGAAGTGCTAAGTAGCACCTACATTGAGACAAAAATGGTGGTTGACTACTAGGGACATACATAACTGGGTCCAATAGCATAAATTAGCTCCCAAATTTATTGGACTTTACGTCCTGAGGCACTTGGTGGTCCAGTGTCACACAGCCTGCTCATTTCAAGACCCACTCCACTTTTCAAGTGTCTCGGTTGCAACCAATTTATTGCAGTCCATATTATGGTCAGTTCACTAGACCATCCAGGGTGATATTGGTAAATGGGTCAGTGGAATATAAAGTCCAGTACATTGTGAACTCATGGAAGCATGGGTCATCAATGGAACATTTATTGTATTGGAAGAGCATTAACTTTTGATTCTTCAAATAGTCAAGAAATTCTGTCATTTTTTGGCCAGTTTTGACCCCCATTCTAGGTTTCCACCACTATTTCTAACACATTCACTGGGTGCTCCACCTTGTCTTTGCCCCAGAGTTCACGCCTTTCTAGTAATCAACATGATGGGTTAAAGGGGTGGCCATAGGTGCACTTTCTTATCATTTCTTTGAATTCAAGACCTTACTAAACCTTTTGGTTATTTCCCTCGTTACTATTTTTGGTACATACTTCTTGCTTCACCTTTTGACCTCAGTTTTTGGCTCATGTTTTGCCGTTTTTATAGTTGTATTGATTTCACAGCTTTGACCTTTTCTGTTTGATTTCACATTTCCTGGTTTCAAGCTCCTGTCAATCCCCCTAGCCACAGAGCAACCTTTCATTCTGCATAAAAAAGTCACCATAGACCAAAAAGAAACCTGAGGTTTAACTGTTGTAAAGTGGTAATGCCACTCACTGTGCCACTACTGCGCTTCATCATACTTTTATGTGATTAAACCTATGATTTGTGATTACACTGTTCCATTTTCAGGTAAATAAATGCAGCCCTTGAGCATCAAGAATATACACGGGACCTAAAAATGTGACCAAAAGATAAAGGTTAAATGGGATGGAATGGGGTGGATCCAAAGGTAAAAGTTTTTTAGAAGCAAGAATTATTTCCACTAAGCATAAGCAGAAGTAGACAAAAGTTGAATGTAGGACAGGGAAAAAGTCCTGAAACACTGATTATCAATCTGAAATAACAAACAAAGAAGGAAGAAGTTCAGAAGCCAAAAACACGTTGTGAAACTATAAACGAAACAGGGAATGTTTTGGGACACCTCTGCAGTGAACCTCATTTAACTGAGGGAAACTAAAAGAAAAGAAAGAGCAAATGCCATAGCCCAATTGTATCAGTGCCAAGGGTTGATGCTTTTACAAGCTAGGAAGTCTGTCTCCTGTGTCATAAAGACAAGAAACAGTTCAAGATTTGGGGTGTTTAGCCCCGTATACTGCAACAAAGAAAAAGGTCAGTCGTTTCTTTTACAAAACTCAAAAGACATTGAAGGGAGGGAGGCCGGACATTTTATGTGGGCGGACCGGATATTGAAGTGAGGTATGCTGGGATAGACGTGATAAATTCTGGGATTTGTGACATCATCTTGGGTCATCAGAGGGAATACGCAGACCCGGAAGTGTGCTCTTCTCATAGCTGTCCGGGCGTTTACGGCTTTGGCACCTCGGTCCTTCTAAGGAAGGAAAGAAAGACACGTTAGTACACTGTCGTCGTCCCCCCCCAGGATGTTTCCAAAGCAAACCGGGTCAATTAACTGCTCCCCAAGTGCTCGTGCGTGACACCTGTCTTCTCTGGTTCATCAATGCAATGCCTTTTCTGGTGGATGGTTGGTGTATATATTGTAAAACCCGGAAACCTAGAAAAAGTAGGACTTCTGGGGAAATTTAGGAAATAGCCTCACTCATTTTCTGAGCATTCTTCAGAATTGTGAAGGAAAGGAGAGAAGGCATTAGCAACAGAGGCCCCTCTTGGCAGGGAGTGGTACTGTTTACCTTAATTGAGCCCTGAAGGTGTCCACTGAGCAACTGTGTCCAATTTCAAGACATAGATTTATCTTGACAACACTTTAAATCCCAAAACGGGAATGCCTGGCATCCCAGAATGACATCCTAAACACCACATTGACAACATACCCCACATAACAAGTCACCATCAAAATTATTTTTGTTAATGAACAAATTAGCTACACGCGAGCTGCTGATTGCTATGCTAAAATCTAAATAGCACAGTGACTCCAACATAATCATAATAAAAATAAATTGTATGTAAACAAAAACAATAATGACACATGACAATACTGTAAAATAAACTCTAAGCAGCAATAACCCCAAGATCATGACAGTCGTGATGCAAAAACAAGAATAGATGTGCGTCTTCTAATCTAGTATGTTACTTCTGGGAAAAAGATGTATGTGGAGCAGCTGGGGGAACAAAAGTAGAGCTTTACTCATTATGGAGGAGAGAATATATCCGCAGTTCTACTGCTCTCAGAAAAACTGAATGATTATAACAAAAGAGACAAGAAATGGCAAGGGACTGGTGATACATTTAAGGGTAATTTTAAAAATAACACAAAACATTAGCAGAACAAAAATGGCCTGTTCTAATCGTTCATCACAAACCATATATAATTAATCTGACGACTGTTCTCCTCCTCCATTAAGTCTCTCTTATTACTGTGAGAGAGGACATATTGTCCACACCTGGAAAGGCATTTTGCACACACCATGAACAGCTGCTGTGAAAGATTAATTGTGCCATAGCTTTTGCAGGAATCTAATTTTAAACGTGCAACTTTCAGCATAGGAGGTCTGGTAATGCACCTGGACCAGAACTGAAACATGCAAAAATCATTAAAGCTGAACACAAAAGTGTCATTAGAAACCACAAGCACATATTTTACTAAGACAGGCAGTTTTAGCTTCAAAACCTCTATTATTATGGCATTTTAATTCTAACTTAAGAATATTTATACAAAATTAATATTATGCTGCTTTTGGCAATAATTAGTGGCATGGTGGTGCAGCATTTAGCCCTACAGTTTGAAGTTCCACAGCTCTGTGCTGTAATCCTCAGCCTCTAGGCACTACCTGTCTGGGAGCTCATTTTCATCTCACATTCCAAAAATGTGAATGTAAGCTTAAGTGACTCCTAACTCTCCTGGTCTGCCATGTGATGGAATGGTGTAATGCTCATGATTGGTTCTTTAGTTGCAGCCAGTACTGCTGAGACAGACCCCTAGCTGTGACACTGGAATGGATGACTAAATTGGAAATGTGGTGTTAAGAGCCATTTAACATAACTTATGAAATTCAGACTCTCTTAGCTTTGGGCACAGGTCAAGAAAGAGCTCTGGCTACAAATTGTGTTGCAAACAATATTGTAATACCCTCTGATGTAGGAAATTCAACAGTAATTACGTTGTTAGACTTCAGTGTAGTCTTTGACATATTGACACCATTACATTGGGCTCCTGGGCACCGTCTTTGCCTGGTTTAGATTTTATTTGTCAAATTATTTTCAGTATGTATAGAAGTGTGTTGACTGAATCTCATCAATATACTTGGAAATTAAATATGGTGTTCCACAACACAGTACTGGGACCTTTACTGTTTTCACTTTACATGATTCTATTGGGAACAATCGATAGAAAACATATTCATTTTCATTCGTAGGCAGATGACACCCAATTATGCCTTGGACCAAATGATTTTTCTCCAGTAGCGCCAGTGAATCAAAGCAGTTGATGGATGAAAACAGAAAAAAAGCTGAGAGATTAATGGACAAATGATGTAGACTTCCTGCGGTGGGTTGGCACCCTGCCCGGGATTGGTTCCTGCCTTGTGCCCTGTGTTGGCTGGGATTGGCTCCAGCAGACCCCCGTGACCCTGTATTCGGATTCAGCGGGTTAGAAAATGGATGGATGGATGGATGATGTAGACTTCAACAATATTCTGTCACTTTAAACCTCATTTGGACTAAGCATTATTTGTATGGTCTCAGTATGCAATTTAGGTGTTATCTTTGATACCAGTATGTCCCTTAAAACACACATTACAAGACTATCTAAAACATGTGTTTTCCATATTACAAATATTAGAAAATTTAGACAGTTTCTAAATATGGAAGGTACTGAGAAATTAATTGATGCATTTATTTCTAGTAGGACTGTGATCGATTATTCACTGCCTGTTCAAATCATTCTCTTATGCAACTTTCAGTTAATTAAAATTATGTTGTATAAATCATTAAAAGAACTAAAAAGGATGAACACATAACTCCAGTTCTTAAGTTCTTACATTGGCTCCCAAGTAGGCTGAGAGCTGAGTTCAAAAGCTACCTTTAAACATATAAAGCTTTAAATGGCTAGGGCTCTGCTTACTTATCTGAACTTATTACTTACATACCACAGCACACATTAAGATCTCAAGAGGTCGGCCTACTTAAGATACCAAGGATTAATAAAATAACAGTGGGAGGTCAAGCTTTAGTTCCAGGGCCCTGAAGCTGTAGAGTGATCCGTATGCTAATATAACAGATGTAATTGACTGTTTTACGTGGCTCTTGTGTTTTAATTAAATACTTTGCACATATGTATTCATTCATTTCAAGATATTTATTAATACACTGTTTTCACTTTAATGTTTTTGTGTTTTTAATAATCGTTGTGCTTTTTTTTTGTACCATAAAGTCTTGCCTTTCTGCTCTCTTGGTACTGGTCCATCCTCGGGCTATGAACTACTAGATGCCCTACCAATGGACAATGCCAAGAACTGCTGGCATGGGCATCACATTTACCTTTTCTTTTTATTTTTGACCTACATTTTGGATTACTTTTTGTGTCTGTTTAGTGCAAATCACAAGGCTCCTGTGTTTGAATTGATCTTTTTTATTTTTACAGTCACTCTAGCTTTCCTCCCACATCTCAAAGGTATTCAGGCCTGGTCTTTACATTGATCAGTGTGTGTGAGAATATTCCATCTAATAGACAGGCTGCTGTAGTGTTTCAGCTTCAACTCTCAATGATCCTGAATTTAAATAAGCAAAGCTTTCCATCATATTTGCTGACCTTTCTTGTCTGACTGTTCTTTTTTGATTTATTCTAAATACTAAAAGTGGAAAAATGGCTCAAAAATAGTAACATGCACACGTCTGTGGAAGACTCTTACACTAAGCTCTTAACCCAATGTCAAAAATGGATGCTGTCTGTGAAGTACATAAGCAGGCTTCCAGGCCCATCGAGGTAACAAACTGAAGCTCAGGTCACCAACTTGCCTCACACACCCCAATTCTAGGTCAGGTGGACTGGTGCCTTGAAGAGTCATTTTGATCTCAGATTTCTTTGTTGGATGGACTTTCCGAGTGAATAAAGCTAATCATAATCACTGGTAGTGAAACAAAGATACAGTCTGCTGTATCATTAGATCTAAACTGCTGCTTTTACTGTTTAGTCAGCCACAATGAAATGCATTGTTTCAGCTGATCCTGTGCAAGCTGTGTCAGACATATTGAGCAAACAGGAAGACCTATAGCTGTGATGTGAGGTACGCTAAAGTCACATCCAGTGGATTCAGAAAGTATTCATACTCCTTCACATTCTGTATATTTTATTGTGTTATAGATTTTAAATAGATAAATTTGCCATTTTGCCGTTCAATCTACAATCAATGACCCTTAATGACAAAATAAAAACTTTTTCAGAAATTTAGTAAATTTATTAAAAATCAAAACACTGGAATCTTGCCTTAATAGAATCATTCAGACCCTTAATTCAGTACTTTGTAGAAGCCCCTTTGGCAGGAGTCAATGCTACAAGTCTCTTCAAGATGTTGATGGACAGTTGATCTCATTCTTCTTGCCAGTTCCCCTCAAGCTCCATTAACTTGGATGAGAAGTGTCTGTAAACGGAAATCTTTAGGTCTCTCCACATGGGATTTAAGTCCGGGTTTCAAATGGGCTCGGACTTCTGCTCAAAGGGTTCAGTTTTGGTCTCATTAGGCAAGAGAATCTTTTTCCTCACTCAGACTCCATTAAATGCCATTTAAAAAACTGCAAGTGGGAGTCAGTCACTCTACCATAAATGCCTAATGGATGCTGTACTGGCTAGATGGTCATCCTTCTCACAGGTTCACCCATCTCAGCAGAGGACTTCTGAAGCTCAGAGATACCTTTGGGTTCTTGGTTACTTTCCCAACCAAGGCCCTTATTGCCTGGTTAAATTTAGAAAGACCCTTGGTGGTCCCAAACCTTTTATATTTCACAATTATTGAGTCCAGTGCAGTCCTGGGAACACTTAAAGCTTTACAAATGATTTTTCACCCTTGCCCTGATCTCTGCCTCATCACAATTTGATCATGGAGGTCTATAGAGAGTTCCTTCGACTTTATGGCTTGGAGTTTGTCCTGGCATGAATTGTGAAATGTGGACCTTATATAAATAGGCATGTGCCTTTCTAAATGATGTCCAATAAATTCAGTTTACCACAGCTGGACTCAAATTAAGTTCTAGACACATCTCAGAATCTCAAGATAATTAAAACAAATGGGATTCCCATTTGCCCAATCAAAGTTTGTGAATATGTACTGCATATAAATGAGAGATTTCAATTTTTGATTTTTAATAAATTTGCAAACCTTTTTGAAAACATGTCTTCACTTTGTCATTATGGGTAATTGGGTGTAGAGTAATGGGCAAAAATGGCAAAATTATCCATTTAAAATGAAATCTACAACACAAAGTGGAGGGGTCTAAATACTTTCTGAATCCACTTAATATTCTACTTTGAGCTACATTCACAGAGACTGTTTTCCTTCACTTTTTCTCATTCCTTTGAGTACTGATAGTCAATGGTTTGATTGCAAGACTTCTTTCTATACAAGAAAATGTTTTTTCAGTCATCGCAACAGAAGTGGTAGAGAGGGCCTTGCTGGTATGGAATGGTGCCACTGGAGAAAGTGAGGAGTAAACCTTTGTGTGTACTGACACCTTTGGGCAGCAGGATAATTTAAATAGGAATGAAATCAAGAGATGGATCAGGGTTTTATTAAAAGGAAGACAATCAGCTATCTAATAAAACACTAAACTCTGCAAGTCCAGCCCCTCAGAGCAATCTGATTGGTCAGTTTGGCTTTGGTGTAATTGGTCAGTTTAGCTTTGGTGACACGACAAAAGAGGAAGTATGAGTGTGAGACCCACGAGGAGGAGGAGTAAAGGCACACACTGAGAGAGTCGCCTTCAATAATGGCAAGTATAAAAGTGGACAGGAAGCGAACTCTGCCACCCAGAAACTCCTTTCTGTCTGAAGGGTGCCTCCCAAGTAGACACTTCACCCACATGGATTCACAAAGGCAATTAACACTCACAACATGTGAAAATGTGTGGACGCCAAACAAATGACAACATACAGAGACTAGAGACACAATACTATGTTATTCCATTATGTTCCAGCCTAAGCCTGGAAGAAGACGATGAGTGGGCGCACACAAACAGTAACTAATGTTAGGCCATATCACATTTCACAACATTTCTAGACATTTTCAAACTTAATTTACATAATCTTTTTAAGTTGGAGGCACTGCAGCCAGGAACCGAACCAAGGATTCAATTGGTTGTATGGCCCAGTGTTCTAAAGCCCAAGTATTATTAAATAAAGTTTCTCAGTGAATTTTTATATAATCTTAGATCCCAAGTTGACCATTTGGTGTTGTCAGGTACTTCAATACAAATGTTACTGCATTCTCAGGATGATGGTCAGACAGTCGATAAATGCCCAGGCAAGAAACCATCAATACCAAGAGTTTTATTTGCCATGTTAATTAATATTCTCAACAGAACAGTATATCTTTCATGGAGAATGCTAGGAAAAATAAAATTTAGAAAACGAAAATTGTCTTTATTGGGTATTGGGAATCGACTTAGTCACCTGTTCAGTTAGTCCCTAAGGCTTCAGAAACTGTCACTGCTGTGGAAAATATCCTGCATTGTTCTTGTTCCAAAGACGACAGGCACCTCTTCACCTCATGTCTACAAAGCAGTGGCACTTACAACTCACATCATGAAGACCTTTGAGAGACTGGCCCTCGATTATATGAGTTCTCTTGTGCTAGACCACCTGGACCTATTGCAGTTTGCCTATCAGACAAAGACTGGAGTGGAAGATGCTATTATCTATCTGATCGTCAAGGCTTATTCTCCCCTGGACAAAGCCGGCAGCACTTTAAGCTCCAGAAAATCGAATACCATCCATCCATCCTTGTTAAGGAGTAAAATCAGAGATATACAGGTGGATGGTCCTGTGATGTCCTGGTTAATGGACTATTTGTTGGACATACCGCAGTTTGTGAGACTCAGGGACTGTGCTTCTGATAAGGATGTGAGCAACACTGGAGCGCCATAAGGAACAGTCCTGTCTCAGTTCTCTTCTCTCTGAACATTTCTCTCTATTATATAAAAAAAATATTTCGATGCGACAAGACTTTTTGGAAGAGAGATTTTTTCAAGTTCCACGAGACGAGAATATTGCCATGAGATTTTTTTCAAGTCACACCCTCCAATCAACCATTTTTAAGCAAGACCACGGTACTCTCAGCTCTCAGCCTTGTGAATTCTTTTGTCAGACACACTTCCTGCACTCTCAGCTCTTATAAATGTTCACGTTTTCCTCACTTTAAGTTCCCAATTAAAGAAAACGTATTATGTCCAAATCTATTGAAGAATTTTATCACGAAGAGTTATCAACAGAAAAAATGAGTACACAGGCAATCCTAGCACCTAGAAACGAGGAAGTCAAACGGATTTACAGCAAAAATGTTGACTATGCTGAAACATTTGGTGGTGATCATGCGGAAGATGAAAACAACAACTTACAATATCAAAAGAATATCTACAGCCGTTAACACTGTCCAGTCTTCCACCGCACAAATTAATGTAAAAAGAAAGATGTATCCAAGAAAGTGTGTGTGTTTGTTTATTTATTTATTTACTTTTTATTTAAAGCCAAATTTGTTCCTGGGGGTGTAGAAATATATTTTTTAAATGCTTAAGAATTAAAATGAAACACAGGATATTATTTATAACTGGAATAAACAGATCACCATATTTCAGATAAATGATAGAACTCAGCACTGAAGCTGACTAAGATGCACACCTTCGGAAATGCACTAAATACGAACTTGAAATTCATCAGGCTCTCTCTGCTTTCACAAATTCACTTTGAGCCTCATAGAGGGCATCTGACACAAGAGGGCACAACTGCTCAGTGATGCACGGCTAACTCTGAACTTGGTGATCTTTCTGATTGTATGAAGTAAATGGCAGAGTGTAATTTCATAGAAAGCCTTTGATCTGCTGCCAAAGTAATGCCGCATCCAGCACTATTTAAAGATATAAATTCTAAAATGTTGATTGAGGGTTGACCTCAGAATGATTTAATATTTGACAGTACAGTATGGAAATGCTATACATGAAATGCAAGCCAAATGTGTGTCAGCAACATCAGAAAATGTCAATGCACTCCACAACCCTCTGTACGCACTCTCAGCGAAGGGGACATCTTCAGTTTCTGCCACAAGAGTTTTATGGTAGATTGCTATTACATCTGTTTTTCTTCCCTTTAACTTACTTCAAAGCAAAACAGATCAAAATATTTTATCTGCCCAGTGATTTCACATTTAAATTAGATAAGTTAAGCAAACACTTCATGTTTTCTCTTCTGATTATTTCATGTTTCATTTTTACACAGTAATGAAGGTTGCAAATTGCAATAGATAGATAGATAGATAGATAGATAGATAGATAGATAGATAGATAGATAGATAGATAGATAGATAGATAGATAGGGAAGGCGCTAGAAGAAAGATAGATATTTTTTTTTTATTTTTAAAAAAGACCTTTATTGTGAACATAAAATTTGAAAATATTAATAATATACACAGTCAAAAACAAAACAAGCCCAATTTTCAGAAATATAACAAAAAGAGCCAAAAATATCAGACAACCACTACTACCCCTTTACACTCCTCCTACTCCCCTTTACATTAATAAAAAATCAAAAAGTTAATATTTCATTATAACACAAAGACCACCACTACTCCCCCTTTACACTCCTCCTACTCCGCACATTAATAAGAAAATCAAAAAGTTAAATATTTCATTATAACACAAAGACCACCACTACTCCCCCTTTACACTCCTCCTACTCCGCACATTAATAAAAGCATATTGTTGATGCCCACCACTTTTTCATTCCCAGTTGAGCACCAGTTCGCCCCCCTCCACAGCACACAATACCTGATTAGATACTAACATCATCCTAAGAAACCAAAATACAAATACAGAAAACTTAACTAATGTCTCATACATTCATTTTTAGTTCTCCATCCTCAATTGAGCAAAGCACCCCTTTAATTCCCCACACATTTTTAAATAACTCTAATGTATTCATCAATTTATGATACGTATATTCCATTGTTATTCTAGATCGTACATTTATCTTTAAAATCAAGACAGCATCAGTGGCCCCTGTCCCAGATTGTTTATTATTTCGACTCTTTAAAATTGCTAGTTTGGCTTCACCCAATAGATAATTTAATAACTGAGCTTTTTGCCGATATTTTTTGTTGTATTTTGTACCATAAATGAACATGATATTATTAAATTTCCCCATTAACTTTTTATATAATTCACTAAAAAAACTGAAAAAAAACTGAGTCTCATACATTGCAAGAATAAATGGAATATAGTTTCTTTTTGTCCACAAAATATACAATTATCATCCCTTTCTGCTCAATTACTTTTAAAAAAGAATTTGTAGCGACAATCCCATGCAGAATTCTCCATTGCAGGTCAGCCGTTCTTTTCTTACTTGGGGCTTATATAGCTCCCTCCAAGCAGGTGCACTCCCACCATCCACCCCCAGATTGTCTCTCCATGGCGTGTCACATACTGTTTTTAGTTCTGTAAAGTGTATAATTTTAATACAATATTTATAAAGGTCCCCCTTTGACAAAGACTTAAAACTCACGACTTCCCCTTTATGGAATGTCACGATCATATTGTCGGTGAGTGAGGACAGATCAACAGCAGGGCAGACCTCCATCTCCGTGTTTGTTGCTCTGATCGAGTTGTTCAGCCGATGATAATCTTTGGCCATGAATGATAAAAAACTCTGAACTATTCTGACCGACTTGACCCCCAGTATTGAAGATAGCTCTGTTGGGTCAATAAAAGACTTCTTGCTCTCATCGTAAATTTGGGACAGTGTAAGTATTTGATTTGTGATGAGTATTTTAACAAAACTATCGCTGAACAACAGAGGACATGAGAAAACAGAGTTGTAAACTAAAGGCTCATCAGCCAACCAACCAGATGTAACAAAGTTTCTTTTAAAAACAAAGTGCCATGTTAATAGGACTCCCTTGTAAAAATGGGGTAGGCTGGACAGGTCCATTTTGTGAATGTTCATCACTAGAAGTTGTCTATCAAAACGTAAACCTCCCACTCGCTGAAGAAACCCAATGCCAGCTCTCTCCAACTCAGAGGGTGAGAAACAAAAAAAACTTTCTGCAGAGCCTGAAGTCTAAATTGTGCAACTTTAGAGACAACGTCAATGAGCCCCTGACCCCCTCTTCCAAAGGTAAAAGATTACACTTTGTTTTATCCAGTGCAGGCCAACCCAAAAAAAATCAACCAGAAGTTTCTGGATTCTGTGTAAAAGTCCAGGAGGAGGGTCCCCACTCACAAGTTTGTGCCAAAGCATAGAAGCTATCAAATTGTTACAAACAATCACTCGTCCCCTGTAAGACAGCTTGGTCACAATCCACCTCCATTTGTTCAGTCGCATTGTTACTTTATCTAAAAATCCTTCCCAATTACTTTTGTCCACCCCCTCAGCACCCATTACCACCCGAGATATCTAAAACACTTTCTGTCCCACTTAATTTCTAAGGGCAGATCTGGTGGTGAACTTGCAGTCCAGGATCCAAGTAAAAAAGCAGTACTTTTGGCCCAGTTGATTTTGCTGAAGATATTCTCTCAAATATCTGTTGACATGAGATTAACATTTTAATGTCATCGTTTGACGTGACAAAATGACGACATCATCAGCGTAAGCCAAATATTTAAAAGTAACATTTGGGCACATAGGAAAACTCACGCCCTGCAGTTTGTGACTTATCTGACGTAAAAACGGTTCGATTGACAAAGCGTAGAGCATTCCAGATAAGGCACAGCCCTGTCGTATTCCTCTCTTTACTGAGAACGGGGCACTCAAAGAACCATTGACTTTTAAGACACCAAATATATTAGTATATAAGAGCCTGATCATATTTATAAAATATTCCCCAAATCCAAAGCTTTTCAGCGTATAAAACAAGTATCGATGATCTACTCGATCAAAAGCCTTTTCCTGGTCTAGAGACAGAATCCCCAAATCAACCCCGCACAGATTACAGGCTGAGATAACATCCCTCAATACAAATATATTATCATGGATTGAGCGGTCAGGCACACAGTACGATTGACACGGGTGAATTATGGAGTCCATCACATTCCTCAGGCGGTTGGCCAAGGCCCTTGAAAAGATTTTGTAATCCGTGCACAATAGGCTCACAGGGCGCCAGTTTTTGATTTGGCACAAGTCCCCTTTTTTTGGTAGCAGAACAATGACCGCCCTCCTGCAGCTCAGTGGTAGTTCACCAACCTTTACACTCTCCATAAAAACTGTAAGCATGTCCGGTCCCAGCAAATGCCAGAACTGCTTATAAAATTCTGTTGGAATCCCATCAATCCCCGGAGTCTTTCCAACATTCAGATTAGAAAGTGAGTCAGAGAGTTCTTGAAGACTGATCTCGGTGTCCAGATGTAATCGGAACTTTTCTGAAATTGTTGGCAAACCTTCCAAAAACTCGGACATGGCAGCTTCATCAATGCTTTCATCCTTAAACAAATTCTTGTAAAAAGAGACAGCAAAGTCCCTTATCTCCCCTGTAGTGCACAGTTCTTGGCCGTCAGTGTCCCGGAACATATGAATTGTCTTACTCTGTGCTTCCTTCTTTTCTAGACTAAAAAAAAACCTTGTGGGTGCGTCCAGGTGATTGAGATTCTGGAAGCGAGACCTCACTAAAGCTCCCTTAGCCTGCAACTCCAGAAGCTGAGACAGTGAATGTTTCTTAGCTGTTAAAATCTCAAAATTGTCTTTATCAAAACTGTTCTGAAGAGTGGCGTGTAGTTCAGTGATGTCCTCCTCCAGGCTTTTCATATGCTCCACACTCCTCTTCGTCACTTGCTGGGTGTATTGTTGGCAGAAAGCTTTAATCTGAACTTTTGAGACATCCCACCATTGTCTGAGGGAAGTGAATTTGGATTTAGTGAGGGTCCATTGCTGCCAGAAAACTCAAAGCACTGAAGGAAGTTTGAATCATCCAACAGGGAAACATTGAATTGCCAGAAAGACTTAAAGAAAGGTTTTTTTGAAAAGGTGAGCTTTAAAGCCACCAGAGAGTGATCAGAAAGACCGAAAGGACAGATATAAGTAGTAGTGACTGAATTTAAAAGATGCCTTGAACAGTAAAACCGGTCTAACCGTGCCATAGAAATGCGGCCACCCCCACCCTTTGACCCAGGTATATTGTCTATCTGTAGGGAATTTAATCCGCCATACATCTACCAGATCTGACTGCTGTAACAAAGTATTTAATACTCTGACAGAAGCTGGATGTGGCTCAGTACCATTTCGATCAAGCTGAGCGTTATCAGTACAATTAAAATCCCCTCCCAGTAGAAGAATTTCCCCATTAATAAAAGATTCCACCACTCTTCTCAAAGAATCAAAGAAACAGATCCTCTCTCGACCATTTGTTGGTGCATATGAATTAATTAACACGAGGTCTTGTTCCCCATCTTTAATCTGCACCACCAGCAGGCCCAGCCACCACCTCACTAATATTAGTGATTTTAAATTCACAGTTTTAGAAATCATCACAGCTACCCCAGCACTGACATGAGATCCGTGACTAAGCACAGCCTGACCCCCCCATTCACGTAACCAGTCCTGTTCATTCTTAATATCAGTGTGTGTTTCCTGAAGTAGTGCAATGTGAAGGCCTTTTTGCTCTAAATACTCAAAAACTGCAGCCCTTTTTGCGTCTCCCCTACACCCGTTCACATTCAGACTCCCAATATGAAAAGATTCCATTAATTCAAGACATAAGGGAGTAACCAATAAAATACATAACACAAATAAATAAAAGAAACGTAGGACTAAATCCATCCTGATTAAAGCAGTGATTTCCTAACCCTACTGATCAAATTCTTTAGTCTCACTGACTCTTTCTGGTCCATGCCAAGCTGCACGGCATTACGCATCACCCTCTGTGCTGACACCAGGAAGAGCTGAACGTCTGGGAAGTGTTCCTCCACTTTAACCCCTCTCTTACCCTCAATAAATTCTAAAAAATACCGTATACTTGCGGTGCTGTATCCGCCTCCCAGTGTATATCTTGAAGAGGACTCGCTTCTCACGGAGGTGTCAGTGTCACTACCCTCATCCTCTCTATCGCCAACGTCGCAGTCACTGTAACTCTTGAACAAGTTGCTGCGTTCACTGGATGGCTCGCTGGACACAAGGCTTTTCTTTGCAGACTTAGTATTCTCTGATTTAATCTTTCGTTTGTGACGGGCACTTTGAAAATCTCATCCCTCTCGCTCACACTTGCACTCCCACTTCCACTTCACACACCTCATCCATCGGCCTCTCATTCATCTGCCTTTCCACGGCTTGCTCTGGGATAGGCTTTATCAGCACCGCGTCTTCAGCAGCCTGCACTTGTGCAGCTTCATCGGATGCCTGAGACTCGTTCACAGCGGAGGCAACTGGCGCAACTCCCTCGGAAAGAGTGTTCAATGTCGTCCCCTCACTGCTACTGGTCTCAGGCTCTGTGCTCACTTTATTTGCTACACTTTCAGTTTCGGCCGCCATATCCTCGGCAACAAGAAGCGCGCTCTTCTCTGGAGCGTCTTTAGACAGAATATTTTCGGGCCGATCACACACAACACCCGCTCCATCCAACCGCTCATTACACTCAGACCCATCCTTCTCCACCTCACTTTCATACTCAGACTCGCAGTTTTCATCGTTAACCCTGTCAGTGTTCTCCTTAATCGGAGCGGAGCCGCCCGGCATCACTACGGGCTCATGTTTGCACTGTGCCGCCTTGTGTCCAGCTCTGCCACAGTTAAAGCAACGCATTGAATCAGAAGTTACAAACACAACATAATCATCGCCTTCCACCTTAAACCTGAGGGCCACGTTTAGATCTTCATTCATATTATTTAAAATCATATAAACTTGTCTCCGAAAGGAGACCACATGTTTTAACTCCTGCATTTTGCAGCCAAGGGGGATTAGCACTATATCAGACATAATCTGCCCATAACGTCTCAATTCCCTTAGTAAAATATCGTTTTTTAAGAAAGGTGGAACATTAGAGACAATAACTTTCTTCGCAGGTGCCGATAACGGCAGGACAGGAACTAATGCGCCATTTATAACAACCCTTCTTCAACAAGTTTATTTACGAGAGACTCGTCGTTTAAAAAGACGACTACAGCCTTATTCATTCTGCTTGCTGATAGAACATTTTTATAACCAACTATTTTCCCTACTCCCACCACACAAGCTTCGGCAGAAACCTGAGGGTCCACCAGGACCTTAGCGCCATGGCGGCGTGAAAGACTTTCAAACGCCTTTGAAAACAAACCAGGAGCCTGGCCTTTGGACACGGCCATGGCGATAACCGCCAAGGCCGCGTCTTAACAGTAAAAAAAAACTTATAAAAAAACAATAACAACTCCAAAACAAATCTCTAAGAAAAGAAAAGAAAAAAAAAAACAAATAAAAGAAAAGAGAAAAAAATGAGGCTTACACAGAGACGTCGACGCCCGTCGGCTTCCACCGACTCAAAAACGCCCACCCCAGACAGCACTAATCGAGCAACACACAGACAGAGAGATAGATAGATAGCTAGATAGATAGAATTATATTTTAGTATAGTAGGCAGGATTAGCTAGCTAGCTAGCTAGCTAGCTAGATAGATAGATAGATAGATAGATAGATAGATAGATAGATAGATAGATAGATAGATAGATAGATAGATAGATAGATAGATAGGGAAGGCGCTAGAAGAAAGATAGATAGATAGATAGATAGATAGATAGATAGATAGATAGATAGATAGATAGATAGATAGATAGATAGATAGATAGATAGACAGATAGATAGATAGATACCAGATGGTTCATTATCCAGAACACCATCGGTTTATTCACTTGCATATCTCTGAGTTTACCCCTTAGTAGGAATGGCAGGATGGTACTGAAGGTGCTGTAGAAATCAAAATCCAGGTTAGAATAAGCCTTGTGGAGCAGATAGATAATTGCATCCTCCACTTCAAACTGCAGTGGATGCAGGTGGTCTACCACAAGAGGACTCATATGGTCCAGGACCAGCCTCTCAGAAGTCATGGAAAGACATATCCATGAATCCCAGCAGGAGTGCGTCTCACGAGCGGAGTCTTCTGGCCCCTGCTAAGGTATTCCTCCCTGTGAGTATAAAGTGCTATTGAGTGTAAAGTGCAGTGTGTTGGACTGAGTCCTGAGTGATGAGTGAACTTCACTAAGGGTGCTAATAATCCAGGCATTAACCTGTCCAACAATATAAAAAGAACTTTAGAGGTTAAAGTGCCTTTTGTGAACACAGCATGAGATTCAAACAAAGGTTGCTGTGTCCGTGAGGTAGCAGCAGCAGCACAATAAATTTAATTAAAATCAAAAAATGAAACCACTCATGAATGTTTTAATATAAGCCGTGTGATTATTGAATACACAACACTGCTCATGCAGCACTGCAATAAAGAAATAACGAGTCCGGCATTACAGAGGTGTAAGTAAGCAGGCTGCATTTATTAGGATTTAAAAACTCGAATGTCTTTGACTTATCATCAGTAAAATTTGATTTTCAATGGCAGCAACTGACAGAGACTCATTGTATTCATAAACACTGTGTTTGTGTTTTACTCAGACGTCAAACTGATGAATGTGACAAAATGCTGACAATGGTTATCCAGGCTGTGCAAATCTAATAACTGTGCATTATCATCTTTATATTAATAAAAGTAAGTTGTTTCATACAGAGGATTTAAAATGAATCCCTCAATCAAAACTACAATTAGGACATGGACACAGATCACACTATTGTTGAAACGTAAAAGTATGTAATTTTCGGAAGCGCCCCCGTGCGAGTGTACGCTATGCTGGACTGGGGTAGTTTGGTGGGGATGTGTGCACGTAAGACCCTGAACTGGACTGGTGCCCCATTCACGGCTGGTTCACACAGTCAGCTTAATGCTGCTGACATCATCTTGTGCCCCTAAACTTGATCAAATTGGATCAGAAAATGGCAGGCTAGATGGGCCATTAATGCATTCTCTAACTGCTAATCTTGTTTGAATCAGAAGTGCTTATAACAAATATTGACTCACTTGCAAGTTTTCACATTTTATTGTTATACAACATTGAATCACAGTGGGTTTCATTTCGCTTTTTTGTCACTGATCAACAGAAAAAGACTCTTTAATGTCAAAGTGAAAACAGATTTCTGCAAAGTGGTTTAAATAATCACAAATATAAAACACAAAATGATTGATTGCATAAGTATTCACGCCCATTGTTGCTTTGAAGCCATTCCAGAGTAGCTTTGGCTTTATGCTCGGGGTGCTTGCAGGAAAGCAAATCTTCTCCCAAGTCGCAGGTTTCATGCAGAGCACATCAGGATTTCCTCCTGGTATTCTTCATCTTTTACTGCAGTCTTCTAAGGTCTGCTACAGCATAATGTTGCCACCATCATGTGTCACAAAAACCTCAATTTTGGTCTTATTAGACCATTACGTCTTCTTCCAACTGACACCAGAGTCTCCCATGTGCCCTTTGGCATACTCTACCCCAAATGTCGTGCCATGTCTGTTCGCCACTCTCCCATAAAGCTACAAATGATGAAGCCCTCAGACTACACAGACTCTCAGTCATTGTAGCTTGTCACTCCTTCAGAGTTCTCATTGGTCTCTTGGTGACCTCCCTCACGTCATCTTCCTGCAAGATCACTCAGGTTTTGTGGCTGGCCTGTTCCAGGCAGATTTACAGTTCTGACATACTCTTCCATTTCTTAATGAGCAATTCCAAGGAATATTCAGTGTGATGGACCGGTGGAATGGAATGACAACGTAGCTGGAATGGACTCTGTTCCCTTACCTGAGGTGAGAGGCAAAGCTTTCCCGGTCTCAGCCCAGAGGTGGGCATGCCATGCCAACATGCATTGACTGGCATGACCGTTGCAAGTCAGGAGCACAGAGTGTTGAGTGGACATGGGGAAATGGCTTTCCAAGACTGTATGCTGTAGGGTGGCTTAGCATTCCTGGGCAGGTGTACCTGCATACACACTTGCAGTGTGTACTTTGGATTGAAGTCCCAGTGGGCAGCCATGCTTGAGTCGATGGGTGACACTCGCTTTGTGGGGCTGCTGGTTGACCTGAAAAAGTGATTCCTCCCTGCAAAGTCCTGACATTAGAAGTTCTCCCAGGTCCTGCACAAAAGGAGCTTCCTCACATTCATTTGAGGAGTTGCAGTCAGGGGATGACTAAGACAAAATTTGCCAGGAGGAGAGTCAAGAAAGATAAAAAGACTGTGATTGGTAACTGTGATTATGCTATTTGAAAGAAGAAACCTATACAAGACATTTTTTTTCGTTAATGGAACGGTCAGTGTTTGAACCCTGAGACTGTAGATGGTGCAATTGTGTTTGGGGTCTACCACACACCCTAGTGGCCACATCAGTGACTTGGATATTTTTTTATCTCCATCCCCCGAGTTGAACTTTTCAATCGTCTTTTCACAAAGGTGTTCTTTGGCCTTCATTGTGTAGGTTAGGCCACCACAGTGACTCAATCTGGACCTTCCCCATAAGGTGCACAGAAACCACAAACAAATGAAACCCCAGCCAGATGATCTAAAGCTAATTGGCAGCGCCAGTGATGATCGAGGTGTGTCATATTCAGCGCCGGTCAAAGCCCAATTGGAGCCTCAAGCGAGGTGAATGTCACCCCACGTTGTTCATAGCAGGTAGTCTTTATTATTAGACTGACATCTTGTTGTCCCTTTGTTTTTAGCAGCCGTTGGTGTTGGCAGACGGCACCCCTTTGTGTGTATACTGTGGACCATTAAGGATTGTGCTCCTTGATGTATGGGACATGCGCACTTTTACTGTTATAAACGGCACCCAGCAGATAACAGCACCCACTCAATAGCATTAGAATTCAAAGGCGGTGGGAATGTGGGGCTGGGGGGGTCCCCGGGGGTCCCCCTTGGTGTTCCTAGAGCATCTGATGACAGCACCCTAGGTGGCAGCCTATGTCACTTAATGCATTGACTGACTTTGATCATATTAAAGGAGTGAATACTTAATGCAATCAGTTCCCTTTTGTATTATATTTGTAATTAATTAAGACCACTTTACTGAGATGTTTTCACTTTGACATTAAAGGTTTCTTTTGTGGTTTAGCAGCGTTAAAAAAGTCAAATTAAATCTACTGTGATTCAATGTTATATAACAATAAAAGGTGAAGAGGGGTGAATACTTTTTATAGGCACAGTATGTTTGCATCTTTTCCATTAGGTACCCAGTGTGTTAATTATTTTACAATAAATATTGTTCAACACTTCTACATATTGTTTTAAATAGAAGTGGTTTTAACATTTCTTGATCTTTTCAGAGCCTCATAAAGGCCAGAAATGTACTCGACAGAGCAGGTTGTTTATTACCTCTGTGAGAAGGCTTCACTGATTTGCATGTGATACCTCCTCAAAGAATGATGATTTACATTTCCGCCTGAAAATAAAATTCCAATGTTATGGGTTCAGCACTTTGCAAATTAATGCTTTAGTGAGAAGCCAGTGTTATGTATAAATAGGCATGAAGGTGACCTACCAATCAATTAGGATTATGAGCATCAGCAGAAATGCTGTCTATTGAAAGTGAGTTGACAAAAGAAAGAGGCTGCCTTGTAACCTACGCAGCTCAGAGCCTGCACACAATTCAATAAACTTTAATGCAAATGCGTCAGCCACACTTTGCCCACAGACCTGTAAAATAAGCATTATTTCAATACAATTTGCTGTACGTGAAATAAAAATAGAAATATCACTTCACAGCTATCATTTCACACATATCAGTTATAAATAAAAATTGTCAATTAAATGAGAGGATGATAGAGGTAACCGTGTTGAAGTCCTTTGTTAAAAATTGTTGGTTCTTCCTTCCACTTGAGACTGCCAGGATAAGCCCTGGTTCTTTAAAATGTGAAAAGAGGGATGCAAAATAGACACAATGGCTCAAATGTACCACAAAGATACTGTTAAGAATGTTATTATAAATAGGAAAAAATGTTGTCTTCAATCTGCATGCTCCCATTAGGCCAGATTATCTCAAAACACAAGGTGAGCTACCACAGCTATGGAGATGACATGCAGCTTTACTTATCTATATCACCTGGTGACCCTGATGCTCTGGGCCCTCTGATCCAATGTCTTGATAGGATTTCTGAAAAGATGAGTAGTAATTTCATCAAGCTAAATAAGGAAAAAACAGAAATCTTAGTTGCTAGTAAAACTGGAAACGATGTGGGTATTAGAAATAAGCTTGATTCCTTAGAATAAAAAATCAATGATAAGATAAAGAATTACGGTGCAATCAGACCTAAGTTGTACATCACACTGTTATGTCCAGAATTGAACCCTGTGTTTCTTTAAGAAGTTTGTACATAGTTGATTTCATAAAAAACAAGGGGCAGGATGGGAATAAAGGGAGTGTGGTGAATTGGTGGTTTGTGGGAAAAAAGAAGTTTGAAATTAAAGAAAGAAAATGTTTGGGCAAAACCAGTGTGTGACCAGTTTTTGTGTCTGGATACAACACACACATTAACTAGATTACTAGGATTGCATTTTTTCATTTAAGGAACATTGCAAAAGTTAGGCCTCTTATAACACTGCAAGATGCTGAGAAATTAATTCAGGCTTTTGTTTTCAGTCGGCTGTAGTACAATAATGCACTCCTAACTGGGCTACCCAAGAAAAACATCAACAAGTTGCAGTTAGTTCAGAATGCAGCAGCCAGATTCTTAACTAGAAAAAGAAAAACTGAGCACATCACTTCAGCATTGGCGTCGTTACACTGGTTACCTGTGTACTTTAGAATTGACTTTAAAATGAAGTTAATGGTATATAAAGCCTTAAGTAATCTTGCTCATTCCTATATCTCAGATGCCTGTCCCCCCTACGCTCCAAGACGTAACCTTAGAGCTTCTAATACTAGTCTGCCAAATACAAATACAAGCAAACCAAACAAATGCAGAAGTAGTGAGGTAACCTTTTGCTGTTATGTGCTCAAACTCTGGAGTACTTTACCAATAGTGATACGCCAGGCAAATATTGTGGACCATTTTTTTAATTTGGCCTTTTAGTAACTACAATTTAATAAACTAGATATGCACAGAATTATGATACTCTTCAACAAACTACAATCTTTATTAATGTTGTGAAAGGATCAGACTCGACACACTTAAAAACGTTTGGGGCAGACACCCGTATATTATCCCTGGCTGGAATGGGTTTGTTTTTGTAGACAGAAGAGTCTCTGTTGGAATCCAGACTTGAACTGCTTCAGGTTTGGGAAGATGGTGGTTTTAACTGACAAGACTGGAAGTGACATGGGGAACCAGAAGTGACCTTCTTCTGACGTCAGCCTGGGTGCCGGAACCGGAAGTGATGTCAGCCTGGGTGGCAGATCCGGCAGTGACGTCCATAGACATATATAGATAGACGCCGCATTCACTGCGTTGCCCAGTCGACACGATACGTCAGCGCATCCGCCCTATTGCGAGTGGTAAAAGTGCCATTTAAACTAATACAGGTAGATGTGGAAACCGGGTTTTCTGATGAAAAAACAATAACATTTAAAACAGTATCATTTACATACAACATATTTTGGCGAATCATTTAAATGCAATTATTTATATCCATGTATACACTAATAATGGCAATTATTAAATAATAATAATTATTATTATTATTATTAATAAATAATTCCTCCCATATAAGTAACATTTCTCAGACTGCCTTCTTACATCTCCGAAACATTTCTATACCTTGTCCTGTTCTAAAGCAACACAGTACTGAAGTATTGATTAATGCCCGAGTCACCTCATGTATAGATTACTGCAATGCTATTCTATCTGGAATCCCGCAAAAACATATCCATTGTTTACAACTTCTTCAAAATTCTGCTGCCAGGATGATAACCTGCTGTTCTAAATCCACTGAACAAGAAGTGCATACACCTGGTGTGCCCAATTAGGGTGAAACATGTGCCGTGTACCATTTGTATTGTTTGGCAGGTACTGTATAACATGTATATGATCTGCTTCTCGCAACTGAGAGGGCATGGTGGTAGTCTGCTGACAGGCCAACCAACCACATGTGTTATCTGATAGGTAACCACCCAAATATCAGATTGTGATCCAATCTATGCATGTATATATTTATACAGTATATGTGTGTGTGTGTGTGTGTATGGACATTATCATTCTATTGCCAATGTGAAGCCCAAGCAAGCATGCTCTTATGAAATTGCATGTGACATAATGGTGGCCATTCGTTTTAACTGAAAAAACGATTGCTTCTGTAAGGCAGACACTGTCCTAGGAGGTAACACCTCCTATTCTTATCCTTTGACCGTCTTGTATGTTTTGTTCATAGTTCTTAACGTCGTAATCTTTGAGTGATTTAGTTCCCATTCTTTTGTTTTTCTTTTGTTCTCAGTAGGAACTAGTTATACTTAGGCAGGTTTTAACTGTGATGTACCAATTTGAATATACAGTATGTGCATTTATATTTTATTGCTGTTTTTCTTCATTTTGAGTTATTATGTTTCAGGTGTTTAAGTTACTTCTATTAGCTTCTCTTATCATTTGTTATTTGTGCTCTTTCCCCTTAAATGTGCCTTCTTTCCCTATGTTTTGTGGTTAGAGCCCCAGGGGTCGGGACCACCACAATGTCACAACGATAGGGTCCTCCTTCTGGCTGTTTACTTCTACTCAAAAGTGAGATCCAAAAGTTGAGGACTCAAATTGTTTGGAGTCATGTGTAAGTTTTATTTTCTTGTGGATTTACTGTATTTTGACAAAAAGTCATTTCTTGGATTGCTTTTTGTGACTTGTTTGCTTCTTGGGACCGTATTTCAGGTATTTCAAGCAACTCACTTTTGCTCGTTTTTTCTGACTGTTTTGCTCTGCCTTTGGATTGTGTTTCTGCGACATGTTTGCTTCAAGATTACATTTTTAGGCAACTACTTTTTTGTTGTTTTAGATATTTTTCCTTTGTTTTTCTTTTTTCTTAAATAAATATTTCAATCTATAAAGAGTCATTTTTGCCTTTTGGCTGAAAAAACTGTTTTGGCTCAGGTTTCTCCATCTTGTGAGGCATTTTGGAATATTTAAGTAAAATTTTTTTTTTTTACTTTAATCCAGTATTGACTGTACAAAAAGCAATCGGTCCAAATAATTAAAGAGTGAAGATCCGCAAAAATACCAGAGTCAAAGGGCAACACAAAGGTCAAGCAGAAAGTCAAAAAGATAGAAATGTCAAAACCAAATTGTTAACCAAACATTGAAGTCAAAAGACAAAAAATTGTTTCATAATAGCCATAATCAAATTTCAATGTAAGCAGTACAGTAAGTTTGGTCCAATCTTGGCTCATTGTTACTATACTAGGGTGATCTTTATACTACACATTGATGGTGTCACATGTGGCATGGCTCCAGTGCTTTATGTAAAATCCCCATGGAAATGGATGATATAAACCCCACGAAATAGCAGCACCATCATCAAAAAAAGAAACTAAAAGATATTAAACTTCTAAACTGAAGCTTTAAACAAAATTGTCACTGAGTAGTACGAGTATTACGGCTTCAGGCAAACCCATAAAAAGAGAAACAAAACAAATCCAGATTTCCCATTTTGGGCCTAGTCAGACCGTAACCTGCTGTAGTTGGAAGTAAGCTGGAGTGACTGAGCCACTTCTGGGGTGGCCAGTGAAGGTTCTGGTTTGCCTTTCTTAGCTCTTTTGGGGGCCTCAACTCATTTCAACATGTGTGATTCTACTTCATGTCAATACCTTGTGCTGTTTTGGAAATGATTTCTATCATAGCAACAGTACAGACAGTCATCCCTTAAAAACAAATTCGCCAGCAAGTCTAATTTCAGACATGATGCAGACAGTAATGTAGAGATTGCTTGTCTACAGTATCATGGCTCATCGGTATAAAATGTGTTAACAGTAGTATCAAGATGTGCATATTTCTTTTAGTTGTATCGGTTTCATAAATTGTTTCTTCAAGAATGTGAATAAACATCCTAGACAGTTATTAGTCATACAAAGGTACAAAACAGATCCTTCTCTTTTCTCCCAGGAATGCCTGCTTATCACAAGATAATCTAAAATTTGAGTGCAATCAACCATATCATGGCTGTAGCAACAGCTAACCAAAATCATGACACACTGATCAGTTTAAAAAGGTTTTAACGCACTTTCTGAGTGGGCGAACTCCTACACTCAGTTACATCTTATATAAAATGTCATTGTTTTCCTAATGTTTATGGATTTATGAAATTTTCTTCCACTTTCAATTCTGTGTAGAAAAGAAAATATGAATTAATGAGCATGACTGAAGGTGTAAAAGAGTTTAAAAGTCATTCTTTTATCAAAGGGAAATTGCTAATGTTACAGCGGTGAGTTGACAGAACATTTATTTTATGTGATTGTTCTGTTTTCATTTTTATACTTTAAACAACACATACACAATGTGCATTTAGATAAACAGATATGAAAGGCACTATGGGACAGCTTGATTGATATTTTATGTATAATAATAAAATACAAACTTCAATATGTACAACTATTCAGCATGTTTTATAAAAAGACAGAGAAAAAAAATAGGCACACAGTGGGGAAAAAAGCACAAAATGTCAACTTTAATCTCAAAATTTCCACTTTAATCAGGTAGTTTATTTTGTCATTGAAGTAGTACATCATAAACTTCATATTAAATTTTTTTTAAAACTTTTTAAAATAGTTTCTCAAATCCCATTTTAACTAAAGTAGCAAGTTAAATGCTTTGTTTTGTATTTGATCTTCATTGTGTGTGAATCACTACTTGCTTTTTAAACCGGCTCTCTTCCTCCAACTGGACACAGAATCCATTACATTCATGATATTACAGCTCTCTGAATAATTAAAATACTGAGATGTATACGTGATATCATTTTCATGATGATAGGAGTTAAAGCACGTTATTAAACATGGGAACACGGTGGTGCAGTGATTGCTCCTGCCTAACGCAAGATGCTTGCTTTGCTGTGTGCGACCTTCAATGAAATAATTTATTGCAGCAGTACTGCCTCTTTCAAACGTAGTAACCCCCAATTCCTGTCCATAATTTTCTTTCTCCAAGTAACCAATCACCACACAATCAGCTCTGTAATAGACGTTAAGCCATCTGTAAGCTTAGAATGCCGATTCTTCAAAACTTTTAAGGAACAGTGAAATATCTTCGTAGTACGTGTTTAATTATTCTATCCATCCAGTGTTGCGCCAGCCCCAGCAAGAATACAGCGCAAGGCAGGGACAATCCATGAACGGACCGTCAGCTCCTTGCTAGAGCTGCGGCACCATGTCCTCACATGTTTAATTATTAACAATATAGATTATTTAAATGAAGTTAAAGTTTTATCTGTATAACATAATAAACATATTCTGCTGCATTTCATCTTAAAAATGATATCACCATCATATGTAAATACGCGCTTTATAAAGTGGCTCAGGTTGTGCAATATTATCAATGTAGTGTAAGTTTACAGTGAGGTAATTGTACTTATAAGTACAAACACTTCTACAAGGAGCACTTGACGGACTGATTGAGTGTGTTTATAGTTCTTGGGATGAAACTGTTTCTGAACCGCGAGATCCGTACAGGAATGGCTCTGAAGCGTTTCCCATATGAGAGCAGTTCAATAGACAGCATGGCTGAGGCAGTGTGTGTTTGATGCTGTATACCAATAATTCTCTTTCCAATCAGCTGTTGTACTCCTATGATTCCCCACTCAGATACAGTGATATACAGGTAAATAATCCGAGTGGTGCAGTGAGAGTGTTATTTGGAAAAAGATGATCTGCTGTGGCAACCTCTAACGGGAGCAGCTGAAAGAAGAAGAACACTAAAGAACACTAACAACACTAAAGCAGCTATTGTATTTTGAATAGTTTGACCATTCTGTGGACCATTATATTGTTACAGGTTAATTACAATCAGATGCATTAAACTAATAAACAATATGCGGTTAATTTCAGTATATTTATAAAGCATGTCAGGGATGTGGGTCAAAAAAGAAAGGGAAACCACATTGGAACAATAGCACTACTGTGACGCTGGGTGCCGCCAGTTTGCAAAATCGAGCGGAGAACTTGTGTGTGCCAAGGATTTAGCTGCCGTGAAAATGTGAGTGGCTTTATGTCAAGTTTAGGTTTTATACATCACGATTTGAGTGTGGAAACGGGCATACGCAACATTTTTGTGCATACGCACCGTTTATACATGAGGGCCCAGCTCTGTGTAACTCCTCTTACTCTGCACAAACTATCAAACAATAGATGAAAAAATGAAAGATAATTGTTGTAGCCTTGATTCTACATCAGTACACAACACTTCATATTTTGCACACATTTTCAAACAATTATTTAGATTTTTATTTATGTATTTTTATTTGAAAATCTATTTGAAAAATGAAATTCTCCAAATAAATACCATGATCCTGAAAACACTAATACTTTTTCTAATTGCTCCTTGATTGATGGATTTTCGCTTTGTTATTTGACTTCTACTACTGAATACAGACTGGATTTTTTGCTTTTAGTTTTACATTTTGAATGTTTTATTTTTTTTATTTTTGTAAAATAATCTTTGACATATGAAAAAACTTTCCTTTTGTTATTTGTGCCCAAGGTTTCTCTTTCCCCCTTTTGGATTATTTGCATTTTAAGGCTTTTATCCCTTTTTGGATTACCCTGTGCAGGGTGAAAAGCCTGCTGCTAGACTTTAGGGTTGGGCTGCCTTTGTTATAAGGCTACATCTAAAACACTGTGGCCCAGCTTTGGGTGAATAGTTTGGGTTTTGAGATTCGACATATGGCAGTTCATAACAACATTTACTTAAAAGCTACTCAACCTGGATATTTAGTGTTGGAAGAAGGGGAATAAGAGAAGAGTTAGTCAGAGCACGTAACAAGGAGAGAAAGTGGTGAGAGTTGAGCCGATGAATACAGAATGTACAGCAATTAAGGAAAAAAAGAAAGTGAGTCAGCGTGAAATGCTACCAAACTGGGTCATTTTAACAATTTGATCTTCGTGAACATCAGTAGGAAAAAGCTACATTTTTATTTTGCAAGCTGCATCACGTTTTGACTGACATTGGACTCATCTAAGTTTCCACCTGATTCAGCAACTTTCTGGAATTAGTCTGATTTTGTAAAATATACAGCACAGATTTTGTAACCTTATCGGACACTCTTCAGTGAGACATTACTGTGTTTTTCCCTGAGATGTAACTCTTTACATGTTGAAAGTCACTAAAGGGTACTCACTTCTGGCTTTTGAGTTAGGTATATAAAGTAAACCCTTGCGGGCTCTTCAGTTTGTTTTTTTGAGTAAGTGTCGTGAAGGGCTTCTTATCTGTTATGTGTTAGCTTATATTTATGTAATATGGCTATTTTTGTTATTACTAAATCTTTGTCTTTCACATTTGTATGTATTTCCTCCTATTTTTTAATTATGTACTATTTGTACCATAATTATCTTCACATTCAGCACTACTAACCCAACACTAAACATATTTTAGCTTTTTATTTGGAAAGAAATTATTAAAATTCCGAAAATAAAAATGGCCTTTAAAAAACTAATATTGTCATCAATTGATAAGCCATCCAAGCCTTTCAACAGAATACAAGACTCCGCCATCCTCATAAATCACAAAAAGTCTCAATATCTTTAATGCGATTATAGCGTGCAAACTCTAGTTTTGTCCTGCACTTCACTAAGACCTTTGAAGTCACTGACACCTCAGTGGTTTTTGAGTTCTTCTCCTTGCTTCATTTTGACTTAAACATTGCAAGCTTTTCTTGAGCCAGAACATATTTATTTTTATATTTAGGATTATACCCAACTCCAAAAATAAAAGGAACAGTCAAAAATGGTAATCCAGCCCAGAAAGTAAACAGTGGTCTCAATCCATCACAATGCAGAAACAAATGAAAAGCTGTTTCTTCCTGCTGACAAAATGGACAGGAATCTGATGGTGCAGGAGAAACAACTGCTATAAATGAGTTAATTGCGAGAGCTGCATAAACAATCCTCCATTGTAAGTCTCTTTAGTCTTTTTTTGCAGAGGAAGTTTATAAAAAGCTCTTCAAGCTGGAGTTGTATTCATGCTGACATTCAATTCTTTTTCTTCATTGTACATTTTTAAAGGAAATTCTAAAATGTAACTTTAACAGTTATTGATAGAAGTCCATGTTTTGCATCATTTCAAATAGTTTATATGAGATAGTATCAAAGCTAAGAATAAACCTGGCTGGTCAGCACAATCTAATACTTTAGGTTTGAGAAATAAAACAAGATCTGTAGCATTTGATTGAGGGATTTGCTTTTCTGAAGAAACAGCAGTACATAACAAGCTCTTGCCTAATTGATCGAGAGCCGTGGTTCTCAATTGGAGGGCTACAGCTCACTAGGGGGCTCCAGCTAACTTCCAGGAGAGCTGTAAGGTGACTGAAAAATAATTATGAAATACCAGTAAAGTACTTTAATCATCAAAAAGCAAGCTATAGTAGAATTGTAAAACTCAAGGCCTGTGGGACAGATCTGGCCGTGGGATCTGTTTGAATCAGCCTGCCTCATCGGTATTTAAAGCACGTTACATACAGCCTGCAATGACTATTAGTTTTCTTAAAGCCCTCCTTTACGGTACATTTCATACATACTATAGATTGTATCCATATGTAACTTACCTGCCATTTTCACCTGTTTGTACGGAAATATAAGTAACACAATATTTTTAAACTGTCACTAACCCTACTCTGTTCTGTTTCTCTTCTCAGTATCTGGGTGTGACACTTGGTTCCACTGCTCTACTGCCAGGCTACTCTCCTGCAAAGTAATTTCAGATAAAGTAGAGTTTGAGTCATCAGATTGGACAACCAGCACAGCAAACCCAGGAACGGGTAGGTGGCCAGTTGGCTGAGGTCTCCAAGACTGTGAGTTTATTTTTGACTTTCTCTTTTACACTTTTAATCTCCTGCATTGTCAACTGGCCATAGTTCATCAGTTAATTAATGGACAGATATTGTTGGTTTCCATTTATTTTTAATTAGTTTCTACCCTGTTCTTGGTGTGTTATAACAATTCTGTATTTATATTTATACCAATTCTATATTTAGTGATTAGTATAATCTATACTTGAACTTCAACTGACAATTAGTCACAACACCCTTAACCTGGGGTGGCGCAGTGAGTAGCGCTGCTGTCTCACAGTTAGGAGACCCGGGTTTGCTTCCCGGGTCCTCCCTGCATGGAGTTTGCATGTTCTCCCCGTGTCTGCGTGGGTTTCCTCCGGGTGTTCCGGTTTCCTCCCATAGTCCAAAGACATGCAGATTAGGTGCATTGGTGATTCTAAATTGTCCCTAGTGTGGGTGTGTGTGTGCGCCCTGCGGTGGGCTGGCACCCTGCCCAGGGTTTGTTTCCTGCCTTGCACCCTGTGTTGACTGGGATTGGCTCCAGCAGACCCCCGTGACCTTGTAGTTGGGATATAGTGTGTTGGATAATGGATGGATGGATGGATGGACCCTTAACGTGCACTCAGTGAAGAGCCTTAAAAAAACACCAATCTTTACAAGTACTATACATTTACACCGGCTATTACAGACTTGAATCAAATGTATGTTTTTATTGTATAATTGTAACAATAACAGCAGCTTACTACTCAAAATGTTTATTTTGTACAGTACAGTACAGTACAGTTTATTTTTGTATAGCCCAAAATCACACAGGAAGTGCCGCAATGGGCTTTAACAGGCCCTGCCTTTTGACAGCCCCCCAGCCTTGACTCTCTGAGAAGACAAGGAAAACTCCCAATAAAAACCTTGTAGGGAAAAATAGAAGAAACCTCGGGAAAGGCAGTTCAAAGAGAGACCCCTTTCCAGGTAGGTTGGGCGTGCAGTGGGTGTCAAAAGTAGGGGGTCAATACAATACAATATACAGAACAGAACAATTCCTTAAGACAGCATAATAATAAAAATTTTAGAAGTACGGTTTAACAGTAGATGATATGACATAATTAGGTTTGGATATTTTTAGAGTCCTGGAGACCTCATCCATCTAGCTGCCTCCCCATTTGGTGATGCCACGGCTGAAAGCGTTGCTCGATGAAAGGACCCCTCTTTCCCATGATTCCTGTGATCCTCCATCAGGGATGACTTTACCATAGGCAGGCAAACAACTTGGCAGGTGGGCCGTGGCACCAATTGCCACATTTGGGTACCGAGAAAAGAAACAGAATAGGTGAGGGTTAGTATTCAAATATAATTATCATGTTACTTATGTTTTAGTGCTAATGACGAACAACAGAGATGCAGTCTGTACAGTTAATCAGCAGCTCTAGTCAGGATATGCTAAACTGAAGTAGAGAGTCTTCAGCCGGGATTTAAAGGCTGAGACCGAGGGGGCATCTCTTATGGAAGCAGGAAGACCACTCCACAGTTTAGGGGCCCTGTAACTAAAAGCTCGACCTCCCACTGTTATTTTATTAATCCTTGGAATCCTAAGCAGACTGGCATCTTGAGATCTTAATGTGCGCTCAGGTTTGTAAGTCATGATAAGTTCAGACAAGTTAGCCGGACCTTGGCCATTTAATGCTTTATATGTTAAAAGGAGGATTTTGAAATCTGCCCTGAACTTAACTGGGAGCCAGTGTAAGGATTTAAGAACTGGAGTTATGTGTTCATATTTTCTTGTTCTTGTAATAATTCTTGCAGCGGCATTTTGGATTAACTGGAGGCTGTATAAAGAACAGTTTGAACATCCAGTGAACACCGCATTGCAGTAGTCAATCCTACTAGAGATAAATGCATGAATTAATTTCTCAGAATCCTGTTTATTTAGAAAGCGCCTTAATTTCCTAAAATTTTTAAGATGGAAAAAACATGTTTTGGATGACTTTGTAATATGCGCTTTAAATGACATGCTAGAGTCAAAGATAACACCTAAATTGCGGGCTGATTCAGTAAAATTAATTGGGATTCCAACTGAGTTAAATGATGACAAAATATTGCTGTGATCAGTGCCATTCCCTTCAACAATTAACATCTCTGTTTTATCTGTATTTAAAGACAAGTAGTTCTCATTCATCCATTCCTTTAATTCACTAACACACGGCACGGCATGGCTCAAACCTGCGACCTGTTGATTATAAGTCAGCAGCTGTTACCGCTGTACTACAAAAACAGTCGTGATAAACAAGTATACTAACCCGATTTCTTTTTCTTCGCTTATAGTCTTGAATAAAAGCGTACTTCTTTTGTTATATTTGTACCTTTTGTGAAAGTGCTTATTTGATATTTGGACTTCGGTATTCACACATTATACACTTCATGTCAAAATTTTGTTGTTAGTAATAAAACATGAAAAAAGTTTGTCTTTTAGGTATGTGTTCAACATTTCTTGCATTTCCTTTCATCCTACACTTACATAATCTTTGTAGACACAGAACACACACGAAATGCATGTGTTCCAAATAACAATATATTATTTACCCTTTACAACTCCAGGTACTTCGCTCACAAATAAACAATGCTTGAGTTGGGAGAGCTTTTTGCCCTTTCTGCGCCGGTGGGAGGATGGGATAGCTGGCTGCTTGCGCTTATCAACACATTTACAAAACAAAAGATGCTGACATAGAGGTGAGAATGGATTTAAGGTGGGCCAGGGTTACGAGTTTTTTTGTAGGCTTTGGTAATTCTAGTGTTAAAACACACCCCCAGTGTCTACATCATGTCTAGATGGAGATCAGATGAACTCCCTGCATACACACAGCAATTTCATGTTTACTAGTCACTCACATCACAGCTACTAACCAATAGTTAGAATGGGAGCAGGCTGCTCATAATGATCCAACAGAAGTGGAAGTGAAAGCGACGAGTCTCACTACTGTAAAGAGCTTTAGTGTTTTAACATTATGGCAAAGAGATGACTGTCTCGTGAAGAAATGGTTGCTCAACTTCACAAATGCTGCTGCTGCCACTCTGCATGCATGTTAGTCCTGGCCACTCTTCTGTACTTACCTAACTGCTTCCATCGTCCTACATGTTGCTTTTGTCTGTTCTGCTGACTTGACTGTTGTATGTGGAGAGAAAACCAATTTGAATTTCAAATTTGTGATTAATGAAACATACCCTACCTGGGGTTTGTTTCCTGCTTTGTGCCCTGTGTTGGCTGGGATTGGCTCCAGCAGACCCCCGTGACCCTGTGTTCAGATTCAACGGGTTGGATACGGTGCTGAATACAGAGAATAACGACATAACTTCTGCAATTAACTTTCTGTAGTAACTAATTGTACACTATAAAAATCCCTTTTGATTTTTTAAATTTAAGAAATATGTAATTATTTTATGCTTAATTTAAAATGTAATACTTAAGCCCAGTGAGTAGTTTTTGTTGTTATCAAAAATATCTGCAGTAATAAATTCTGTATTTTGGTAATTACTGCTGAGTATTTATCCCAAAAACTGCCTATTTGCTTTATGTTATGATTATGAAATTGAGGTACTGCTTAAAATAATTTTAATTTAAACATGCAGACTGCTTTTGAAATAACCAATTGATTTTGTATTATACTATTTTAAAACACAGGCAGTGTAAAGCCAGTACACTTTTGTTAATAAATGTAGGTTCAAAACAAGCACCTTTGTCAAGACTGCAGCAAAAGTACTTGATGGTAAATATCATGGACTTACATGGGGGACCTTGGTGACATAAAGGTTAACAACTGCAGATCTAAATCATCATTAAAGTGCCAAAGAAACTGCTGAACAAACGGTCAAGATCTCCTGGCTAGATGGGCTGTATGGTGGCAAGTACTTGTATGTTCTTCTGTTAAATGACAGACCTCGATGATGTCTTTAATCATGAGTAATGAAATGGTCAGTACTCAAGGGAGGACACAATTATGGCTCTCCCTGGAACCAAAAAAAAATCATCAACACTAATATCGGTTCTTACTAATTTATAATGCCATGTTAGCAACATACAGTCGATCAATAAAAACTTGACAGAACAGACAAATTCAATTATGGTAAGACAGAATAAAATACGGTACCTATCAAAATTCGAATCATTGACTCTCCTGAAAAGTGCAAAAGTGGGATTCCTCCAAGTCAATCCGTCTGGAGATTGTATAGCAAACTTTGTAATGCTTGAGGTCTAAAGCCTCCATTTTCGTTCCTTACATGTAAAAGGTCCTTGCTTTCTTCAGCTATTTTAAGAACAGCACACCCCTCTGAACCCAACATCTACAAACCCAAAAGAAATCGGACATTGGTTTGCATTCAGTTTGAGAGATCAGCATACCTCATCTTATGCATAAAACATGGTGGCACCAAATGAAGGATTAAATCCTTACCTCTAAAAGAAATGTCATCACTTCCAATATTTGAATCTTGCTTGAACTCTGTCTACCCATCCCACCCAATCCTTCTGCAATCCCAATGCCAAGTATATTCCAAGTTAACTAAAATATATATTTTTTTTCCACTAGAGGCTCTCTGGAGGAAAACCTACTATAAAGGTATTGCTTTTAGTCCAATTTATTTTAGCTCATGAGAACCTTTCCAAACCATGAAAGTTGTGCCCTAAAGTGTCTATGTGTGAAGGAGAAAGCACAAAAGACAGCAATGGCATCTTCATGGGCTACTAGTTTGCCACATGACTAACAGAAATACTGTGGCCAGAAGGATATTGTCTGCCCTGCTCAAGCAGTGGTTCATTAGCAAGGGAAATGAGAGCAGCACTGGCAAAAACTCCTGGGGCCTCATGCATAACACCGTGCAAAGAACTCACACTATAACATGGCATAGGACAAAAGTGGAAATGTGCTTATGCACAAAAAAATGCAGATGCATAAATCTGTGCGAACGACAATTTCCACGTTCTTCCGCTCCATAAATCCCGGTCAGCGTGAAAAGTAACACACGTGCATGCGCCTGCTATCCCGCCCCATCTCCTCCCAGAATTATGCCTCTTTGAATATGCAAATCAATATAAATAGCCCTTAAGCTCAGCATTCTGTGAGAAGGCAATGGCAAAAGCACAGGGGTAAATAGAAGAATTTCAGCGAATACCAAGTGGAGGCAAGGAAAAACATACTATTTGTTGGTTTAAACAGTGGTATAAATAACAAAAGGAAGTTGATCGAATGTCGGAGAAACTCAAAACTTCAAGTTCAAAAGTCGCAAAGTGCCCGAAATAAAAAAGAAGTTGTCAGATAGATAGAGTCGTAGCCCACCATCTGAGTGTCATATGAAAGCTTATTAGGGTACAGAGAAAAAAAAAATAGGCACACAGTGGGGAAAAAAGCATGAAATGGCAACTTTAATCTCTAAATTTCAACTTTAATCATGTACTTTATTTTGTTGTTAAAGTAGAACATCATAAACTTCATCTTAAAATCGTTTAATCTACTAGTTTCTCAAATCCTATCGTAACTAAAGTAGCACGTCAAATGCTTTGTTTTGTATTTGATCTTCTATGTGCTCTATGTGTATGAAACACTACGTGCTTCTTAAGCGGGCTTTCTCTTCCTCCAACAGGACACAGAATCCATTACATTTGTGATATTACAGCTCTCTGAATAATTAAAATACTGAGAAGTATACATGATATAATTTTCATGATGATAGGAGTTAAAGCGTGTAATTTAACATGGGAACACGGTGGCACAGTGATTGTTCATGCCTCACACAGGATGTTTGCTGCGCTGTGCGCGACCTTCAATGAAATAATTTATTGTAGCAGTACTGTCTCTTTCAAACGTACTAACCTCCAATTCCTGTCCTTCCTTTTCTTTCTCCAAATACCAAATAAACCACAAAATCAGCTCTGCAATAAATGTTAAGCCATTTGTAAGCTTAGAACACCGATTCTTCAAAACTTTTAAAGAACATTGAAATATCTTCGTAGTACATGTTTCATTACTCTATCCATCTACCCTTCGAGTGTCACGCCAGCACCAGCAAGAAAACAGCACGAGGCAGGAACCAATTCCTGAATGGAGCTCCAGCTCCTTGCTAGCGCAGCGACACTGTGTCCTCACATGTTTATTTATTAACAATATAGATTATTTAAATTAAGTTTTATCTGTATAATATAATAAACATATTTTGCTGCATTTCATCTTAAAAATGATATCATCATCATATGTAAATACACGCTTTATAAAGTGGCTCAGGTTGTGCAATATTATAACTGTATCGCAAGTTTACAGTGTGGTAATTGTACTTATAAGTACAAACAGTTCTACAAGGAGCACTTGATGGAATGATTGAGTACATTTATAGTTCTTGGGATGAAACTGTTTCAGAACCGCGAGGTCCGTACAGGAAAAGCTCTGAAGCATTTGCCGTATGAGAGCAGTTCAATAGGCAGCATGGCTGAGGAGCGTGTGCTTGATGCTGTATCCCGATAATTCTCTTTCCAATCAGCTGCTGTACTCCTATGATTCCACACTCAGATACAGTGATATAAATACTCCGAGTGGTGCAGTGAGAGTGATATGGAAAAAGATGATCCGCTGTGGCAACCTTAACGAGAGCAGCTGAAAGAAGAATCTGAAGAAGAAGGTGCAGTGAGAGTAACAATGCTAAAGCAGCTATGGTATTTAGAATAGTTTGGCCATTCCGTGGACCATTATATTGTTACAGGTCAATTACAATCAGATGCAATAAACTAATAAACAATATGTGGTTAATTTCAGTGTACTGTATTTATAAAGTCGTGTCAAGGATGGGATCTAAAAAAGAAAGGGAAACCACACTGGGACAGTAGCACTGCTTTGACGCTGGGTACTGCCAGTCTGCAAAACGGAGAGAGAACTTGCATACGCCAGGGTTGGAGATACCGTGGAAATGCGCGTGGCTTTACACCAAGTTTAGGTTTTATACATCGCGATTTGAACGTGGAAACGTTCGTACACTCCAAACTTAAGGCCCCAAACACCAGTGTAAAGCCACTGTATATACTTTAATAATGAAGGTCCATGAAAGCCTGCAGGATCTTAAACAGGTATTTGTGGTCTACCCCATCAAATGTGTTTACAGGACTGCTTAATATTTAAGGTTCCAGTCTTATCCGAACCACAGATTGTAGTTTATTTGTTTGAAAAATGACAGATTACACTCCTCTCTTATTACTCATGGTGTTCTGCAGGGGGCAGTATTAGATCCATTGCCTTTCATTGTGTATCTTCTTCATCTGGGGTCCATTACTCATCACCATGATATCAGCTTTCAGTGTTTTGAAGGTGATACTCAAGTATACATCTCTGCTAAACTTATCAAAGCACTTCCTTTCTCATCTTTGATTTGTTATCTTCATGATATTAAACCTAGGGTGACACAACACCCTTCTTAAACTCAGAAGCATGAAATGTGAAATTCAAACTCCACTCTGTTAAAATCTGGTAGTGTAGGATCTGGTGACTCTCCAATGCCATGCTGTGCTGATGTCAAAAGTTTAGGTGTAATCCTTGACAGTTCTCTTTCTTTTGAATGTCATGTTAATTTACATTTCTTATTATTATCTTGGCAACATTTCTCAGTTATGTTCCTCTTTAATATTATGCTTCAACTTAAATCTTGATTCATGTGTTCATAATTTTAAGATTACATTAATGCAATGCCCTTTAATTTCTTATTCCTATCAAGCTACTAAATAGGCTTCAGATAATGCAGAATGCAGCCAGCCATTAACTTCTCCATACAATTCACCTGCTTTCAGTTAAATTTTGAATCAGTTACACAATTACTTTGCCCACTGCATAAACAAAGTCCTCCATAACTTGGCTCCTTGTTGGGTTTTCACTCACTTTGGTCTTCTGTTGCCAGGTTTCTTATTGTCCCTTCTTTCTGACTTTTCACAATGGGAGGTCGAGCTTTTAGCTATCAATTAATCAACATTTATTTATATAGCACATATTCATACAAAAAAATGTAGCTCAAAGTGCTTTACAAAATGAATACAAAAATAGAAGACACAATAAAAAATAAACATAAGTCAACATAAGTCAACATTAATTAACATAGAATAAGTAAGGTCCGATGGCCAGGGTGGACAGAAAAAACAAAAAAAAAACTCCAAAAGCTGGAGAAAAAAATAAAATCTGTAGGGGTTCCAGACCAAGAGAGCCCAGTCCCTCTGGGCAATCTACCTAACATAAGTCAAACAGTCCTCTTTGTATTTAGGGTTTTCATGGAAGGACCTGGGGCCTCATGTATAAACGGTGCGTACGCACAGAAATGTTGCGTAAGAACTTTTCCACGTTCAAATCGCGATGTATAAAACCTACACTTGGCGTAAGGCCACGCACTTTTCCACGGTACCTCATACCTTGTCGTACGCAAGTTCTCCGCTCGGTTTTGCAGACTGGCGGCATCCAGCGTCAAAGCAGTGCTACTGTTCCTGTGTGGTTACACCTTATTTTCCTTATGCGGCTTTATAAATACACCGAAACTAACCGCATATTGTTTATTAGTGTAATACATCTGATTGTAATTAACTTGTAACAATATAATGGTCCACGGAATGGCCAAACTATTCCAAATACCATAACTGCTTTAGCGTTGTTACTCTCACTTCTCCTTCTTCTTCTTCTTCTTTCAGCTCCTCCCGTTAGGAGTTGCCACAGCGGATCATCTTTTTCCATATTTCTCTCACTGCACCACTCAGAGTATTTATATCACTGTATCTGAGTGTGAATCACAACACAACAAAAGCCTTTCCTGTACGGACCTCGCGGTTCAGAAACAGTTTCATCCCAAGAACTGTAAATGCATTCAATCAATTGCTCCTTGTAGAACTGTTTGTACTTATAAGTACAATCACCCCACTGTAAACTTGCACTACAGTTATAATATCGCACAACCTGAGCCACTTTATAAAGCGCGTATTTACATATGATGACGCTATCATTTTTAAGGTGAAATGCAGCAAAATATGTTAATTAAATTATACAGATAAAACTTTAGCTTCATTTAAATAATCTATATTCTTCACTGGGACTGGCGTTAAGGATAGAATAATTAAACATGTACTACGAAGATATTTCAATGTTCTTTAAACGTTTTGAAGAATCGGCGCTAAGCTTACAGATGGCATAACCTCTATTACAGAGCTGATTGTGTGGTGATCGGTTACTTGAAGAAAGAAAAGCACTGACTGCAGTGGCGGCTTTGCCAATATATATTGAATATAACACAGAAAGAGAAAATAACAACACAGCTAAAAACGCAGCGACAAATTTCGGCAAAAGTTAAATGCTTGTGTCATGAGCACGAGGCGGCTATGCAGTGTCTGCAACGGACGAGGCCATGCATAAGATACTTTACTCACATTGGTGGGCGAAGGAGCCACCGATTCTTCCTCTGCCCAGTGCCACCACAAGCCTAGAGCCGCCCCTGAGTACTGTGGCAATAAATTATTTAATTGAAATGAAACACATGTTTAATAACGTGCTTTAACTCCTATCATCATGAAAATGATATCACGTATACATCTCAGTATTTTAGTTATTCAGAGAGCTGTAATATCACGAATGTAATGAATTCTGTGTCCAGTTGGAGGAAGAGAGCCGGTTTAAGAAGCAAGTAGTGATTCACACACATAGGCACATAGAAGATCAAATACAAAACAAAGCATTTAACGTGCTACTTTAATTACGGGATTTGAGAAACTGGTTAATTAAACAATTTTAAGATGAAGTTTATGTTGTTCTACTTTAATGACAAAATAAACTACGTGATTAAAGTGGAAATGTGAGATTGAAGTTGACATTTCGTGCTTTTTCCCCACCGTGTGCCTTTTTTTCTCTGTACCCTAATAAGCTTTCATGTGACACTCAGACAGTGGGCTTACAACTCGGCTTTTCATGGCGATTTTGATATGTGACTTCTTTTTTTACTTCCGGCACTGTGCGATTTTGTGAACGTGAGCTTTCAAGTTTCTCCAACACGCTATGTCACTCGATCAACTTCCTTTTGTTGATTATACCACGGTTTATTTGAACAAATAGTATGTTTTTCCTTTGCCTCCACTTGGTATTCGTTGAAATTTTTGTATTTCCCCCCGTGTTTTTCCCATTGTCTTTTCACAGAAGGCTGAGTTTAAGGGCGATTTATATTCATTTGCATATTCAAAGAGGCGTAATTCTGGGAGGAGTTGGGGCGTTACATAAAGCGCGTGCGACGACCGTTAGTTTTCATGCTGATCGGGATTTATGTAGCGGAAGAGCGTGGAAGTTAGACGCACAGATTCCTGCATCTGGATTTTCTGTGCGTAAGCACATTTCGGCTTTTGTGGTTACGTCATGTTATAGTGCGACTTCTACGCACGGCGTTATACATGAGGCCCCTGATGATGATGGTCACGTAGACTTCTGGCTTTCAGTCCATCAATGTTGGAGCATCATGATGCTTTGAGTAGGTGGTGGTGGCGCAGGCACAGAAACAGAAGAGAGAGTTAGGGGTCAGTACGGATTTTAGAGCCACCATGAATAGTTATTATGATGAATTGAACATACAGAGTATCAGTATTAAGTTAAAGTGAAGTTATAAAAGGCCATGTTAAAGTAATGTGTTTTCAGCAGTGTTTTAAAGTGCTCTACTGTATTTGCCTGGCGAATTCCTATTGGCAGGCTATTCCAGATTTTAGGTGCATAACAGCAGAAGGCCGCCTCACCACTTCTTTTAAGTTTAGCTTTTGGAATTCTAAGGAGACACTCATTTGAAGATCTAAGGTTACGATTTGGAATATAATGTGTCAGGCATTCCGATATATAAGATGGAGCGAGATTATTTAAGGCTTTATAAACCATAAGCAGTATTTTAAAGTCAATCCTGAATGACACAGGTAACCAGTGTAGTGACATCAAAACTGGAGAAATGTGTTCGGATTTTCTTTTCCTAGTTAGGATTCTAGCAGCTGCATTCTGCACTCGTTGCAAATGATTTATGTCTTTTTTGGGTAGTCCTGAGAGGAGTGCGTTACAGTAATCTAGTCTACTGAAAACAAAAGCGTGAATTAATTTCTCAGCATCTTTCAATGATATAAGAGGTCTAACTTTTGCTATGTTTCTTAAGTGAAAAAATGCTGTCCTAGTGGTCTGATGAATATGCGATTTAAAATTCAGATTACAGTCAACGGTTACCCCGTCTTAACTTTTAATCCTAGTGCATCAAGTTTATTTCTGATAACCTCATTGAATCCATTATTGCCAATTACTAAAATTTCAGTTTTCTCTTTATTTAGTTTGAGAAAATTACTATTCATCCATTCAGAAATACCAGTAAGACATTGTGTTAGTGAATCGAGAGAGTCGGAGTCATCAGGTGCTATTGATAAGTACAGCTGTGTGTCATCAGCATAGCTGTGGTAGCTCACGTTGTAACCTGAGATAATCTGACCTAACGGAAGCATAGATTGAGAAAACAGCGGACCCAGGATAGAGCCTTGTGGAACACCATATGGATATCATGTGTCTTTGAGATGTGATTACCACAACTCACAAAGAATTTTCTCCCTGCCAGGTAGGATTCAAACCAATTTAAGACACTGCCAGAGAGGCCCACCCATTGACTAAGGCGATTTCTAAGAATATTGTGATCAATGGTGTCAAATGCAGCACTCAGATCTAAGAGGATGAGAACAGATAAATGGCCTCTGTCTGCATTTACCCGCAAGTCATTTACTACTTTAACGAGTGCAGTTTCTGTGCTGTGATTTGTTCTGAAACCTGACTGAAATTTATCAAGAATAGCATGTTTATTGAGGTGGTCATTTAACTGCATAATGACTGCCTTCTCTAGAATTTTACTTAAGAAGGGCAGGTTAGAGATGGGTCTAAAATTTTCAAAGGCAGAGGGGTCAAGATTATTTTTCTTGAGCAGGGGTTTAACTACAGCAGTCTTAAGACAGTCTGGAAAAACCCTCGTATCTAATGACGAATTAACTATGTCCAGAATATTGCCTGATACTTCTTTGAAAAACCTGGTTGGTATTGGGTCAAGGACGCAGGTGGAGGGTTTCAGTTGAGAGATTATACTATGTAATTCAGGTAAATCTATCCTGGTGAAAGCATTTAATTTGTTTATAATGGAGTACCGGGGCTTTGGAGGTTCTGCAGTGTTGGGGAGATATACTATGTTATCTCTAATATCATTAATTTTTGATTGAAAAATACAGCAATGTTCTCACAGGTTTCACTGGAAGTATTCTGGGGGCATTCCTTTGTGTTACCTGGGTTTAACAGACGATCAATTGTAGAAAATAAGACTCTGGGATTACTAGCATTGTTATTTATAATATTAGAGAAATAGCAGCTCTCAAGACGGACAGTGTTATTGTATTCTGTTATTTTAACCTTCAATATCTCATAATGGATAGTTAGATTAGTTTTCCTCCATTTACGCTCAGCTCTACGACATGTTCTTTTAAATCAGACACTCTTTGGGTCTTCCATGGAATAACAGTACTAGAAGATTTTTTAACTGTCTTTTCAGGTGCAACTATGTCAACAGCAGCTCTTACTTTAGAATTAAAGTTTTCCACTTTACTATTTACATTATCCTCGCTATTATAGTTGGCACTATAAACGGACTGATTGCTTAGAATAGTTGTAAGATTTAAAGCTGCTGATGAGTCAAAGAAGCGTTTTTTAACAAAATGCTTCTCATGAGTGTTTTTTATCTTTATTTCTATATTAAATAGTAGAAGGAAATGGTCTGATAGACCGATATCAGTGACCTGCTTTATATTAACTTTAAGTCCTTTAGTAATCACTAAGTCTAACGTATGACCTGCTTTATGTGTAGGCTGATTTACGAGCTGCCTCAAATCAAAAGAGTCCAGGAGGTTCATGAATTCTTTTACTTTTGGTCACACTGATTGTCGATATGAAAGTTAAAGTCGCCGACTATTAAGAGTGTCATAGTTTGTAACTAAAATTGACATTAAGTCAGAGAATTCCTCAAAGAAAGACACGTTATATTTAGGAGGTCTATACACGGATAATACTAGAGCATGACAATCTCCATGAATAACAACGGCAAGATACTCAAAGGACTTAAATTTACCAAAACTAACATCTTTACATTTTAATCGCTCGAGTAAATGTTTGCCAATCCGCCCCTTTTTCCCTGGCGGTCTGCACGAGTAAAACTGTAATCCGGGCGCAGATTCGATTAAAACCAACGCGCCATTTGAACTAAGCCACGTTTCATTTAGTGCAATAAAATCAATCTTTCTATCACTAATAAGATCGTTTATAAAAAATGTCTTGTTAGTTAAAGCTCTAACATTTAATAGTGCCATATTTAATGTTTCTGAAGGGCAGAGCTGAATTTTATGCGTGTTATTGGTAATCGAACAAAAATTAAGTTATTTTTGTTAACGCCGCTCTGTGTGTATTTTTATGTAATCTACAATCCGTTTTTATAGTCTTAATGCAGTGTTCATCTGAAGTAGTAATTTCAATTAAATTATTGGTGCTTATGCCGCACTGCCTAGATTTTTACGTGCATTAAGATTTGTTATTAGATTATTAATGTTGTGCACTTTAACGGAAGACTCTGTTAAGCCATTATGTCCTAGCAAAGCAGTAGCATTACGGAAGGGGTTAAAAGTAGAAGTAGACAGTCAAGATGGACGAATTACCTTAGCGATGTTTTCGGAGAGGACCCGGGCGCAAATCTATTCGGATGCAGTCCATCCCGCTTGAAGAAGCGCGCCTTCCCAAAAAGATCCCAGTTGTCTATAAACCCGATGTCTTGAGTCTCGCAGAAGCCTCTCAGCCAGTTGTTTAAACCCAGCAGCGACTGTAGTATTCATTCGATCGTCTGACGAGAGGTAGTGGACCCGAGATGAAGATTTTTGCGGATGGGGTCCTCTCCTTCGTGTCTTCAACTAGTGCTGCGAAGTCAGCCTTGAGAACCTCCGACTCTCTGTGCCTTATGTCGTTTACGCGGCATGTAGAATGATGGATCCAATTGCCCTCTTATGCTTCTGGTAGAAGGTCGGCGCCCGCCTCATCACATCTCGAACTCGAGCACCGGGAAAACAAGAAACAAAGGATCTTCGATTAGGGCACGTGATATTCAGGTTTCGTACAATCGAATCACCTACCACGATTACATCACCCGGGGTTGAAGGCAGACTGGGGACGCGGAGAGGGTCGAATCGGTTCTGGATTTGAATGCTCGCCTGTGCCGATGGAGGTGTTCTAGCCTTGAACCCCTACCTGCAAAGCTGAAACACGTCGAGGTCTTCATCAGTGTTGTCGTTGTTCCTACGAGGCATGGGGGGGAAGCTTACTTGCCCTTGGACTTGAGCGGCACGAGGTGGGGTTGATGTTATGACGACTTCAGTTGTTCGGTGTGGTTTGTCCTGCAGCCGAGTCTTCAAGTCTCTGAGGTACCTTCGTCTGGACAGGAGTTTCTGAATCTGTTTGTCGAGTGCCTGGAGTTCTTCGACGACGACAGCAACGCGATTCATCTCACTGTCGGCCATTGTCTGCTTCTACTTCCACTTCCGCTTCGTCACCTAGGAAAGAAAGAGAGAAAGTTAGTTCACAGCTATGTAGCACCCACACTTTGGAATTCACTTTTTTGTCTTCAGACTAAATTTTATTGTTTAAAAGGCAATTTAAATGTATTTTTTTAAACAAGGCCTTTTCTGTGTGTTAGACATTTTTCTGTTATTTCTAGGCTGTGTGAACACGGCCTGGACACAGACAGGCGGACATGTTGTTCTTCAAACCACCACACGTTTATTAAACACAATATTTACAAGTATTGGTCACTCAGACCTTAGTCCAATGGTCACACAGACCTTAGTCACGTGCACAAACCCCAAAACAGTCACAATCCTGGCCACAATGCCTTGTCTTCGGGCCACCTCCACAGCTCCTCTTGCCTCGTCCTCCTTCCACCCGACTCTAGCCCCAAATGAATGGAGACGGCCCCTTTTATATGGTACCCGGATGAGCACCAGGTGTTCCCGGCATTCCTCCTCTGACCACGCCCCAGCGTGGCGGAAGTACCGGCTATCCTCCCGGCTGCTCTCCGGGCGCTGTCATAAATCTTCCCCCCAGCACTTCCGCCTGGGGTAACAGGTCCCCAAGGCATTGGGGCGCCTCCTGGCGGTGACCACGGGCCCCTACAGGGTAGGGCTTCCATGCCCTGTACCCGTGGCCCCCAAAGCAACCCGGAAGGCAACCCCCACATGATCCAGGGTGGGTGCAGACCCACATCCGGTCCTTCCCGTCATCCCGGCCGGGTCATGGCCCCTGGCATCCCTGACAGCTGTCATATGGTATTTAACAGTGTAAGTGTTTAATATTTGGTGTGTTGTTTTATGCTGAGTAATGTTACTTTGAGCACAAATAAAATATATAATAATAATATTAATAATAGTAAAACAAGCCTGACAAGGCAATTAACATCACCAGTACCATCATCATGTGGGATGTACCAATAATTTCTGACAGAACCATTTTAGCTAAAAGTTCTGACATCGTGCTGCATGATAAAAATAAACTGAATAGCTCAGTAAATGCAAGGACCTGCAAAACAAGATCACCGGGATATGGAACTGTACAATGAGAGTTGTGCCAGTTATGATAGAACCACCAGGTACACTGAAGAAAGAATTTGATCAGAACCTAAAGATGGTCCTGGGCCATCAATTAGATGATGTGGTGCAGAAGATCACACTTATGGGCACAGCACACATGCTTTGTACAGTACTTCTGTAAATCACCTTGGTCTCTGGTTGAAATCTGGATGTACCAGCAAACATTCAACAGTTAAACATAATAATAATTACAGTGTAATAATAATAATAATAGCACAGTTTTTCCTAATTTAAGAACATCTGGCCTGTCTCAGATCCCAAAAGTGTGGCAGCATCAATCAAGCTGTACACTAAAAACACAAATCAAAAAAGGACCAAATTGTACAGTAAGCCTTAACTTATCTGACAGTTACATTTTCAACTCTGGATAGGATTTTTATAGGCCATATTTAAAAAAACAAGCAAGTTCTTAAGTTTTGACAGGTCTTTTTTCTTGGTAATGATGTATGCATTCTGAAATGGAGTCAGAACCATAGCATGAGAGGGTGTGAGGCCTTCTAAAGGCTCATGTGCCAGGTCAGCCCTCCTTTACCTGCCTGGAAAAGTCCTTATCCCAATGGGCTTAATCTCAGCTCCACTGGCCTGTCACGTATATTTTTTGAAGAGACAATCACAAAGGAAAGCTTTATAAATAAAGGAATATTTATTCAGTTTAGCAAAAAATGCCACAAAGGCTCAAAAAGAAGCAATAAGTAGTTGCCAAATTTCAATCCAGAGTGAACAAGTAATAATGTGTAACCCAAAATAAAAACTCCAATAAGCCTGATCAGAAAAAATCAAAACCAGAACATCCAATAAAGAAACACCAATACTTACTAAACTTCATACAAACCACAATGCAGCACCACCACAGCTGAGCTCCATCAGCTCTCGCCTAAATAGCCAGAGTGAGGTTCAGGAGTCATGATGTCATGGTGGTCCCGCCTCCAGTGGTACCACTACATTATGCAAGTGACACAGAACAACAACTATTCACACACAGAAACATAATATTTATGCATTAAACAAAAAAAATGTTACATGAAAGCAAATTGAAAACAGAAACTGAGAAACAAGGAAACTTAATTAATAACAATGAAAACATGAAATGTAATAAACCTGGCTGAACCATAACTGTAGAGCTCTGTGACAGGTCAGCAGACTTTCATTAGCCTGCAGACATTTGTGAAAAAACAGCAGCAGGTTAGCAGCAGGTGGTGTACAGGATGTTTTAAAGAATTCCATCAACAGGCATCAATCCCAGGTGACTTCCCGAAGGTTTTATCCCAGAATAGGAACCTGCTATTGATGTTAAAAGAGGTACCTGATCTCAGAACAGCTCTCTTTAATGTCATCACTATAAATACTATACCAAGCAGAACAGCTTTACTTTGAATCTGGTATCCAACTCTTTCTTGGATGAATTCCTTAGGGTACCAGAATCGAAGTTGGTGTGCTCCCCAAAAGCTGGAAATATTGCTTCATGTGATGGCAAAATTGGATGCCAACGTGTAAAATTCCCTCCTTCCCCTACGGGAGGTGCTGTCATGCAATACTTGTTGGCATAGGCTCATTATTTGACAGTGTGGTAAGAAGCCCCTCTAGGGGTCTATTCTGCCCACTCTTATCTGACATTTCAATGCTTCTTTATGTCCCAAACCAAATGCTTATACTCTAAGTTCATTTTCCAATTTCTACTCATTTATTTATTGATTTATTGATTGGCTGTATTATTTTTCCTGTCAGTTTATATCTTTGCTTTTTATGTTTCTGCTGTTGTATGCATCCACATTTCCCATTGGGATCTAAATGAAAGCCAGTTCACTATGGCTATGACACCAATTTCAGTTTACTCTAAACTCTCCTCAGGTTGTTGCCTACAGAATGCAAGACGGCACCTCAGTGAGGGATTTTTGTTAGTAATTATTTTCATTATTATTGCTTAAATTTCTAGATTGCACACTATGGATGGTTTTTCCGGGCCAAACTAAAATATACAAAGATGTAATCAGATGCATTTTTTAAAATTAAGGTTCACACAGTTAAAACAGTCAGCTGCAGAGTGTTTTTTTAGAAATTAAATGGCATCCTCATAATATGAATTGTGCAGGCTGTAAGAAAAGGCGAGCACTAAACAAGACTTCAGTAATGAGCAGAAAAAAATGTCATCCAAATAAAGGAAATGAATGGGCTGCCTTGTTGCTAACAGACTTTGAGTTAATGGGATGACTTATAAGAATTATTTACCTTATATTTTTATCTTAAATGTGAAAGCTACCAAACTCCAATTTGTATATGTACTCTAATTCTGAGAATGTGCAAACTGCCATTCTAAGGCCATCACTCATTCAATGCCCGTTTTTAAATAGTAAGGTGCTGTATTGATTTTTTTTACACAATGGAAGACGTGCACCCCAAGGCTATTGTGCTAATCTCTGGATATTTTAACCACGCTGGACAAAACATTACCTGCCTTCTCCCAGTCAATAATAGGATCATTGACCTACTGTATGCAAACGTTAAAGACGCATACAGCGCCACCCCGCTGCCTGCGGTTGGGAAAGCAGATCATAACCTCGTTCTGCTTCAGCCTCACTACAAACCAAGAGTGAGGGTGCTACCTACAACCACACATTCATTCAGGAAGTAGTCCCCTGAGGCAGAGCAGGCTCTGAGAAACTGCTTTAGAACTACAGACTGGGATATCCTGCAGGGGTCACATAGTGAGAACATTGAGGAGTTTGTTGACTGAACTGCTGACTACATCAACTTCTGTATGGACATTGTAGTTCCAATAAGAACAGTACGCTGCTATGCTAATAACAAGCAATGATTTACAAGTGACTTCAAGGGCCTTTTGAACCAGAAGAAAAGGGCTTTTAAAGGCGGTGATCAGCATGAGCTCAAGCGCGTGCAGAAGGAACTCCGAGTCCAGCTTAGGGTGGCAAAAGAGCAGTACAGGAGAAAGCTGGAGCAGAAGTTGCAGAATAACAGCATGAAGGGAGTGTGGGATGGGATGAAGATCATCACTGGCTGCAGCTCGAAGCGGGGTGCCACCATCGAGAGAGACGTGGAGAGAGAGCAAACCTGATGATTAACTTCTTTAGCAGGTTTGGCCACCCTAACCCACTCTAACCTCAGAGTACTGCATCCTCCAACCATCCTTCTGCTGATACCATCATAGGAGAGAGTTTCCCCCCACCGACAATTACAGCAGCCCAGGTAAGAAGAGAGCTGAGTAGACTTCGTGCCACCAAAGCAGCAGGTCCAGATGGAGTATCGCCATGACTGTTGAAGGCCTGTGCGTTGGAACTAGGGAGTCCTCTACAGCGCATCTTCAACCTGAGCCTGGAACAGGACAGAGTCGCAAGGCTTTGGAAAACATCTTATATCATCCCAGTCCCAAAGGTATCATGTCCTGGTGATCTGAATGACTTCCAGCCTGTCGCTCTGACGTCACATGTGATGAAGACCATGGAGCGGCTGCTGTTTCACCACCTGGGGCCACAGGTCCGCCATACCCTCGACCCTCAGCAGTTCGCATACCAGGAGAAGGTGGGAGCAGAGGATGCCATCATCTACATGCTACACCGATCCCTCTTCCACTTGGATAGAGGCAGTGGTGCTGTAAGAATTATGTTCCTGGACATCTCTAGCACCTTCAACACCATCCAACCTCTACTCTTTAGGGATAAGCTGATAGAGATGGTAGTAGATTCATACCTGGTGGCATGGATTGTGGACTATCTTACAGACAGACCTCAGAATGTGCGTCTCTGGAATTGCAGGTCTGACATTGTGGTCAGCAACACAGGAACGCCACGGGGGACTGTGCTTTCTCCGGTCCTGTTCAGCCTATATACATCGGACTTCCAATACAACTCGGAGTCCTGCCACGTGCAAAAGTTCGCTGACGACACTGCTATTGTGGGCTGCATCAGGAGTGGGCAGGAGGAGTATAAGAACCTAATCAAGGACTTTGTTAAATTAAGGACTTTGTTAAATCACCTACAACTGAACACCAGCAAAACCAAGGAGCTGGTGGTGGATTTTAGGAGACCCAGGCCCCTCATGGACCCCGTGATCATCAGAGGTGACTGTGCAGAGGGTGAAGACTTATAAATACCTGGGACTGCAGCTGGATGCTAAATTTGACTGGACTGCCAATACTGATGCTCTGTACAAGAGCCTTAGAAGGCTGGCATCCTTCAACATCTGCAATAAGATGCTGCAGATGTTCTATCAGACAGTTGTGGTGAGTGCCCTCTTCTACGCGGTGGTGTGCTGGGGAGGCAGCATAAACAAGAGGGATGCCTCACAACTGGACAAACTGGTGAGTAAGGCAGGCTCTATTGTAGGCATGGAACTGGACAGTCTGACATCTGTGGCAGAGTGACGGGCACTGAGCAGGCTCCTGTCAATCATGGAGAATCCACTGCATCCACTGAACAGTATCATCTCCATACAGAGGAGCAGCTTCAGTGACAGACTGCTGTCACTGTCCTGCTCCACTGACAGACTGAGGAAATCATTCCTTACCCAACACTATGCGACTCTTCAGTTCCACCCGGGGGGGTAAACCTTAACAACTATATTACTAAATGAAGGTTGTATATATGCACGGATGCCAGAGGCCAGAAGCACTGAAAGTGCATGTGCACTGCGACTCAGTTCCCGGAGTCTGTAGGTACAAACAACACAACACAACCTGTTAACTAAACTTCAGGTCACAATACACTCACCGCAAATACAACCTTCGTTTAGTAATGTTCGTATATATGCAAGTATTGCAGAAGCCAGAACCAAGCCGTGCACAATACAACCGCCACCCGAACGCAAACGTGCACACCACCGCATATATAACCTTCGTTTAGTAATGTAGATCTCCAAGCCGGGCTCTGCCGCCATAGTTACTTCAGCACGCGAATGCGCCGCCGTCACCATCAGGGAACTAGGTGGCGCCAAAACCGCACACGCACAGCACCTCAGCGCCCCAGAGTCAAACCCAGCGGCTTCCTAGAGTCAGTAGGTGGTGCCCAAACAACACAACACAACCTGTAAACTAAACTTCAGGTAAAACGTGAACTACTAGCAGTCAGTGTGCCTCAACAGTGCCAGCAGTACTCCACTCCACAGTGCCAGCAGTCAGTGTTCTCCACTTCAAAGTGCCAGCAGCTACTCCACTCCATAGTGCCAGCAGTATTCCACTCCACAGTGGCAGCAGCTACTACACAGTGCCAGCTGTCAGTATGCTCTAATCCACTGTGCCAGCAGTCAGTGTGGCAGCTGTGAGTATGGCATATTTGAATCACATTACGGTAATTCAGTGTTAAAAGTAAGTTCAATTATGATTCCTAACAGCAAACAACTTCTGGCTAACAACATAACCACAGAAAAACAAAAACAAGACCACATGGATAAAAACAATGAACGAAGTAGCCTACAACGTGCTTCTGAAACACCAGAAGCAAAAGAGGCACGGCTCCATAAAGAAACAGCTCAGGTATCGGATAGGCGTGCAAACGAGACAACAGAACAACGGGAGAAGCGTTTGGAAAGCTTACGCAATTGTTCATTACCAAGATTATCAGAGGAAACTGCAGAAAGGCTAGAAAGTCTTTTACAAGGTTTAAGATGTTCAGTATTCCGAGAAAGAAAAAGCCAAAGAGAGGAACGACAGACAGCCGCTAAACAATTCCACCAGTTAGCTGAGAACGCATTCTATAATGAGTCCACTGTTCATGAAAATTCATTGGGATTAATGAGTGTCATTTGTAGTCATTGCCATTTAATTAACTTCCTTGAAGAAAAAACTGGCAGTACAACTGACGAGTTTAGACGTTGTTGTCAAAAGGGTCAAGTTAAGCTGCCTACTTTGAATGAATATCCTGAATATTTATAGAAGCTTTTGACTAACGGTGTACCCGAAAGTAAAAGCTTTATGGAGTGCATTAGATCCTACAATAGTTCATTTGCTTTTGCATCTACCAGGGTAAATATCAAGCCACCACCTGGGAATGGCCCATACTGCTTTCGCGTGTGTGGACAAATATTGCATCGGATTGGAACAGTGCACCCTGAGCCAAATCACGACCGCAAATTTGCCCAAATTTACGTATTAGATCTAGATGATGCAGTTTATCAACAAATAAACCTTCCCGAAAACAAGCAATGCACAGAGCTGATAATGAGATAATGAGCTGAAGTCATAAACAAACACCCACTAGCAAAGTCTATAAAAAGGCTACATGAGGTTGAAAAAGAAGCCAATGCAAAAGCGGAGGCAGAAGGTGTAGCACCAACTAAAATTGCCTTAGTGTTAATAAATGACAAAGAACAGGATCCAAGATGATACAATGTTCCCACGTTTAATGAAGTGGCAATTGTATTTCAAAGTAAAGACGGTGAGCCTCCATTTGACCGCGATATTGTCATGAATTTATGTCCTGATGGAACCAACCAACCTAAATTCCAACGCATAGACATTTGTTTTCCTAAACTTGATACTTTGATTTACACCATTTTGTTTCCCACTGGTCAGGAAGGATGGATTGCTGGAATTTACACATATAAAAAAATCAAGCACAGAAAAGATCATGTGTATCAATGAAAGAATATTTTTCCTACAGACTCTCAGTAAGAGAAGAGTTTAATCCATTAATCAATGCAGGAAGGCTAACTCAACCATACATAGTTGATGTTTACGTTCGAGCAGAATCAAATGATCTCCAATGGATCAAAAACAACCAACCTGCACTGAGGGCCGATAACTACAAGTCGCTGATGGAGTACATAAATCGTGATGCAGACGTGGTAGATCACCCTGCTGGAAAAGCAGTTATTTTGCCATCTAGCTTTCAAGGCAGCCCATGTAATATGTAGCACCATTACCATGATGCGATGGCTGTTGTTAGAAAGTTTGGCAAACCTGATCTATTTATCACAATGACTTGCAATCCTAAATGGAAAGAAATTACAGATAATCTTATGCCATGGCAAAAAGTAGAACATCGTCCTAATTTAGTTGCAAGACTATTTAGACTCAAACTAAATAACATGCTGAAAGATATCAATAAAAAATTATCCACATTATAGAGTTTCAGAAGAGAGGTTTGCCACACGCCCATGTTTTGCTAATCTTTGATGATGATTCCAAAATTTGCACAGAAGATGAAATCAATAAAATGGTGAAAGCTGAAATTCCAGACTGTGAGAATTCTCCACGTCTCTTTCAGATTGTTATCAGAAATATGATCCATACACCATGTGGCAATACAAATCCAAGCAGTCCATGTATGGTAAATGGCAAGTGTTCTAAGGGCTTCCCCCAAAGATTTCCAAGAAGTTACACTTGGAAGTGTCAATGGATATCCTAAGTATATGAGAAGACAGACAAATGAATTGCAAGTTGTCCCGGGTCGTCCAATTGACAATAGCTGGGTGGTACCATACAATCCTTATTTATGCTTGCGATACAACTGACATATAATTGTTGAAATCTGAGCTACAGTAAAAAGCGTTAAGTATTCAAATATGTTTACAAGGGCTATGATTGTTCTAATGTTTCAGTGTCTGGAACAAATTATCACGATAAGACTTGAATGTATGTGGATTCACTGTACGTCAGTGCTCCAGAAGCCATTTGGAGAATATTTTGCTTTCCAATGCATGATCAGAGGCATACAATTTGTCGGTTGCCGGTTCATTTGGAGCATGAGCAAAATTCTGTTTTCGAGCAGGGAATGAAGTCCAAGCAGCAGAGAGAGTAGCTATAAGAGATACTAAACTTACCACGTGGTTTAAGCTCAATCAAGAAGATCAAGATGCTCACCAGTGGAGGTATTGGGAAATTCCTGTTCACTATGTTTGGGTTGACAGTGGTACTGTCGACAGTAATGCGGTGATAAGGTCATAGGCCGAATATACACTGTGAGTATTAAGGAGCCGGAAAGGTTTTATCTAAGGTTACTTATTCAACATGAAACCGGAGCTAGGTCATTTAACAACATTAGAACTGTTCAAGTTGGCAACACTGTCAAACTGTGAAGGCATTCCAGGAAGCAGTAAACGAAAAAGGATATTTATTGGATGATACAATTTTGCAGAAAACTCTAGACGATGCAATATCGTATTCAATGCCAGGTCAAGTTCGCCAGCTTTTTAATTATAAATGTGCATTTTCCTCCCCATTAGATCCACTGTATCTCTGGAATGCAAAGAAGGGAGGAATGACAGAAGACATACTGTATGCCACAAGCTGCATGGAAAGGATGATTCTTGCGTCAACTGTAAAGCCCATTCACTTAAAGACATTCAGTTTGCTCTCATACTCCTTGGATATACGTTGGAGAACTTCAATTTGCCAAATGTTCCAAATGCATTACCTGATTTGACTTCAACGCCAATAAATCTTCAAGAACAGCAAGAGATTGTGCAAACAATGATTTCCAGTTTGAATACCTTACAATCTGCTGCTTTTAATAAAATTGTTCTTGCCATAGAAGACAAAAGCCCAATACCCAAATGCTACTTTCTCGACAGCCCTGGGGGAAGCGGAAAGACGTACCTTTATGAAACAACTATACATTTTTTTTGTTCAAGGATAGAGTTAATTTTCGCGTCAGCTACAACCGGGGTAGCGGCTAATTTGTTGATAAATGGTCGGACATGTCACTTTTTATTCAAGCTTCCACTTCCATTTTGCGGAAACATCGGTTTCAACTATGAAAATGCAAAGTGACAGTGCAAATGAGATCCGTCTGGCAAAACTATTGATTTTAGAAGAATGTACAATGGCATCCAGTCATTTACTCAATGCCATTGATAAACTTCTCAGAGCATTAATGGATAATAATATTTCGTTTGGAGGAAAACTACTTTTATTAGGAGGAGATTTTCGACAGTGCTTGGCTGTTGTTCCGCACTCCATGTGTTCAGCTATTGTTTAGTCCAGTTTGAAATACGCAATAAATTGGCATTACTTTGAGAAACTAAGCTTGGTAGAGAACATGCGGTGTACAGATCCAGAATATACCAATTGGTTGTTGCAACTAGGAAAGGGAAACCTTACCAATGTGTTTGAACTTCACCCAGATATTATTCAAATCCCTCATGACTTTATTTGTGATGACGACTTGGTAACAGAGGTATTTGGTGAAGCAATATCATTAGACCAGATACCACTTTTGACGCACCGGGCTATATTATGTCCAAAGAATATTGATGTTGACCAGATAAATAACCAAGTGATTGCATTGCTTCCTGGAGAAAGCCATGTCTTTCTAAGTACTGACAGTGTTGATTCTGAAGACGAAACTGAGCATCTTAATTTCCCATTAGAATATTTAAACACTGTTAACCCAGCCGGATTACCACAACACAATCTTAACCTTAAAGTAGAGACAATAGTCATGCTATTAAGAAAATGTAATACTAAACAAGGTTTATGCAACAGTACGCGGTTCATCGTGAACAGCATGAGAGAAAATGTTATTGAGGCACAAGAGCTTACGGGATCCCATTCTGACAATACAGTTTTGAATCCTAGAATTGACCTTACAAGTTCTGATCTGGAATTACCTTTTAAACTTAAATGACGCCATTTTCCCATTAAGGCTGCATTTGCCATGATGATCAACAAATCCAAAGGACAAACCATGGACAAAGTAGGGATTTACCTGTCTGAGCCTGTATTTGGACATGGACAACTTTATGTTGCCTTTTCAAGAGTTCGGCGTTCGTGTGACGTTAAAGCGAAGGTTTTAAGTACTCCATACAAGGGAGAACTAATTCAAGGACAGGAAACCATCTTTACCAAAAATGTTGTTTCTAAAGAAATTTTTGATTAACTATTTTGAATTTACCATTTTATTAATTTTCCAATTTACTTCATTTAAACTTTTGCACTCCTATATTTTTCTTACTTATGAGTGCACCAACTCAAAAACATTTTGGACTTAAATGATATAACAATTAAATTTCAATTTTAGTTTTAATAAATTAGTTAATTTTAGTGCAAATATACTTATTTAATTAAATGAAAACTTTCCCAGGATGCTCCCACTCTCCATCATTTTTCATCCCTCCAAAGATTGGAGGGAACAGAAAGTAATTGCCATTCTTGGATTTGCGATTCTTTAGAGAATCTGGGGTTTACTGGTTATACAAGATTATTGACTGTTATACCTGACTCACACTCTCCACCTTGCATTTTTTAACTTGCACTGCTTTTTTATTGCTTTTTAATTAATATTTTTTTATCAGTATGCTGCTGCTGGAGTATGTGAATTTCCCCTTGGGGATTAATAAAGTATCTATCTATCTATCTATCTATCTATCTATCTATCTATCTATCTATCTATCTATCTATCTATCTATCTATCTATCTATCTATCTATCTATCTATCTATGTGCAGGGGCCATGATACCAATTTATTGTCCATACTTGTACAGTTCTACTTGAGTGAAGCTGGTATTTCTTCCTACAGCAGTGGACATTCCAGCACCCACCCAAACAATAAACATGGGATTGGGGGTGCAGTGATGTAAACCAAGTCAGGGTTCTAGGGGACTGCAGACGATCATGCTGTACATATAGTATGTATCTGAGATTTATTTTAACCAAACAGACTCCTCATGAACTGTCTCTAGTCTGCACATCTCAGGTCAGGTATACTGAATGACTTTTTTTCTTCAAGCCTTCGCCACTCTTGCCATCTCAACTAGATCTGTTCTTACGTTTGAGTCTATGCATGGCCTCACACAGGTCCTTTCCTAGAGACTATGGCATCAGTTTAAGATTGGAGCCTCATGTTTCCAGTTTGTTTTCTGTCTTATGTCTGTTTTTTAAATGACTAAAATTTATGTACAATTCTCAGAGAATGGCTTGTATTATATAGCCTTGGTCTGCTTACGGCTCTGAGGAAAATGACCTTCATTGTGCTTTGATCTCACTGGGATTCTCAATGCCTTGTCATAAACATCAAAAAATAAAGCGCTCATTGTACAAATCAAGAAAGAGAGAGAAAATTGAAATCAGTGAAGATGTATGTTTCTTTGTGTTTCCACACTTTGATGGTGACATCTGGCTAGATCAAATCATATTCACACTGAGTTCTGCTTGTTACCATGTCCAGTTGCTGTCTAAGGAGGAGGGCTCCCTCAAGACACTACCGTGACACTGAACTTGCACACATCAAGTTCAAGTTTATTGTCATGTACTTTCGTGTCACCTCAGAACACTTAACAATAATACGATATCAACAAAGACCCCCAAAAGAAAATTAAATCACCCCAACTGCGTCTGTAGCCAAAGCAGAGACATTCACTTATGCCCAGTGTAAACACTAGGGTGTAATTTTTCTAAGATTGTATTGAACAATGTGGTAATATTTACAGAACTATCAAGAACCAACTCTGTCATGAATTCATCTTGTGGCCTCCATATGTGAGATTGCAGTGCACACCTTTTGTTATCCTAGTACTGGACCAAAAATTAAGATTAAGTGTTTGATTTGTTAGTGCAATTTGGGAAATGTAACCCAAGCTAGCAAAGGAGCTTCACTATCTGTGTCTGCATCTAATGACTGTCATGATCAGGTTTAATTTTTGGAGTTTTACTGACTTCAATGCCATTTTTAAGTTTCTCCTTTCGCTGCCAATTTTAGATCCATTATTAGGGTCGCACCCCACATTTCTAGGGCTGTGGCCTATGAGGTTGCAACCTCCGTTTTCTCTGCACGATGAGAAAAAAAGTTAGCTAGGTGCACATTTCCTTATCCAATCTGCAGATTCAATACCCTAAAAATAAAACTATAATCGCTACAGGTTTCTTTGTGTCCCTTTTAGTTTCGACTTCTTGCCTGGTTTTCACTTCAACTTTTGCCTTTCGTCTTGGTTTCAGTCACTGCTTTTATGTTTATTTGTTTTTGTTTTGCTTTACGCATATCTTCTGATTCATCTCTGAAAAAGTTTACCTGTCTCCTGCTGAGTCAGGGCAAAATCCAATTCACATTGTCATCGGTGTCACTTGATTCAACTAAAGGTTCAGCTTTAGTTTGTTGTAAAACTGGCTTTACAGCATCTCACATATAAGACATTGTATTTTTTGGTTGATGGCCCTGCCCCACTCATAAAGATTAATGAGTTACCATAGCGTGGCAGAACACAGCACCATGATGTTATTTTATCCCTAGATGGCAGCAGAATACTGTTCTGAGTGTTACTAGCACTGTACATCAGATCACAACAGCTTAACCTGATAGGCGCTCAAGCTAAACTGTTTTTACATAAAATATTGAGCCTGACAGATGTTTGGTGTAAATGGCAAATTGTATATCATGCTATTAAACATTTGGTATTTGTGTTTTGAATACTGTTTTGTTTATTTGTTTTTTTTTATTATGTAGTGTGATAAGAAGAGACATGAGACATGGCAAAGGTTTGGGGCAGCCACCCGTATAATTCTATATCCTGGCTGGAAAAAGTAAATGTTGAGGTTTGAGTCAAGTTTACAAGACAGAGTCCAAAACAGAACTGAATTCCAGGGGAAAGGAGTGAGGCTTTGTAGGAAGGATGTCGACCTCGGGGCCAGGGCCAAAAGTGTTGTCGTCCTCGGACCCGGGACCGGAAGTGGTGTGTCCTGAGTCGAGGCAGTGACTCCTGGCAGGATTTCTCAGGAAGGGTTTGCAGGGAACTTAGAAACAGCGTTAGTGCACCCCACTATTCCCTGGGCAGATGTATTACCATTCTTCTTCGAGCCCTTCAGCTGCCTCCTATTCACATGTGTGTGACAGTAGGTACTTTGTTCTTGTTTGTATTAATACACTTACTTATGTGTCCTGTCCCCTTTATGTTGAGCTAAAGGAGACAGTGCCTCCTTGTCATTGCAGTTGAAGCACTGACCTTTCCTTACATTCCAGGCAGAGAGTCAGACCTTCCAGATCAGCATGGGGTGTTATTGGGGAATCTTTTTTTGTGAAACTTCCTGGTTTCAATTTTCTTATTATTTGATTTTTTGTGTGTGTGTGCGTTTGAATCTGGCTTTCACTCTGACTTTGTTCTCCTTTTTACTAAACTTTTTTGATATGTTTAAATATGATTTTTTTCTACGTAATAAATCTTCAATATTTTTAAAGAGCCAGAGTTTTCATTGTTTCTGTCTTTCTCTCGTTCTTTATTCATTTTTGTTCTAAAAGATTATAAAGAATTATTCTGATTCTGGGCTTTTCCTTGGTTTGTGCCTATGTAGACCAAAGCCTATTTAATACTCGGGAAATAGCCATTCGGAATACTAGGTCTCAGCAAAGCCTTAATCTGAAAGGCAAGTCCTCATTTTGGTATCTACTGTATGTGGCAGGAAATCACAACAAGTACCGTTGCTCCACAATAAGACTTTTTTTGTACAACAACAACATTTATTTCTATAGCACATTTTCATACAAACAGTAGCTCAAAGTGCTTTACATATTAAAGAATAGAAAAATGAAAGACACAATTATAAAACAAAATAAATCAACATTAACATCAAATAAGAGTAAGGTTCAATGGCCAGGGGGGACAGAAAAAACAAAAAAACTCCAGACGGCTGGAGAAAAAATAAAATCTGCAGGGATTCCAGACCATGAGACCGCCCAGTCCCCTCTGGGCATTCTACCTAACATAAATGAAACAAATTGTAGTGCCTGTGGAGAGTCCTGCCAAGCTGGTGGCCTGGTTTGACAATAAATACAACATCACTATGTGAACTGTGCTCTACTTGGACTGTGCATGGCAGCAATATTGATGTCAATACTGAGGGACTACTGTAAAATATTAATTTTATGCATTAGTCTATATAAATTCCAATTATTTTTTTATTTTTGTAAATGTATATTGTTCTAGATACCATGCGTATTCATTATTTCTTATCAAGTACACATTCATTTATGACTGCAGCATGCTACATTATAAAACACTAGCCATGCTACCTGTCAAAGTCAGGTAATGGAATCCTTTAAAAACATTTGCTACCTCTTGCCCTACGTGCGCCTTCAGCGCCTTTCCTCAGTATCGGCATATGTTTGAACATCTCTTCACCGGTGCTCCCCACTTTAAGGGCTTTCCCATAAGGCCCGCTTCTTACACTGTCATTACTCTCGAGGCAGTCTTCTCACGTCGTCTCTGCTTTTATACTTGCCGTCTTTGAAGGTGACTCTCCGAATGCCTTGCATGCCATTTCTCCTCCTCACGTGTCTCATACTCGCACTTCTTAGTTTGTTGCATCACCAAAGCCCAAACTGACCAATCACACCAAAGCCAAACTGACCAATCAGATTACTCAGAAAGACTGGCCACATTGTTTAATTGTATAGTAGATATAGTATGAAAAAAAGAAGTGGAATATAAACACTAGACAAAATGTTGAAAATAGTGCAATATATAAACATGTACATGAGAGTAAATCAATAATTATTCACACTTTTGTGATAATTGTGTTTGCCGTGTTTTGCTTTCCTCACACACATGTGGAAACATGGTGAGTCTGTGGTCATAGTGATCAAGTTTTAACCTTGATCAGTCAGTTTGCCTTGCTGTTTCCTCCGGTCTCCGTTTGCACCAAAGAAGAGCTCCGAGCAGTGATCCACTTTATAAGGGCTGAACGTTTATCCCTCAGCGGGTACTTTGTTGGTGCAACTTTTCTCATTTAACTTAGCTTCCAAAAGTCAATTAACAAGGTTCATTTTGGGTTCTGCCTTTGGCTTCATTATAAGCCTTTTCATTCTGATCCTCCCCTTAACTTTGATGTGCCATTTTTCTTCACCCGTTGTCTGCCTCCTATGCCCTGTTGTATCCCTCCATTGCTCATCTCCTGGCCTGTTTCCAGCTCATGTACTTATAACACAGAGAGCCCCCGACTGGCCACAGGGTTTTAGAGATATCATAAGAGCTCTTTGTTTCCTTGTTTTACTAAAGTACATTGAAGGATTTAATTTTTTTTTATAGTCTACATCAATAAACCAGTTTTACTAACTTTTTCTTCTGCATATCATTGAACCCTCTCTTTAAGGCATTGGCTTAACCTCCATGACACCAGGCTGTTATACATCGGCTTTGTCTTTTCATTTTTTTACTTTAAAGCACACTAAGGTCTAACACAGCAAGCAAGTGAGCATCGTATGGCTGTATTTTAAATTACTTTGATAAGAATGTGTCAGTGCCATTGCCAGAGGTCAATTTCTGAAAATGAAAAGGAGCTTAGAGATATTCAGACAATAAAAACAAGCCTGCAAAGAAAAATGGCCAAATAGGGTAATGCTTTCATAACAAGATCACTTGAATGACCATGAAGTCTCTCCAATAAAATGTACCAAACTTGGCAGGACTGTTCTCATTTGGAGAAGCAGTTATTGTGTGGGAAGAGAAGAAAAAAGAAAGGTGACACTAGCATTCATGGTATGTGTTCTTGTGAGATGACTTCAGAACTCCTGTGAATACCTTTTAGTTTTTATGAAGCTGTGAAAAAATGCATGGCAGCATCTTTGCTTCTCTTGTTTTGTGTTCAAAAATGTAAGCTAAGACAAAAGAATGTGAAACAAGCTTACTCTACTGAAATCTGAGTCTAAGCCATTTGAATAACCTGTGAAGGATTAGCTTGTGACAGACATGAGAAACAGTGAGGCTGAGCAAAGAGGGGCTGTTGGGAGTTTAAATACTTTAATCTCTGTACCATCCAAAGTCATGTCTGTGACGTTTAAAATGGTACCAGTTGCCTATCAGGAAGTGAAAGACACTCCAACATTGAAAATTAACATTCTCACTATATGGCCACCCCTTCACATTGTTTCATTGTTAGCAGGTGCATACAATTGAACACGTAGCCATGCAGCCTCCATTGACAAGCATTGGCAGTACAAGAGCTCAGTGGCTTAACGTGTGGCATTGTCACGGGATGCCAGCTTTGCTACATGAAATGTCTGCTCTGCTAGGTCTGTCCCACTCAATTGTAAGTGCTATTATTGTTAAGGGGAAGCTCCAACATCTAAGCCATGAAGTGGAAGGCCACACAAACTCACAGAGCAGGGTTGGAGTTCAAAGTGTATAAAAATCGTTCATCCACGGCTGCATCACTTACAACTAAGTTCCAAACTGCCTTTGGAAGCAACATCAGCACCAGAGCTGGGTTTCGCCAGCTTCATGAGATGGCCTAGTAGCTGTACATAAGCCTAAGGTCACTACGTGTAATGCCAAGTGTCACCTGGATTGGTGTAAAGCACACCGCCATTAGCCATTGGACTGCGGAGCAGCAGAAATGTGTTCTCGGGATGATGAGTCCCGCTTCACTATCGGCAGTCTGAAGGACGAATCTGGGTTTGGTGGATGCCAGCAGACCACTAACTTCTGGACTACATACTGGCTACTGTAAAGTTTGGTGGATGAGGAAAAATTGTCTGGAGCTGTGGTCTTGAGAGAATCATGAATCTTAAAATTTTTTAAAGGGCCAGAGTTTTCATGCCTTTTCTCTCTCACACACTCATTTTGATGTTAGTGCTCTTTATCCAAACCACGTTCTCCATTTGTGATCTCAGCTGACTTGGAATTCTTAGTCTCCTGTGAGAGTCTGACAAGTAAAGTATCTATCTATCTATCTATCTATCTATCTATCTATCTATCTATCTATCTATCTATCTATCTATCTATCACCCACAAATACAGCTGCCCAAGTAAGCAGAGAGCTGAGGAGGCTTCATGCCAGCAAAGCAGTGCGTCCAAATGAAGTATCACCTCGACTGCTGAAGGCCTGTGCATTGAAGCTGGGAAGTCCTCTACAGCGCATCTTCAACCTGAGCCTGGAACAGGGGAGAGTCCCGAGGCTTTAGAAAACATCTTGTATCACCCCAGTCTCAAAGGTATCACGTCCTGGTGAGCTGAATGACTTCATGCCTGTCGCTCTGACGTCACATGTGATGAAGACCATGGAGCAGATGCTGCTTCACCACCTGAGGCCACAGGTCCGCCACGCCACTCGACCCTCTGCAGTTGGCATAGCAGGAGAAGGTGGGAGCGGAGGATGCCATCATCTACATGTTACACTGATCCCTCCCCCACTTGGACAGAGGCAGTGGTGCTGTAAGAATTATGTTTCTGGACATCTCTAGCACCTTCAACACCATCCAACTTCTGCTCCTTAGGGACAAGCTGACAGAGATGAGAGTAGATTCATATCTGGTGGAATGGATCGTGGACTATCTTACAGACAGACCTCACTATGTGTGTCTTGGGAACTGCAGGTCTGACATTGTGGTCAGCAGCACAGGAGTGCCGCAGGGGACTGTGCTTTCTCCGGTCCTGTTCAGCCTATATACATCGGACTTTCAATACAACTCGGAGTCCTGCCATGTACAAAAGTTTGCTGACAACACTGTTATCATGGGCTGCATCATGAATGGGCAGGAGGAGGAGTATAGGAAACTAATCAAGGACTTTGTTAAATGGTGCGACTCAAACCACCAACAACTGAACACCAGCAAAACCAAAAAGCTGGTGGTGGATTTTAGGAGGCCCAGGCCCCTCATGGACCCCGTGATCATCAGAGGTGACTGTGTGCAGAGAGTGCAGACCTATAAATACCTGGGAGTGCAGGTGGTTGATAAGTTTGACTGGACTGCCAATACTGATGCTCTGTACAAGAGAGGAAGGAGGCGACTATACTTCCTTAGAAGACTGGCATCCTTCAACATCTGCAATAAGATGCTGCAGATGTTCTACTAGACGGTTGTGGCGAGCGCCCTCTTCTACGCGGTGGTGTGCTGGGGAGGCAGCATAAAGAAGAAGGATGCCTCATACCTGGACAAACTGGTGAGGAAAGCAGGCTCTATTGTAGGCATGGAGCTGGACAGTTTGACATCTATGGTGAAGCGACGGACGCTGAGCAGGCTCCTGTCAATTATGGAGAATCCATGGCATCCACTGAACAGTATTATCTCCAGACAGAGGAGCAGCTTCAGCGACAGACTGCTGTCACTCTCCTGCTCCACTGACAGACTGAGGAGATCATTCCTTCCTCACACTATGCGACTCTTCAATTCCACCCGTGGGGTAAACGTTAACATTATACAAGATTATGGAGTGTTATACCTGCCTTGCACTCTCCACCTTGCATTTTTAACTTGCACTGCGCTTTTATTGCCCTTTAATTAATATTGTTTTTATCAGTATGCTGCTGCTGCTGGAGTATGTGAATCTCCCCTTGGGAATTAATAAAGTATCTATCTATCTATCTATCTATCTATCTATCTATCTATCTATCTATCTATCTATCTATCTATCTATCTATCTTTTCTGCTATATAGTTTAATTTGGATCTTTAGACAGAATGCAAGTGACCTGGGGAAAAGAAAACACCTGGCTGCAGACAATTCGAGGTGGCACTCAAATATGAATACTCAGGAGAGCTGAAATTGGGTGAAATGGCTGTCATAATGCAAATTTATGGTTGTGCCAAAAATGAACAGTCAGGGTAGAATTACAGAAGTGTACATGCCCTCCAGATTCCCTCAGATTAAAGAATCCTCTTAATTAACTTGTGGCACTTAGTTGCTTAGTTGTGACAAGTAGAGACTGAGATGCCTGGCAAGAGAGTGGCATCTCCAAGCTTATTTCCTGCTTGTGCTCTTTGCTGCTATAACAGGCTCTGGCTCTACATGGTCTCGCCAGAGGAAGCATTTTTTACAAAATGGATACATGGATTTCATTTAGAAATGGAAAGGGCATTATAATTGTGCTGATTACAGAATTTTCTGTAGACTGAAGGGTTCTTTGTACAAATAGATTAAAAATGTATGAGTGGCAGCCAATGAGACATAAAATCTTTTGTCTCAAGAAATTCTAAGAAAATGTTTCAGAAATGTCAGTGTGCCATCTGCTTTAAAGTATGTTTACATGTAAACAGAGGAAGATATTAAGCTCTTCAGGAAAAAAAAAAAAATCAATATTATAGACATTTAGTGAGTCTTTGAGGTTCTCTTTGAACTGTAAATAATAATAGGAAATTAAAACAAAACCATCACAGAATGAGACTAATAATTACGTTTAAATGCCAGCATGGTGGTAATGTTCCAGAGACTGAGGATTTTATTTCTGGCCAGGTCTCTGCATGATATTTGCAGATCCCCCAGTGTGGAGAATAGATGGCTTCTTAAGTTTTTTCTCACTTCAAAAAGTGACTTGATGTCAGGTGTGAACAGAAATTCCCATAAAGTTAAATACTTTATTTAGGTAGTTTTTCTCTGAGTTAGAGAGATCTTTATTTATTGATTCACCGTGAAAAGGCATTGTTTTAAGTTAAGCAGGTATGAAGTAGCAAAACTAAATTCAAATTTTAAATTATTCCTAAATTGAGTTCATCAATTTGTTTAAAGAGAACCAGTTCTTTGAATTGTGAAGTAAATCTTGTTCCTTTAAATAAACGTCAGGTGAGTCTCATATGTGAAGCTAGGCTTTTAATAAAATGCCCATGATTACGTTTGAACAGACCCTAAATTAGATAGTGAAGATGTTTTAATAAATAGGAGATATAGTCAAAAGGTTGAGGTTGCTAACAAAACTCAAACTAATTGATTATCAAATTCAAAATTCTAGACAAAAATCAAACGTCTTAGTAGCAAAAGCAAGTTAATTTATGAGGAATGTTTTAATCAAAAAGAAGCACATGCCACATATTGTTTGAATCTTGGATGCTCTGGAGATGCATGTGCTGAACTTTACATGATGTTGCAGGCCACACTTTCCTGGGTGGTTCTGGATTATCTTATCAAGGCAATGGCTGACAAAATAGCAGTGCCCATTATTTTTACATAATAAAAAAAACATACATTTGATTTGACTTTGTAACAGCCGGGTTAAATTTATGGTACTTATAAAAGTTAATGCGGAAGGTATAAAAGCAGACACATAAGCGCAGCTCAGTCATTTCTTCTTGGTGTCTTGTTGAGCAAACAGACACCGCAGTGTCTATGGTGGATGTTACTTTTCCTCGCACATGGACATTCACATCAACATGTCATTTGAACATTAAACTAAGTAAAAAAATCGTTCATATTCAGTTTTATTCAAGAATCCTAGAGTAAAACTGAATAAAAACAATTGTTCAGATGACATGTTGATTTGAGTGTCTGTGGGCGAGGAAACATAACATCTTTTACAAGTACCATAAATTTACACAGGAAGTTATAGACTAACATCAAATGTATGTTTTTGCTATGTGATAGTAATAGCTGCTCACTACTCAAAGTGCTAAATGCAGAGACAACGCCATTGCTAAATGATAACATCCACTGTGCCATCTGCGCAGTTCCCTATGGAGCAGCATTACCACTGTAACAACTGATTTAAAATGAAATGCTCAAACACACAAATATACGAATGTGTTTTACTTTGTTCTGGAATTTCTTTTTCTACGGTTTTATTTATTCTTGAATAAAAGCAGACTTATTTTGTTACATCTTTCGTGAAAGTGTTTCTTGGATATTTGGACTTCAGGCTTCACACATCCAACATTTCACGCCAACATTATTACTGTAACATATGAAAACATTTTCTGTTTTAGCCATGTGTTTACCATTTCTTACTTTGCATTTCCTCTGTCATTCTATATTTACCCAGATCGTTGTAGACACGGAACACACATGAAATATTCATCCATTTTCTAACCCGCTGAATCCGAATACAGGGTCACGGGGGTCTGCCGGAGCCAATCCCAGCCAACACAGGGCACAAGGCAGGAACCAATCCTGAGCAGGGTGCCAACCCACCGCAGGACCACATGAAATATACATATTTGAAATCATGATATTTCATTACCTATACATTTTACTGACATACTCCGAGAAACTCATAGCTTTTTATCACTGTGCTAATAGCCTGCTTTTACTTTGCAAATGTGCGGTTTAGCAGAATGCAGCCTGCTACAAAAACACCCTAATTCAGTCAGATGAAGGCATCGCCCTGCTGAAATCCTCACAGCTCAAGTCTGTTTTGTTTATCTGGTGATGCGTTTGTAAGGAATTATATAGGTAATCACGTAACTGCGCGATATATTCTAATATATTTGTAGAGAGAAGAGCCTCTTCTTCCCATCCTTCTTTTAAGATGTCTAATATCAAAAGGGGAGAACCCCGTGGAGGCTTGAGGGACTTCCCAAAAGGCAAAAAGGATGAGGGGGAGGAGCTGATCCCAGTTCCTTCCATCCTTGCTGACCACCTTACGCAACATTTGTTTGAGAGTTTGATTGAACCTCTCCACCAAACTGTCGGTCTGTGGGTGATATACTGCGGTCTTTAAATGCTTTATTTTCAGTAACTTGGCAGTCTCCTTGAACGTCTCAGAGTTAAAGGGCATTCCCTGGTCTGTCAAGACTTCTTTGGGGATGCCCACACATGAAAAGATCCCTAGTAATTTCCGTGCGATGGCTTTGGAAGTGGCTGAGCGCAACAGAACAGCTTTGGGGTATTTGGTAGCGTAATCCACGAGGACTAAATGTACTTGTGTCCTCGGGCTGAAGGCTCTAGGGGTCCAACTAAATCGACCCCGGTTCTGTGAAAGGGAACATCAATCAGGGGAATGGGAACATCAATCAGGGGAATAGGAACAAGAGGAGCACGGTCACTCCTAGGAATTTGTCGTAATTGGCACTCCGGGCAAGAAGTGCAAAAGCAACGAACCTCCTCATTGATTCCCGGCCAGTAGAAGAGGAGCTTGATCCGCACCACGGTTTTCTCGGTGCCCAAATGGCTACCTAGGAGGTGCGCGTGTGCTAACTCACAGACCTGCCGTCAGAAGGTCCATAGGATTAGCAGTAGCCATCTTTCTTGCCCATCATGCACTGCTACCCGATAGAGAAGGTCATTTTCCAACACAAAGTGAGGACCCTGTGGAATCGGCTGGTTAGTGCACCCGCCGTTGTAGGACCACTGCATTTTTTGCAAACTTCAGGGAATCGTCATTCCACTGCTCCCTTTTAAATGAAGCCGGCGTCTCTCTAAATTGAAACCACAAGAGGGAGAGAGCGTCTGTGTCGACCTCAAGGGGCGTGGTTGCCTCCCGTTCCGCCACGCCGCTGGTGGATGACAAGTTGACACACGATGGTCCGGGAGTCGCCACATCACTCAGGGCAGCCACTTTGTCTCTCTCTCTGCCGGCTGATTACACGACGTGGAGGCAGCATGAGGTGGCTCATTCCCATCCATAACTAGGCCCCAAGAGTGGTATGTGTCTCGCCGCTTTTAATATTAGACCAGTCGCGCCCTAGTATCACCGGGTGTGGGGGATTCGGATGGACGGCCACGGTTAGTTTTTGTACAGATCCCCAGTAACTGATGACACAAGTGGCAGAGCTGTACCAACAGATGTCTCCGTGCACACAGGTTATACTGGTCTTAATCTTTAACCACTGTCGCGGCAGCATAAACCGGCAGGCAACAATGGTAATGTTGCTACCGGAATCAAATAAGGCTGTGGTCTTGTGTCCATTGACGATCACCATGCCAGTATGCATTATGTGGTAGTGCTTGTTCTCAAATGGCCGTAGCCACTGCCCTACCATTGCCCAGAAGGACCAGCCTTGTTTGAGGGTTGGCCGCTCTGGGTCCAACCTCCACTTTTTTACTTTTTCCACATGCCATTCTGGGGCAGAGTTAGGTGGTACTTAGGGCTCTGGTTTCACAGGGAGGCAGGCACTCTCCTCCGAGAGAGCATAGTAAGCCCCTTTTGTCTCCCCCCTCCGAAGCAGCCCACCTCTGTGAGCCCCTCCCACACACTCCCTGGTCTCTCTATGTTGCCTGGTTAAGCGCGCCGGGAGCGGAGTCCGTACCGGTTCTCGCCGAACCACGGGACACCCTCCCCGCCTGAAAACTCTGCCCCGGTACGCTCCCACCTGGGTATATTGTAGGTCCTGTCCCCTTCTCCTCTGGGACTTCTCCCTCCTGCCGACTACGCCAGTGTCACAAAACTCACAATGAGACATAGCAAGGTTTGGGGCAGCCACCCATATAATTTGGTATCCTGGCTGCAAATTGTATTTTAAATGATAGCACTGCTGTGCTCAAAACCAAATCCAATACAGAACTGAGGGAATAGGGAAAAGGTGGAGGCTTTTAAAGGGGAAGACAGGAAGTGAAGTCAAAGCTGTCATTGGTGCGAGTCAGGACGTGACATCACAGGGGCTGGAGCCGGCAAGGTCTCCTTCCATTGGCTCAGTCCCAGAAGTGACATCAAGCGGGCCAGCTGGAATCTCCCGTGAATGGTCTGCAGGCAAGGGAGAAAAAGAGTCAGTGCACTCTGCCACATCCCGGTATGTTTCGTAACTGTCCTTACTCAAGCCCTTTAGCTGCCTCCCATGCGCATGTGTGTGACACAGGTTATTGTTGGTCTACAGGCTGTAGATATTTACCTGTCTTGAAAAAGTGTCACCTGCTTTGAAAGATCAGACTGCTCTGATTGGTATCTCATCAACATACTGTACAGTATTCTGATAACAGAACTGCCTGCTTCCTTAGAAAATGTTTATGGTTACTTCCTTTGAAAATTAAATTAACGAGTTCTGGGGACATTGGTCTCTAATTAGCATATACTGTATAGAGTAACAATACCCTTGTTTAACAAGAGGAAATTGGTAGGTACCATTGTTTTAACTGCTTGTCATGTTGACATTGAAGCAGTTATATACCTCTGGGTAAATGAGAAAAAGGGTAAGTATGGTCAGAGATTCCTAACTGCTGCTTTCTTCTTTGATGCTTTTAACACTTTACTGCTGTGGCTACACCCTGTAGCAACAGTGGCTTGTACTTGGCCCAGGTTCCCTTAGGCCTGAGGCTGGAAACAAATATATACATAAACAATCAAAAATGAATGAAAAAGACATAAGAAATTAATTGAAACATGTTGATGGAACCCTGGCTTACACATGAAAGTAAGACAATGCAAAATATATACGTATATAAAAAATGTTTACATTTTAAAATGAAAGTATGTATCACAGTTTTTATATACATAAGGAACTGGATATGCATATAATTCTTAAGGTTCATAATTACCTACTTTTGGATTATTTCATAATGTTAACAGAACACTTCTGTATGAAAATGCTGTCCTGATCAAACTGCTGCCTGAGACTATCGCCTCATCACCTCAGCCCACTCACCGGCCCTGACTTTAGCAGAGTGGGGACTGAGGAGCTGCCTGCTAGCTTAGAGGATTCCAGACATACGCTCTGCTCCCATGCTGTCTTCTGTCCATATTTATCCATTATACTGGAGCACAGAGCCCCCTGTTGGCGGGGTTGTGACACAGGTAATATTGACACTGCCAGTGTGCTTACCTGTCATGCATTGCTGTGTTCTGTCTGTAGCTCGAATCCCTGCTGGACCCTCCCTTACAGTTTTAAACTCCTTTAGTATATAATTGAATTACGCTGATTCTTCAGTGCATGACTCTATGAGCTTTTTCTTTTTGTTTTTCAGACCATGCTAAGTAAAGTATATTACGTTACTATCCTTTGACCTTTACCTGACATCCCTAAAGTGCCCAGTAACAGAAAATTGTGACTTTTATCTTTTTCCTTTCCTTAGGACTGTGGATGTGATATTACAAATGCAGTACCTAACCCCCAATCCCCCACCCCCATTTCTCACTGAATGTTTTATCTCCTTTTAAAATAACTTGTAAATCGCTTCAGCTAACTTAATTTTCTCAGGTTCTTTTAACTTCATAATGGCTTTCTTGTATGATATGGTTAGCAGCTTTTTATGACACAATACTGTAATGCCTTCAAGTTCTGCAGCCCTCCAGCAGAACGGAGTGAAGCCACAAGGGCAGAAAATCCTACCAGAAGAAGGACAAAGTAAGCAGCTAAGGGGATCGAGCATGTCTGTGGGAACAAAATGGCACAAAAAGTCAGGGAGAACCATCAAGAGACAGAGGACGAGTGATAGCCGGAGCAGAGTGCAAGGCCATTGGCATTGCTGTTTGTTATTCTCACAGCCGACTAATGGCAGAGAGTCCATAGAAGGAAAAAGATAATTTAATTGGCTTTAATTCATATTCAAGATACACAATACTGGAAGTAGAACACAACCTTGAAGTGCTCCATTTTAAAAATTTTAGGAGATGAAAGTGTAGATGTAAAGAGCATGCTAATTCTGAAGGGCAATCTACAGCCATAGAATCCATTTTTAACTAACCACAAATACCGCTAAACAGTACAAAATGCACTGCAATCGTCTAACTTGACTAATAAGACCTCATATTACAGTGTCCATTTATGGACGTCCGCCCCCCTCGAACAAAATCCATTTTTCCTCTGTCACAGCTGTGACAGTAGGGGGCAGTAGTGCACCCTTGAACCCTCAGGTACAACTCTAGACACCAGGTGAAAGTCCAGAACCTTTTTATTTTGTTCTTCTGTGCACCAAGCACCCTCCACACTACTCATACAATAAACTCCAAAACACTATTAATAAAGTCTCCTCCTCGCCCAGACACTTAGCCACCCTTCCTCCCAGCTCAGCTCGTTGTCCGGACTGAGGCACCGTCCTTTTATAGACCCTGACCCGGAGGTATTCCTGTCCCGACAGTCCATAGTTCCTTACTCCTTCCGGGTCAGGGCAATCAGTCCTTTTCTTTAACCGGAGCACGTCATTCCTTCCTGTCATGTGACCCTGACGTACTCCCGGGTCATAGGGCATAAAAGAACCCAAAAGCCCCCCTACAGCGACTCCTGGTGGCCCCCAAGGTATCCAGCAGGGTTGTGTTAAAACACTACAAAGTCCATAAGGCCCTGCTGGACCTCGGGGCATGGTCCTGCTGTCGGGAGAGCTCCTCCTGGCGGCCTGGGGGTGTGAACCGGCATGGGAAGCCGGCAGTCTTCCACACAGCTTCATCCTTCTTCTAACAAATCTTGCCTTCTCCGCACACCAATACTCCATCCTCCCTCCTACGTCATTCAAAACAGTGTCCTCCATCCACCGTCTCCTGTCTCTGACCTCTACAAAGTCTCCCTCCTCGTAGCTACCTGAGACACAACAAAGGAGTAAAACTGTAAGCTAGACGCATTAGTAGGAGACACGGTAGCCATCAATCATTTATAACAATGACACAAGTTAAGCCACCTAATTTGTTGACTATTATCCAGTCATTAATACAACATCTGTCAATCTTTATTTCAAGCTCCTCTTCACAGTTACATGGACAGGAATATGCTTTATTTCGAAATCATTCCCTTTCAACTTTTTCCTTTGAAACCCCTGTGCGCTGCAGCTTTATTACGCATTATGGAATTTAGCTTATATAAGCATTATTGTAATGCGCATTTTGCAAATCGTAGATGATTTAAAGACTAAAACGATGACATTTACATTTGTCCCACATCAAAACAGAGTTTATTCGCTTTTGTCGGAGAACGCGTGGCACTTTGTGACAGAGGTAGTAGGGACAATGCAGTTTTTCCTGGAGAATAATGGCATTTCTTTAGAGGGAGGAGAATATCCTAAAATGGACACTGCACTCTTGAACACTGAATCCCTATCGGACGTTACTTTTAAATGATCCACTTAAAACATTTGACTTGTGGTAAGAGCAACTACATACTCAATGTTAATTACTGTTGGCCTATTGTTTTGGGCACTGTGGCAATCACTGGCCTTCTCAAATGTCAGGGGCTTGGCCACCATCTACTGACCATGGAAGCAGCTTGTAAAAGAGGTCTATGCATTCTCGTAAAGTTTTATAATGAATTCCATTCCAAAGATTTATTAGAATTCATGTCTCCCTCATTACTGATTATCGATGGAAGTATCTAGTCCATTGCAGAATATGCTCACTGCTGTTAAGGTTCTTTTATTACTGAGCTCCCTATATTCAAGGTCATTTTAGGACCTTGTTATTGTCCTAAAATTAACTGCAATGATTGTGAGTTGGGCTCCACAGTGTTTTTTGCTTGTGTAATATCACTCCACTGCTACTGCCTTCTGCTCTTCAACCCCGAGTGTAGGAGGACCTCATTGATGTTTTAAGGAAGCAAACATCACCACAGTTACTTCTGCACCGAGGTCATGACTGCTGAGTTGATTTGCTTCCAGATGCACCATTGCTGTAGAGTTAGCTTGCTGTACTGTTTGCGCACTGGCAGAGCCGGAAAATGGCAGACCATTAAGGCAAAAATTGAAAAACTGACCAGGAGATGAAAGAGGAAACCAAAGCCTTAAGCATACAGAAGTCCAAAGTAGAATAAATATTAGCCAGAGAAAAATATGCATCCAAGCTGGATTGTAGTTTGACTTCTATAACAGTCGAACTTGTCAACATTAGCTCAAGTGATTTTAATTTTGCATAGGAGCAAATTTTAATTTTTAAATAACCTGTTGTAAAATAAAATCACACTGGAAAATGTTTCGAATTTGTTATGGTCAAAAAGGACTTTTTTCAAAAAATGTTCTGGCATGCTTCATCATTAGTATTCTAGTAACGACATCTTTAAAAATTATTCATGTGCATCACACTTCTTAGGTTATTTATACCGTATTAAGAGATTCTGATGTTAAAGCCAAATCTAATTTATAAACTGCAATGGAAGACATTAAAAAACAGGTTTTTTTTTGTAAATTCTTATTGATCAGGAGAAGCACTTTACTGTAATTACTGTATAAGAGTATGCCAGCTAAAGCACTTTCATTTTAAGATCCATCCAGGTCAATCTACCGATATGGCTGTTCTTATTTCAATTGTGCCTTTCAGTATCTGCCCATCGACAATAGACAGATGAGGTGGTATGATGACACAGAGGTTAGCCCAACTGTTTCATAGATCAAATGTTTGAATCCCATTGCCAGTTGCTGTTTGGGTGGAATCTGCACATCGACACACCATGTCTGTGTGGGTTCTTCTCAGGGTACTCCAATTTTCCATCTGGATCCCAAAGACATGTGAATGATACAAGGAATACAGATAAAGAGTCGGGGTGCCCCCTTGGTAACCTCGTATAATTTGACAAGTTTTGTAGAAATAAACACACAGTTAGTTGCGGAGATGTCTTTACAGACACAAGTCGAAAACAGAACTGAAGTAAGTAGCTGTTTTTCTGGGTTATGAAGGGCGTCAGTGATGGAAGAGCTGTCAGCCTACCAGTCTGCAGAGGGAGAAAGAGAAAGGGCCAGAAAACAGTGCCAGTCCCAAGATCAGCGGGTAACTATGTTCACTAAAGCCCTTAAGCTGCCTGCCATGCACGTGCGTGTGACAGCAGTTAATTAGTGATTCTAAATGTCTCCATTGTTTATGGATGAGTTGGGCCTCTCAATGGATTGGTGTCCCACTTGTGAGACGATTCCTGCATTGTGCACATTGTTGCCAGGATAGGCTCCCTGCTTCCTGTTCTAGAAATAGATGGATTGAGATACAGAATAAGTACAGTAATCTTGAGAAGCATTTACTGCTTTTGAAATCTATTCCAGCTTGCAAGGGTTACCTTTCTCAGTTTCCATATACAGTACCAGCCTTAAAAGTGTTTTATATCCAATTCAGAACAAATTCACCCTAAAATTTAGGGGTATTCATGGTTTAAAGAAATTGAAGAAAAATCCACAGTCAATAAAAAAATGAGCTAAAATAGAAGCTGTAGAAAGAAAAAAAAAAAGCTGGCATATGCCATAAAAGACAAATAACTCCAGCACCAACCATACGTATGACAGGAAAAGCATTAGAAAGGATATTAGGAAGGCTAGAAGATAGTTAGGCATAAATATTGAAGAATAGGTGAAAATGACCCTGCGGTTCTTCTAGTACACAGGTCACTAATAGGCGGACCGTGGTCCGGGTCTGGACCCAGACTCTGTTCTGTCCGGAACAGTCGTATCATTGGGTTTTATTTAGTTTTGACGGAGATTACATTTTTACCGGTGACTCTTTTCTGCCAGTGTTTATACACCACTACTCAGTGAAAGGGACCTCCTACATGTCTCTGATTGGCCAGTACTTGTTGCCTTCGTGGGTTCGAGTTGGTTGGGTTTAAGCATGAAGACTGATATTGGTCAAAGTGAAGGCAAGAATGTCAGCCAATCACAGGCAGATTAGGGCAGGCCTTCACTGAATAGAGGAGCGGAAAACCTGCATTCTGAGTGAAAACAGCTGGCACTCTTGTGGCAGCGGCAGGGACATGGAGAAAAAAATATACAGGAGTGAGAAGACAAGTGAGAGAAAAGCGACGAAATAGTCAATGTGCCATGGCTTTTGCTAAACGGCGGAAGCTCGACACTGAAAACTGGGCTTTTAATCCGGAATGGACCAAGGTGTTTATGTTCATACTTCCCGTAGGAAGATTGAAACCGCCATGTCTCATCTGCTCTGAGACAGTGGCAGTGGTTAAAAGCGGGAATCTGAAACACCACTACGAAACTAAGCACAAAATTACATTTCAGAAAAGACACCCACTAAATTCGCCAGTTAGGCTACAGAAAACAAGCGATCTTAAAGCCAACTAACATTCGGTCAACGAGGATTTTAACACATTCATTTACTGGCCAACAACTCTCTAACAAGTCTTCCCTCAGAGAGGCGTGGATTTTGGGACGTCACAAAAAAACATTCAGTGATGACAATCTTCACACATGCATGAGGATGGCACTGACGCCATTCCAACCCAGATTTAAAATCCTGGCAGACCAAGCAAGAAAGTAGGCAATGGGATATGAGTGGAAGATATGTTCAGTTATTTAAAGATGTTCAGATTTACTGTGAAACTGGTTAGGCCTGTTCAGTTGTGCACATATCAAAAACTCTTATATATTTTATTTTTATATGAGGCCAAGTCTTTTTTTGTTGAAACGTTAAAACTTGTTATTATTATTATTATTATTATGAAAGTAATTCTTATTTATAATTCTCAGTTGAATGTCAAAGTTAACCTTGCTTTTACTTACTTTTACTGTTATTTATTTTTTCTTATTTTATTGTATGTAGCCATCCAGAGTCCAGAGTTGCACTGAAAATAAATATTGTTGAAATGGCATTGAACTTTCTTTGTTTGATTTGAGTCATTGACTTCACACAGTGCAGATATTGATGCAATGGTAATGCTACTTCAAAATATATAAATTAATTGTAATGTAAAAATTATAATGCAACTTAAACTTGATGCTGCGGACCTGTACATGAGGAAATTTTCTCTATCTGGACCTCCTTAAATCATAATTGACTACCCCGTTCTAGCATTTGCAGAAGTAATATTGGGAAAAGGAAAGGAAAATTAAATAGTACTAACAGTAAAAAAGCAAATGCTCTAAATTTGTATTGTTCTAATGGTTGCCCATATGAAAAAGCCAATAACCTCCCGTCAAGGAAAAACAGGAAATCTGGAAATTGTAGTGGGCTGCTTATATTAAAGATGCGCTCAGTTTGCTGTAACTGCACATAATCAGTCCTCTCGCGAATGACCATGAACTGGATCGCATTGTTTTAAAATGTCACTTTAACATTTGCAGTGGTATTATTTAATTTCAACACAAGCAGTTCTTAAGACTGTTACTTTTAACTGTAATCACAGCATTGACATGACACAGTAGAATTCGCTGTGGCTTCTTTAATGATATTTTTCTTTTGCTGTGCTGAGAGTGCAGAGTCCTCCGAATGCTGGTTCTTTTGAAAGCACAAAAAGCACAGGGTTCTGAATTTTTCACTGCACACTCCCTTCAATAAGTTTGGTGGCAAGTGTTGGTGAATGTCTACATCATATATGTGGTTTAGGGCATTTCAGTAAACACAGATAAAACACAGATGTTAATTGTTGGAGGGAATGACGTTGAGGTGATCACAACAATATTCTGTCATCGTTTAACTCAGTTAGAATCACCATTAATTTTACTGAATCAGCCCAAAATCTCAGAGTTCTCTTTGACTCTAGCATGTCATTTAAAGCACATATTACAAAGTTGTCCAAAACATGTTTCTTCCATTTTAAAAAAGTTAGGAAATTAAGGCGCTTTCTAAATAAACAGGATTCTAAGAAATTAATTCATGCATTTATTTCTAGTAGGATTGACTACTGCAATACGATGTTCACTGGCTGTTCAAACTGTTCTTTATGCAGCCTCCAGTTAATCCAAAATGCTGCTGCAAGAATTATTACAAGAACAAGAAAATATGAACACTTAACTCCAGTTCTTAAATCATTACACTGGCTCCCGGTTAAGTTTAGGGCAGATTTCAAAATCCTCCTTTAAACATATAAAGCATTAAATGGCCAAGGTCCGACTAACTTGTCTGAACTTATCATGACTTACAAACCTGAGCACACATTAAGATCTGAAGATGCCGGTCTGCTTATGATTCCAAGGATTAATAAAATAACAGTGGGAGGTCGAGCTTTTAGTTACAGGGCCCCTAAACTGTGGAATGGTCTTCCTGCTTCCATAAGAGATGCCCCTTCGGTCTCAGCCTTTAAATCCCGGCTGAAGACTCACTACTTCAGTTTAGCATACCCTGACTAGAGCTGCTGATTAACTGTACACACTGCATCTCTGTTGTTAGTCATTAGCACTATAACATAAGTAACATGATAGTTATAATTTGTTACTAACCCTCACCTATTCTGTTTCTGTTCTCGGTACTCAAATGTGGCCATTGGTGCCATGGCCCATCCTGCCAAGTTGTTTGCCTGCCTATGGTAAAGTCATCCCTGATGGAGGATCACTGGAATCATGGGAAAGAGGGGTCCTTTCATCGGATTGGCTGGCCCAGCACTATTTCAGCTGTGGAATGGCCAAATGGAGGAGGCAGCTTGATGGCTGAGGTCTCCAGGATTATAAACAAATCCAAATCATGTTATGTGATGTCATCCATTGTTAAATTCTGCTACATACTTCTAAAAAGTTTTATTTTTATACTGTATAGCAAAATACCCGCGTTTCGCAGCGGAGAAGTAGTGTGTTAAAGAAGCAATGAAAAAGAAAAGGAAACATTTTGAAAATAACGTAACATGATTGTCAATGTAATTGTTTTGTCACTGTTGTGAGTGATGAGTGTTGTTGTCATATATATATATATATATATATATATATATATATATATTTACACACACACACATAAACATATATATATATATACATATCTATACATATACACATATATACATACATATATATATCTACATATATACACATACATATACACACACACATAAATACATACACACATACATACATACACACACAAATACATATATATATACATACATACACACACATATATAAACATATATATACATATACATACATATCTACATATATACACACACAGCTATTTCAGTATCAGTGCAATACGCTGCTTGTTAAAACGGATGACTCCGCTCTTACGTGCAAGTCTGCGTGGATATTATGAACTATCATATTTGTTCAAGTTCTATTTAAATTTTAAATAGAAGGAATTTTTATTTAGTCGACAGAAATATCTTTGGTAGGAATGGTAAAAACAGACAGGAATATTATTTGTGAATAAATCAACTCAAACCTTAAACAACTTATAATATTTTGCTCTCCATAAAAATTTATCCTGTCTAAATTATACAAGTTAGAAATAAAGTAAACGTTAAAAGAACAAACATTCAAATTTCTTTACTCATATGTAATTTTATATAAAAAATAAACTTAGATTTTAAATATCCCAAAAGATTTTGCTCTCCATAAAAATATATCCTGTCAAAATTATACAAATTCAAATATGAACATGCTTTTCAGCAATAACAAATCAAATCATTCAGTTGTCTTTGCTCATATGTCATTTTAGAGCTGGACGCCTGGCATCTTTTTGGCCACAGGTTCGTTTCTGTTTGGTGTGAGGTTCTGTGTTGTGGAGATTCTCAGGATGGATTGCAGGTGCTCATCAGTGAGGCGACTCCTGTGTGCTGTTTTGTTAGTCTTTATCACTGAGAAGAGCTTCTCACACAGATATGTGCTACCAAACATGCACAAGGTTCGAGCCACATGTAGATGGACTTTTTTTGTTCTTCAAAGTCACTAAAGCGCCATGCAAACTCAGTGCGCTCAGTTTATCAGCAAAGTGCGTATTTGGGAACACCGTAGTGACGACTTGGTTTAACATTACTTGGCAACAGGGAAAGTAGGGCAAGTTGCACTGGTGCATTTGTGTCTCCCATAAAAGTAGCTTCACTTGAAATCACTTTGTGATTGTGCACGGTTAAAACGTCCGCTGAAGTGTCAGATTCTTATTTAATTCTGCTTTCTGTATCTTCTGCATTGCATTCAGGTTAACCTGATGTTTTGTCTCATAGTGCCGTCTTAGATTAAATTCTGTAATTACAGCCACATTAGCTCCACAAATGAGACACACGGGTTCAGTAAACATATACTCAGCCTCCCATCGGTTTTAAAGGCTCTATTTTCAGAATCAACTTTTCTCTTCAGCATCGTGTGAGCTAGCTTTGCAATAACTTGCAGCATCATAAGCTAGACTTGATTAACGGTAAGTGTTCGGCAAGGCAGCTGAAGCGCTGCATTATGGGATCTGTAGTTTATTGTGTTACCAGCGCTTCATATACCCGGCTTTAATAACAATAATACAGTATATAAAATGATCTCGGGCCGGATATAATTACGCCGGGCGGATGTGGCCCTGCCCTTGAGTTTGACACATATGGACTAAATAGAACTTGAAAAGATATATTTTTCAAATGTGATCGCAATTCAGATAGAGTTGGCAAGACTACAGCCTGCATGCCTCAATAAGTCATCCTCCCTCGCTCTTACTTTTTACCGTTCATCTAAGGAATACACTGAGTATGGCTTTACCAAAACAATCATTGATGGCGAATAAAGTATCCATTATTCGAGTATGTAGATCGGGTTATATATATATACATATATATATATACCAGCGTATCGCAGCGAGAAGTAGTGTGTTAAAAAGCTAGAAAAGAAAAGGGAACATTTTAAAAATAAGCGTAACATGACTGTCAATATACAGTATTTGTTTTGTGAGTGTTACTGAGTGTTGCTGTCATCAAGGATTTGATAATCATTATTTCTTTCAATCAGGTTCGTATTTGTAGGATGTGTTGTGTTCAAGTTACATTCCGTGTTTGTCAATCGTTGTAAAGATGACAGGTTTCATTCATCGATTCGTTTCTTACTGCATCAATAAACAGCTCGTCTTCTTCTTTATCTGAGACCTGACACACTGCATGCACGGGTTTTTTTTACACTGTCTTCCTTTAGCGGGACATTGACTTTTTCCAACGTGTGCTTTGTTTCCGCAGTAGTTGGATTTATGAATATGCTTGTATGTATCAGGCGCTTCATATTTTTGCTGCCTTTTCAATTGTGTAATTGGTTTTGTTCAGGCTCTTTGGAACTGTTGCTTTTATCTGTGCACTGCGTCAGTTCCGTGAGCCACTCGGTGTACATGCATCGAAGGTTCCCAGCTGTGCTGGTGCCATCTCCTGCTATGTCCATGGCTGTATTTAATGTTACCTTAGTCCTGGCACTTGAAACTTTCTCTCGCAGTTTCGCTGAGTTTGTGTCAAACACCACCCTGACCATCTCATCTTCCTCTCCATAAGCACAGTCCTTCACCCGTGAATATTTAGTGGCAGTTTGCTATTGGATTGCCGCTGACGGACGACCTTATATGGGCAGGCACTAAATTACAAGCGCCAGCGCAGCCTGTCTATGAACTTAATTTAAAGTGTAGGTTTACATGTGCTTTGTTTCAAGTAGCAGAACTCATGAATATGGTTGTATATGTCACTTTCGCCGCTTCTTATTGTTTCGCTGCCTTCTCAATTATATAATGCATGTTTTCTTCAGCGCTTTTTTGAGGTCTTCCTGGTTTTCTATGTACAGCGTGATTACGTGGGAGGCGTGATGATGTCACACGAAACTCCGCCCTCATAGCGTTGAAGCTCATCTCCATTACAGTAAATGGAGAAAAACTGCTTCCAGTTATGACCATTACTTGAGAATTTCGATATAAAACCTGCCCAACTTTTGTAAGGAAGCTGTAAGGAATGAACCTGCCAAATTTCAGCCTTCCACCCACACAGGAAGTTGGAGAATTAGTGAGTGAGTGAGTGAGTGAGGGCTTTGCCTTTTATTAGTATAGATTGAGGATTTGTTCTGTTCTGTGCATTGTATTGTATTGTATTGACCCCTTGTTTTTGACACCCACTGCACACCCAGCCTACCTGGAAAGGGGTCTCTCTTTGAACTGTCTTTCCCGAGGTTTCTTCCATTTTTTCCCTACTGGGGTTTTTTTTTGGGAGTTGTTCCTTGTCTTCTTAGAGAGTCAAGGCTGGGGGGCTGTCAAGAGGCAGGGTCTGTTAAAGTACATTGCGGCACTCCTTGTGTGATTTTGGGCTATAAAAAAATAAATTGTATTGTATTGTATTGATTAGGATTTTTTTTTGTAAATGATGTGAAAATACCAGTGAGGTTTTCATTTAAAAACTCAAATGTGGATGTTGCCTCGGTTAATGTGTGCAGGTTGTTGCCCTGTCTGTCCAACGGGACACATTCACACTTGCCCAGATCTCAACAGAACAAACTAGTACTCTCTCCTCCTTCCTTTCTCTCTCACTCTGAACCTCTGGCCTTTTTTTCTTCTCTGTCAGTGAACCGGTTTTCTAAGATGTGGCCTTCAAATTTAACAACAGGATCACCTCTCCAGAGATCATTTTTGGATCATGTGGTGGAACTGCAGTTTTTCACAGCAGACCCCAATGAACCTCAAATTTCAAGGGGCAAGAGTTGTTATAAAGCACTTTGGCTTCTTTACCTTGTGTGGAGCCAACCCGGACACAGACAGGCGGACATGTTGTTTTCAAACCACCACACGTTTTATTTACAATATTTACAATAGTTAATGGTCACTAAGACCCAGTCCAAAAGTGCACAAACCCCAGCACTCACAGTCCTGGCCACAAATGCCTTCTTTTCGGGCCGCCTCCACTCTCCTCTCTTGCCTCGTCCTTCTTCCACCCAACTCCAGCCCTGAATGAATGGAGACGGCCCCTTTTATACAGTCCCCGGATGAGCACCAGGTGTTCCCGGCATTACTCGCTTGGCCACAGCCCAGCGCGGCGGAAGTGCCGGCTGTCCTCCTGGCAGCTCTCCGGGTGTCTCCCAAAGTCTTCCCCCCCAGCACTTCCTGGTGTGGCAGAAGTGCTGGGGCAACAGGTCCCCAAGGCATTGTGGCGCCTCCTGGCGGTGACCACGGGCCCCTACAGGGTAGGACTTCCATGCCCTCAACCCGTGGCCCCCAGAACAACCAGGAAGGCGGCCCCCACGTGATCCAGTGTGGGCTTTGACCCTCTTCCGGTCCCTCACGGCATCCCGGCCGGGTCGTTGCCCCTGGCATCCCTGACACCTGTTAAAGACCAACTGTAAGATGTGGATTGACTCCATGCTCCCACTTCAGTTTAGGAGCCTCTTGAACCCACCTCTGTCGATAATGTTACCTGTGGATAGCCTTCGGCAAGTGACGACACATACATAGTCCACAAGGGATAGGTGGACAAGTGACAGTGCTTTTATTAAAAACAAAGACTAAAGCAAAAGTGTCCAAACTAGTGCAGTGCCATTTAGATATTTAATGAATAAATAATCCACAAAAAGTGAGTTGTGGAGGTTATAATAGTCTACCATAAATAAACATTCATAAAACAAGGTTAAAAAAATCAGCACGGGCATTCTTCTTTAAAAACCACTGAGCATTGGTGCCCCTTTAAAAATCTGACCACTCCTCGGCTTGCCCTATTCAGACCTTGCAGACTGAGCAGAAGTCCACCAGCAGGCGCAGACACCATTCTTCTCTGACCCAGGTCCTCATCTGTCCCTTGTGGGGCTCCCAATCCAGACATGGCTCCACCACCACTTCTTTCCTGCCGCTAGAAGGGTCACCTGCAGAGCTCTCTCTTGTTCGGGTCTCCAGTGTGCACCCATGAGGCCCCCACTCTGGACTATGCTCTATCCTCCCACTGCTGCCGATTCCTGGTTCCTCTCGGCACAACCGTGCTTAGAGCTCCACTGTCACTACTGCTACCAGAGACTGCTCAATAGAAGTGACCCAGCCCCACTGAGTGCTGATCAACTTATTCTGTCTCTTGGGGTTCACACACCCGTCTGCCTGCAGCTCGCCCTGTCTCTCACACCAGCTCATCCCGCTCTCCACCCATCCTTACATTCCTTTTACTGATCTTCTTTAACCTCCGTCTGCCTTCTCTCATATTCTTTGTTCCCCCTTCTAGTCCTTGCGCTTCCCTGTTTAAAGTGAGGGTGAGGCGCAGTTGTGGCAATTTTAGCTCCAGTGCTAATTAGGGTCACAGGCCCTCTGGCACTTGTGTACGAAGTTCACTCCCACATCCTGCACTATAACAATTCATATCACACTATCACACCCCACCCAAAGATGTGAGTGTAGACAGTTAATTGTATTCTTTATTAATAAGCCGTGAGCCTGCCTTATCACACCAACATGACCCTCGCTGGCACATTCAGGATTGTGCTTCCTCCATGGGGCAGGAAGGAATGGCTCCTGTTGTACTTCTGTCCTCCACTGTAAAACCTGTAAGGCTCCAATGGGCTTTCTGATATTTAACTCATAATATATTATTTCTCTATTGCTGAAAAAGGTGATGGCTGACACAGAGATCAGCTGATATCACCAGGAAGCACACTACTTGTAGTGTTCAGAGATGATCTCTCCACAAATGACTTATGCAGCTCTCCATCTAGCTTGTGCTAGATCTTGCTTCTAAGCCAGATGGTGTGGGTTTGCATCTCACCACTGGCAGTTCACCACATTGCAAATCTTTGAACTGAGATGCATAGTGGTGTGAGTCCACGGCAATTTACTTGTCAATGAGGATGTGATTTGCATGTGGACAGGTGCAGTGCAGTGACAACACTGTGCACTAAAGATGGGAGCTGACACAGAGAGAGATCAGCTGACATCTCCAGGAAGATTCACTCACCACAGTGCATATCTTCAAACTGAGGTGCTTTGTGGTGTTTGTCCACGACAGTTCATTTGGTGACGAGGATGTGATTTGCACTGTGGACAAGTGGAATGTGGTGATGGCACCGTGCATCTCATAAAGAGAGAGATCAGTTGATATACCAGGAAGCGCACTGCTCACAGTGTTCAGAAATGGGCTCTGCACAGATGAGTAATGGAGCTTCTCCTGAAGCTCACACTACAATGAGCTTGCTTCTGAACTAGATGCTGCGGGATTGTGGCTGACCAGTTGCAATTCACTCACCACAGTGCATATCTTCAAACTGAGGTGCTTCGTGGTGTTTGTCCACAACAGTTCATTTGGTGACGAGGATGTGATTTGCAATGTGGACAAGTGGAGTGTGGTGATGGCACCGTGCATCTCATAAAGAGAGAGATCAGCTGATATACCAGGAAGCACACTGCTAACAGTGTTCAGAAATGGACTCTGCGTAGCTGACTTATTGAGTTACTCACACTACATTGAGCTACAATGAACTTCTGAATCAGATGCTGCGGTTTTCCAGCTGACCAGCGGCAGTTCATGCACCACATTGCATATCTTTAAGTTCAGATGCTTTGTGGAGTGAATCCACAGCAATTCACTGGGAAGTTCATCAAGTCATTCTAGTTTGTTTAAATAATGGATCATTCTTTTGATGTGTTTTACTGTTTTCATTAGTTCGATGTTGATACTGTATTTAATTTTTTTTCTTCTTTTTCTACAGTGATATAAGGTGATTGATAGCACATCAAAGAAGGCAAGGAAAAGATGAACAAGGAAAATGTAATGCGACAGCAATTGAGACACTAATAGAGATAGCGATGATCTTTATTATAGAACCTCACATCAGAAAAGGGGTTTTGAAGTAAGTGTGGTTCATGATCTGCACTGGAGCAAAAAAAGATGCCTAAAATCAACCTTCTGAAAAATGCTTCCAATGTGGTAAATGTTGAGTGAGCTATTTTAAACCCTGACTTTTGTCACAACACTTCATATAGCAGGTGACCTTTTGCCCTTCCCGCTCCCTTCAGTTCCGCCCTCACTTGAATGTTTTCAGGGTTTCATCAAATATAATGCCTGCTAGTTAAAAAAAAGAAGAAATAATAAAAAGTGAATTCTTGCAAACTAACATGAAAAGCACAAAGCATTAAAAATAAAATCATGTTCATGGGTATAATTATCCTCAGCATAATTATTAAGCAGCATTTATTTGAAATGAGGAATATGTGAATTGGAAGATAATGAACACGGCTTTAAATAAACCCTCACGCAGAAAGCCATAGCTCACTACAGGAAAACCATGTGAGACAGAAACCAGAAAGCTTGTCTGATGGCTAAATATAGTGCTGTAAACAGCCAAGTCTAAAATACCATAAAGCTGAGGAAGACAGCTGAAGAGCTTTCATAAAGAACTGTGTGTCGGCTACACTAAAAAACAAAATCAAATATTAGAAATCAGTTGGACCTCCGTATACTGTGAGGCTGCATCTACAACCTAAATGTCATTGTTTGTACCATTGGCTGCCAGTAGGGGGCACTTCCACAGCATCCCAAAACAGAATAAAGCCTAGATTTTCACCGTTTCTCTCTCTCCAAGCCATCCATCCAGTCAAACATTTCCCTCCTAACTTCGCAACCCAATGAACTTCAAGGTCCATCCTGGAATGACATTTTAACAAGGCCCCAGAATTTCTTCCAGTGTTATCGGGTAGTCTTATACTTTAAAGGGGGACAACAGGCTAGAATTCAACCCAGTGGCCTCTGGTGTCCCAGTACTGTGAACTTTATCTTATCCTTAGATGGATGCCTGCATTATTTCTGGGACACCACACTGCCATGCAGTCTCTCCTGAAACATGTGCCCTCTGAGCTCTTGAAGGACCATGAATTCCACCCCTTTTGCACTTCAGTCTTTAATTAATCTAAAAGAAGTGGCAAATTCAAATTAGTACAAAATCAGCTCAAACACAGGAATCAAAGGGCTTTGGTGAGGGGAGGTTTTTCTGAATTAGGTGATTTTTAAAGTGGTGGTGATAGGGCCACTGCTCATTTTAATATACTGTACATACATAAATGATCTGGACAAGAATATAATCAATAAGCTGGTTAAGTGTGCAGATGATGTCAAAATAGCTGGAAGAGCAAATAATGTAGATTTAGCTAAATTGTTATAGAGGGACTTGGACAGCATACAGGCTTGGCCAGATTTATGTACAAATTTATTGTAAGTAAATGTAAAGTATTATAAATCAGAGGTAGAAATGTTAGATTTAAACACAAAATGAGACATCTGACACTTAAAGTACACTCTTTGAGAGGGGCCATGGCATCATAGTGGACTTATCACTGTCTACATCAAGACAGTGCACAGAGGTGATCGAGTAAGTTAATAGGATGTTAGATTATACAGTACATCATAATGTGTGGAATACAAGGTAAGTGAGGTTACATTTAAGTTATATAGCCGTCCCCTGCGGCTTCGCCCACATAGAAGTGAAACAGGACAGTGAGGAGGGCCCTGCCTGGCTCCCTACTCCTGACGTCACACTTCCTCCTCCTCTCAGCCCGCAGCCTCTGTCTCAGATTAGCATGAATATGTCGTTCCTGAAAGCGAAGTATGATTCTTAGCACAATGAGAGAAGTCACAAAATTAACCAGAATGTTCAAGCAAATTATAGAAAAAAAAAAAGACAGAGCTTCACACCTTCTTTTTCCTGCACTGAGATGATGTATAATGCAACTGCCAGTTCTGGATTTTGTCATTTCAAAGAGCTTTGGTCCACTTCAGACATGTCCCCCTGGTTAGAGTTGACTTGCTCACCTGTGTGTCTATCAAACATCCTTCATTCTATAGATATTGTGCATCTTCAACAGTGAACACCATGACAAGGCATTTCCTCACAGTAGTTTGGAGACAGGAATTGAACTGACAGCTTTGTGGATTAAAGTGCATCCACCATCACACCATCTACCACTTCACATACAAACTGCATATCCATCCAAATATCCTTTTTCCACATTTTTCTATTTAATCACAAAATCATGAAGAGACAAACTATGCCAGCTGCAATGGGAGCAACACATGAAACACATCTGGACTGAAAGTCCATGTTAGCATGTACTTGTGTACACTCATAGTCATTTGGACCGGACCACTTTACAATTATCAACCTAAACACGTATTTTTTTTGAGATTGGAGGAAACAAATACCTGGAGAAAATTCCACACCAACAGTGCTGAGGTGGAAACAAACCCAAGGCCATAGAGCTGTGAGCTAGCAGGACTAACCACTGTCCTGGCCTCATTTACACACACTTACTGTACATAACTATTAATATACGGCACATGGAGTAGGAATTTAGTCAACATAAGTATAGGAAAGACAGGATAGCCATAAATATATAATCTGTTAAATCGCTGCCATTATCAATCTATCTACGTGTATATTTCTCTTGTCACACACGTGTGGATTGGAGGCAGCTACAGAGCTCCAAAGAGGGTAATTCCATGCTGGACCAGGGGATGACAGAGTGCAATAACCCTTTCTCTGTTTCTTCTGCAGACCAAATACAGGAAATTCTGCCTGGGCCCAAAAACATCACTTCCAGTTCAGCTCCCAATGACATCACTTCCTGTTCAGGACCTGCCGACATCTCTTCCTCTGACCGGCTTTGTTCTGTTTTGGACTCAGATCTGTTAAGACCATCCATTATTGTTTTTCAAGCAACGCATTTTCAAGTATACGAGGTGGCTACCCCAAACCTTTTTGTGGTGTCTCTGGCTTTATTTCACACTCTGTATTGATCTATTTTATATAGCACACTTTATGTTTAACTGTATATCTAGCTATCCATTCTTCATATTCCGTCTTTTCTATCTGTTTTATATAGCACACAATACTATCTATGTATCTATCTTTGTTGTCTTTTCTATCTATTTTATGTAGCACATTTTCTGTCTGTCTATTCTATATACAGTATATATTTATGTATCAATCCTTTATATTGTGTCTTTTTTATCTGTTTATCTAGAGTATCTTATATAGCACACTTTTTATCTATCAATCTATCTATCTATTAATCTATCTAATTTATTTAGCACACTATTTTATATAGGACACTTTATGTACTGTATATCTGTCTTATATAGCACACTTTTTATCTGTCTAGCAGTCTATCTATTCTTTATGTTCTATCTATTTTATATAGCACAAAAATATATCCTTTATATTGTGTATTTTCTAATATATATATATATATATATATATATATATATAAAAGCCAAATACCACTGACTCACTAATCATAAAATCTCCCGAATTATGAGGACTGTAGGTCGAAATCTAAGTTACCCTTGGCCCATAGGTGCTCACTAAGAAACGGTTTTAAAAATTTCGTGGTCCAAGTGCAAAATTTCTTATAGTTTTTTAGACCCGTTTTTATGTCTGTCTGCTTTTCATGAGAGCACTACTTAACAGATTTAGATCAGGATTTTTGCTATCATTTGTTTGAACATTCCGTTGATTTTGCTACTTTCTCATTGCACTAAGTATCATAGTTCGCTTGTGGCACCGATTTATTAGCGCAAATCTGGGTGAGACTCAGCGCTTTCAGGGCCCTCCTCACTCACGCGTCTGCCTCGGGGCGTAACCTTAACTCTGCTTAGTTAGCGAATGAGAGAACTACTTAATGGATTTAGATCTTTTTTTTCTATAATTTGCTTGAAGATTCTGGTTGATTTTGCAACTTCTGTCATTGCGCTAAGAATCATAGTTCACTTGCAGGAGCGGTCAAAGACAGAGGCTGTAGGCCAAAGGGAGGGGGTAGCATGACGTCAGGAATAGAGAGCTGGGCAGGGTCCTCCTCACTGTCCTGTTTCACTTCTACGTGGGCGAAGCTGCAGGGGATGGCTACTTATGTATATATCTATCTATTTTACATTGCACACTTTATATCTATCATTTATATTGTCTTTATTATCTATTTTATGTAGTGAGAAACCAAGCAAAATGACACTTTTTATTGGCTATCTAAAAAGATTACAATATGCCAGCTTTTGAGGCAAATCACCCCGATATTTTATATAAGTTGTCTTTTCTATCCATTTTATATATGTTGTATTTTATATCTATCTAATTTATATAACACACTTTATCCATTTTTTTTTTGTTGTTATTTATTCACCTTACACATTATATGTATTAGGAATTTGTTATTTTTTGCATACTCAGAGTCAGAGCGCAGGGTCAGCCATTGTAAAGCACCCCTGGAGTAATTGCGAGTTAAGAGCTTCGCTCATAGGACCAACAGAATAGGATCCCTTTTGGCAGTAACTGGATTCAAACCAGCAACCTTCCAGATACTGGCACAGATTTATACCCTCAGAGCTACCACTCCGCCTTTTTATATAGCTCACATTATATCTATGTGTCCTGTCTACAGTATTGTGTCTTTTCTATCTTACTGTATTAAGAGACAGTATCTTATACACTCACCTAAAGGATTATTAGGAACACCATACTAACATGGTGTTTGACCCCCTTTCTCCTTCAGAACTGCCTTAATTCTACGTAGCATTGATTCAACAAGGTGCTGAAAGCATTCTTTAGAAATGTTGGCCCATATTGATAGGATAGCATCTTGCAGTTGATGGAGATTTGTGGGATGCACATCCATAGCACAAAGCTCCTGTTCCACCACATCCCAAAGATGCTCTATTGGGTTGAGATCTGGTGACTGTGGGGGCCGTTTTAGTACAGTGAACTCATGGTCATGTTCAAGAAACCAATTTGAAATGATTCGAGCTTTGTGACATGGTGCATTATCCTGCTGGAAGTAGCCATCAGAGGATGGGTACATGGTGGTCATGAAGGGATGGACATGGTCAGAAACAATGCTCAGGTACCCGTGGCATTTAAACAATGCCCAATTGGCACTAAGGGGCCTAAAGTGTGCCAAGAAAACATCCCCCACACTATTACACCACCACCACCAGCCTGCACAGTGGTAACAAGGCATGATGGATCCATGTTCTCATTCTGTTTACGCCAAATTCTGACTCCACCATTTGAATGTCTCAACAGAAATCGAGACTCATCAGACCAGGCAACATTTTTCCAGTCTTCAACTGTCCAATTTTGGTGAGCTCGTGCAAATTGTAGCCTCTTTTTCCTATTTGTAGTGGAGATGAGTGGTACCTGGTGGGGTCTTCTGCTGTTGTAGCCCATCCGCCTCAAGGTTGTGCGTGTTGTGGCTTCACAAATGCTTTGCTGCATACCTTGGTTGTAACGAGTGGTTATTTCAGTCAAAGTTGCTCTTCTATCAGCTTGAATCAGTCGGCCCATTCTCCTCTGACCTCTAGCATCAACAAGGCATTTTCGCCCACAGGACTGCCGCATACTGGATGTTTTTTCCTTTTCACACCATTCTTTGTAAACCCTAGAAATGGTTGTGCGTGAAAATCCCAGTAACTGAGCAGATTGTGAAATACTCAGACTGGCCCGTCTGGCACCAACAACCATGCCACGCTCAGAATTGCTTATATCACCTTTCTTTCCCATTCTGACATTCAGTTTGGAGTTCAGGAGATTGTCTTGACCAGGACCACACCCCTAAATGCATTGAAGCAACTGCCATGTGATTGGTTGATTAGATAATTGCATTAATGAGAAATTGAACAGGTGTTCCTAATAATCCTTAAGGTGAGTGTATAGCACACTATCTATCTGTTTATTTAATACAGTGATTTTCTTTTCTAAGTATTTAATGTGTGCCTCTCATTTTTCTGTCTAGTATATGTATGTAGTATAGTACCTTCCATCTCATATCTTATATATGCTATAGTGCCCTTCTTATCTGTCTGTGGATTTGGCTCATTTTGCGTGCGCGTGTGTGTGTGTGTGTGTGTGTGTGTGTGTGTGTGAGTGGAAGCAGCAGAGCCGGAGCTGAACGCTTATCCGCTCTACGCCTCACTTAATTACAGCCTGTGCTCCGATCCCCCCTCCCCCACAGCCACATATTACCATCCAAATTCTGTGTTGTCTAGAGAGGTCATGTGACCCTCATCAGTCTCCTGGGGTGGAGGAGGGGAAGCAGATTGAACCTGTTCTTTGCGGAGAGGTCAAAGCCAGCAGGAAGAGGACTGTCAAATGGCACCTAATAGAAGCGCACTGCCAGGCTGCTGCCTCGCTTTGTAACCGTAGGAGGTGGTCCGAGATTACACAGCGCTACTTTTTTCTTGAGTTCCTGGCATGGCACACAGAGCTAAGCTGAGCTGAGTTCAGTTCAGTTCAAACAGATTTATTTAATGCTTCAGTAACAACATGGCTGTAGCAATTAACCAGGAGTACTGATCTTCCGCTCTGCATATACAGGGTGTATGCGGCAAAAGTCTGCTATTTACAAAATATGCAATATGTCCCAATACAGATGTTAATTATATTTGTAATTACAGGGCAGATTCCTAACGAACGGATAAACAAAGAATGCCATGACTGACAGGCAAGCAATCCGTTTTGCAATGGATACATAAAACTGAAGAGCTGTACAAATAGTTAGACATTGCATTTTGTGGGGCAGCGCATTGCCACCTCAGGGGAACAGGACCCTAATTTGATTGCCGGCTTTCGTGCTTTTGGTATGGCACAGCAGTGTTTATGCGTGTTTGCTGCAGGGACGGTGCAGTCGGCTACAACTTTCCCTGGAATGCGGGTGGGTGTGCTCAGTGACAGGCTGAGTTCCTATATGGAGCGCAGTACACACACACACACACACACACACACACACTCAGTCACCGCGGGCAAGTCCTCAGACACCACTAAACCTAATGTGCATATCGTTAGGAAGAAAACCCATGAGAACGTGGACTGCACATACACATTTCACACTGACTGTCATTGAGACAAGGCGTCTCTGGATCTTTAGCTAACGCTACATTTTTTTCAGCACAGCGGAAAGGTGTTTGCCCCTGATCTAATTCAAAAAGCTCTAAACTGGGTAAAAGTGCCCCTCAGTGAACAAATGACACAAATTGTGTTTATTAAAGAAAGTTATGAAACACTTGCTCCCTGTGAAAAAGTAACTGCCTCCTTGCACTGCATAGCTGGTTATGGCATCCATCAGCAGATGTTTCCTGCAGTTTTTGGAGAAACTTGCCGTGCTACCCACCTAAGATGGATTGAAATCTAAGTAGTCAATGCAGACCTCAGTGTTAACACTTGCAGCGATTAATATAATGCATGTGTCTCTGTTATGTGCTATTTGGAATCATTTTTGTAAAAGCAGTGTTAATGTTTGTGGTGCACATTCTGTTGGAATGACAAATGCAATGCATTTTATTACTACCAATGTCCGTTATGTGCCATCTGTTGGAATAACAGATACATAGCAACTGGAAGATCACACGGACAATTATCCTCTTATTAGGGTGGATATTGACCAAGGCCTCCATGCTGATTTTCTTCAATCTGGGGAATGGTGTGTATTTATAAAGCTGAGGTCCTGCCATAATATCTCACTGTACTATAGCTCATGACTTTGACTAGCTCATCTCAAAACAGTCCTTTATGATTTTTAACTATTCTCTTCTTTGGATTTGCCATCGTGGTTTGGATGTTTGCCGTGCTGCATGGCCCTCAGGTTGCTGCAGCTTTAGTTCACAGATGGACAGCCTAACTCCTGAAGAATTCTCCCAAACGAAGTAGACTTCATGGCTCCTTCAATGACGGCATATTGTTCAAGTTCTGAGGGAGTAAAGCAGCCTGCTACCTCCACCAAGTTTGTAGTGTTCTTAGCATGCACTTTTGCTAAGGGGTGTGCGTGTGTGTGTGTGTGTGTGTGCAGGCTGAATGTTTATGTTTTTGTCTTGGGGCTTGAAGGCCTTTCACTAGGATTCATGTTCATTTTAAATTGATAATTCATCCCTTGGAGCTCTTATTATTACATTATTTATCTGGATATAGGTTTGTATAGGCTTGTTGAGTTGTATAATGTAATTTTGGCATGAGTTTTTGGATTAGATATATTGTGTTCTAATGGCTTTATATTGTAATGGATTCTGTGTCCTGTCGGAGGAAGAGAAAGCCTGGAAGCACGTAGTGATTCACACGAATAGAGCACATAGAAGATCAAATACAATACAAAGCATTTAACGTGCTACTTTAGTTATGATTGGATTTGAGAAACTTGTAAATTAAACGATTTAAAGATGAAGTTTATGATGTTCTACTTTAATGACAAAATAAACTATGTGATTAAAGTGGAAATTTCGAGATTAAATTTGACATTTCGTGCTTTTTTCCCACTGTGTGCCTATTTTTTTTCCTCTGTACCCTAATAAGCTTTCATATGTAACTCAGACGGTGGGCTACAACTCGGCTTTTTACGGCAAATTTGATATCTGACAACTTATTTTTTATTTCGGGCACTGTGCGACTTTGTGAACTTGAGCTTTCGAGTTTCTCCAACACTTTATGTCACTTGATCAGCTTCCTTTTGTTGTTTATACCACTGTTTAAACCAACAAATAATACGTTTTTCTTTGCCTCCACTTGGTATTCGCTGAAATTGTTATATTTTTCCTTGTGGTTTTGCCATTGTCTTTCACAGAACGCTGTGCTTAAGGGCTATTTATATTGATTTACATATTCAAAGAGGCATAATTCTGGGAGGAGTTGGGGCAGGACAGCAGGCGCATGCACATGCGTTACTTTTCACGCTGACCAGGATTTATGTAGTGGAAGAACGTGGAAGTTTGCGTACGCACAGATTTATGCATCTGGATTTTTCTGTGTATATGCACATTCCCGCTTTTGTGCTTATGCTATGTTATAGTTTGAGTTCTACGCACGCCATTATACATGATGCCCCTGGTCGGCAGAGAGAGGAAGAGAAAAGGCATTAGTCGACAGCGCCCTCTGGCTTTCCAGATTACAATCATCCAAGCCTTTAAACTGTCCCCTATGCGCATGCATCCGACACCATTCAATAATAAATGGTAAAGTAAGCAGAAAAGAGAATACATCATGAAAAATACAGAGGCCATTGTTTTCATGGTTGTTGCTTTTGTATCATTTCACTTGAGCCCTACAGATAACTGGAAGCACTAGGAAGAACAAAACAGGCTGTCAAGTGAACAATTTCCCTATGTACTCTCAGTTTTGTCAATTTTATAAAGTATCAATTAGCCTCTGTAGGAGATATCCAGTATATCTAGTATATAAAAATCCTAATGGTCTTCATGATCGACTGGGATGGTTTTCTGGTCTGACTTCATCAGCTTTCTGTATATCACATTATTCTCTTCATGGCTGGGGTGGCTGGATTCTCTTGGAGCCAACATATGATGAAGAGTTTGAGGTAGTGGCAGTGGGCAGAGATGTTTGGTGCTCTGTTAGACATCTTGTTGGGGTACAGGGGTTATACTCAATTATTGCTATTTCATTCATATTCATAATTATTTTTTCATGTTTTTAAATTCTGTGCTATGTTACTCATCCCAGCAAATTTTCTGAGGATCAAAATAAAATGTCAAGGGGGCTCATGTTTGATTAGCAGCTGCCGACTTATCAAACAGGTCGATCAAAAGTAGCTGTTATAATTGCATTACTAGATAATAAAACTCTTGAATAGTGTTCTGTTCTGCAGTATATACTTCAATAATCCATTCAGTTATAGCCTGAAATAAGGTAATAACTATATTTCTTGACTGTAAGCAAGGCAGTAAATCTTTTAGTGTTTGCATAGTGACATTTAAAAATATTGTTGGTCGCGTTAGCCATCTTTGGTTTCTTTATTTGTGTATTTCACAAATTAAAAGCTGAGCTACCTACAGTATATTACAAGAAAGACCTCAATAAGTCAGCCAGTGAGTCATTTTCAAACCCAATTAGTCCTGCACTTGGTCACGGGGGTCTGCTGAAGCCTGTCACAGCTAGGACAGTTTGCAAGGCAGGAACAAACTCTGGGCAGGGTGCCAGTCAATCAAAGGGCAAACACACACACACAAACACACACCACAACCACACTGTAGGGCCAATTTAGGAAACGCCAATTCAGTGAACCTGCATGTCTTTGGACAGAAACCGGAGCATGCAGAGAAGACACACACAAACACACAGAAAACATGCAAACTCCACACAAGGAGGACCCAGGATGTGAACCCTGGTCTCCTTATTGCAACCACCATGTTGCCTCATTAATAAGTCTTAACTTTAAAATTACAAGAATAAATGATAGGAAAAAAGAAAGAAGAGCCTGTAGACAAGTCTCCAGATTAGAGGCCTGTAGACGAGCACCACATAAGTCCCCCACACATGTTGGAAGAAACAACAGAGCCCATGGAATTAAGGGAAAGCGGCAGTACCAAGAAAGAATGAAAAAATGATATTGTTATTGGCAGGGTTCATCCTGTCCCAAGCTACCGGAAAACTAAAACATCCATCCTTTTTTAGGGTTGGTGTTGTGGGCAGCTGCATTTAACTGTTTTAATAAGCTCTGGTGCAACAAAACATTTCATTAGTTCCAGACTTCTTTTACAACTTGGTATACAAAAAATATCACTTAAATATAAAGCCAGAGTTGTTTCTATTGATGGCGGTCCTATTGGAAATGGGTTTTAAAATAAATGACCCTTCTTTTATTTTATAAACTGGATATCTCCATTTTCAAACCAATTCCTTTTTTGTGATTCCTGTTTCTACACTATGACCACATTTTAGTTACCCTTGGTTCAAATGACATGACCCCTTCATAAACTGATTTTAGTCAAAAAACAGAAATCCTGGTGGGACTTCTGTTGTAAAATGTGCTTACTAACGACAGCAACCACTCTGCTTAATGTTTCTTAATGGAAACTTTTCCTTCCTAACAATAGCATTTTGTACAAGTCTTTGACAAGCAAGTCATTACAACGTCTTTAACACAGGAAATATGAATTTGCCACAGATATCCCCACATTACCATGTTACCCATCTGAATCCAAAATGATTATATTAAATAAATTGTATTAAATGGATTTATTAGGTCTTCTAGCAGTCCAATTACTGCTGTTTTTTCCTTGTACACAAGAAGGATAGTTCCTTATATCCTTGTATGATTATCAGAAACTTCAATAAAATAACAATTAAGAAACATTCCCCCTTTCCAATGATCAAACATTTCTAAATCAAGAAACAGAACATGTACCTTACACTCATTAGGAATATAAATAAATAGAAAACTGTTAATACTGCCAGGGGACACTGAGTACTTCTTCATGCCTTACAACTTGGCCAGTACTCCGGCAGTTGTTCAGCCCTTTACAATGATACTTATATAGACATGCTTGGGGGTCTTTGTTCTTATTTATACTTATTTATATACATATAATGACATATGAATCAGCCAAAATTTATAACATTTTTAAACTGAAAGGCATTCTCTCCAACTGTGTCTGTTTGACACCATTTTGTTTATCCTGGGCGCCGCCATTTTATATTGTGGTTGCTGCCAGGTTGCTAAGCAAAGTGCTGTGATTTCTAATCATCTAAGTTTATGCAGAAAAGCACAAAGTGTATGTTTCTTTATATAGTGTTCCTGGCAAATGAATCTTTTGCAAAAATGAATTTGGGGTTTTGATTTTGGTTTTGACAATCAAGTGTTTTTACTTCCCAGTTACAACACTTTTCTCTTGTCCCTGTCTTATCTTCTGGTCCCGTTGTAAAGCATTTTCTGCCTCTCTCATTCTGGCAGATGATGTTATGTGTCAGCCTGTGGGGTTGCAGCTGATATTTAATGCACCATATCAAAGAAAATATAACACTGCTATTTTGTCCTACAATGTAATTTAAAAGGTGCTTTATATAAAAAAAAAAAAGATTGATTACTGGATTAATTGATAATAAAAGTTAATTTGTACATATACATTAATTCATCTGCCATGGTTCTTGTCAGCTCTTCATTTCAATACAGAAATTATATCATTAAAACAGAAATTATATGTTATTGATATAATTAGAATAATACAATTAGCTTATTTAAGTCCCATTCATTGAATGCATTATTTATATTGTTTAAATATCATTACTTTTTTGTGACAGTGTGCACCAGTATTTTGTATGACGTATTTGCCTTCTCTGCAGTAACAGTTATGTTACACAGCCTTTTTCCCGAGCCCTGTCAGAGCAGGACTCGAGCAGATGTAACGCATGTCATTTTAGGGAATGCAACAGTGAAAGGAGAAGGTTAAATACCCCAGAATGCAAATGGATTGGAAAAGACCCTAAAGTATGGAAATACAATTAGATTACACCATGATGCCAGTCTTGTTGATAATGAAAAGTGGCAGAGGGGAAAATTGCCATGTCGGGAACTAAACACTGCAATCCTTTTAGTGCAAAAAAGTAAGTATTTAGAAGTTTGAATATACATCTTGCAGTACATATTGTAACATGGTCTCATTACTTTCACTAAATCAGTTCTGTTTATCTTTGTAAAGTGCACTTCCACATATAAGCCCAGTGTATCAGTCAGTCAGTCATTGTCCAACCCGCTATATTCTAACACAGGGTCACGGGGGCTGCTGGAGCCAATCCCAGCCAACACAGGGCGCAAGGCAGGAAACAAACCCCGGGCAGGGCACATGCACAGACACACACACACACACCCAGCACACACTAGGGACAATTTAGGATTGCCAATCCACCTAACCTGCATGTTTTTGGACTGTGGGAGGAAACCCACGCAGACACGGGGAAAACATGCAAACTCCACGCAGGGAGGACCCAGGAAGCGAACCCGGGTCTCCTAACTGTGAGGCAGCAGCGCTACCACTGTGCCACCATGCCACCCATGCCCAGTGTATTATGTGCCAATTTAAAAATATCTCCATCTATTCATCCCACCTTTATCAGAGCTGCTGATACCAGATCAGTGTTACGGGGGCTGGAGGCTGCTTTGGCAACACTGGTAGCTTTCTAATAACAGATACCAACTGTCCTGGGTCGCCCACTGCAGTTACACTGGAATGGAGGAAAATGTGCTATAAATTCTAATAATACAAAGTGCATGCTAAGGCAACGTGGGCTAATGTGTGTTAAAATAGGACAAAACTACCATGAAAATCACAAAAAATACAAAGTAAGCAGTAAAATGAACACAATTATGTATACTGAGCAGTTACAAATTTTGCATTACATGAATGGGTCAGGAATCAAGTTACACTACTCCCAGTTTCACTTAATGTCATATGCTTGTCTAGGCCTTCATGACATTTTTGATATTTTTGTATAAATCTAGTCGGTTCATTTAGTGGGCTCACACTGTTTTTCAAGCATTATATTTATTTCGTATATCTTGTTTTCATACATTTTCTGAAGATAATTCATTTGTATCCTTTAGTATATTTTATAGCCACCTGTAATCTTTCAATTGTTTTTTTTTTTGTAGTGTTTGTAATTTCTGCTATAAGGGCATGTGGGAGAATCAAAAGTTTTATCAATTTACTGGAACCTTCTGTATATACATATATTGAGTAGTTCTCATTGTAATTCAATTTGAGTTGTTAATCTGGTTTTGATTTTGGTATTTGTTTCTTTGCCTTATGCATAATAGTTTTTCATATGTAAAAATGTTTTTAATAATAAACTGACATGTGCATAGGAAACAGCTTGAAGGCTTATGTGATGGTAATTCCCCACTGAGACAGGAGGTGGCGCTGTGTACTAACAACTTCTATTCTTCCCCTCTCTTACATCAGTTCCGGGGTCCGTCACCTGGACCTGTCCCTTACACCCATAATGCCTCAAATCCAGAGGAGCCGCCATCTTTAGCAGTCTCCCTGAAGCAACAGTCCAGACGAACTTGTTCTACATGCATTTTATATGCATTGTTTTTCAAACCTTTTTGATTATAATTGTGCATTGTTGGCTGCAAAGTGCTCCAAAACTTTGACCTTCTCATGCTTTTTCATTACAATGCATATAGCAGAATTATATATTTTTTTGTTGAAAGATTGGTTCTTCTGTACTCAATGATTAATTGATGCTTTATAATTTTTAATTGTTCAGTATACATAATTGTGTTAATTTTTCTGCTTACTTTAAAATGTGGTAAAACATATCTTTTCTAGATGGTTGTTAGAAACCATATACTGTATAAGAAAACTTGATAGATCAGAAGAGAAAACTTGTTGAACTGAAAATAATTCTTAAAGTCACATATAAGCATATTCATGTACCTCTATAATGTAAGAAATGTCTTCATTGCTGATAATCAGAACTTTTTTGATTAGTGCTTGACTTGTTCCCTGCCAAACAGACTTGTCCTTACTTAAGAATTGGAGTCACATGAGATTAGGTCAAATGTATCCAGCACATCTTAAGATAACAATTAGATAGTAATTCACATATGATACGGGCATGTTTTATGTATGTATTGATTAGACACATAACTGTTGTGATTAAAAGCAAAACAAAGGAAAGTTTAGAGTTAAATGACCTTTGTCTAGAAATGACTCTATTGAGCTGCTTGACCAGCTCAGGTGTAAAAGCACCATGTCTGTCTTGTGCGACTGTTAACATGGGTAAAACCCTGAATAATGAAAGAATTCAGAGAATATGGTAGGACTTAGATGGGATCGGTTGAGGGGCCAGAGACCACCCTAATTCTCTGATACCTCATTGACCCACAATTACCACTGGGAAGTGTGAAAAAAAACCATAAATCAGAATCAGTTTTTTTCACCAGTACTTATTGTACAGGAATTTGACTTGGTCGATTTGGAGCTGCTTACAACAGAACATAATATCACAAACAAGTACTATAAATAGAATAAGTTAAAAACAAAAACTTTAAACAATGTTGACGAATAGTACAATTATAAAGGAGATGTGCAGATGATGATGTGCAAGTGAAAGTGTGAGTGTGCCGTGTGTATGCACATTTGCACACATACATGTACATACACTGTAAACACTGTCACAAAGATGAGACATACTCAAGATAAACGTTTGGGGCAGATAGATAGATAGGTAGGTAAAGGCACTCTATACAGTAACTGATAGATAGATAGATAGATAGATAGATAGATAGATAGATAGATAGATAGATAGATAGATAGATAGGAAAAGGCACTATATACAGTAACTGATAGATAGATAGATAGATAGATAGATAGATAGATAGATAGATAGATAGATAGATAGGTAAAGGCACTCTATACAGTAACTGATAGATAGATAGATAGATAGATAGATAGATAGATAGATAGATAGATAGATAGATAGATAGATAGATAGATAGATAGATAGATAGATAGATAGGAAAAGGCACTATATACAGTAACTGATAGATAGATAGATAGATAGATAGATAGATAGATAGATAGATAGATAGATAGATAGATAGATAGATAGATAGGAAAAGGCACTATATACAGTAACTGATAGATAGATAGATAGATAGATAGATAGATAGATAGATAGATAGATAGATAGATAGGAAAAGGCACTATATACAGTAACTGATAGATAGATAGATAGATAGATAGATAGGTAGGTAAAGGCACTCTATACAGTAACTGATAGATAGATAGATAGATAGATAGATAGATAGATAGATAGATAGATAGATAGATAGATAGATAGGAAAAGGCACTATATACAGTAACTGATAGATAGATAGATAGATAGATAGATAGATAGATAGATAGATAGATAGATAGGAAAAGGCACTATATACAGTAACTGATAGATAGATAGATAGATAGATAGATAGATAGATAGATAGATAGATAGATAGATAGATAGATAGGTAGGTAAAGGCACTCTATACAGTAACTGATAGATAGATAGATATTAAAGGCATTATATGATAGATAGATAGATAGATAGATAGATAGATAGATAGATAGATAGATAGATAGATAGATAGATAGATAGATACTTTATTAATCCCAAGGGGAAATTCACATACTCCAGCAGCAGCATACTGATAAGAAAATATTAAATTAAAGAGTGATAACAATGCAGGTATAACAGACAATAACTTTGTATAATCTTAACGTTTACCCCCCAGGTGGAACTGAAGAGTCGCGTCTGCCTAAGTTACTGGTCTGAGAGGGCTGTGGCCCCGGGAAAGCAACTATTGAGGTGTCTGTTAGTTTTCGTTTTAACTGGCCTGAAGTGTTTACCAAAGGGAAGTTTTTTGGAATAACTGATGAGCTGGGTGAGATGAGTCCATAGTGAACCTTTTGACATGGCTACTGACATGAGATGTATACAGGTCTGCCACAGATGGAAAAGCCAAGCCAATTATATCTCAGCTGACCTCACAACACGCTGTGATTTATTTTTGGAGGGTGCCATTGCTGAACCAAACCTAACAACAACAGAGGATGTGATTACACCTTCGATTATGGCTTTGTAAAAATAAACTAAGATTGGCTGGGAATATTTCATTTCTTTAGTTGGTGTAAGAAGTACAATCGCTGCTGTGCCTTTTTGATGATGGAAGTGGAGTTAATGTCCCAGTGGAGAGTGTTTGTGATTTTTGTGTCCAGAAATTTGAAGGATTCTACTGTATTGTCTACAGAATCATTAATTTTTAGTGGAATAGGTTGTAACTGCTATCTGCAAAAATCAGTGACCATTTCCACTGTCTTGGTGGTATTGAACACTAGGTTATTGGAAACACACCAAGACACAAGACGAGCACGTCTTTTCTATAAGGTATTTCACTGCCATTAGTAATTAGACCAATAATGGTGGCGTCAACAGTGAACTTAATGATTTTAATTGAAGGATCAGTGGACCTCCAGTTATTGGTATACAAGGAATAAAGTAAGGGGGAAGTACACAGCCTTGGGGGCGCCTGTACTAATATAGAGGCAGTCAGAGAGGTGGGAACCCAACAAGCGTATTGTTTCCAATTTATCAGAAAACTGTAAATCCATTTACCAGCCATTGCAGCAGGAGGTCCTGCCAGAAAGACTGACCAGTTCACTGTGTAACCTAAGAAGTCTTTCCACCTGAGCATTAGGAACATTGGGTGTCGATGAGGAGTGCTTTATCCACCCAGGTTGCTTTGTTTTTAATCACATTTTAGGAACTGAGGACATCAGTGAGTGAATAAAAAGGTGTACCCGCTAACTTCATTGATTGCTGTACACTTCGTTGTACACTTTGTTTAGTGTCTCTGAGTAGGTTAATGATAAATGACACATGCAGTCCACTCTTATTTGATCTGTCTGTAATCAAAGATATCATAGTCTGACACCTGACTAATTGATCAACAGGTAGGAGTTAACATTTGAAGTATTACAGGTGAGCAGGGGTCTTTCTGTGTCACCCCCATGACAGCACAACAGAGTTTCCACTGATGTTTCTTTAACGGCAGCAGTGATGATTCTGCTAATGCATCTGAAATACATTAATGGTGAAAAGTGGCACAGTGAAGTAGTTGCAGTTCCTCACAAAATATCTTGGATTCGACGCCTAACATGAGTTTTCTGTCAGGAGTTTGTCCATACGCCCTGTGCCAGTGTGGGCCATCACCAGGTTTTACATACCAGAAAGACGTATCTCTACAGCTTAGGTGCATTAGAATTCAAAATCAGCTTGTATAACCGTTCATGTGTGTCTGCTTTGTCCCAACATCACCAGATTGGAATAAATTGGTTTAATGCCACTCGATATTATGAGTTCTGTGTCATTGCTGAATTAGAGCTCCTTTCTAATGACTACACAGATCTTCAGCAGTTTTAGTGAGGAATGGAATTGTGAGACCAGAAGAATATGAAGATCAAGAATCGAGAATAACAAGTAGACAAAGCTTGCTGTTATACCATGCAGTTTCTTTATAATAATTTTTTGTAAAGCAAATGGCACCTCAGGGTCTTGGAGAAATTTCATCAGAGCAAGCTCCACTCTGTCTTTGTGGTGAAGTGGGAGGACAGGGTCACTAACGGCGAGATTCAATGGCGAGCGAGCATGCTCAGTACTGAGATCGTGACTGTTTAGCAACAACACCAGTTGGTGGCCTATGTTATGAGAATGTCTGATCACATAGCCCACCCTCTGGACACGTAAATCTCTGATATGCATTTTCCAAATGGGTTTTTCTGTGAGCTACCAGGGGTAAAAGACCACAGGGAAGACATGTGAAAAGGTACAAAGACCATCTGAAAGCAAATCTTGCTGCCTGTGACATCCGCCACAGAGAATTGGCCTTCCTAGTCAGGGATTACATGGGCTGGAGTGTAATCTCAGGTCACAGGTTCAGTACCCTCGAGAAAAGGGGAGCGGAACGTGAAGAACAGGAGGGATAAAGGTGGAAGGCACATCTCACTGAACTCACAAATGGCACTGCATCCGGTCACAGTTGAGGGCCCCCAATACCACAGAACGTTGTGGTCACATCTTGGCCTTCACATTCACCTCAGGGCCGATGAGAGGAAGGGAAAATTAAATAATTGAAAAACTTTTGTGTGTCCATTTCTCAAATTGAGAAAAGTCAGTAGTAATAATAATAATAATAATAACGTACATGCAGCAATAGTTGGAGATCCTTCCTCATGTTCTCCAACTGATTTTACCGTGCAAAGACTTTCTGCATTTGTCCACGTCAGCAGAGGTTACTCCAGACACTACACACAAGGCACCCGGCACTTTCATAGCTGCGCTTATCATTAAAAAATGCACAACTCTGTTTTTTGCAAAGATTTGAATATAATTTGCTCTGTATAATTGTGCTTTATACAACTTTCTTGTTTTCCTTCATGAAGAACGCTAATAATGTTTGAGCCCACTGTATTTCAAAGAGTCTTTATTTTGGTTAAGCTCCAGTTTTGTTCAAACACGTTTAATTTTTAGATTACTGTACAGATTTTTCCCTCACCACGGTACATCACAGGCATCTAAAACAAGCAGTAGATACTTCTTAACGTACATGGCCATTCAGCTCTTCTAATATGATATTGCAAGTAATTCTTTTGGTATGAAATTCTTCACTTTATATCTGTCTTTTTTTCCATTTCATACCCTATATTGTCCTGCACCTAAAAGAAAAAACTGAGTAATTGATCCTGTTCATAGCCTTCATAGATTTAAAGACCCCTATCAGGTCTCCCCTTACACTTTTTTAAAAGCTGTTCCAGCTCAGTTTCTCCAGTCGTTCCTTGTAATTAAATCCCCATAAGTGGACCACACAGACAATTGACCTGATGTGGCCTAACCTGACTCCCAAGGGAAAGTGACGTTTGAAGAAAGTTGTGGAGTTCAACCGTGTGATGTAGGTGTGAGTGTCGTAGGCACCTGAGAAGGTTAAATAAATCGAAGCATGAAACTTCCCACGTTTTAAATTTCATAAAAATATACTAACATGAGTTTACCCACAAAAGGAAAGTCCCTGTTGGTTTAAAAGTTTGCTCATCAACATCAGAAATACTTATAGAGTGTGTATATGAAACTATTTTTTAAAAAGTGCTAAAAAAAAGGGAAAATAATTTGTGAGATGTGGGTGAATATTTTAAAATGAAACCGGAGGAGTGAGTGTGCTAACAGTAGACGTTATTTCTTTATTTAACCTAGGCTGGAGTTCAGCTTTCCCCTTCAACACTCAGTGACCACATCCAAATTCCCTCTGCCATCTGTTTTTTTTATACTGCATGTCACAGCGTGTCACAGAGGCAAAGCACAAAATCACACATGCAGTCTGGTAAAGGGGACACAGAACACCCAACAGTTCATCTTACTGAACCAAGGAAACTCTCTGAGCTACGATATACTGTACTGTATGTATAGCAGCCTGGCTGAGGAGCAATGCATGTTTTACAGAAAGAAATTAAAGAAGTGTAGTCATACATCAGATTTTTATGTTAACTTTTTATGTTTTAAAGCAAATGTAAAACAATCTTTTGTAAACAAAAAGCAGGCCTTTAATGGCCTCTTGGGCACAGCCATCAGCAGTGTGTCTGTCTGCGGAGAGAGCGTCGACCTTGTCGAGAGGATAACTTACCTTGGGAGAACATGGGGGTCATGAGGTCGCTGGAAAGGGGTGTGTGGCGCTCCTGATATCTATGTAAAAGGACGAAGGTCTAAGTCTTTAGAGTCCTGGTGCTTCCTGTCTTGCTATACCTGTATGGTTTTGAGACGTGGACCATATCCAGTGACCTGAGACGAAGACTGAACTCCTTCCGGAACTGCGTCTCTTCAGAGAATCCTTGGGTACCGTTGGTTTGACTTTGTGTTGAATGAGCAGTTGCTCACAGGGTCCCGAATGAGGCACATTACCTGCATTGTGAGGGAGCGTCAGTTACGGCTTTACGGCAATGTGGCATGTTTTACCGAGGGTGATCTGGCTCATAAGATCCTTATTGTTCAGGACTCGAGTGGCTGGACCAGGCCAAGGGGATGCCCATGTAACACCTAGCTGTGGCAGATAGATGGTAATTTCCGGAGGGTGGGACTAGACCGTGTATCTACCTGGGAGGTTGCCAACCAGGATCCTGAGCTGCTATATCGTGCGGTGGGTGTGGCAACGTGCTATACGAGTGCATGCTCCCCAACCTGACCTGACCTGTAAACAAATCTCATATTGTACAAACTGGACTGCCACGAAAAGGGAGTTTTTTAATAAGAGTAGAACAGCAGATGAAAACATTTGTAGAAAGCCTAGCCATGCTCATTAACAAAACAGTCCAATCTGTCATCAAGCTGAATCCAAAATCCAAAAGTAAAACTCAAAGAATTCAAACCACAGAGTCCATTGCCAGTAAAACGCTAAGCAAGCAGATATTTGCCAAGGGCTGAATTTTGATCCCACTGTCACACATGTGCGAATAGAAAACAACTTTGGGTATTTCTATCCTGAGCTGAGGGATGCCACTGTCACTTACTACCTCACCTTTCTCCTTGTCCTCAGATTAGAAGAGCAACGGTGTGAGGACATCTACCATCAGTTTGGACTCCTGTGATCTTGAACCTGCGCCCATAGCAAGTCAGTCAAGACTTAGACATGCATCTGAAAAGTCATCACCAGACAGCGCTGGCAAAAATCTTGTTTTTGCTTTGTCATTGTGGGTATTAAGTGTTGCTTGATGTAAGGAAAACTAATTAAAATGATTTTAGCACAAGGCTGCAAAATAACAAAGTGTGTGAAAAGGGTCTTGAATAATAAAAAAAAAACATGTTTGTCAGCTCCGTAATGTGCTCCATTTTCTACGTCTTTTTATTTTTCTTTTGCCAACTTGCATTTCATTTTTGTATCCTGAAATCCAGTGAAGAATTAGGTAATAAATTACAAAGTCTTTATTAAAATGAAAAGTGAAAAAAAAACATGCTATCTTATGAATATATATTAATGTTTGTAATTTCATGACACAAGGTGAACAAAAGCCACTCCAGCATGTCACTAGTTTGTCAGATGTGAGCTCACAGAATCAGGTTTCATGGAGACGCCTGCCTCTGCCACCACTCCTTAGCCTGAAGGGAGACCAGGACAGAAATCTCAAAGGGAACTTTACAAACGATTAAGCCTGCAATGCCCAAAAGAAGACACCATATGTAAGGGATCAGACTCCAAATGCAGCTCAGTCTTTGGGGTATTGACTCATTTATCTTCTGCTGTTTATTAAAGTAATACGATTTGTTTTCTAATTGACCGAGACAAGGCATATCTGAATTTAAGCCTAATCCTCAGTGTTTCCCCTTAGCATCTGAAGTCAAAGAATGCTTAAATGCTTAAACAAAAAAATTCTGTAATTAACACTACGACCCCCATATGCACACTGTGCTGTATAGCAGATTGAAGTAACGTTTGTATTCTTATTGGTACATTTAAACAAGCTATGCCTAAAATGGAGTCATTGAATAAACAGTTGAATGTTTCAAGACACTCTGAATTCAAAATACTAAAAATGACAAGACTGCTTAACTTTCATTTGTTTATCTGTTGGGTGAAGGTGTTTAATATGTCCATCTTCTTATCATAGCTTGTCCTGGCAGCGTCATGACAAAGACCACCTCAAGATGACGCATATATAACACACTGGTGAGGCCTCATCTAGAGTACTGTGTGCAGTTTTGGTTTCCAGGCTACAAAAAGGATGTAGCAGTGCTAGAAAAGGTCCAGAGAAGAGCAACTAGGCTGACTCCAGGGACAACATGCTTGAATCATACAAAACAATGAGGTGCAACATGTCACTAAAGATTATTTTTCTGCCTTCACACTTGGATTTCTTCCCTGCTAATCTTGGTACAGTCAGTGATAAACATGGTGAAAGGTTTGACCAAGACATCACAACAATGGAAAAGCCATAATCAGAGCAAGTGGAATCCATTAATGTTGGCCGACTATTGTTGGACAGTGAAACGAAAAGCATCAACAACAACAACAACGTATTCCTTCTTCTATAGCTGAAAATCACAACAGGAATGCCTCATTAGACTTTAACAGGCTATTTTTTGACAGCCCCCCAACCCTGACTCTCTGAAAAGACAATAAAAACTCAAACAAAAATATTGTATGGAAAAAAATGGAAGAAATAATCAGATGGTGAGTACAAATGAAAATCAACAGAAAAACATTTTTAGCTCGACTGAACCAGCAATATTAAGTGATTAAACACCCTAAATTCTGTAAAAGTTCATTTCCGGTTTCTCCCTAATTCCTACATAATACAGTAAATGTGTTCAGCTTGAGACTGTCTATCATAATTAGCAACATTTTTCAGGAAATAAAACTCTTGAAAGAATTGCTGTCCAAAGCACTGACTTAAATACAAGGAGAGCAAGCAAACTTCACAAAACAGGGTACAGTAGGCAGAAATCAAACGAAGGGTTATGAAGCAAACACATTAGCTGCTGTAGCACCACTATAGGGCCAAACTAAAAGAGCAGTAAATCTGTCAGATCTCTTTGCTCCTTCACTGCTCACTTCAGTAGAGGTTTATACGGCCATCACTGTCACATACACAGTTCACACAGAAACATATCAACGCACTCTGGTCTGGAGTATAATTTATTTTTACTTTCTGTTACTTAGTAATTTCAAAGTAGTGTGAAGAGTAAAATTGCATTTTACATTCAAGAAGAAGAATGTTACATTTTATAATTTGTAAAGCACACAACTCATTCTAGGAACAAGGAAACATTGTGGTGGAAGGACCCATGCCAGGATGAAAAAATTACAAGTTTTGTAAAATGCACATTTTTTTTTAGAATAATTACAGTTTCCTACACAGGGAAAACATAAAGTTCAGAGGCTCTTATTATACACTTAAGGTTAAAGTTGCCGAGGCAAAGCCAATAATTCAAGTGTCCATCTCAGAGCACTGCTGGTATTCAGCCATCTGTTGTCCCTCAACCAACCGATTCCCAATCAAATGTACATGTTGAAGATTCAGGTTAGAACGTATTATTTTGTACATATCATGTAATAAAAAGCAGTGGGAGTAGCGGGACGTGGACACAGAATTTATTGGATGCAGGATATAATAATAGTAATTAGTAAACTAGTAAACACTAATAAGTATTTAAAATTCATGGAAGTCAATAAGAGTGGGGACTTTTAGAGACCACTATATTAGCAATGCATTTGCATCCTTAGAACAATTACACAATTACATACTATCTAGTAGTAACAAAGATATTGAATAGGCAGAATTCCCAGACTCTACCTTCTTCTTCTTCTTCTTCTTCTATTCTTGATGAACTCCATTTCTATGTGGAGTCGATGTGCTTGATCAACCTTCTCCATACAGCTTGGTCCTGCACCTCCTCCTCAGTCAAACCCTTTCACTTCAGATCTTCTTTTTCTTTATCCATCCACTTCCACTTTGGCCTCCCTCATTTTTTCTTCCCATGTACTTCCATTCCCATTATTCTTTCACCCACATATTCATTGTCTTTCCTCATCACTTTACCATACCACTTCACCCTACTTTTCTGTATTTTCTTAGATATCTCTCCCACTTTTGTTGTACCCTCTGATTGTCTCATTTCTTATTCTGTTCTTTTTTTATAACTGCACATATCCATTTCAGCATTCTCATTTCTGCCACATCTAACTTCTTCTCCTGCACTCCCTTTACTGCTCATGTTTTGGCTCCATACATCATTGCTTGTCTTACCACTGTCATAAAAAAACCTTTCCTTTAACCTTCACCCTAATTCTTCGAACATACGATACTCCAGTTGTTCATTGCACTCTATGGGTTATGTATCCATTTAGTTTTCTATCTTGGACATCTACCACTGATCCTAGATATTTAAATATGATCATCATTAAACTTCATAAATTCTGTCTTTGTTCTATTTATCTTCAATTTTCTATCTTTTAAAGCCCTTCTGCATTCTTCCAACTTCCTATACACTTCTTCTTTCCTGGTACTACACAACACAATGTCATCAGCAAAAAGCCTTCACCAGGGGGTATGGTCTTTTATCCCATGACTCCACTCATCCAGGACTAGATCAAAGAAGCAAGGACTTAAAGAAATTCCCCTGTGCAGACCTACTCAAACTGGGATCTTGTTTGTTACCCTAACGCTGCTTTTAACCCAAGTTCTCACTCTTTCGTAAATATCCTGGACAATCTCCATATACTTCAGCACCACTTCTATCTCTGTCAAGCACCTCTTCATATGGCACTTTATCACAAGTCTTCTCCAAATCAAAAAAACACCATATGTATGCAATCCTTTCTGTTTTTCGTGATGGTTCTTTATGAGCTGTCTCCATGCAAAGATGGCATCAGTTATTTTTTCTCCCTGGTATGAAACCAAACTGCTCCTCTTCTATGGTGGTCTCTCCCCTAAGCCTTCCCTCTATAACCCTTTCTCAAATTTCCATTGTGTGTGGCTTCAGCTTTATCTCTCTATAGATTCTACAATCCTGAATATCATCTTTCTCCTTAGAAATGTCTCTGTTCTCCCACCCCTTTGGTATTCTGTCTGATCCCATAACACATCTGCTCTCCTCTTCTCCTAAACTCTTTCACACTTCTGATGGTATCATCCAGTCCTGTTGTCTTTCCATTTTTAATTCTTTTCAGTGCCTCCTTTCCTTCCTCCCTCCTTATTCTTGGTATCTATCCTTCATTTTGGACTCCATCCCCAAATACGACCCTTGGCTTTTCTTCATTCAACTTCTTTTCAAAGTACCTCTTCCCTCTATTCTTGTTCCCTTCATTCTCACACAAGATCACACATGCTTGTCTTTCGTCAGTTTAATCTGACTAAAATCCTTCCCAGCCTTGTTCTTGGCCTTCACTTTTCTAACTCTCCATGTCTCCTTCACTCCAATTTGTCATGTATTGTACCTCCTCCAAAGCCGGAGCCCTGGCTGTTGCCCTCTTTGCCTCCTTGTTTGTCTGCCTATGCATTTCTCTATATTTCTCATCTCACTGATTGGTACCAAATTGTCTTATTGTTAAAAAAGGAAAACAATCACTGCTATAGACCAGCCACAAGCTGGAAATTGAAATAAAATATGATGGAGTGACAAAATCAAACCGTGCTTATTGTTTTCGTTTTGTCTCTATGTGATAATGAAGGATTCAGCTCATTCTGCCAAAACATATTAGCTTACAGATAAAGTGAAAGACAATCCTGGTGACATGATCTCACTCAGCCGGCAAGGAACAGCTGTGTTTGTCAGCAGCACAGAGCCTTCAACAGCATCTGTGAAGAGATTATGAGAACACAGCCAACTTTAAAAAAGTACGTTCTATTTCAGTGTTTGTTTTTAGGAAACCTGCTGATAAACAACTAGTTTTGTATGATTTTTTTTTTTTTTTGTTAGCGCGTGAGATTGCCATAAAAATATAAATTGGTTCCAGATTTGTAAGAATCCTTTGTTATCCTGCAGCATTTGAAAACTGGTATGTTTTTAATAATGTTGAAATTATTAATATGAGCAGTGAAAACATCCATCTCCAGTTATGTTGTAAAATCATATAATTAAATGTCCTAATTTCTAATATTCTTGAGTTTCACATTTGTGAAGAGTTGTTCACAAACCCATTAAGATGTGGCTTGGTCACTGTCTCTGTGGAGTCTGCACACCCCACCACCCCCCATGTCTGTATGGTTTATTTCCCAGTTCCACACCACATCCTATAAAAATGCATTTTATGTGAATTTGCTCAGCGTAACCGAGTGTAGAGGTGTGCATGAGTGTGCCCTTCAGTAGAATGGAATTTGCCCAGGATAGGCACTAGTTCCTGTCACTTATAAAGGGTTAAATGGAGAAAGAAGGTTATCTCTGTCACAAAGCCCAATCAGACCATGAAAACAATATACTGTATGTTATCCAAGCCTAACCTAAAGTGTGTCCTTACTTTCACCAAAATCAAGAATCATGACCAAAACATCAAAATCGGAAAACCAAGAGAGATGTCATTTGGAACACCAATAAATGAGTTTCTGAAGTGCACGGTGCTGACCTTTATACCATCACATGGGTGACATCATGCACTGCACACTTCCAGTTGATTCCGTAGCAATACGGTAACAAACATTCTACAAAATGGTGGCACTCAATGAAAACACCATGCCTTTGGGAAAAAGATATGAACTAAAATTAATACACTTTGTGGAGGCTGGCCCGGACACAGACAGGCGGACACTGATGGTTCAAACACCCCCACACGTTTATTATATATATTTACAAGTAAAGTGACACACAACCCCAAAACTCCCCCAAAGTCCTGGCCTCAACAAAATGCCTCACTCTCTTCACGCTGCCTCTTTTCCTCTCCTTCCGAGCTCCATCCTTCTCCGCGCCCGACTCAAGCCACAGAACAGAGGGAGGCGGCCCCTTTTATACACACCCAGACGTGCTCCAGGTGCCTCCCGATAATCTTCCGCCGGCACTCCCCAGAGTTGCAGAAGTACCGGCTGCACACCCAGAACCACTCCGGGTGTCCCTGGTCTTCTTCCCCCCAGCACTTCTGGGTGTGGCGGAAGTGCTGAGGGCCAGGGCTCCTCAGGCATTGGGGCGCCCCCTGGCGGTGACCACGGGCCCCTATAGGGTTGAGCTTCCAAGCTCCGTTCCCGTGGTCCCTAAAGCCACCAGGGCAGTCGCCCCCTTGTGGTCTGGAGGAAGCGCAAGCCTTCCTCCGGTCCTCCTGGGCATCCTGGCTGGCTACCAAAATAAAGCCACAACTTATATATTGGATAAATATTAATTTAAATAGCAGAAATTAATTTCTTGTTGGTCAAAACCCGTAATGGGAAAACGAGAGGTCAAAAAGGAGTAAAAGCACAAAAAAATAAATCTTAATCCAGATCATAACTAGAGCATAGTTGTTGCATTGCACCAGCTAGCTATGCCTCTATTTCCACCACTTTCTCAACAGAAATCCATCTGTTATGTTTCATGTACATGTTTGCAGTTGTGTGTATTTTATGCTTTGTTGTTTAAGTTGTTCATTTTGAACTTTTATTTCTCATGACTTTGTTATTTTCTTAGTTTTATATGTGTTGTTATAATTATGTTCGGTCTCTGTACATGTATGGAGGTTCCATGGTCTTTGTGGGAGGAGTCCCAAGAGGTGGAGCCACCCTGGGCCCGCCCTCATGCTATTTAAACTGACTGCATAAGCCTGAGAGTGGGAGTGTCATCGAGTGTCAGATTTTCTGGTTATTGTTGATCTCAGGCTCCTGTTTAAAGGATTCTGATTACTGGATTGTGTTTTGGGACTTTACTTTAGGATTGCCTTTTAGGCAACTCCATTGTGCCTCTTTTGCTCTTTTCAGCTGTCTGTGTATTTCTGAATTTGTTTGTTAATACATCTTTTTTTATATAAATGTTCTTTGCGTGTCCTATTTATAAAACCAGAGGCTAAAGAGGTTTACCTTCTCCTTGTGAGTTTTCTTTCACAGATGTTGACATGTTAATAGTTGTTTTGCCAGCTTCAGGTTTTTGGGCCTGTTTCAGATGAAGCTGGCAGATTGCTTTGGGGCCTGGCTGAAGTCAAGGTTACCTCTGCTGGGCAGACCAGGTAAGCTTCTGGCCTGCAACCTAGCTTGCCTTTGGAGGTCCCACCTAATTTTGCTTTGGATGAATCTCCAGTTCATAATATGGCATTATAATCAGCATTGAATCCTTGGCTTAACTATTCTTTCTTTCTTTTGCATTATTGTATTTATGCATTCTTTTGTAATTTATCTTTAAGATAACATTTTTACCTTCTCCTTTTCTCTATTTTATTGTTCTTTAAAGGGTATTTTCCATGTTGATTTTTGTACTTATTAAATATTATATGTTTGTTTATTTTGATAGCTGTTTTCATGTCCTCTTTATGCTGAATCTAAGGGCTTCAGTCTAAACCTGAAACTGTGTGATCTGACACAGGACTATATAATCCTTAGTACTAGTGCCGAATAATTACAAAATTTAAGAAAGTGTTGTGTGTGGCCAGAAGGTGGTGTAGCAGAATCCCAAACTCCAGACACAAGTCCCAGATCATTTATAAGGTTTATTGTATCCAGTACCATATATAAAGCTTCTCAACACGGCTTACACAATGACAATTCTCTCTTTCTTCTCCTCCATTCCTCCCAGGCGAGATTAGTCTGTTCTCCACACTGAACTACAACTCCCCCGGGTGAAGTGGAGCAGTCTACTTTATACTGGACACAGGAGTACTTCACATGCCGCCACACTGTATCCTGGAAGCACTTCTGGGTCAGGAGGAACCTCCCTAATCTGGGGACATCTTCTCCCGCCTGCTGCCCATGGCAGCTCCCACACAACACAGCAGGGCTGCCCAATGAAACTATAACTACTATGAAGCCCTGGAAAATGGAAGACCCACTAAAAAGTTGTTGCCATCTATTGTGCTGGAGGAACACATGGCTTCAGGAGGCAAATTAATTCCACCCTTTCATTATCAAGGCCTCATACCAACCACTCATACCGACTGGGATGGTACATGATTATCTTTAAATATTTTCCCATAATTCTAGTCTTCATAAGCAATGAATACAATATCTCCATCCACTTAATACACAACCTCAGTTTTTTGACTAAGACGCCAACTATGTAGAACATTTTTAGCATGTTAGAACTGAATGTGACCCCGGGCTCCATCATCTCTATTTTCAAGTGCAGAAACAGGCTAGGTATTTTTATACAAATGTATTTAAAAAATGCTTCCCTTTAGAATACAGTTGCATGAGGCAAATTAATATATACTATTCAAAAATACCAAACTCATCCCTAACAATAACTGGTATTTAATAAGAATAAATACATAGATTCACTTTAAACAAGCGGTTATTATCTATGGTTATTCCATCTCCATCTTATTGGTCTACTGATTAAGAACAAAAGGGAATTAAAGTGAAATTGACACCAGCCCAACATCACACAGTAACTGTTGTTTCACAGTCAGGAAAGTTATTATTCACATATTCTCAATGCCCTGTAGGAGTATTAAAGGCCATTTTCTACTCATCCCACTCCTTAATGCAAATGAGATTACATGAGTCATGCAAGTAATGTTTTCTAAAAATGGTGTCTTGCAGTTTATGTGTCAAAATACAGGAATAAGTGGAAATGATTCAATGCTGATTTTTTTTTTCATTGACCTGCAGTCTATACAGGGTGCCTTCTTTCACAACAAAGATGCGAAGGAAAAGAAATGAATGAAAATATTTTCAAGACTTTCGCTGGCACAGTCTTCCTTAGGGTGGTGCTGTGCAGCCCCAGACTTTGAGAGGAGTCTGTGTGGGTTTACCTCTGGTTGTTCTGGTCCTACTGCCACATTCTAAAGGAATGCAGTCTCATTATGTGCCAGCGTAGTGTGTGCGACTGAGTGGATGTGTGCATTGAGTGTGCCTTCCGGAAGACTGGTACCCTGCACTCTTATTCCCCAATCCCTGGAGGTCTATGCCTTGTAAAAGCAGGACAGGAAAGAAATGGATGGATGGATGAATAGATGGACAAATGGATGGATAGATAAACGTCCTTGACTTTAGATTTTTGTTGAACAGCAATTACAAGGTATCAGTAAACTCACTTTGTACAGATAGCACCACTTTCATTTCTAATAAATGGATTATAATATAAAACTCACCCTGCACATTTTATTTTTTTTCTCTAAGATTTCAGGATCAGAGGAATGGAATAAAATTTACTGAAGACCTTTGTTAAATTAGAATTGCACAAGTGGTGCAGTTCACATCCCATATGAAAACACTAAAGCTCTTCTCTGGTTCTTCAAGGTAGTGCATTGACTATTTCAAATGTGTTTGGATTTTTTCACTCAGAATTGCGTTTATCTAATTGTGATCCATCTGGCTGTCCTTTACCAATCATTACAGCTCTCATTCAGTAAGTTAAAAGATAAATTTGGTACACTTAGGTGTCATTCAACTGAATTCAAGTCATCAAAATGAGTCAATGGTTGGCCATCTCTCTCTTTGTCTACAAGGCTTGGCTTTCACACCATGAAACCAGCTTTCAGCACTGCTGACAGGGGGCTCCCCCTCACAAAGTTTGTGGCAAATGCAAGGAAGAGGTGCCATTATCTTAGACATTTCATGCTACTCAATGACCAAAAGAGCACTATAATTCATTAATTCTAGAGTTTGTAACTTAACATTCTTGACGGTGTGTTATCTTTGTGATCTGCTGGCAGTGCTCTTCTAAATTACATTGTGTTGCCTATTGGTTATGTATTAAATCGCATTTGGTAAAACGTTCCTGGTTTATAGTGATGAGTGCACCACCAACTCAATTTGCTTTACCTCAAGCTAGAATAAAATGCAGAAACGTATGGAAATTTCAGTGAACTCTGCAAAATGAATTAAAGTCAATGGGAAAGACAAACTGAACTAGTTTTGAGTGGATAATAATGGTGCGCTGGTCTTTTAAACCCTTGGGCACAGCCATCAGCAGGGTGTCTGTCTGAGGAGAGAGTGTCGACCATGTCGAGAGGTTTACTTACCTTGGCAGTGACATTCATTTCGCTGGTGACTCTTTCTCTGAAGTCAGTAGACAGATTGAGAGAGCATGGCGGGTCATGAGGTCACTGGAAAGGGGTGTGTGCTACTCCCAATATCTTTGCAAGCCTTTATAGAGTATTGGTGCTTACATTTGTTGTGAGACATGGACGCTGAAAGAATAACTGGACTCCTTCGGTACTGTGTCTCTATGGAGAATCCTTGGGTACCGCTGGTTTGACTTTGTGTCGAATGAGCGGTGGGTCATGGAGTCCCAAATGAGGCACATTATCTGCATTGTGAGGGAGTGTCAGTTATGGCACTGTGGACATGTGGCGCAATTTCCAGAGGGTGATTCCGATTCGCAGGATCATCATTGTTGGGGACCGAGTGGCTGAACCAGGCCAAGGGGATGCCCACATAACAACTGGCTGTGGCGGATAGATGGCCATTTCCAGGGGGTGGGACTGGACTGCGTGTTTGCCTGGTGGGTTTCCAACCAGGATCCCAAGCCAATTTGTCGTGTGGTGGGTGCAGCAACGCGCTCTACCAGTACATGCTTCACAATCTGACCTGAACCAAATATACCCCTAAAATGATAATACTGCTTTCATTTTTTTTAATTCATGAGGGGCACAAATCCAGCAGGAGTATCAATCCTGTAGCGATCTCATGCATGCATGTATACGCCATTAATTATTAAGCAGATTGGGCAAAGAATGCTTACAATACACATGCATGAAATTTCTGTGCATGCTACGCAAATAAGACAACAGCGCAGATCGGGAACTGACATCTCCATCCAGCATTGGCTGTTACAGCTCTGTTATATCACACTGACCTCACAAAGCATCATGGGGCGCTGGGAAAAAATATTTGTATATGCTAGCCGTAAGATGAATTTTAAAGGGAAAAATGTGGTGAAACAAGGTCACTGGCAAATCAAGCAAATTTGCTGCAAGAACTGCTTTGGAGAATTTCAACAACAACTCTAGTCAGAGACCACTAATCTTCAGCTTACCGTTTCTTGGTAAGTGCACCTCAGTGGTGGAACATCTTCTGCATCACAGCATATATCTATGAATACCCTCCAACATTTAGAAATGACTAAAAAGTCACCAAATCTAAACCCTTTGTGGACTGTCTTTCAGTGTTTTCATCTGTGCTTTAAACTTCTATTCTGTTTGATGAGATATCTTATACCATGTCCTTTTATAGTTCAACTTACTTTCATTTATTAAGTAACTATTTTTTGTGCGGGTTTCCTGCATTTCATACTTCAGCACTCCTGAGGTTGCTCTGCTGTTTACCTTATGATAAACACTTATGATTTCTAACACATATTGAATAAAAATATCTGCTAAAACAAAAAATGAAAATATACAGTAAATGATGCAACTTCAGACTGGATGTTCAAATTACTTTTTAATTTAATACAATAGGATAACTCCGAGATTAGATGATATAAAGTATATATTTTCTTCCAGTATGGAGAATGCAATTTTATGTGTATTTTTATGTTTAACAGGAGAGCAATAAAATAGCCTATCAGTATAAAGGGCTTCAGGATGCAGTGTCCCATGGGCCTTAAGTGCTGCTTATGAGCTGCTAATAATTGCCTTTAATCACCTAAGTACTATGGCTGTAAATATAATTTCAAGACATAGTTCAGATAGAGGCCATGTCTGAGTAGCAGGCCACTGGGAATATGCAGACATACATTGGATTGACTTTGATTCTGCATACAATTTCAAATGCAGAAAAGGTTCGAAGGAAAGGCTTGGTTTTTCTTTTGTCTATCATGTAAACAAAGAAAGACACCATCAACGCTCAGTAACACAGCCAACAACAGGTGTAAGGAAGACCTTGTTTTACTCCATGACTCGTGAAACAAAGGTACTGAAATAACTAAAAGACACACAAAATACAGCAGCCTAAAGGAATACATGATGACGCACTATTGTGAATCACTTTGAAAGCTAGAACATTAGAACAATCTAGATGAGAACAGGCCATTCAGCCCAACAAAGCTCACCAGTTCTATTCACTTAATTCTTCTAAAATGACATCAAGTCGAGTTTTTGAAAGTCCTATTGTCTACCATACTGCTTATTCCATGTATCTTTGGTTCCCTGTGTGAAGAAAAATGTCCTAAAGTATGTGTGAAATTTACCTTTAGCAAGTATCCAGTTGTGTCAACATGTTCTTCCTGTACTCATTTTAAAGTAACAGCCTCGATCCATTGGACTAATTCCACACTTCTAATATTTTCTCCGCTTAATCGCCATTTGCTTAAGCTTACCTCCCATTGTGTATTCAACATTTTTACTTCCTATATGTAATACTTTACGTTTACTGATATTAAATTTCATCTGCCACAAATCTGCCCAAGTCCTTCTGTAATGATATAACGGATTCCAAATTATCTGCTGATTCACCTATCTTGGTATCATCTGCAAACTTAACCAGCTTGTTACTTATATTCCTATCTAAATCATTTATATATATTAAAAATAGCAGCGGCCCTAGCACTGACCCCTGTAGAACACCACTCTTAACATCGGCCAATTCTGAAGAGGTTCCTCGCACCATCACCCTCTGCTTCCTGTGTCTGAGCCAACTCTGCACCCATCACCCTGAACTCCCACTTCTTTTTAATTTGATGCCCAACCTCTCATGTGGCACCTTATCAAATGCTTTCTGAAAGTCAAGATAAATAATGTCATCTGCTCCACTTTGATCATATCGTTCTGTTGCTTCCTCATAGAATTCCAGTATGTTAGTAAAACATGATCTAAATCTTCAAAGCCCATGCTGTCTGTTCAGAAAAACTCCTATTCTTGCCATGTGTTGTTCAAGCTTTTTCTTAGTAACTCCTTTTATTAATTTACCTGTGATACATGTAAGGCTTACTGGTCTATGGTTGATTAGATTTAATCAATTACCCCTTTTATATAATAGGATAATATTTACATTTTCCAATTCTATCAGAACTTCCCCAGTGAGCAGTGACTTCCTAAAACTATGCGACGAAGGTTGACATATGTACTCGCTAACCTCCTTAAGACTTTGGAGATAAATATTATCTGGTCCTGGTGATTTGTTCAATTTCAACCTATTTAATCTGAGAAACACTTCTCTCTCTACATTTTCAAAATTACTCAGTACCTCCTTAGTAGTCCCTGTGATTGCTGGAATTCCTCACAAGAGAATACTTTGGAAAAATGTGACTTTAGAGCATTTAGGAGTTCACACAAAGTACCAGAAAAACAAAGAAATAAATTTGAAAACCAAAACAAGATTAAAGATTCAAAAATCAGCACTCAAAACTTTGTTGAGTTAATGTCTTCATCAAACTAAACTCTCAAAAACTGCCTACTCAAAAAATACACACCTCAAGCTTTTTTAGAATTTATCTTAAATCTTCTTTTCAAGAGGTGACACTATACATCTAGTGATGTGAATCACTTGGTAGGAACGAACATATTAACTGTAAAAAAGAAAGCCACACAAAATGGTGGTGCTCAAAATAAGAAGAAAACGCCCAAAATGGCAGGGCAACGAGGTGAAAAGCTTAACATTAAAATTAAGTAACAATAAAAAATTAGCATATACTGTATACTCCCAGATTCTCCCATGGATAAGTCGGGACTTGATTTTACTGTATAGTTTCTGGTATTTTATAATGTCGGTCATATAAGTTGAATGCGGAAAACTCACACTATTGGTCCAAGAGATTGATATGCTAATGCCCACCTGAGAGAGTAACCACGGAGCACACGGACTTTTTTTCAGTGTGTCTGAGAAACTGATGCGAGATTGGAGGAGGAATGTAAAAAGAAAAATGTAAGTGTCGCATTTTTGAATGGACGTATAAGTTGGAGTCTGATTTTATGATCGATTTATATGTGAGTATATACAGTAATAATGTGCAATATTACACAAATAGAATTTCAAAATTAAATCTGTTTTATACAATACAATACGATATGGTATGTAAAATTCATCTGTGTATTTGGAAATATTAAAAAATATATTCATTGCAGTAGCACCACTGTCACACATACAGAGTTCAGCAAAATTCCGATTTGTAATATATTTAGTCACAAACTTAAAAAATAATTTGCACAGGATAAACTTGGCCATTCACTGCAAAAGTGAGAGAAGACACTACAAACCTGCAAGCTTTCCCACTGACCTGTTAGCCGAAATGTGTGACAGATGTGATGGAAGAAAAGCAAAATTTTGCGTTGTTTTAAAAGCAAGTTTTTAATGTCCTGTCCTGTACTGTCCTTTTCAGTTTGAAACTATTACAAAAGATTTAAATAAAATGACAAATGCTATTTAAGAGCTTGAAATGGATTGTTCTGATATGTAAGAAATAAATAAATATTCTGTATATATAATACTCTACCGTGGCTGTCCATTTGTCTGTCCAGGATTTTAAATCACCAGTAGCTCGCAAAGCACTTGACCTATTGACCTGAAATTTGGTACACATATGCTACGTGACGTCTACTATCTACTTTCGGGGTGATGACTGACCTCCAATGTTGTTCCTCTTTTATTTTTATTTTATTTTATTGCAGAATCCACTCTCGGCAGCGGCCAGCAGGGTGGCTGTGCGTCGCATGCATACAGGTGCCATTCTTATCCATACCACCTTTGCCGTCACTTCCCCTACCTCTTCATATCTTAAATCATTCTTGAGGCAGATTGAGGACTTAAGTGCCAGCTTAAGTGAAAAATTAAAGAAAACGTACTAAGTAATTGCAACAAAAACACTGACTTAATCAGTTTTAACGCGGAAAGATGCCGACTAAAGAAGAGAAGCGGGCCGCTAGGGTGGAGAAAAGAAGAGCTGCTCAGGAATCAGCAAGCACATCAACCTCTGAGCAAACGAATGCTAAACGTACAGATAATGAGGAGGAAAACTGTGAATACTTAAGTCAAGTGTATTCACTGCATGTTATCATTATATTAATATTATATTAATAATGATATCAATATTGGGTGGTACAGTAGTGCAGTTGAGCTATCTCACAGCTCCAAGAAAGTGGGGTTTTATTCTTACCCATTTACTTCCCCAGTAGAGTTTATATTTTCTCCCTTTGTCTTTATGTGGCTTCTCCAGACGCTCTGTTTTTCATTCTACAACCCAAAGACATTTATGTTAGATTTCCTTTTGCCTCTAGAAGGTTTAACTGTGCCTGAGTTTATCTGTAAGGCCACATCCAGGGTCAGTGAAGTGAAGTGATCAATGTGAAAGAACTGACAGGACATAATACACTCCCATGAACTAACATGACAGTTGTTTCATTTTTCCTTCCATCTCTATACACACATTAGAACATTATACAAAAATGACAAGAACAGTCCATTCACCTGAATAAAGCTTGCCAAACATATTCACCTAACTTCTCCAAACAAATTCAAGTTAAGTTTTGAAAGTCCCTAAAACCTTACTCTCTACCACGCTGCTTGGTAGTTTATTCATTGTATCTTTGTTTTTTCTAATGTTTGTGTAAAATTTACCCCTAACAAGTTACCAAATGTGTTTCCATGTTGAACTTGTTTTAAAGTAACAGTCTGGATCCACTTTACTAATTTGTTTAACCATTAAAAATTTTAATCACGTCTCCTCTTAATCTCTGTTTGCTTAAGCTGAAAAGGTTCATCACCTTTAATATTTCCTCATAGCTCATACTTTGCCACCCGGGCATCAGCTTCGCCGCTCTTCTCTGGACTTTTTCTAGCGTTTTTATGTCTTTTTTGTAGCCCAAACACCAAAACTGCATGCAGCACTCCAGGTGAGGCCTTGCCGTGTTCACATTAAAAATGCATTTCTCTAAGAATAAATTTTTCTAAGCAAAAGTGATTTATGGAACATTTCTGTATGGTTACTTTTGAATTATAAAGTTCCCTTATCACAGTGATTATTTATTTCATGGTGCTGCAGGATTATTTTGTTTTGCATGTGGGTGCCATCATCTTATGATTCCCTCTCTCAGCACACTGGCACCGGTTGCTAAGGAATGTGCTTTCGGATGGCACTATGTCTAAGACCATCAGTGTGACCCCCTTAAATGCTGATGCAACAATTAATTCATATCTGTAATTTGGATAAAGGCACAATCAAATGTAGTGCAAATCTCTTTCTCAAATTTCTGGTTTCTGATCCAAATTGTTTTTCCTTTAATTACTTGTTAGTGATTATGCTTTGGCACAAAACCGTTTGCCTTCACAGTCTCGATCTGTTTCTGGTTTTGACTACATTTCATCTCCTGGTCTTCTTCCAGCCTTTGGGTAGAATAGCCAGTGCATTATAAAGCTTTACAATAACCTCGCAAACATATGCAGTTTTTAATATCTGGAAAAGATTTGGGATTAAATTCGTTGGAGATCTTTATATAGACAACATCTTTGCATCATATGAACAATTGCATTCCAAATTTAACTTTCCAGCTACACATTTCTTTCACTATCTTCAAATTAGGAACTTTGTTAAATAGAACCTGCCCAATTTTCCACATCTCACACTCTCCTCCATGCTGGAAAAAAATATTTCTCAATTTTGAAGACACCATCTCTGCAATATCTAAAATTATTTTACAGTCCCTTGTGGTGTCATGGGTCCACAGCTCGCTCAGCAAAGGCCGTTTATTTAAATAAATAATCAAGGGGGCATGGTGGCCGTAGCAAGCCGCTGGGCAATCTGCGGTGTGGGCGTTTCTCACCTAGTGCACAGGTGAGGGACTGCCCACATCCGTGACTGTTCCTGTGGCTAATGTGCTGCAGCTGCTATGTCCTCTCTGCAAATATAAAGAAGTGCAAGTCGGTTAGAGAGGGGAAAAAAAAAACAGAAAGAGAGAGAGAAGGAAATGGAGGTTGCAGCAGAAAGCAGTGAGGAGAGAGAGCAAGTCGGTGCAGCAGGAAGCAGGCGAGTGATCGAGCGCTTGCAGGCAGCTGAAGGCAGCCTGGGCGTTTGGCCAACACCTGGGAGAAGTTGTGGTTGCTCCCGCAGAGTTTGATCTGAAGGCCGGGAGTGACCGGAAGGAGCAGGACTCTCCACGGTTATTATTTCATCATAATAACTATTCACAGTGGCTCCAAAATCCATACTGACCCCTACTCTCTCTTCTGTTTCTTTTTCCGGTTTCTTTGTGGTGGCGGCCTGCGCCACCACCACCTACTCAAAGCATCATGATGCACCAACATTGATGGACTGAAAGCCAGAAGTCTACGTGACCATCATCATCAGGTCCTTCCAGGAAAACCCTAAATACAAAGAGGGCTGTTTGACTTATGTTAGGTAGATTGCCCAGAGGGGACTGGGCGGTCTCGTGGTCTGGAACGCCTACAGATTTTATTTTTTTTCTCCAGCTTTTTTTTTTGTTTTTTCTGTCCACCCTGGCCATCGGACCTTACTTATTCTATGTTAATTAATGTTGACTTATGTTTATTTTTTATTGTGTCTTCTATTTTTCTATTCATTTTGTAAAGCACTTTGAGCTACATTTTTTTTGTATGAATATGTGCTATATAAATAAATGTTGATTGATTGATTCATTGATTGATTGGAAGGTAGCGGGATTCGGGACTTGGGATGTGCTGTTCCCTGCGTGAGAGCCTTGGTCGCAGAGGAATTCCCAAGTCACTGTCAGGGGGAGCCGACCGGAGCCAAGGGTCAGTGATGTTTCCAGGGCAAGATCCAACCTGCGAACGCTGCTATCAAGCTCCAGCCTCACTGGGTCACATGTTTTGGGCCTGCACCAAATTAACATCATTCTGGACAAACATTTTTAAATGCCTTTCAGACAGCCTTGGTGTCACAATCCCTCCTAACCCATTAACAGCTGTGTTTGGTGTTCTTTCAGATGGGCTTAAAGTGGAGAAAGACAAACTGTGATTGCATTCACTACACTTTTGGCACGCAGACTTATTTTGCTGAATTGGAAGAATCCTAACTATACTATACTATACAGTATACTATATGACTAAATCCTATACTATTTGAGGATTGGTACAGAACTTTTTCAAAACCTGGCAGGATCTAATCAATAATATTTTAGAATAAGAAAGAGTAATTCTCTCCGCATTTCTTTTTCTTCTCCATTCATCTCTATTGCCCTATTAAACTCATCAATATAGTTATGCTTACAAGCTTTAAGTATTACTCCATTGGCCATGCTCTCCTTCTCAGGGGTGAGGTTCGATTTGTTTTCAATCCTATTTTTTGTAAAAATAGATCTATTTGTATGGAATGATTACAATAAAATTAATAAAATTAAAAAAGAATAACCTCCTTTGACTTGTACTCTACACAACTTGCTGTAAGCCTTTCAATGGCTTCCCTATGCTAGTGGCTAGTCCACCATGACTCTCAGGTCCTTCTCATGAGGTGTGCATTCAAGTTTCAGACCACCCATTCTGTTTTCAAATCTAGCATTTCTGTTTCTTGCATGTAATACTTTACATTTAGTTACATTCAATTTAATCTGCCATAAATCTGCTCAAGCCTGTATTCTTTCCAAGTCCCTCTGTAATGACACACACTCACACAGAGCCCATTTAGAGTCACCAATAAACCAGATGTGCACAATATTTAAATGTTAGAGACAATGAGAAGAGTAACTATGAAATATGACATGAATCAAAAAGGCACATTCAGAAAACTGATGTACTGTATATATATATATATATATATATATATATATATATATATATATATATATATATATATATATATATCTCAGGATATTTCAGTATGAATGGCTCTTTAATGCCATTACACTCTTCGCAGCTGCTTTCAGCTAAAGGAATGCAATCCAGATCAGCAGCCAAGTGCACAAAGTCTAAACTGAGCTCCATCAGAGTATTTTACAGTGTCTCAGAAATCAAATTCCTCCAGTCCCAATGGATTTGATCTCTCCTGTGAGACATACTTACTAGGAGTCTCAAAGAAAAGAACTGGTGCCTCGATACTTGGATCTACAGTTAACCTTAATTGAGGTGGAGGTCCAAAAAAGGCAGAATAAATCTAAGCACAAAATATCTCCAGATTGTGCTTCTGCCAAATATAAATAAAAGGCTCTGAACATGTTTTTATGTTCTTCAGTGTTTAATGGAAAAAAAATTGACTTCATGTTTTCAAAAGAGAAGCATATTTGGATATCCCTAGAACATGCTTTGAGCATTTTTAGAAAAATGTGTGTTTGCGTGTGTCTGTGGTAAAAAAAAAAAGCTGTGACAACTGTGACATTTTGCAACTGCTGTGTCAACTTCCTCCACCCATCCAAGTTCAAGTTCAAGTTCAAGCACTTTATTGTCATTGTGTAACACAACAAAATTACTTTTTGTGACAGCCCCAAGGTGCATTTAAAGAAAAGTCAAATAATTTCAAATATGTCGTATACAGTGATAAGTGATCAAGTAACCAGAGCAAATTATTATTGCTCAAAGTACAGCAGCATAAATTGTTATTGCACCTGTTAATGAATATCCTAACTAC